>NW_027363247.1:0-1357976 GCF_046119375.1 Phyllobates terribilis
CCCCGATCACCTGTCCCTGGTGGGCAGACGGGCCCCGATCACCTGTCCCTGGTGGGCAGACGGGCCCCGATCACCTGTCCCTGGTGGGCAGACGGGCCCCGATCACCTGTCCCTGGTGGGCAGACGGGCCCCGATCACCTGTCCCTGGTGGGCAGACGGGCCCCGATCACCTGTCCCTGGTGGGCAGACGGGCCCCGATCACCTGTCCCTGGTGGGCAGACGGGCCCCGATCACCTGTCCCTGGTGGGCAGACGGGCCCCGATCACCTGTCCCTGGTGGGCAGACGGGCCCCGATCACCTGTCCCTGGTGGGCAGACGGGCCCCGATCACCTGTCCCTGGTGGGCAGACGGGCCCCGATCACCTGTCCCTGGTGGGCAGACGGGCCCCGATCACCTGTCCCTGGTGGGCAGACGGGCCCCGATCACCTGTCCCTGGTGGGCAGACGGGCCCCGATCACCTGTCCCTGGTGGGCAGACGGGCCCCGATCACCTGTCCCTGGTGGGCAGACGGGCCCCGATCACCTGTCCCTGGTGGGCAGACGGGCCCCGATCACCTGTCCCTGGTGGGCAGACGGGCCCCGATCACCTGTCCCTGGTGGGCAGACGGGCCCCGATCACCTGTCCCTGGTGGGCAGACGGGCCCCGATCACCTGTCCCTGGTGGGCAGACGGGCCCCGATCACCTGTCCCTGGTGGGCAGACGGGCCCCGATCACCTGTCCCTGGTGGGCAGACGGGCCCCGATCACCTGTCCCTGGTGGGCAGACGGGCCCCGATCACCTGTCCCTGGTGGGCAGACGGGCCCCGATCACCTGTCCCTGGTGGGCAGACGGGCCCCGATCACCTGTCCCTGGTGGGCAGACGGGCCCCGATCACCTGTCCCTGGTGGGCAGACGGGCCCCGATCACCTGTCCCTGGTGGGCAGACGGGCCCCGATCACCTGTCCCTGGTGGGCAGACGGGCCCCGATCACCTGTCCCTGGTGGGCAGACGGGCCCCGATCACCTGTCCCTGGTGGGCAGACGGGCCCCGATCACCTGTCCCTGGTGGGCAGACGGGCCCCGATCACCTGTCCCTGGTGGGCAGACGGGCCCCGATCACCTGTCCCTGGTGGGCAGACGGGCCCCGATCACCTGTCCCTGGTGGGCAGACGGGCCCCGATCACCTGCCCCTGGTGGGCAGACGGGCCCCGATCACCTGTCCCTGGTGGGCAGACGGGCCCCGATCACCTGTCCCTGGTGGGCAGACGGGCCCCGATCACCTGTCCCTGGTGGGCAGACGGGCCCCGATCACCTGTCCCTGGTGGGCAGACGGGCCCCGATCACCTGTCCCTGGTGGGCAGACGGGCCCCGATCACCTGTCCCTGGTGGGCAGACGGGCCCCGATCACCTGTCCCTGGTGGGCAGACGGGCCCCGATCACCTGTCCCTGGTGGGCAGACGGGCCCCGATCACCTGTCCCTGGTGGGCAGACGGGCCCCGATCACCTGTCCCTGGTGGGCAGACGGGCCCCGATCACCTGTCCCTGGTGGGCAGACGGGCCCCGATCACCTGTCCCTGGTGGGCAGACGGGCCCCGATCACCTGTCCCTGGTGGGCAGACGGGCCCCGATCACCTGTCCCTGGTGGGCAGACGGGCCCCGATCACCTGTCCCTGGTGGGCAGACGGGCCCCGATCACCTGTCCCTGGTGGGCAGACGGGCCCCGATCACCTGTCCCTGGTGGGCAGACGGGCCCCGATCACCTGTCCCTGGTGGGCAGACGGGCCCCGATCACCTGTCCCTGGTGGGCAGACGGGCCCCGATCACCTGTCCCTGGTGGGCAGACGGGCCCCGATCACCTGTCCCTGGTGGGCAGACGGGCCCCGATCACCTGTCCCTGGTGGGCAGACGGGCCCCGATCACCTGTCCCTGGTGGGCAGACGGGCCCCGATCACCTGTCCCTGGTGGGCAGACGGGCCCCGATCACCTGTCCCTGGTGGGCAGACGGGCCCCGATCACCTGTCCCTGGTGGGCAGACGGGCCCCGATCACCTGTCCCTGGTGGGCAGACGGGCCCCGATCACCTGTCCCTGGTGGGCAGACGGGCCCCGATCACCTGTCCCTGGTGGGCAGACGGGCCCCGATCACCTGTCCCTGGTGGGCAGACGGGCCCCGATCACCTGTCCCTGGTGGGCAGACGGGCCCCGATCACCTGTCCCTGGTGGGCAGACGGGCCCCGATCACCTGTCCCTGGTGGGCAGACGGGCCCCGATCACCTGTCCCTGGTGGGCAGACGGGCCCCGATCACCTGTCCCTGGTGGGCAGACGGGCCCCGATCACCTGTCCCTGGTGGGCAGACGGGCCCCGATCACCTGTCCCTGGTGGGCAGACGGGCCCCGATCACCTGTCCCTGGTGGGCAGACGGGCCCCGATCACCTGTCCCTGGTGGGCAGACGGGCCCCGATCACCTGTCCCTGGTGGGCAGACGGGCCCCGATCACCTGTCCCTGGTGGGCAGACGGGCCCCGATCACCTGTCCCTGGTGGGCAGACGGGCCCCGATCACCTGTCCCTGGTGGGCAGACGGGCCCCGATCACCTGTCCCTGGTGGGCAGACGGGCCCCGATCACCTGTCCCTGGTGGGCAGACGGGCCCCGATCACCTGTCCCTGGTGGGCAGACGGGCCCCGATCACCTGTCCCTGGTGGGCAGACGGGCCCCGATCACCTGTCCCTGGTGGGCAGACGGGCCCCGATCACCTGTCCCTGGTGGGCAGACGGGCCCCGATCACCTGTCCCTGGTGGGCAGACGGGCCCCGATCACCTGTCCCTGGTGGGCAGACGGGCCCCGATCACCTGTCCCTGGTGGGCAGACGGGCCCCGATCACCTGTCCCTGGTGGGCAGACGGGCCCCGATCACCTGTCCCTGGTGGGCAGACGGGCCCCGATCACCTGTCCCTGGTGGGCAGACGGGCCCCGATCACCTGTCCCTGGTGGGCAGACGGGCCCCGATCACCTGTCCCTGGTGGGCAGACGGGCCCCGATCACCTGTCCCTGGTGGGCAGACGGGCCCCGATCACCTGTCCCTGGTGGGCAGACGGGCCCCGATCACCTGTCCCTGGTGGGCAGACGGGCCCCGATCACCTGTCCCTGGTGGGCAGACGGGCCCCGATCACCTGTCCCTGGTGGGCAGACGGGCCCCGATCACCTGTCCCTGGTGGGCAGACGGGCCCCGATCACCTGTCCCTGGTGGGCAGACGGGCCCCGATCACCTGTCCCTGGTGGGCAGACGGGCCCCGATCACCTGTCCCTGGTGGGCAGACGGGCCCCGATCACCTGTCCCTGGTGGGCAGACGGGCCCCGATCACCTGTCCCTGGTGGGCAGACGGGCCCCGATCACCTGTCCCTGGTGGGCAGACGGGCCCCGATCACCTGTCCCTGGTGGGCAGACGGGCCCCGATCACCTGTCCCTGGTGGGCAGACGGGCCCCGATCACCTGTCCCTGGTGGGCAGACGGGCCCCGATCACCTGTCCCTGGTGGGCAGACGGGCCCCGATCACCTGTCCCTGGTGGGCAGACGGGCCCCGATCACCTGTCCCTGGTGGGCAGACGGGCCCCGATCACCTGTCCCTGGTGGGCAGACGGGCCCCGATCACCTGTCCCTGGTGGGCAGACGGGCCCCGATCACCTGTCCCTGGTGGGCAGACGGGCCCCGATCACCTGTCCCTGGTGGGCAGACGGGCCCCGATCACCTGTCCCTGGTGGGCAGACGGGCCCCGATCACCTGTCCCTGGTGGG
The DNA here is from genome assembly GCF_046119375.1 of Phyllobates terribilis. NCBI lineage: Eukaryota > Metazoa > Chordata > Amphibia > Anura > Dendrobatidae > Phyllobates > Phyllobates terribilis. The sequence goes on from NW_027363247.1 coordinate 3,769, forward strand.
CAGACGGGCCCCGATCACCTGTCCCTGGTGGGCAGACGGGCCCCGATCACCTGTCCCTGGTGGGCAGACGGGCCCCGATCACCTGTCCCTGGTGGGCAGACGGGCCCCGATCACCTGTCCCTGGTGGGCAGACGGGCCCCGATCACCTGTCCCTGGTGGGCAGACGGGCCCCGATCACCTGTCCCTGGTGGGCAGACGGGCCCCGATCACCTGTCCCTGGTGGGCAGACGGGCCCCGATCACCTGTCCCTGGTGGGCAGACGGGCCCCGATCACCTGTCCCTGGTGGGCAGACGGGCCCCGATCACCTGTCCCTGGTGGGCAGACGGGCCCCGATCACCTGTCCCTGGTGGGCAGACGGGCCCCGATCACCTGTCCCTGGTGGGCAGACGGGCCCCGATCACCTGTCCCTGGTGGGCAGACGGGCCCCGATCACCTGTCCCTGGTGGGCAGACGGGCCCCGATCACCTGTCCCTGGTGGGCAGACGGGCCCCGATCACCTGTCCCTGGTGGGCAGACGGGCCCCGATCACCTGTCCCTGGTGGGCAGACGGGCCCCGATCACCTGTCCCTGGTGGGCAGACGGGCCCCGATCACCTGTCCCTGGTGGGCAGACGGGCCCCGATCACCTGTCCCTGGTGGGCAGACGGGCCCCGATCACCTGTCCCTGGTGGGCAGACGGGCCCCGATCACCTGTCCCTGGTGGGCAGACGGGCCCCGATCACCTGTCCCTGGTGGGCAGACGGGCCCCGATCACCTGTCCCTGGTGGGCAGACGGGCCCCGATCACCTGTCCCTGGTGGGCAGACGGGCCCCGATCACCTGTCCCTGGTGGGCAGACGGGCCCCGATCACCTGTCCCTGGTGGGCAGACGGGCCCCGATCACCTGTCCCTGGTGGGCAGACGGGCCCCGATCACCTGTCCCTGGTGGGCAGACGGGCCCCGATCACCTGTCCCTGGTGGGCAGACGGGCCCCGATCACCTGTCCCTGGTGGGCAGACGGGCCCCGATCACCTGTCCCTGGTGGGCAGACGGGCCCCGATCACCTGTCCCTGGTGGGCAGACGGGCCCCGATCACCTGTCCCTGGTGGGCAGACGGGCCCCGATCACCTGTCCCTGGTGGGCAGACGGGCCCCGATCACCTGTCCCTGGTGGGCAGACGGGCCCCGATCACCTGTCCCTGGTGGGCAGACGGGCCCCGATCACCTGTCCCTGGTGGGCAGACGGGCCCCGATCACCTGTCCCTGGTGGGCAGACGGGCCCCGATCACCTGTCCCTGGTGGGCAGACGGGCCCCGATCACCTGTCCCTGGTGGGCAGACGGGCCCCGATCACCTGTCCCTGGTGGGCAGACGGGCCCCGATCACCTGTCCCTGGTGGGCAGACGGGCCCCGATCACCTGTCCCTGGTGGGCAGACGGGCCCCGATCACCTGTCCCTGGTGGGCAGACGGGCCCCGATCACCTGTCCCTGGTGGGCAGACGGGCCCCGATCACCTGTCCCTGGTGGGCAGACGGGCCCCGATCACCTGTCCCTGGTGGGCAGACGGGCCCCGATCACCTGTCCCTGGTGGGCAGACGGGCCCCGATCACCTGTCCCTGGTGGGCAGACGGGCCCCGATCACCTGTCCCTGGTGGGCAGACGGGCCCCGATCACCTGTCCCTGGTGGGCAGACGGGCCCCGATCACCTGTCCCTGGTGGGCAGACGGGCCCCGATCACCTGTCCCTGGTGGGCAGACGGGCCCCGATCACCTGTCCCTGGTGGGCAGACGGGCCCCGATCACCTGTCCCTGGTGGGCAGACGGGCCCCGATCTGATTTCAAAGGTATAAAAATTTAAAACGCGGAAGTATCATTTAATCCAATCGCCATATAAAACGTTAAATTATTGAACCCATAATATTAGCACCATAACAAGTATTTACCCCTTTAATAACCATATAACATACCCAAATAATGATTTTAAAAAAGAATCAAAATCTTCTATGTTCCCCAAACTTTTGTCAATAAAAACATGAGCTTCACTCACACAAACTAAATCCTCATTTTGCTTTACCAATAGGAAAATATTTGGCCACAGGAAATAGTGGGAAACGAGTTATTTTCTTTGTTGCAAAATGAAACAAAATAAAAAGTTTTCACCACTAAGATAAAAACAAACTATACAACTATATATTTATCATAGGTCTGAAATGTGGAGAGAAACAAAATCTGTGTTGGGATGAAATAATGAGATAAAAGCAATTCCACTATTGTCTTTTAAGGATTTGTTTTTAGATTATAATATAATTCTCCAGGTCATTGAGATAACCGCAATACCAAACTCAAGGTGTTTTATCTCCCACGGTGGTTAAACAACTATGTAACAACACTAAAGAAATTGGTTTGGGTCACCATATTCTGAGACCTTTTACATTTTTTTTTCTGTTGATGGACCTTTGTGAGGGTGTGATTTTGCGTAGCTTTTATTGATACAATTTTGGGGTATATTAAAAGGTTTGCCCAGGTTTGGGGCGCCATCTGCAGTCAGACTTGTGGCTCCTTAAAGTGCACAGTGTGCGAGCGGACAGAATTTCTCTAGTACTGGCGCCGCAAGATTGCAATTTGCATACACGCTATCACGTGCCGACTGGATGTGTTCAGCCTCTCTCAATACAAGTGAATTGATCCGTTTTTGATACCTTTTTGGGTTGCATTAAATGTCATTGCTTTTGATTGTGTTTTTTTGTGAAGAAGAGCATTTCATTTTATGTTTTGGGGGGTATTTTAACATAACGGTTGAAGTATAATTTAAACGTTCATATTTTTCAAAACTTTTTCAATTTTTACTTTATTTTTAAGTTAACTTAGTGGACTTATGTGATCATTTAACCCCTTATACTATATTTTGTAATTTTGTATTATTGCAGTATATGCATGTAGTTTAATTGACATTCTCTTGTGAAGCCAAGCTTTATAGGAGTACTAAGATGGCAGTGATTGAATCCTTCTTTAAGGCCCCTGACTGCCATGGTAAATCTTCGGCAATCACTTCTATGGGGCGATGGGAAGAGGTACATGAGTGAAGTAGCTACCAGGACACTTAAATGCCCCTGTTAGTGATTAACCATGGTATTGACTGAACGGCAGCATTTAATGCTCCCTCCCTCCTGCATCTGACACAGCGGGCACGATGATGACACTTCACCTCACTCCATGCTGTGTCAGATAGTGTAGCTGCTGAGGTGAGTATATGCGCTGCAGAGACTGAAGCAGTGGGGGAACAAGGAGCGGTGAGTATTGTATTTTTCTTAAAAAAAATCAGTGAGTACGTGGTGCCCATAATACTGGAAAACTGTGGGCTGCGTTTTACCCTATGGGGGGTGGGGTTGTGTTTTACCCTATGGGCGGGGGTTTGCGTTTCACCCTATGGGGGGGTTGTATTTCACCCTATGGAGGGGGGGGTTGAGTTTTATCTTATGGGCGGGGGGGTTGAGTTTTACCCTATGGGCGGGTGCATATTACTGTGTGGAGGACCATGGGGAGTGTATTATTCTGTGAGGAGGACCATGGGGAAGTGAATTATGCTCTGTGGAGCACTATAGTGAGTATTTTATTGTATGGAGGATTATGGTGGCGTGTTATACTATGGGGGGCCATTATAATATTTGAAGGGTTGTGTGGGGCCATTATACAGTATGCAAGCAATTATACAGTGTTAAGGTTTGTGTGGGGTCCATCATGCTTGGATTGAAGTGAATATCCAGCTCCAGTAAAAAAACAAATGGATTGTTGTGACACCATTTAGCTGTAGTTGGGGGTTTGGAAGGTGTAGAAAATGTGCAACACCGAACGCGTTTCAAACACTCTGCATGTTCTTAGACTCATATTTTGTGCACCTTCCAAACCCCCAACTACACCTAAATGGTGTGTCACAACAATGCCATTTTCAATCGTTCTTATAAAGACTTTTTTTGTACTGGATTTGGATGCACCTTGCTTCTACATCTGGCAGAGACTGGATCCTGTGCTTCGTTATATGGAACCCACTGGGAATCCTTCAAGGGTGAGCTGAATATTACTCTGACCTATGTGGTGTCCATCATACTGTTTGGAGGGCTAGTGCAGACTATTATACAGTGTGGGGCCATTACACTGTATGTAGGCCCATTACTCTACATGGAGGGCTGTGTGGGGGTCACAGTTGGGGGATTGCTGTGTTGTGGTCACCTTACTTTGCCTTGGGAGTTGAGGGGGGGCATAGTTTGATGACCCTACTGTACATGTGGAGGCTAAGGTAGAGGAATTCACCATGGGGGGTATCATACTGTGTTTGGGGGGCACTTTTGTTGGCATCATACGTTATGGTGGCAATGAGAGGGGAATCTAGGACTTCAGCAGGGGGAAAATTACTATGTAAAGGCTGGAAAGTTGTGACACTGACAAATATAATTTTTTTATTCATTTCTTTTGAAGGGAGAGACCTCAACTCAAACTTCTGCTATGGGCCCCGATGATTTCTATGTACGCCCCTGCCCCACAGCATCAATATACGCGCACAGCACTGCTACAGCAATACACAGAATTAACAAAATGAAGGTGAGTGACCCCCTAACCTATTAGCCCCCTGTGCAGCTGCACTGGTTGCACCAATGATATCCACTTAGTCTAGTAAAATCTGTCATCCCTTATCAAAGCTGAGCAACAAACTCTCCTAGTTACCCATAGCAATCAGAGATTAAAAGGGTATTCCCATCTCCAAGATCCTATCCCAATATGTAGTAGGTGTAATAATAATATTAGAAAAAACCTCAATTAGAAATGTAGAATAGTTTTTCTGCTTCGCTGTGTCTCTTCCCTCATGTGCAGGCATTGCAGGACCTTAGGTATCCATGGTTACGACCACTAGCAACTAGATAACTGGTGGTTGTAAGCATGGATATCTAATATTATTATTATTACACCTACTACATATTGGTAGAGGATTTTGGAGATGGGAATACCCCTTTAATAAAAGCTGAGCTCTGACTGGTTGCTATGGGTAACGAGAATAGTTGTAATGCTGCTACATAATCTACATAATTTCTCCCCTTTCTCATCAGTCAGGTGGATGTGACGGGGTCCTGGGTCTCCTCCTCCGCTTCCATCCGCTCAGTCTCGTCATGGCTCAGTGAAGGCTAAGAAGCGGGTTATTCTGTTCTTCTTGGCTTCTCCTGTCCCTGTTCTCCAATCGATTCTTCTTGCCTTCCTTGTGGTTTGTGAGCTCCCGTGTGTCTCCCGTGTGTATATAGGCGCCTGCCATTGTGATGTCATCGCTATGTCATAGATTCCACATTCCGGCACCTGCCATTGTGATGTCATCGTTGTCATAGATTCCACATTCCGGCACCTGCCATTGTGATGTCATCGCTGTCATAGATTCCACATTCCGGCACCTGCCATTGTGATGTGATCGCTGTCATAGAATCCACATTCCGGCACCTGCCATTGTGATGTCATCGCTATGTCGCCATGCTTCCACATGCTGGTATGTGCCTCTGCGTTATCACAGCTTTGGCCAATATGGCTGTAGTCCTGGGGCAGCATAAGTCACATGACTGGTACAAGTCGTATGGTTCAGGACATTGCAGTCCAATTGAAGAAATCATTGCTTGATTACAATCCGGTTTTCCACACCATTTACCTCACACACATTATTTACACCAGTGCATTATTAATGGCCGTACAGAACTAGGCCTCAAAAAGGCTGGGTTTATTGAGGTCCTGACAAGACCAGGTAATGAAGGGTTTATTACAGGGTTTGATATGGAGGTTGGATGTGGAACTAGGAATGTGATAGGCTGCTGGTGGAGTTATAGTGAGATTTATATAATAGGAGGGCAGCCATCTTTGGCGTGACATTCAGCGCTGGCTTCACTTTCCTCTCCTACAGACATCATTGACATCTGGAGGAAGTGGGAGAGCAGCTGCAGCGGTCAATTCCTCCAAAGTACGAGAGAGTGAAGACACCTCTGATTGGCCGCAGGGATCGCGGACCCCGGGAGAGCCAGTGCTGACACTGCTGGAATGGCACAGAGTAGAATAGTTATTATTTTACTCAGGGGAAACAGTGATTGAGAAGTTGTCTGAATAGTGGAAAAGCCTTTTAAGTTTGGGGGTGGCGCGTTCTCATGAAGCCTCAGCACCTCCTGATGGTGTTTAGGTTTTCTACAATAGGGGGCTAGTTAATGTTGTGACTTCGTTGCCACCTGCTGGTCATTCGGTGCAATGCAGCGTTTACTTTATTATTATTATTTTTCATTATTGCAGACTTCATCAGAGGTCGTTAATCCAGAAGATACTTTGCATCAGGTCCTCAAAATGCCCAGAGTCAGTTAGGATGGACCATTAGTGGGTTGTGGTGATGACCTCCGGTGAGACATGCCAGTTACACGCTTTCACACCTCACGTACGGTGACCTGGGTACATCTTTTAGGCCACCGGGTGTTGCAGTTGGGACCACAGTGTGAGGGGCCTGTAGCAGCATGGTCTGTTAGGGTTGATGATGCAGAAGGATGTGTTGGGACTTGGCCAGTGGCAGCAGAGACTGTTACCAAAAATAGGCTTGTCCGTCTGCAACAAAGTCTGACTTGGGAGCGTGTGTGTATGCTTTCAAGGACCATTAGGGCCTCATTTAAAAAATGGAAGTTAAAAATATTTGGAAAAGGAAAACTGCAGCTTTATCTACTTTACTGCCTCTTGAGTGTTTCGTCACTGAAATGTGGGAGCAGGGAAAAAGCATAGGGAGGTGGAGGGTGAGCAATGTAGGAGGCACTTTTGGAAATTGGCTACAGGCATTTATTATTCTCGGCAGGGTGCTAGGTGAGGAGAATCCTGAGCACTGTTCAGATCTGTTCTGTAGTGATAAGCTAACGTGCTCCGATAAGGCGTTATCCGAGTATTCTCGGGTGCTAAGAGTATCTTCGGCGTGCTTGAAAAATATGTTTGCGTCACCGCGGCTGCATGTCTCACGGCTGTTAGACCGCCGCAATACATGCAGGGCTTGCCAGTTTGTGTGGAGCCGCGGCGGTGTGAACATATTATTAGAGCACGCAAAAGATAATCTGTTAGCACCCGAGCATGCTCAGATGACACCTTATCCAAGCACGTCTGCGCAACACTACTGTTCTGTTATCTTGATGCCAATTGGGAGGATTATAGTGTGTATAATAATGATACTAGCCACTGGATGCCATACCATAATGATACTGGCCACTGGATGCCATACCATAATGATACTGGCCACTGGATGCCATACCATAATGATACTGGCCACTGGATGCCATACCATAATGATACTGGCCACTGGATGCCATACCATAATGATACTGGCCACTGGATGCCATACCATAATGATACTGGCCACTGGATGCCATACCATAATGATACTGGCCACTGGATGCCATACCATAACGATACTGGCCGCTGGATGCCATACCATAACGATACTGGCCGCTGGATGCCATACCATAACGATACTGGCCGCTGGATGCCATACCATAACGATACTGGCCGCTGGATGCCATACCATAACGATACTGGCCGCTGGATGCCATACCATAACGATACTGGCCGCTGGATGCCATACCATAACGATACTGGCCGCTGGATGCCATACCATAACGATACTGGCCGCTGGATGCCATACCATAACGATACTGGCCGCTGGATGCCATACCATAACGATACTGGCCGCTGGATGCCATACCATAACGATACTGGCCGCTGGATGCCATACCATAACGATACTGGCCGCTGGATGCCATACCATAACGATACTGGCCGCTGGATGCCATACCATAACGATACTGGCCGCTGGATGCCATACCATAACGATACTGGCCGCTGGATGCCATACCATAACGATACTGGCCGCTGGATGCCATACCATAACGATACTGGCCGCTGGATGCCATACCATAACGATACTGGCCGCTGGATGCCATACCATAACGATACTGGCCGCTGGATGCCATACCATAATGATACCGGCCACTGGATGAGCTTGAGAGCAGAAGTCGGTGCAGACTTCTGGACAAACCAGGTCTTCATAGGTAATTGAATAAAATGGAGGTTAATTTAGAATAAACTTACAATTAAAAAAGGTATAGATAAGGCTAAGATATAAAAACACTTCTACAGAAACCTCTAGGAATGAGGAGTGGGTCGGCCTTCTTGCAAAAGGATGAAATATTTAAATGTAAATTTCTCTCCTGCATGGAGTTTCCACGCACGCCCAGACAATATCATGAAATGACATGGAAATCTGTATTCCAAGCAAAACATCCATATTCACAGGTGATTAGAATGAGAGAAAAATGTATTTTGAATAATAGTTACAGTTCAGAGATGGAGATGAGACATAAATTGTGTATACAGGACCCCTATGAATGAGAGAGGGACCTACTCTGTTACAGAAGAGTGCAGTATCTAAACCAAAGTTCTGGCTCACAGTAACAAAGTTTCCATGCATGTTCAGATTAAACATTACAATTCTTAGTTCTCAAGGATAAGTCTGTTGCAGGAGACCTCCAGACGCCTGGTTTCTGTGAGTACATTTTATCTATAGAATAACATGGTACAGAACTTTCTAACAATATCTGCAGGCTCAGCCTCGATTTCCTTTACAGAAACAAAACATGATTTAATAAAGCTAGACTATATCAGACGTATCACAAGTAATATAACATATTGGAATATTATGGATTATAATTACTGTATTGATTATTTTCTTTATTAGAAATATTTAAAGTAAAATATAATTAGTTCTTAAGCATAAATCTGACAAGGAGGCTTCCAGGCGGTTTGTTTCTGGAAGAATATCTGATCTATAGTGCAATGTCTTACAGAACCTTCTGACCATATCTGCAAGCTTAGCACAGAGGCAGATCTGTTTTCCGGCACCCGGAGCAGGAATTCAGTTTGGCGCCCCCCACACACACCGCTCATGCAGTTTGAATAGTAGTCATGTGACCGCTCATATACGATTTGCTTTTTGACAGTCACGTGACTAGCTACTCTTCCTAATTCTCTCAATTTCAGTCAAAAACTACAGCTCCATTTCATAAAGAGAAGCAGGATTAAAGGCTAGTTGTCACATAACCGTAAGTATGAAAATCACATACGAGTGGTCATGTGGTGTCTGCTGGACCCAGCTAGCAGAGCTGAATCCTGACATTGAGTATATTACACGCTGTTAGGATTGGGCATGCTACAGTACTTAATTGTATAATTAAAAGGGTTGTCCAGGTTTGTGATTAAAGTCGGAAGAACTCTAGGTGACTGCAGACTTCTGAATACTCGCAGCGCATGCACTGCACACTTTCACCTTTCCTCCAGTACAGGAGAATCCTGAAAGGTCATGTGCGTGCAAGTATGAGATTTTCATACTTCTGGCCACATTCCAACTAAACGTGACCAGCCTCACTCAAGTAATTTGTATAGAATGAGGCCATGCATGTCTAGTCGGCATGTGATCATGTGTATGCAATTCGCATAATTGTGGTTTCAAGACTTCCTGCTCTCACCACTAGCACCAGAGAATCCTGACCGCATGCAGTGCACATGCGCACGATGAGAATTCAGAGGTGTGCTGTCAGTGATTGCAGACTTTCATCACAAACTTGATCTAACCCTTTAATTTTCCTAAAACAAATAAAAACAGTAACTCTTCTCAGACAGCACAACACTTTATTAACATGGCCATGTATCATGTAATCTTACAAGTTATGGACTGTTCCATGTGTACAGGATCAGAACCAATAGCTGCACAAAAATACATCAATAGAACTACCAGCAGTATGCAGAAATACAGCATCACAACCCTCATCAGTACAGTACAACATCACCAGAACCACCATCAGTACATGTACTGTCTCCTCTTTGGTATGCCCTCACACTGTCTCTTCATGTTACTCCTTTCCCCACATTACCCAGTCTCTATTATGTGCCCGCACAAACTTTTCTCCCCCTACTCTGTCTCCTGACACATTACCCCCCTGTTCCTTATATTTCCACACACACATTCCCCCTTGCTCCTCACCCCCGCTCACTATGCTGGGGGTAAGGAAAGGGCAGCAGTGTTTACCTGGCCTGATCTTCAAAGCCAAATGCACTACCAGGATGCAGCAGACCCACATAAAGATAGCAGATGTGTGACGCTGGAAGCCCTACCCTGGGGGATGGGGGACTCTGAGCCGGGTCCTATGTTGTCGATGGGGTGCAGCCATGGCCCAGACCCGCTCCGTGCCCAGGGCCGGATACTGTGCACTACCCTAGTGTGAACAGCACCCTATACAAGCCTATCTTTGTGCAATTCTAATACTAGGCAGTCACCCCCTCCATGAAATTGTAGGTTGTGAGTGATTGTTTCATCAGTATTTTGCACCTGTGTATCCGCCATCTTAAAATGGGGGACCCAAAGAAAAATGACGTGGGTTCCCCCTATTTTAATAGCTAGCAAAGGCTAGGCAGACAGCTGGGGGCTGATATTAATAGCCCAGGAAGGGTGCCATGAATATTGGCCGCCTCACAGGCTAGAAACACCAGCCGTCAGCCGCCCGAGAAATGACACATCCATAGGATACGCCAATTCTGGCACTTAGCCTCGCTCTCCCACTGCCCTGTAGCGGTGGCACTGGAGTAATAGGGCTGGGGTTGATGTCAGCTTATAATGCCAGCTGACATCAAGCCCATGTTAGTAATGAGGAGGTGTCTATAAGACGCGCCCATTACTAACCCCATAGTGAAAGTGAATAAAACACCAACACCCAGAATAAAATCTTTTAATTGAAATAAACACACAATACTTTAATATCCTAAATTAAACCATACTTACCATCACGCCCATTCCAGCTGAAGCCAATGTCTCCTGCAATAGAAGTAAAATAATTAACAAACCTCATCTTTACCTTTCCATGGTTCCTACGACTGCTCCAGCTCTGCTACATTGAGATGGCAGGCTGGATCGTAGCAGAACGCTGCCATCCAGCCTGCCATGCCGCAGACACTGAGAAGCCTATCCAGAGTAATATGGAAACTACTAAACCAATATTGACCCCTCACTGTTTTTATATAGTATAAATATGCTCCAATGGGAGTAAAATATAAAAAATAACCTTTATTCAATATTTTAAAAAGGATTTTTTTTTTTAAGTGTCCAAAATCCGTGACAAATTTCCTAAAATTATCCTAAACATAGGACTATTGTGTATGGTTTTAATTTATCTCACCGGCTAACCATTTATATATATTGTCTTGTTGGGAGGCCAGGGATTAGTCACAATTCCTAGGGGTATCTCTTTATTTATATGTATAACTCCCTTTTCAATTTAGCCTCTGGCTATTAGAAATCATGCCATCTCATTTCTCCTCATTGTGAGTCTGCAGTCTGATAATGGCATTAATAATCTTCATTTTACCATGTCCTGTGCTATTCTCTTCAGAACGGCTTTATAGTGCTGCCGTCATATCCAGGTGCGGTGCTTGTTTCTCCTGATCTAGGAGCTTTATATTGAGGTAGCCTGGCTAATCATCTCTTGTAGGACTTTCTATAGAAATGCTCAGCCCTACGCGTTTCATCATTCTTATATGAGACTCTCATGGTCATCAGGGGCTCACAGTCTATGATCTTTTTTGGTTTGATAGTACGATAGTTTTGTAATAAACTTATTGGCAGGGTTGCCGGCAGCGTCTGGCGGCTAAACCAGCGTGACTTTATAGGAAAGTTGGTGCCACCTCTTGTGCGCCCCCCTTCTGTCATCCAATCGAGTGACTCGGGTGCGTTGCAGGCGTATCATGTTGCGATCATATAATCATGCAGGGACTCGTCTCATTCTTCCAGTAGGATCTTTTTCTCACAGAGATGTCTTGGCTGCACTGCGATCTCACAGTATTAATATGTCTTTTATATCTAGGGAAGGAGACTGGTATATTGCATTGCATCTTATAATGTCGTCTCTACGAGTTTGTTGCGATATGAGTTGTTAATAGTGTTTGTTCGTAGTTTGTCATTTGTTTGGTTTACAGACAGATCTGCCTGTTTCATGTGCTACCTCGTCCCACCTACACTTACATCGATGCAGAACTTCCTTTCATCGTGACAAATGCCATCTGGCTATGTCACTGCTTCCGCACCAGCAAACGCTTGCGGACGTCTATTTCCTCAAAGTTCATTTCATTTGATCGTATCAATATGTCCATAATAATAGACATTGGGATGACTTTTATTCTGATTGTATCAGTGTGTCTGATTGTATCCATGTATCTGTATTATTAAGTCTTCAGATGAGTATTTTATAATCTAAAAACAAAGGAAGAAATTCTGATGAAATTTGTCCAATTGTTATCAAAGTTCAATTTGTTCAAGAGGTCATTTTGTGATTTTAAAGTATAATAACTTTAATAGTTTTGGTCCTATATGGCGCTGATTTGATAGTTATGTGGACCAATATCCATTATGAAGAACATGGACTGGATTCTACATATTATATTTTAGAGAGTTTTTAGCGAGGTTCAAGAGGTTTCATAGGGGGTGAAAATGTTATTATGTGTCAATGAAGCATGAGAAGGACAATGTTTCATTTATGTAGTGTGGGTTATAGGATTTCATTCTATGGATCCATCTACTTTCTTTCTGAAGCAGCAGTTGGTCCCAATTACCTCCTCTCGGGGGGCGTACTACTTCGATGGCTTGAAAGTATAAAGAAAACGGGTCCAAGGTGTGTTTCTCAAGCATGTGTCTCGAGAGAGTTGTGTCCTCCCTACGTCTGACATAACCGATATGGTGCAATATCCGTCTCCGGAACTCTTTTGGTTTTGCCGATGTAGTTCATCGGACATTGGCGAGTTGCCATATAGATTACTCCTTGCGTCTTGCGGTTTGTGAATTCGTGATTTTGGTCTTCTAGTTTGGTTGTGGCACTGATACATTTCTTGCTTTTACAGATGTATTTGCAGGCTTTGCAGTCACCACATCTATAAGTCCCCGTGGTGTCACTGCTCAGCCACGTTGTTTTGCCCGTGTTGTCCTCCACAAAGTGGCTGCGCACAAGGTGATCTCTAAGGTTCCTGCCTCTCCTGTATGTGACCCTGGGGCTCTCAGGGACCACATCTTGCAGATCTTTATCTGATCTCAAAATTGCCCAAAGATCATAGAGTATGTTCATCACCCCCTGATTTCGGTCGTCGTAGGTTCCTATTAGATGGATCTCATTATCTTGTTGTTCTCGTGCTTTAGGGGTCAATAGAGAATTTCTGTCTCTTGTAAGGGCGTTGGCCTAGCACTTTTTTAGGACATCCCTTTTGTAGGAAGCGTTTTTGTAATTCCCTCGATTTTATCATGTACTCATTCACCGTTGAGCAATTTCTCCTTAGGCGTATATATTGGCTTTTCGGTATTCCTCTACGTAGGGGAGCCGGATGGTAGCTCTGCCAGGATAGTAACCCACTTGTGGCTGTCAGTTTTCAGTGTTGTGGTAACCGGCCTTGGTTGGTATTTATTATTGTAATGTCAAGGAAGTTTAAATTGTGTTTTTGAATCTCACTGGTAAAATACAAGCCTAACTGGTTCTGCTCTCACTGTTCTACTTCAATACATCTACATTGGGCTGTGGAGATCTATGAATGATTACTTGAGTCAGGTAACCTAATGACTAGTAGATTCACAGCCATCTGGATAAAAAATCCTGTTATGTGACGTTGTGCTGCCACCTAGTGGCTTCCCATTCTTTTACATAACCGTCTACACCACAGGTCTCAAACATGCGGCCCGCGGACCACATGTGCACAAAGGAAGCAGAGGGAACGGAGGACAGGTGAAAGGAATCTTTTTTTTTTTTTTTTTTTTTTTTTTTACTTTTTTATGTGTGTGAAGAACAGCGCAGAGGACAATTCTACTAGATGGGGACCTGGATGGGGCATATTACTGCAAGATGGGGACCACAAGTATGGGGCATATTACTGCAAGATGGGGACCACCAGGATGGGGCATATTACTACAAGATGGGGACCACCAGGATGGGGCATATTACTGCAAGATGGGGACCACCAGGATGGGGCATATTACTGCAAGATGGGGACCACCAGGATGTGGCATATTACTGCAAGATGGGGACCACCAGGATGGGGCATATTACTGCAAGATGGGGACCACCAGGATGGGGCATATTACTACAAGATGGGGACCACCAGGATGGGGCACATTACTACAAGATGGGGACAAGAATGGGGCACATTACTACAAGATGGGGACCACCAGGATGGGGCATATTACTACAAGATGGGGACTACCAGGATGGGCATATTACTGCAAGATGAGGACTACCAGGATGGGCCACATTACTGCAAGATGGGGACCACCAGGATGGGCCACATTACTGCAAGATGGGGGCCACATTACTGCAAGATGGGGACCACCAGGATGGGGCACATTACTGCAAGATGGGGACCACCAGGATGGGCATATTACTGCAAGATGGGGACTACCAGGATGGGCCACATTACTGCAAGATGGGGACCACCAGGATGGGCCACATTACTGCAAGATGGGGACCACCAGGATGGGCCACATTACTGCAAGATGGGGACCACCAGGATGGGCCACATTACTGCAAGATGGGGACCACCAGGATGGGCCACATTACTGCAAGATGGGGACCACCAAGATGGGCCACATTACTGCAAGATGGGGACCACCAGGATGGGGCACGTTACTTCAAGATGGGGACCACCAGGATGGGCCACATTACTGCAAGATGGGGACCACCAGGATGGGGCATGTTACTTCAAGATGGGGACCACCAGGATGGGGCATATTACTACAAGGTGGGGACCAGGATGGGGCAAATTACTAGATGTTTGCCAGAATTACTATATATGGTGCTAATTCTGAAACTATATTACTCTGTGGCCAAAAGAGGGAAACAAAATTGTAAAAATAAAGCATGAAAAAATATTATGCCACTAAAAATGCTGCTTTATATATAAACTAAAGTAAACACAAAAAGTGCACATTTATTATCGCCATATCCGTAACGACCCAAGCTATAAAAAAATAAAATAAACACAGCAAAAATGTTCAGACGGTGTATACAAAAAAAATGGCATCACTAAAAATGTCACTTTGACATGCAAAGAATGCAGCCCCCCAAATTCCAATTTTTTCCATATGCGGCCCATATACCCAGCCGAGTTTGAGACCCCTGCTCTACACTGTCCGTGTGGAATGTCCATTGGACGCACACATTTTTGGATGTCGTTATATTTACAATGTGATTGGACATTTTTGCTAATATTTATAAGCTGTATGTAGAAACAGGAGGTCAGTTATCCTTGTATGAGTCATAAGTCCCTGCAAAAGTCCCTGGCAGGGGGATGAGAGCAGCTGGGTCAGGAGGGGACCCAGCTAATTCTACATAGAGCAGAGAAAAGAGAATAATTAGCCCAGTAGAAAGGTATAATGAGCAGCTGTAAGTGCAGTGCTGTATAATCTGATTACAATATAGTAAGAGGATAAGCTCTGATGGGAGAGGGTCTTTAAGCCGGTCATGTATTGGGTAATGAGTTGGGGTGTCAGTCTCCATCAGTGCTGGCTGAACACTGACTATCCTGCTCAGATTACTACACATGGCGCTGCTCCTCCTCCCTGTAGTATGGGCTCCGCAGGACGCTGCCGAGGCTCCAGATTCTACCTGCACAGCAACAAGGTCCCAACACTTCTACCTCTATAACTTGCCTAATGCAGACGCAAACCTGCAGCCTTTCCACTGAGATCTTGTCGGCCTTCTACACTGCCATGGCTTTGTCTGCACAATGTAGCTTAAAGGGATTGTCCACTTCTTAAGCATCCTAGAAGTCTACAATATAAGGTCGGTATTCCTCTAACCCTCTGCCTTATTTGGCTGCCATTGAAGGCAGTCAGCGAAATGGGTTCAATTTTCTATAGAAGTGGCAGAATTTAACCCCTTCCTGACCATGTTATTTCCCGGCTCTGCATTTTTCTTATTCTTCTAAGAGCAGTAGCTTTATTTTTCTGTCCATACAGCCATATGAGGGTGGTTTTTGTTTTTATGCCGTTCACTGATCAGGTTAATTATTTTTATATTTTGATTGGATAACGCCCATATGTTTTATTTTAAAATGGGTCATAGAGGGGCAGGAGTGATTTGAATGTTCAGATTAAACTTTTTCCTTTTTGTCCCCTTAGGCTGTGTGCCCACGATTCCTTTTTAAGCGTTTCCACAGCAGCAAAAACGCTGCAGAAACGCTTAAAAAACGCATGGTAGAAGGCCTGCCATGTTCCCCAATGATGATCCGCATGTGCTGTGCACATGCTGTGGAAATTTCCGCTGCGGATTATCATTGCGGAAAAAAAACAGCACTACCAATTATTTTGCGGAAGTGCTGCGTTTTCGCCACCATTATATAGTAACATAGTTTTTAAGGTTGAAGGAAGACTAAGTCCATCTAGTTCAACCCATAGCCTAACATCTTGATCCAGAGGAAGGCAAAAAAAAACCATGTGGCAAACACCAAGCTCCACATTGGGGAAAAAAATTCCTTCCCGACTCCATACGACAATCAGACTAGTTCCCTGGATCAATGCCCTATCAAGGAATCTAATATTTATAACCTGCAATATTGTGCTTTTCAAGAAAGGCATCCATGCCCTTCTTAAGTTTTAACAGTGAATCACTCGTTACAACATCATGCGGCAGAGAGTTCCATAGTCTCACTGCTCTTACAGTAAAGAATCCCCGTCTGTGATTATGATTAAACCTTCTTTCCTCCAGACGTAGAAGATGCCCCCTTGTCCCCGTCTCAGGCCTCAGAGTAAAAAGATCAGTAGAAAGGTCTATGTACTGTCCCCTCATATACTTGTACATAGTAATAAGATCACCTCTAAGCCTTCTTTTTTCCACAGTAAATAACCCCAAGTGTAATAACCTGTCTTGGTATTGCAGACCCCCTAGTCCTCTAATAACCTTGGTCGCTCTTCTCTGCACCCGCTCTAGTTCAGCCATGTCTTTCTTATATACCGGAGACCAGAACTGTACACAGTATTCTAAGTGTGGTCGCACTAATGACTTGTATAGAGGTAAAATGATGTTCTCCTCATGAGCATCTATGCCTCTTTTAATGCATCCCATTATTTTATTTGCCTTTGCAGCAGCTGCCTGACACTGGCCATTAAACGTGAGCTTGTCGTCCACCAATACACCCAGGTCTTTTTCAGTTCCAGTTTTGCACAGTGTTTTACAATTAAGCATATAATTATTCATTTTATTTCCTCTGCCCAAGTGCATTACCTTACATTTATCCCCATTAAAGCTCATTTGCCATTTATCAGCCCAAGCTTCTAGTTTACATAGATCCTCCTGTAATATAAAATTGTCCTCCTCTGTATTGATTACCCTGCAGAGTTTAGTGTCATCTGCAAATATTGAAATATTACTCTATATGCCCCCTACAAGGTCATTAATAAATGTTAAAAAGAAGGGGGCCCAATACTGACCCCTGTGGTACCCCACTGTTAACTGAGACCCAGTCTGAGTGTTTTCCATTAATAACCACCCTTTGTTTCCTATCACTGAGCCAATTCTTAACCCACATACATATATTTTCCCCTATCCCCAATGTTCTCATTTTATGTATCAACCTTTTGTGTGGAACCGTATCAAAAGCTTTTGAAAAGTCCATATACACAACATTCACTGCATTTCCTTGGTCCAGTCCAGAACTTGCCTCCTCATAAAAACTAATCAGATTAGTTTGACAGGAACGGTCCCTCATAAACCCATGTTGATATTGGGTCATGAGGTTATTCTTCTTCAGATACTGTATCATAGCATATCTACGGAAACCCTCCAGGATTTTACCCACAGTAGAGGTTAAGCTTACTGGCCTATAATTTCCAAGTTCAGTTTTTGTCCCCTTTTTGAATATTGGCACCACATTTGCTATACGCCATTGACTTGCATTAGAACGCATGGACTACGCATCACTGTATTTGTAGATGCGCAATCCACGTGTTCCAATGTGCGGATGGTACCCAGGTCTAGAGGAGAGGAGACTCTCCTCCAGACCCAGGTACCATAGAAACTGTGAAAAAAAAGAATAAAATAAAAAATAAATATGATACTTACCTTCTGGCGGCCCCTGTTGCGCTCCTCCTCTCATGCCGGCAAATCGCGATGGACTGAAGGACCTGCGCTGACGTCATATTCTTGTGACCTGCGCTGACGTCGGCAGGTCCTTCAGTGCACTGTACCGCGATCTGCCGGCAGTCAGCACCGAGTGAAGCAAGACTCCGGGGGCCATCGCAAGGTAAGTATAGATTTATTTTTTCATTTTTTGACATTCTCTCGGGTCACACTCCATTTGCATGGATTTATATAGTGTGACCAAGTTGACAAGCACTTTCCAAGTGATGCTAAAATCGCTTGAAAAGCGCTTGTCAACCCGCATGCAGAAATGCATGTGAAGAACGCTTCACATCCGCATGTCCCTGGCAGGAAAAACGCATGTACAATCCGCATGCGTTTTGTCTGCCAGGAGAGATGCAGAAAGGCTCAGGAAAAATCCGGAGCATTTCTGCATCGTGGGCACATAGCCTTAGGGGACGTGAACATGCAATCATCTGGTTTCTTGTGTTATGTACAGCAATACTGCAGTATATAGCCAGCATTCACAGATCTGTCATGACAGGCATGGGTCTTTTCAGCAGACTCCTTCCTGGCAGTGATGGCATCCCACGATCGTGTTACAGGGGCACAGTTGGGCACATGGCATGACTCCCTTCTCAGTTCGCTGTTAATGCTGCTGTCCATCTCTAACAGGTGGAGCTCTGCTCTACATGTGGCTATTAAAGGCAGATGATGGCTAAATATCACAGCCATCATCTTCCAGGCAAGAAGTCAGAGCTGGCATATGATGTAACTGCAAATCATGTTGGTAAGGGGTTAAAGTGCCACTTCAGTGGGGTTTTGACACGTGAAATACTTTTAGTGCAGAAATGACGTAGTCCTTTTGGGCATGAGGGTTGGGTGCTGGGATTACTAGTACACCTGACATCCAGGTGGGCATAATTCTGTTCCTTGTGTATTGGAAGACTTTTGCCTCTGCAGCTTTGGTGTTGGCAATCTTTCACTTTCATGCCCATTGATGCTCCACATGTTTGGCTCAGGAACTGTCCTCACATGATCTATATTTCCCTAAAGTAAAGTCACTTGTCAAAAGCCACCAGGACAAAGTGCGCGGTTCTGTATCATGTGGGAAAACATGAAGAAAAGCTCTAGGAAATGGCAACAAGCAAGTAATGACCCAGAAGAACGGGCAGACTCTGAAAGGAGACCGGAAAGTGCCAAAGCCTGCGCCAATTGTTATACAGGTATAATGTATTACCGCAGCTCGGATCATACACCGCTCTTGTGTTCTCCCCTGTACTGATGTACAGACTTGTATCTACATAAAATTTGTTGTGCAATTTCCCCTGGGCACGCAGATACCCCATATGTGGGGAAAAAACACTGTTTGGGCTCACGGCAGGGCTCGAAAGGGAAGGAGCGCCATTTGACTTTTTGATTGTAAAATTTGCTTGAATAATTAGCGGACGCCATGTTGTGTTTGGAGAGCCCCTGATGTGCCCAAACATTGGAGCTCCCCCACAAAGTGACCCCATTTTGGAAACTAGACCCCCCAAGGCACCTATCTAGATGCATAGTGAGCACTTGGAACCCCCAGGTGCTTCACAAATTGATTTGTAAAAATGAAAAAGTGGAAAAAAAATACTTTTCCATTTTTACGAATCAATTTGTGAAGCACCTAAGGGTTCCAAGTGCTCACTATGCATCTAGATAGGTGCCTTGGGGGGTCTAGTTTCCAAAATGGGGTCACTTGTGGGGGAGCTCCAATGTTTGGGCACAAAGGGACTCTCCAAATGCAACATGGTGTCCGCTAACAATTTGAGCCGACAATTTGTTAGTGGACACCATGTTGCATTTGGAGGTACGACACAGAATTTGATAACATTAGGTCATCATATTGAATAAGTTGTCATTAGTCTTGAGCGCAAGTGCTCGCTACTTGAGTTTGCATCGGGTACTCAGGTATGCACCATGTACTGCATGTGCTCGAGTGAAATGCTCGAGTCCCCGCCCGGATGTTTCACGGTTATTAGACACCCAAAAAAAAACATGCAGGGATCGCTCGTGCATGGCAGGCAATCCCCGCAAAGTTTTTTGGGCCGTGAAGCATATGGGGCGGAGACTCGAGCATGTCACTCAAATACCCACGATACTCAATGCATACCAGAACACCCGATGCAAACTCAAGTAGCGAGCACTTGCGCTCAACACTAGTCGCCATATCGTCATCTTTTTGTCTTACTTTTGAAAAAAATCCCAACCCCATCACAACCCTAACCCTAACCGTAGCACAACCCTAACCGTAGCACAACCCTAACCCTAGCACAACTCGAGAGTTTTTTTTATGCCGTTCCTCATGCGGTATAAGTGATTAGATGACCTTATTCTTCAGGTCGGTGTGATTACAGAGATACCAGAATCATATGGGGTTTTTATGACTGACAGCTGTCACACACTAAGACGCATTTTTAGTAAAATCTAGTTTTTGCATCGCCATATTTTGAGAGCTATAATTTTTCCAGATTTTGGCAGACAGTCATTTGACGGCTTTTTTTTTGCGGGATGAGTTGACGTTGTTATTGGTGCCATTTTCAGGCACGTGACATTTTTGATCGCTTTCTATTCCGATTTTTGGGAGGCAGAATAAACGAAAACCAACAATTCATGAATTGTTTTTTTTGTTTTTTTTTTATTCTGTTCCGCGTGTGGTAAAATTGATAAGGCAGCTTTATTCTTCGGGTCAGTACGTTTACAGCGGTACCACATTTATATCGTATTTCTATGTTTTGCACTTTTACATAATAAAAGCAATTTTATAGAAAAAATTATTTTTTAGCATAGCTTTATTCTGAGAGCTATAACTTTTTTATTTTTTGGCTGATGGAGCTGCATGGCAGCTTGTTTTTTGCGGGACGAGATGACTTTTTCAGCGGTACCATTTTTATTTATATTTGTCTTTTTGATCGCGTGTTATTCCATTTTTTGTTGGGCGGTATGGTGATAAAGCATTGTTTTTTGCTTCGTTTTTTATTTTTATTTTTTAACGTGTTCACTGAAGGGGTTAACTAGTGGGACAGTTTTATAGGTCAGGTTGTTCCGGACGTGGCGATACCAAATATGTGTACTTTTATTGTTGTGTTTTTTTTTTTTTATATAATGATATTCATTGATGGGTACATTATATTTTTATTTTTGGTGGATTATTTTTTTTTAATATATATTTTTACAATTTTTTTTTTTTTTTTTTCACTTTCTGATAGTTTTTATACTTCATTACTTTGTCCCACTATGGGACTTTCACTTTTTTTTCTCTGATCGCCTGCATGGCACAGGAATGCAGCACCATCCCTGTGTCATGCAGGCTGTCAGCGCTGGACAGGGAGAAGATTTTTGGAGATGCACTGCGCATGTCCAAAAAATCTTCCTGCTGTCTGGTGACCCGGATGTTGTCATGGCAACATCCTGGAAGCCACGGCAGACAGCGCTGGAAGCCGGAAGAGGAGGTGAGTATCTGCGATCACCTCCCCTTGCCACCGCAATGCTGCGATCGACTTCGATCGCAGCATCGCGGGGGTTAATGTGCTGGGAGCGGTGCGTGACCGCTCCCTGCACATAGTACCGGGTGTCAGCTGTGACAATCAGTTGACACCCGGCGGCGATCGCGCCCGCACAGCCTGTGTGCGCGCGCGATCGCTATGACGTACTAATACGGGTCTGGCTCTTAAGTCCCAGGGCACAGACGCGTATTAGTACGTCAAATGTTAAGGGGTTAACAATGCACATGACTGTCACAAACACATGGACCACATTTTTGGGATGCTCACCTTTTTCCAGTTATGATGTTGTATCTTTCATAACTGGGAAACCACCAGAAACCTAGGAAATGGGTTCTGAGCTTCTGAACATCATAGAAATATCAAATTTGATATCAATCTCCGTGAATATTGGTGACGGCAAACATTATGTATCCATCTTGGATGTGGGCCCCCCCATACCAAGATATGGAAGATGAAGGATTTTTATGTCTTGTGCAGCTGGGTGGGTTCACAAAACCGAGCCCCCGTGTGAGGTAAACATGGGTGTGTCCTAGTGTTTTGCCTCCTTACTAAAAACCAGAACGTCCATGTTGGCTCATTCCAACCCAGGGACGTCAGATGCAAGCACTCCTAGCTGCGTGGAGGAATCACACCTAATTTCCGGGGAGCCGTCCCCCCCCCCCCACAGAATCTGAGACCATCACCTCGTGGCGCAGGTTTTGCTATTATTTACCCCTTTTATTTTAATAACTGTTTTGTGCATATATGTAAATTGTCTTTTATAATATCTTGTATATCTTTTGCAAACACTGCCAACTTTCAGGAGTAAATTATTATTTACTAGCTTCGTTCTTCTTGTCCTATGTTGAGCAAACCCGTTCCTCACCCGCTAATTCACGTTACCGAACGGGTACCCGATCCACCTGTTAAGAGATCGGTGGTGGCAGCATACGGTGTATTTATGTGATATTGTGGTTGAGGGTGGTGGGATTGAGGTATATATACGTTCCTGGACGGAACTGGTGGTATATATACATCCTGTCACATCACGTGCCGCAATAGTCGACATAAATGAGAGCAGCTGCGCCCTGTTGCTTATCCTCGGTCAATACCGTGTTTCACCAGCAGGATAAGGGGGCGCCAGAGTGCTGCAAGGTCTGACCAAGTTTTCCTGACAATTGGTGGCAAGCGGTGGGATCATAGGACATTAGTGATCTGGTTTGAGCAATCATTCCTCTCACTAAAAACTTGCACGGTTCTTACCTGGACCCTGCACAAAAGTTTTGAAGATTGAACTCAGTGTTTATTAGATCTGAGACAATACTGTATGTGCAGCAGTCACCTCTACCCTTCTTCGTTTTTTCTTTCTATTTGATCACCAAAATACAAGGTCATTGTTGGGGAGTTCTGGTACAGCCAGCAGAAAATGGACACTCTTATTGGAATATGTATAACCAAAGGCATGGACCACCTCGGCAAAAACAAAGAACAAATGGCTGCTGCGCTGGCGCAACTGGAGGCAGAGCAAGCCCTTCTCCAGACCTCAGCAGGGCCAGGGGTCAGCCAAGATATGGACAGTACTGCTGCAGGGGTCCCACCTGTAGACGCATGCCGCGTCAGCGACCAGGGCAGCCTGGACCCTTATCTGCAGATGGCTCTACAGCAACTTCCTGCAGAGGATCATGAAGGACGGCTGAAAGTAATTCAGCAGCACCAGGAGGCTGACGAGCGGAGGCCCAAGCCCAGTGAGAGGCAGAGAGAGCCGGGCGGCAGGCCCAAGCTCAGAAGGCCCATGAACTGCAGATGGCCCAGCTCAGGATCTCACCATCCACCTCACGGCTGTTTAAACCCCGTCCAGAGCATTTTCCTGTGATGTTAAAGGACAGCGACCTCGACACCTTTCTGAGGGGTTTTGAAAAGACTTGCAGACAGTACCAGCTGCCTGTGGACCAGTGGGCCCGGTGCTTAACTGCAGGGCTGCGAGGCAAAGCTCTGGATGTGTTTGTGGCTCTTCCTCAGGGCCTAGATGGGAACTATGATGCCATTAAGCAGGCCCTAATCCAGAGGTTCCAACTGACTCCTGAGGTGTACTGTAAAAAGTTCCGGAACCTCCAACGTGGACCGCACGACAGTTACAGCGATGTGGTGCATGGGCTCAGAACCAACTTCAAGCAGTGGATCCAAGGACTGTCAGCGACCACCTTTGAGCAGTTAAAGGACCTGATGGTGAAAGACCAGTTCCTGCATCTGTGTCCGACTGAGGTAATGGATCGGGAGCCACCAGATGCCAATAAAGCAGCGCAGATCGCAGACACCTACAAGGCCAACCGGAGGTGCGGAAGCCGGGCGTTGCCAGCTGGAAAGGGGGTAAGCCATCAACCGCCATCCCTGCCCCAGCATCCGACCTTCTGGAGGCCTTGTCCCCGTTACCAACGCCCGGCCTGCATCTGATGCCCGCAAGTGTTATTTCTGCAACCAGACTTGTCATCTCAGTGCCACTTGCCCAGAGAAGCAGAGGAAGAACCCCCCATCCAAGGTCCCAGGGCCTAATGCATCAATTCTTTTGGTGGGTGGGCCGGTTGGGAGGGCCTGTGAAAACTTGCAGTCTGTCACTGTGGTGGATACTGTCACTGTAGGCCTCAAGGACACTGGGGCCGAACGAACCCTCATCCGACCCGAAATGGAGTCCGCTGAAGAGCTTATTCCAGGAAAGACCCGGACTGTCACCGGGATTGGTGGTGTCCGATGCCCCTTGCCCAGGTTTTTATTGATTAGGGTGCGGAGAGTGGGGTGAAGGAAGTGGGAGTATCTGAAAACCTGCCTGCAAATGTTTTGTTGGGATCTGATTTGGGGAGGATATTTGCTTATTATATCCCTGACACCCCTGCCCGATCTGATACAGTTGTTAAGGTTAATGCTGATAATGTGAATGTCAAAGCTTTACCTGATGATGATGTATTTGAAGGTACAGGAGAACTCAGCCATGTCACGCTGCAGGGTGATATTGCTGAAGATCCCCTAGCAGGAGCAAGTGTCAGTGCTATGGGTAATGGAGAGATGCACGGGGACCATGAAGCAGGTGGTGCTGTGCCAGCGACCAGTGTCACAACAGACTGTGATCTGGCTGATGGTAGCTGCCCCATAAGTAGCACTGCGCCTGAGGTAATGGGGGAGGATGGGGAAGTGGCACGCATAGCCGCGCAGGCTGATGGGACGGTGTTATTCCCCGGGGAGACGGCCTATATAGCCGCTGTTACCCGCAGTCAGAGTGCCCAGAATGCAAGTAACGTCCTGCCTTCTGGACCCTCCTCGGACAGAGGAATAACGGAATCAGTTAGGGACCCAGAGCCGGTCCCAGTGAGGACGTGGCCTTAACCTCACTTCTGGCTTCCTCCAGCCAGGAGTTTCAAGCAGCTCTGCACTCAGATGCTAGCCTAGAGGCGTTAAGGAGCCTCGCTGAGAAACCCACCTCCGAGTCGGATAAGGAGAGGGTATTGTGGGACCATAGGAGGTTGTACTGGGAGACAGTTCCCTGTACACCCCAACAGGAGTGGCTGAGGGGAAGACAGCTGGTCGTCCCCTACCAATTCAGGGGTGAGTTGTTGCAGATCGCCCATGAGATTCCACTTGCTGGACACTTGGGGGTCAGCAAAACCAAGGCCCGGCTGTCTCACTACTTTTATTGGCCCAAAATGAGGACAGATGTGGTGAACTACTGTCACTCCTGTACCACGTGTCAAAGAGTGGGAAAGTCAGGGCCGGCTCCCAATGCCCCCCCTGATATCTTTGCCAGTGATAGAGGAGCCTTTCCAGAGGATTGTTGTGGATATTGTGGGACCACTGGCCATACCCAGCAGCTCTGGAAAACGTTTCATCCTTACTGTGATAGACTATGCTACCCAGTATCCGGAGGCAGTAGCCCTGTCCTCAATTAGGGCGGATAAGGTGTCGGACGCCCTCTTGGCCATCTTTTCGCGAGTAGGCTTCCCCAGTGAGATGCTTACCGACCAGGGGACCCAGTTCATGTGTTGCTTAATGGAGGCCCTATGTAAGAAAATGCAGGTGCAGCATCTGGTATCGAGCACGTATCAGCCCCAAACCAATGGTTTGTATGAGCGATTCAACGGTACCCTCAAACGGTTCTAGGAAGTTTCGCCCCCAGGTACATTTCGCCCCCGCACATTTCGCCCCCAGGATGTTTCGCCCCCAGATGTTTTGGCCCCAAATTAGGCAGGGAATTTCGGCCTTGTGTTTTAGCCCTATGACCTCTTTCACAGTAGGCACTTTCCCAAGTGCTAAGCACTGGAAAATTGCTAAGAAGATTGCCAATTTTGAATATATAAGTCAATGGCTGGAAAAGCGAGGTGTTGTTTCGGCCAGCTCTTTTTATTTTATTACAGGAGCTATTTTTGAGCACTTAGCGTTCATCAATAGCCTGTATCTTATGGGTCATTACCGAGAGCGCTCACAAAAGTGCTCTCAAAAATGCTAGTAAAGCACGTGCTTTGGAGTTCTAAAACAGTGGCAGCATAAGGGTGCTTTCACACTTCCACTACATATGTACTACAGGCCTCCCGTTCGCTTCTGTAATGCCGCCGTTCCGCTAACCTGCAGCGGAATGAAAAGAAGAAAATGCTTTTCTTTTTGTTCTGACACTGATAGCGGAATGCGGTATTACGAAAGCGAACGGGCGGCTGCAGATCGCGGAACCCAGCCGTTCACATCTATGGGCAATGCAAGCAGAATGCCAGCATTCTGCCAGCATTGCCCCGGGGTCAGCTGGATGTCAGATCCAGAGCGGATCGACCTCTGGCGGCCCCAAACACAAGTGTGAAACCACTCTAAAATTACAGTGTGCAAGAGGCCTAAAATCAAAACCATTTTGAACTTTTACCTGACCCAGCACGGGCCTGCTTTGTTGCAAGTTTTGTTGCAGATGTAACAAGTAGCAGGTCAGGTGTCCTGCAAGTTACATTAGACTAGCTTTTATTCCATTTGTACATCAGAATATAGCAGTGTCTGAAATCTCCACAAAGAGAGAAGTGTACTGCCACAAAAAATCAGTCCGCTTCCACAGCAATTCACTTTCTACAACTATGAATTCAGTTCTGTCCAAACGTGGAAGGAGGAAGTTGGTCCATGAGAATCACATTTACTTATTTTCCAAACGAACCGCTGATGATGTCCATTCCATCTGGGTATGTGAAAAACGGTCGACTTGCATGGGACGTGTTTGGACCAATGAAGAATCTGGCAAAGTTGTGAAAGTAGTCAATCTTCACAGTCACGCAGCACCAGCTGCAAGACCTGAAGCAATCCGACTTGTTAATGTGGCAGGACCAGGACAAGGACAACACGGGAGACACCACAACAGATTCTCACAGACGTCGTTTCAGGAGCCCATTCTAATGTTGTAGCACTTCTCCCAAGGAAAGCATCACTGAAGAGAACAATACGATTAGCAAGGCAGCTTGGCAATATTCCAAGGTTCCCTCAAACCCTTGATCAACTTGTTATCCCCCAGGAGTTTCAGGAGATCAGTATTGATGGTGTCCAGCAGCAGTACCTTCTGCATGACTCTGGTAAGCTACTTAACTATTTAACATTGTATTAAAACAATTCCATTATGCATAATTTTTTTTTTTAAACAAAAATATATCATTTTCCACTGGGACAATATATGTTGTCAAAAAGTATTGGTTGGCCCCTTTACACTAGATTTTGCTTCAGTTATGAAATCAGAAAATCTGGAGCAAAATGTGAGTTTTTAATGTGAGATATGAACAGAGGCTTCTGATTAGGATATTTTTTTTTGTGAATTCATCCCAAAATTATCTGTCTGATGCTTGTTACACTTTTTCTGTTATTTCCTCTACTAATACTTTCATTTTAAATTAGGAAATGGACACAGCCGTATGTTGATATTTGGAACAAGAGACAATCTCCATCTACTGGCACAAACTAAAGAGTGGTTTGCTGATGGCATGTTTTTCACTACACCAGCCTTGTTTAAGCAGCTTTACACAATCCATGTAGTCCATAGCGGCCTTGTTGTTCCGCTAGTGTGCACCTTGCTGACAGACCAGAGCTGTTCTACATACCAGAGGTTGCTGCAAGAGCTGAAGAACTTGCAGCCTGGACGGCAGCCACACAACCTGATGTTGGATTTTGAACTAGCTGCAATACAGGCATTTGAAAGTGAATTCCCCAACCTTGAGAAGACTGGTTGCTTTCTCCACCTATCACAGTCGGTTTGGCGTAAAGTTCAAAATGAAGGACTCAAGATGCAATACCAAGGTGACCATGAATTTGCCCGTTGGATACGCATGATACCTGCCCTGGCCTTTATACCACCACAGAATGTTGTGCAATCATTTGAAGAATTGGTGGAAGATCCTGACTTTCCACAAGAAGCAATACCTATCACCAACTATTTTGAAGACAGCTAATATCGGTCGAATGAATCGCAGAGGACGTCAAGCACATTTGTTTCCAGTTCAACTCTGGAATGTGTATGAACGAACACTGATCAACAGCGAACAAATAATGATGTCGAAGGATGGCACCGTAGCTTTCCAGAAACATGTGGTACTCTTTTCCAAAATATATACCGGTTCATTAACTGTCTGAAACATCAGCAAGAGCTCCATAGTTTTGAAATTATTCAGATAATAGCAGGAAATCCCATCGCTGCAAGAAACAAAAAGTATGCTGCAATTTCAGCAAGGGTTAAACGTATCGAGCAAGATTTCAATAATAGAAGCGTGATGGATTATCTGAGAGGCATTGCCTACAGCTTTGGATTTTAGTTCATGGTCACATATTGTATGTTTTGAGAGCAGTGTTTTTAGCTGTAAAATCATTCAAGCATTATAACCTGTAATTTGTCTTTTCTCTTTTTCTCTAATCCTTCCCCTCTATACCTTTTTATGTTTCTTGTTACAACAGTTTTGATATATACAGTTAAAGCAGAACTCTCCAAAAAACATAAGTTCTGTTATAGTACCTGTGCCCATGATATTCATTTCCAAAGGAGACCTTCCAGCAGCTTCACTTCTGTGTGAAAAGTCTCCTCCAAGTTAAAGCTCCATGTGCTGCAGGATTTCAGTGGTGGCTAAGGAGGTTGTTTCTCCTTAGTAGCAGAACTTGTGGATGGATTCTAGAGGCTGTGGCTGCACAGGAGCATGCAACTACCGTAACAATAGATTCCCTATGATGTATAAAGGGCTGCTGGTTTACAGCCTTCTGCAGAGCCCCCCCCTATGTGTTCCGTCCTGTAACGGCTTTACACAGGCGGGGGGGAGCCCTCCTCTTGTCCAGGACAGAGCACATGAGCGGAGGGTGAAGGGGAGCTTTGCAGAGGGCTGTGAACAAGCAGCCCTGAATGTATCACAGGGAGCCAGGATCCGTTCTGCTACCAAGGGGGCTCGACCTCCTTAGTAACCAATGAAATCCTACTATTTTCCTGTCTGTTTGTAAAATGACTTATCTAGAAAACAATGTTTTAGAATAAAAAAAAATCATTTGATCAGAATTCTATATCTTAGACTCATATGGTGTATTATTAGTGATAAGCGAACCTGCCAAAGTTCAGTTCAGGCAGGTCTTTCCCGTATGCGAAAGATCCAGGAGCAAATTGCTAGAGACAAAACATCCAGGGATGAAATGCTGGGGGCGAAATGTTCGGGGCGAAACATCCTGGGGGCGAACTGCTGGGGGTGAAATGTTCGGGGCGAAACATCCTGGGGGCGAAATGTTCGGGGCGAACTGTGCGGGGGCGAAATGTACCCGGGGGCGAATTGCTGGGGGCGAACTGCTGCGGGCGAAACATCCAATTCCCGGCCCCCACATAGTCCCCCATACAGAATTATGGGCACCACAAAGTCCTCTATAAAATGTAATGGGCCCTACATAGTCCTCTATACAGAATAATGGCCCCACATAGTCCTCCATACAGAATAATGGGCCCCACATAAACCTCCATACAGTAGAATGGGCCCCATAGATTGTTCCATACTGAAATGGCCCCATAGATTGCTCCATATTGTATAATAGCCCCTAGATTGCTCCATACTGTAATGGCCCCATAGATTGCTCCATATTGTATAATAGCCCCTAGATTGCTCCATACTGTAATGGCCCCATAGATTGCTCCATACATTAATTGCCTCATAGATTGTTCCATGCAACATAATGGCCTCATAGATTGCTCCATGCTGCATAATGGCCCCCTAGATTGCTCCATACTATAATGGCCCCACATGATGCTGCATACTGTATAATGGCCCCATATATAACTCCATACTGTATAATGGCCCCACATGATGCTGCATACTGTATAATGGCCCCATATAGTGCTGCATACTGTATAATGGCCCCATATAGTGCTGCATACTGTATAATGGCCCCATATAGTGCTGCATACTGTATAATGGCCCCATACAGTGCTCCATACTGTATAATGGCTCCATAGATTGCTCCATACTGTATAATGACCCCATAGATTGCTCCATGCTGCATAATGACCCCATAGATTGTTCCATGCTGCATAATGACCCCATAGATTGTTCCATGCTGCATAATGGCCCCATAGATTGCTCCATGCTGCATAATGGCCCCATAGATTGCTCCATGCTGTATAATGGCTCCATACTGCATAATGGCCCCATAGATTGCTCCATACTGTATAATGGCTCCATACTGTATAATGGCCCCATAGATTGTTCCATGCTGTAATGGCCCCATAGATTGCTCCATACTGTATAATGGCTCCATACTGTATAATGGCCCCATAGATTGCTCCATACTGTATAATGGCTCCATACTGTATAATGGCCCCATAGATTGCTCCATACTGTAATGGCCCCATAGATTGCTCCATACATTAATTGCCTCATAGAGTGCTCCATGCAACATAATGGCCTCATAGATTGCTCCATGCTGCATAATGGCCCAATAGATTGCTCCACACTGTAATGGCCCCATACATTGCTCCCTACTGTATAATGGCCCCCTAGATTGCTCCATACTATAATGGCCCCACATGATGCTGCATACTGTATAATGGCCCCATATATAACTCCATACTGTATAATGGCCCCACATAATGCTGCATACTGTATAATGGCCCCATATAGTGCTCCATACTGTATAATGGCCCCATATAGTGCTCCATACTGTATAATGGCTCCATAGATTGCTCCATGCTGCATAATGGCCCCATAGATTGCTCCATGCTGCATAATGGCCCCATAGATTGCTCCATGCTGCATAATGGCCCCATAGATTGCTCCATACTGTATAATGGCTCCATACTGCATAATGGCCCTATAGATTGCTCCATACTGTATAATGGCTCCATACTGTATAATGGCCCCATAGATTGTTCCATGCTATAATGGCCCCATAGATTGCTCCATGCTGTAATGGCCCCATAGATTGCTCCATACTGTATAATGGCCCCATAGATTGCTCCATACTGTATAATGACCCCATAGATTGTTCCATGCTGCATAATGGCCCTATAGCTTGCTCCATGCTGTAATGGCCCTATAGCTTGCTCCATGCTGTAATGGCCCCCTAGATTGCTCCATAAGTATAATGGCCCCCTAGATTGCTCCATGCTGCATAATGGCCCAATAGATTGCTCCATATTGTATAATAGCCCCGTAGATTGCTCCATACTGTAATGGCCCCATAGATTGCTCCATACATTAATTGCCTCATATATTGTTCCATGCTGCATAATGGCCCCACATGATGATGCTGCAAACTGTATAATGGCCCCATATATAACTCCATACTGTATAATGCCCCCACATGCTGCTGCATAATGTATAATGGCCCCATATAGTGCTCCATACTGTATAATGGCCTCATATATTGCTCCATACTGTATAATGGACCCATATATTGCTCCATACTGTATAATGGACCCATATATTGCTCAATACTGTATAGTGGCTCCATACATTGCTCCATGCTGTAATGGCCCCATAGATTACCCCATACTGTATAATGGCCCCATAGATTGCAACATGCTGTAATGGCCCCATAGATTGCTCCATGCTGTATAATGGCCCCATAGATTGCTCCATGCTGTGATGGCCCCATAGATTGCTCCATGCTGTGATGGCCCCATAGATTGCTCCATGCTGTATAATGGCCCCATAGATTGCTCCATGCTGTAATGGCCCCATAGATTGCTCCATGCTGTAATGGCCCCATAGATTGCTCCATGCTGTAATGGCCCCATAGATTGCGCCATACTGTATAATGGCCCCATAGATTGCTCCATACTGCATAATGACCCCATAGATTGTTCCATGCTGCATAATGGCCCCATAGATTGCTCCATGCTGCATAATGGCCCCATAGATTGCTCCATGCTGTATAATGGCCCCATAGATTGCTCCATGCTGTATAATGGCCCCATAGATTGCTCCATGCTGTATAATGGCCCCATAGATTGCTCCATACTGTATAATGGCCCCATAGCTTGCTCCATGCTGTAATGGCCCTATAGCTTGCTCTATGCTGTAATGGCCCTATAGCTTGCTCTATGCTGTAATGGCCCTATAGCTTGCTCTATGCTGTAATGGCCCTATAGCTTGCTCCATGCTGTAATGGCCCTATAGCTTGCTCCATGCTGTAATGGCCCTATAGCTTGCTCCATGCTGTAATGGCCCCATAGATTGCTCCATGCTGTAATGGCCCTATAGCTTGCTCCATGCTGCATAATGGCCCCATGGATTGCTCCATACTGTAATGGCACCATAGATTGCTCCCTACTGTACAATGCCCCCCTAGATTGCTCCATACTGTATAATGGCCCCATAGATTGCTCCATGCTGTATAATGGCCCCATATATAGCTCCATACTGTATAATGCCCCCACATGCTGCTGCATAATGTATAATGGCCCCATATAGTGCTCCATACTGTATAATGGCCTCATATATTGCACCATACTGTATAATGGCCCCATATATTGCTCCATACTGTATAGTGGCTCCATACATTGCTCCATGCTGTAATGGCCCTATAGATTGCTCAATGCTATAATGGCCCTATAGATTGCTCCATGCTGTAATGGCCCTATAGATTGCTCCATAAGTATAATGGCCCTATAGATTGCTCCATGCTGTAATGGCCCTATAGATTGCTCCATAAGTATACTGGCCCCATAGATTGCTACATCCTGTAATGGCCCCATAGATTGTTCCATACTGTAATGGCCCCATAGATTACCCCATACTGTGTAATGACCCCATAGATTGCTCCCTCTTGTATAATGGCCCCATAGACTGCTCCATACTGTAATGGCCCTATAGATTGCTCCACAAGTATAATGGCCCCATAGATTGCTCCATGCTGTAATGGTCCCATAGACTGCTCCATACTGTATAATGGCCCCATAGATTGCTCCATGCTGTATAATGGCCCCATAGATTGCCCCATGCTGTATAATGGTCCCATAGATTGCTCCATACTGTATAATGGCCCCATAGATTGCTCCATGCTGTATAATGGCCCCATAGATTGCTCCATGCTGTATAATGGCCCCATAGATTGCCCCATGCTGTAATGGCACTATAGATTGCTCCATGCTGCATAATGGCCCCATAGATTGCTCCATACTGCATAATGGCTCCATAGATTGATCCATACTGTATAATGGCCCCATAGGTTGCTCCCTACTGTATAATGGCCCCATAGATTGCTCCATACTGTATAATGGCCCTATAGATTGCTCCATGCTGTAATGGCCCTATAGATTGCTCCATAAGTATAATGGCCCTATAGATTGCTCCATGCTGTAATGGCTCCATAGATTGCTCCATAAGTATAATGGCCCCATAGATTGCTCCATAAGTATAATGGCCCCATAGATTGCTCCATAAGTATAATGGCCCCATAGATTGCTCCATAAGTATAATGGCCCCATAGATTGCTCCATAAGTATAATGGCCCCATAGATTGCTCCATAAGTATAATGGCCCTATAGATTGCTCCATAAGTATAATGGCCCTATAGATTGCTCCATAAGTATAATGGCCCTATAGATTGCTCCATGCTGTAATGGCCCTATAGATTGCTCCATAAGTATAATGGCCCCATAGATTGCCCCATGCTGTATAATGGCCCCATAGATTGCTCCCTACTGTATAATGGCCCCATAGACTTCTCCATACTGTATAATGGCCCCATATATTGCTCCATGCTGTAATGGCCCCATAGATTGCTTCATGCTGCATAATGGCCCCATAGATTGCTCCCTACTGTATAATGGCCCTATAGATTGCTCCATGCTGTATAATGGCCCCATAGATTGCGCCATGCTGTAATGGCCCCATAGATTGCTCCATAAGTATAATGGCCTTATAGATTGCTCCATGAGTCTAATGGCCCTATAGATTGCTCCATGCGGTAATGGCCCCATAGATTGCTCCATAAGTATAATGGCCCCATAGATTGCTCCATGCTGTAATGGCCCCATAGATTGCTCCATGCTGTAATGGCCCTATAGATTGCTCCATAAATATAATGGGCCCATAGATTGCTCCATGCTGTATAATGGCCCCATAGATTGCTCCATGCTGTAATGGCCCCATAGATTGGTCCATGCTGTAATGGTCCCATATATTGCTCCATAAGTATAATGGCCCCATAGATTGCTCCATGCTGTAATGGCCCTATACATTGCTCCATGCTGTAATGTCCCTATAGATAGCTCCATGCTGTATAATGGCCCCATAGATTGCTCCATGCTGTAATGGCCCTATAGATTGCTCCATGCTGTATAATGGCCCTATAGATTGCTCCATGCTGTATAATGGCCCCATAGATTGCCCCATGCTGTATAATGGCCCCATAGATTGCTCCATGCTGTATAATGGCCCCATAGATTGCTCCATGCTGTAATGGCCCCAGAGATTGCTCCATACTGCATAATGGCCCCAGAGATTGCTCCATACTGCATAATGGCTCCATAGATTGCTCCATACTGTATAATGGCCCCATAGATTGCTGCATGCTGTAATGGCCCTATAGATTGCTCCATAAGTATAATGGCCCCATAGATTGCTCCATGCTGTAATGGCCCAATAGATTGCTCCATAAGGATAATGGCCCCATAGATTGCTCCATGCTGTATAATGGCCCCATAGATTACCCCATGCTGTATAATGGCCCCATAGATTGCTCCCTACTGTATAATGGCCCCATAGATTGCTCCATGCTGTATAATGGCCCCATAGATTGCTCCATGCTGTATAATGGCCCCATAGATTGCTCCATGCTGTATAATGGCCCCATAGATTGCTCCATGCTGTATAATGGCCCCATAGATTGCTCCATGCTGTATAATGGCCCCATAGATTGCGCCATGCTGTAATGGCCCCATAGATTACTCCATAAGTATAATGGCCCTATAGATTGCTCCATGCGGTAACGGCCCCATAAATTGCGCCATTCTGTAATGGCCCCATAGATTGCTCCATAAGTATAATGGCCCAATAGATTGCTCCATGCTGTATAATGGCCCCATAGATTGCTCCATGCTGTATAATGGCCCCATAGATTGCGCCATGCTGTAATGGCCCCATAGATTGCTCCATAAGTATAATGGCCCCATAGATTGCTCCATGCTGTAATGGCCCCATAGATTGCTCCATGCTGTAATGGTCCCATAGATAGCTCCATGCTGTATAATGGCCCCATAGATTGCTCCATGCTGTATAATGGCCCCATAGATTGCTCCATGCTGTATAATGGCCCCATAGATTGCTCCATGCTGTATAATGGCCCCATAGATTGCTCCATGCTGTAATGGTCCCATAGATTGCTCCATAAGTATAATGGCCCCATAGATTGCTCCATGATGTAATGGCCCTATAGATTGCTCCATACTGTATAATGGCCCCATAGATTGCTCCATAAGTATAATGGCCCTATAGATTGCTCCATAATTATAATGGCCCCATAGATTGCTCCATGCTGTATAATGGCCCCATAGATTGCTTCATGCTGCAATGGCCCTATAGATTGCTCCATAAGTGTAATGGCCCCATAGATTGCCCCATGCTGTATAATGGCCCCATAGATTGCTCCATGCTGTATAATGGCCCCATAGATTGCTCCACGCTGTAATGGTCCCATAGATTGCTCCATAAGTATAATGGCCCCATAGATTGCTCCATGCTGTAATGACCCTATAGATTGCTCCATGCTGCATAATGGCCCCATAGATTGCTCCATACTGCATAATGGCCCCATAGATTGCTCCATGCTGTATAATGGCCCCATAGATTGCTCCATGCTGTATAATGGCCCCATAGATTGCTCCATGCTGTAATGGTCCCATAGATTGCTCCATAAGTATAATGGCCCCATAGATTGCTCCATGCTGTAATGGCCCCATAGATTGCTCCATACTGTATAATGGCCCCATAGATTGCTCCATAAGTGTAATGGCCCTATAGATTGCTCCATGCTGTAATGGCCCCATAGATTGCTCCATGCTGTAATGGCCCCATACATTGCTCCATGCTGTAATGGCCCCATACATTGCTCCATGCTGTAATGGCCCTATAGATTGCTCCATAAGTATAATGGCCCCATAGATTGCTCCATGCTGAATAACGGCCCCATAGATTGCCCCATGCTGTATAATGCCCCCCTAGATTGCTCCCTGCTGTATAATGGCCCCATAGATTGTTCCATGCTGTATAATGGCCCCATAGATTGCTGTATAATGGCCCCATAGATTGCTCCCTGCTGTATAATGGCCCCATAGATTGCTCCATGCTGTATAATGGCCCCATAGATTGCTCCATGCTGTAATGGCCCCATAGATTGCTCCATAAGTATAATGGCCCCATAGATTGCTCCATGCTGTAATGGCCCTATAGATTGCTCCATAAGGATAATGGCCCCATAGATTGATCCATGCTGCATAATGGCCCCATAGATTGCTCCATACTGCATAATGGCTCCATAGATTGTTCCATACTGTATAATGGCCCTATAGATTGCTCCATAAGTATAATGGCCCTATAGATTGCTCCATAAGTATAATGGCCGCATAGATTGCTCCATGCTGTAATGGCCTCATAGATTGCTCCATGCTGTAATGGCCTCATAGATTGCTCCATGCTGTAATGGCCCCATAGATTGCTCCATGCTGTAATGGCCCTATAGATTGCTCCATAAGTATAATGGCCCCATAGATTGCCCCATGCTGAATAATGGTCCCATAGATTGCCCCATGCTGTATAATGGCCCCCTAGATTGCTCCCTGCTGTATAATGGCCCCATAGATTGTTCCATGCTGTATAATGGCCCCATAGATTGCTGCATGCTGTAATGGCCCTATAGATTGCTCCATAAGTATAATGGCCCCATAGATTGCCCCATGCTGTATAATGGCCCCATAGATTGCTCCATGCTGTATAATGGCCCCATAGATTGCTCCACGCTGTAATGGTCCCATAGATTGCTCCGTAAGTATAATGGCCCCATAGATTGCTCCATGCTGTAATGGCCCTATACATTGCTCCATGCTGTAATGGCCCTATAGATTGCTCCATGCTGCATAATGGCCCCATAGATTTCTCCATAAGTATAATGGCCCTATAGATTGCTCCATAAGTATAATGGCCGCATAGATTGCTCCATGCTCCATAATGGCCCCATAGATTGCTCCATGCTCCATAATGGCCCCATAGATTGCTCCATAAGTATAATGGCTCCACAGATTGCTCCATAAATATAATGGCCCTATAGATTGCTCCATGAGTATAATGGCCCCATAGATTGCTCCATGCTGTATAATGGCCCCATAGATTGCGCCATGCTGTAATGGCCCCATAGATTGCTCCATAAGTATAATGGCCCTATAGATTGCTCCATAAGTATAATGGCCCTATAGATTGCTCCATGCTGCATAATGGCCCCATAGATTGCTCCATACTGTATAATGGCTCCATAGATTGCTCCATACTGTATAATGGCCCCATAGATTGCTCCACGCTGTATAATGGCCCCATAGATTGCTCCATAAGTGTAATGGCCCTATAGATTGCTCCATAAGTATAATGGCCGCATAGATTGCTCCATGCTGTAATGGCCCCATAGATTGCTCCATGCTGTAATGGCCCCATAGATTGCTCCATGCTGTAATGGCCCTATAGATTGCTCCATAAGTATAATGGCCCCATAGATTGCCCCATGCTGTATAATGGTCCCCTAGATTGCTCCCTGCTGTATAATGGCCCCATAGATTGTTCCATGCTGTATAATGGCCCCATAGATTGCTGTATAATGGCCCCATAGATGGCTCCATAAGTATAATGGCCCCATAGATTGCTCCATGCTGTAATGGCCCTATAGATTGCTCCATGCTCCATAATGGCCCCATAGATTGCTCCATAAGTATAATGGCTCCACAGATTGCTCCATGCTGTATAATGGCCCCATAGATTGCTGCATGCTGTAATGGCCCTATAGATTGCTCCCTGCTGTATAATGGCCCCATAGATTGCTCCCTGCTGTATAATGGCCCCATAGATTGCTCCCTGCTGTATAATGGCCCCATAGATTGCTCCATGCTGTATAATGGCCTCATAGATTGCTCCATGCTGTAATTGCCCCATAGATTGCTCCATAAGTATAATGGCCCCATAGATTGCTCCATGCTGTAATGGCCCTATAGATTGCTCCATAAGGATAATGGCCCCATAGATTGCTCCATGCTGTATAATGGCCCCATAGATTGCTCCCTACTGTATAATGGCCCTATAGATTGCTCCATGCTGTATAATGGCCCCATAGATTGCGCCATGCTGTAATTGCCCCATAGATTGCTCCATAAGTATAATGGCCCTATAGATTGCTCCATAAGTATAATGGCCCTATAGATTGCTCCATAAGTATAATGGCCCCATAGATTGCTCCACGCGGTAATGGCCGCATAGATAGGGCCATTACAGCATGGCGCAATCGATTGCTCCATAAGTATAATGGCCCCATAGATTGCTCCACGCGGTAATGGCCCCATAGATTGCGCCATGCTGTAATGGCCCTATCGATTGCTCCATAAGTATAATGGTCCCATAGATTGCTCCATGCTGCATAATGGTCCCATAGATTGCTCCATGCTGTATAATGGACAAATAGATAGTTCCATACTGCATAATGGCTCCATAGATTGCTCCATACTGTATAATGGCCCCATAAATTTCTCCATGCTGTAATGGCCCTATAGATTGCTCCATAAGTGTAATGGCCCTAAAGATTGCTCCATGCTGTATAATGGCCCCATAGATTGCTCCATGCTGTAATGGCCCTATAGATTGCTCCATGAGTGTAATGGCCCTATAGATTGCTCCATGCTGTATAATGGCCCCATAGATTGCCCTATGCTGTATAATGGCCCCATAGATTGCTCCATGCTGTATAATGGCCCCATAGATTGCTCCATGCTGTAATGGTCCCATAGATTGTTCCATAAGTATAATGGCCCCATAGATTGCTCCATGCTGTAATGGCCCTATAGATTGCTCCATGCTGCATAATGGCCCCATAGATTGCTCCAAGCTGCATAATGGCCCCATAGATTGCTCCATACTGCATAATGGCTCCATAGATTGCTCCATACTGTATGATGGCCCCATAGATTGCTCCATAAGTATAATGGCCCCATAGATTGCTCCATAAGTATAATGGCCCCATAGATTGCCCCATGCTGTATAATGGCTCCATAGATTGACCCCTGCTGTATAATGGCTCCATAGATTGCTCCCTGCTGTATAATGGCCCCATAGATTGCTCCATGCTGTAATGGCCCTATAAATTGCTCCATGCTGCATAATGGCCCCATAGATTGC
Organism: Phyllobates terribilis; assembly: GCF_046119375.1. Classification (NCBI taxonomy): domain Eukaryota; kingdom Metazoa; phylum Chordata; class Amphibia; order Anura; family Dendrobatidae; genus Phyllobates; species Phyllobates terribilis. The sequence continues at coordinate 43,347 of NW_027363247.1, forward strand.
TCCATGCTGCATAATGGCCCTATAGATTGCTCCATGCTGCATAATGGCCCTATAGATTGCTCCAAGCTGTAATGGCCGCATAGATTGCTCCGTGCTGTAATGGCCCCATAGATTGCTCCATGCTGTAATGGCGCTATAGATTGCTCCATAAGTATAATGGCCCCATAGATTGCTCCATGATGTAATGGCCCTATAGATTGCTCCATAAGTATAATGGCCCCATAGATTGCTCCATGCTGAATAATGGCCCCATAGATTGCCCCATGCTGTATAATGGCCCCCTAGATTGCTCCCTGCTGTATAATGGCCCCCTAGATTGCTCCCTGCTGTATAATGACCCCATAGATTGTTCCATGCTGTATAATGGCCCCATAGATTGCTCCATAAGTATAATGGCCCCATAGATTGCTCCATGCTCCATAATGGCCCCATAGATTGCTCCATAAGTATAATGGCCCCATAGATTGCCCGCTACTGTATAATGGCCCCATAGATTGCTCCATGTTGTAATGGCCCTATAGATTGCTACATAAGTATAATGGCCCCATAGATTGCTCCCTACTGTATAATGGCCCCATAGATTGCTCCATGCTGTAATGGCCCTATAGATTGCTCCATAAGGATAATGGCCCCATAGATTGCTCCACGCGGTAATAGCCCCATAAATTGCTCCATGCTGTAATGGCCCTATAGATTGCTCCATGCTGTATAATGGCCCCATAGATTGCTCCATGCTGTATAATGGCCCCATAGATTGCTCCATAAGTATAATGGCCCCATAGATTGCTCCATGCTGTAATGGCCCTATAGATTGCGCCATGCTGCATAATGGCCAAATAGATTGCTCCATACTGCATAATGGCTCCATAGATTGCTCCATACTGTATAATGGCCCCATAGATTTCTCCATGCTGTAATGGCCCTATAGATTGCTCCATAAGTGTAATGGCCCTATAGATTGCTCCATGCTGTATAATGGCCCCATAGATTGCTCCATACTGCATAATGGCCCCATAGATTGCTCCATAAGTATAATGGCCCCATAGATTGCTCCATAAGTATAATGGCCCTATAGATTGCTCCATTAGTATAATGGCCGCATAGATTGCTCCATGCTGTAATGGCCCCATAGATTGCTCCATGCTGTAATGGCCCTATAGATTGCTCCATAAGTATAATGGCCCCATAGATTGCTCCATGATGTAATGGCCCTATAGATTGCTCCATGCTGTATAATGGCCCCATAGATTGCTCCATGCTGTATAATGGCCCCATAGATTGGCCCATGCTGTATAATGGCCCCATAGATTGGCCCATGCTGTATAATGGCCCCATAGATTGTTCCATGCTGTATAATGGCCCCATAGATTGCTCCATAAGTATAATGGCCCCATAGATTGCTCCATGCTGTAATGGCCCTATAAATTGCTCCATGCTGCATAATGGCCCCATAGATTGCTCCATGCTGCATAATGGCTCCATAGATTGCTCCATACTGTATAATGGCCCCATAGATTGCTCCATAAGTATAATGACCCTATAGATTGCTCCATAAGTATAATGGCCCTATAGATTGCTCCATAAGTATAATGGCCCCATAGATTGATCCATGCTGTAATGGCCCCATAGATTGCTCCATAAGTATAATGGCCCCATAGATTGCTCCATGCTGTAAAATGGCCCCATAGATTGCTCTATGCTGTAATGGCCCTATAGATTGCTCCATAAGTATAATGGCCCCATAGATTGCTCCATGCTGTATAATGGCCCCATAGATTGCTCCATGCTGTAATGGCCCCATAGATTGCTCCATAAGTATAATGGCCCCATAGATTGCTCCATAATGGCCCCATAGATTGCTCCATACTGTATAATGTCCCTATAGATTGCTCCATAAGTATAATGGCCCCATAGATTGCTCCATGCTGTATAATGGCCCCATAGATTGCTCCATGCTGTATAATGGCCCCATAGATTGCTCCATGCTGTATAATGGCCCCATAGATTGCTCCATGCTGTAATGGCCCCAAAGATTGGCTCCATGCTGTAATGGTCCTATAGATTGCTCCATAAGTATAATGGCCCCATAGATTGCTCCATGCTGTATAATGGCCCCATAGATTGCTCCATGCTGTATAATGGCCCCATAGATTGCTCCATGCTGTATAATGGCCCCATAGATTGCTCCATGCTGTATAATGGCCCCATAGATTGCTCCATGCTGTATATTGGCCCCATAGATTGCTCCATACTGTATAATGGCCCCATAGATTGCTGCATGCTGTAATGGCCCTATAGATTGCTCCCTACTGTATAATGGCCCCATAGATTGCTCCATGCTGTATTATGGCCCCATAGATTGCTCCATGTTGTAATGGCTCCATAGATTGCTCCATAAGTATAATGGCCCCATAGATTGCTCCATGTTGTAATGGCTCCATAGATTGCTCCATAAGGATAATGGCCCCATAGATTGCTCCATGCTGTATAATGGACCCATAGATTGCTCCATGCTGTATAATGGCCCCATAGATTGCTCCATGCTGTAATGGCCCTATAGATTGCTCCATAAGTATAAAGGTCCCATAGATTGCTCCATGCTGTATAATGGCCCCATTGATTGCCCCATGCTGTATAATGGTCCCATAGATTGCTCCCTACTGTATAATGGCCCCATAGATTGCTCCATAAGTATAATGGCCCCATAGATTGCTCCATAAGTATAATGGCCCCATAGATTGCTCCATGCGGTAATGGCCCCATAGATTGCTCCATGCTGTAATGGCCCCATAGATTGCTGCATGCTGTATAATGGCCCCATAGATTGCTCCATGCTGTAATGGCCCCATAGATTTCTCCATAAGTATAATGGCCCCATAGATTGCTCCATGCTGTAATGGCCCTATAGATTGCTCCATAAGTATAATGGGCCCGTAGATTGCTCCATGCTGTATAATGGCATCATAGATTGCTCCATGCTGTTTAATGGCCCCATAGATTGATCCATGCTGTAATAGCACCATAGATTGCTCCATAAGTATAATGGCCCCATAGATTGCTCCATGCTGTAATGGCCTTATACATTGCTCCATGTCGTAATGGCCCTATAGATTGCTCCATGCTGTATAATGGCCCCATAGATTGCTCCATGCTGTAATGGCCCTATACATTGCTCCATGCTGTAATGGCCCTATAGATTGCTCCATGCTGTATAATGGCCCCATCGATTGCTCCATGCTGTAATGGCCCTATAGATTGCTCCATTAGTCTAATGGCCCCATAGATTGCTCCATGCTGTATAATAGCCCCATAGATTGCTCCATGCTGTATAATGGCCCCATAGATTGCTCCATGCTGTATAATGGCCCCATAGATTGCTCCATGCTGTATAATGGCCCCATAGATTGCTCCATGCTGTATAATGGCCCCATAGATTGCTCCATAAGTATAATGGCCCCATAGATTGTTCCATGCTGTAATGGCCCTATAAATTGCTCCATGCTGCATAATGGCCCCATAGATTGCTCCATACTGCATAATGGCTCCATAGATTGCTCCATACTGTATAATGGCCCCATAGATTGCTCCATAAGTATAATGGCCCTATAGATTGCTCCATGCGGTAATGGCCCCATAGATTGCTCCATAAGTATAATGGCCCTACAGATTGCTCCATAAGTATAATGGCCCTACAGATTGCTCCATAAGTATAATGGCCCTACAGATTGCTCCATAAGTATAATGGCCCCATAGATTGCTCCATGATGTAATGGCCCTATAGATTGCTCCACAAGTATAATGGCCCCATAGATTGCTCCATGCTGTAATGGCCCCATAGATTTCTCCATGCTGTAATGGCCCCATAGATTGCTCCATGCTGTATAATGGCCCCATAGATTGCTCCCTACTGTATAATGGCCTCATATATTGCTCCATGCTGTAATGGCCCTATAGATTGCTCCATAAGTATAATGGCCCCATAGATTGCCCCATGCTGTATAATGGCCCCATATATTGCTCCCTACTGTATAATGGCCCCATATATTGCTGCATGCTGTAATGGTCCTATAGATTGCTCCATGCTGTAATGGCCCCATAGATTGCTCCATGCTGTAATGGCCCCATAGATTGCTCCATGCTGTAATGGCCCCATAGATTGCTCCATGCTGTAATGGCCCCATAGATTGCTCCATGCTGTAATGGCCCCATAGATTGCTCCATGCTGTAATGGCCCCATAGATTGCTCCATGCTGTAATGGCCCCATAGATTGCTCCATGCTGTAATGGCCCCATAGATTGCTCCATGCTGTAATGGCCCCATAGATTGCTCCATGCTGTATAATGGCCCCATAGATTGCTCCATGCTGTATAATGGCCCCATAGATTGCTCCATGCTGTATAATGGCCCCATAGATTGCTCCATGCTGTATAATGGCCCCATAGATTGCTCCATGCTGTATAATGGCCCCATAGATTGCTCCATGCTGTATAATGGCCCCATAGATTGCTCCATGCTGTATAATGGCCCCATAGATTGCTCCATGCTGTATAATGGCCCCATAGATTGCTCCATGCTGTATAATGGCCCCATAGATTGCTCCATGCTGTATAATGGCCCCATAGATTGCTCCATGCTGTATAATGGCCCCATAGATTGCTCCATGCTGTATAATGGCCCCATAGATTGCTCCCTGCTGTAGAATGGCCCCATAGATTGCTCCCTACTGTAGAATGGCCCCATAGATTGCTCCATAAGTAGAATGGCCCCATAGATTGCTCCATAAGTAGAATGGCCCCATAGATTGCTCCATAAGTAGAATGGGCCCATAGATTGCTCCATGCTGTAATGGCCCTATACATTGCTCCATGTCGTAATGGCCCTATAGATTGCTCCATGCTGTATAATGGCCCCATAGATTGCTCCATGCTGTAATGGCCCTATACATTGCTCCATGCTGTAATGGCCCTATAGATTGCTCCATGCTGTATAATGGCCCCATCGATTGCTCCATGCTGTAATGGCCCCATAGATTGCTCCATGCTGTATAATAGCCCCATAGATTGCTCCCTACTGTATAATGGCCCCATAGATTGCTCCATGCTGTATAATGGCCCCATAGATTGCTCCATGCTGTATAATGGCCCCATAGATTGCTCCATGCTGTATAATGGCCCCATAGATTGCTCCATGCTGTATAATGGCCCCATAGATTGCTCCATAAGTATAATGGCACCATAGATTGTTCCATGCTGTAATGGCCCTATAAATTGCTCCATGCTGCATAATGGCCCCATAGATTGCTCCATACTGCATAATGGCTCCATAGATTGCTCCATACTGCATAATGGCTCCATAGATTGCTCCATAAGTATAATGGCCCTATAGATTGCTCCATGCGGTAATGGCCCCATAGATTGCTCCATGCTGTAATGGCCCCATAGATTGCTCCATGATGTAATGGCCCTATAGATTGCTCCATAAGTATAATGTCCCCATAGATTGCTCCATGCTGTAATGGCCCTATAGATTGCTCCACAAGTATAATGGCCCCATAGATTGCTCCATGCTGTAATGGCCCCATAGATTGCTCCATGCTGTATAATGGCCCCATAGATTGCCCCATGCTGTATAATGGCCCCATAGATTGCCCCATGCTGTATAATGGCCCCATAGATTGCTCCATACTGTATAATGGCCTCATATATTGCTCCATGCTGTAATGGCCCTATAGATTGCTCCATAAGTATAATGGCCCCATAGATTGCTCCATCCTGTAATGGCCCCATAGATTGCTCCATGCTGTATAATGGCCCCATAGATTGCCCCATGCTGTATAATGGCCCCATAGATTGCTCCATGCTGTAATGGCCCCCATAGATTGCTCCATGCTGTATTATGGCCCCATAGATTGCTCCATGCTGTAATGGCCCTATAGATTTCTCCATAAGTATAATGGCCCCATAGATTGCTCCATGCTGTATAATGGCCCCATAGATTGCTCCATGCTGTATAATGGCCCCATAGATTGCTCCATGCTGTATAATGGCCCCATAGATTGCTCCATGCTGTATAATGGCCCCATAGATTGCTCCATGCTGTATAATGGCCCCATAGATTGCTCCATGCTGTATAATGGCCCCATAGATTGCTCCATGCTGTAGAATGGCCCCATAGATTGCTCCATGCTGTATAATGGCCCCATAGTTTGCATTATACTTATGGATTGCTAGATAAGACAGAGGGAGCACGGTAGTGACGACAGACTCCGAAGACGCTGAAGACACAGGAGTTGCTGGGAACGGGAGAGGTAAGTATTTGAGGAGGGGGCCCCGATGCCAGCGCGCAGGGTAGGACTGGCCTGGTGTGATAGCTGGAAAAATTCCCGGTGGGCCCGATGAGAGAGTGAGAGAATTGGTAGCGGGGGCTCTTAAAAAGTGCGGGCCCTTTAAAAGCGCAGCCGAAGGAAATGTAGCGTCGCGTGCGGCGCTCATACTACTCAGTGGTGACAGCGGGTGACGCGCATAGTCACATGACTGAGGACGTGTTCTTGGTGGGCGGTGACACGCACCGCGCTCTGCTTTGCCGCTGGTGGCTGGCAGTGGTGTGTTGTCAGGTGACACGCTGACGTCGCGCTCTCCTCTCCCTGCTCCCCTGCCGGCTTTTGATACGCCGACGCCGCGCTCTGCTCTCCAGTCCCGGCTCCTGCTCCCTTGGAATTGGCCTTGTAACACCGGCTCCCGTCCGGGTATGGAACACCGCACCAGCACCGCGCACCGCCCTCTTCTCTCCTGCTCTCTTGCCTTTTAAGCCGGCTCCTGGGCTGAGTATGCGGTGACCAGCACTCTGCTCTCTCACCATAACCCTGGAAACAAGGCTGCAGGTCTGGCTACAGCTCTCCCTGCTTCAACTTCAAGTCAAGTGCAATATCCACGTTTTTCTGGGTGAGTGTTCCCAGCATTGGTCATCATCCATATATGGAGGGGTCGCAGGCTGGTCACATGGGGACATGGATGGGGACATGGGGCTGAAGGGGGGGCTGGTTGGACCCATGGGGACATGGATGGGGACATGGGGCTGAAGAGGGGGCTGGCTGGACCCATGGGGACATGGGGCTGAAGGGGAGGGGGCTGGCTGGGCCCATGGGAACATGGATGGGGACATGGGGCTGAAGGGGGGGCTGGCTAGACCCATGGGGAGACATATGGATGGAGGCACGGGGCTGAAGGGGGGGCTGGCTGGACCCATGGAGACATGGATGGGGACATGGGGCTGAAGGGGAGGGGGCTGGCTGGGCCCATGGGAACATGGATGGGGACATGGGGCTGAAGGGGGGGCTGGCTGGACGCATGGGGGACATATGGATGGAGGCACGGGGCTGAAGGGGGGGCTGGCTGGACCCATGGAGACATGGATGGGGACATGGGGCTGAAGGGGGGGCTGGCTGGACCCATGGGGAGACATATGGATGGAGGCATGGGGCTGAAAGGGGGGGGCTGGTTGGACGCATGGGGAGACATATGGATGGAGGCACGGGGCTGAAGGGGGGGGGCTGGATGGACGCATAAGGGGACACATGGTGGTGAAGGGGGCCAAGTTGGGGACCTGGATGGACACATGGAGGTGAAGGGGGGCAAGCTGGACACATTGGGACCTGGATGGACACATGGAGGTGAAGGGTGGCAAGCTGGACACATGGGGTCCTGGATAGATATATGGGGTGGGGTGGGATGCATATATGAGTGGGACAGGATGGATATATGAAGGGGGGCAGGCTGGACACATGGAGACCAGAATGGATATATGGGGGGGGGGTCAGGATGGATAGATGGGGGGCCACGCTGGACAAGGGACTTTATTACTGTTTAGGGGCCAGATTGAGGAACTTTATTAGTTTATGATGGCGAGTGGGGAACATTATTACTTTAGAGTCCAATTAGGGACATTATTACTTCTGTAATATAATTTTATTTTTAGGAAACTGTTTTCCGTAAGAGGGGACAAAAGGGGGGTCCTGTTACTGTGCAGGGCGCCACTATGTCGCTTTATTTCTTCAACTGGTGTAGTGTAGAAGCCTGGGGAAAAGTGGGAATGTGCTCTAAAAGAGATCAGTTATTGATAACTGTGTGTTATTTTCTGCAGAGATGATTCCTGGCTGGAAGAAGTGATGGTGGACTGTGCCAGATGAGGAAAAGCGAAGATGAAGAACTTCACCTAGAGACATCACTGGTGAGTCAGTGTATTACTGTACACTTACACTATATAGTATATACAGAGCTCCTGTGTATGTCACTGGTGACCAGTGTATTACCTATACACTATATACAGAGCTCCTGTGTATAATGTCACTCGTGATAACTGTATTACCTGTACACTACATACAGAGCTCCTGTGTATAATGTCACCGGTGATCACTGTATTACATGTACACTGACACTATATACAGAGATCCTGTTTATAATGTCACTGGGGATCACTGTATTACCTGTACACTGACACTATATACAGAGCTCATATGTATAGTGACAGTGTTGTTAGTATTGTGGTTTGTATTCCTGATCAGTATTGTATTATTTGGTCACTATATGGTGGTAATATGTGGTCTGGTCATGGTGTGGTGATATTTGTCCCTTTTGTATGTGATATTATTGGTGTTGTTATAGTGGATTATGTTGTGTATGGCGGTCATTTGTTCTCGCTGAGATTAACTAGGAAAAGATTTTTTTCCATGAGGCCACGGCTTCACTATCAGTATTTGGTCAGTATTTTTTCTCAGTAGTGAGAGCCAAAAGCAGGAGTGGGTGATAAATACAGAATTGGTGACTTGTTTCTATTCTACCTTTTCTCTGATTGTTCCTCACCTGGTTTTGGCTCCCACTCCTGAGAAAAAATCCTGACTGAATACTGATAGTGGGGCTGTGGCCTTAGAGATGAAATACTTGGAGCAGAGCGTCAGAGATGCACTCACAGGGGTTCTCCGGGGAGAACAAGTAATCCCCTCTCCACAGGATAAGTGATAACTTATTGATTGGTGGGGGTCTGACTACTGGGACCTGCAGCGACCGGCAGACTGTGGAGCTTTTCTCCCCATTACACTGGAGCTCATGTGCGACTCGACCACTGATCCATTCATTCCCTCAGGGGCTGTGAGCGCTGCTCTTTTTTGGAAGCCCCCAAGAGAAAGAATGAGGCTGTGGTCAGACGTCCCACCTGTCGCTGCATTTTAAAATGGGGATAAGTGTCCTGTCAGGGATAAAACTTCCCCATTCTTCCAATCAATAAGTGATCACCTATCCTGTGTAGCCCATGAATCTGTGATGACTTGTTTTAACCAAAGAAGCTCTTTCATGCAAACTACAGAAATTGTCCATCCCTGTTGTAGTCTGTGCAGAGTAGATGTGAGGAGCCGCCGGTCACTGCTCCACTATAACAGGGAGAGCAGAGAAGAGCGATCTGCATATTGCTGGAGGTGGCCCCTAGAGTCAGTGTCCCCTGTGGGCCCCAGACACCCCAGTCCGACCCTGCTGACATCTGATTAAGGCCCCGTTCACATGTCAGGTTTTAATCAGTGTTTTTTTTCTAATTTTCATCTGATTTTGGTCAGTGTCAGTTTTTCTCCTCAGTGGGGCATATTTTTTTATATGTAAAGTAAAAAGCTAAAGGTTTCCTCGCCTCGCTTGCCCGGCCTATAGACACTGGAAAACAAGCAGTACAGGCAACATGGTTGGTTCTGGGCATTTTTCTGACAGACTCGTTGACTTCAATAGATGATCTTTATCTACAAATCGGATGAAAATCGGACCGGTCTCAGTTCTGATTTGCAGATCAATCGTCCACAATAAATAGAGCTGTAAACCTGTCCCCGGTCTATAACTGAGCATATTCTACCTGCTAGAGAAATAACCAGACGTGAAAAGAGCCATGTGCTATTCTTACAGGGAAGGGGCCACGATTTTATGTTTTGTATTAATAATTATGTAATCAATTATTTTTAATACAAAATTAAATGTACCACTTTATTAGTTTTTTATTTATTTTTACATTGGCCACTAGGGGCTGCCATTTTTATTTGGGGGGTGTGTAAGAAGCGCTCTTACACACCTCATTTACGGCAGCCCTGGCCATAAGAGACAGTAGTCTGTCACCGACCCTTTCTCTAACATTACAGGCCGCTCCTCCTGCCTCTAGCTGTGACCTGGGCACGCCCCCTTGGCTGTTCAGGTCGCAGCCGTGGGAGGAGATTGCAGCCATCTTTGTGGAGCCTGCAGTGTAAGCTGTACATTCCCCCTGTCGTCGCACGCACTGCTCAGTCAGAGCATGCCATGACAGGAACTGCCGGGGAGGAAATGCCTAGGAGTGGACGTCCCGAGTGAGTATCTGCAGCGGCGCCGTGCGGTGATCTCAGCTGTTATCACCGCCGACATCTTCAGGCAACACAGACACAGCGCTGCGTGGGAATGTGGAAGGTGAGTAGAAGCGTTTGTTTTGTTTTTTTTACCTTCGCATTGAATATATGGGGGCATATACCCACCAGGATGGAGGAGGAGGCATATACCCACCAGGATGGATGGAGGGGGGGGGCATATACTCACCAGGATGGATGGAGGGGGGGGGCATATACTCACCAGGATGGATGGAGGGGGGGGGCATATACTCACCAGGATGGATGGAGGGGGGGGGGGCATATACTCACCAGGATGGAGGGGGGGGGGCATATACTCACCAGGATGGATGGAGGGGGGGGGCATATACTCACCAGGATGGATGGAGGGGGGGGGCATATACTCACCAGGATGGATGGAGGGGGGGGCATATACCCACCAGGATGGATGGAGGGGGGGCATATACCCACCAGGATGGATGGATGGAGGGGGGCATATACTGACCGGGATGGATGGAGTGGCATATACATCTACCCAGGATGGATGGGGGGTGTGTGACGCCTAGCTGCGCTTGGTATCACAGATCTTAGCAGGGTGTATTGATGGATTCCTCCACAAGAGGCCCCCATAACCATTCACACATCTCCACCTTCCACCTCAGACCATCAGAGGGAGCCCGTTAGGGATAGATATATAAGGGAAGGTGGAGCCAGGCAGCAGTTAGTCTAGACTGGAGTCGACAGAAAGCAAACCTGTTGAGAGAGTTCCTGCAGTGCAAAAGCCTGAGAGAGGTCAGTCTGCAGTGGAGCACGTTCTAGACTCAGTTGTAGCTCAGAGAGGTGAGCTTTAGGTGTGCCGGCGCCATAAGATCGGTGAAGCGCGGCAAGCTGCCGTTAGTGTGTATAGCCTAGTGAGGGCCCGAGTAGGCCGAAGGCGAGTGGAGAGTTAATACATAGGGGGCAGAGGAGCTTAACTAGCTCACCCCGAAGAAGCAGTTACCGGACATCGGGTCCGAAGCTTACCGGGATCTCCACGACCCAGTAAGATATAACCAGAATCCCTGGAGAACTACAAGTCCCAGTATTGCAAAAGTGCTGATACATAATAGAGCCAGGAGACACATAGGCCCCTTAAGTCGGGAGCGTGTAATCCAAGAAAGGCCCTACCACAAGGTCAGCCAGCGCAGGACAGAGACAAAGTTAGGCCTTGCTCCAGGAAGGTCAGAAACTTACTACGCAGAGGCAAGAAACAGGAGGCCCAAAACCCGCTCATTGGGGAGGATCCTGACGTGCACCCTTCACCCTACAGTGCTCTGGGACGTGCCTGAATTTCCATCAGTAAAAGGTACTGAAGTGACAATCGTGTCTGTCCCTGTTCTTGCTCTGACCCGGCTGGGTCTCTCCGTCCTGCTTTCCCCGTCCATACGCTGCCCTGAGGCCTAGCTCCACCTGTGGGAAGCTATACCATCGAGCTGCCTTATCACCGGCCTCAGTGGACTGCGCAGCGCTGGTGATCCTCACCAGAAACCACAGGTGGCGTCACAAACTCTTTAATAAACTTCACAAATCACCAACCCTTTTAAAGGAGCGACCCCAGGGTACGGGCCCGGGAGCCGACCACCGCGACATCCCTAAAGGCCCGGGTACCGAGTCATACCCATTCCCCTGGGCTAGTCAGGGGCATATAAACCTACCCAGCATGGATGGATGGAGGGGCATTTACACCTACCCAGGATGGATGGATGGAGGGGCATTTACACCTACCCAGGATGGATGGATGAAGGGGCATATACACCTACCCAGGATGGATGGATGGAGGGGGCATCTACACCTAACCAGGTTGGATGGAGTGGCATATACACCTACCAGAATAGACTACCCAGGATGGATGGATGGATGGAGGGGCATCTACACCAAACCAGGATGGATGAATGGAGGGGGCATCTACACCTAACCAGGTTGGATGGAGGGGCATATACACCTACCAGAATAGACTACCCAGGATGGATGGAGGGGCATCTACACCTACCCAGAATGGATGAAGGGGCATATACACCTACCCAGGATGGCTGGAGGGGCATATACAGCTACCCAGGATGGATGGATGGAGGGGCTGATACACCTACCCAGGATGGATGGAGGGGAATCTACACCTACCCAGGATGGAAGGGCATATACACCTACCCAGGATGGATGGATGGATGGAGGGGCATCTATGCTTACCCAGATTGGATGGATGGAGGTGCATATACACCTACCCAGGATGGATGGATGGAGGGGCATATACACCTACCCAGGATGGATGGAGGGGCAAATACTCCTACACTGGATGGATGGAGGGGGCATATACACCTACCCAGGATGGCTGGAGGGGCCGATACACCTACCCAGGATGGCTGGAGGGGCCGATACACCTACCCAGGATGGATGGAGGGGAATATACACCTACCCAGGATGGAAGGGCATATACACCTACCCAGGATGGATGGATGGAGGGGCATATACACCTACCCAGGATGGATGGATGGAGGGGGCATCTACACCTAACCAGGTTGGATGGAGTGGCATATACACCTACCAGAATAGACTACCCAGGATGGATGGATGGATGGAGGGGCATCTACACCAAACCAGGATGGATGAATGGAGGGGGCATCTACACCTAACCAGGTTGGATGGAGGGGCATATACACCTACCAGAATAGACTACCCAGGATGGATGGAGGGGCATCTACACCTACCCAGAATGGATGAAGGGGCATATACACCTACCCAGGATGGCTGGAGGGGCATATACAGCTACCCAGGATGGATGGATGGAGGGGCTGATACACCTACCCAGGATGGATGGAGGGGAATCTACACCTACCCAGGATGGAAGGGCATATACACCTACCCAGGATGGATGGATGGATGGAGGGGCATCTATGCTTACCCAGATTGGATGGATGGAGGTGCATATACACCTACCCAGGATGGATGGATGGAGGGGCATATACACCTACCCAGGATGGATGGAGGGGCAAATACTCCTACACTGGATGGATGGAGGGGGCATATACACCTACCCAGGATGGCTGGAGGGGCCGATACACCTACCCAGGATGGCTGGAGGGGCCGATACACCTACCCAGGATGGATGGAGGGGAATATACACCTACCCAGGATGGAAGGGCATATACACCTACCCAGGATGGATGGATGGAGGGGCATATACACCTACCCAGGATGGATGGAGGGGCAAATACTCCTACACTGGATGGACGGAGGGGCATATACACCTACCCAGGATGGATGGAGGGGCATATACACCTACCCAGGATGGATGGATGGAAGAATGGATGGAGGGGTATTCGCATCTACCATGGATGGATGGAGGGGCATCTACAGCTACCCAGGATGGATTGATGGATGGAGGGGCATATACACCTACCCAGGATGGATGGATGGATGGAGGGGCATCTACACTTAACCAGGATGGATGGATGGAGGGGCATCTACACCTACCCAGGATGGATGGATGGATGGAGGGGCATCTACACCTAACCAGGATGGATGGAGGGGCATATACACCTAGCAGAATAGACTACCCAGGATGTATGAATGGATTGAGGGGCATCTACACCTAACCAGGATGGATGAATGGAGGGGGCATCTACACCTAACCAGGTTGGATGGAGGGGCATATACACCTACCCAGAATGGATGAAGGGGCATATACACCTACCCAGGATGGCTGGAGGGGCATATACAGCTACTCAGGATGGATGGATGGAGGGGCCGATACACCTACCCAGGATGGATGGAGGGGCATATACACCTACCCAGGATGGATGGATGGGCATATACACCTACCCAGGATGGATGGATGGATGGAGGGGCATATACACCTACCCAGGATGGATGGATGGAGGGGCATATACACCTACCCAGGATGAATGGAGGGGCATATACACCTACCCAGGATGGATGGATGAAAGAATGGATGGAGGGGTATTCGCATCTACCATGGATGGATGGAGGGGCATCTACACCTACCCAGGATGGATTGATGGATGGAGGGGCATCTACACCTACCCAGAGTGGATGGATGGAGGGGCATATACACCTACCAGAATAGACTGCTCAGGATGGATGGATGGAGGGGCATCTATGCTTACCCAGATTGGATGGATGGAGGTGCATATACACCTACCCAGGATGGATGGATGGAGAGGTATCTACGCCTACCCAGGATGGATGGAATGAGGGGCATATACACCTACCCAGAATGGATGGATGGAGGGGCATCTACCCCTACCCACGATGGATGGATGGAGGGGCATCTACACTTACTCAGGATGAATGGATGGATGGAAGGGCATCTACACCTACCCAGGATGGGTGGATGGATGGAGGGGCATCTACACCTACCCAGGATGAATGGATGGATGGAAGGGCATCTACACCTACCCAGGATGAATGGATGGATGGAAGGGCATCTACACCTACCCAGGATGGGTGGATGGATGGAGGGGCATATACACCTACCCAGAGTGGATGGATGGAGGGGCATATACACCTACCAGGATGGATGGATGGGCATATACACCTACTCAGGATGGATGGATGGAGGGGCATATACACCTACTCAGGATGGATGGATGGAGGGCATATACAGCTACCCAGGATGGATGGAGAGGCCGATACACCTACCCAGGATGGATGGAAGGGCATATTCACCTACCCAGGATGGATGGATGGAGGGGCATATACACCTACCCACTATGGATGGAGGGGCAAATACTCCTACCCAGGATGAATGGAGGGGCATATACACCTACCCAGGATGGATGGAGGGGCATATACACCTACCCAGAATGGATGGATGGAAGGATGGATGGAGTGGTATCTACACCTACTATGGATGGATGGAGGGGCATCTACACCTACCCAGGATGGATTGATGGATGGAGGGGCATCTACACCTACCGAGAATGGACGAATGGAGGGGCATCTACACCTACCGAGAATGGATGGATGGAGGGGCATATACACCTACCCAGGATGGATGGATGGAGGGGGAAATACACCTACTCAGGATGGATGGAGGGGCATTTACACCTACCCAGGATGGATGGATGGATGAAGGGGCATATACACCTACCCAGGATGGATGGATGGAGGGGGCATCTACACCTACCAGAATAGACTACCCAGGATGGATGGAGGGGCATCTACACCTACCCAGAATGGATGAAGGGGCATATACACCTACCCAGGATGGCTGGAGGGGCATATACAGCTACTCAGGATGGATGGATGGATGGAGGGGCCGATACACCTACCCAGGATGGATGGAGGGGCATATACACCTACCCAGGATGGATGGATGGGCATATACACCTACCCAGGATGGATGGATGGAGGGGCATATACACCTACCCAGGATGGATGGAGGGGCAAATACTCCTACACTGGATGGATGGAGGGGCATATACACCTACCCAGGATGAATGGAGGGGCATATACACCTACCCAGGATGGATGGATGGAAGAATGGATGGAGGGGTATTCGCATCTACCATGGATGGATGGAGGGGCATCTACACCTACCCAGGATGGATTGATGGATGGAGGGGCATATACACCTATCAGAATAGACTGCTCAGGATGGATGGATGGAGGGGCATCTATGCTTACCCAGATTGGATGGATGGAGGTGCATATACACCTACCCAGGATGGATGGATGGAGAGGTATCTACGCCTACCCAGGATGGATGGAATGAGGGGCATATACACCTACCAGAATAGACTACCCAGGATGGATGGAGGTGCATCTATGCAAACCCAGAATGGATGGATGAAGGGGCATATGCACCTACCCAGATTGGATGGATGGAGGGGCATCTACCCCTACCCACGATGGATGGATGGAGGGGCATCTACACTTACTCACGATGAATGGATGGATGGAAGGGCATCTACTCCTACCCAGGATGGGTGGATGGATGGAGGGGCATCTACACCTACCCAGGATGGATGGATGGATGAAGGGGCAAATACTCCTACCCAGGATGGATGGATGGAGGGGCATATACACCTACCAGAATAGACTACCCAGGATGGATGGAGGTGCATCTACGCAAACCCAGAATGGATGGATGAAGGGGCATATACACCTACCCAGATTGGATGGATGGATGGATGGATGGATGGAGGTGCATATACACCTACCCAGGATGGATGGATGGAAAGGTATCTACGCCTACCCAGGATGGATGGATGGAGGGGCATATACACCTACCCAGAATGGATGGATGGAGGGGCATATACACCTACCCAGAATGGATGGATGGAGGGGCATATACACCTACCCAGAATGGATGGATGGAGGGGCATCTACCCCTACCCAGGATGGATGGATGGAGGGGCATCTACACTTACCCAGGATGAATGGATGGATGGAGGGGCATCTACACCTACCCAGGATGGATGGATGGAGGGGCATCTACACCTACCCAGGATGAATAGATGGAGGCGCATCTACGCCTACCCAGAATGGATGGATGGAGGGGCATATACACCTACCCAGGATGGATTGATGGATGGAGAGGCATCTACACCTACCCAGAGTGGATGGATGGAGGGGCATATACACCTACCCAGGATGGATGGATGGGCATATACACCTACTCAGGATGGATGGATGGAGGGGCATATACACCTACTCTGGATGGATGGATGGATGGAGGGGCATATACAGCTACCCAGGATGGATGGAGAGGCCGATACACCTACCCAGGATGGATGGAAGGGCGGGCATATTCACCTACCCAGGATGGATGGATGGAGGGGCATATACACCTACCCACTATGGATGGAGGGGCAAATACTCCTACCCAGGATGAATGGAGGGGCATATACACCTACCCAGGATGGATGGATGGAGTGGTATCTACACCTACTATGGATGGATGGAGGGGCATCTACACCTACCGAGAATGGACGAATGGAGGGGCATCTACACCTACCGAGAATGGATGGATGGAGGGGCATCTACACCTACCCAGGATGGATGGATAGAGGGGCATATACACCTACCAGAATAGACTGCGCAGGATGGATGGATGGATGGAGGGGCATCTATGCCTACCCAGAATGGATGGATGGATGGATGGATGGATGAAGGGTCATATACACCTACCCAGGATGGATGGATGGATGGATGGAGGGTGAAATACACCTACCCAGGATGGATGGAGGGGCATATACACCTACCCAGGATGGATGGAGGTGCAAATACTCCTACCCAGGATGGATGGATGGATGGAGGGGCATATACACCTACCAGAATAGACTGCTCAGGATGGATGGATGGATGGAGGGGCATCTATGCTTACCCAGATTGGATGGATGGAGGTGCATATACACCTACCCAGGATGGATGGATGGAGAGGTATCTACGCCTACCCAGGATGGATGGAATGAGGGGCATATACACCTACCCAGAATGGATGGATGGAGGGGCATCTACCCCTACCCACGATGGATGGATGGAGGGGCATCTACACTTACTCAGGATGAATGGATGGATGGAAGGGCATCTACACCTACCCAGGATGGGTGGATGGATGGAGGGGCATCTACACCTACCCAGGATGAATGGATGGATGGAAGGGCATCTACACCTACCCAGGATGGGTGGATGGATGGAGGGGCATCTAGACCTACCCAGGATGGATGGATGGAGGGGCATATACACCTACCCAGAGTGGATGGATGGAGGGGCATATACACCTACCAGGATGGATGGATGGGCATATACACCTACTCAGGATGGATGGATGGAGGGGCATATACACCTACTCAGGATGGATGGATGGAGGGCATATACAGCTACCCAGGATGGATGGAGAGGCCGATACACCTACCCAGGATGGATGGAAGGGCATATTCACCTACCCAGGATGGATGGATGGAGGGGCATATACACCTACCCACTATGGATGGAGGGGCAAATACTCCTACCCAGGATGAATGGAGGGGCATATACACCTACCCAGGATGGATGGAGGGGCATATACACCTACCCAGAATGGATGGATGGAAGGATGGATGGAGTGGTATCTACACCTACTATGGATGGATGGAGGGGCATCTACACCTACCCAGGATGGATTGATGGATGGAGGGGCATCTACACCTACCGAGAATGGACGAATGGAGGGGCATCTACACCTACCGAGAATGGATGGATGGAGGGGCATATACACCTACCCAGGATGGATGGATAGAGGGGCATATACACCTACCAGAATAGACTGCGCAGGATGGAGGGCCATCTACGCCTACCCAGAATGGATGGATGGATGAAGGGTCATATACACTCACCCAGGATGGATGGATGGAGGGGGAAATACACCTACTCAGGATGGATGGAGGGGCATTTACACCTACCCAGGATGGATGGATGGATGAAGGGGCATATACACCTACCCAGGATGGATGGATGGAGGGGGCATCTACACCTACCAGAATAGACTACCCAGGATGGATGGAGGGGCATCTACACCTACCCAGAATGGATGAAGGGGCATATACACCTACCCAGGATGGCTGGAGGGGCATATACAGCTACTCAGGATGGATGGATGGATGGAGGGGCCGATACACCTACCCAGGATGGATGGAGGGGCATATACACCTACCCAGGATGGATGGATGGGCATATACACCTACCCAGGATGGATGGATGGAGGGGCATATACACCTACCCAGGATGGATGGAGGGGCAAATACTCCTACACTGGATGGATGGAGGGGCATATACACCTACCCAGGATGAATGGAGGGGCATATACACCTACCCAGGATGGATGGATGGAAGAATGGATGGAGGGGTATTCGCATCTACCATGGATGGATGGAGGGGCATCTACACCTACCCAGGATGGATTGATGGATGGAGGGGCATATACACCTATCAGAATAGACTGCTCAGGATGGATGGATGGAGGGGCATCTATGCTTACCCAGATTGGATGGATGGAGGTGCATATACACCTACCCAGGATGGATGGATGGAGAGGTATCTACGCCTACCCAGGATGGATGGAATGAGGGGCATATACACCTACCAGAATAGACTACCCAGGATGGATGGAGGTGCATCTATGCAAACCCAGAATGGATGGATGAAGGGGCATATGCACCTACCCAGATTGGATGGATGGAGGGGCATCTACCCCTACCCACGATGGATGGATGGAGGGGCATCTACACTTACTCACGATGAATGGATGGATGGAAGGGCATCTACTCCTACCCAGGATGGGTGGATGGATGGAGGGGCATCTACACCTACCCAGGATGGATGGATGGATGAAGGGGCAAATACTCCTACCCAGGATGGATGGATGGAGGGGCATATACACCTACCAGAATAGACTACCCAGGATGGATGGAGGTGCATCTACGCAAACCCAGAATGGATGGATGAAGGGGCATATACACCTACCCAGATTGGATGGATGGATGGATGGATGGATGGATGGATGGATGGATGGATGGATGGATGGATGGAGGTGCATATACACCTACCCAGGATGGATGGATGGAAAGGTATCTACGCCTACCCAGGATGGATGGATGGAGGGGCATATACACCTACCCAGAATGGATGGATGGAGGGGCATATACACCTACCCAGAATGGATGGATGGAGGGGCATCTACCCCTACCCAGGATGGATGGATGGAGGGGCATCTACACTTACCCAGGATGAATGGATGGATGGAGGGGCATCTACACCTACCCAGGATGGATGGATGGAGGGGCATCTACACCTACCCAGGATGGATGGATGGAGGGGCATCTACACCTACCCAGGATGAATAGATGGAGGCGCATCTACGCCTACCCAGAATGGATGGATGGAGGGGCATATACACCTACCCAGGATGGATTGATGGATGGAGAGGCATCTACACCTACCCAGAGTGGATGGATGGAGGGGCATATACACCTACCCAGGATGGATGGATGGGCATATACACCTACTCAGGATGGATGGATGGAGGGGCATATACACCTACTCTGGATGGATGGATGGATGGATGGAGGGGCATATACAGCTACCCAGGATGGATGGAGAGGCCGATACACCTACCCAGGATGGATGGAAGGGCGGGCATATTCACCTACCCAGGATGGATGGATGGAGGGGCATATACACCTACCCACTATGGATGGAGGGGCAAATACTCCTACCCAGGATGAATGGAGGGGCATATACACCTACCCAGGATGGATGGATGGAGTGGTATCTACACCTACTATGGATGGATGGAGGGGCATCTACACCTACCGAGAATGGACGAATGGAGGGGCATCTACACCTACCGAGAATGGACGAATGGAGGGGCATCTACACCTACCCAGGATGGATGGATAGAGGGGCATATACACCTACCAGAATAGACTGCGCAGGATGGATGGATGGATGGAGGGGCATCTATGCCTACCCAGAATGGATGGATGGATGGATGGATGGATGAAGGGTCATATACACCTACCCAGGATGGATGGATGGATGGATGGAGGGTGAAATACACCTACCCAGGATGGATGGAGGGGCATATACACCTACCCAGGATGGATGGAGGTGCAAATACTCCTACCCAGGATGGATGGATGGATGGAGGGGCATATACACCTACCAGAATAGACTACCCAGGATGGATGGAGGTGCATCTACGCAAACCCAGAATGGATGGATGGAGGTGCATATACACCTACCCAGGATAGATGGATGGAAAGGTATCTACGCCTACCCAGGATGGATGGATGGAGGGGCATATACACCTACCCAGAATGGATGGATGGAGGGGCATATACACCTACCCAGGATGGATGGATGGAGGGGCATCTACCCCTACCCAGGATGGATGGATGGAGGGGCATCTACACTTGCCCCTCCATCCATCCATTCATCCTGGGTAAGTGTAGATGCCTGTCCATCCATCCATCCTGGGTAGGTGTAGATGCCCCTCCATCCATCCATTCATCCTGGGTATCTACACCTACCCAGGATGGGTGGATGGATGGAGGGGCATCTACACCTACCCAGGATGTATGGATGGATGGAGGGGCATCTACACCTACCCAGGATGGATGGATGGAGGGGCATCTACACCTTACCCAGGATGGATGGATGGAGGGGCATCTACACCTACCCAGGATGAATGGATGGAGGGTCATCTACGCCTACCCAGAATGGATGGATGGAGGGGCATCTACACCTACCCAGAATGGATGGAGGGGCATATACACCTACCCAGAATGGATGGATGGATGGAGGGGCATCTATGCCTACCCAGAATGGATGGATGGAGGGGCATATACACCTACCCAGAATGGATGAATGGAGGGGCATATACACCTACCCAGAATGGATGGATGGAGGACCATATACACCTACCCAGGATGGATGGAGGGGCAACTACACCTACCCAGGATGGATGGATGGAGGGGCATCTACTCCTACCCAAGATGGATGGATGGCGGGGCATCTACTCCTACCCAAGATGGATGGATGGCGAAGCATATACACCTACCCAGGATGGATGGAGGGGCATGTACACCTACCCAGGATGGATGGATGGAGAGGCATCTACACCTACCCAGGATGGATGGATGGCGGGGCATATACACCTACCCAGGATGGATGGATGGGGACGCATGGATTCCACTCAGTATCAGCAGATTCTTGACAATAATGTTCAAGAATCAGTGATAAAGTTGAAGTTACGCAGGGGATGGATCTTTCAGCAAGACAATGATCCAAAACACGGCTCCAAATCTACTCAGGCATTCATTGACTATTGTGCCAATAGTTCATATTAAAAAAATAATTACAACATACAGTTATATGAAAAAGTTTGGGCACCCCTATTAATCTGAAGCTTAATGTTTTATAAAAATTGGTGTTTTTGCAACAGCTATTTCAGTTTGATATATGTAATAACTGTTGGACACAGTAATGTTTCTGCCTTTAAATGAGGTTTATTGTACTAACAGAAAATATGCAATCTGCATTCAAACAAAATTTGACAGGTGCATAAGTATGGGCACCTCACCAGAAAAGTGACATTAATATTTAGTAGATCCTCCTTTTGCAAAAATAACAGCCTCTAGTCGCTTCCTGTAGCTTTTAATGAGTTCCTGGATCCTGGATGAAGGTATTTTTGACCATTCCTCTTTACAAAACAATTCCAGTTCAGTTAAGTTTGATGGTCGCTGAGCATGGACAGCCCTCTTCAAATGATCCCACAGATGTTCAATGATATTCAGGTCTGGGGACTGGGATGGCCATTCCAGAACATTGTAATTGTTCCTCTGCATGAATGCCTGAGTAGATTTGGAGCGGTGTTTTGGATCATTGTCTTGCTGAAAGATCCATCCCCTGCGTAACTTCAACTTTGTCACTGATTCTTGAACATTATTGTCAAGAATCTGCTGATACTGAGTGGAATCCATGCGTCCTTCGACTTTAACAAGATTCCCGGTGCCAGCATTGGCCACACAGCCCCAAAGCACGATGGAACCTCCACCAAATTTTACTGTGGGTAGCAAGTGTTTTTCTTGGAATGCTGTGTTTTTTTTCCCGCCATGCATAACGCCTTTTTGTATGACCAAACAACTCAACCTTGGTTTCATCAGTCCACAGGACCTTCTTCCAAAAGGAAATTGGCTTCTCCAAATGTGCTTTTGCATACCTCAGCCGACTGTTTGTGGCGTGCTTGCAGAAACGACTTCTTTCGCATCACTCTCCCATACAGCTTCTCCTTGTGCAAAGTGCGTTGTATAGTTGACCGATGCACAGTGACACCATCTGCAGCAAGTTGATGCTGCAGCTCTCTGGAGGTGGTCTGAGGATTGTTCTTGACTGATCTCACCATTCTTCTTCTCTGCCTTTCTGATGTTTTTCTTGGCCTGCCACTTCTGGCCTTAACAAGAACTGTCCCTGTGTTCTTCCATTTCCTTACTATGTTCCTCACAGTGGAAACTGACAGGTTAAATCTCTGAGACAGCTTTTTGTATCCTTCCCCTGAACAGCTATGTTGATTAATCTTTGTTTTCAGATCATTTGACAGTTGTTTTGAGGAGCCCATGATGCCACTCTTCAGAGGAGATTCAAACAGGAGAACAACTTGCAAGTGGCCACTTTAAGTAGCTTTTCTCATGATTGCATACACCTGGCTATAAACTTCAAAGCTCAATGAGGTTACAAAACCAAAAAAAGTGCTTTAGTAAGTCAGTAAAAAGTAGGTAGGAGGATTTAAAACAAGAAAATGATAAGGGTGCCCATACTTATGCACCTGTCAAATTTTGTTTGAATGCAGATTGCACATTTTCTGTTAGTACAATAAACCTCGTTTCAAGGCAGAAACATTACTGTGTCCAACAGTTATTACATATATCAAACTGAAATAGCTGTTGCAAAAACACCAATTTTTATAAAACAATAAGCTTAAGATTAATAGGGGTGCCCAAACTTTTTCATATAACTGTATAGGAATGTTTTTGCATCTGTAGGTGTTGGCATCCCCGTATATGACTCATTGCCACAATTGATATTCTTTATAGTCAGTGGTTTGGATGGCCTAGGTGCGGTTTGTAATATTTTCTATCAATGGTGTGTGTGCCCTCCTCTGTGCAGTGTCCTTCCATAACCATGGATGTACTAATAAAGGGTTTTTATGTCAATTCCTTTAATGACCTTTTGTTCGGCTTCTTTGTAGGTATTATGTAATTCTCTGAATGGTCAGCCATTCTAAGCCTGAGCAGACATATGGCAATGTAATTGATGTGTGACTGACATTGTTCTTCCCTATGTTGCGGTGACATATTTATGCTGCCATTGTGCAGTATTTTTTCTAATTAATCATCCTAAAGGTGTTTAGTGGGGTTGAGGTTGAGAACGTGTGTGAAACAGTTCTGCTCTTCTATTCCCTTAGGGTTGGAAGCTACAATTGTTTAAAATGTCTTGTGCTGAAGCATTAAGATATCTTTTCACTGGAACTAAGGGGCCTAGACCAACCCCTAAAAACAAGGCCATACCCCCACCAGCAAACTGTACAGCGGGCATAATGCAGTTAATAGGGTAACGTTCTCCTGGCATTCACCAAATCCAGACTCGTCCATCAGATGCCAGATAGAGAAGTGTGATCCGTCACTGCACAGAACAGGTCTCCTCCAGAGTCCTGTGGTGGTGGCTTCACACCACTCCATCTGACGCTCGGCATCGTGCTTGGTGATGTAAGGCTGCATGCAGCTGCTCGGCCATGAAGTTCCTGGCGGGGGCGCAGTGTTTGTGGTGATGTTGTTACCAATGGAGTCAGGAAAGCGTTCTGCCCTCTGCTCCTCAGCACTCAGTGACCCTGCTCTGTAATGTTCCGGGGTCTCCTGAGTTGCTGTAGTTCCTTCCACTCCTTAATAATATCACTCACATGTGATGTGGGAAGATTTAGGAGGGAAGAAATGTAATATCCAGACTTGTTACCCCGGTGGCTCCTATTACAGGACCGCGCTGGTATCAGAGAGCTCTGCACCACCAGCCGTTCTGTCATATGTTAGTAACAGCACACAGCATGGGAGGGCGGATGTTATACACCGGGGGGGCGAGGGGATTGATGTTATACACTGGTGGGGTCGAGAGTCTTAATGTTATACAAGGCCGAGGGGCCAGATGTTATACCCTAGGGGTACGAGGGGCTAGATGTTATACACTGAGGGGCGAGGGGACGGATATTATACACCATGGTCGAGGGGATTGATGTTATACACTGGTTGGGGGCGAGAGTCTTAATGTTATACAAGGCCGAGGGGCCAGATGTTATACACTGGGGGTACAAGGGGCTAGATGTTATACAAGTCCGAGGGCTGTATGTTATACACTAAGGGGCGAGGGGACGGATATTATACACCGGGGTGAGGGGACGGATATTATACACCGGGGTGAGGGGACGGATATTATACACCGGGGTGAGGGGACGGATATTATACACCAGGGGCGAGGGGACGGATATTATACACCAGGGGCGAGGGGACGGATATTATACACCAGGGGCGAGGGGACGGATATTATACACCAGGGGCGAGGGGACGGATATTATACACCAGGGGCGAGGGGACGGATATTATACACCAGGGGCGAGGGGACGGATATTATACACCAGGGGCGAGGGGACGGATATTATACACCAGGGGCGAGGGGACGGATATTATACACCAGGGGCGAGGGGACGGATATTATACACCAGGGGCGAGGGGACGGATATTATACACCAGGGGCAAGGGGACGGATATTATACACCAGGGGCGAGGGGACGGATATTATTCACCAGGGGCGAGGGGACGGATATTATATACCAGGGGCGAGGGGACGGATATTATATACCAGGGGCGAGGGGACGGATATTATACACCAGGGGCGAGGGGACGGATATTATACACCAGGGGCGAGGGGACGGATATTATACACCGTGGGCGAGGGGACGGATATTATACACCGTGGGCGAGGGGACGGATATTATACACCGTGGGCGAGGGGACGGATATTATACACCGTGGGCGAGGGGACGGATATTATACACCGTGGGCGAGGGGACGGATATTATACACCAGGGGCGAGGGGACGGATATTATACACCGTGGGCGAGGGGACGGTTGTTATACACCGGGAGGGAGGGGACGGATATTATACACCGTGGGCGAGGGGACGGATATTATACACCGAGGGCGAGGGGACGGATATTATACACCGTGGGCGAGGGGACGGATATTATACACCGTGGGCGAGGGGACGGATATTATACACCGTGGGCGAGGGGACGGATATTATACACCGTGGGCGAGGGGACGGATATTATACACCGTGGGCGAGGGGACGGATATTATACACCAGGGGTCAGGGGACGGATATTATACACCGTGGGCGAGGGGACGGTTGTTATACACCGTGGGCGAGGGGACGGTTGTTATACACCGTGGGCGAGGGGACGGTTGTTATACACCGTGGGCGAGGGGACGGTTGTTATACACCGTGGGCGAGGGGACGGATGTTATACACCGTGGGCGAGGGGACGGATGTTATACACCGTGGGCGAGGGGACGGATGTTATACACCGTGGGCGAGGGGACGGTTGTTATACACCGTGGGCGAGGGGACGGTTGTTATACACCGTGGGCGAGGGGACGGATATTATACACCGTGGGCGAGGGGACGGATATTATACACCGTGGGCGAGGGGACGGATATTATACACCGTGGGCGAGGGGACGGATATTATACACCGTGGGCGAGGGGACGGATATTATACACCAGGGGGAGGGAGCGAGGGTGCAGATGTTATACACCGGGGCTGGGGGCCGGATGTTATGCAAAGGAGGGCTTGGGGTTGGATGTTATACAGTGGGGTTGAGGGGATGGATTTTATACACTGGCGGGGGGCGAGGGGACGGATGTTATACACCAGGGGGAGGGAGCGAGGGGACGGATATTATACATCGTGGGCGAGGGGACGGATATTATACACCAGGGGGAGGGAGCGAGGGTGCAGATGTTATACACCGGGGCTGGGGGCCGGATGTTATGCAAAGGAGGGCTTGGGGTTGGATGTTATACAGTGGGGTTGTAATGGCCCCATAGATTGCTCCATGCTGTATAATGGCCCCATAGATTGCTCCCTACTGTATAATGGCCTCATATATTGCTCCATGCTGTAATGGCCCTATAGATTGCTCCATAAGTATAATGGCCCCATAGATTGCCCCATGCTGTATAATGGCCCCATATATTGCTCCCTACTGTATAATGGCCCCATATATTGCTGCATGCTGTAATGGTCCTATAGATTGCTCCATGCTGTAATGGCCCCATAGATTGCTCCATGCTGTAATGGCCCCATAGATTGCTCCATGCTGTAATGGCCCCATAGATTGCTCCATGCTGTAATGGCCCCATAGATTGCTCCATGCTGTAATGGCCCCATAGATTGCTCCATGCTGTAATGGCCCCATAGATTGCTCCATGCTGTAATGGCCCCATAGATTGCTCCATGCTGTAATGGCCCCATAGATTGCTCCATGCTGTAATGGCCCCATAGATTGCTCCATGCTGTAATGGCCCCATAGATTGCTCCATGCTGTAATGGCCCCATAGATTGCTCCATGCTGTATAATGGCCCCATAGATTGCTCCATGCTGTATAATGGCCCCATAGATTGCTCCATGCTGTATAATGGCCCCATAGATTGCTCCATGCTGTATAATGGCCCCATAGATTGCTCCATGCTGTATAATGGCCCCATAGATTGCTCCATGCTGTATAATGGCCCCATAGATTGCTCCCTACTGTAGAATGGCCCCATAGATTGCTCCATAAGTAGAATGGCCCCATAGATTGCTCCATAAGTAGAATGGCCCCATAGATTGCTCCATAAGTATAATGGGCCCATAGATTGCTCCATGCTGTAATGGCCCTATACATTGCTCCATGTCGTAATGGCCCTATAGATTGCTCCATGCTGTATAATGGCCCCATAGATTGCTCCATGCTGTAATGGCCCTATACATTGCTCCATGCTGTAATGGCCCCATAGATTGCTCCATGCTGTAATGGCCCCATAGATTGCTCCATGCTGTATAATGGCCCCATAGATTGCTCCATGCTGTATAATGGCCCCATAGATTGCTCCATGCTGTATAATGGCCCCATAGATTGCTCCATGCTGTATAATGGCCCCATAGATTGCTCCATGCTGTATAATGGCCCCATAGATTGCTCCATGCTGTATAATGGCCCCATAGATTGCTCCATGCTGTATAATGGCCCCATAGATTGCTCCCTACTGTAGAATGGCCCCATAGATTGCTCCATAAGTAGAATGGCCCCATAGATTGCTCCATAAGTAGAATGGCCCCATAGATTGCTCCATAAGTAGAATGGGCCCATAGATTGCTCCATGCTGTAATGGCCCTATACATTGCTCCATGTCGTAATGGCCCTATAGATTGCTCCATGCTGTATAATGGCCCCATAGATTGCTCCATGCTGTAATGGCCCTATACATTGCTCCATGCTGTAATGGCCCTATAGATTGCTCCATGCTGTATAATGGCCCCATCGATTGCTCCATGCTGTAATGGCCCCATAGATTGCTCCATGCTGTATAATAGCCCCATAGATTGCTCCCTACTGTATAATGGCCCCATAGATTGCTCCATGCTGTATAATGGCCCCATAGATTGCTCCATGCTGTATAATGGCCCCATAGATTGCTCCATGCTGTATAATGGCCCCATAGATTGCTCCATGCTGTATAATGGCCCCATAGATTGCTCCATAAGTATAATGGCCCCATAGATTGTTCCATGCTGTAATGGCCCTATAAATTGCTCCATGCTGCATAATGGCCCCATAGATTGCTCCATACTGCATAATGGCTCCATAGATTGCTCCATACTGCATAATGGCTCCATAGATTGCTCCATAAGTATAATGGCCCTATAGATTGCTCCATAAGTATAATGGCCCTATAGATTGCTCCATGCGGTAATGGCCCCATAGATTGCTCCATGCTGTAATGGCCCCATAGATTGCTCCATGATGTAATGGCCCTATAGATTGCTCCATAAGTATAATGTCCCCATAGATTGCTCCATGCTGTAATGGCCCTATAGATTGCTCCACAAGTATAATGGCCCCATAGATTGCTCCATGCTGTAATGGCCCCATAGATTGCTCCATGCTGTATAATGGCCCCATAGATTGCCCCATGCTGTATAATGGCCCCATAGATTGCCCCATGCTGTATAATGGCCCCATAGATTGCTCCATACTGTATAATGGCCTCATATATTGCTCCATGCTGTAATGGCCCTATAGATTGCTCCATAAGTATAATGGCCCCATAGATTGCTCCATCCTGTAATGGCCCCATAGATTGCTCCATGCTGTATAATGGCCCCATAGATTGCCCCATGCTGTATAATGGCCCCATAGATTGCTCCATGCTGTAATGGCCCCCATAGATTGCTCCATGCTGTATTATGGCCCCATAGATTGCTCCATGCTGTAATGGCCCTATAGATTTCTCCATAAGTATAATGGCCCCATAGATTGCTCCATGCTGTATAATGGCCCCATAGATTGCTCCATGCTGTATAATGGCCCCATAGATTGCTCCATGCTGTATAATGGCCCCATAGATTGCTCCATGCTGTAGAATGGCCCCATAGATTGCTCCATGCTGTAGAATGGCCCCATAGATTGCTCCATGCTGTATAATGGCCCCATAGATTGCTCCATACTGTATAATGGCCCCATAGATTGCTCCATGCTGTATAATGGCCCCATAGATTGCTCTATACTGCATAATGGCCCCATAGATTGCTCCATGCTGTAATGGCCCCATAGATTGCTCCATACTGTATAATGGCCCCATAGATTGCTCCATGCTGTATAATGGCCCCATAGTTTGCATTATACTTATGGATTGCTAGATAAGACAGAGGGAGCACGGTAGTGACGACAGACTCCGAAGACGCTGAAGACACAGGAGTTGCTGGGAACGGGAGAGGTAAGTATTTGAGGAGGGGGCCCCGATGCCAGCGCGCAGGGTAGGACTGGCCTGGTGTGATAGCTGGAAAAATTCCCGGTGGGCCCGATGAGAGAGTGAGAGAATTGGTAGCGGGGGCTCTTAAAAAGTGCGGGCCCTTTAAAAGCGCAGCCGAAGGAAATGTAGCGTCGCGTGCGGCGCTCATACTATTCAGTGGTGACAGCGGGTGACGCGCATAGTCACATGACTGAGGACGTGTTCTTGGTGGGCGGTGACACGCACCGCGCTCTGCTTTGCCGCTGGTGGCTGGCAGTGGTGTGTTGTCAGGTGACACGCTGACGTCGCGCTCTCCTCTCCCTGCTCCCCTGCCGGCTTTTGATACGCCGACGCCGCGCTCTGCTCTCCAGTCCCGGCTCCTGCTCCCTTGGAATTGGCCTTGTAACACCGGCTCCCGTCCGGGTATGGAACACCGCACCAGCACCGCGCACCGCCCTCTTCTCTCCTGCTCTCTTGCCTTTTAAGCCGGCTCCTGGGCTGAGTATGCGGTGACCAGCACTCTGCTCTCTCACCATAACCCTGGAAACAAGGCTGCAGGTCTGGCTACAGCTCTCCCTGCTTCAACTTCAAGTCAAGTGCAATATCCACGTTTTTCTGGGTGAGTGTTCCCAGCATTGGTCATCATCCATATATGGAGGGGTCGCAGGCTGGTCACATGGGGACATGGATGGGGACATGGGGCTGAAGGGGGGGCTGGTTGGACCCATGGGGACATGGATGGGGACATGGGGCTGAAGAGGGGGCTGGCTGGACCCATGGGGACATGGGGCTGAAGGGGAGGGGGCTGGCTGGGCCCATGGGAACATGGATGGGGACATGGGGCTGAAGGGGGGGCTGGCTAGACCCATGGGGAGACATATGGATGGAGGCACGGGGCTGAAGGGGGGGCTGGCTGGACCCATGGAGACATGGATGGGGACATGGGGCTGAAGGGGAGGGGGCTGGCTGGGCCCATGGGAACATGGATGGGGACATGGGGCTGAAGGGGGGGCTGGCTGGACGCATGGGGGACATATGGATGGAGGCACGGGGCTGAAGGGGGGGCTGGCTGGACCCATGGAGACATGGATGGGGACATGGGGCTGAAGGGGGGGCTGGCTGGACCCATGGGGAGACATATGGATGGAGGCATGGGGCTGAAAGGGGGGGGCTGGTTGGACGCATGGGGAGACATATGGATGGAGGCACGGGGCTGAAGGGGGGGGGCTGGATGGACGCATAAGGGGACACATGGTGGTGAAGGGGGCCAAGTTGGGGACCTGGATGGACACATGGAGGTGAAGGGGGGCAAGCTGGACACATTGGGACCTGGATGGACACATGGAGGTGAAGGGTGGCAAGCTGGACACATGGGGTCCTGGATAGATATATGGGGTGGGGTGGGATGCATATATGAGTGGGACAGGATGGATATATGAAGGGGGGCAGGCTGGACACATGGAGACCAGAATGGATATATGGGGGGGGGGTCAGGATGGATAGATGGGGGGCCACGCTGGACAAGGGACTTTATTACTGTTTAGGGGCCAGATTGAGGAACTTTATTAGTTTATGATGGCGAGTGGGGAACATTATTACTTTAGAGTCCAATTAGGGACATTATTACTTCTGTAATATAATTTTATTTTTAGGAAACTGTTTTCCGTAAGAGGGGACAAAAGGGGGGTCCTGTTACTGTGCAGGGCGCCACTATGTCGCTTTATTTCTTCAACTGGTGTAGTGTAGAAGCCTGGGGAAAAGTGGGAATGTGCTCTAAAAGAGATCAGTTATTGATAACTGTGTGTTATTTTCTGCAGAGATGATTCCTGGCTGGAAGAAGTGATGGTGGACTGTGCCAGATGAGGAAAAGCGAAGATGAAGAACTTCACCTAGAGACATCACTGGTGAGTCAGTGTATTACTGTACACTTACACTATATAGTATATACAGAGCTCCTGTGTATGTCACTGGTGACCAGTGTATTACCTATACACTATATACAGAGCTCCTGTGTATAATGTCACTCGTGATAACTGTATTACCTGTACACTACATACAGAGCTCCTGTGTATAATGTCACCGGTGATCACTGTATTACATGTACACTGACACTATATACAGAGATCCTGTTTATAATGTCACTGGGGATCACTGTATTACCTGTACACTGACACTATATACAGAGCTCATATGTATAGTGACAGTGTTGTTAGTATTGTGGTTTGTATTCCTGATCAGTATTGTATTATTTGGTCACTATATGGTGGTAATATGTGGTCTGGTCATGGTGTGGTGATATTTGTCCCTTTTGTATGTGATATTATTGGTGTTGTTATAGTGGATTATGTTGTGTATGGCGGTCATTTGTTCTCGCTGAGATTAACTAGGAAAAGATTTTTTTCCATGAGGCCACGGCTTCACTATCAGTATTTGGTCAGTATTTTTTCTCAGTAGTGAGAGCCAAAAGCAGGAGTGGGTGATAAATACAGAATTGGTGACTTGTTTCTATTCTACCTTTTCTCTGATTGTTCCTCACCTGGTTTTGGCTCCCACTCCTGAGAAAAAATCCTGACTGAATACTGATAGTGGGGCTGTGGCCTTAGAGATGAAATACTTGGAGCAGAGCGTCAGAGATGCACTCACAGGGGTTCTCCGGGGAGAACAAGTAATCCCCTCTCCACAGGATAAGTGATAACTTATTGATTGGTGGGGGTCTGACTACTGGGACCTGCAGCGACCGGCAGACTGTGGAGCTTTTCTCCCCATTACACTGGAGCTCATGTGCGACTCGACCACTGATCCATTCATTCCCTCAGGGGCTGTGAGCGCTGCTCTTTTTTGGAAGCCCCCAAGAGAAAGAATGAGGCTGTGGTCAGACGTCCCACCTGTCGCTGCATTTTAAAATGGGGATAAGTGTCCTGTCAGGGATAAAACTTCCCCATTCTTCCAATCAATAAGTGATCACCTATCCTGTGTAGCCCATGAATCTGTGATGACTTGTTTTAACCAAAGAAGCTCTTTCATGCAAACTACAGAAATTGTCCATCCCTGTTGTAGTCTGTGCAGAGTAGATGTGAGGAGCCGCCGGTCACTGCTCCACTATAACAGGGAGAGCAGAGAAGAGCGATCTGCATATTGCTGGAGGTGGCCCCTAGAGTCAGTGTCCCCTGTGGGCCCCAGACACCCCAGTCCGACCCTGCTGACATCTGATTAAGGCCCCGTTCACATGTCAGGTTTTAATCAGTGTTTTTTTTCTAATTTTCATCTGATTTTGGTCAGTGTCAGTTTTTCTCCTCAGTGGGGCATATTTTTTTATATGTAAAGTAAAAAGCTAAAGGTTTCCTCGCCTCGCTTGCCCGGCCTATAGACACTGGAAAACAAGCAGTACAGGCAACATGGTTGGTTCTGGGCATTTTTCTGACAGACTCGTTGACTTCAATAGATGATCTTTATCTACAAATCGGATGAAAATCGGACCGGTCTCAGTTCTGATTTGCAGATCAATCGTCCACAATAAATAGAGCTGTAAACCTGTCCCCGGTCTATAACTGAGCATATTCTACCTGCTAGAGAAATAACCAGACGTGAAAAGAGCCATGTGCTATTCTTACAGGGAAGGGGCCACGATTTTATGTTTTGTATTAATAATTATGTAATCAATTATTTTTAATACAAAATTAAATGTACCACTTTATTAGTTTTTTATTTATTTTTACATTGGCCACTAGGGGCTGCCATTTTTATTTGGGGGGTGTGTAAGAAGCGCTCTTACACACCTCATTTACGGCAGCCCTGGCCATAAGAGACAGTAGTCTGTCACCGACCCTTTCTCTAACATTACAGGCCGCTCCTCCTGCCTCTAGCTGTGACCTGGGCACGCCCCCTTGGCTGTTCAGGTCGCAGCCGTGGGAGGAGATTGCAGCCATCTTTGTGGAGCCTGCAGTGTAAGCTGTACATTCCCCCTGTCGTCGCACGCACTGCTCAGTCAGAGCATGCCATGACAGGAACTGCCGGGGAGGAAATGCCTAGGAGTGGACGTCCCGAGTGAGTATCTGCAGCGGCGCCGTGCGGTGATCTCAGCTGTTATCACCGCCGACATCTTCAGGCAACACAGACACAGCGCTGCGTGGGAATGTGGAAGGTGAGTAGAAGCGTTTGTTTTGTTTTTTTTACCTTCGCATTGAATATATGGGGGCATATACCCACCAGGATGGAGGAGGAGGCATATACCCACCAGGATGGATGGAGGGGGGGGCATATACTCACCAGGATGGATGGAGGGGGGGGGCATATACTCACCAGGATGGATGGAGGGGGGGGGCATATACTCACCAGGATGGATGGAGGGGGGGGGGGCATATACTCACCAGGATGGAGGGGGGGGGGCATATACTCACCAGGATGGATGGAGGGGGGGGGCATATACTCACCAGGATGGATGGAGGGGGGGGGCATATACTCACCAGGATGGATGGAGGGGGGGGCATATACCCACCAGGATGGATGGAGGGGGGGCATATACCCACCAGGATGGATGGATGGAGGGGGGCATATACTGACCGGGATGGATGGAGTGGCATATACATCTACCCAGGATGGATGGGGGGTGTGTGACGCCTAGCTGCGCTTGGTATCACAGATCTTAGCAGGGTGTATTGATGGATTCCTCCACAAGAGGCCCCCATAACCATTCACACATCTCCACCTTCCACCTCAGACCATCAGAGGGAGCCCGTTAGGGATAGATATATAAGGGAAGGTGGAGCCAGGCAGCAGTTAGTCTAGACTGGAGTCGACAGAAAGCAAACCTGTTGAGAGAGTTCCTGCAGTGCAAAAGCCTGAGAGAGGTCAGTCTGCAGTGGAGCACGTTCTAGACTCAGTTGTAGCTCAGAGAGGTGAGCTTTAGGTGTGCCGGCGCCATAAGATCGGTGAAGCGCGGCAAGCTGCCGTTAGTGTGTATAGCCTAGTGAGGGCCCGAGTAGGCCGAAGGCGAGTGGAGAGTTAATACATAGGGGGCAGAGGAGCTTAACTAGCTCACCCCGAAGAAGCAGTTACCGGACATCGGGTCCGAAGCTTACCGGGATCTCCACGACCCAGTAAGATATAACCAGAATCCCTGGAGAACTACAAGTCCCAGTATTGCAAAAGTGCTGATACATAATAGAGCCAGGAGACACATAGGCCCCTTAAGTCGGGAGCGTGTAATCCAAGAAAGGCCCTACCACAAGGTCAGCCAGCGCAGGACAGAGACAAAGTTAGGCCTTGCTCCAGGAAGGTCAGAAACTTACTACGCAGAGGCAAGAAACAGGAGGCCCAAAACCCGCTCATTGGGGAGGATCCTGACGTGCACCCTTCACCCTACAGTGCTCTGGGACGTGCCTGAATTTCCATCAGTAAAAGGTACTGAAGTGACAATCGTGTCTGTCCCTGTTCTTGCTCTGACCCGGCTGGGTCTCTCCGTCCTGCTTTCCCCGTCCATACGCTGCCCTGAGGCCTAGCTCCACCTGTGGGAAGCTATACCATCGAGCTGCCTTATCACCGGCCTCAGTGGACTGCGCAGCGCTGGTGATCCTCACCAGAAACCACAGGTGGCGTCACAAACTCTTTAATAAACTTCACAAATCACCAACCCTTTTAAAGGAGCGACCCCAGGGTACGGGCCCGGGAGCCGACCACCGCGACATCCCTAAAGGCCCGGGTACCGAGTCATACCCATTCCCCTGGGCTAGTCAGGGGCATATAAACCTACCCAGCATGGATGGATGGAGGGGCATTTACACCTACCCAGGATGGATGGATGGAGGGGCATTTACACCTACCCAGGATGGATGGATGAAGGGGCATATACACCTACCCAGGATGGATGGATGGAGGGGGCATCTACACCTAACCAGGTTGGATGGAGTGGCATATACACCTACCAGAATAGACTACCCAGGATGGATGGATGGATGGAGGGGCATCTACACCAAACCAGGATGGATGAATGGAGGGGGCATCTACACCTAACCAGGTTGGATGGAGGGGCATATACACCTACCAGAATAGACTACCCAGGATGGATGGAGGGGCATCTACACCTACCCAGAATGGATGAAGGGGCATATACACCTACCCAGGATGGCTGGAGGGGCATATACAGCTACCCAGGATGGATGGATGGAGGGGCTGATACACCTACCCAGGATGGATGGAGGGGAATCTACACCTACCCAGGATGGAAGGGCATATACACCTACCCAGGATGGATGGATGGATGGAGGGGCATCTATGCTTACCCAGATTGGATGGATGGAGGTGCATATACACCTACCCAGGATGGATGGATGGAGGGGCATATACACCTACCCAGGATGGATGGAGGGGCAAATACTCCTACACTGGATGGATGGAGGGGGCATATACACCTACCCAGGATGGCTGGAGGGGCCGATACACCTACCCAGGATGGCTGGAGGGGCCGATACACCTACCCAGGATGGATGGAGGGGAATATACACCTACCCAGGATGGAAGGGCATATACACCTACCCAGGATGGATGGATGGAGGGGCATATACACCTACCCAGGATGGATGGAGGGGCAAATACTCCTACACTGGATGGACGGAGGGGCATATACACCTACCCAGGATGGATGGAGGGGCATATACACCTACCCAGGATGGATGGATGGAAGAATGGATGGAGGGGTATTCGCATCTACCATGGATGGATGGAGGGGCATCTACAGCTACCCAGGATGGATTGATGGATGGAGGGGCATATACACCTACCCAGGATGGATGGATGGATGGAGGGGCATCTACACTTAACCAGGATGGATGGATGGAGGGGCATCTACACCTACCCAGGATGGATGGATGGATGGAGGGGCATCTACACCTAACCAGGATGGATGGAGGGGCATATACACCTAGCAGAATAGACTACCCAGGATGTATGAATGGATTGAGGGGCATCTACACCTAACCAGGATGGATGAATGGAGGGGGCATCTACACCTAACCAGGTTGGATGGAGGGGCATATACACCTACCCAGAATGGATGAAGGGGCATATACACCTACCCAGGATGGCTGGAGGGGCATATACAGCTACTCAGGATGGATGGATGGAGGGGCCGATACACCTACCCAGGATGGATGGAGGGGCATATACACCTACCCAGGATGGATGGATGGGCATATACACCTACCCAGGATGGATGGATGGATGGAGGGGCATATACACCTACCCAGGATGGATGGATGGAGGGGCATATACACCTACCCAGGATGAATGGAGGGGCATATACACCTACCCAGGATGGATGGATGAAAGAATGGATGGAGGGGTATTCGCATCTACCATGGATGGATGGAGGGGCATCTACACCTACCCAGGATGGATTGATGGATGGAGGGGCATCTACACCTACCCAGAGTGGATGGATGGAGGGGCATATACACCTACCAGAATAGACTGCTCAGGATGGATGGATGGAGGGGCATCTATGCTTACCCAGATTGGATGGATGGAGGTGCATATACACCTACCCAGGATGGATGGATGGAGAGGTATCTACGCCTACCCAGGATGGATGGAATGAGGGGCATATACACCTACCCAGAATGGATGGATGGAGGGGCATCTACCCCTACCCACGATGGATGGATGGAGGGGCATCTACACTTACTCAGGATGAATGGATGGATGGAAGGGCATCTACACCTACCCAGGATGGGTGGATGGATGGAGGGGCATCTACACCTACCCAGGATGAATGGATGGATGGAAGGGCATCTACACCTACCCAGGATGGATTGATGGATGGAAGGGCATCTACACCTACCCAGGATGAATGGATGGATGGAAGGGCATCTACACCTACCCAGGATGGGTGGATGGATGGAGGGGCATATACACCTACCCAGAGTGGATGGATGGAGGGGCATATACACCTACCAGGATGGATGGATGGGCATATACACCTACTCAGGATGGATGGATGGAGGGGCATATACACCTACTCAGGATGGATGGATGGAGGGCATATACAGCTACCCAGGATGGATGGAGAGGCCGATACACCTACCCAGGATGGATGGAAGGGCATATTCACCTACCCAGGATGGATGGATGGAGGGGCATATACACCTACCCACTATGGATGGAGGGGCAAATACTCCTACCCAGGATGAATGGAGGGGCATATACACCTACCCAGGATGGATGGAGGGGCATATACACCTACCCAGAATGGATGGATGGAAGGATGGATGGAGTGGTATCTACACCTACTATGGATGGATGGAGGGGCATCTACACCTACCCAGGATGGATTGATGGATGGAGGGGCATCTACACCTACCGAGAATGGACGAATGGAGGGGCATCTACACCTACCGAGAATGGATGGATGGAGGGGCATATACACCTACCCAGGATGGATGGATAGAGGGGCATATACACCTACCAGAATAGACTGCGCAGGATGGAGGGGCATCTACGCCTACCCAGAATGGATGGATGGATGAAGGGTCATATACACTCACCCAGGATGGATGGATGGAGGGGGAAATACACCTACTCAGGATGGATGGAGGGGCATTTACACCTACCCAGGATGGATGGATGGATGAAGGGGCATATACACCTACCCAGGATGGATGGATGGAGGGGGCATCTACACCTACCAGAATAGACTACCCAGGATGGATGGAGGGGCATCTACACCTACCCAGAATGGATGAAGGGGCATATACACCTACCCAGGATGGCTGGAGGGGCATATACAGCTACTCAGGATGGATGGATGGATGGAGGGGCCGATACACCTACCCAGGATGGATGGAGGGGCATATACACCTACCCAGGATGGATGGATGGGCATATACACCTACCCAGGATGGATGGATGGAGGGGCATATACACCTACCCAGGATGGATGGAGGGGCAAATACTCCTACACTGGATGGATGGAGGGGCATATACACCTACCCAGGATGAATGGAGGGGCATATACACCTACCCAGGATGGATGGATGGAAGAATGGATGGAGGGGTATTCGCATCTACCATGGATGGATGGAGGGGCATCTACACCTACCCAGGATGGATTGATGGATGGAGGGGCATATACACCTATCAGAATAGACTGCTCAGGATGGATGGATGGAGGGGCATCTATGCTTACCCAGATTGGATGGATGGAGGTGCATATACACCTACCCAGGATGGATGGATGGAGAGGTATCTACGCCTACCCAGGATGGATGGAATGAGGGGCATATACACCTACCAGAATAGACTACCCAGGATGGATGGAGGTGCATCTATGCAAACCCAGAATGGATGGATGAAGGGGCATATGCACCTACCCAGATTGGATGGATGGAGGGGCATCTACCCCTACCCACGATGGATGGATGGAGGGGCATCTACACTTACTCACGATGAATGGATGGATGGAAGGGCATCTACTCCTACCCAGGATGGGTGGATGGATGGAGGGGCATCTACACCTACCCAGGATGGATGGATGGATGAAGGGGCAAATACTCCTACCCAGGATGGATGGATGGAGGGGCATATACACCTACCAGAATAGACTACCCAGGATGGATGGAGGTGCATCTACGCAAACCCAGAATGGATGGATGAAGGGGCATATACACCTACCCAGATTGGATGGATGGATGGATGGATGGAGGTGCATATACACCTACCCAGGATGGATGGATGGAAAGGTATCTACGCCTACCCAGGATGGATGGATGGAGGGGCATATACACCTACCCAGAATGGATGGATGGAGGGGCATATACACCTACCCAGAATGGATGGATGGAGGGGCATATACACCTACCCAGAATGGATGGATGGAGGGGCATCTACCCCTACCCAGGATGGATGGATGGAGGGGCATCTACACTTACCCAGGATGAATGGATGGATGGAGGGGCATCTACACCTACCCAGGATGGATGGATGGAGGGGCATCTACACCTACCCAGGATGAATAGATGGAGGCGCATCTACGCCTACCCAGAATGGATGGATGGAGGGGCATATACACCTACCCAGGATGGATTGATGGATGGAGAGGCATCTACACCTACCCAGAGTGGATGGATGGAGGGGCATATACACCTACCCAGGATGGATGGATGGGCATATACACCTACTCAGGATGGATGGATGGAGGGGCATATACACCTACTCTGGATGGATGGATGGATGGAGGGGCATATACAGCTACCCAGGATGGATGGAGAGGCCGATACACCTACCCAGGATGGATGGAAGGGCGGGCATATTCACCTACCCAGGATGGATGGATGGAGGGGCATATACACCTACCCACTATGGATGGAGGGGCAAATACTCCTACCCAGGATGAATGGAGGGGCATATACACCTACCCAGGATGGATGGATGGAGTGGTATCTACACCTACTATGGATGGATGGAGGGGCATCTACACCTACCGAGAATGGACGAATGGAGGGGCATCTACACCTACCGAGAATGGATGGATGGAGGGGCATCTACACCTACCCAGGATGGATGGATAGAGGGGCATATACACCTACCAGAATAGACTGCGCAGGATGGATGGATGGATGGATGGAGGGGCATCTATGCCTACCCAGAATGGATGGATGGATGGATGGATGGATGAAGGGTCATATACACCTACCCAGGATGGATGGATGGATGGATGGAGGGTGAAATACACCTACCCAGGATGGATGGAGGGGCATATACACCTACCCAGGATGGATGGAGGTGCAAATACTCCTACCCAGGATGGATGGATGGATGGAGGGGCATATACACCTACCAGAATAGACTGCTCAGGATGGATGGATGGATGGAGGGGCATCTATGCTTACCCAGATTGGATGGATGGAGGTGCATATACACCTACCCAGGATGGATGGATGGAGAGGTATCTACGCCTACCCAGGATGGATGGAATGAGGGGCATATACACCTACCCAGAATGGATGGATGGAGGGGCATCTACCCCTACCCACGATGGATGGATGGAGGGGCATCTACACTTACTCAGGATGAATGGATGGATGGAAGGGCATCTACACCTACCCAGGATGGGTGGATGGATGGAGGGGCATCTACACCTACCCAGGATGAATGGATGGATGGAAGGGCATCTACACCTACCCAGGATGGGTGGATGGATGGAGGGGCATCTAGACCTACCCAGGATGGATGGATGGAGGGGCATATACACCTACCCAGAGTGGATGGATGGAGGGGCATATACACCTACCAGGATGGATGGATGGGCATATACACCTACTCAGGATGGATGGATGGAGGGGCATATACACCTACTCAGGATGGATGGATGGAGGGCATATACAGCTACCCAGGATGGATGGAGAGGCCGATACACCTACCCAGGATGGATGGAAGGGCATATTCACCTACCCAGGATGGATGGATGGAGGGGCATATACACCTACCCACTATGGATGGAGGGGCAAATACTCCTACCCAGGATGAATGGAGGGGCATATACACCTACCCAGGATGGATGGAGGGGCATATACACCTACCCAGAATGGATGGATGGAAGGATGGATGGAGTGGTATCTACACCTACTATGGATGGATGGAGGGGCATCTACACCTACCCAGGATGGATTGATGGATGGAGGGGCATCTACACCTACCGAGAATGGACGAATGGAGGGGCATCTACACCTACCGAGAATGGATGGATGGAGGGGCATATACACCTACCCAGGATGGATGGATAGAGGGGCATATACACCTACCAGAATAGACTGCGCAGGATGGAGGGCCATCTACGCCTACCCAGAATGGATGGATGGATGAAGGGTCATATACACTCACCCAGGATGGATGGATGGAGGGGGAAATACACCTACTCAGGATGGATGGAGGGGCATTTACACCTACCCAGGATGGATGGATGGATGAAGGGGCATATACACCTACCCAGGATGGATGGATGGAGGGGGCATCTACACCTACCAGAATAGACTACCCAGGATGGATGGAGGGGCATCTACACCTACCCAGAATGGATGAAGGGGCATATACACCTACCCAGGATGGCTGGAGGGGCATATACAGCTACTCAGGATGGAT
The DNA here is from genome assembly GCF_046119375.1 of Phyllobates terribilis. Lineage (NCBI taxonomy): Eukaryota > Metazoa > Chordata > Amphibia > Anura > Dendrobatidae > Phyllobates > Phyllobates terribilis. Next base: position 85,497 of record NW_027363247.1, read on the forward strand.
GGATGGATGGAGGGGCCGATACACCTACCCAGGATGGATGGAGGGGCATATACACCTACCCAGGATGGATGGATGGGCATATACACCTACCCAGGATGGATGGATGGAGGGGCATATACACCTACCCAGGATGGATGGAGGGGCAAATACTCCTACACTGGATGGATGGAGGGGCATATACACCTACCCAGGATGAATGGAGGGGCATATACACCTACCCAGGATGGATGGATGGAAGAATGGATGGAGGGGTATTCGCATCTACCATGGATGGATGGAGGGGCATCTACACCTACCCAGGATGGATTGATGGATGGAGGGGCATATACACCTATCAGAATAGACTGCTCAGGATGGATGGATGGAGGGGCATCTATGCTTACCCAGATTGGATGGATGGAGGTGCATATACACCTACCCAGGATGGATGGATGGAGAGGTATCTACGCCTACCCAGGATGGATGGAATGAGGGGCATATACACCTACCAGAATAGACTACCCAGGATGGATGGAGGTGCATCTATGCAAACCCAGAATGGATGGATGAAGGGGCATATGCACCTACCCAGATTGGATGGATGGAGGGGCATCTACCCCTACCCACGATGGATGGATGGAGGGGCATCTACACTTACTCACGATGAATGGATGGATGGAAGGGCATCTACTCCTACCCAGGATGGGTGGATGGATGGAGGGGCATCTACACCTACCCAGGATGGATGGATGGATGAAGGGGCAAATACTCCTACCCAGGATGGATGGATGGAGGGGCATATACACCTACCAGAATAGACTACCCAGGATGGATGGAGGTGCATCTACGCAAACCCAGAATGGATGGATGAAGGGGCATATACACCTACCCAGATTGGATGGATGGATGGATGGATGGATGGATGGATGGATGGATGGAGGTGCATATACACCTACCCAGGATGGATGGATGGAAAGGTATCTACGCCTACCCAGGATGGATGGATGGAGGGGCATATACACCTACCCAGAATGGATGGATGGAGGGGCATATACACCTACCCAGAATGGATGGATGGAGGGGCATATACACCTACCCAGAATGGATGGATGGAGGGGCATCTACCCCTACCCAGGATGGATGGATGGAGGGGCATCTACACTTACCCAGGATGAATGGATGGATGGAGGGGCATCTACACCTACCCAGGATGGATGGATGGAGGGGCATCTACACCTACCCAGGATGGATGGATGGAGGGGCATCTACACCTACCCAGGATGAATAGATGGAGGCGCATCTACGCCTACCCAGAATGGATGGATGGAGGGGCATATACACCTACCCAGGATGGATTGATGGATGGAGAGGCATCTACACCTACCCAGAGTGGATGGATGGAGGGGCATATACACCTACCCAGGATGGATGGATGGGCATATACACCTACTCAGGATGGATGGATGGAGGGGCATATACACCTACTCTGGATGGATGGATGGATGGATGGAGGGGCATATACAGCTACCCAGGATGGATGGAGAGGCCGATACACCTACCCAGGATGGATGGAAGGGCGGGCATATTCACCTACCCAGGATGGATGGATGGAGGGGCATATACACCTACCCACTATGGATGGAGGGGCAAATACTCCTACCCAGGATGAATGGAGGGGCATATACACCTACCCAGGATGGATGGATGGAGTGGTATCTACACCTACTATGGATGGATGGAGGGGCATCTACACCTACCGAGAATGGACGAATGGAGGGGCATCTACACCTACCGAGAATGGACGAATGGAGGGGCATCTACACCTACCCAGGATGGATGGATAGAGGGGCATATACACCTACCAGAATAGACTGCGCAGGATGGATGGATGGATGGAGGGGCATCTATGCCTACCCAGAATGGATGGATGGATGGATGGATGGATGGATGAAGGGTCATATACACCTACCCAGGATGGATGGATGGATGGATGGAGGGTGAAATACACCTACCCAGGATGGATGGAGGGGCATATACACCTACCCAGGATGGATGGAGGTGCAAATACTCCTACCCAGGATGGATGGATGGATGGAGGGGCATATACACCTACCAGAATAGACTACCCAGGATGGATGGAGGTGCATCTACGCAAACCCAGAATGGATGGATGGAGGTGCATATACACCTACCCAGGATAGATGGATGGAAAGGTATCTACGCCTACCCAGGATGGATGGATGGAGGGGCATATACACCTACCCAGAATGGATGGATGGAGGGGCATATACACCTACCCAGGATGGATGGATGGAGGGGCATCTACCCCTACCCAGGATGGATGGATGGAGGGGCATCTACACTTGCCCCTCCATCCATCCATTCATCCTGGGTAAGTGTAGATGCCTGTCCATCCATCCATCCTGGGTAGGTGTAGATGCCCCTCCATCCATCCATTCATCCTGGGTATCTACACCTACCCAGGATGGGTGGATGGATGGAGGGGCATCTACACCTACCCAGGATGTATGGATGGATGGAGGGGCATCTACACCTACCCAGGATGGATGGATGGAGGGGCATCTACACCTTACCCAGGATGGATGGATGGAGGGGCATCTACACCTACCCAGGATGAATGGATGGAGGGTCATCTACGCCTACCCAGAATGGATGGATGGAGGGGCATCTACACCTACCCAGAATGGATGGAGGGGCATATACACCTACCCAGAATGGATGGATGGATGGAGGGGCATCTATGCCTACCCAGAATGGATGGATGGAGGGGCATATACACCTACCCAGAATGGATGAATGGAGGGGCATATACACCTACCCAGAATGGATGGATGGAGGACCATATACACCTACCCAGGATGGATGGAGGGGCAACTACACCTACCCAGGATGGATGGATGGAGGGGCATCTACTCCTACCCAAGATGGATGGATGGCGGGGCATCTACTCCTACCCAAGATGGATGGATGGCGAAGCATATACACCTACCCAGGATGGATGGAGGGGCATGTACACCTACCCAGGATGGATGGATGGAGAGGCATCTACACCTACCCAGGATGGATGGATGGCGGGGCATATACACCTACCCAGGATGGATGGATGGGGACGCATGGATTCCACTCAGTATCAGCAGATTCTTGACAATAATGTTCAAGAATCAGTGATAAAGTTGAAGTTACGCAGGGGATGGATCTTTCAGCAAGACAATGATCCAAAACACGGCTCCAAATCTACTCAGGCATTCATTGACTATTGTGCCAATAGTTCATATTAAAAAAATAATTACAACATACAGTTATATGAAAAAGTTTGGGCACCCCTATTAATCTGAAGCTTAATGTTTTATAAAAATTGGTGTTTTTGCAACAGCTATTTCAGTTTGATATATGTAATAACTGTTGGACACAGTAATGTTTCTGCCTTTAAATGAGGTTTATTGTACTAACAGAAAATATGCAATCTGCATTCAAACAAAATTTGACAGGTGCATAAGTATGGGCACCTCACCAGAAAAGTGACATTAATATTTAGTAGATCCTCCTTTTGCAAAAATAACAGCCTCTAGTCGCTTCCTGTAGCTTTTAATGAGTTCCTGGATCCTGGATGAAGGTATTTTTGACCATTCCTCTTTACAAAACAATTCCAGTTCAGTTAAGTTTGATGGTCGCTGAGCATGGACAGCCCTCTTCAAATGATCCCACAGATGTTCAATGATATTCAGGTCTGGGGACTGGGATGGCCATTCCAGAACATTGTAATTGTTCCTCTGCATGAATGCCTGAGTAGATTTGGAGCGGTGTTTTGGATCATTGTCTTGCTGAAAGATCCATCCCCTGCGTAACTTCAACTTTGTCACTGATTCTTGAACATTATTGTCAAGAATCTGCTGATACTGAGTGGAATCCATGCGTCCTTCGACTTTAACAAGATTCCCGGTGCCAGCATTGGCCACACAGCCCCAAAGCACGATGGAACCTCCACCAAATTTTACTGTGGGTAGCAAGTGTTTTTCTTGGAATGCTGTGTTTTTTTTCCCGCCATGCATAACGCCTTTTTGTATGACCAAACAACTCAACCTTGGTTTCATCAGTCCACAGGACCTTCTTCCAAAAGGAAATTGGCTTCTCCAAATGTGCTTTTGCATACCTCAGCCGACTGTTTGTGGCGTGCTTGCAGAAACGACTTCTTTCGCATCACTCTCCCATACAGCTTCTCCTTGTGCAAAGTGCGTTGTATAGTTGACCGATGCACAGTGACACCATCTGCAGCAAGTTGATGCTGCAGCTCTCTGGAGGTGGTCTGAGGATTGTTCTTGACTGATCTCACCATTCTTCTTCTCTGCCTTTCTGATGTTTTTCTTGGCCTGCCACTTCTGGCCTTAACAAGAACTGTCCCTGTGTTCTTCCATTTCCTTACTATGTTCCTCACAGTGGAAACTGACAGGTTAAATCTCTGAGACAGCTTTTTGTATCCTTCCCCTGAACAGCTATGTTGATTAATCTTTGTTTTCAGATCATTTGACAGTTGTTTTGAGGAGCCCATGATGCCACTCTTCAGAGGAGATTCAAACAGGAGAACAACTTGCAAGTGGCCACTTTAAGTAGCTTTTCTCATGATTGCATACACCTGGCTATAAACTTCAAAGCTCAATGAGGTTACAAAACCAAAAAAAGTGCTTTAGTAAGTCAGTAAAAAGTAGGTAGGAGGATTTAAAACAAGAAAATGATAAGGGTGCCCATACTTATGCACCTGTCAAATTTTGTTTGAATGCAGATTGCACATTTTCTGTTAGTACAATAAACCTCGTTTCAAGGCAGAAACATTACTGTGTCCAACAGTTATTACATATATCAAACTGAAATAGCTGTTGCAAAAACACCAATTTTTATAAAACAATAAGCTTAAGATTAATAGGGGTGCCCAAACTTTTTCATATAACTGTATAGGAATGTTTTTGCATCTGTAGGTGTCGGCATCCCCGTATATGACTCATTGCCACAATTGATATTCTTTATAGTCAGTGGTTTGGATGGCCTAGGTGCGGTTTGTAATATTTTCTATCAATGGTGTGTGTGCCCTCCTCTGTGCAGTGTCCTTCCATAACCATGGATGTACTAATAAAGGGTTTTTATGTCAATTCCTTTAATGACCTTTTGTTCGGCTTCTTTGTAGGTATTATGTAATTCTCTGAATGGTCAGCCATTCTAAGCCTGAGCAGACATATGGCAATGTAATTGATGTGTGACTGACATTGTTCTTCCCTATGTTGCGGTGACATATTTATGCTGCCATTGTGCAGTATTTTTTCTAATTAATCATCCTAAAGGTGTTTAGTGGGGTTGAGGTTGAGAACGTGTGTGAAACAGTTCTGCTCTTCTATTCCCTTAGGGTTGGAAGCTACAATTGTTTAAAATGTCTTGTGCTGAAGCATTAAGATATCTTTTCACTGGAACTAAGGGGCCTAGACCAACCCCTAAAAACAAGGCCATACCCCCACCAGCAAACTGTACAGCGGGCATAATGCAGTTAATAGGGTAACGTTCTCCTGGCATTCACCAAATCCAGACTCGTCCATCAGATGCCAGATAGAGAAGTGTGATCCGTCACTGCACAGAACAGGTCTCCTCCAGAGTCCTGTGGTGGTGGCTTCACACCACTCCATCTGACGCTCGGCATCGTGCTTGGTGATGTAAGGCTGCATGCAGCTGCTCGGCCATGAAGTTCCTGGCGGGGGCGCAGTGTTTGTGGTGATGTTGTTACCAATGGAGTCAGGAAAGCGTTCTGCCCTCTGCTCCTCAGCACTCAGTGACCCTGCTCTGTAATGTTCCGGGGTCTCCTGAGTTGCTGTAGTTCCTTCCACTCCTTAATAATATCACTCACATGTGATGTGGGAAGATTTAGGAGGGAAGAAATGTAATATCCAGACTTGTTACCCCGGTGGCTCCTATTACAGGACCGCGCTGGTATCAGAGAGCTCTGCACCACCAGCCGTTCTGTCATATGTTAGTAACAGCACACAGCATGGGAGGGCGGATGTTATACACCGGGGGGGCGAGGGGATTGATGTTATACACTGGTGGGGGCGAGAGTCTTAATGTTATACAAGGCCGAGGGGCCAGATGTTATACCCTAGGGGTACGAGGGGCTAGATGTTATACACTGAGGGGCGAGGGGACGGATATTATACACCATGGTCGAGGGGATTGATGTTATACACTGGTTGGGGGCGAGAGTCTTAATGTTATACAAGGCCGAGGGGCCAGATGTTATACACTGGGGGTACAAGGGGCTAGATGTTATACAAGTCCGAGGGCTGTATGTTATACACTAAGGGGCGAGGGGACGGATATTATACACCGGGGTGAGGGGACGGATATTATACACCGGGGTGAGGGGACGGATATTATACACCGGGGTGAGGGGACGGATATTATACACCAGGGGCGAGGGGACGGATATTATACACCAGGGGCGAGGGGACGGATATTATACACCAGGGGCGAGGGGACGGATATTATACACCAGGGGCGAGGGGACGGATATTATACACCAGGGGCGAGGGGACGGATATTATACACCAGGGGCGAGGGGACGGATATTATACACCAGGGGCGAGGGGACGGATATTATACACCAGGGGCGAGGGGACGGATATTATACACCAGGGGCGAGGGGACGGATATTATACACCAGGGGCGAGGGGACGGATATTATACACCAGGGGCGAGGGGACGGATATTATTCACCAGGGGCGAGGGGACGGATATTATATACCAGGGGCGAGGGGACGGATATTATATACCAGGGGCGAGGGGACGGATATTATACACCAGGGGCGAGGGGACGGATATTATACACCAGGGGCGAGGGGACGGATATTATACACCGTGGGCGAGGGGACGGATATTATACACCGTGGGCGAGGGGACGGATATTATACACCGTGGGCGAGGGGACGGATATTATACACCGTGGGCGAGGGGACGGATATTATACACCGTGGGCGAGGGGACGGATATTATACACCAGGGGCGAGGGGACGGATATTATACACCGTGGGCGAGGGGACGGTTGTTATACACCGGGAGGGAGGGGACGGATATTATACACCGTGGGCGAGGGGACGGATATTATACACCGAGGGCGAGGGGACGGATATTATACACCGTGGGCGAGGGGACGGATATTATACACCGTGGGCGAGGGGACGGATATTATACACCGTGGGCGAGGGGACGGATATTATACACCGTGGGCGAGGGGACGGATATTATACACCGTGGGCGAGGGGACGGATATTATACACCAGGGGTCAGGGGACGGATATTATACACCGTGGGCGAGGGGACGGTTGTTATACACCGTGGGCGAGGGGACGGTTGTTATACACCGTGGGCGAGGGGACGGTTGTTATACACCGTGGGCGAGGGGACGGATGTTATACACCGTGGGCGAGGGGACGGATGTTATACACCGTGGGCGAGGGGACGGATGTTATACACCGTGGGCGAGGGGACGGTTGTTATACACCGTGGGCGAGGGGACGGTTGTTATACACCGTGGGCGAGGGGACGGATATTATACACCGTGGGCGAGGGGACGGATATTATACACCGTGGGCGAGGGGACGGATATTATACACCGTGGGCGAGGGGACGGATATTATACACCGTGGGCGAGGGGACGGATATTATACACCAGGGGGAGGGAGCGAGGGTGCAGATGTTATACACCGGGGCTGGGGGCCGGATGTTATGCAAAGGAGGGCTTGGGGTTGGATGTTATACAGTGGGGTTGAGGGGATGGATTTTATACACTGGCGGGGGGCGAGGGGACGGATGTTATACACCAGGGGGAGGGAGCGAGGGGACGGATATTATACATCGTGGGCGAGGGGACGGATATTATACACCAGGGGGAGGGAGCGAGGGTGCAGATGTTATACACCGGGGCTGGGGGCCGGATGTTATGCAAAGGAGGGCTTGGGGTTGGATGTTATACAGTGGGGTTGTAATGGCCCCATAGATTGCTCCATGCTGTATAATGGCCCCATAGATTGCTCCCTACTGTATAATGGCCTCATATATTGCTCCATGCTGTAATGGCCCTATAGATTGCTCCATAAGTATAATGGCCCCATAGATTGCCCCATGCTGTATAATGGCCCCATATATTGCTCCCTACTGTATAATGGCCCCATATATTGCTGCATGCTGTAATGGTCCTATAGATTGCTCCATGCTGTAATGGCCCCATAGATTGCTCCATGCTGTAATGGCCCCATAGATTGCTCCATGCTGTAATGGCCCCATAGATTGCTCCATGCTGTAATGGCCCCATAGATTGCTCCATGCTGTAATGGCCCCATAGATTGCTCCATGCTGTAATGGCCCCATAGATTGCTCCATGCTGTAATGGCCCCATAGATTGCTCCATGCTGTAATGGCCCCATAGATTGCTCCATGCTGTAATGGCCCCATAGATTGCTCCATGCTGTAATGGCCCCATAGATTGCTCCATGCTGTAATGGCCCCATAGATTGCTCCATGCTGTATAATGGCCCCATAGATTGCTCCATGCTGTATAATGGCCCCATAGATTGCTCCATGCTGTATAATGGCCCCATAGATTGCTCCATGCTGTATAATGGCCCCATAGATTGCTCCATGCTGTATAATGGCCCCATAGATTGCTCCATGCTGTATAATGGCCCCATAGATTGCTCCCTACTGTAGAATGGCCCCATAGATTGCTCCATAAGTAGAATGGCCCCATAGATTGCTCCATAAGTAGAATGGCCCCATAGATTGCTCCATAAGTATAATGGGCCCATAGATTGCTCCATGCTGTAATGGCCCTATACATTGCTCCATGTCGTAATGGCCCTATAGATTGCTCCATGCTGTATAATGGCCCCATAGATTGCTCCATGCTGTAATGGCCCTATACATTGCTCCATGCTGTAATGGCCCCATAGATTGCTCCATGCTGTAATGGCCCCATAGATTGCTCCATGCTGTATAATGGCCCCATAGATTGCTCCATGCTGTATAATGGCCCCATAGATTGCTCCATGCTGTATAATGGCCCCATAGATTGCTCCATGCTGTATAATGGCCCCATAGATTGCTCCATGCTGTATAATGGCCCCATAGATTGCTCCATGCTGTATAATGGCCCCATAGATTGCTCCATGCTGTATAATGGCCCCATAGATTGCTCCCTACTGTAGAATGGCCCCATAGATTGCTCCATAAGTAGAATGGCCCCATAGATTGCTCCATAAGTAGAATGGCCCCATAGATTGCTCCATAAGTAGAATGGCCCCATAGATTGCTCCATAAGTATAATGGGCCCATAGATTGCTCCATGCTGTAATGGCCCTATACATTGCTCCATGTCGTAATGGCCCTATAGATTGCTCCATGCTGTATAATGGCCCCATAGATTGCTCCATGCTGTAATGGCCCTATACATTGCTCCATGCTGTAATGGCCCTATAGATTGCTCCATGCTGTATAATGGCCCCATCGATTGCTCCATGCTGTAATGGCCCCATAGATTGCTCCATGCTGTATAATAGCCCCATAGATTGCTCCCTACTGTATAATGGCCCCATAGATTGCTCCATGCTGTATAATGGCCCCATAGATTGCTCCATGCTGTATAATGGCCCCATAGATTGCTCCATGCTGTATAATGGCCCCATAGATTGCTCCATGCTGTATAATGGCCCCATAGATTGCTCCATAAGTATAATGGCCCCATAGATTGTTCCATGCTGTAATGGCCCTATAAATTGCTCCATGCTGCATAATGGCCCCATAGATTGCTCCATACTGCATAATGGCTCCATAGATTGCTCCATACTGCATAATGGCTCCATAGATTGCTCCATAAGTATAATGGCCCTATAGATTGCTCCATAAGTATAATGGCCCTATAGATTGCTCCATGCGGTAATGGCCCCATAGATTGCTCCATGCTGTAATGGCCCCATAGATTGCTCCATGATGTAATGGCCCTATAGATTGCTCCATAAGTATAATGTCCCCATAGATTGCTCCATGCTGTAATGGCCCTATAGATTGCTCCACAAGTATAATGGCCCCATAGATTGCTCCATGCTGTAATGGCCCCATAGATTGCTCCATGCTGTATAATGGCCCCATAGATTGCCCCATGCTGTATAATGGCCCCATAGATTGCCCCATGCTGTATAATGGCCCCATAGATTGCTCCATACTGTATAATGGCCTCATATATTGCTCCATGCTGTAATGGCCCTATAGATTGCTCCATAAGTATAATGGCCCCATAGATTGCTCCATCCTGTAATGGCCCCATAGATTGCTCCATGCTGTATAATGGCCCCATAGATTGCCCCATGCTGTATAATGGCCCCATAGATTGCTCCATGCTGTAATGGCCCCCATAGATTGCTCCATGCTGTATTATGGCCCCATAGATTGCTCCATGCTGTAATGGCCCTATAGATTTCTCCATAAGTATAATGGCCCCATAGATTGCTCCATGCTGTATAATGGCCCCATAGATTGCTCCATGCTGTATAATGGCCCCATAGATTGCTCCATGCTGTATAATGGCCCCATAGATTGCTCCATGCTGTAGAATGGCCCCATAGATTGCTCCATGCTGTAGAATGGCCCCATAGATTGCTCCATGCTGTATAATGGCCCCATAGATTGCTCCATACTGTATAATGGCCCCATAGATTGCTCCATGCTGTATAATGGCCCCATAGATTGCTCTATACTGCATAATGGCCCCATAGATTGCTCCATGCTGTAATGGCCCCATAGATTGCTCCATACTGTATAATGGCCCCATAGATTGCTCCATGCTGTATAATGGCCCCATAGTTTGCATTATACTTATGGATTGCTAGATAAGACAGAGGGAGCACGGTAGTGACGACAGACTCCGAAGACGCTGAAGACACAGGAGTTGCTGGGAACGGGAGAGGTAAGTATTTGAGGAGGGGGCCCCGATGCCAGCGCGCAGGGTAGGACTGGCCTGGTGTGATAGCTGGAAAAATTCCCGGTGGGCCCGATGAGAGAGTGAGAGAATTGGTAGCGGGGGCTCTTAAAAAGTGCGGGCCCTTTAAAAGCGCAGCCGAAGGAAATGTAGCGTCGCGTGCGGCGCTCATACTATTCAGTGGTGACAGCGGGTGACGCGCATAGTCACATGACTGAGGACGTGTTCTTGGTGGGCGGTGACACGCACCGCGCTCTGCTTTGCCGCTGGTGGCTGGCAGTGGTGTGTTGTCAGGTGACACGCTGACGTCGCGCTCTCCTCTCCCTGCTCCCCTGCCGGCTTTTGATACGCCGACGCCGCGCTCTGCTCTCCAGTCCCGGCTCCTGCTCCCTTGGAATTGGCCTTGTAACACCGGCTCCCGTCCGGGTATGGAACACCGCACCAGCACCGCGCACCGCCCTCTTCTCTCCTGCTCTCTTGCCTTTTAAGCCGGCTCCTGGGCTGAGTATGCGGTGACCAGCACTCTGCTCTCTCACCATAACCCTGGAAACAAGGCTGCAGGTCTGGCTACAGCTCTCCCTGCTTCAACTTCAAGTCAAGTGCAATATCCACGTTTTTCTGGGTGAGTGTTCCCAGCATTGGTCATCATCCATATATGGAGGGGTCGCAGGCTGGTCACATGGGGACATGGATGGGGACATGGGGCTGAAGGGGGGGCTGGTTGGACCCATGGGGACATGGATGGGGACATGGGGCTGAAGAGGGGGCTGGCTGGACCCATGGGGACATGGGGCTGAAGGGGAGGGGGCTGGCTGGGCCCATGGGAACATGGATGGGGACATGGGGCTGAAGGGGGGGCTGGCTAGACCCATGGGGAGACATATGGATGGAGGCACGGGGCTGAAGGGGGGGCTGGCTGGACCCATGGAGACATGGATGGGGACATGGGGCTGAAGGGGAGGGGGCTGGCTGGGCCCATGGGAACATGGATGGGGACATGGGGCTGAAGGGGGGGCTGGCTGGACGCATGGGGGACATATGGATGGAGGCACGGGGCTGAAGGGGGGGCTGGCTGGACCCATGGAGACATGGATGGGGACATGGGGCTGAAGGGGGGGCTGGCTGGACCCATGGGGAGACATATGGATGGAGGCATGGGGCTGAAAGGGGGGGGCTGGTTGGACGCATGGGGAGACATATGGATGGAGGCACGGGGCTGAAGGGGGGGGGCTGGATGGACGCATAAGGGGACACATGGTGGTGAAGGGGGCCAAGTTGGGGACCTGGATGGACACATGGAGGTGAAGGGGGGCAAGCTGGACACATTGGGACCTGGATGGACACATGGAGGTGAAGGGTGGCAAGCTGGACACATGGGGTCCTGGATAGATATATGGGGTGGGGTGGGATGCATATATGAGTGGGACAGGATGGATATATGAAGGGGGGCAGGCTGGACACATGGAGACCAGAATGGATATATGGGGGGGGGGTCAGGATGGATAGATGGGGGGCCACGCTGGACAAGGGACTTTATTACTGTTTAGGGGCCAGATTGAGGAACTTTATTAGTTTATGATGGCGAGTGGGGAACATTATTACTTTAGAGTCCAATTAGGGACATTATTACTTCTGTAATATAATTTTATTTTTAGGAAACTGTTTTCCGTAAGAGGGGACAAAAGGGGGGTCCTGTTACTGTGCAGGGCGCCACTATGTCGCTTTATTTCTTCAACTGGTGTAGTGTAGAAGCCTGGGGAAAAGTGGGAATGTGCTCTAAAAGAGATCAGTTATTGATAACTGTGTGTTATTTTCTGCAGAGATGATTCCTGGCTGGAAGAAGTGATGGTGGACTGTGCCAGATGAGGAAAAGCGAAGATGAAGAACTTCACCTAGAGACATCACTGGTGAGTCAGTGTATTACTGTACACTTACACTATATAGTATATACAGAGCTCCTGTGTATGTCACTGGTGACCAGTGTATTACCTATACACTATATACAGAGCTCCTGTGTATAATGTCACTCGTGATAACTGTATTACATGTACACTACATACAGAGCTCCTGTGTATAATGTCACCGGTGATCACTGTATTAATGTACACTGACACTATATACAGAGATCCTGTTTATAATGTCACTGGGGATCACTGTATTACCTGTACACTGACACTATATACAGAGCTCATATGTATAGTGACAGTGTTGTTAGTATTGTGGTTTGTATTCCTGATCAGTATTGTATTATTTGGTCACTATATGGTGGTAATATGTGGTCTGGTCATGGTGTGGTGATATTTGTCCCTTTTGTATGTGATATTATTGGTGTTGTTATAGTGGATTATGTTGTGTATGGCGGTCATTTGTTCTCGCTGAGATTAACTAGGAAAAGATTTTTTTCCATGAGGCCACGGCTTCACTATCAGTATTTGGTCAGTATTTTTTCTCAGTAGTGAGAGCCAAAAGCAGGAGTGGGTGATAAATACAGAATTGGTGACTTGTTTCTATTCTACCTTTTCTCTGATTGTTCCTCACCTGGTTTTGGCTCCCACTCCTGAGAAAAAATCCTGACTGAATACTGATAGTGGGGCTGTGGCCTTAGAGATGAAATACTTGGAGCAGAGCGTCAGAGATGCACTCACAGGGGTTCTCCGGGGAGAACAAGTAATCCCCTCTCCACAGGATAAGTGATAACTTATTGATTGGTGGGGGTCTGACTACTGGGACCTGCAGCGACCGGCAGACTGTGGAGCTTTTCTCCCCATTACACTGGAGCTCATGTGCGACTCGACCACTGATCCATTCATTCCCTCAGGGGCTGTGAGCGCTGCTCTTTTTTGGAAGCCCCCAAGAGAAAGAATGAGGCTGTGGTCAGACGTCCCACCTGTCGCTGCATTTTAAAATGGGGATAAGTGTCCTGTCAGGGATAAAACTTCCCCATTCTTCCAATCAATAAGTGATCACCTATCCTGTGTAGCCCATGAATCTGTGATGACTTGTTTTAACCAAAGAAGCTCTTTCATGCAAACTACAGAAATTGTCCATCCCTGTTGTAGTCTGTGCAGAGTAGATGTGAGGAGCCGCCGGTCACTGCTCCACTATAACAGGGAGAGCAGAGAAGAGAGATCTGCATATTGCTGGAGGTGGCCCCTAGAGTCAGTGTCCCCTGTGGGCCCCAGACACCCCAGTCCGACCCTGCTGACATCTGATTAAGGCCCCGTTCACATGTCAGGTTTTAATCAGTGTTTTTTTTCTAATTTTCATCTGATTTTGGTCAGTGTCAGTTTTTCTCCTCAGTGGGGCATATTTTTTTATATGTAAAGTAAAAAGCTAAAGGTTTCCTCGCCTCGCTTGCCCGGCCTATAGACACTGGAAAACAAGCAGTACAGGCAACATGGTTGGTTCTGGGCATTTTTCTGACAGACTCGTTGACTTCAATAGATGATCTTTATCTACAAATCGGATGAAAATCGGACCGGTCTCAGTTCTGATTTGCAGATCAATCGTCCACAATAAATAGAGCTGTAAACCTGTCCCCGGTCTATAACTGAGCATATTCTACCTGCTAGAGAAATAACCAGACGTGAAAAGAGCCATGTGCTATTCTTACAGGGAAGGGGCCACGATTTTATGTTTTGTATTAATAATTATGTAATCAATTATTTTTAATACAAAATTAAATGTACCACTTTATTAGTTTTTTATTTATTTTTACATTGGCCACTAGGGGCTGCCATTTTTATTTGGGGGGTGTGTAAGAAGCGCTCTTACACACCTCATTTACGGCAGCCCTGGCCATAAGAGACAGTAGTCTGTCACCGACCCTTTCTCTAACATTACAGGCCGCTCCTCCTGCCTCTAGCTGTGACCTGGGCACGCCCCCTTGGCTGTTCAGGTCGCAGCCGTGGGAGGAGATTGCAGCCATCTTTGTGGAGCCTGCAGTGTAAGCTGTACATTCCCCCTGTCGTCGCACGCACTGCTCAGTCAGAGCATGCCATGACAGGAACTGCCGGGGAGGAAATGCCTAGGAGTGGACGTCCCGAGTGAGTATCTGCAGCGGCGCCGTGCGGTGATCTCAGCTGTTATCACCGCCGACATCTTCAGGCAACACAGACACAGCGCTGCGTGGGAATGTGGAAGGTGAGTAGAAGCGTTTGTTTTGTTTTTTTTACCTTCGCATTGAATATATGGGGGCATATACCCACCAGGATGGAGGAGGAGGCATATACCCACCAGGATGGATGGAGGGGGGGGCATATACTCACCAGGATGGATGGAGGGGGGGGGCATATACTCACCAGGATGGATGGAGGGGGGGGGCATATACTCACCAGGATGGATGGAGGGGGGGGGGCATATACTCACCAGGATGGATGGAGGGGGGGGGCATATACTCACCAGGATGGATGGAGGGGGGGGGCATATACTCACCAGGATGGATGGAGGGGGGGGCATATACCCACCAGGATGGATGGAGGGGGGGCATATACCCACCAGGATGGATGGATGGAGGGGGGCATATACTGACCGGGATGGATGGAGTGGCATATACATCTACCCAGGATGGATGGGGGGTGTGTGACGCCTAGCTGCGCTTGGTATCACAGATCTTAGCAGGGTGTATTGATGGATTCCTCCACAAGAGGCCCCCATAACCATTCACACATCTCCACCTTCCACCTCAGACCATCAGAGGGAGCCCGTTAGGGATAGATATATAAGGGAAGGTGGAGCCAGGCAGCAGTTAGTCTAGACTGGAGTCGACAGAAAGCAAACCTGTTGAGAGAGTTCCTGCAGTGCAAAAGCCTGAGAGAGGTCAGTCTGCAGTGGAGCACGTTCTAGACTCAGTTGTAGCTCAGAGAGGTGAGCTTTAGGTGTGCCGGCGCCATAAGATCGGTGAAGCGCGGCAAGCTGCCGTTAGTGTGTATAGCCTAGTGAGGGCCCGAGTAGGCCGAAGGCGAGTGGAGAGTTAATACATAGGGGGCAGAGGAGCTTAACTAGCTCACCCCGAAGAAGCAGTTACCGGACATCGGGTCCGAAGCTTACCGGGATCTCCACGACCCAGTAAGATATAACCAGAATCCCTGGAGAACTACAAGTCCCAGTATTGCAAAAGTGCTGATACATAATAGAGCCAGGAGACACATAGGCCCCTTAAGTCGGGAGCGTGTAATCCAAGAAAGGCCCTACCACAAGGTCAGCCAGCGCAGGACAGAGACAAAGTTAGGCCTTGCTCCAGGAAGGTCAGAAACTTACTACGCAGAGGCAAGAAACAGGAGGCCCAAAACCCGCTCATTGGGGAGGATCCTGACGTGCACCCTTCACCCTACAGTGCTCTGGGACGTGCCTGAATTTCCATCAGTAAAAGGTACTGAAGTGACAATCGTGTCTGTCCCTGTTCTTGCTCTGACCCGGCTGGGTCTCTCCGTCCTGCTTTCCCCGTCCATACGCTGCCCTGAGGCCTAGCTCCACCTGTGGGAAGCTATACCATCGAGCTGCCTTATCACCGGCCTCAGTGGACTGCGCAGCGCTGGTGATCCTCACCAGAAACCACAGGTGGCGTCACAAACTCTTTAATAAACTTCACAAATCACCAACCCTTTTAAAGGAGCGACCCCAGGGTACGGGCCCGGGAGCCGACCACCGCGACATCCCTAAAGGCCCGGGTACCGAGTCATACCCATTCCCCTGGGCTAGTCAGGGGCATATAAACCTACCCAGCATGGATGGATGGAGGGGCATTTACACCTACCCAGGATGGATGGATGGAGGGGCATTTACACCTACCCAGGATGGATGGATGAAGGGGCATATACACCTACCCAGGATGGATGGATGGAGGGGGCATCTACACCTAACCAGGTTGGATGGAGTGGCATATACACCTACCAGAATAGACTACCCAGGATGGATGGATGGATGGAGGGGCATCTACACCAAACCAGGATGGATGAATGGAGGGGGCATCTACACCTAACCAGGTTGGATGGAGGGGCATATACACCTACCAGAATAGACTACCCAGGATGGATGGAGGGGCATCTACACCTACCCAGAATGGATGAAGGGGCATATACACCTACCCAGGATGGCTGGAGGGGCATATACAGCTACCCAGGATGGATGGATGGAGGGGCTGATACACCTACCCAGGATGGATGGAGGGGAATCTACACCTACCCAGGATGGAAGGGCATATACACCTACCCAGGATGGATGGATGGATGGAGGGGCATCTATGCTTACCCAGATTGGATGGATGGAGGTGCATATACACCTACCCAGGATGGATGGATGGAGGGGCATATACACCTACCCAGGATGGATGGAGGGGCAAATACTCCTACACTGGATGGATGGAGGGGGCATATACACCTACCCAGGATGGCTGGAGGGGCCGATACACCTACCCAGGATGGCTGGAGGGGCCGATACACCTACCCAGGATGGATGGAGGGGAATATACACCTACCCAGGATGGAAGGGCATATACACCTACCCAGGATGGATGGATGGAGGGGCATATACACCTACCCAGGATGGATGGAGGGGCAAATACTCCTACACTGGATGGACGGAGGGGCATATACACCTACCCAGGATGGATGGAGGGGCATATACACCTACCCAGGATGGATGGATGGAAGAATGGATGGAGGGGTATTCGCATCTACCATGGATGGATGGAGGGGCATCTACAGCTACCCAGGATGGATTGATGGATGGAGGGGCATATACACCTACCCAGGATGGATGGATGGATGGAGGGGCATCTACACTTAACCAGGATGGATGGATGGAGGGGCATCTACACCTACCCAGGATGGATGGAGGGGCATCTACACTTAACCAGGATGGATGGATGGAGGGGCATCTACACCTAACCAGGATGGATGGAGGGGCATATACACCTAGCAGAATAGACTACCCAGGATGTATGAATGGATTGAGGGGCATCTACACCTAACCAGGATGGATGAATGGAGGGGGCATCTACACCTAACCAGGTTGGATGGAGGGGCATATACACCTACCCAGAATGGATGAAGGGGCATATACACCTACCCAGGATGGCTGGAGGGGCATATACAGCTACTCAGGATGGATGGATGGAGGGGCCGATACACCTACCCAGGATGGATGGAGGGGCATATACACCTACCCAGGATGGATGGATGGGCATATACACCTACCCAGGATGGATGGATGGATGGAGGGGCATATACACCTACCCAGGATGGATGGATGGAGGGGCATATACACCTACCCAGGATGAATGGAGGGGCATATACACCTACCCAGGATGGATGGATGAAAGAATGGATGGAGGGGTATTCGCATCTACCATGGATGGATGGAGGGGCATCTACACCTACCCAGGATGGATTGATGGATGGAGGGGCATCTACACCTACCCAGAGTGGATGGATGGAGGGGCATATACACCTACCAGAATAGACTGCTCAGGATGGATGGATGGATGGAGGGGCATCTATGCTTACCCAGATTGGATGGATGGAGGTGCATATACACCTACCCAGGATGGATGGATGGAGAGGTATCTACGCCTACCCAGGATGGATGGAATGAGGGGCATATACACCTACCCAGAATGGATGGATGGAGGGGCATCTACCCCTACCCACGATGGATGGATGGAGGGGCATCTACACTTACTCAGGATGAATGGATGGATGGAAGGGCATCTACACCTACCCAGGATGGGTGGATGGATGGAGGGGCATCTACACCTACCCAGGATGAATGGATGGATGGAAGGGCATCTACACCTACCCAGGATGAATGGATGGATGGAAGGGCATCTACACCTACCCAGGATGGGTGGATGGATGGAGGGGCATATACACCTACCCAGAGTGGATGGATGGAGGGGCATATACACCTACCAGGATGGATGGATGGGCATATACACCTACTCAGGATGGATGGATGGAGGGGCATATACACCTACTCAGGATGGATGGATGGAGGGCATATACAGCTACCCAGGATGGATGGAGAGGCCGATACACCTACCCAGGATGGATGGAAGGGCATATTCACCTACCCAGGATGGATGGATGGAGGGGCATATACACCTACCCACTATGGATGGAGGGGCAAATACTCCTACCCAGGATGAATGGAGGGGCATATACACCTACCCAGGATGGATGGAGGGGCATATACACCTACCCAGAATGGATGGATGGAAGGATGGATGGAGTGGTATCTACACCTACTATGGATGGATGGAGGGGCATCTACACCTACCCAGGATGGATTGATGGATGGAGGGGCATCTACACCTACCGAGAATGGACGAATGGAGGGGCATCTACACCTACCGAGAATGGATGGATGGAGGGGCATATACACCTACCCAGGATGGATGGATAGAGGGGCATATACACCTACCAGAATAGACTGCGCAGGATGGAGGGGCATCTACGCCTACCCAGAATGGATGGATGGATGAAGGGTCATATACACTCACCCAGGATGGATGGATGGAGGGGGAAATACACCTACTCAGGATGGATGGAGGGGCATTTACACCTACCCAGGATGGATGAAGGGGCATATACACCTACCCAGGATGGATGGATGGAGGGGGCATCTACACCTACCAGAATAGACTACCCAGGATGGATGGAGGGGCATCTACACCTACCCAGAATGGATGAAGGGGCATATACACCTACCCAGGATGGCTGGAGGGGCATATACAGCTACTCAGGATGGATGGATGGATGGAGGGGCCGATACACCTACCCAGGATGGATGGAGGGGCATATACACCTACCCAGGATGGATGGATGGGCATATACACCTACCAGGATGGATGGATGGAGGGGCATATACACCTACCCAGGATGGATGGAGGGGCAAATACTCCTACACTGGATGGATGGAGGGGCATATACACCTACCCAGGATGAATGGAGGGGCATATACACCTACCCAGGATGGATGGATGGAAGAATGGATGGAGGGGTATTCGCATCTACCATGGATGGATGGAGGGGCATCTACACCTACCCAGGATGGATTGATGGATGGAGGGGCATATACACCTATCAGAATAGACTGCTCAGGATGGATGGATGGAGGGGCATCTATGCTTACCCAGATTGGATGGATGGAGGTGCATATACACCTACCCAGGATGGATGGATGGAGAGGTATCTACGCCTACCCAGGATGGATGGAATGAGGGGCATATACACCTACCAGAATAGACTACCCAGGATGGATGGAGGTGCATCTATGCAAACCCAGAATGGATGGATGAAGGGGCATATGCACCTACCCAGATTGGATGGATGGAGGGGCATCTACCCCTACCCACGATGGATGGATGGAGGGGCATCTACACTTACTCACGATGAATGGATGGATGGAAGGGCATCTACTCCTACCCAGGATGGGTGGATGGATGGAGGGGCATCTACACCTACCCAGGATGGATGGATGGATGAAGGGGCAAATACTCCTACCCAGGATGGATGGATGGAGGGGCATATACACCTACCAGAATAGACTACCCAGGATGGATGGAGGTGCATCTACGCAAACCCAGAATGGATGGATGAAGGGGCATATACACCTACCCAGATTGGATGGATGGATGGATGGATGGATGGATGGATGGAGGTGCATATACACCTACCCAGGATGGATGGATGGAAAGGTATCTACGCCTACCCAGGATGGATGGATGGAGGGGCATATACACCTACCCAGAATGGATGGATGGAGGGGCATATACACCTACCCAGAATGGATGGATGGAGGGGCATATACACCTACCCAGAATGGATGGATGGAGGGGCATCTACCCCTACCCAGGATGGATGGATGGAGGGGCATCTACACTTACCCAGGATGAATGGATGGATGGAGGGGCATCTACACCTACCCAGGATGGATGGATGGAGGGGCATCTACACCTACCCAGGATGAATAGATGGAGGCGCATCTACGCCTACCCAGAATGGATGGATGGAGGGGCATATACACCTACCCAGGATGGATTGATGGATGGAGAGGCATCTACACCTACCCAGAGTGGATGGATGGAGGGGCATATACACCTACCCAGGATGGATGGATGGGCATATACACCTACTCAGGATGGATGGATGGAGGGGCATATACACCTACTCTGGATGGATGGATGGATGGAGGGGCATATACAGCTACCCAGGATGGATGGAGAGGCCGATACACCTACCCAGGATGGATGGAAGGGCGGGCATATTCACCTACCCAGGATGGATGGATGGAGGGGCATATACACCTACCCACTATGGATGGAGGGGCAAATACTCCTACCCAGGATGAATGGAGGGGCATATACACCTACCCAGGATGGATGGATGGAGTGGTATCTACACCTACTATGGATGGATGGAGGGGCATCTACACCTACCGAGAATGGACGAATGGAGGGGCATCTACACCTACCGAGAATGGATGGATGGAGGGGCATCTACACCTACCCAGGATGGATGGATAGAGGGGCATATACACCTACCAGAATAGACTGCGCAGGATGGATGGATGGATGGAGGGGCATCTATGCCTACCCAGAATGGATGGATGGATGGATGGATGGATGGATGGATGAAGGGTCATATACACCTACCCAGGATGGATGGATGGATGGATGGAGGGTGAAATACACCTACCCAGGATGGATGGAGGGGCATATACACCTACCCAGGATGGATGGAGGTGCAAATACTCCTACCCAGGATGGATGGATGGATGGAGGGGCATATACACCTACCAGAATAGACTGCTCAGGATGGATGGATGGATGGAGGGGCATCTATGCTTACCCAGATTGGATGGATGGAGGTGCATATACACCTACCCAGGATGGATGGATGGAGAGGTATCTACGCCTACCCAGGATGGATGGAATGAGGGGCATATACACCTACCCAGAATGGATGGATGGAGGGGCATCTACCCCTACCCACGATGGATGGATGGAGGGGCATCTACACTTACTCAGGATGAATGGATGGATGGAAGGGCATCTACACCTACCCAGGATGGGTGGATGGATGGAGGGGCATCTACACCTACCCAGGATGAATGGATGGATGGAAGGGCATCTACACCTACCCAGGATGGGTGGATGGATGGAGGGGCATCTAGACCTACCCAGGATGGATGGATGGAGGGGCATATACACCTACCCAGAGTGGATGGATGGAGGGGCATATACACCTACCAGGATGGATGGATGGGCATATACACCTACTCAGGATGGATGGATGGAGGGGCATATACACCTACTCAGGATGGATGGATGGAGGGCATATACAGCTACCCAGGATGGATGGAGAGGCCGATACACCTACCCAGGATGGATGGAAGGGCATATTCACCTACCCAGGATGGATGGATGGAGGGGCATATACACCTACCCACTATGGATGGAGGGGCAAATACTCCTACCCAGGATGAATGGAGGGGCATATACACCTACCCAGGATGGATGGAGGGGCATATACACCTACCCAGAATGGATGGATGGAAGGATGGATGGAGTGGTATCTACACCTACTATGGATGGATGGAGGGGCATCTACACCTACCCAGGATGGATTGATGGATGGAGGGGCATCTACACCTACCGAGAATGGACGAATGGAGGGGCATCTACACCTACCGAGAATGGATGGATGGAGGGGCATATACACCTACCCAGGATGGATGGATAGAGGGGCATATACACCTACCAGAATAGACTGCGCAGGATGGAGGGGCATCTACGCCTACCCAGAATGGATGGATGGATGAAGGGTCATATACACTCACCCAGGATGGATGGATGGAGGGGGAAATACACCTACTCAGGATGGATGGAGGGGCATTTACACCTACCCAGGATGGATGGATGGATGAAGGGGCATATACACCTACCCAGGATGGATGGATGGAGGGGGCATCTACACCTACCAGAATAGACTACCCAGGATGGATGGAGGGGCATCTACACCTACCCAGAATGGATGAAGGGGCATATACACCTACCCAGGATGGCTGGAGGGGCATATACAGCTACTCAGGATGGATGGATGGATGGAGGGGCCGATACACCTACCCAGGATGGATGGAGGGGCATATACACCTACCCAGGATGGATGGATGGGCATATACACCTACCCAGGATGGATGGATGGAGGGGCATATACACCTACCCAGGATGGATGGAGGGGCAAATACTCCTACACTGGATGGATGGAGGGGCATATACACCTACCCAGGATGAATGGAGGGGCATATACACCTACCCAGGATGGATGGATGGAAGAATGGATGGAGGGGTATTCGCATCTACCATGGATGGATGGAGGGGCATCTACACCTACCCAGGATGGATTGATGGATGGAGGGGCATATACACCTATCAGAATAGACTGCTCAGGATGGATGGATGGAGGGGCATCTATGCTTACCCAGATTGGATGGATGGAGGTGCATATACACCTACCCAGGATGGATGGATGGAGAGGTATCTACGCCTACCCAGGATGGATGGAATGAGGGGCATATACACCTACCAGAATAGACTACCCAGGATGGATGGAGGTGCATCTATGCAAACCCAGAATGGATGGATGAAGGGGCATATGCACCTACCCAGATTGGATGGATGGAGGGGCATCTACCCCTACCCACG
The DNA here is from genome assembly GCF_046119375.1 of Phyllobates terribilis. Lineage (NCBI taxonomy): Eukaryota > Metazoa > Chordata > Amphibia > Anura > Dendrobatidae > Phyllobates > Phyllobates terribilis. The sequence continues at coordinate 109,205 of NW_027363247.1, forward strand.
ATGGATGGATGGAGGGGCATCTACACTTACTCACGATGAATGGATGGATGGAAGGGCATCTACTCCTACCCAGGATGGGTGGATGGATGGAGGGGCATCTACACCTACCCAGGATGGATGGATGGATGAAGGGGCAAATACTCCTACCCAGGATGGATGGATGGAGGGGCATATACACCTACCAGAATAGACTACCCAGGATGGATGGAGGTGCATCTACGCAAACCCAGAATGGATGGATGAAGGGGCATATACACCTACCCAGATTGGATGGATGGATGGATGGATGGATGGAGGTGCATATACACCTACCCAGGATGGATGGATGGAAAGGTATCTACGCCTACCCAGGATGGATGGATGGAGGGGCATATACACCTACCCAGAATGGATGGATGGAGGGGCATATACACCTACCCAGAATGGATGGATGGAGGGGCATATACACCTACCCAGAATGGATGGATGGAGGGGCATCTACCCCTACCCAGGATGGATGGATGGAGGGGCATCTACACTTACCCAGGATGAATGGATGGATGGAGGGGCATCTACACCTACCCAGGATGGATGGATGGAGGGGCATCTACACCTACCCAGGATGGATGGATGGAGGGGCATCTACACCTACCCAGGATGAATAGATGGAGGCGCATCTACGCCTACCCAGAATGGATGGATGGAGGGGCATATACACCTACCCAGGATGGATTGATGGATGGAGAGGCATCTACACCTACCCAGAGTGGATGGATGGAGGGGCATATACACCTACCCAGGATGGATGGATGGATGGGCATATACACCTACTCAGGATGGATGGATGGAGGGGCATATACACCTACTCTGGATGGATGGATGGATGGATGGAGGGGCATATACAGCTACCCAGGATGGATGGAGAGGCCGATACACCTACCCAGGATGGATGGAAGGGCGGGCATATTCACCTACCCAGGATGGATGGATGGAGGGGCATATACACCTACCCACTATGGATGGAGGGGCAAATACTCCTACCCAGGATGAATGGAGGGGCATATACACCTACCCAGGATGGATGGATGGAGTGGTATCTACACCTACTATGGATGGATGGAGGGGCATCTACACCTACCGAGAATGGACGAATGGAGGGGCATCTACACCTACCGAGAATGGACGAATGGAGGGGCATCTACACCTACCCAGGATGGATGGATAGAGGGGCATATACACCTACCAGAATAGACTGCGCAGGATGGATGGATGGATGGAGGGGCATCTATGCCTACCCAGAATGGATGGATGGATGGATGGATGAAGGGTCATATACACCTACCCAGGATGGATGGATGGATGGATGGAGGGTGAAATACACCTACCCAGGATGGATGGAGGGGCATATACACCTACCCAGGATGGATGGAGGTGCAAATACTCCTACCCAGGATGGATGGATGGATGGAGGGGCATATACACCTACCAGAATAGACTACCCAGGATGGATGGAGGTGCATCTACGCAAACCCAGAATGGATGGATGGAGGTGCATATACACCTACCCAGGATAGATGGATGGAAAGGTATCTACGCCTACCCAGGATGGATGGATGGAGGGGCATATACACCTACCCAGAATGGATGGATGGAGGGGCATATACACCTACCCAGGATGGATGGATGGAGGGGCATCTACCCCTACCCAGGATGGATGGATGGAGGGGCATCTACACTTGCCCCTCCATCCATCCATTCATCCTGGGTAAGTGTAGATGCCTGTCCATCCATCCATCCTGGGTAGGTGTAGATGCCCCTCCATCCATCCATTCATCCTGGGTATCTACACCTACCCAGGATGGGTGGATGGATGGAGGGGCATCTACACCTACCCAGGATGTATGGATGGATGGAGGGGCATCTACACCTACCCAGGATGGATGGATGGAGGGGCATCTACACCTACCCAGGATGGATGGATGGAGGGGCATCTACACCTTACCCAGGATGGATGGATGGAGGGGCATCTACACCTACCCAGGATGAATGGATGGAGGGTCATCTACGCCTACCCAGAATGGATGGATGGAGGGGCATCTACGCCTACCCAGAATGGATGGAGGGGCATATACACCTACCCAGAATGGATGGATGGATGGAGGGGCATCTATGCCTACCCAGAATGGATGGATGGAGGGGCATATACACCTACCCAGAATGGATGAATGGAGGGGCATATACACCTACCCAGAATGGATGGATGGAGGACCATATACACCTACCCAGGATGGATGGAGGGGCAACTACACCTACCCAGGATGGATGGATGGAGGGGCATCTACTCCTACCCAAGATGGATGGATGGCGGGGCATCTACTCCTACCCAAGATGGATGGATGGCGAAGCATATACACCTACCCAGGATGGATGGAGGGGCATGTACACCTACCCAGGATGGATGGATGGAGAGGCATCTACACCTACCCAGGATGGATGGATGGCGGGGCATATACACCTACCCAGGATGGATGGATGGGGACGCATGGATTCCACTCAGTATCAGCAGATTCTTGACAATAATGTTCAAGAATCAGTGATAAAGTTGAAGTTACGCAGGGGATGGATCTTTCAGCAAGACAATGATCCAAAACACGGCTCCAAATCTACTCAGGCATTCATTGACTATTGTGCCAATAGTTCATATTAAAAAAATAATTACAACATACAGTTATATGAAAAAGTTTGGGCACCCCTATTAATCTGAAGCTTAATGTTTTATAAAAATTGGTGTTTTTGCAACAGCTATTTCAGTTTGATATATGTAATAACTGTTGGACACAGTAATGTTTCTGCCTTTAAATGAGGTTTATTGTACTAACAGAAAATATGCAATCTGCATTCAAACAAAATTTGACAGGTGCATAAGTATGGGCACCTCACCAGAAAAGTGACATTAATATTTAGTAGATCCTCCTTTTGCAAAAATAACAGCCTCTAGTCGCTTCCTGTAGCTTTTAATGAGTTCCTGGATCCTGGATGAAGGTATTTTTGACCATTCCTCTTTACAAAACAATTCCAGTTCAGTTAAGTTTGATGGTCGCTGAGCATGGACAGCCCTCTTCAAATGATCCCACAGATGTTCAATGATATTCAGGTCTGGGGACTGGGATGGCCATTCCAGAACATTGTAATTGTTCCTCTGCATGAATGCCTGAGTAGATTTGGAGCGGTGTTTTGGATCATTGTCTTGCTGAAAGATCCATCCCCTGCGTAACTTCAACTTTGTCACTGATTCTTGAACATTATTGTCAAGAATCTGCTGATACTGAGTGGAATCCATGCGTCCTTCGACTTTAACAAGATTCCCGGTGCCAGCATTGGCCACACAGCCCCAAAGCACGATGGAACCTCCACCAAATTTTACTGTGGGTAGCAAGTGTTTTTCTTGGAATGCTGTGTTTTTTTTCCCGCCATGCATAACGCCTTTTTGTATGACCAAACAACTCAACCTTGGTTTCATCAGTCCACAGGACCTTCTTCCAAAAGGAAATTGGCTTCTCCAAATGTGCTTTTGCATACCTCAGCCGACTGTTTGTGGCGTGCTTGCAGAAACGACTTCTTTCGCATCACTCTCCCATACAGCTTCTCCTTGTGCAAAGTGCGTTGTATAGTTGACCGATGCACAGTGACACCATCTGCAGCAAGTTGATGCTGCAGCTCTCTGGAGGTGGTCTGAGGATTGTTCTTGACTGATCTCACCATTCTTCTTCTCTGCCTTTCTGATGTTTTTCTTGGCCTGCCACTTCTGGCCTTAACAAGAACTGTCCCTGTGTTCTTCCATTTCCTTACTATGTTCCTCACAGTGGAAACTGACAGGTTAAATCTCTGAGACAGCTTTTTGTATCCTTCCCCTGAACAGCTATGTTGATTAATCTTTGTTTTCAGATCATTTGACAGTTGTTTTGAGGAGCCCATGATGCCACTCTTCAGAGGAGATTCAAACAGGAGAACAACTTGCAAGTGGCCACTTTAAGTAGCTTTTCTCATGATTGCATACACCTGGCTATAAACTTCAAAGCTCAATGAGGTTACAAAACCAAAAAAAGTGCTTTAGTAAGTCAGTAAAAAGTAGGTAGGAGGATTTAAAACAAGAAAATGATAAGGGTGCCCATACTTATGCACCTGTCAAATTTTGTTTGAATGCAGATTGCACATTTTCTGTTAGTACAATAAACCTCGTTTCAAGGCAGAAACATTACTGTGTCCAACAGTTATTACATATATCAAACTGAAATAGCTGTTGCAAAAACACCAATTTTTATAAAACAATAAGCTTAAGATTAATAGGGGTGCCCAAACTTTTTCATATAACTGTATAGGAATGTTTTTGCATCTGTAGGTGTCGGCATCCCCGTATATGACTCATTGCCACAATTGATATTCTTTATAGTCAGTGGTTTGGATGGCCTAGGTGCGGTTTGTAATATTTTCTATCAATGGTGTGTGTGCCCTCCTCTGTGCAGTGTCCTTCCATAACCATGGATGTACTAATAAAGGGTTTTTATGTCAATTCCTTTAATGACCTTTTGTTCGGTTTCTTTGTAGGTATTATGTAATTCTCCGAGTGGTCAGCCATTCTAAGCCTGAGCAGACATATGGCAATGTAATTGATGTGTGACTGACATTGTTCTTCCCTATGTGGCGGTGACATATTTATGCTGCCATTGTCCAGTATTTGTTCTAATTAATCATCCTAAAGGTGTTTAGTGGGGTTGAGGTTGAGAACGTGTGTGAAACAGTTCTGCTCTTCTATTCCCTTAGGGTTGGAAGCTACAATTGTTTAAAATGTCTTGTGCTGAAGCATTAAGATATCTTTTCACTGGAACTAAGGGGCCTAGACCAACCCCTAAAAACAAGGCCATACCCCCACCAGCAAACTGTACAGCGGGCATAATGCAGTTAATAGGGTAACGTTCTCCTGGCATTCACCAAATCCAGACTCGTCCATCAGATGCCAGATAGAGAAGTGTGATCCGTCACTGCACAGAACAGGTCTCCTCCAGAGTCCTGTGATGGTGGCTTCACACCACTCCATCTGACGCTCGGCATCGTGCTTGGTGATGTAAGGCTGCATGCAGCTGCTCGGCCATGAAGTTCCTGGCGGGGGCGCAGTGTTTGTGGTGATGTTGTTACCAATGGAGTCAGGAAAGCGTTCTGCCCTCTGCTCCTCAGCACTCAGTGACCCTGCTCTGTAATGTTCCGGGGTCTCCTGAGTTGCTGCAGTTCCTTCTACTCCTTAATAATATCACTCACATGTGATGTGGGAAGATTTAGGAGGGAAGAAATGTAATATCCAGACTTGTTACCCCGGTGGCTCCTATTACAGGACCGCGCTGGTATCAGAGAGCTCTGCACCACCAGCCGTTCTGTCATATGTTAGTAACAGCACACAGCATGGGAGGGCGGATGTTATACACCGGGGGGGCGAGGGGATTGATGTTATACACTGGTGGGGGCGAGAGTCTTAATGTTATACAAGGCCGAGGGGCCAGATGTTATACCCTAGGGGTACGAGGGGCTAGATGTTATACACTGAGGGGCGAGGGGACGGATATTATACACCATGGTCGAGGGGATTGATGTTATACACTGGTTGGGGGCGAGAGTCTTAATGTTATACAAGGCCGAGGGGCCAGATGTTATACACTGGGGGTACAAGGGGCTAGATGTTATACAAGTCCGAGGGCTGTATGTTATACACTAAGGGGCGAGGGGACGGATATTATACACCGGGGTGAGGGGACGGATATTATACACCGGGGTGAGGGGACGGATATTATACACCGGGGTGAGGGGACGGATATTATACACCAGGGGCGAGGGGACGGATATTATACACCAGGGGCGAGGGGACGGATATTATACACCAGGGGCGAGGGGACGGATATTATACACCAGGGGCGAGGGGACGGATATTATACACCAGGGGCGAGGGGACGGATATTATACACCAGGGGCGAGGGGACGGATATTATACACCAGGGGCGAGGGGACGGATATTATACACCAGGGGCGAGGGGACGGATATTATACACCAGGGGCGAGGGGACGGATATTATACACCAGGGGCGAGGGGACGGATATTATACACCAGGGGCGAGGGGACGGATATTATTCACCAGGGGCGAGGGGACGGATATTATATACCAGGGGCGAGGGGACGGATATTATATACCAGGGGCGAGGGGACGGATATTATACACCAGGGGCGAGGGGACGGATATTATACACCAGGGGCGAGGGGACGGATATTATACACCGTGGGCGAGGGGACGGATATTATACACCGTGGGCGAGGGGACGGATATTATACACCGTGGGCGAGGGGACGGATATTATACACCGTGGGCGAGGGGACGGATATTATACACCGTGGGCGAGGGGACGGATATTATACACCGTGGGCGAGGGGACGGATATTATACACCGTGGGCGAGGGGACGGTTGTTATACACCGGGAGGGAGGGGACGGATATTATACACCGTGGGCGAGGGGACGGATATTATACACCGTGGGCGAGGGGACGGATATTATACACCGTGGGCGAGGGGACGGATATTATACACCGTGGGCGAGGGGACGGATATTATACACCGTGGGCGAGGGGACGGATATTATACACCGTGGGCGAGGGGACGGATATTATACACCAGGGGTCAGGGGACGGTTGTTATACACCGTGGGCGAGGGGACGGTTGTTATACACCGTGGGCGAGGGGACGGTTGTTATACACCGTGGGCGAGGGGACGGATGTTATACACCGTGGGCGAGGGGACGGATGTTATACACCGTGGGCGAGGGGACGGATGTTATACACCGTGGGCGAGGGGACGGATGTTATACACCGTGGGCGAGGGGACGGTTGTTATACACCGTGGGCGAGGGGACGGTTGTTATACACCGTGGGCGAGGGGACGGTTGTTATACACCGTGGGCGAGGGGACGGATATTATACACCGTGGGCGAGGGGACGGATATTATACACCGTGGGCGAGGGGACGGATATTATACACCGTGGGCGAGGGGACGGATATTATACACCGTGGGCGAGGGGACGGATATTATACACCGTGGGCGAGGGGACGGATATTATACACCAGGGGGAGGGAGCGAGGGTGCAGATGTTATACACCGGGGCTGGGGGCCGGATGTTATGCAAAGGAGGGCTTGGGGTTGGATGTTATACAGTGGGGTTGAGGGGATGGATTTTATACACTGGCGGGGGGCGAGGGGACGGATGTTATACACCAGGGGGAGGGAGCGAGGGGACGGATATTATACATCGTGGGCGAGGGGACGGATATTATACACCAGGGGGAGGGAGCGAGGGTGCAGATGTTATACACCGGGGCTGGGGGCCGGATGTTATGCAAAGGAGGGCTTGGGGTTGGATGTTATACAGTGGGGTTGAGGGGACGGATATTATACACCGTGGGCGAGGGGACGGATATTATACACCGTGGGCGAGGGGACGGATATTATACACCGTGGGCGAGGGGACGGATATTATACACCGTGGGCGAGGGGACGGATATTATACACCAGGGGGAGGGAGCGAGGGTGCAGATGTTATACACCGGGGCTGGGGGCCGGATGTTATGCAAAGGAGGGCTTGGGGTTGGATGTTATACAGTGGGGTTGAGGGGATGGATTTTATACACTGGCGGGGGGCGAGGGGACGGATGTTATACACCAGGGGGAGGGAGCGAGGGGACGGATATTATACATCGTGGGCGAGGGGACGGATATTATACACCAGGGGGAGGGAGCGAGGGTGCAGATGTTATACACCGGGGCTGGGGGCCGGATGTTATGCAAAGGAGGGCTTGGGGTTGGATGTTATACAGTGGGGTTGAGGGGACGGATATTATACACCGGGAGAGGCGAGAGGCCGGATGTTATACACCAGGGGGAGGGAGCGAGGGGACAGATGTTATACACCGGGGGAGGCGAGAGGCCGGATTTTATAAACTGGGGGCTGAGAGTCCGGATGTTATACACCGTGGGCAATGGGACTAAATGAAAAAAGCAGAATTCGGTGACTAGGAGTTTTGTCCTATAATGTATGTGCATTTACCTTCCCTTTAGAAACTCTCCCTTGTGATTCTGCAGTGTCTTAGAGGTTGACTATCTTTTCCTACATTGCTCAGGAGTTTCTCATGAAACAGACTTCCAGTGGCTTGCCCAACTCCGCTATTACTGGGAGAATGAGAATGCGAGAGTGCGAATCATCAACTGCAATGTGAAGTCCGCCTATGAGTACCTGGGCAACTCCCCACGCCTGGTCATCACTCCGCTCACTGACAGATGCTAGCGGACTCTGCTATGATGTGATGGGTTATGCTCAGAAACCTTTTTGACTTTTGTATGATGCATGAAACTTATTAGAAAGTTTATTGATATTTCATACCAGTTCTTTCATGTTTCATTGGTAGATCGGTGCTTTTTATCTAAATCTTGGTGGAGCTCCAGAAGGTCCGGCCGGCACAGGAAAAACTGAGACCACCAAAGATTTGGCCAAGGCGCTGGCCGTGCAGTGTGTGGTCTTTAACTGCTCTGATGGTTTGGACTACATAGCAATGTCAAAGGTACATACAATGTTAAGCTGCTCCATTGCAGATAATAAACTGACTCCAACCGATGTTCTGCTGACATCTTTTGATTATATAGTACAGACCAAAAGTTTGGACACACCTTCTCATTTAAAGATTTTTCCGTATTTTCATGACTATGAAAATTGTACATTCGCACTGAAGGCATCAAACTATGAATTAACACATGTGGAATTATATACTTAACAAAAAAGTGTGAAACAACTGAAAATATGTCTTATATTCTTGGTTCTTAAAAGTCGCAGGTTAACAGCAGCTCAGATTAGAGACCAGGTCAATGCCACACAGAGTTCTATCAGCAGACACATCTCTACAACAACTGTTAAGAGGAGACTTTGTGCAGCAGGCCTTCATGGTAAAATAGCTGCTAGGAAACCACTGCTAAGGACAGGCAACAAGCAGAAGAGACTTGTTTGGGCTAAAGAACACAAGGAATGGACATTAGACCAGTGGAAATCTGTGCTTTGGTCTGATGAGTCCAAATTTGAGATCTTTGGTTCCAGCCACCGTGTCTTTGTGCGACGCAGAAAAGGTGAACGGATGGACTCTACATGCCTGGTTCCCACAGTGAAGCATGGAGGAGGAGGTGTGATGGTGTGGGGGTGCTTTGCTGGTGACACTGTTGGGGATGTATTCAAATTTGAAGGCATACTGAACCAGCATGGCTACCACAGCATCTTGCAGCGGCATGCTATTCCATCCGGTTTGCATTTAGTTGGACCATCATTTATTTTTCAACAGGACAATGACCCCAAACACACCTCCATGCTGTGTAAGGGCTATTTGACCAAGAAGGAGAGTGATGGGGTGCTACGCCAGATGACCTGGCCTCCACAGTCACCAGACCTGAACCCAATCGAGATGGTTTGGGGTGAGCTGGACCGCAGAGTGAAGGCAAAAGGGCCAACAAGTGCTAAGCATCTCTGGGAACTCCTTCAAGATTGTTGGAAGACCATTTCCGGTGACTACCTCTTGAAGCTCATCAAGAGAATGCCAAGAGTGTGCAAAGCAATCATCAAAGCAAAAGGTGGCTACTTTGAAGAACCTAGAATATAAGACATATTTTCAGTTGTTTCACACTTTTTTGTTAAGTATATAATTCCACATGTGTTAATTAATAATTTGATGCCTTCAGTGTGAATGTACAATTTTCATAGTCATGAAAATACAGAAAATCTTTAAATGAGAAGGTGTGTCCAAACTTTTGGTCTGTATTGGGTATATACTTTTTTTTTAGTTTTTCCAAGGGCTGGCATCATCGGGAGCATGGGCGTGTTTTGATGAGTTTAACCGTATTGAGCTGGAGGTGTTGTCCGTGGTGGCCCAACAGATTCTCCGCACCCAGAGAGCCATCCAGATGAAGATGGACATGTTCAACTTCGAAGGAACAGAACTGAAGCTTAACCCAAATTACTTCGTAGCCATTACCATGAATCCTGGCTACGCGGGACGTTCTGAGCTGCCGGATAACCTCAAGGTAAAGAGTCCCAGTGCCTTGCATCGGGTCCTTCCACAACATTTCTATAGGATTAAGCTCAGGACTATGACTCGGCCATTCCAAAACTTTATGTTTATTCAACCATTCTTTTGTAGAACGACTTGTGTCTTTGGGCCATTGTCTTGCTGCATGACCCACGTTTTCTTGAGATTCAGTACATGAACTGATATCCTGATATTTTCCTTTAGCATTTGCTGATAGATTTTAGAATTCATTGTTCCATCAATGATGGCAGCCGTCCTTGGCCAAGTGCAGCAAAACAGGCCCAAAGCATGTTACGATTACCATCTTTGTGTTTCATAGATGATAGGAGGTTCTTATGCTGTAATGCAGTATTTTCTTTCTGCAAACATATAGCTTCTCACTTAAAATCTCTATCTTGGCCTCATCCTTCCACAAAGCATTATTCCAGTTACCTATTGATGTGCCCAGGTGAGTTTTAGCAGTGACATTTTAAATCGCATTGCCTTTCTCCTTGCAATCCTGCCATGCTCGCCATTGTTGTTCATTGTCCTTCTGATGGTGGACTCATGAACAATTACATTAGCTAATGTGAGGAGAGGCCTTTAGTTGCTTAGAGGTTACCTTGAGTTCCTTTGTGACCTCACAGACTGATGTAGCTTTAAGTCAAATTTATGCAGTAATACAGAAATTTTTGAGGGGTTCACAAACTTTCAAGTAAATACTAGGTTTACAAAAGAAACATAAGATTTCATCAAAGGGATTATTCTCCCCCAAACCTATATGAGATTGTACATTTCCTATGTATAATCACAAGACCGGATGCCCTCATTTCTGCAAGCTCCTTAATATTGATGTCCCGTTCTCCTATTTTCCAAAATGGACACAGTAGAGGTGTGGAGAGAGATTTGGAAAGTGTTAAAGGAGTATTCCCATCTCCAAGATTCTATCCCAATATGTAATGGGTGTAATAATAATATTAATAGCAAATACCTCCAATTGGAAATGTAGTATAGTTCTTCTGATTAGCTATGTCGCTTAACCCATGTGCAGGGCATAGCAGTAGCTTAGGTATCCATGGTTACGACCACTAGCAAGTAACTAACTGTTACTATGAGTGGTCGTAACCATGGATACCTAAGCTACTGCAATGTCCTGCACATGGGGGTAAGCAACATAGCTAATCAGAAGAACTATACTACATTTCTAATTGGAGATATTTGCAAACATTATTATTATTACACCTATTACATATTGGGACAGGATCTTGGAGATGGGAATACCCCTTTAACCACACTTTGACTGTCTTTCCTCTGATGTGGAATAGACACATCACTTTTAGGTCTGGGGTGGAGGATAGTGTAAATGGACATAATGGGTTCCCCGGCTCTATGCCTAGTTTACAGTAATTTAGTTTCATTTGTTGACTGACCCATCTGGTTTGCGCATTTCAGGTTCTTTTCCGGACTGTAGCAATGATGGTCCCCAACTATGCTCTGATTGCGGAGATCTGCCTTTATTCTTACGGTTTTCTGCACGCTAAACCTCTCTCGGTGAAGATGGTAATGACTTACCGGCTGTGCTCGGAGCCGCTCTTGTCCAGTTCCATTATGATTATGGGATGCGTGCAGTAAAGGCTGTGCTGACCGCTGCTGGCAATCTGAAGCTGAAATTCCCCCATGAAAATGAAGATATTCTTGTAAGTTCTGAACTGTTGGTCGCTTTACATCTCGTATAGGATAGCATTACCATCTTACCGAGAAGCATTTGCATCACAAAAATTAGAGCTGTATGATTTTATAGTAGCAGACAGAGACTTACAAATAATTTCTGCACATTACTGTTCCTGGCTTGTTAGATCTCATCTGTGCAAAAGTGTCAAAACTATAGTTGTTAAACACGTAGCTTGTTCATCTTATGGGACAGTTTTGATTTTTAACTTAAACACATGTATTTTAGGCTAAAAATCATTTTAACAATTGGGTTTTATTAAAAATGTTGCATCGCTTGGCTTTCACCGGCTTTTTGATTCCCTGCACATTCAATTTTGATAAGGTCTGTGGTCATAAATAAACTGAGAGGAGCTCAGAAAAAGACAGATAAAACATTTACAAACTCCCCGTCAGCCAGCAAAAGCGAGTTCACTGACAGTATCTCACTTAACTCATTCTGCAGCCGGCAATTAACAGTGCAACACAGAGGCCACATGTATTCCCTATGGAAAAACAATTCTGCAGCATATTTTAGTGCAACTCAGCAGCGTTCCATTCCTCTTTTATCATTCCTGGAAATGTAGGAATTAATTGAAATCTGTCAATAACGAGTCCCCTACACAGTCTGACAATGTCACCACTGTTTGGGCACAGTCAGATTGTATAGGGTTGTCCCCTATATAGATTATATATACATTATATATCATTTACACATACATTTCCAGGAGGTATAACAGAGGGACGATACAATGTAGAGTTTTAGGAAAAGAGGTTTCATACTTATTTTTTGGAGAATACTATTCTTTACTAATACAGACATACCACAAGAACTGACTGCTCCTTTGTAATGGGGTTCCTCACTTTTAATATTGCTTCATGTCATATTGTATATGAATTATTTTATCATTTAATCCTTTTTCATTCTATTTAGCTCTTGCGGTCAATTAAGGATGTAAACGAACCCAAATTTTTGTCTCATGATATTCCTCTGTTCAATGGGATTACCAGCGACCTGTTCCCTGGCATTCAACTTCCGAAAGCCGACTATAAGGTATTAAAATATAATAGTGTCTTAAAGGGGTTTTCCAAGACTTAAAGAGGACTTGTCCCTCGCCATAAATCTGTAAATGCCGCTGTTCTCCTGACTCCGGCATTGTTTTTCTTTTCTTCCTGCTCCTCTCCGTTCCTGACATCTGTCGCTCTCCTCTAGCCCTTTAAGCCAACTGGGCAAGGCCTTCCTGAAGACTCCCACAGAGAGGACTTGATGACCACGCCCAATTGGCTATTAAAAATTATGAACTAGATTTCTATAAAGAGGCTATATCTCAGGAATGGAGAGGCGCAGGAGCAAAAGAAAAACACCGGATTCAGGAGAACGGCGGCATTTACACCAGGTAATAAAACTGCATATTAATGGCAAGTGATAGGTCCTATATAGCTGGCCAGCTATCATTTGGATGACAGTTATCTTTCCCGGCTCCCCCATATTCAGGAATGCTCCCTCCTCTGTTCTCTATGACAGAGTCGCTGCCAGAATCTTATGGCAGCTGCTAATTTCAGGGCCAGAAAGTAAGGATCGGGTGATTAAATTCCAATCGCCCGATTTTTATGTCCCCCAACATAATCTGTCATGAGGCCCCCATACACAGTAGATGGTAGACCAATCCCATTGAAATCACCCGATCCTGATCCACTGCTTTGGAATTGGGTTACATGACCTTGTTACTCATCGTCCGGTCCCATTAGTGCAACCTGGGCAGCTGCACAGGGGCACCAGAGGTAAGGGGGCTCACCTATACCTCCAATGCAAGATGATTTGATGTAGAAAAAAAAATGGTTAAAACATCTGTGAGTGATTTATCGCTAGTTTAGTTGTAGGTTATGGAGACTTTTTTTTTTTAGATGAATGAGTCGATTCGCAGGAGACTGATCCAATGGCCAGGTGTCATGGGTGCGTCAGATGTGACAGACAGTCGCCCTGCAGTTGGTTGCAGGAGATCCCTTCGTTTGGCATTACAGACATAGTAACATAGTTTTTAAGGTTGAAGGAAGACTAAGTCCATCTAGTTCAACCCATAGCCTAACATGTTGATCCAGAGGAAGGCAAAAAAAAACCATGTGGCAAACACCAAGCTCCACGTTGGGGAAAAAAAATCCTTCCCGACTCCATACGACAATCAGACTAGTTCCCTGGATCAACGCCCTATCAAGGAATCTAGTATTTATAACCTGTAATATTATACTTTTCAAGAAAGGCATCTACACCCTTCTTAAATTTTAACAGTGAATCCCTCATTACAATATCATGCGGCAGAGAGCTCCATAGTCTCACTGCTCTTACAGTAAAGAATCCCCGTCTGTGATTATGATTAAACCTTCTTTCTTCCAGACGTAGAAGATGCCCCCTTGTCCCCGTCTCAGGCCTCAGAGTAAAAAGATCAGTAGAAAGGTCTTTGTACTGTCCCCTCATATACTTGTACATAGTAATAAGATCACCTCTAAGCCTTCTTTTTTCCACAGTAAATAACCCCAAGTGTAATAACCTGTCTTGCTATAGCAGACCCCCCAGTCCTCTAATAACCTTGGTCGCTCTTCTCTGCACCCGCTCTAGTTCAGCTATGTCTTTCTTATACACCGGAGACCAGAACTGTACACAGTATTCTAAGTGTGGTCGCACTAGTGACTTGTATAGAGGTAAAATTATGTTCTCCTCATGAGCAGCTGCCTGACACTGGCCACTAAACGTGAGCTTGTCGTCCACCAATACACCCAGGTCTTTTTCAGTTACAGTTTTGCCCAGTGTTTTACAATTAAGCATATAATTATGCATTTTATTTCCTCTGCCACATCTTCTTAGCGGTCTCACTGTAGGACCCAGCGGCTACCTCCCTCCTGTTCTAATTGACAATCAGGCCTTGGTGTTTAAATACTTCCTGGTTGCTACACAGAGGTGCCAGTGATATTCACATGACCCCTTGTGAAGGCTTGGAGCAAGTGCAGTTCTTACTTCCTCTCTGGTGCTAAGAGGATGTGTGTGCCATCTTTCTGAAGTCGACTCTAGCTAAGCTACTTCCCCTGTGTCTGTCTCCCCTTGCTGTCTTTAGTTGTCAGTGGGGATCGACTAGTGCTCACCCCCCTTTCCCTATCCAGGGCCAAGCGCTAAGGAAATACAGGGATAGGTTCCTGTGCGGCAATTGGTGAGGAACCAATATAGAGTCGGTAGGGGAGACAGGGTGACTGCAGATCAGCCTAGGAGGTTTCCATTTCCCTCTTTCCCTAGTGTCTGGGCTCCCTTCCCCTTTGTGTCGCACTTTGTCTTTCCTACACTGTGCGTGACATCAGGTCAGTGGTGGGCACTGAATGAGACCCCTGAGAGCCACCTTATTTCTTCCTGCCCCCCGGCTCTTCTTCAGATTAGCCGGCCTGGCATGACGTTATGGTTGCAGCATGATGTACACCAGGCCATATAATCAGAAGAGGAGCCGGGGATGCCAGCAGCTAAGAGGCGGCTCTCAGGAGTCCCGTCCAGCGGCCACAGAATACTGATCTGGGTCCTGAAAATGTATTCTCCCACCTCTAATTGGATCCACTGTAAACAGACTGATGAAATATTTTACCTTCCTTTTGCTCAGGATTTACTGGAATGCGCACAGGAGAGCTGTGCTGGACACAACATCCAGCCCGAGAAGGTCTTCCTGGAGGACATGATCCAGACGTATGAGATGATGATTGTCAGACACGGGTAAGCTGGAACTACAGAAGTCCATGGGACGGGGGATTTATTCTTCGCTGTTTCCATTTTATACAATGGACCATGCTGCATTTTGTTTATCCCGTACAGTTTTATGTTGGTTGGAGAGCCGTTCTCTGGAAAAACGAAGGTCCTCCACGTCCTCGCTGATACGCTGTCTCTTATGAGTGAGCGAGGGTGCGAAGAAGAAAAAGTGATTTACCGGACAGTGAACCCTAAAGCCATCACCATGGGGCAGCTGTTCGGGCAGTTTGATCCAGTGTCACATGAGGTTCGTCTATGATTGGAATTATTGTTTATAATACTAATATCTTTGCTGAAAATGGGAAAATCTCCCCTTTTATGGCTTATGGACATGGTAGAAGGGGTTCCTTCAGAGACATAGACCCCAGCCATACATTGCCGGGCAATCATTTTATTATGACTTACTCCCTGTTTGCACAAAAATTTTATTTTCCTCATCAGACATGGAAGCAACAAATTGTATTATTTATGCCAGAAATTAGCATAAATTTGCATACTTCCAGCCACATTCTGACTAGACTGTGTCTGGCCTCACTCAATACACTTGCTTTGAGTGAGGTCACGCACTTCTAGTTGGCATGTGACCGCATATATGCAAATCACTTACTTGCGGTCTCTCCCGGTGCCGGCACGTTCACTTCAATAGGGGCCACGTGTAGTCAATACATGTGTATCATCAATATCATAATCCCAGGCGTTCCCTTTAATAATCCTTTCAATTGTGGGATTGTATTGGATTTTATGGGAAGAGCAATTTTATTGATGCCTCTCTTCATTTGCAGTGGACCGATGGGATAGTCGCTAATACTTTCCGGGAGTTTGCGTTATCTGAGACCCCGGAAAGAAAATGGGTTATCTTTGATGGACCTATTGATACGCTAGGGTTAGAAAGTATGAACACAGTCCTAGATGATAATAAAAAGGTAACTCTCTATTTTACTTTGTGAAAACTTTTTTTTTTAAATTTAACCACTTCCCGACCGCCCACTGTAGATAAACGTCGGCGCTGCCAGGGCTCTGTGCAGCGCGGACGCTTAAAAACGGTGGGTGGTCCCGCAGTGCTCAGCACCCCGAGGGTCCTGCAAGCGCTACGGGTGCGGTGCAGAGCGATAGCTCTGACAGGGAACATGATCGGGACCTGATTGGATCATGTCCCAGTGATGTTAACCCTTTGCTGTCTTCTATATGCCGCGATCTATAGTGATCGCGGCATATAGAAGACAGCAGGAGGAGAAGGGGGTCTTCTACTTACCTCTCCGACGACCCCTGATACCTTCCAAGACCTGACGTTGCTATGGCAGCTGGAGGTCACATGACCGCCTCCAGATCTGCCATATATGGTGTCCTGCCAGGCTCAGCCTGCAGCTGAAGCCTGGCAGGAGACACTGACTGTGAAACAGTCAGCAAAGATCTCATGTAATGTAATATATGTCTATTACATTACATGAGATCAGTGATCAGAAAAATAAAAATTAATGTCCCATACAGGTACTAAGTAAAAATGTAAAAAAAAGGTAACAAAAAATGTTTTCAAACTACTAAAAAAAAAAAAATCACAAAATAAATAAATAAAATATTAAACCGATAAATCCGTATATTTATGCAAAAACAAAAAAAGTACACATATTTGGTATCGCTGCATCTGAAACAACCCGAGCTATAAAACTGTCACACTAATTAACTCCTTCTGTGCACAACGTAATAAAAATAAATAAAAAACGGAGCATGACACATGACTCTGTCGGCCCAAATATGGAAAAATTATAGCTCTCAAAATATGGCGACGCAAAAACTAGATTTTACAAAAAAAAAGGTCTTTTAGTGTGTTACAGCTGTCAGTCATAAAAACCCGATATAAATCTGGTATCTCTGTAATCGCACCGACCCGAAGAATAAAGTAATCTCTTCACTTATACCGCACGAGGAACGGCTTAAAAAATAAATAAAACCAATTCTTCACCTGCTACTGATTTGTTTATTATGTCTCCCAATGTGCTCACCACACATCTAGATAAGTTCCCTAAGGGGTCTAGTTTCCAAAATGGTGGCACTTGTGGGGGGTTTCCACTGTTTAGGCACATCAGGGACTCCCCAAATGCGACATGGCGTCCGCTAATTATTCAAACAAATTTTACATTCAAAAAGTCAAATGGCGCTCCTTCCCTTCCGAACCCTGCAGTGTACCCAAATAGTGGTTTTCCCCCACATATGGGGTATCGGCATACTCAGGAGAAATTGCACAGCAAATTTAATGGTGCAATTTCTCCTGTTATCCTTATGATAATGCAAAATTAGGGGATGAAATACATTTTTTGTGGGAAAAATGTGAAAATTTTATTTTTACGGCTCAATATTATAAACTTCTGTGAAGCACCTGGGGGTGCAAGGTGCTCACCACACATCTAGATAAGTTCCCTAAGGTGTCTAGTTTCCAAAATGGTGGCACTTGTGGGGGGGTTTCCATTGTATAGGCACATCAGGGGCTCCCCAAATGCAACATGGCGTCCGCTAATTATTCAAGCAAATTTTACATTCAAAAAGTCTAATGGCGCTCGTTCCCTTCCGAACCCTGCAGTGCGCCCAAACAGTGGTTTTCCCTCACATATGGGGTATCAGCGCGCTCAAGAGAAATTGCACAAAAAATTTAGGGGTTCATTTTTTCCTGTTACCCCTGCAAAAATAAAAAAAAATTGGGTCTAAAGTAATATTTTTGTGAAAAAAGTTAAATGTTCATTTTTTTCTTCCACATTCCAAAAATTCCTGTGAAGCACCTGAAGGGTTAATAAAGTTCTTGAATGTGGTTTTGAGCACCTTGAGGGGTGCAGTTTTTAGAATGGTGTCACTTTTGAGTATTTTCTGTCATAAAGACCCCTCAAAGTGACTTCAAATATGATGTGGTCCCTAAAAAAATGGTTTTGTAAATTTTGTTGGAAAAATGAGAAATCGCTGGTCAACTTTTAACCCTTATAGCTCCCTAACAAAAAAAAAATTTGGTTCCAAAATTGTGCTGATGTAAAGTAGACATGTGGGAAATGTTATTTATTAACTCTTTTGTGTGACACATCTCTCTGATTTAAGGGCATAAAAATTAAAATTTTGAAAATTGCAAAATTTTCAAAATTTTCGTTTTTTTCACAAATAAACGCAAGTGATATCGAAGAAATTTTACCAAAATCATGAAGTACAATATGTCACGAAAAAACAGTCTCAGAATCAGGGGGATCAGTTGAAGCGTTCCAGAGTAATTACCTCATAAATTGACAGTGGTCAGAATTGTAAAAATTGGCCTGGTCATTAACGTGCAAACCACCCTCGGGGGTAAAGGGGTTAAACACTGCACCCCTCAACGTATTTAAAATTGCTTTCATATAGTTCATTAACCCTTCTGGTTCTTTTCAGGAAGTAATGGAAAGTGGAATGACAAGAATGAATAAGTTTATTTTTACAATCTAGATTTTGATAACTTCTGAACAGGCAATTATAGCCGGCATACTTTAAAGGTAGTTATTTGGCCATGAACTGCCAAGGCAAACATCAGGACCACACAATCAAGATATCAAGGTGCCGATAAAGTTAAAATGAAGCCCCCACACTGTGTTAACTATTTAGATTCTATAATCACTATTGACAACAGAATCAAAGGGGTTAAACGTCCATGGTCTGTGCTAACACTGATCATGGCTGATGCAGCAAGTTGTCAGCTATAATGTACAGGTGACAGCTACAGGATAGTCACCTGTCGGGGAACGCTAGTCTCTTATATTGCAGACCAGTAAAAAGACGTCTATTGGTCAATAAGGGGTTAAGGATAACAAAGTCAATGTTTTGGAGCGGCCATCACCAAGCCCTGATCTTAGTCCTATTGAAAATGTATGGGCAAAGCTGAAAAGGCCGGTGCGAGCAAGACGACCTACAAACCTGGATCAGTTACAGCAGTTGTGTCAGGAGAAATGGGCCCAAATTCCGACCTAAGAGTATGTGCCCACGTAGCGTTTTACAAGCGTATATGCTGCGGACTTTCCTCAGGGTAAACGCTTGTGAAACGCTAGGTAATCTGCCCCCCATGGTCCCCAAGGGGAATCCGCAAGTTCTATGCCCATGCTGCGGATTTTTCCGCAGCGTTTTTGATGCGCGCAATAATCCACAGCATGTCAATTAATTTTGCGTTTCCGCAAGCGGAATTACCTTTGCAATGCAATAAAAAACGCAAGGCAATTCCGCATGTGGAAAACGCGCGATAAACGCAGGATAAACGAGCGTGGAATTCCGCATGTGTTTTTCCGGGAGAGGACATGCGGAAATGAAGCAGAAATTGAGAAGCTTGTGGGAGGAAATCCCAAATGTTTCACCCAAGTCATTCACTTTAAGGACAATGGTACCAAATACTAATGAAATGGATGGAAAGCTTTGACTTTGTTTTAAGCATTTTTATTACTTACTGCATTCTCGCTCTCTCATTATTCTGGCATTTGGCAAATATTACAAATGATGGTAATCCTAATTGACCTAAAACAGGAAAGGTTTATTCTGATTTCATGTCAGATATTGAGAGAAACATGCAGATACTGTATGTCTTTTTATATAGTGTATGGAAACTTCTGGTTTCAACTGTATATGAGATATTGAAATTTAATTGGTCATATTGTAATTTATTTTGAATGAAGTAAGTGAATTCCCACATTAATTTGACATTATATAATAATGTCTTTATATTTAAATAAATCTCAGTGATTTCAACAATACAACAGGATGTTATTTTCTTATAATAAAAAAATTAAAATAAAAAATTCTATTGTGGTGTTAATTTTGTAATATTGATTTCTTTATCTGTTTCATTTATGTCTCAGTGTTTGAAAAAGGCCTTTTGCATAAGGCTGAAACGTTACATTGAATTTTGGGATTTCTTTATGAAATAAAGAATTGCATTATCATTATGATTATTTGAGTGCCGAGTATCTATATATACACTGGCATGCCAGGCATGTCAATCTCCACAAGGAGAAAAATGACCCTTTAGATCCCAGTGAGAAGCCTCTCATACAGTCCAATCGGATCTCAGCTTTGTACTGACGAGGAGCAATACCCTGAAACACCGTGGCTGCAAATTGAGATTCTGGTTTGGCTTTTAGCCCAAGTCATGTGACAAGGCTCGTTAAAGGGTCGATATTGACTTTTAGGATTGCTACTTCCAATAGACTTGTCACTTATCTCACTTTTAGAAAATCAGAATATACCGTAGATCATATATAATAGAAATAATCATTATCCACTGTCTGTCTTTCCAAAAGTGATAATAGGAAGTGCAGCCATATCGGTTGTGACCTTTGAATTAATTTCTCAGAAACAGACAGTGAACAGTCATTTTGTCAGGATGTTATATCAATGACTAAGTCATTAGTTTCCAAGAAGCTGCTTTAAAATTGACAAACTACTTCTTCCTATTTTTGCAGCGGTGCAATATTGCCATCTTATTAGAGAAGAGCAGTTAAAGAGAATGTGTTATCAAACAATAACCAATTGTTTAAATTACCTTTTTACATGAAATGTATTATTTTTTTTTACTTTTTTTCCACTATAGTAACCATCTAAACTAAAAAAACACACCCACAGATCCTGCAATTATCACCCTGGCCAAAATTAGTTTCATATTTCCTGTTGTATGCAGAAGATTTTTCAGCAGTTTTATTATCATGACTGAAAATGACAATGAAAGATGACACCTCTATATAAAGCAGATAAAGTAGCCACCATTCACAAGAAATGATAGTCACAGCTCACCTCCTCACCCTTCCTTCACAATGAGTCTATTCTTAGGACTAGTGGCCAGTGTGAAAATTGTAAGACTTCAGGATTGATTTTTTTTTTATTGTGATGTTTAAATGTCATTTTTTTTAGATTTTCACTTTTTAAGTAAATTTAATGTAATCCCTTCTCACCATGGACAGTTTTAGTTTTTGGGCTTTTTCTTTGTTCCTCTCCTCCTTTCTCCCCTTTCGTGTGACATAGCTGTATGAGGGCTGGTTTTTTTACCCTACAATATACTGGAAAACTGGAACAAAAATTCCAAGTTAAGTTAAATGGGATTGCGTTTTTCATTGTTTTTGGGTTTTGTTTCTAAGGTTTCATTGTGCAGTGAAAATGACCTGTGAACATGATTCTTCATGTCGAGCAAACTTGAAAAACCAGATATCAAACTTGTATAGTTTTTATTTTGATGGTGAAAATATTTCAGCGATTCGCTCGATAGAGCTTTATAAGGGCCTGATAATTGCTGAGGTTTTCATTAATAACATTTTTTGGGTTATATACGATGTTTCAATCCCACTTTTTCATGTACCAACATGGCAGCCATGGGGGCGGTCAGCAGGCTCATGGTTGCCACTGAAATCCATAAGCAGCACTTTCACTTAGTGAAGGGGGGTGGAAGGCAACATCCCATGGGCATCCAAAATGGTGAACCTCTGGGACATCGCACCTTAACTACCACGGTCAGGGATTTACTGCAGCATCTAAGGGGTTAACAGCAGCAACCAGAGCTGCTCTAATAGCGGCTTTTACAGACAAATACCGGCAGTATAACACAGCTGGAATCTGCAGGTATATTGCGGGTGGAGTTGCAGAGTCCACTCCACACACTCGCACCCAACATGCACTATACATGTAGGGCAGATAGGGGTTAAACAACAGAGGACACGTTCCTTTTAAGCACTTAAGAATTTATTTATTTTTTACTTTGCAGATAGTATACTGGCATATGCTTTGTACTTAAAAGGAATGTCTGCATTAGTTAATGTCTTTTTGTTAGAAGGGCCCCAATATGCTGACTAAAGGATGATCTGTTGCTGGCAATCTCAGCGATAAGCCATTTGTTGAAAAATCTGGCAACAAGCATTTAATTCTCCTGCACTGCCACCAAAGGAAACAGGAGGTACTGCACAGTATCCAGTGAAATCAATAAACTGACTATGTAATGAATGAAGTCCTGGGACCTTCAAAGTGGGACTTACTCCATGTAACTGCTCTCTAGTCTGCATAAAATGGGTTCAGGTTTACAACGGAGAATCCCCACTATTAACCTGTATAGTGCCCCAAATATGTGCAAGTGGTTTCTAAACCAGACAACCTCATTAAGTCTCATAACACCTTTGTCAATAAACAGGTATTCTCAAATTACTAAGTTGCTTTAATTAGTTAAACAGCATGAAAATACACAAGTTTGCCACTGACTTGCTTTTTCTATCTGCTGTCATTCTCCTGCAATGAGAGCTTTTATCTTACATAGTGTAAAGCTCATTTCCATGGAGTTCAGCCACTAGTAGACCTTGGTAGAGTGTGCAGTAGTCACATTCCAGGAGAAAAGTTAACTCCTAACATACCGTTATCTCTGTCCAGCCCATTCATTTCTATACATCAGTTAGCTGCTCCCTGCCTTCTCCCTTTAGGCTTTTGACGAGATGCTCTTATCCATCCTGAGCTGCTCAAGAGATCACTTATGAAAACTCCTTTTAGGCATCAAACATTTCCTTTGTTCAAATAGAAAGAATATAGATCTACATATTTTAGAATGTGTATGAACTACATGTCTGAAATAAAAATAAATGATTCTAAATAATATATGTGTGTGTGTGTATATATATATATGTGTATGTGCGTGTATATATATATATAGTACAGACCAAAAGTTTGGACACACCTTCTCATTTAAAGATTTTTCTGTATTTTCATGACTATGAAAATTGTACATTCACACTGAAGGCATCAAAACTATGAATTAACACAGGTGGAATTACATACTTAACACAAAAAATTTGGGAAACAACAAGTTAAGGTGGCCACACACAATAACTGAAAGTTGATTGCTGGTTCGGCCGCCCACTACCTCTCCCAACTCTCATACACGAGAAGGTTTGGCTTGGTTAAATGTTCATGTGTTTTCAAAGTGGAGAACTGTGAAAATCACTGCCAAACGGCTCTGGCAGCAGCTTATCACCTGAATAACAAAAGGGTCAGGCATTAAGGGTCAGGCAGTTTGAATTTTACCTCCTCTGACCTCATCTGTCAGGGAAGAGTCTGGATGTCCCCTTAGACTATTAGCTTAGTCTATTGTGTATGGAGGCTTAAAGGGGTTTTCCATTACTCAGACAACTCCTTCTCAATCCATATGTGTGTCCCCCAGTAAAATAATAACCCCTATACTCCCCTCCAGTGCCAGCACTATTCCAGCGGTGTCTGCACTGGCTCTCCTGGGGATTGCGTGTGTCATGGGTGTGTCAGAAGTGACAGACAGTCATCCTGCAGTTGGTTGCAGGAGATCTCTTCATTTGGCCTTACAGACAACTTCTTAGAATATGTATCTCTAGGACCCAGCGGCTAGCTTCCTTCTGGCTAATTAACACCCTGGCCTGGATGTATAAATACCTGTTGTGAGCCAGAGGGAGGTGCCGGCGATATTCATTACCCCTTGTGAAGGCTTGAGCAAGAGCAGTACTTCTTCCTCTCCGGTGCTAGAGAACATGTGCGCATTTGTCTGCAGTTGACTAAAGCTAAGCGATTTTCCCTTGTTTGTCCCCCCTTGTTGTCTTTAGTGTTCAGTGGGGATCAACTAGTGCTCATCCTTTCTGTTCCCTAGCCTGAGCCTAATGGCAGGGAAAGACAGGCCGAGGTACACGTGCGGCGATTGGTGAAGAACCAATAAAGGGACATTAGTGGAGACAGGGTGACACTAGATCAGCCTAGGAGTTCTCCACTCCCCACTTTCCCTAGTCTGGGTTCCCTTTCCCTTTTCCCTTTGTGTTGCACTTAGTCTTTCCCACACCTTAAATGACAGCATGACATTATATCTCATGATTCCTAGGGGCAATCAGCGCTGACTTTACTCTCCCCACCTTTGGCCAACTTGCATACATCCAGAGGAAGTGAGAGCTGTTGCTGCTCTTACTTCCTCCGGATGTACAGGTATGTGCTATAACTGGAGGCAGGAAGAGTGAAGCCAGCGCTGATTGGCAGCAGGGATCACTTGACATAACAATGTCACGTGATCCCAAGGAGAGCCAATGCCGACACGGCTGGAACACTGGAGGGGAGTATAGGTGTTATTATTTTACTGAGGGCAAAAATATATTTATGGAAAAGGAGATGTCCGAGTAGTAGAAAACCCCTTTAACTGTTGGCTACTACTTTCATGGATGTGGACAGAAAGCTCTTTCTGAGTTAAGTAGTTCAATCTGACAAAGGTTTCCAATAGAGTTGGTGCGAGTCAATTCGCAGGACCCAGTCCATCAGCCACATCCATAATCTGTGACGGCTGCATCGGAGCCCTGAGAACCACCTCCTACATCCCGGCATCCACAGCTGTTCTACTGATTAGCCGGCCTGATGCAATGTCACATATGCATCATGCTGTAACCATAAAGATGCCGCTAATCAGAAGAGAAGCAGGGAATCTTGGAAGGTAGAAGGCAGGTCTTGAGGCTCCTGTCCAGCATCCAAGGATTACTGACGTGGCCGATGGACCGAGTGCTGCGAAACGAATCGCACCAACTCTAGTTTTCAAATAAAACAACAATGTCTAAATGGCTAACCAATATTGCATTAAAGGATCTATCTACTTTATTTCTCCCCAAAACTGTGCCTCTCTTGTCCATGGGGTGTGTCTGGTATTGCAACTCAGCGCCCCATTGATTTGGTTAGGGATAAGCTACAATATCAGGCAGCGCTCACGGGTAGTGTGAAATGTGTATGGAGTGTGGTCTGTATCTATGCTATTCTCTTTGTTTGAATTTTTTTTTTATACATTTGTAGGTAACTCAAATGGATCATAAACTCAATCTCATAACCGATATGATTCACCACCTGATAGCAAACCAACAAAGCGGTCAGTCTACAAACAGAACACCGCACCGGAGCAACTCTCTGAACGACGGGAGCAACCTCTCCAGTACTCTGCCTACCTACCAACAGTTAACAGTGCCAAGACGAGACCAAGATAATGCATCTTGATGAACAAACACAAACTAGTTCTTCTACTGTCCTCAATGCAGATATTCATTATTTTAATGAATGCATTTATAAGCAGAAAGTAAAATGAATGATGAAATTAGACTGAGTATCGAGTAAGTGAGTAACACTGTAAAGGACGTCTTGTCTATTCTCTGTAGATCCTATCAGGGTTCATTGAAGGTTTCTTAGAGGAAGGGACATGGAACATATGTGTGTTGCTCCATGTAGAAACATGCAAGAAAGCATCTGATACATTGATGAATCCTTTCTCAGGAAGATTGTAGCTCATCGGCCTGTGGGATCATAAATCGCTACGGGTCGTGCTGTAAAACTGGCAATACAACTGAACAATTACCCTGATTTTTTTTACTGTATTAAAATACACTTTTTACATTGATTTTCAATTTTTGGGGGGAGAGAAATAGAAATAAATATTGTACTGTAGAAAATTACACTTTTTTTTTACAATGTATTTTTGATAAAAATGGTATTAAAGAGTTAATTTTTCTTTATGATTTCTGACACAATTTTTTTTTCTGGAATATTTTTTGACATCTGATCAAATGTATTGTATTTTCTCAAAAATGTTGATATTTGCACATTGATTGGTTTAAAGCAGTGATGGCGAATCTTTTAGAGACCGAGTGCCCAAACTGCAATCCAAAACCCACTTCTTTATCGCCAAGTGCCAACACGGCAATTTATCCTAAATATTGAGGTTTTACTGATACAAACAACTGATACAAAGAGCAGGCGAGGGCAGCATAGAGCAGCCACAGACAGGAGCAGGGGTAAGAGACTGCAGAAATAAAGAATGTGCTCACCCACATCCTGGTATATATGCTGGCCCTCCCCTCAATCCTGGTATATATGCTGGCCCTCCCCTCAATCCTGGTATATATGCTGGCCCTCCCCTCAATCCTGGTATATATGCTCCCCCCCTCTCAATCCTGGTATATATGCTCCCCCCCTCTCAATCCTGGTATATATGCTGGCCCTCTCCTCAATCCTGGTATATATGCTGGCCCTCCCCTCAATCGTGGTATATATGCCCCCCCCCCTCAATCCTGGTATATATGCTGGTCCTCCCCTCAATCCTGGTATATATGCTGGTCCTCCCCTCAATCCTGGTATATATGCTGGTCCTCCCCTCAATCCTGGTATATATGCTGGCCCTCCCCTCAATCCTGGTATATATGCTGGCCCTCCCCTCAATCCTGGTATATATGCTGGTCCTCCCCTCAATCCTGGTATATATGCTGGCCCTGCCCTTAATCCTGGTATATATGCTGGCCCTGCCCTCAATCCTGGTATGTATGCTGGCCCTGCCCTCAATCCTGGTATATATGCTGGCCCTCCCCTCAATCCTGGTATATATGCTGCCCTCCCCTCAATCCTGGTATATATGCTGGCCCTCCCCTCAATCCTGGTATATATGCTGGCCCTCCCCTCAATCCTGGTATATATGCTGGTCCTCCCCTCAATCCTGGTATATATGCTGGCCCTCTCCTCAATCCTGGTATATATGCTGCCCTCCCCTCAATCCTGGTATATATGCTGGCCCTCCCCTCAATCCTGGTATATATGCTGGTACTCCCCTCAATCCTGGTATATATGCTGGCCCTGCCCTTAATCCTGGTATATATGCTGGCCCTGCCCTCAATCCTGGTATATATGCTGGCCCCCCCCTCAATCCTGGTATATATGCTGCCCTCCCCTCAATCCTGGTATATATGCTGGCCCTGCCCTTAATCCTGGTATATATGCTGGCCCTGCCCTTAATCCTGGTATATATGCTGGCCCTGCCCTTAATCCTGGTATATTTGCTGGCCCTGCCCTCAATCCTGGTATATATGCTGGCCCTCCCCTCAATCCTGGTATATATGCTGCCCTCCCCTCAATCCTGGTATATATGCTGGCCCTCCCCTCAATCCTGGTATATATGCTGGCCCTGCCCTTAATCCTGGTACATATGCTGGCCCTGCCCTCAATCCTGGTATATATGCTGGCCCTGCCCTCAATCCTGGTATATATGCTGGCCCTCCCCTCAATCCTGGTATATATGCTGGCCCTCCCCTCAATCCTGGTATATATGCTGGCCCTCCCCTCAATCCTGGTATATATGCTGGCCCTCCCTTCAATCCTGGCATATATGCTGCCCTCCCTTCAATCCTGGCATATATGCTGGCCCTCCCCTCAATCCTGGTATATATGCTGGCCCTCCCCTCAATCCTGGTATATATGCTGGCCCTCCCCCCAATCCTGCTATATATGCTGGCCCTCCCTTCAATCCTGGTATATATGCTGGCCCTCCCCTCAATCCTGGTATATATGCTGGCCCTCCCCTCAATCCTGGTATATATGCTGGCCCTCCCCTCAATCTTGGTATATATGCTGGCCCTCCCCTCAATCCTGGTATATATGATGGCCCTCCCCTCAATCCTGGTATATATGCTGGCCCTCCCCTCAATCCTGGTATATATGCTGGCCCTCCCCTCACTCCTGGTATATATGCTGGCCCTCCCCTCAATCCTGGTATATATGCTAGCCCAACCTCTCAATCCTGGTATATATGCTGGCCCTCCCCTCAATCCTGGTATATATGCTGGCCCTCCCCTCAATCCTGGTATATATGCTCCCCCCCTCAATCCTGGTATATATGCTGGCCCTCCCCTCAATCCTGGTATATATGCTGGCCCTCCCTTCAATCGTGGTATATATGCTGGCCTTCCCCTCAATCCTGGTATATATATGCTGGCCCTCCCCTCACTCCTGGTATATATGCTGGCCCTCCCCTCAATCCTGGTATATATGCTGGCCCTCCCCTCAATCCTGGTATATATGCTGCCCTCCCCTCAATCCTGGTATATATGCTGGCCCTCCCCTCAATCCTGGTATAAATGCTGGCCCTCCCCTCAATCCTGGTATATATGCTGCCCTCCCCTCAATCCTGGTATATATGCTGGCCCTCCCCTCAATTCCTGGTATAAATGCTGGCCCTCCCCTCAATCCTGGTATGTATGCTGGCCCTCCCCTCAATCCTGGTATATATGCTGGCCCTCCCCTCAATCCTGGTATACATGCTCCCTCTCCCCCCCCAGTCACTGTGCATCACATATTAAAAAAAAACAACAAAAAAAAACACATAATAAACCCTCCTCCTCACCTTCCTTCTTCTCCCGCGCAGCGTCCTCTCCTGTAGTCGGCACATCTAGCTGAAGTGTATTGCAGCGCACGTACTAGCCAGGCCCGTGCGCGCTGCAGTACACGCTGCCGGCCTCCGCCTCTGATTGGCCAGCCGACGTCATGCTGGCCTCTGATTGGCCGGCAGCCGCTTCTGATTGTCCGGAAGCCGTTAGCCTGTGATTGGCCGGCCAACGTCATGCTGGTCTCTGATAGGCCAGACGCCGCAGGCCTCTGATTTTCCGGCCGAATTCATGTTGTCCTCTGATTGGACGGCAGCCGCTGGCCTCTGTTGGCTGGCCAACGTCATGCTGGCCTCTGATTGTCCGTCAGCCGCTGGCCTCTGATTGGCCGGCGACGTCATGCTGGCCTCTGATTGGCCGGAAACTGCTGGTCTCTGAATGGCCGGCCGATGTCATGCTGGTCTCTGATTGGCCGGCAGCCGCTTCTGATTGTCCGGAAGCCGCTAGCCTCTGATTGTCCGGCCGAATTCATGCTGGCCCCTGATTGGACGGCAGCCGCTGGCCTCTGTTGGCCAGCCGACGTCATGTTGGCCTCTGATTGGCCGTCAGCCGCTGGCCTCTGATTGGCCGTCATGCTGGCCTCTGATTGGCCGGCAGCCGCTGGCCTCTGATTGGCCGGCAGCGTGTATTGCAGCGCTCGGGCCTGGCTAGTTCGTGCGCTGCAATACACTTCAGCTCGATGTGTTTCCGTCCGAGAGAGATCGCACATCTAGCTGCAGTAGCGGAGCTGGTGCCGGCACTCGGCGGCTCAGAGTTCTCCCCGCCGGCCCGATCCAGTAGCGCTAGTGCTGCGGCCATGGTGCCCCCCAGGAGGGCTCTGCTGCCCCCTCTGCACGCTGCCATAGGTTCCCAGCACTGGTGTAAAGCATTTCTTCTTTTACAGCTGACGACCCAAAATTGGTGATTTTCTGAAAAAAAAAAAAAAAATGGCCAGTCTGCATTATATATGGTGGAAGTGAGAATGTATCATCTGGATAAGGGGGTGGTCTTCACAGAGGGGTCTATGGAGAGATGTCTCTTTATAAGGAGCACATAGCATGGAATACCGGGGGGAAGCCTTCTGGCTCCTTATGTTGCTCCAGTCCGGAATGCTCCACTATGGTCCATCCTTCTATAGTTCTTCTCTTACACTTTCTGCTGGTCGCTATATGGACGTATTCGCTCTATGCTGACAGGCGCTCCCTTAGTATAGCCCATGTAATGCACGGCACCACAATGTTGTAGGTTCTGACTACTGTGTAAAAAAACACCCACCCAGAGACCGGCCATAATCTTATAGTCTGGGTGTGATTACGCTGTAGGCATAGCTACACTTTTGTTGTGGAGATTTTGGTCATTTTATTTACCTTTTTGCATTTACCCGAATGAGGCTTGTGAGAAATCCTTAAATATGCTGCAGATTTCTCCTGTATGATGCTGACCAATCATAAGCAAGCAGCAACACTCAAAGAAAAGAAGAACACGCCCCCACCATAGCTCAAAGCGGGTTTCTTAGGGTATAAAGCTACGTTCTCACAATGAGTTTTTAGTGAGTTTTTACGCTGCATATTTTAGAAATAATGCAAGTAACCTATCTTAATGGGTGCAGAAATTCTACAACATCAAAAACTCACCAAAAGCTCAACGTGGGAACCTAGCCTAAGATGTATAATGATGGAGAGTCCTGATCTCCTGGTCTAACCTTCTGCATGATTAGAAAGCAGAGATAACAGCTCTAAGACAAGAAAGGAGCCGCACAGCTGAGTTTCTCTGTGTCACATTACAAACCCTTTTATTGACTCTCCTGATTATGGAGTGTGCCAGTATCACACTTATGACTTCTGTGCTCAAGCAACTTGTATTCTTTCTGCAGTGATATTAGGCTGTTATTACACCTCACACAGGAGCAGTGTGTTCTGGGTTACTTCTATGGTGAAATGTAATGACAGTCTGCTCTAATCTCACTGCAGAATGAGTACAAGTTGAGCACAACGGATCTAAGTGTGATACTGACACTGTGCTCTCATTTCTGGACAGGCAGTGTGGGATAGGCGCAGTACAGCAGAGGTGAGAGTACCATAAGAGGAGGAGAGCTGTTAGAAAGGTTTGTAATGTTGCACAACTAAACTCTCTTGTGCTGCCCCTTCACCCACAGAGACCTTAACTGAAAGGTATTAGTCAGTTGTGTGCTCTAATCATGCAGGAGGTTAGCCCAGGAGACCAGGTCTGTATCCTTACATCTCAGACACTGAGAAATCTGCTCTAAGCTATGGTGGGGATGTGATCATCTTTCTTTTCAGTGTTGTCATCTGCTTATAATTGGTCAGCATCATACAGGGAGAAGAATTTCGCACCCCTAGTGAAAACTCTGATAACATCTACTTGGACTTAATTTTTTTTAACTCATTAGGCGCCAAATACTTTGCTAATATCTCCGCAAATGAAAGATAAAATAGAAAAAAAAACATGAAAAATTTGGTGACAGGTCCTCTTTAGGATAAGACAACCCCTTTAAATGTAAGAATTGAATTTTAGTCGAAAAAATGTATGCAACAAAAATGCCACATGTGATTTGATCCAAAAACATGCTGCATTTCAGGATGAGAGAAGCAAGTATTTGCAAAAAAAAGTTAAAAGGGGTGTTCACTGTTATGATATTGATCACTTATACTTAGGATGGACCACCAAGATCAGATTGGTAGAGTTCCAACACTCTGCCACCCCATTGATTCCATGCTGGAGCTGGTAACAGCTGATTGGTGGTGTTAGGATTTGGACACCTATCAATCTGATACTACTGACTTATATTGATGCCTTCTCCTAATTGATAAGTGGTAGCATACCCCTTTAAAACAATACGTAGTTTTTATTTAGTTGTAAGATGAAAGTGACTCTACACATTAAGGCGTGTCATGGTCTGAGCACAAAATGATTCTAAGATTAGTTGCTGGCCTCTTGACCCGAACTTAAGAGCTTAAGGCCATGTTCATACATTCAGTAATTTGGTCAGTATTTTACCTCAGTATTAGGAAGCCAAAACCAGGAGTGGAACAATTAGAGGAAAAGTATAATAGAAACACGTCACTGATGAAACTTACTGAACGTGTGAAGGTGCCTAATAGAGACGCTGTGGAGAAGGACAGGAGCGCACACAAAATAGGGCAATAGCGTCTGATAAGGGGTCGGGATAATTGATGGCAGCGCTCACCTAGAGGTGTTGTGTGCAGTCACCACAGCTATAATGGTGTAGAAAGCCGCTGCTGCCCTGTGGCTGGAGGAAAGGTTCTTCAAGAGGTGGAATGGCAAAAATGGAAGCTGGCACATTTAGGTGGGCTGTGCTGCGGGAGTGAAGAGCTTGTTTTTTTTATACCTTGAGAAAGGCCCTGGTCCATTGCAGAAACGCATTGATATTAATAAAAAACGTTTGGGAATCCCAAGGCTCTTCATTCCCACAGTGCAGCCCACCTAAACGTGCCAGCTTCCATTTCTGCCAATGTGGCCTAATAGACGTATATGAGGCTGTCAAAGATCGGGGCAGGAGACTCGCAAACAGCTTGTGCATCACGATCTATGACACACAGATGTGTGAATACGCCATTACTCTCATATAAGATTACCTGCATCAAGTTTCAAAGGAGCAATTGTAACCCTCTTTCAATTATTTAAAGGGATTTTCCCACAAACAAAATTCATTTTAATCAATAGATCTTGGAATAATAATAAGTTCCACAATTGGATGTGTTTAAATAAAATGTTCCTGTGCTGAGATAATCTTAGAAATATGCCCCTGCTGTGTACTGTGTAATGTCTGACCATACAGGAACATGGTCTGAACATACCACATCTCCTGGACGGGGAGGATGCTAGAGAGTATACAGACATTACAGCCGGGGATCACAGCCGATTCTTTATGTGAGGTAAAAGAAGTTTTTAAACAGGCAGGGAAATGTTTTACCTCACAGAATCAGCTGCCATCCTGTGCTGTCCTGTCTGTATACTCTTTTGCTTCCTCCCATGGCCAGCTGTGTTCATGGGAGGTCCATTATGCATTCATTTGCTTTTCATGGCAAAAAAGGTGCAGCATGCAGCGCTATTCCTACCATCCAAACAATGCAGAGCTCGAAGACCACTCAGCGGCTTGCGTCAATGGGATCCAGGGGTGCCATATGGCAATGGATCCGCAGGGATCCAGCATTGAATTTTATTTCCCCGAATAACTGACTTAATGATGCCCCTTCTAACACATCAGATGACTGTATGATGCCAAGAATACAAATAAAGTAAAGAGCATAATTGCTGTCCAGACACTGAACAAGCAGGCTATGCAGTAAAATTAAGAATGATCAATGGAGATATGGAAGAGAATAAGGTATAACTCAGGGCCAGTGCAAGACAAGCAATTCTATCTAGTAACAAAGTTGCTCAATTTATTATGTAGATTATAAATGGATGTAATATAAAATTGTTTTGCGGATGAATCGCTGCTCTGAGTGTTAGATTTTCAAAGTGGTAAAAAGGTTTATCTGCCAGTAATGATATTTACCTGGGGACATCCACCTATTGGAGACAGGCCATTAAAACTGGCCAAACTTTCTCCTTACTTTCTTGGCCACTGTGGGTCTTTTTGGACTGCAAATGGTTGATAAGTGTTGGTAAGAGTTTTTGAAGTATATATGTCATAAGTGTCTATGGTTGGAGAACCCCTTTAAAGAAAAACATTGGTCAACAATTTTAGGAATTGTAAGGAAGGTTAGAAGATGTTTGGCTACGGTCACAGTCTGGTGGTTTCACATTTTATATAATTTAGGCTTTGCATGTGTTAGTTCACTATATTGCACCTCTGATCTCTCTATTGGACCATGTAAAACATAAAAAACCTATCGACAGGAGAAAGGATCTGCAGGATCGGTGATGGTAGTTACTGGGAACCCCACCAATCACTAGAGTGGGGATCCCTATCCTCTCTTATGGAGGAAATAGTATGGAGCCGTTGCCAGGCATGCGCACTGCCACACTCCATTTAGTGTCTATGGGACTGATGGGGACAGCCGAGAA
This sequence comes from Phyllobates terribilis, assembly GCF_046119375.1. Taxonomy (NCBI): domain Eukaryota; kingdom Metazoa; phylum Chordata; class Amphibia; order Anura; family Dendrobatidae; genus Phyllobates; species Phyllobates terribilis. The sequence continues at coordinate 143,043 of NW_027363247.1, forward strand.
CATCAGCAGCCGCGTATATATATATACAGTACAGACCAAAAGTTTGGACACACCTTCTCATTTAAAGATTTTTCTGTATTTTCATGACTATGAAAATTGTACATTCACACTGAAGGCATCAAAACTATGAATTAACACATGGAATTATATACTTAACAAAAAAGTGTGAAACAACTGAAATTATGTCTTATATTCTAGGTTCTTCAAAGTAACCACCTTTTGCTTTAATGATTGCTTTGCACACTCTTGGCATTCTCTTGATGAGCTTCAAGAGGTAGTCACCGGAAATGGTTTTCACTTCACAGGTGTGCCCTGTCAGGTTTAGTAAGTGGGATTTCTTGCCTTATAAATGGGGTTGGGACCATCAGTTGTGTTGTGCAGAAGTCTGCAGAAGTCTGGTGGATACACAGCTGATAGTCCTACTGAATAGACTGTTAGAATTTGTATTATGGCAAGAAAAAAGCAGCTAAGTAAAGAAAAACGAGTGGCCATCATTACTTTAAGAAATGAAGGTCAGTCAGTTTGAAAAATTGGGAAAACTTTGAAAGTGTCCCCAAGTGCAATTGCAAAAACCATCAAGCGCTACAAAGAAACTGGCTCACATGAGGACCGCCCCAGGAAAGGAAGACCAAGAGTCACCTCTGCTTCTAAGGATAAGTTTATCCGAGTCACCAGCCACAGAAATTGCAGGTTAACAGCAGCTCAGATTAGAGACCAGGTCAATGCCACACAGAGTTCTAGCAGCAGACACATCTCTACAACAGCTGTTAAGAGGAGACTTTGTGCAGCAGGCCTTCATGGTAAAATAGCTGCTAGGAAACCACTGCTAAGGACAGGCAACAAGCAGAAGAGACTTGTTTGGGCTAAAGAACACAAGGAATGGACATTAGACCAGTGGAAATCTGTGCTTTGGTCTGATGAGTCCAAATTTGAGATCTTTGGTTCCAACCACCGTGTCTTTGTGCGACGCAGAAAAGGTGAACGGATGGACTCTACATGCCTGGTTCCCACCGTGAAGCATGGAGGAGGAGATGTGATGGTGTGGGGGTGCTTTGCTGGTGACACTGTTGGGGATTTATTCAAAATTGAAGGCATACTGAACCAGCATGGCTTCATTAGGAGAATATTTCTGTGTGAGCACATATAAAGGAGCAGGTGAGATTAGGGTCCCAGCACTATACACTAGCTCTCTTTCTTATTTGTGAGGTATGTACAAGGACCCTTCTTCACTGAAAAAGCCATGTACAATAGTTTAGTTATTATATTCTGTAACGTTCATTAACTTGTAAATAACCTGCAGTCTATAATGAGCCGTGTTAATAATATGATCCCACCAATAGTGACAATAAACTGTGTTGGTATAGTACTTTTTTTTTTCATCACTAGATGGCAGTGCAGCAGTGTAAATGTGAGAGAATGGGATGATTGCGCCATTATTGATCACTGGCGGCATTTTCTCTGTATTGGGTAAACTGGAGATAAACCGCTCTTGTCAGCAGATAGAATATTTCAGACTTTTGCCATATTGATTAATTTGCACATAATTTTCCTGTTTACAGTTTAGGCACCTGGATGGTGGAGGCCTCCATTACACATGTGGACATCTACAAATTCCAGGACTTAAACACATCATATATATCTTGTTTTTTTCACTTCAAAGTCCATTATTATCCGTAAATAAGCCGGAGCCTTCACAATTTTACTTACTTAATAATAATCTATTAATCTTGAATAAATGCTCCAGATCCTGGATTTTACAATTTTTCTATTATGTTCCATTATGTAAAATCTGGAGCTGACCTTCTTTATTGGTAAATCACGATGTAATTCAGGTTAATGATTCTTATGATTTTGCTAATAAAAACACTATTGCATTGTACACGTGTCGTTGTGTGATTGATCTAGATCCCAGCAGCCTCAATTGTCCGCTATTATTGAGAAGTCTTGGCTGCTAGATATGGCAGTGTCATCAATCTCAAGAAGCCTTTTATTCTCACATACATGATAGAATCCAATAGTAAACATCAGCATATCCCTTCCAGGAGCGGAACGACATCGGTCACAGAGGGTGCGACCGTGCCCGTGCAGGAGGGGGGTCGGCCGCCACCAGCACCTATTTCAGTTAGAGGTGCATGCAAGGACACACATTCAGCTGAAATGTATTGAGACGCAGAGACCATCTGTGTCCCTGCACCGCAATACACCCTGCCAGCCAATCAGAGGCCGGCTGTTGACGTTGGTGTGCCAGTCACAGGCGGCACATGACCGTGACGTCATGCACCATGCCAGCAAGACGAAGTTAGATGCCAGTTCCTTCAAGTGCTATAGAAGAATACGCTGCGAGTTGTGGGAGTGGAGGAAGGGAAGAAGAATAATTTATTTATTTTTAAATGTATTGGAGAAGAACAGCAAACATTATTAATGGAAGGGGCACAGGATGGGGGACATTATACCAGGAAGGGTACAATAAGAAAGCACAGCAACACACTGCAAGGGACAATACATATGCAGACACTGAGAACATAAGAGCTAAACTGCATTATTGCTAAATAAAATGTACTTACAAAAAATGAAGGTTCTTAGCGCACAAATTGGCCAATTCATGTATGCCCATCAACCACGACAAGGTAGCCTCCGCATGATGGGTAACTAACCTCTTAAACATGCCTCTCTTGGGCTATAAGCCTACAATATAAATGGGCAAACATGCCTCTCTTAGGAGAGAAACCTACAAATTTAAGTGGGCAGGTAGAAACCAACACTAATTAAAAGCACCCGTGGGCTGATGGGTGCTTATACCAGGAAGGGTCCCAGGATGAAGTGCATTATACCAGGAAGGGTCCCAGGATGGGGAACATTATACCAGGAAAGGGCTCAGGATGGGGGACATTATACCAGGAATGTGCTCATGATGGGGGACATTATACCAGGAATGTGCTGAGAATTGGGTACATTATTCCAGGAAGATGCCCAGGATGGAGTGCATTATACCAGGAAGGTGCTCATGATGTAGTGCGTTATACCAGGAAGGTGCTCAGGATGGGGAACATTATACCAGGAAAGGGCGCAGAATAGAGCACATTATACAAGGAAGAGGCCCAAGATGTACAGTTGAAACCAGAAGTTTACATACAGTATATAAAAAGACACATATGCATGTCTTTCTCAATATCTGACATGAAATCAGAATAAACCTTTCCCGTTTTTTTAAATGCCTTAATACATTCTCTCTCTCCTTATTCTGGCATTTGGCAAATATTAAAAATTATGGTAATCCTAATTGACCTAAAACGGGAAAGGGCATCAGCGTTCCCATGTAACTTCCCAGGCCTATGCTCTACATGAAAGTTGAAGTCCTGAAGAGCTAGGAACCATCTAGTTACCCTGGCATTGTTACCCCTCTTTTCCCTCAACCATCTCAACGGGGCATGGTCTGACACCAACTTAAACTTCCGGCCTAGTAGGTAGTATCTTAATGTATCTACGGCCCACTTTATGGCTAAACACTCCTTTTCTACTATTACGTAGTTTTTCTCGCAGGAGGACAGCTTCCGGCTCAGATAGAGAATGGGATGTTCTTCCCCATTTATCCATTTATCTCTTGAGAGAGTACAGCTCCTAGACCAAGCTCTGAAGCGTCTGTCTGGACCACAAACTCTTTCTTAACCCCTTTACCCCCGAGGGTGATTTGCACGTTAATGACCAGGCCAATTTTTACAATTCTGACCACTGTCACTTTATGAGGTAATTACTCTGGAAAACTTAAATGGATCCCCCTGATTCTGAGATTCTTTTTTCATGACATATTGTACTTCATGATTGTGGTAAAATTTCTTCGATATCACTTGCGTTTATTTGTGAAAAAAATGGAAATTTGGCGAAAATTTTGAAAATTTTGCAATTTTCAAAATTTTTATTTTTATGCCCTTAAATCAGAGAGATGTGTCACACAAAATAGTTAATAAGTAACATTTCCCACATGTCTACTTTACATCAGTACAATTTTGGAACCAAATTTTTTTTTTGTTAGGGAGCTATAAGGGTTAAAAGTTGACCAGCGATTTCTCATTTTTCCAACAAAATTTACAAAACCATTTTTTTAGGGACCACATCACATTTGAAGTCACTTTGAGAGGTCTTTATGACAGAAAATACCCAAAAGTGACACCATTCTAAAAACTGCACCCCTCAAGGTGCTCAATACCACATTCAAGAACTTTATTAAGCCTTCAGGTGCTTCACAGGAATTTTTGGAATGTGGAAGAAAAAAATGAACATTTAACTTTTTTCACAAAAATGTTAGTTTAGACCCAATTTTTTTTATTTTTGCAGGGGTAACAAGAAAAAATGGACCCCAAAATTTGTTGTGCAATTTCCCCTGGGCACGCAGATACCCCATATGTGGGGGAAAACACTGTTTGGGCGCACGGCAGGGCTTGGATGGGAAGGAGCGCCATTTGACTTTTTGATTGGAATATTTGCTTGAATAATTAGCGGACTCAATGTCGCGTTTGGAGAGCCCCTGTGTGCCTAAACATTGGGGCTCCCCCATAAGTGAACCCATTTTGGAAACTAGACCCCACAAGGCACCTATCTAGATGCATAGTGAGCACTTGGAACCCCCAGGTGCTTCACAAATTGATTCGTAAAAATGAAAAAGTGGAAAAAAAAACACTTTTTTATTTTTACGGATTAATTTGTGAAGCACCTGGGGGTTCCAAGTGCTCAATATGCATCTATATAGGTGCCTTGGGGGGTCTAGTTTCCAAAATGGGGTCACTTGTGGGGGAACTCCAATGTTTAGGCACACAGGGGCTCTCCAAACGCGACATGGTTTCAACTTGTTAGCGGACACCATGTCGCGTTTGGAGAGCCCCTGTGTGCCTAAACATTGGATCTCCCCCACAAGTGACTCCATTTTGGAAACTAGACCCCTCAGGGAACTTATCTAGATGTGTGGTGAGCACTTTGAACCCCCAAGTGTTTTGCAAAGGTTTATGACGTAGAGCCGTGAAAAAAATATTTTTTTTTCCACAAAAATGCTCTTTTAGCCGCAATATTTTTATTTTCACAAGGGTACTAGGAGAGATTGGATCCCAAAAGTTGTTGTGCAATTTCTTCTGAGTACGCTGATACCCCATGTGTTGGAGAAAACTACTGTTTGTGCGCATGTCAGGGCTTGGAAGGGAAGGAGTGATGCTTTGGAATGCAGACTTTGATGGAATGGTCTGCGGGCGTCATGTCACGTTCTCAGAGCCCCTGATGTGCCTAAACAGTGGAAATGCCCAACAAGTGCCCCCTTTTTGGAACAGATACCTGATTTGTCAATTTTATAATGTAGTGTTATACGCCAGTTGTGTAGGACAACCTGACAAACACTACACAACTGAAGTATGACAATCTGACGAACATTACGTCAGCTGTGTAGTGTTCGTCAGGTTGTCATACATCAGAAATTAATTCAATAGTCCATGGAAGTATGGTACCTTTTGAAGCAGTCTTTCATGCAGAGGCCAGGTTTGTCGGGGCAGGTGTCACATTGGTAAATGGTGTCCTTGCGTATTCCCCTTCGGTAACACACTCGGCACTTCTTTTGTGACTTACCTTTTATTCCGCTGTGAGGGATCTGCCCCAGGAAATGCTGGTCAGGTACAATTCTAGGTCCTTCAGTTCCAGAAGTAGAGGGGCCCGCTCCACCACCACTGCCAAATATCAGGGCCTTGATAACTGTCTCCTGGAAGTGAAGGTACGACGTAGAAGTCTGGCCTGCACATTTTGACAGAAGGAAAGCGTTGTGCATTGCCATCTGAACAATGTGCACGGCCGGCTTCTTATACCATACCTTGGCCTTTCTCAAAGCACTGTACGGCTGGAGGACTTGATCAGAGAGATCAACTCCCCCCATGTACTTGTTGTACCCCACTACACAGTCTGGTTTGGCGACCTGTGTAGTGGAACCTCTTACAGTGCTGAGGGTGCTGCCATCACCATGTATGGTGGTCAAGAGAAGGACATCCCTCTTGTCCTTGTACTTGACCACCAACAGGTGGTCGCTACATTGGGCTCTGCTCTCACCCCTTCTGAGCAGCTGCCCAATTAGCGCCTTTGGGAGGCCTTTCTGATTTTTGCGGACAGTACCGCAAGCTGCGGTATGTCGCGCAGAGAGGGACTTGAAGAGCGGGTTACTTGTATAAAAGTTATCCACGTACAGGTGATAACCTTTATCCAGCAGTGGGTGCACCAAGTCCCACACAATTTTCCCACTCACTCCCAGAACAGGGGGGCATTCAGGGGGTTCAATCCAGGAGTCCTTCCCTTCATAAACTCTAAACTTGTGAGTGTACCCTGAGGTACTCCCCCAAAGTTTATACAGCTTGATCCTGTACCTGGACCTTTTACTGGGCAAGTACTGCCGGAATCCAAGCCGCCCCTTAAAAGAAATTAAGGACTCATCCACGCAGATGTCCCTTTGGGGCACGTGCACTTCACCAAACTTGTTGAAGTGCTCGATGACCGGCCGAACTTTGAAAAGACGATCAAAGTTTGGGTCATCGCATGCAGGACACATTGCATTATCTTGGTAATGCAAGAACTTGCGGATGGCCTCAAAACGTGTCTGGGTCATGACCATTCGGAACACTGGAGTGTTATACAAAACGTCAACACTCCAGTATTGCCGAACCTCTGTTTTTTTCAGGATCCCCATATGAAGGACCAGGCCCCAAAACTTCATCATTTCTTCTGCGTCTACAGGAGACCAGTTAGAAAATGATGAAGAGGGGTTTTGTTCCAAAAATTGATGAGCATACAAATTAGTTTGGCCCACCATGAGGTTTATAAAGTCCTCAGAGAAAAAGACTTTGAAAAAGTCTATTTCTGTCAGGCCGGTGGTGTCAAACTTGATTCCTGATTCCGCCACGAAATCAGGAATCAGTGGCTCAACATTTTCGGGGGGCGAGGTCCATATGGGGTCAATAGTGGGGGGCACTGGAACATCTTCTCTCCTGCGACGACTGCGGGGCGGTCCAGCAGCACCTGAGGAGGAAGAGGAGGAAGAAGAGGAGGAAGAGGAGGACGATGAGGCGTCGGAAAAGTAAAGAAATGTGGGATCCTCACCCTCGCTTTCAGTCTCAGTGTCGGAGGCAACAATAGCGTATGCCTCCTCCGCTGAATAGCAAGTTTGGGATGAGCCGGACATTTTTTTTTTCTCGTGTATGTGGTGCGTGTGTGTCAGTACTTTATTTAGAGTGTGTGTGTGTCAGTGTGCTTGGTGTGAATTTTTTTTTTCTGAAAAAAAAAAGAGAAAAAAAGGAACTACCGTAGGTGGTGCAAACGGATCGGTGAACTATGTCACCTATCAACTCTCGGCAGCTGCTGGGTGTGTGCGCGGATGTGGTGCAAAGGTGGGGGGGGAGAATTGACAGGGGCAAGAAAAAGTCCTGAAAAGCAGCGAGCACGGACGTTGATCAGTGGCGTAGACACTGCTCAGCGCTCGGCCGCTGCAGGACGCACGTAAAAAAAAAAACTGGGGGGGAGGAGGATTGGGGGTAAAAGGAGGGGGGGAGAGGAGGAGGGGGGGAGAGGGGTGGATGAGGGGAGAACAGAGATGGACTTACCAAAGTCTTCTCTGTTCTTCTTTCAGCAGGATCAGCAGCAGGTTCTGGAAGAGGCTCTGGAGCAGGATCCGCAGCAGCTGGATAAGGAGCAGGAGACCCAGGACCCTGGAGACAGCAGCAGGACGCCGAAGCTGGAGACCCAGCAACCTGGAGACAGCAGCAGGGTGCCGGAGCAGGAGATCCAGGACCCTGGAGACCGCAGCAGGATGCCGGAGCAGCAGCAGCGACTGGAGCAGGTAGGAGAAAGGTCTTGTAGTGTAACAGAAGATTCTGTGGCACTACAAGGCCCAGCACAGCGCAGATCAGACGTGACCGCTCTGTAGAAATCCTCACCAAGTGTGAGGATCTGCTGGGCGGTCACAGGGGGGTGACAGGGTGGTGACAGGCAGGTCACCGGCTGGTCACCACCCGGTCACCTCCCGGTCAGGTACTCTGATTGGTGCGATCGATGATGACATCGATCGCACCAATCAGAGATGGCAGGGGCCTGGGCAGCATCACAGGGGGTCACAAAGAGGTGACAGGCAGATCACAAGCCGGTCATCGCCCTGTGACCGCCCTGTCACCTGTGTTCAGGTACTCTGATTGGAGCGATCGATGTCATCATCGATCGCTCCAATCAGACCTGGCTGGGGCTTATTTGACATCACAGGGGGTCATGGGGAGGTGACAGGCAGGGTTACTAGGCAACAACCTAGGATCAGTGCTCTTAGGAGCACCGATCCTAGGCTGCACATCACTGTTTCTGGCAATCTGATTGCCGGAAACAGTGAGAAATGCTGTGATTGGCTGTTCAGAATTGAACAGCCAATCACAGCGATCGTGGGTGTGAAGGGGCGGCGACACCCCTAAGATGCTGGCGCCATCTACCCTAAGGTAAGATGGCACCGGAATTTTAATGCTATCACCGCGACTTCGGTCGCGGTGCCGCATTAAAGATAGGGCGTATTAATACGTATCTGGTCCATAAGGCCCAGGGCACAGATACATACTAATACGCCCTATGTCATAAAGGGGTTAAAGTCTGGTGCGACCAGGACCGGTTGTTTACACAGTGCTGACTTCAACAGTTGGAACGTGGTCTCTGTTTTCTCCGTCCACTTCCCCATGGTTGACCTGGTGCTTTTTAGGAGATCCGTCAGTGGTGCAGCCATCATGGCAAAATTTGGGTTAAACTGCCGGTAATATCCCACCATTCCCAGGAATGCTCTCACTTGCTTCTTGGAGAGCAGTTGCGGGCAGGTCTGGATTGCCTCCACTTTATTAACTTGCGGCTTTATTTCGCCTCTCCCGACGACATAGCCCAAGTACTTGGCCTCCTCTTTTCCAAAGGTGCATTTTTTCAGATTTATTGCAAATCCCGCCTTCCTTAGAGCATCCAGAATGGGCTGTAGTTAAGGTCTAAAGTCTGGGCTAAAAACTACAATGTCGTCAAGGTAGGCTGCGGCATACTTCTTATGTGGGGCTATGATCCGATCCATAGCCCTCTGGAAGGTGGCTGAGGCCCCCTGTAACCCGAATGGCATCCAAGTGTATTGAAAGCACCCATCTGGGTGTAGAGAAAACCGTCTTCTCCTTGGCCACCTGGGACATGGGGATCTGCCGATAGCCCTTCGTCAGGTCAAGAGTGGTGATGTATCTCGCCTGTCCAAGCCTTTCGATGAGTTCGTCAACGCGGGGCATCGGGTACGCATCACACTTGGACACCTCATTCAGCCGGCGCTAGTCATTACAAAACCTCCACTCTCCGTTGGGTTTTGGTACGAGGACGATTGGGCTCGACCACCCACTCTTTGACTCCTCTATCACATCGAGGTCTAACCTCCTTTTCACCTCGGCCGAGATCATTTCCCGGCGTGCTTCCGGAACCCGATACGGCTTCAGATTCACTCTTACATGTGGTTCTGTTAACTCGTCATGCTCTACCACCTGAGTATGCTCCGGCAACTCTGAGAACAGCTCCCGATTCCACTGTAGTAGTTCTCGACACTCTTGCTTCTGGGCTGCCAATAGAGTCTCTGAAATAGTGACCTCTTCCACCTTGCCTTCGGGAGCGGCTCCCAGGCAAGGAGTTTCCACAGGCTCCCGGTTCCACCACAGCTTGAGCAAGTTCACATGGTATACTTGGTGCGGCTTTCTTCAGCCATGCTGGTGGACTCGGAGTTCACTTAACTGAGTTTCTCCACCACCTCATATGGGCCCTGCCACTTGGCCAGGAACTTACTTTCGACAGTGGAAATGAGAACCAGAACACTATCCCGGATCAAGGTCACCAGACTCCTGGAGTCCAACAGCCCATCACTCCATTAACGGACATGGCACACCCCTGCGGTCCCTCGCCGTGTCGACAGTCCACACTGCATGTTGGGTAAGCATAGTATGAACATCATCTGCCTAGGCTCAGCAGATGTATGACACTGGGCGGCTACGTGTCCCGGACTGCGACATCGCCAACAAATCACATCCTTCACAACAGACCTTGCAGTCTCTTCAGTGGAAATGGAATGCCATCAGTTGTAGCTCTGAATCCCTTCCATGGTGAACCCATCCCCTTTTGGGCACTCCAGTAAGGGTAGGTGGCTATGTCGGGTTTCCTCAGGGATTTTTCGACCACTTGGTATCTTTCTACCAGACCTACGAGATTGTCTGCGTCCGAGGGTCACCTTGGGCAAACCAGGTCTGCATCGGCCTGGTTAGGGAATGGATGAACCTGTCCATCACCACACGCTCAACCATCTGGGCAGGAGAGGAAGACACTGGCTGCAGCCATTTTTGTACAAGATGTAACAAGTCGAACATCTATGAGCGTGGAGATCTGTCGCCAGCATACGCCCAGTGGTGGACCCTTTGTGCTCTGACAGACATAGTCACTCCTGAGCGTGCCAATATTTTGGTTTTTAATTTGGCGTATTCCTTTGCGTCCTGTAAAGTCAGATCATAATAAGCCTTCTGCGGCTAGAATTGGGGGCTTTGTGGGCAGTACACAATGTTAGTACTAGTGACGCACCCTTGGACCTGTGTCGCACAGCGTTGCGCATGCAGGAGCTTACCCGGAGCCGGATCTGTTGAGGGTTGTAGTCTCGTGGCGGTGACCCGGTCCGTGCCCAGGGAGTCAGACTAAGTGGCGTTGTATTAGCAGTAGATGTTGGACGACTACGCCACCCGTTGAATGCAGCGAAGGAGCTGCCGCTGCAGGGCAGACCGCTGAGGCCGGTGGCAGGATTGTGCAGCGTGATAGTATCACCCCCAACGGGAGGGGTATGGCCTCAGGGCAGCCGACGTGGATGATGGGGGTAGCAGGAATCACTCAGAGACGATGCGGTGTAGTTCAGGGTCTTTACTGGTGATAAAGATAGACCCTCCCGGAGTACTGGCTAGCGATCGGGGCCTGGTCAGTCCTTGAGCAGATGGGATCTCCCCTGGCCAGGCGGAGTTGTAGGCCTCCCAAACTGACTGTACTCTTCTGGCTACCTTGCTAGAGGCGGGTATAAGTAGCCCACGTCCCTGAGTGTACCGTGTGGTGCTCACCCGTATGGCCGGTGACTCGGGGCCTTCTAGTGGCGTCCGCTCCACGACGGCGGTGCTGGTCCCACGCGTGTGACCGTGCCTTCGGGTTTCTTGGCCAGAGGACCTGAAATCCCCTGCCGGGCGGTTTCTGCTGCTGGGTAAAGATTAGTCCCCACCTCCTCGGACTCCGGGTCCGGTGATAGCTTCTCAGTCAGGGCGAGCTCTGCAGCTGCCAGCCCCTGACTCCTTATAGCACTGCTCCCACAGAGCTCCTGATGTTCTTTTCCTATATCTGCTTCTCTTCTCTGTCTCTACTTCTTCTCTACACACTAACCCTGCCTCAGCCCTAGGTTTATATAGGGGAAGTTCTTCCCCTCCCAGGACTGGGCAGGAGGTGTGGCATGCATAGGATCCCTGACAAAGAGACCTCCCACCTGCTCTCAGACGTAATATCTCTATCACTGTGGCAACCAGACCCCTGGGGTGTCACATTCCCCCTAGTGAAATTTAGTACTCCGGGACTAAACATATTTTTTAGAAAAACATAACAAGGTATAAACAATAATAATACAATAAGAAAAACACATAAAGATGGTTACGGCGTGTCCGCAACCGGGTGCAGTTTTGAAGAAAAGCAAGGTGTCCATTTCACCAAAACAGGGAGACGTAACCAGGTAGGGGTCTGTCCTGCCCCGAGTCCTTAACAGTCTTTAGTCCATTCCTAGGTTACGCTCCAACCAATTGTACAAGGATTCCCGGTAAATCCACCAAGGACTCCTAAAAATAACTAGAAACACATAATTATTTACAAGTAACAGACAGGTGACCACAAATAAAACAATTTAAACACTTCAAATCCTCCAACGTGCGGGTAACTGGCCTCTAGTGGCCCTAGTGGACCTACGGAGCTGACTGTCTGGCCCTGAACTACAGGGTGTAGGAGCTGTCAATGGTAAACTGGGCAGCTGTCTACGGGCTCTTTGGCTCACTAGGGGTACGGCAGGCTCACTATGAGCAGAGGGTTGATCCTCCTGTTCTGCTTGTGTGGAGTCTGCTGCCTCCTGGACCGGCTGCTCTTCCAGCTCTACCTGTTGCTCCGTAGGCACTTGGGATGCTGGTTGGAGGAACGTGAGGACGGGTACCACAACTGCACCATTGACTTGAGTCCAGGACCGAGGGAAGTCTCCGAGCACAGTACTAACCATATCTTCCCTTTCCTCTACGGGTCGAGGGTCTTCTTGCTCTCCTTCTGGGTTCCGTAGCTGTTCGGGACACTTCTTCAGGTGATCCCGGGATACAATGGCTGTGGTTTCCCCTCCGTCTTTACTGATGGTACAGACCTTTGGGTTGTCGTGGCTTGAGGGCAGTACGGTGTACGGGTCCTTCTCCCACTGGTCGTCCAACTTGTGGAGCCGTCTCTTCCTCTTCAAGACCTGCTCTCCGGGTACCAGGGGAACAGCGGGAGCATACTGGTTGTAAGTTTTCTCTTGTCTTTCCCTAGCGAGACAGAGACTTCGCTCCACGCTCTCCTCGGGTGTCAGGACTCCCATCTCCAGGTCAACAGGTAGCTTACCAGGCCTTGCCCTCATTAGGTAAGCCGGGGTACAGTTGGTGGAACCTACAGGGATGTAGTTGTATAGGTCCACCAGGTCGGGCAGCTTCTCAGGCCACAGACTGCGTTCTTCCAGGGGCAACGTTTTCAGAAGATCCATTACCACCTGGTTCATTTTCTCACAAAGTCCATTAGTTTGCGGATGATAGGGTGTCGTCCTTATCTTCCGGCAGCCATACAGATTGCAGAATTCCTGGAAGACCTCCGCTTCAAAGGCAGGTCCCTGGTCCGTCAGCACTTGGTCCGGGTACCCGTGTGGACGGCAGAAGTGCTGGTGGAAGGCTCTAGCTGCTGTTTGAGCTGTTAAGTCCTTAACGGGGACGACAACCAAGAACCGGGAGTAATGATCCACAATGGTTAACGCGTAGACGTAGCCACTTCTGCTTGGGGTCAGTTTTACATGATCCAAGGCTACCAGTTCCAACGGCTGCTTGGTGACGATGGACTGAAGGGGGGTCTTCTGGCTGGCACGGTCCTTCCTTCTTAGGTTGCACGGGCCACAGTCTCTGCACCACCTCTCGATGGTTCCCCTCATGCCTACCCAACTCCAGCTTCTTCCATCCGAAGTGTCCAGCCCCGTCGTGGTATGCCTCCATCACCATGGCTGCGTCTCTTCGTGGCACCACTACTTGCCAGATTAGTTCATGCGTCCGGGAGTTAACCATTCTGCGGCACAACTTCCCCTTGTAAAGGAACAGTCGACTCTTCTCAGCCCACAGTTGTTTGGCTTCCTCCGGAGCGTCTGGGTCAAGGCGAGCCTCTGGCCGAGTCAGCATCTCCTTCACCAGTCGGACGGCAGGGTCACTGTCTTGCGTTTCCTCCCAGTTGTAGTGAGGCAAGGGGTTAACCGTAGCGGCTTGCTTACTCCTTACCCGATGGGAATACTGGATAGTCCCATGACGGTGGAACGCGGGGAGTTCGACTTCTTCCAGTCCCTCTGGATCTTCTCCTACGTCCGGTAGGTTTGGCATCCTGGACAGGGCGTCCGCGTTGGTATTGGAGCGTCCTGCCCGGTATTTGATTGTGAACTCGTAGTTGGACAGACGGGCCATCCATCTCTGCTCTAGGGCACCGAGTCTTGCCGTGTCCAGGTGTGTCAACGGGTTGTTATCCGTGTACACGGTGAACCGGGAAGAAGCGAGGTAGTGCTTAAAGCGTTCGGTGACTGCCCACACCACTGCCAGGAACTCTAGCTTAAATGAGCTGTAATTCTCAGGGTTTCTTTCGGTGGGTCGCACTTTTCGACTGGCGTAAGCGATTACTCGTTCTTTCCCCTGCTGGATCTGGGACAGTACGGCTCCTAGCCTGATGTTACTTGCGTCGGTGTAGAGGATAAAGGGCTGGCTGTAATCAGGGTACGCCAGGATTTCATCCCCCGTGAGGGCCATCTTCAGCTGGCGGAAGGACTCTTCTTCTAACTTCTCCCATTTGAAGGGCGGCTTCTGGTTCTTGGCCTTCCGGGACTGGCCTATCAGGAGGTCCTGCATAGGAGCTGCCTTTTTGGTGAAACCGGGGATGAATCTGCGGTAATAGCCTACCAACCCGAGGAACTGCCGCACTTCCTTTACACTGGAGGGACTTGGCCATTCCTTAATTGCGGTGATCTTATCAGGGTCGGGAGCCACTCCGTCAGCGCTCACCACGTGTCCCAGGTACTGCACCTTTGGTTTTAGGAGGTGACACTTGGAGGGTTTTACCTTTAGGCCGTAGTTTGCCAGAGCTTCGAACACTTCCGCCAGGTGTTTCAGGTGGTCCTCATAAGTCTTGGAATATACGATGACATCGTCCAGGTACAACAGGACCGTCTCGAAGTTTTTGTGGCCCAGACAGCACTCCATTAATCTTTGAAAGGTGCCTGGTGCGTTACAGAGTCCGAACGGCATGCAGGTAAACTCGCTAAGTCCCATCGGGGTGGTGAATGCGGTCTTCTCCCGGTCCGCCTCTGCTACAGGAACCTGCCAGTACCCGCTAGTGAGATCCAAGGTAGAGAAGAAGTTAGCAGATCTTAAAGCAGCCAAAGACTCCTCTATCCTTGGTAAGGGGTACGCATCCTTGTGTGTGATACGGTTGATTTTCCGGTAATCTACACACATCCTCATGGTGTTGTCTTTCTTTTTGACTAAGACTAGTGGAGCTGCCCAGGGGCTACAGCTATCCCTGATCACCCCAGCCTCCTTCATGTCCCTAAGCATCCCCTTGGCGTGTTGGTAGTGTGCAGGGGGTACGGGTCGATACCTCTCTTTTATGGGAAGATGGTCTCCCGTGGGGATGTGGTGTTCTACCCCCTTTACTCGCCCGAAGTCTAACGGGTGTTTACTAAACACTCTCTCGTACTCTTGAACCACCCGATAGACTCCCTGTCTCTGGTGTGAGGGAGTGGAGTCAGTACCCAAATGTAGTTGCTGACACCAGTCCTCCATTGTTTCCTTAGAGCCGTTACCTTCCTCCGGGGAAGATGGAGGCAAGGGTTCTACGGACTGTATGGAATTTTGATTGATGGTATACAATTTGGCTAGCGTGGCATACCGGGGCAGGTACACTTCCCTCTTCCCGATATTTATTATGCGAACGGGCACCCTCCCATGGCGTACATTGACCACCCCCCGTGCTGTCAAAATGGTGGGCCTACTGTCTGAGTAAACTGGTTCTACCATTGCCTGGTAATCTCTACCTCTCAGACCAATAGCTGCCCGGCACCAAATCATCATTTCACTTTTTGGGGGCATGGCAATAGGAAAAGGGTCACACATTCTTACGCTACCAATCTCACCACCGGAGAGTTCTATCTGTTGCCGTCGCATCAGTGCCCGGATCTCTTTCTGGAGCACTCGCTGCTGGCCGGAGCTGGCGTTCTTGGCAACCTGCTGTAAAAGGAAAATCACCTCTGCAAGACAATTTTCAATTACATTAGTTCCTAGAGTTATCTTTGGGTGACTCTCGTGCTTGTCAATGTCTACAATGATCAGTCCCTGTGCCGCCAATTCGACTCTACCGATTTTAATGGTCACCTCTTTAAATCCAATCTGTGGCACGGGCTGACCATTGCTGGCGATGATACTCAAGTCGTCGTCAGGGTAGCGGGTGATATCCGAGTCATTCCAGTACTGCTTGAAGAGCACGTACGGGATAGTGGTAACCTGTGACCCGGTGTCCAGTAGGGCACTCATGGGGATGCCGTCCAGTACCACAGGCAAGACTGGACGTCCTCCCACATATTTGTCGCGCCAGTTCGATGGGCCTGATGATCTTTTTCCTGGGGTTTGGCCCTCTACCCCAGGTTGTGCCAGTTTAAAGGACAGTACCTTGCCATATGTCCGGGTTGATTGCAGCGGCGGCAGATGGGTTGTCCGTCCTCGTTGTATCGGTCGCTGGGTCTTCCTCTGGCCGGTGGGGTCCTCCTTGGTCGACGCCACGGGATGTCCTCCGGTCCGGATGCCAGCTGGATCTTCCCTGGAGTGGAAACCTGTAAAGACTGCACAGTTCGGGTTAGCGCGGCAACGCTTTTAGCTAGCTCTTGGACCTGATGGTGCAGGTCTGGAGCCGGGTCATTGTTCAAAGCCTGCGCATCAGCTCCCACAGGCCCTGCCGACAAGGGTGCCGCCTCCTGGTGGTAAGTGGTAGTGGGGCGTCTGTGGGTCACAACGCCACCTGGTGCCGGTTCTCGGAGCACCCGGATGGCTCTGTCCTTGAACTGTGCAAATCCCAGATGAGGGTCCTGTAAGGCCATTGCCCGCAACTGGGTTCGGTGGGCATTGCAATATAAACCCTCTATAAATTGTTCAGTCAACAGCCTGTCCTCGTCTCCCACGCCGTCAGGGTCGGTCTGCTTAATGGCTCTCAGGGCCTCTTGTAGGTTCAGGGCATAGTCCCTTATACTCTCGTGTGCTCGCTGCTTGCACCCGTAGAATCTAAGCTTGATCTCGGCTGAGGTGCGGGTATCAAAGGTGTCCCTCAGCCGGGTTAGTATCCCTGCAACAGTCCTCCCCCCAGGTGGCCAGGACTTTACCTCCCTTTGGGCTGCCCCGGTTAATTGGGCCACCAGGATGCTCACTTTTTGCTCTTCTGTGAGGGGATACACCTGGAAGAGGCTATCCAGCTTTTCTCTAAAGTCATGCAGGGTATGTGACTCCCCTGAGTACTGGGGTAGCCAGGCCGCTCCCGGGATATAGGGCATGGTGAAAGGCATGACTGCAGCAGCGGTGGCGCTGGCGGGGGTTGAGGCAGTGAAGCTCTCCTCCGTATCCGACATCTTCCTCCCCCCTAGTGGACCGTGGCCTACCTTGCGATGATCCTCTTCCGTAGGCCGCGGCTCCGCAGTGGATCGTCAGGGTTGAGGACCTTCCGTCGCGCTCCTGTGACGTCGGCGTCTGCTGGGCTCCTTCCAGGACCTTACGCAACGTCCGGACGTGAGGCGGGGCTTCAGTTCTCGAGCGCTTTCGGAGTCCACGCCCCTCTTCTTCCCGCGCGGCGTCTTCAAGATGGCGTCCAACGGCGGGAAAACTCCACGGATGGCGGGAAGAAGGCAGAAGATGGCGCCGGATGGCGGGAAAACTTCGCGGATGGCGGGAAGAAGGTAGAAGATGGCGCCGGATGGCGGGAAACCTCCACGGATGGCGGGAATCTTCACCACTGGTAAGTTTGAACAGTCTTTTTCAGGCACGCAGTACCCGGTGGTTGCGGGCACGAGATCCTGCCGACTACGCCAAAAGTTGACGCACCCCTGGACCTGTGTCGCACAGCGTTGCGCATGCAGGAGCTTACCCGGAGCCGGATCTGTTGAGGGTTGCAGTCTCGTGGCGGTGACCCGGTCCGTGCCCAGGGAGTCAGACTAAGTGGCGTTGTATTAGCAGTAGATGTTGGACGACTACGCCACCCGTTGAATGCAGCGAAGGAGCTGCCGCTGCAGGGCAGACCGCTGAGGCCGGTGGTAGGATTGTGCAGCGTGATAGTATCACCCCCAACGGGAGGGGTATGGCCTCAGGGCAGCCGACGTGGATGATGGGGGTAGCAGGAATCACTCAGAGACGATGCGGTGTAGTTCAGGGTCTTTACTGGTGATAAAGATAGACCCTCCCGAAGTACTGGCTAGCGATCGGGGCCTGGTCAGTCCTTGAGCAGATGGGATCTCCCCTGGCCAGGCGGAGTTGTAGGCCTCCCAAACTGACTGTACTCTTCTGGCTACCTTGCTAGAATCGGGTATAAGTAGCCCACGTCCCTGAGTGTACCGTGTGGTGCTCACCCGTATGGCCGGTGACTCGGGGCCTTCTAGTGGCGTCCGCTCCACGACGGCGGTGCTGGTCCCACGCGTGTGACCGTGCCTTCGGGTTTCTTGGCCAGAGGACCTGAAATCCCCTGCCGGGCGGTTTCTGCTGCTGGGTAAAGATTAGTCCCCACAGCCTCGGACTCCGGGTCCGGTGATAGCTTCTCAGTCAGGGCGAGCTCTGCAGCTGCCAGCCCCTGACTCCTTATAGCACTGCTCCCACAGAGCTCCTGATGTTCTTTTCCTATATCTGCTTCTCTTCTCTGTCTCTACTTCTTCTCTACACACTAACCCTGCCTCAGCCCTAGGTTTATATAGGGGAAGTTCTTCCCCTCCCAGGACTGGGCAGGAGGTGTGGCATGCATAGGATCCCTGACCAAGAGACCTCCCACCTGCTCTCAGACGTAATATCTCTATCACTGTGGCAACCAGACCCCTGGGGTGTCACACTAGTATAGTTGGCTATCATACAGTGTGAGGAGTATTATACTGTGTACACAGGAGATGTGGGCCATTATAGTGTATACTAGATGGTGGCCCGATTCTAATGCATCGGGTATTCTACAATAGGTATGCGACCGACCGGGCGCAATCAGCAGAGCTGTGTTTAAATTTGGGGCCAAAATCGCTGATTGGTCGCGTTCGGCAACCGCAACCAATCAGCAAAGCGGTGTTTAAATTTGGCGGCAATATCGATGATTGGTCGCGGGCGGCGGCCGCGACCAATCAGCGAACCATGTTAGTGAGGACTGGAGAGCGTGTTTAAATTTGGCACCAAAATCGCTGATTAGTCGAGACCAATCAGCAGAGCGGTGTTTAAATTTGGCGCCAATACTGCTGACTGGTCGCGGCCGCCGACCGCGACCAATCAGCAGAGCGATGCACAGCGGGGTTTAAATTTGGCTCCAAAATCGCTGATTGGTCGCCGGCCGTGACCAAACAGCAGAGTGTTGTTTAAATTTGGCGCCAAAATCGCTGATTGGTCGAGGCCAGCGACCGCGACCAATCAGCAGAGAGTTGTTTAAATTTGGCGCCAATCTCGCTGATTGGTCGCGGATGGCGGCCGTGACCAATCAGCAGTGCGGTGTTGAAATTTGGCACCAAAATCGCTGATTAGTCGCGACCGCGACCAATCAGCAAAGAGGTGTTTAAATTTGGCGACAATAGTGCTGATTGGTCGCGGCCGGCAACCGCGACCAATCAGCAGAGCGATGCAGAGCGGGATTTAAATTTGGCGCCAAAATCGCTGATTGGTCGCCGGCTGCGACCAATCAGCAGAGCGGTGTTTAAATTTGGCACAAAAAGCGCAGATTGGTCGCGGCCGGTGGTTGCTGACATCCAATTGGTCGTGGACGCTATTTAAAATTGCCGCACAAATCGGTGATTGGTCGCTGTCTTGGCCCGCGACCAATGACTGATCTTGGCGCCAAAGTTAAACACTATTGTGCTGATTGGTCGCGGACGCTGACCGCGACCAATCACCGATTTGGGCGCCAAATTTATATATCGGCCGCGACCAATCACCGATTTGGGCGCCAAATTTAAATATCGGCCGTGACCAATCACCGATCTTGGCTCCACATTTAAACACCGCTGTGGTGATTGGTCGCGGCCGATATTTAAATTTGGCGCCAAAATCGGTGATTGGTCGCGGCCAGCGTCGGCGACCAATCAGCACAGCGGTGTTTAAGTTTTGTGCTAAGATCAGTGATTGGTCGGGTCCGAAGACCGCGACCAATCATCGAATCATCTTGGTGAGGACCGGGGAGCGGCGCTGCCTGCGCGGCTACTTACGCTGCGAGAACCCGGGACATCGCGGGCGCTCGCAGCAGAAGTATCCCGACCCGCAGCGCCGCTCCCCGGTCCTCCCTTCCGCATGGAGGTCAGCGGCGCCGGCGGTCCTTCCGCTGATACCGGCCGGGAGATGAGCGCCTCGCGCCGCTCATCTCCCGGCTGCATCTCCGTCCCGCAGATGGGTCCGGCGGTCGGGTTCCTTCTGCTGTTGCCAGCCGGGAGATGAGCCGCTAACGGCCGCCATCTTTTTTTAGAAATCCCCCGGCGCTGATTGGCCGCTGCCGGACCAATGAGCGACGCGGGATTTCCTGGACAGACAGACAGACAGACGGGATAAGACGATTATATATATAGATATGGGAGCTATGCGGACATCCTGGTGTAGAGAGCATTATACTGAGTATTGGGGGCTTTGAGGATATTATACTGTATTAGAACTACAGTAGAGTTGTAGGAAACTATTAAAAGCTAGTTGCAAAAACAAAGAAAATATCCATCTATCTATTATCATCTATCTGTCTGTACTTCATGTCTGAGTGTCTATTTATCTCTCCACTAGAGATGCGTCAAACTGCTAAAATTCAATGAGACAAATTCACTTGAATTCGGCCAGAAAATGTGATTTGCGGCAAATGTATTCAACGCAAATTGAATTACTGGTAAACTTGTGATGGGTAGATGTTACATAAGATGTTGTTAAGCATCCAGCAACTAGGGGGGTTAACAGGGTGCAGCTAAAGTGAGTGGTCAGGCCTGCCCCAGTGAGACTGGGTAGTGTCAGTTCTGAGCTGGAGAGCCAGCTTAAGGCTGTGTGCCCACGATGCATTTTTTAAGCGTTTCCGCAGCGGCAAAAACGCTGCAAAAATGCATGGTAGAAAGCCTGCCATGTTCCCCAATGGTAATCCGCATGTGCTTTGCACATGCTGCGGAAATTTCCGCTGCGGGTTATCATTGTGGGAAAAAACGCAGCACTACAAAATATTTTGCGGAAGCACAGCGTTTTTGTCGCCACTGACTTTCATTGGAACGCATGGAATCCGCATCACTACATCTGTAGATGCGGAATCCAAACGTTTCAGTGTGCGGATGGTACCAGGGTCTGGAGGACAGGAGACTCTCCTCCAGACCCAGGTACCATAGAACCTGTAAAAGAAAGAATAAAATATATATTATACTTACCTTCTGATGGCCCCCGCTGCGATCGTCTTCACTTGCCGGCAGATCGCGGTGGACTGAAGGACCTGCGCTGACATCATAGTCATGTGACGGCAGGTCCTTCGGTGTAGTGTACCGCGAGCTGGGCATCGTGGGCACATATCCTTAAGGATGCCGACCTCTTCATCAGGCTGATGAGGATACTGGGACTCTCCCATTGTGACTGCCATTTAGTTGCTAGTGGTATCTATAGTAGAAAGTAGTGGAGAAAGGAGTAAACTGTTGTTTAGCAAAAGCAAGGATTGAACACCACATCTGAGGACTGGACTCATCCTTCCATTCTAATCGCCCCATCGTACCTCACAGCACTAGAAGGTAAAGCCTGTGACACTGTGGACCATGGACTGCTGGTGGGAGCATTGCTGTTGTGGGAGTATAGAAGTGTGCTACTAAAAAGACTTGATCTGTGCTGTACTGTACTAGTAAGAAAGACTGTTTATTAATGTGCTTTTAAGAAGAAACTATTTGTTACTGGAGCCTGTTGCTCAAGGGACTTAAATTGCACTGGCCGTGCGGCTTCATTAAATGCGACTGTTCATGAGGACTCGTGTCAAATGTGTCTGGTCAGCAAGGGAATCCAGCTATATGTCTGTGCCTGAGGGTCAATGCCCCTGTATGACTGAGAGAAACTGCAGTATATGGTCACCCTGAGTAACGGTTCGCCCAGGATTCGAAAGAATTCATGAACCTGTCTCTCCGCTATCTAAACCTAGCGGTGTGCACGTAACATTGGTGGCCCGTACGGGGAGTCCTGAGCGGGAATTAGCGTATAGGAGGAAGAAGAGGCAAAGTGTCTGGAAAAACATAGCAGCAAAGCACCTCAATTCAACCCTGGTATACCGGTGAAAAGGGAAGACAGCCAGTGATGACTGCGAAGAAATAAGGAGATAAAATACAGAGAAACAGGCACCTGCAAAATGCAAGACTTGACACATGTTGTACAGTTAAAATGGTGTCTGTTTTTGTTAAAAGCACAGTGGGGAAGAAGAAGGACATCCCATCTTGCAGGAGTATATGATAAAAGAGTGCCAAACAGGGCCAAACCTCCTGCAGTGGAACAAGCTGGGGAAGGCTGGCCTCAGAGAAAAGACACCCCAACCACCAGCATGTTGGACCAATGGCCAGTGAGGTACTGTCCCAGAGGAGGAGGAGTAAGAGTGAGCTGGAGCTCTTCTGGCCAGAAGAACTCCATTCTGGTCAGGAGTGAAAAGGAGAGGAGAGTGCGAGTCATAGTGCCTGCCAGTATGTCGGAGCTAGGAAGGTGTGCTATGTCCCAGCAGTCTGCAGCAAGAAGAGAAGCAGGGGAGGACGCAGCCCTTCATCACCTCACCCACAACCGCGAGGTATCGGGCAATACCCAGCCAGGCCAGGGCACGGCCGCACCACCTCATCAGAATCCGGAGGCAGCCCGAAGGCAGGAGTTGGGACCCCGAGGTCTGCCGTTGGACCCTGTGCCCATCCCACCACCAACTGTGGACCGTGAGCCGATGTCCGGAGCCCCGGCTGTCATCCCGCCACAGGCCACCGCGTAATCCTGCCCAGCACCGGACCCACCTGAAGGACCGCTGCTCGTTCCAGAACCATTCCGACCAGTACCGGACTCACCGGAGGACCTGCTGCCCACAGGTACCCTGACCGTGACCCGGCCCACCGCACTGGAAGCCACCACTGGGGCCGTGACGTCCGCCCCGACCTCCGCTCTCGAGAGAGGGATGGGACTTCTGATCGGGACCAGCGTGCACAGCGGGACCGGAAGGAAGATGGCGGCGCTCTGTGTTCCTGCCGGTGAGTCACTAGCCCCCGCTCTCCAACTGATACCAGTAGTGATGATCCGCTCGGGGACTGCCACTCACCCAGCGCAAGGGTGAGGGAACCCCCGGCCTCATTCCATACCCATATGATGGTCACCACCAAGCAGGGACCGGTCGTAAAGCCGCCAGCGGAGGAAGAGGAGTTGGATTACTCTCTGTTAGCATTACCTGGAGAGCAGTTGATGACCAAACTGCCACCTCCACGGGGTCCATTCTCACCCCCTAGGGCCTACTGTGTGAATCCCAAGTATGGGGGAGTGAGGGGATGGATCCGGGAAATACAAGATATAGCCTGGATAGCCAGAGGAGGTGAAAGGATGGGGGCCTGGAGGAAACAGGAGTCATATGCGTTCCCCTTGCCTATCAACACCAGGAAACCAGTACCTACCCTACCACCTACTCCACCGGGGGCACCTATCCCACCACCTGCCGATGTTATTGCTCAGCCTGGCCAGGCTGAAAGGTCTGTTCCTGTGCCCATCATCTCCAAAGAAGAACAGGAAGAATACAACTTCCAACAACGCCTGGCTGCATGGAAAGAAAAGATCATCCAGGAGAAGGGACGGATGGAGGAGTGTGCCCAGGAGTGGAGAGAGTACCCGGGAAGGGACTGCCTGGAGGATCGGATGATCAGAGGTACGGTCATAAATTTTTATCAGCTAAAGGGATTTGGCTTCGCCTGGACATATTTGTCAACAGGAGGTCGGTGGAGAGGGATTATGCCCTAGGACGGACCCGGAGTCTCTGGCCAGGAGACAAGGTCAGATTCTTAAAGATGTGGGGACCTCGGGGCTGGTACACCATTTCAGTCTCCCGCATAGTTGAAATGGAGTAGTACCACCCCGAGGATTGGGCAGATGCAGAAGAACCAAGAGCTTCGTGTCAAATGAGAGGATTCTTACCCATCTCTACTGGGCCCCGCTTCAGGATTCGTCCCAACTGGGAGAGCAAACCTGTCCCACAGGCCACAACCAAGGAGGGGGCCACTTCTGCTGGGGTGGCAAGAGAGGAACCCCTCCCAGCATCAGTTCAACTCCCCACTATCAATGCAGCGCATTGTCCATTTACTGTGGACTGGTGCCAACCAAAGAATAAAAAGGACTAGGACAGTGTTGCTCTCTCTCAAAAAGAAAAAAAAATCACCGAGTTGTGTTGGTTGCACGCCGTGTTCCAGTGATAGTTCCTCATCTCTGCCTAGGTAATGTGACGTGTTCTTTCCTTGAAGGCTGGTAAAGCCACCAGAGACTGTGACCACAGTAGAAGGACCGCTACTGCTTTCCTGTTAAGGCCGGATAGGCCTATGGTATAATAAAAACTACGGTAGTAGCTGGACAAGTTGATATTTATTTTTGGTTTTGCCTTATTTTTTTTATTTGCACCTGTTGTGTCCTTTTCTGCTGGATATGCGGGCACCTCAAGCGAGTTGGGGAGTCTTCACTCTCAACTTATGGACTGTGCCGTATCCTATCCAGGAACTGTTTTCCAAATTTCACTTTATGGACTGTGCCTTAGATGTTTACAAGAAACGGACATTGTTTCTGCCCCCGTTTTAAAGGACTGTCTCCCTTGCCTGTTCCAGGGTCCTTACCTAGAAGGACCGAGGACCCCGTGCCTTAAGAAACAAAGGACTGTGTTCTTAAAGTGGCACACTCTCTCAAGAAAATGGGTTGTGTTGAATATATGAGTTCTATTTCATGCCAAATATTTTACAAAGACTATGCTATATTTAACATTTTTGCACTTGAATTTGAAAAATGTTTAGTGGTAGTTAGGGAGAGCCAGTTGAAGACGAGCAAAAAGCTCCAGCTGAAGAATAGTTGTTGGTTAAAATTGTGGTTAAATCTGTGTATTTCTTGCAGGAGACCGATTGACAAGAGATGTAGATAGGGTAAGTGTGCTGTATGTGTAAATTGCTTAAAGGGGTCCATAGTGCCTAACTACCAACTCACCTTTAAGTAAAGAGGCAGTATTGGGGGAACACTATCTGAGGATAGTTAGGGGAGAACTACCACAACTCCAAGAGGCTGGTTAAGGTAATCAGGTAGAAGGCAAATGTCGAGGACGACATTCAAAAAGGAGGGAAGAGTGTGACAGGTAGATATTACATAAGGTGTTGATAAGCGTACCTGTCAGCAGAATTGTGCTTAGTAAACTACATACACTGTCAGGTGGGTGCCAATGATACCTTTGATTATGAAATCCGTCCAGTGGTTCTTTTATAATCTTTAGTTTCAGTTCTGCCATAATGATATGCATGTGCTCTGGTGCTCTGCTTCTGTATTCATGTATTCCTATCTCTGGCCTCTGACAAGTCTCTGTGCTTTCAATG
This sequence comes from Phyllobates terribilis, assembly GCF_046119375.1. Lineage (NCBI taxonomy): Eukaryota > Metazoa > Chordata > Amphibia > Anura > Dendrobatidae > Phyllobates > Phyllobates terribilis. Next base: position 168,187 of record NW_027363247.1, read on the forward strand.
ACCTGCCTACTATTTTAAATACTGGCTGTGTAATTTCTCTGCCCATGTGAAATCTACATATCCCAAAATGTCCGCCCAACACCCACGCATTCGCTGTAGCAACTTTCGGTTGCCAAGAGATACTACTGCGCACGCACAAGCACCATTTTGCTTTTGGAAAAAGAGCGTGGGTGCAGAAATATGGCGCCGCATGTGCACAGTAGCATCTCTCGGCAACCGAAAGATGCTACTGCGCGGGCATCGGGCGGCCATTTTGGGATATGTAAATTTCACATGGGCAGGGAAATTACACAGTCAGTATTTAAAATAGTAGGCAGGTCACTGAAAGCACAGTGACCTGTCAGAGGCCAGAGCTAGGAATACATGAATACATAATGAGAGCACTAGAGCACATGCATATCATTATGGCAGAACTGAAAATAAAGATTATAAAAGAACCGCTGGACGGATTTCATCATGAAAGGTATCATTTTACTCAGTGTAACGGAGTCCACCTGTCAGTCTATGTAATTCACTAAGCACAATCCTGCTAGCAGGTGCGCTTTAAGCATCCAGCAACTAGGGGGGTTAACAGGGTGCAGCTAAGGGGAGTGGTCAGGCCTGCCCCAGTGAGACTGGGTAGTGTCAGTTCTGAGCTGGAGAGCGAGCTTAAAGAACTTGTCCACTACTTTCACATTGATGCCCTATCCAAAAGATAGGTCATCAATGTATGATCGGCCGTGATGCCGTACCTGGCACCCCTGCTGATCAGCTGTCATCGGTGCCGCCGCCGGCCAGAAGTGCTTACCTGCGGTGCTTGGCCGTCCATCTGTAGTGGCCGCCGCGGGATACTGCACATCCACCTCCCATTGAATTGAATAGGAGGCAGATGTGCAGTAACAAGCACTGGCCACTGTAACTTGATGGCCAGGTAAGCACTTCCTGCCGGCGGCTGCCGCCACCAATAACAGCCGATCTGCAGGGGTGTCGGGTGCAGGACCCCAGACGATCATACATTGATGCCCTATTCTACAGATAAGGCATCAATATGAAAGTAGTGGACAAACCCTTTCAAAGATACAGACCTCTTCACCAGGCTGATGAGGGTTCTGGGACTCTCCCACTGTGACTGCCTTTTAATTGCTAGTGGTATCTACAAGAGAAAGTAGTGGAGAAAGGAGTTAACTGTTTAGCAGAAGCAAGGATTGAACACCACATCTGAGGACTGGACTCATCCTTGCGTTCTAACCATCCCTCGTACCTCACTGCACTAGAGGCTAAAGCCTATGACACAGTGGACCGGGGACTGCTGGTGGGATCATTACTGTTATGGGGCATAGAAGTGTGCTGCTAAAGAGACTTGATCTGTGATGTACTGTGCTAGTAAGAAAGACTGTTTGTTAATGTGCCTTTAAGATGAAACTGTTTGTTACTGGAGCCTGTTGCTCAAGAGACTTAAATTGCACTGGCCATGTGTGGCACCCCGGGGGTCCGGTTGCCACAGTGGCATTGCCTCCCTCACAAGAGATGATGCCATGCCTGGAAGTAAGTAGGGGTCCCCTAATCAGGTTTTGCTAAGCACGCAACACTTTCCTGGCTCCAGACCAGCAAGGGGAGCTCCTCCACTTGGCAACTGGGATCTGGAGGCGGGGTTAGTGAGACTTAGTGTGAGGAGTTGAAGTCAGGACATCGAAGAGAGAGGAGCTGGGGACTGGAGCTGCGCGGCAGCTCACCCCAGAAGGACCGGCACAGAAGAACCGGACACCAGAGTCCGAGGCTGTGGGGCACTGAAGGCCCAGCAGCAGAAACCGGAGGGCAGGAGATTGCAGGTCTCCTGGCCCCATCAGACGCCCGGAGGCTCAGCAGCACTACAGGGCCCAGCACCGCCACATGGGAGCGACGCACCATCAAGGCCCGAGCTGCATGCCATACGGGTGAGCACAGAACCGTTGCACTCAGGGACGAGGGCCACCGCACAGCTACAAGCAGCAGGGCCATAGAGTTTAGTGGAAAGGGAAGGCCTCCAACTTCACCTGGCAAGGAGGATTCTTTACTTGCTTCCAGGCTGCCCAGACTTCCACTTCTAGCCAGTACCCTAGTCCAGGCTTGTCTACTCACCACCAGTAAAGATAAGAGGAAACCGTCATTAAGTTGTGGACTGATTATTGCTGTGCCATCAACCCCTGCACTACAATGCCCAGCACCACCTATAACATCCACACTGCCCTGGAGCTAAGCTCTACCCGTGGAGAGCCACACCATCCCTGCTGCACTAACATCAGCTCCAGAGGACCTGCTCCGCAGCGGCGGCTCCCTGTAGCCGCTTACCACAGGTGGCGTCACAAACTTTATACAAACACTATAAATCCCCTATAAATAAACCCCTTTTATTGACCACCCTGGGTCACGGACCGAGTCACCACCACTGTGACATCCCCCAGCATCTACCGGCCCGGCACCGGGTACCCCAAGGCCCAGAGGGCGCGTCACATGCGGCTTCATTAAATGCAACTGTTTAACTGTTCATGAGGACTCGTGTCAAATGTGTCTGGTCAGCAAGTGAATCCAGTTACATGTCTGTGCATGAAGGCAAGTACCCCTGTATGACTGAGAGAAGCTGCAGCACATGGTCTATGGTCGCCCTGAGTAAACAGTTCCCCAAGGATTCCAAAGAATTCATGAAACCTGTCTCGCCCCTATCTAAACCTAGCGGTGTGCATGTAACAAAATCTTTCTATTTCTCTCTGAGGTCTCTCCAGAATGCAGGGCACAATAAACAGACAGGTTATAAAAGAAGTACAATATACTTATGTTGCACCTCTCCTGTCTCTGCCCAGTCCTCCGCTGGCTCGCTTACTCCCTTTCTCCCATCTGACTTCACTCTTCAGAACCTCCAGTGCTCACTGGGACTTAAATGACGTCCTGTTGAGCGTCACCCAGTGATGTCATGATGTCTCTTGATGCCTAATGAGCATTGAATTGCAAAAATTTGGGTTCTGGAAAATCCAATTTTTTGTGAAATTTGAAGCAGAGAGACAAAAATAAGACAGCCCCCAAAAAGGGAAAGGTATTATAGTATCTAGTTTTGCATTTTGCATGAGTTCTTGTAAATACTGCTATCATAAGGCGGTATCTGCAGCCCATTCAGGTTGCACAGGTTGTCCAGTGCCTAAAGGATAACAAAGAGGTTTGCCATGTCTTTCAGCACAGTCTCCAGAGCATGGAGGAGATTCCAGGACACTGTCTGTGGCACATTATTATTATTATTATTTGGCACTTTTCATGTGAAAAAGGGGGTATACATAGCAAACACAATTGCAAAAATCTTGAACAAAAATGCAATGGCAAACTGGTACTGGAGGAGAGAGGACCCTACCTGCGATGTCTCACAATCTTCAAGGGATGGGTGAGGATACAGTAGGTGAGGGTAGAGCTGGTCATGCAGCGGTGTGGTGGAGCAATGATTACTGCAGGTTGTAGGCTTTTCGGAAGAGGTGGGTTTTCAGGTTCCTTTAGAAGGTTTCCTCAGTAGGCAAGAGTCTGATGCTTTGGGGTAGAGAGTTCCAGAGTAGGGGGGATACACGGGAGAAATCTTGTATGCGATTGTGAGAAGAAAAGATAAGAGGGGAGTAGAGAAGGAGATCTTGTGAGGATCGTAGGTTGCGTTGCGTGTAGGTGTGTACCGGGAGACTAGGTCACAGAAGTATGGAGGAGAAAGGTTGTGGATGACTTTGTATGCCACGGTTAGGGTTTTGAACTGGAGTCTCTGGGCAATGAGGAGTCAGTGAAGCATTTGACAGAGAGGAGAGGCTGGGGAGTAGGCGGGAGGCAGGTGGATTAGTCGGGCAGCAGAGTTTAGGATAGATTGGAGGGGTACGGGAGTGTTAGCGGGGAGGCCACAGAGCAGGATTTTGTAGTAGTCGAGGCAGGAGATGATGATGGCGTGCACTAGTGTTTTTGCAGATTCATGGTTGAGGAATATGCGGATCCGGGAGATGTTTTTGAGTTGGAGTCGGCAGGAAGAGGAAAGGGCTTTGATATGTGGATTGAAGGAGAGGTTAGAGTCCAGGGTTACCCTGAGGCAGCGAGCTTATGGGACTGGGGAAAGTGGACAGCCATTGATTTTGATGGATATGACTCGCCCCCAGGGCCATGGGGTACTCGGCAGCCGGGCCTTATGGCTGCTTGCAGGGGGGATATCACGGTGGCTGGCCCGGTACGTGACCCAGGGCGGTCAGTGCAAAAAGGGGATATAATTGTTAGGGACATTTTGTGACGCTGACTCGCCCCCGGGGGCCTGCAGCTGATCGCCAGGGTTATCACGGTGGCTGGCCCAGGGCGGTCAGTGCTCAAAGGGGTATCAATTATTAGTAGAAGTTCAGAGAGTTCGTGACGCCACCTGTGGTGTCTGGTGAAGGTCCTCTGAGACAGATGTCAAGGCAGCTAAAGATGGTACAGCTCCCCAGAGGCGGAGCGGGCCTCAGGGCAGTGTAAATAGATGAATGGTGCACTGGGCGTTGTAGTGCGGTGATGGAAAATGGCGCCGGTGAAGAAACAGACAGAGGATGTTCGATGCAGTCGTCGAAGGTCTTACTTACAGTTCTTAGGCAATTCACAAGTGAACTTTACAGGTGAAGGCCTCCTGCGTCGCGCTGCGTTCACCAGGCAGGGGTTCAGTCCTTCCTCAAGCAGCTTAGGAGTGCCTGGCAGAACCCAACTTTCTCGTGTTCCTACTTTGACCATCTTTACACTTGGTCCTTCTCACCGCTGCCCTACGCTGCCCACTCTCAACTCCAAATATGGCTTCCTATTATATACCTACTGTATAAGTGCTTCCTGTATCTGCTTCCTCCACCCACACCCACTACTGGTTCCCCCTACCTTTGGATTCCCCCCTACTCCAGCCAGGGTCGGGGCTCAGCAGAAACTACATTGCGTCTTGCTCCTCCTGCTGGCCTGGAGTGGTGTAGTGTTGGATGTGGGTGTTTGGGGTTCCGTGCAGCACACCTATCTTACCTGAGAGAAGGAAGACACCACACCTCTGGGTGAGGTGCAGTATCTCTGTGGCGACCGAACCCTCAGGGGCGCCACAATGCCACCTGTGGTACCTGGTGAGGATCACCAGCACTGCAACAGTCCTCTGAGGCAGATGTTAGGGCAGCTAGAGATGGAACGGCTCCCCACAGGTGGAGCAGGCCTCAGGGCAGTGTAAACGATGCAGGTTGCGCTGGGCGTTGTGGTGCAGGGGGAACGATGGCGCAGTAGGAGTAACGGACAGAGACAGGGAATTTGCTTCGTTACCTTTACTCATGCAATTTTTAGGTATGGTCCAGGGTACTCCATAGGATAGGTGCACTTCAGGACTTCGCCCCAGTGAGCGGGTATAAGGCGGCCTCCTGATCCGTGTTTGCCTCTGTGTATGCTCCTGGCCAGCCTGCAACTGGTCCTAGATTATGTGTTACTTCACCTGTTGCTCAGAAGTAGGACCTCCGGTTGGTAACCACTTTCCCTGGACGTCGGGGCCTTCGTGGTTACTGGTCCTGTGTGTGTCTAGCTTTCAAGTTTTGCCAGGGACTTGTAGTCCTCCTGGGATTCCGGTTGACCCTACTGGGTGTAAAGGGTCCCTGTAGGCACGGACCCGGAGTCCGGTATGTATAACGGGGTGAGCTTACTATGCTCCTCTGCCCCCTTGGTTCCACTCTCCTTTCCTCCTCGCCGTCGGCCACACTCGGGGACGTCACTACTCGGCAGCTGACGTGCTGCGTCTTCACCGCTCTCTGAGCATTGGCACGCTCTCAGACTCTCTCTGTCTGACTGCTCTGTTCTGCTCTGAGCACTGACTAAACTCAGACTGACTCTGACTAACTAACTCTGACTAACCAACTGAGCTGCCTGGCTCCACCTTCCCTTTATATGTCCCTATCAGGGCTCTCTCTGCTGGTATGAGGTGGAAGGTGGAGGTGTGTGAATGTAGTGAGGGCCTCTTGTGGAGAAGTCCATCCATGCACCCATATGGGTCTGTGGCACCAAAGTCAGATGGGGGGGCTGAGTGAAATGGGGGAAAGATGATGAATTCTGTTTTATCCATGTTAAGTTTTAGAAATCTAGCAGAGAAGAAGGATGAGATAGCGAACAGACATTGTGGGGTTCTGGTTAGTAAGGAGGTGATACCAGGTCCAGAGAGGTACATCTGTGTGTCGTTAGCATAGAGATGATACTGAAAGCTGTGGGACTCTATGAGCTGTCCCAGGCCGAGGGTGTAGATGGAGAAGAGCAGGGGTCCTATGACTGAACCTTGGGGAACACCGACAGATAGGGTGCGAGATGAGGAGGTGGTGTGTGAGTGAGAAACACTGAAGGTTCTGTCTGTTAAGTATGACTAGATCCAAGATAGGGCCAAGTCTTTGATACCAAGAGATGAGAGAGTCTGTAGTAATAGGGAATGGTCCACTGTGTCAAGGGCAGATGACAGTTCCAGGAGGAGAAGGACAGAATAGTGTCGCTTGGATTTGGCGGTTAGTAGGTCGTTGGTGACTTTAGTCAGGGTAGTTTCAGTAGAATAGTGCGGTTGGAAGCCAGATTGTAAGCGGTCAAAGAGGGAGCAGGAGGAGAGGTGGGAGGACAGTTCAAAATGGACGTGTTGTTCCAGTAGTTTTGAGGCATAGGGGAGAAGTGATATGGGGCGATAGCTAGTCAGAGAGGATGGGTCAAGGGAGGGTTTTTTGAGGATGGGTGTGATGGAGGCATGTTTGAAACATGAGGGGAAGACACCAGTTGTTAGTGACAGGTTGAAGAGGTGGGTTAGAGTTGGGATGAAGACTGTAAGGTTAGGGATGAGGTGGAATGGGATAGGGTCAAGTTCACAGGTGGTGAGGTGTGACTTAGAGAGTAAGGAGGAAAGTTGATCTTCCGAACTGGCGGAGAAGCTGGTTTTGGAGGAGGAGGATTGAGTAGATATGAGGAGGGGCTGTGGGGACTTTAGGAAAAAGCTTTGTCTGATGGTATCAATCTTCTGCTTGAAGAATGAGGCAAAGTCCTCGGCTGAGATGAAAGTAGAGGGAGGAGGCGATGGGGGGCGGAGGAGAGAATTGAAAGTGTTGAATAGCTGTTTAGGGTTGTGTGACAGGGAAGTTATGAGACATGAGAAGTAGGTTTGTTTTGCTGCAGTGAGTGTGGACTTGAAAGTAGTGAAGGACTGTTTGAATGCGATAGAGTGCTCGTTGGAGTGGGACTTTTCCCATTTCTGCTCAGCAACCCTGGAGGTCAGTCTCAGTTCTTTTCAGGCTGGTGTGCCAGGGTTGCCTGATGATTGTGCGAGCTTTGTTATATGTAAGGGGGGTGACCGAATTTAGAGCTGTAGCTGTTGTGGTGCTATATGAAGCAGCAGCAGCATCTGCATTGTGTAAGGAACTTAAGTCTGTAAGAGGGAGAAGGGATTAAGAGAGTGAGTGTAGGTCAAGGTGTTTGAGATTTCTGCAAGGGTATGCAAGTTTGTCAAGTGGGGATTGTGCACCTGGAGAGGAGAGGGAAGAGAATGTTAGTAGGTTGTGGTCAGATAGAGGGAGAGGTGAGTTGGAGAGGTTAGATAAGGAACAGAGGCGGATGAAGATGAGGTTCAGTGTGTGGCCATCTTTTTGGGTGGCTGCGGAAGACCATTGAGGAGGAAGGAGGAAGTGAGGGATAGAAGCTTAGAGACAGATGAGTGGGAAGTGTCAATGGGGATGTTGAATTCACCCATGATGATAGTGGGGCTGTCAGCGGAAAGGAAGTGAAGCAGCCAGATGGTGAAGTGGTCGAAGAAATTGGTGTCTGGCCCTGGAAATGACAGCCAGTTGGAGGTTGGAGGGGGAGTAGATGTGTAAACAGTGCGCCTCGAAAGAGGGGAAAGTAACAGAGGGCGACAGTGGAATTGGGGAGAAGGAGCAGTTATCTGACAGGAGGATACCAATTCCTCCGCCATGCTTGCCGCTGGAGTGTGGGAAAGATGGGATCCACCATAGGAAAGTGCAGCTGGAGAACCTGTGTCAGAGGGGGTGAGCCAGGTTTCTGTGATGCCGAGGAAGGAGAGTTTGTTAGTAATGAAAAGATCATGGATGTAGGAAAGTTTGTAGCAGACAGAGCGAGCGTCCAGAGAGCTCCTGTTAGTGGTACTGGGGAAGCGGGGGCTGAACGGATGGGTATAAGGTTAGAGAGGTTATGGAAATTTGTAGTAGGTTGTGGGTAGGAGGTAGAAGTGACTGTGGGGATGTGGTGAGGAAAGCCAGGATTTGGAGAGATATCGCCAGCAGTGAAGAGGAGAAGAGAAAATGTTAGTAGGTGGGAGCATGAGAGAGCATGAAGTGGCTGTCTGTGTTTGGAGACAGAGGATTGAATATTAAAGAAGAATTCTGAAGAGGAGGTGAATTGAAGGGGTAGGATGGGGGGAGAGATGAACAGTTCATTACGAGGTGTAGGTATTAGGGGGGTTAGTAAAAAGTAGAGGACTATAGGGGAGAGAGTGAAAACACATAGAAACATTGCTTATTGTGAATGTGTACTATCTTTCAGTGCATAGTTAAAGAGGGTAAAAAGTGTGGTTACCTGACTCCTGCAATGACTAACTGCCAAATGTAATAACTGCCCACACTTGGCGCCGATGACATTCAGCGCAAGACACGTGCATGTGACGCGCCCCCTGGGTCGTGGGGTACCCGGTGCCGGGCCGGTAGATGCTGGGGGAATATCTCAGTGGCGGTGACCCGGTCCGTGACCCAGAGCGGTCAATAAAAGGGGTTATGTATAGGGGATTTATAGAGTTTTTATAGAGTTCATGATGCCACCTGTGGAATGCGTCTAACGGGAGCCGCCGCTGCAGAGCAGTCCTCTGAAGCTGATGTTACTGCAGCAGGGATGGTGTGGCTCTCCACAGGAAGAGCTAGCTCCAGGGCAGTGTAGATGATGTTGCAGGTTGTGCTGGGCGTTGAAGTGCAGGGGTTGATGGCGCAGCAAGAAACACAGAGACAAGATAGTGCAGTCCCATGGTCTTTACTCACAGTTGTTGCAGTCCAGATTACAGGCGCCAAAGCAATCTCCCTCGTCGTGCTGCGCTTACTCAGTGAGGGGCTCAGTCCACCCTCAGATAGCTCTGGAGTACACAGCAGGACCCCCTTCTGTGTCTTCTCTCTGGCTGTCTCCCTGAACCTCATACCAAGTGTTCCAGTCTAGTACCTGCAGGCCTTGGCGGGCAACGTCTGCTCCATCCCCTGGGTCCTATATAGCTACCTTCCTGGTGAGACTGGTATGGAATGTTGGCTACAGGACATAAAGTTCTGCAGCCTCCGGTTTCTAGCTGAGATGTGCAATCTTCTACTAGTTGAGGGACCGGTTCCCTGTGTGCAGCCTGACCCCTCCACCTCCCGGTAGATTCGGGCGCACGGGTGGCTTCTCGCATTGCCCGTACCCCTGGGGTCCTCTCTTCTGTTCCTGGAGCCTATCTGCTCCATCTACTCTCTTCTCTTCTTCTCCTCAACCTTGGGACTCACTGATTAGGCCCGTCTCTGGAGCAGAGCTCCTACAGAGCCCCTGCACCTTCCACTCTCCTCCTCTGACTGAACTGACTTTCTAAGATGGCTTCACTATTTTATATCTTTCTTCTATGTGCTCCCCTTAACTACGTCCTCCACCCACACCCACTACATGGTTCCCCCTTACTAGGCACCCCCCCCACTCCAGCCAGGGTCCAGGGATTGTGCTCTTCTGTAGGAGCAATCTCGCCCTGCCCTCTGAAGTGTGGTCTAATGAATGCAGGTGTTAGGGTCCTGAGCTGTACTCCTTCCTTGCCTGAGGGTGAGATACCACACTTCTGGGTGAGATGCAGTACCTCTGTGGCGACCGAACCCTCAGGGGCGCTACACATGCACCCCACACACGTGCACCCCTTAAGCAGCTTCTAAATTTATGGAGCAGAACTGTAGAAGAGCATCAACTGAACATCAGGACCAATATCTGCTCCTTTGTGTAAGGATGAACAGGAGGACTGCAAAGGCCCTACAACATAACCAGAAGCACGTTACACCCAAAATTGTCAGAAACAGACTCCATGAGGGCGGTATGAGGGCCCGACGTCCTGTAATAGGACCTTACTCACAGCTCAGCACCTTGCAACTCAATTGGCATACACCTGAGAACACCAGAATTGTCAGGCCCTACGTTCTCTGTACAGGTGATAGCAGGTTCACATTGAGCAAGTGATAGATGTGAAAGTCTGGAGACGCCGTGGTGAATGTTATTCAGTCTGCACCGTCACCCAGCATGATGGGCACCATGTGATAGCCAAAGGCAACCTGACTGCTGTTAGGTACACGGATGAAATCCTTAGAGCCAATGTCAGACCTTACCGTGGTGCAGTGGACCGTTGGTTCCTCCTAGTGCAGGACCATACCCTTCCTCATGTGCCATACTGGGAAGGCAGTTCCTGGATGATGAAAGCATTGATGAGCTCACTTTCCCCAGACCCAGGTGCAAACCTGGTACAACTTGTGTAGCTACACAGGGGTCCAAAAGGTAAGAGGGGCCACTACCACTTCCAAAACAGGTGGAATTGTCTGTGTCCACTCATGCCCAGACCTGAATCCAATTGTGAATCTTTAAATCATTATGTATCAATGCATCCAATGCCGGGGTCTGGGAGGCTGTGGTTGGTGTTACCGAAAAGGATGATTGCAACAGACTCCATGGATGGGCGGCTTATGACAGGTAGTGAACAGAAGGGCGGCTATATTAAAGGGGCCAGAGCCGTACTTATAAGCAGAGGCCCACATGACGGTGATTGGGCCAGGAGAGAAAAATAAAGTTTGAATGGGGTCTATGAGATTGGATCAATAGGGAGTGGGAGGGGATAGTAAAAGGGGTATAAAAGGAAAAGTGTGGGAAAAGGGGCCATTCCTGTGGGGACAGCAATGGGAAAAGTCTCACCTGCACACCCTCTTTTTTCAGGGAATTTAGAGATATCTAATGGAAATATATAGTACAGACCAAAAGTTTGGACACACCTTCTCATTTAAAGATTTTACTGTATTTTCATGACGATGAAAATTGTACATTCACACTGAAGACATCAAAACTATGAAATAACACATGTGGAATTATATACTTAACAAAAAAGTGTGAAACAACTGAAAATATGTCTTATATTCTAGGTTCTTCAAAGTAGCCACCTTTTGCTTTGATGACTGCTTTGCATACTCTTGGCATTCTCTTGATGAGCTTCAAGAGGTAGTCACTGGAAATGGTTTTCACTTCACAGATGTCCCCTGTCAGGTTTAATAAGTGGGATTTCTTGCCTTATAAATGGGATTGGGACCATCAGTTGTGTTGTGCAGAAATCAGGTGGAGACACAGCTGATAGTCCTACTGAATAGACTGTAAGAATTTGTATTATGGCAAGAAAAAAGCAGCTAAGTAAAGAAAAACGAGTGGCCATCATTACTTTAAAAAATGAAGGTCAGTCAGTGCGAAAAATTGGGAAAACTTAGAAAGTGTCCCCAAGTGCAGTTGCAGTAACCATCAAGCGCTACAAAGAAACTGGCTCACATGACTACCGCCCCAGGAAAGGAAGACCAAGAGTCACCTCTGCTTCTGAGGATAAGTTTATCCGAGTCACCAGCCTCAGAAATCTCCGGTTAACAGCAGCTCAGATTAGAGACCAGGTCAATGCCATACAGAGTTCTAGCAGCAGACACATCTCTACAACAACTGTTAAGAGGAGACTTTGTACAGCAGGCCTCCATGGTAAAATAGCTGCTAGGAAACCACTGCTAAGGACAGGCAACAAGCAGAAGAGACTTGTTTGGGCTAAAGAACACAAGGAATGGACATTAGACCAGTGGAAAGGTGAACGGATCGACTCTACATGCCTGGTTCCCACCGTGAAGCATGGAGGAGGAGGTGTGATGGTGTGGGGGTGCTTTATTGGTGACACTGTTGGGGATTTATTCAAAATTGAAGGCATAGTGAACCAGCATGGCTACCACAGCGTCTTGCAGTGGTATGCTATTCCATCCGGTTTGCGTTTAGTTGGACCATCATTTATTTTTCAACAGGACAATGACCCCAAACACACCTCCAGGCTGTGTAAGGGCTATTTGACCAAGAAGGAGAGTGATGGGGTGCTACGCCAGATGACCTGGCCTCCGCAGTCACCAGACCTGTACCCAATCGAGATGATTTGGGGTGAGCTGGACCGCAGAGTGAAGGCAAAAGGGCCAACAAGTGCTAAGCATCTCTGGGAACTCCTTCAAGATTGTTGGAAGACCATTTCCGGTGACTACCTCTTGAAGCTCATCAAGAGAATGCCAAGAGTGTGCAAAGCAGTCATCAAAGCAAAAGGTGGCTACTTTGAAGAACCTAGAATATAAGATATATTTTCAGTTGTTCCACACTTTTTTGTTAACTATTTAATTCCACATGTGTTAATTCATAGTTTTGATGCCTTCAGTGTGAATGTACAATTTTCACAGTCATGAAAATACAGAAAAATCTTTAAATGAGAAGGTGTGTCCAAACTTTTGGTCTGTACTGTATATTATTATGTTTTATGGCTCGGGCTTATGATGAAGGTTATAAATTGTTACTGCGAGTCACAGTGGCTGGGGCAGTAGGGGGGGTCTTTGGGGTTGGTGGAATTTTTTATGGGTGGGAATTTACAGAGATGGTTCCCTTCAGGATGGAATTACTAATTGGCTGATCTGGCACGTAGTGGGGCTCTGGACAGGGGTGTACTCTTGGAGCCAGTGGTGGTGTTTCCTTTACCACTGATTGTGGTGTGGTGCCCTTGAGCTTGGGGTTACGGCTGAGAGTAAAATAATTCTATGGAAAAATGCCTTGTTCTACATGTGCTGGATCTTGTAGCCCCAAGGACCTCCGCCAATTCTTTCATTGGTTATTGTTGTTTGTTAATAAATGGCCGATATGGCAAATTATATCCAAAAAAAAAAGTCTCCTGTGTATCATTTATTATAAGTTAAGTGGTATGAGACACTGCTTGGGGAGAAAGAAAATAATTAATATGAGGGATGGTTTCAGGAGAACGATTTGTGCCATACACCGTCATGATCACAGATATATTTTTTTAAATGTCAGAAATGTATTTTTTAACATTTTGATTTCTTTGATTAACAGTTCTGCACACAGAGATATTCCCCTGAGGCCACATTCACACATTCAGTATTTGGTCAGTATTTTACATCAGTATTTGTAAGTTTAAACCAGGAGTGGGTGATAAATACAGAAGTAGTCACGTGTTTCTATTATACTTTAACTCTGATTCTTCCACTCCTGGTTTTGGCTTACAAATACTGATGCAAAATACTGACCAAATACCGAATGTGTGAATGTGGCCTAAGAAAGACAAAACCTCACTTTTATTTTTGTAAATATTCAGGTTTTGGATTTTATTAACCTTTATGATTAACCAGCAGCACTGTAGTTGTTCAATAATAAAATGAATCATTAAAAATACAAATTGTGCACCCCGTGTATATCTGTATACTGTATGTATACATCTGCAAAAGTTTGGTTCCCCATCCTTCAAATTTGATATCTATCTATCTATCTATCTATCTATCTATCTATCTATCTATCTATCTATCTATCTATCTATCTATCTATCTATCTATCTATCATTGTGACATTAGAATAAAAATGATGTCACAAGTGATGTGATGACATCACCGCATTCTATATCCCAGTGTTCCGGCCTAAGGGAAATCACTGCCTTACAGACTCCCAAGGGTGAGGCAGCCCCTTTTGTTTTTCGTCACGAACGAAGCAAAAATTGATTATAAAATGGATAAAGAGAGAAGAAGAGCCCATAGAGATCGGGTTCTCAGTGAGAGGAGAGGATTAAATGAAGAGCAGGTACTATTGTTCGCTATTGGGCGAAAAGACTTTATACTACCGGACATTGACACTGACGCCTCAAAAATGGCGTCCAAACGTCAAATTCTAGACAAAATGAGAAAGACCAAAAGACATGAGATCCTTACAGAGAGAAGGAAAATGGAGACCCTCACGGAGTCTCACTCTGCAGCCTCCGCTGAGCTTCAGAGGGCCATACTTATCTCCTTGAAAAAACTCGGAGATCTGGTCCCTGAAATACGGAGAAGAAACAAAGAAGCCATCCTCAATAAGAGGAGAAACATCAGCGCAGAGTTAGAGCTGGAAGAGGTTCTCCAAGAGACACCGAGACAAGTCACATCCTCCAGATCTGAAAGTCTGGAGGCACCGAAACTACAAAGAGCGGCAGCCCAGAAGAGGATCAGGAACAGCAGAGACTGGGTTGTCCAATGTAGAAGACGTCTCATCTACGCTAAATCCATTATAAATGGGAATGGAGCATTACGGAGGTCGAGGTCATCAGCTGAAAACATCTCCATCCCAGAGAACAAACAGCTGAGTGTTTCTCCACCAAACACATCACTGGATACAGATGGACCAGGTAAGATGGGATCTGCTCAGTGTAATAAGACTGGGGGTGAGGAGGATTATACTCCTAATATTATGTACTGGCATCAATTATCACAAGTGCAGAAAAACTGTCCTTGTTGCCCATAGCAACCAATCACAATGCAGCTTTCATTGTTCCATAGAATGTTAAGAGATGGAATCTATGCTGTGATTCGTTGCTATGGACAATAGGGACATTTTTATTATTGGACAGTTTTGATAAATGAGAGCCCAAATATTAGACATTTCCTGCTCATTTATATAATTCTATTTAAAATTATAATATTTTCTTTTAGCTATATTTGTTAACCCCTTCTTGACCGGGTAACCTTTCGTTGTTTTTTCCTTCCTCCTTCGAAAACCCATAACTATTTATTTTTTAATTTGTCTCCCAATGTAGCTGTATGTGGACTTGATTTTTTAGTGGACGAGCTGTAGTTTTGAACATTATTTAATTTACTATTCAATGTTCTGGAAAATGGGGAAAAAGATTCAAAATGTGGTAAAATTGTGGAAAAAAAGTGATTCCGCCATTGTTTTTTTTCTAGATGTTCATTGAGTGGTAAAAATGACCTGACAGAATGATTCTCCATGTCAGTTACAACTATGATAATGCTGAACAGGCTTAGGGGTTATAATTCACTGAACTGGTAGAAGAAAATTAGGAATTTTATAAAAAATAAATTGGTTTGTGTCCCTATATTCTGAGACATTATATCTTTTGGATTTTGATCGCTGGATGGAGCTGTGCGAGGACGTGATTTGTTTTTTTTTTGCGTGACAAGTTGTAGCTTTTATAGATAACTTTCTCGGGTAGACAAGACATTGTGATATCTTTTATTACAATTTATTAGATGTATACTGCGCCCTCACAAAAACACTATTCTGGTCTTTACATTTATTTTCTCATTTCAGTGTTTACTGTTTGGGTTAATTAATGTTCCGGATGTGGTTATACTAGATATTCAAATTATTATTATTATTATTATTATTATTAATGGGGAAGTATTTTTTTTACATTTTATTATTTTTTTTACTTTTTTTTGTTACTTCTTTTCTTTATTCTCCTTTGGGGACTTGAACCTGCGATATTCTGATCGCTTCTACTAGATACTGTGATAGAACTGTATATAGCTAAATTAAAAATCTCATATGAAAGCCAGGCTGGTCTTAACAGGAGGAGGAAAAGACAGGGGCTTTCAGCAGGCTGAGGTAGTCATTTCCAATAATGTGTTCACTAAGGGGTTCAAATTTTTTATATCATCTCAGCAGATGGAATCGATAAGACGCCCTACGACACAACGGACATACCGGCACAATGCCTTGATGATGCCAGTTTCCAGATTTCTGACCCAAGAGAACTGGTCCACACAGACCAACCTATAGACTTTTCCAATCTCGAGTTCTGGAAAGTTCTTGGAAAAGGAAACTATGGAAAAGTAAGTGTCAATTTATATTGTCCGTGTTCCCCAATGTATCCTGCACCAGATACACAGGAGAGATGTACATATTCATTACAGGATGCTCATATGTAATGATAATTGGGATAAACTAGTGAACTACTACACAGTAATAGATGAGAGTTTGGTCTGATCTGTTGTGATTTTTCTCCAGGTCATCTTGGCATCAGATCCAGTCAGTGAAGGACTGCTGGCCATCAAAATCATGGACAAAAGTTCTTGTGAGGACTTAATCTCTACAGAGCTAGAAGTCCTGAGAATGGCTGCCGGGTGCCCCTACCTAATGACTATGCGGGCGTTTAGGGAAACACCTACGGAGTATGAAATAGCCATGGACTATATGGTCGGAGGAGACCTGTTTGGCCACATGAAAGATTCAATGATGTTTAACACAAAGACAATAAGGTAAATGTCCGGTACTGAATGTGAATAATCCTCTTCCGGCACATTGTAGTCTTAGATCAATGGACAACGACAACAGGAGAAACTAATGATGTGAAAAGGACACGTGTGTGATCTCCTCATGTTCTCTGTATGATTGTGCATGTAACCACTGATCCATCCTTTCTACTCCACAGACTCTTTGCGGCAGAGATGGTGTGCGGACTCCAGTTCCTGCATGAACGCGGCGTCATACATAGGTAATCATTTCACCTTCATAAATCTGTCACCTGTGACTCTCTGTTGTCTCCTTACATATCTATTGTAGAAAGTTCTTTCCATGAATTGTCCTCACAATCAGTGTCTGCTCCTTCTCCCTGCAGTGACCTGAAGCCAGAGAACATCCTCCTCCAAGACACCGGACACATCAAAATATCAGACTTTGGCTTAGCAGCCATGAATGTATTTGAGGGTGACATAGTGGAATATACTGCTGGCACTAAGGGTTACACAGCGCCCGAGGTAAGGAACATCTCTGTGTGATTGATGTCGATAGTAGGATTGAGGGATAATCTGATCCCAATGTATTCTGCTCATATCTAATCACAGACCGGTCCTCATAGTCTCTGTGTGTAAATCCCCTTCCCGGTATATTCAGATTCTCTCCAATCTCATGTTCCCATAGGTAATGGACGGTGAAGGATACAACCATCTGGCAGACTCCTTTTCCTTTGGCGTCATCTTATATATGATGACTGTAGGTGACTGGCCATTCTATACCAGAGGCACAATGGACGAATACCACCAGTCTCTGTATGACGACATCCCTTCTTTTCCACCTGGGATCTGCTGTCATACCATGGATATCATAAAACGGGTGAGTAAGATCAGATGGACAATGATAATGGGGGATTACAAGAAGATATAGAAGATAAGATATGGACAGTCCATAGACATTGTGTAATAATTTATCAGTAATAATACATAATATAATGACTAATGCTTTGTTTTCATTTTCTAGCTCCTCTGCAAAACTCCATCTGCCCGATCTGCCATTACATCATCCATCAGATCGCATCCGTTTTTCTATTCTATAGACTGGAGCGATGTGGAGTCCCGCAGATCCGACCCACCATTCCCATATTACTATGTAAGTACAGCACATACAGACATCCAAAGTGTTATCACTACCCAGTAACACACTTACCCACTATACACCTTATCGCTATATCCCCCTAGTACTGTATATACTGTATGTGAGGGGCTGATTCTCAGACGTGTATATTTCTCTTCTTCCAGCAGGAGTATTAGGCTGATAAAAATCAGCCCCATTCCAGTAACATCCAGGAATGAAGATTTACATTAATCGGATGAGACAATTACACTGGACTTTCTTATTTACCGGACTGTGACAAACCTACCAAGCTTCCACCACATAACATCCAAGTAGATTTGAGCACCAAACATCCAGGGATTTATTCCGATCGCCATATTTGGGGTCAGGAAGGAATTTTTTTCCCTTGATATGAGGATGATGCAACAACGAGTCCTCAGGGTTATTTTTCTCCTTCCTCTGGATCAACATAGCAAGTAATTAAAGGCTGAAATTGAAGGACTTCTTTCAGCCATACTTGTTATGTTACCATCTGGACGACTCATCTACAATGTGGTGGTAAGGAGACGACTACAAGATATGGACATAAAGAAGGAAGCGGCTGCTCCTTCTCCTACTTGGCCATGTACAGACAGAAGGAAGCGGCTGCTCCTTCTCCTACTTGGCCATGTACAGACAAAGGAAGCGGCTGCTCCTTCCTCTACCAGGCCATGGTCAGACAGAAGGAAGCGGCTGCTCCTTCCTCTACCAGGCCATGGTCAGACAGAAGGAAGCGACTGCTCCTTCACCTTCCTGACCATGGTCAGACAGAAGGCCATTTGGCTGATCGCGATGCTGAAGGAATCCAGGAAAACTCCAACTACACAGATCACAAGTCACACATTCCTGCTCTTCTCCTCTCTCATGTGTGATCCAGACCTGGATGTCCAAAAGCGATAGAAGTGGCCGAGGCTTGAGGAGCGGAATCATCATCATCTGCTCCTTTCCACAGAAAGTGACTATATCTACACACTTTCTTTTCATATATTTGCATAATATTAACAACTTTTATGCATAAAAATAAATATATAAAACATCTATGTTGCTTTTGGTTATATTACAGATATGCTTTTTGGTATTTTTATTAATATCAGCAGCTCAGATTAGAGACCAGGTCAATGCCACACAGAGTTCTAGCAGCAGACACATCTCTACAACAACTGTTAAGAGGAGACTTTGTGCAGCAGGCCTTCATGGTAAAATAGCTGCTAGGAAACCACTGCTAAGGACAGGCAACAAGCAGAAGAGACTTGTTTGGGCTAAAGAACACAAGGAATGGACATTAGACCAGTGGAAAGGTGAACGGATGGACTCTACATGCCTGGTTCCCACCGTGAAGCATGGAGGAGGAGGTGTGATGGTGTGGGGGTGCTTTGTTGGTGACACTGTTGGGGATTTATTCAAAATTGAAGGCATACTGAACCAGCATGACTACCACAGCGTCTTGCAGCGGCATGCTATTCCATCCGGTTTGCGTTTAGTTGGACCATCATTTATTTTTCAACAGGACAATGACCCCAAACACACCTCCAGGCTGTGTAAGGGCTATTTGACCAAGAAGGAGAGTGATGGGGTGCTACGCCAGATGACCTGGCCTCCGCAGTCACCAGACCTTTTGGTTATATTACAGACATGCTTTTTGGTATTTTTATTAATATCATGATAAGGTATTTTGCTGCCTTAGGCAGATGACGCAAATGGCTTCCCCCCCAAGAAAAGGAATAGGTGAGAAACTATGGTAACTGGACCTCTAACTTCCTTGTCTGATCCATCAGGTAACAAGCTCTGATGAGCACTTCCTTTACAATGTCAGACCCAAGAATAGTCATGGAAACTAATATAGCTTAATTATAATGGGGGCCGTTTGGTTTCAATTAATGAGATACAATAGATGCAGCTTGTAACAAAACCGATGGTTGTTCTACTGCCGTATTCCTGTGTGGCGCCATCCTCTAACAGGGGGCAGACTGTCCATAGCCTACGTATTGCGGGAATTACCGCCAGAACATCGACCTGATTACAGCTCCTCTGCTCCTGTCCTGGGGGCAGCGTTTACATTGTCTTAAAGACACAAATGCATTTCAATGCAGAGAGGGAATGAGAACAGGGGCGCAGGCGTTGAGCGGTGTTAGTGACCCACTGACTCCGCTCACCTTTGTTCCTGTGTACCGGCTGTCAGCATGCTGAATGTTTGCGGCAGGAGGAAGGTGCCAGTTGACTGCAGGCGTTCAATAATGTCAATTTTTTTTCTTAAACTGCTCCCCCCTCAGAGAGGTAGCGTCCTAGGCGGGTGCCTACCCCTTCTCCCGTCCCTGCACTGGTGGTTCAGCTTGGATCCTCTTGCAGGAATAGTGCCATACACTATTGCAGTCAGTACAATGGAAATCATTGACTTGTCAAATTTAAAGGCTTTTTTGCGAAGAAGAGAAAAATGAAGACTGTTTACTGGGTTTTTTCAACCATAGCTGTGATTAATGCAATGCTCCTTTGCTCATAGGGGAAATCAGTTTTATCAATCGCTTTGTTGGGGAGCTGTCCACTCCATTCTGGTCTTTCGGTCGTCCCACGTTACTTCTGACTCTCAGAATCCTACAGGATCTTATACGCGGTGTGGAAGACAATTTCTCTATATAATGAGCCTTGATGTGACTCTCATAGGAATGCAAAGTGAGATTCATTCACCTCTACATCACTAGTCAGAGCTGTAGACACCAGGTTAATTTAATGAAATATCAGACCACCACTTTCAGGCCATATTCACACCTTCAGTGTTTGGTCAGTATTTTACCTCAGTATTTCTAAGCCCAAACCAGGTGAGGAACAATCAGAGGAAAAGTATAATAGAAACACGTCACCATTTCTGCATTTATCACCCACTCCTGGTTTTGCCTTACACATACTGATGTAAAATACTGACCAAATACTGAATGTGTGAACGTGGCATGACATTTATTGCACTAGTCCATGTGCCGTCTGTTTTTTAATAACAGTTCCGTGTCTAATCCGTGAGACTCAGAGCAGGTTCTATTCTCATTCATTTTGCAGATCAGACTCAGCCATTAAAGTCTAAGGAAATCCATGTACAACGCATGAAGCACTGAAGACTTTTCTTTTCCTTTAGTGCTCCATCAGTGTTTCATCCATTTTTAATAGATCCATTAATAGTCAATGGATAAATAAAAGTTCAGACTGTCTACCTGCTTCAGTTTTTACAAATGTATGAGGAAAAAATATATCTATACAACACAGATATAAAATGGAGACAATGCGGAGACACATGGGAGAAAAAGGTTCTGTTTTACAAGGATATAGAAATAGACAAGGATTTGTGAATGTAGCGTCCTCTGAAGAATAGGTAAAATCCATCAAGCTTAAGACAAGACAGACTGATAACTCAGTGAGGAATACAATAGAAGCTGCCTATTGAAGTCTACGGAGAGGCTCCGGACATCACTAGGTAGGCTTCATTTCTACACATGAGCTTGATGTATCATCCATTACTTTTTCTGTACATTTATTAGCATTTGTTATGTTTGTAGCATGGTATTCTACAGTTAGCATTACTAGTCGTATATGCCTTTATATATGATGCGCCCCCTGGGCCTTGTGTGTGGGAATACCCGGAGCCGGGTCTCTGTGTGATGTCAGGGGTTGTAGTCTCCGTGGCGGCGACCCGGTCCCGTGGCTCAGGGTGGTCAAACCAGTGGCGGATCTGTTTACTAGGTTTTTAATGTTGAAATGTCCGACTATGCCACCCGTGGATTGCGGTCACTGAGAACCGCCGCTGCGGGGCAGACCGCTGAGGCTTATGTTGTGTGCGCAGCAGGGGGTAGTATAACTCCCCATGGGAGGAGTATAGCCTCAGGGCAGCATGTGTAGATGGTGAGGGTTGTGGTGCATAGGCGCAGCAGAAATGACTCAAAATCCATGCAGTGCAGTTCAGGGTCTTTACTGTTGGTGATGAAGGAGACCCTGCTGGGAGTACTGGCTAACATTAGAGGCCTGGTCCCTTGCGTGTGACTGAGCCTCCGGGCATTCTACGGCCAGAGGACCTGAAATCCCCTGCCAGGTGGTTTCTGCTGCTGGATGTGAATATCCTCACAGCCTCGGACTCCGGTGTCCGGTTCTCTGCGTCTTCTGCCAGGACGAGCTCTGCTGCTCCAGTCCCTGGCTCTCAGCTCCTGTCTCCTACAGGGCTCCTTGCTGCTCTATCCCTCTCTCTGGAACTAACTAGCTAACCTCGCCCCAGATCCAGTTTATAAAGGGTAGGTTCCTCCCCTCCCTGGACTGGGGCAGGAGGCGTTGCATGCAAATGTGCTCCTGACCAGGAAAACCCATGCTCGCTCTCAGACATGGTATTTCGACCACTGTGGCAACCAGACCCCCTGGGGTGCCACATTCCCCCCTAGTAAACTTTAGTACTCTGGGACTAAAAACTTTTTTTTTTTGAAAACACACATAACAGGGTATAAACAATAACACAACAATATATGTACAAGGAGTTCAATCTTGATAGGTCACGGCGCTTCCGTAACCAGGTGTCCATGTCACCCAAGATGCATTTTGAGGGACCCGTCCCAAACCCTCCACGTAGGCCCTGGGGTGGCTACAGGGCATCGATGATCCGGCGTTGGACCACGTCTTCAGCCACATCCACGGGTTTTTGTTCTGTGGTCTGGCCCAAAAGGGGCACTTAACAGGTGCAACTATTTACAAGGTACAGTTCCGGTTATTCATTGTCCATAACCTGTCCGTCCATAGACCCTGTCGGGTAACTTGAGAAACATAATCAGTATTGAGGTAACAAACATAAAACATTACAACATTTGCAATATACAGGTATATATCATTTCTCCTAGATTCTCCAGCGAGCGGGCTTCTGACCTCTAGTGCTCCTTGTTGACCTACGTAACACACTATCTGATGGTGTTCTTTCTGGGTCCCCTGTTTCCACCCCTTGTGTAGTGGGCTCGCTAGTGTCTGCACTACAGGTGTTTGGAGATGTTACGGGTCGTTTGGGCAGCTTTCTGCGTACTCTTTGGCTTACCACGGGCACGGCAGGCTCACTACTAGCAGAGGGTTGATTCTCCTGGGCTGCTGGTATGGAATCCTCTGCCTCCGGGGCCGGTTGCTCTTCCAATACTACTTGATCTTCTGTAGGCCCTTGAGGGGCTGGCTGGAGAAAGGTAAGGACGGGTACCACAATAGCGTTGTTAATTTGTGTCCAGGACCGGGGAAATTCTCCGAGTACTGTACTGACCATTTCTTCCCTTTCCTCTGCGGGTTGAGGGCTATCTTGGTCTTCATCAGTGCTTTGCAGCTGCTCGGGACACTTCTTCAGGTGGTCTCTAGAGACAGTGGCTGTGGTCTCTCCTCCATCCTTACTGATAACGCATACTTTCGGGTTTTCATGACTTGAGGGCAGTACTGTGTACGGGTCTTTCTCCCACTGGTCATCCAACTTATGGAGCCGCCTCTTCCTCTTCAAGACCTGCTCTCCAGGTGCCAGGGGAACAGCGGGAGCATGCTGGTTGTAAGTCCTCTCTTGCCTTTCTCTTGCTTGAGACAAACTTCTCTCAACACTCTCCTGCACTTTCCGGTACTGCTGCTGCCGTTCTGTATCCCAGTCTGCCTCTGGCGAGGTATCCTTGGGTGTCAGGACTCCCATATCCAGGTCAATAAGCAGCTTACCAGGTCTTGCTCTCATTAGGTAAGCCGGGGTGCAGTTGGTGGAATTTACTGGGATGTGGTTATACAAGTCCACCAGATCAGGCAGTTTTTCAGGACACAGACTGCGTTCTTCCAGGGGCAACGTTTTCAGCAAGTCTATCACCACCTGGTTCATCTTCTCACACAATTCGTTGATTTGGGGGTGATAGGGCATTGTCCTTATCTTCTTGCAGCCATAGAGGTTGCAGAACTCCTGGAAGACCTCCGCTTCGAAGGCTGGACCTTGGTCAGTCAACACTTGCTCTGGATACCCGTGTGGATGGCAGAAGTGCTGCTGGAAGGCTCTAGCTGCTGTCTGAGCTGTTAAGTCCTTGACAGGGACAACCACCAGGAACTGGGAGTAGTGGTCTACGATGGTGAGAGCGTAGACGTACCCGGACCTACTTGGAGCCAGCTTCACATGGTCCAAGGCTACCAGTTCTAGTGGCTC
The DNA here is from genome assembly GCF_046119375.1 of Phyllobates terribilis. Taxonomy (NCBI): domain Eukaryota; kingdom Metazoa; phylum Chordata; class Amphibia; order Anura; family Dendrobatidae; genus Phyllobates; species Phyllobates terribilis. The sequence goes on from NW_027363247.1 coordinate 191,804, forward strand.
CTTGGTGATGATGGGTTGCAGGGCAGTCTTCTGGCTGGCACGGTCCTTTCTTCTCAGGTTGCACGGGCCGCAGTCTCTGCACCATCTCTCAATGGCCCCTCTCATGCCTACCCAGAAGAACCGTTCACGCAACAGGAACTCCAACTTCTTCCATGCAAAGTGTCCTGCTCCGCCGTGGTATGCCTCCAGGACCATAGCCGCGTCTCATCTCGGGACCACTACCTGCCAGGTCAGCTCATGTGTCCGGGAGTTAACAATTCTCCGGCACAGCTTCCCCTTGTAGAGAAGCAGTTTACTCTTCTCCTTCCACAGCTGTTTGGTCTCTTCCGGAGCGTCTGGGTCAAGGCGGGCATCATCCTGTGTCAGCATCTCTTTTACCAGGCGGACGGCTGGGTCACTGTCTTGCGTCTCCGCCCAGCTGTAGTGGGGTAAGGGACTGAACGTGGCAGAGAGCTTGTCCCTTACACAGTGGGAACACTGGGTAATCTCATGACGGTGGAACGCAGGGAGTTCAATCTCTTCCAGTTCTTCTGGATCTTCCCCTCCGTCCGGCAAGTTCGGCATCCTGGACAGGGCGTCTGCGTTGGCATTTGTGCGTCCCGCCTGGTATTTGATTGTAAATTCATAGTTGGATAGGCGGGCCATCCATCTCTGCTCCAGGGCACCAAGTTTCGCAGTGTCCAGGTGTGTCAACGGGTTGTTGTCCGTGTACACGGTGAACTTGGAAGAGACAAGGTAATGTTTAAAGCGTTCTGTAACTGCCCACACCACTGCCAGGAACTCTAGCTTGAAGGAGCTATAATTTTCGGGGTTTCTCTCTGTAGCCCGGAGCTTCCTGCTGGCATAAGCAATTACCCGTTCTCTGCCCTGTTGAATCTGGGACAGCACCGCCCCTAGCCCGATGTTGCTCGCGTCCGTGTGGTGGATGAAAGGCTGGCCGTAATCTGGGTAAGCCAGGACCTCATCCCCCGTGAGGGCCATCTTCAGCTGGCGGAAAGACTCATCCTCCAGCTTGTCCCATTTGAAGGGTGGCTTCTGATTCTTGGTCTTTGACTGACCCAACAGGAGGTTTTGCATAGGGGCTGCCATTTTGGTGAACCCGGGGATGAATCTTCGGTAGTAGCCTACCAACCCGAGGAACTGCCGCACTTCCTTTATGCTGGAGGGTCTTGGCCAGTCCTTAATCACTGTAATTTTATCAGGGTCTGGAGCTACTCCATCAGCACTCACCATGTGTCCCAGGTACTGTACTTTTGGTTTCAGTAGATGACACTTGGAGGGTTTCACCTTTAGGCCGTAGCCTGCCAGGGCGTCAAACACCTCTGCCAGGTGTTTCAGATGGTCCTCATATGTTTTGGAATACACGATGACATCATCCAGGTATAGCAGGACCGTCTCGAAATTCCTGTGCCCCAGGCAGCACTTCATCAACCGCTGGAAGGTTCCTGGTGCGTTGCAGAGCCCGAATGGCATACAGTTGAATTCGCTGAGAACCATCGGGGTGGTGAACGCGGTCTTCTCCTTGTCTGCCTCTGCTACAGGAACCTGCCAGTACCCGCTAGTAAGATCCAAAGTGGAGAAGAAGTTAGCAGACTTTAATGCAGCTAAAGATTCCTCTATCCTAGGTAACGGGTACGCATCTTTGTGTGTGATACGGTTGACCTTTCTGTAATCTACACACATTCTCATGGTGCCATCTTTCTTTTTCACAAGAACTAGTGGAGCTGCCCAGGGGCTACAGCTGTCCCTGATTACCCCAGCCTCCTTCATGTCTCGCAACATCCCCTTGGTATTCTGATAGTGTGCAGGGGGTACAGGTCGGTATCTTTCCTTTATGGGTGGATGGTCTCCTGTGGGGATGTGGTATTCTACCCTCTTTACTTGCCCAAAGTCTAGCGGGTGTTTGCTAAAGACTCTTTCGTACTCCTGCACCACCAGGTAGACTCCCTGTTTTTGGTGTGAGGGAGTGGAGTCTGTGCCCACATGCAGCTTCTGACACCAGTCCTCCATTCGTTTCTTGGAGCTGTTACACTCCTCTAGTTGAGATGGAGGCAAGGGTTCCACGGCCTTTATGGAGTTTTGGTTAACGGTGAACAATTTGGCTAGAGTGGCATACCGGGGCAAGTATACTTCTCTTTCCCCAATGTTTAGGATGCGGATGGGTACCCTCCCATGGCATACATCGACCACCCCCCGTGCCGTCAAAATGGTGGGCCTACTGTCTGAGTAGACGGGTTCTACCATGGCTTGGTAGTCCCTTCCTCTTAACCCGATTGCAGTCCGGCACCAGATCATCATCTCACTCTTTGGGGGCATGGCGATAGGGAACGGGTCACTCATCCTTACACTACCAATCTCACCACCAGACAGTTCTACCTGCTGCCTTTTCATCAGGGCTCTGATCTCTTTTTGTGGGACATGCTACTGGCTGGAGCTGGCGTTCACCGCAACCTGCTGTAATATGACAATTATCTCTGCAAGACAATTTTCAATAACATTAGTACCCAAGGTTATCTTAGGGTGGCTTTCACGACGGTCAATGTCCACAATAATCAGTCCTTGCGCTGGCAGTTCAACTTTACCAATCTTTATGGTCACCTCCTTGAATCCCACCTGCGGCACGGGCTGACCATGGCTTGCGATGATGCTCAAATCGTCATCTGGGTAGCGGGTAATATCTGAGTCATTCCAGTACCGCTTAAAGAGCACATAGGGGATGGTGGTTACCTGTGACCCGGTGTTCAGTAGTGCACTCATAGGAATGCCATCCAGCACCACAGGCAAGACCGGTCGTCCCCCTACGTACTTATCATGCCAGCTCGATGGGCCTGATGATCTTATGCCTGGGGGTCGGTCCTCTGCCCCAGGTCGGGCCCATTTAAATGACAGTACCTTGCCATATGTCCTGGTTGGTTGCAGCGGCGGCAGATGGGTTGTCCGTCCTGGTCATAGCGGTCGCTGGGCCTTCCTCTGAACGATGGGATCCTCCTCCGTTGGCTCCAAGGGACGTCCTCCGGACTGGAAGCCAGCTGGATCTTTCCTGGGGAAGACACCTGTAAAGACTGCACAGTTCTTGCTAGCGCGGCAACGCTTTTGGTCAGATCTTGGACCTGATGGTGCAGGTCTACAGCCGGGGCTTTGTCCAAAGCCTGTGCATCAGCTCCCACAGGCTCTGCAGGCAAGGGTGCCGCCTCCTGGTGATAGGTGATAGCAGGGCGCCTGTGGGTTACAGCGCCACCTGGTGCCGGTTCTCGGAGCACCCGGATGGCCCTGTCATTAAACTGCGCAAAGTCCAAATCAAGGTTCTACAAGGACATTACACGCAACTGGGTTCGGTGGGCGCTGGACAGTAGACCCTCAATGAACTGTTCAGTCAACAGCTTATCCTCATTCCGCACGCTGTCAGGGTCTGCCTACTTAATGGCTCTCAGGGCCTCCTGCAAATTCAAAGCATAGTACCGTATACTGTCTTGTGCCCGCTGTTTGCATTCATAAAATTTTAGCTTGATCTCTGCTGAGGTGCGGGTATCAAAAGTGCCAGTATTTCCTTTACAGTCCCCTTTTCCCTGGCTGACCAGGACTTCACTTCTCTTTTGGCTGCTCCAATTAACTGACCTATCAGGATGCTCACTTTATGTTCCTTGGACAGGGGGTATACTTTGAATAGGCTATACAGTCTTTCTTTAAAGTTGCTCAGGGTATGCGACTCCCCTGAGTACTGGGGTAACCATGCCGCTCCAGGGACATATGGCATTGTGAACGGCATCACTGCGGCAGCAGCCGCGCTGGCGGTAGGAGCTCCCTCCATTCCTGGTGTCTTCCTCCCCCCTAATTAACCGTGGCCTACCTTCCATTGCTTCTTCTCGTAGGCCGCGGCTCCGCAGGCGATCGTCGGGGTCGAGGACCTTGCGTCGCACGCTGGTGACGTCTGCGTCCGCTGGGCTCCTTCCAGGACCTTGCGCAATGTCAGTACGTAAGGCGGGGCTTCAGCTCTTGCGCGCTTTTGGCGTCCACGCCCCTCTTCTTCCCGCGCGGTGTCCCAAAATGGCGCCCAATAGCGGGAAAATGGCTGCGGATGGCGGAAAAACATCTGCGGATGGCGGGAAACTTCACCACGGTAAGTATCACAGTCTTTCTTCAGGCATGCAGTACCCGGTGGTTGCGGGCACGAGATCCTGCCGACTACGCCAAAGTTAATGCGCCCCCTGGGCCGTATGTGTGGGAATACCCGGAGCCGAGTCTCTGTGTGATGTCAGGGGTTGTAGTCTCCGCGGCGGCGACCCGGTCCCGTGGCTCAGGGTGGTCAAACCAGTGGCGGATCTGTTTACTAGGTTTTTAATGTTGAAATGTCCGACTATGCCACCCGTGGATTGCGGTCACTGAGAACCGCCGCTGCGGGGCAGACCGCTGAGGCTTATGTTGTGTGCGCAGCAGGGGGTAGTATAACTCCCCACGGGAGGAGTATAGCCTCAGGGCAGCGTGTGTAGATGGTGAGGATTGTGGTGCATAGGCGCAGCAGAAATGACTCAAAGTCCGTGCAGTGCAGTTCAGGGTCTTTACTGTTGGTGATGAAGGAGACCCTGCTGGGAGTACTGGCTAACATTAGAGGCCTGGTCAGTCTGTGAGCGAACAAGAATCCCCCTGGCCAGGTGGAGGTGTAGGCCTTCCCGTCTGACTGCACTCTTCCTGGCTACCTTGCTGTAGTCGTGTAGTAGCCCACGTCCCTGAGTGTACCGTGTGGTGCTCACCCGTATGGCTGGTGACTTGGGGCCTTTGGTTCCTTCCGCTCCTCGATGGCGGTGCCGGTCTCTTGCGTGTGACTGAGCCTCCGGGCTTTCTACGGCCAGAGGACCTGAAATCCCCTGCCAGGTGGTTTCTGCTGCTGGATGTGAATATCCTCACAGCCTCGGACTCCGGTGTCCGGTTCTCTGCGTCTTTTGCCAGGACGAGCTCTGCTGCTCCAGTCCCTGGCTCTCAGCTCCTGTCTCCTACAGGGCTCCTTGCTGCTCTGTCCCTCTCTCTGGAACTAACTAACTAACCCCGCCCCAGATCCAGTTTATAAATGGCAGGTTCCTCCCCTCCCTGGACTGGGGCAGGAAGCGTTGCATGCAAATGTGCTCCTGACCAGGAAAACCCATGCTCGCTCTCAGATATGGTATTTCTACCACTGTGGCAAGCAGACCCCCTGGGGTGCCACATATACATATATTTTCACACTTTTTGAATGGGCTATGTATGGACTAGCTTTGGTTGTACTCAGGGCCTGTTTTAGAGATAGTGGGGCCCCAAATGCTCACAAATTGCACCATCACACAGAAATATTTTGGTTGTATTTACATGCGCTGAGTTCAGGCCATTAAACGAGCGCGATCGACAATATTGAAGTCATTCGACGCTTGTTTCCCGGGTTCTTTACACCGGCTGAGGAAGAATGATGGGGACAGAACAGTCACTAGTAGATCAATCTGTCCCCTTACAGTACCATTTTATTAGCAGTATATCTGCAGATTACACCAAACGATGTGCTGCTGAGAACAATGAGCTTTGTTTTGGCATAAACAATCCAATCACTCCATGAATAGGCAGCATTGTGCTCCTTAAGTACAATATGCCCCATAGTCCTCCATATAGTATAATGTGCCCCATAATCCTCCATACAGTATAATGTACTCTCCATAGTTCTCAATACTGTATAATGCAGCCCTCATATAGTACAATGCACTCCCCATAGTCCTCAATACAGTACAATGCAGCCCCCATAGAGTATAATGCTGCCCCATAGAGTACATATACTATAATGCACCCACCATAGCCCTCCAGCCTTGTGACCACCATGTTCTCAATGATGTAAAAAAATAAATACAATACTCACCTCTCCCCGTTCCCCCACTGCTCCGGTCTGTGCAGCATGTCTGCTTGGCCTCAGCAGCTCCACTGCCTGGCACACAATTAAGTGACATAAATGACGCGCCCCCTGGGCCGTGGGGAGACCCGGAGCCGGGCCTGTAGATGCTGGGGGTTGTAGTCACTGTGGCAGCGACCCGGTCCGTGACCCAGGGCGGTCAAACCAGGGTAATCTATGTGTCTCAGTTATTGATAGTCTGACTGTGCCACCTGTGGATTGCGGTTATTGGAAACCGCCGCTGCAGGGCAGTCCGTTGAAGCTAGTGGTATGCGCAGCAAGGTAGTGGAACTCCTCACAGGAAGAGTGTAGCTTCAGGGCAGCGTGTATGGATGATGGTGGTGATAGTGCCTGGATCAGTAATAATAACACGGAGTCTTTGCAGTGCAGTCCTAGGGTCTTTACTGGTGGTAATTATATAGGCCCCAACGGGAGTACTTGCTAGGGATGAGGACCTGGTCAGTCTGGGAGCAATCCTAGAATCCCCTGGCCAGGTGGAGTTGTAGGCCTGCCGTTCCGACTGTACTCTTTTGGCTATCCCGCTTATAGTCGTGTTGTAGCCCACGTCCCTGAGTGTAACCTGCTGCTCACCCGTATGGCTGTCGACTTTGATCCTGTGTATTCCTCGCTCCTCTGAGGTGGTACTGGTCCTTTCGTGTGGCTGAGCCTCCGGGCTTCTGTCAGCCAGGAGACCTGCAATCTCCTGCCTTGCGGTTTCTGCTGCTGGATATACAATCTTCACAGCCTCGGACTCCGGTGTCAGGTCTTCTGTATCCACTGGCCAGGACGAGCTCTGCACAGCTCCAGTCCTCAGCTCCTTGCTCCTTAGTCCTAACTGACTCCTGACACTGAACTAGACTCTCACTAGACTGACTAACCCCGCCTCCAGATCCAGTTATATAGGTCAGGATCCTCCCCTTTTCTGGTCTGGAGCAGGAGGTGTTGCTTGTAGTGTGTTCCCTGACCAGGAAACTCCTGTTTTGCTTCCAGACATGGTATTACTACCACTGTGGCAACCAGACCCTCTGGGGTGCCACATTCCACCCTAGTAAATTTCAGTACTCCGGGACTGAACATATTTTGCAAAAATACAACAGGTAACAATACATTAACATATTTACAACCATTAGAGTCTTTAAAGGTCACGGTATCATCCGCAACCAGGTGTCCATTTCACTGAAACAAGGTGCAATCTGAGGGACCCGTCCCAAACCCTCAACGTAGGCCCTAGGGTGGCTACAGGACATTAATGATCCGGAGTTGGACCACATCTTCAGCCACCTCCACGGGTTTTTGTTCTGTGGTCTGGCACCAAAGGGGCACTTTACAGGTGCAACTATTTACAGGCAGAGTTTTTGGTTATTCATTGTCCATAACCTGAAAGTCTTTTTGGACCCTGTAGGGTAACTGGAAAAACATATTCAATACACACACAAAACAATTCAACATTACAGTTATAGTTACATTTAAATTTTCCAACGAGCAGGAATTTGACCTCTGGTGATTCTGGTGGACCTGCGTAGCACACTGTCTGTCTGTGTTCCACTCTGGTCCCCTTTCCCTACCCCTGGTGTGGTGGGCACTGTGTGACCTGCACTACTGGTATTTTGAGGTGTCACTGGTAGGTTGGGCAGCTTCATACGGATCCTTTGGCTTACCGTGGGTACGACAGGCTCGCTACTAGCAGAGGGTAGATTCTCCTGGTCTGCTGATGAGGAATCTTCTGTCTCCGGGGCCAATGGTTCTTCCAACTCTACTGAGACTTCTGTAGGTGCTTGAGGTGCTGGTTGGAGAAATGTAAGGACAGGCACAACAATGGCATTATTCACTTGTGTCCATGACCGGGGAAATTCTCCGAGTACCGTGCTGACCATTTCTTACACTTCCTCTGCGGGTTGAGGGATATCTTGGCCTTCTTCAGCATGCTGTAGCTGCTCGGGACATTTCTTCAGGTGGTCTCTGGAAACTGTTGCTGTTGTCTCACCTCCGTCCTTACTTATGAGGCACACCTTGGTATTATCATGACTTGATGGTAGAATGGTGTACGGCTCTTTTTCCCACTGGTCATCCAACTTGTGGAGTCGCCTCTTCCTCTTTAGGACTTGCTCTCCAGGTGACAAGGGGGCAGCAGGTGCATGTTGATTGTAAGTCCTCTCTTGCCTTTCTCTTGCTTGGAACAGACTTCTTTCAACACTTTCCTGTACCTTGCGGTATTGCTGTTGCCGCTCAGTGTCCCAATCTGCGTCTGGTGAGGCGTCCTCTGGTGTCAGAACTCCCATATCCAGGTCGATGGGCAGCTTACCAGGTCTCGCTCTCATCAGGTAAGCTGGTGTGCAGTTGGTGGAATTCACTGGGATATGATTGTAGAGGTCCACTAGGTCTAGCAACTTTTCTGGCCACAGACTGCGTTCCTCCAGGGGCAATGTCTTCAGTAGGTCTATCACCACCTGGTTCATCTTTTCACACATCCTGTTGGTCTGGGGGTGATAAGGCGTTGTCCTGATCTTCTTGCAGCCGTACAGGTTGCAGAACTCCTGGAATACCTCCGCTTCGAAGGCCGGACCTTGGTCAGTTAGCACACGTTCTGGGTAACCATGCGGGCGGCAGAAGTGCTGTTGGAAAGCTCTGGCTGCTGTCTGAGCTGTTTGGTCCTTGACTGGCACTACTACCAGAAACCGGGAGTAGTGGTCTACGATGGTGAGAGCGTAGACATAGCCTGACCTGCTTGGGGACAGCTTCAAATGGTCTAGGGCTACCAGTTCGAGCGGCTGCTTGGTGATGATGGGCTGCAGGGGAGCCCTCTGGCTGTCACGGTCTTTCCTTCTCAGGTTGCACGGTCCGCAGTCTCGACACCACCTCTCGATTGCTCCTCTCATGCCGACCCAATAGAACCGTTCACGCAGCAGGACTTCCAGCTTTTTCCATCCGAAGTGTCCTGCTCCATCGTGGTACACTTCCAAGACCATAGACGCGTCCCGCCTCGGGACTACCACCTGCCAGACCAGCTCATGCGTCTGGGAGTTGACAGTTCTTTGACACAGCTTCCCTTCATAGATGAACAGCTTACTCTTCTCTTTCCACAGCTGTTTGGTCTCCTCTGGAGCATCTGGGTCAGGGTATGAGTCGGCTCGTGTCAGCAACTCTTTGACTAGGTGGACGGCCGGGTCACTGTCTTGTGTTTCTGCCCAGCCGTGGTGGGGCAAGGGATTGAATGTGGCCTCTTTAGTGGAAGAGTACCTGTCTTTCACACAGTGGGAGCACTGAGTTATCCCATGACGGTGGAAAGCGGGGATTTCTATCTCTTCCAGTTCTTCTGGGTCTTCTCCCCCATCTGGCAAGTTAGGCATCCTGGACAGTGCATCTGCATTGGCATTCTTGCGCCCAGCCCGGTACTTGATGGTGAACTCATAATTGGAGAGTCGGGCCATCCATCTCTGCTCCAGGGCACCAAGTTTCGCAGTGTCCAGGTGTGTCAGCGGGTTTTTGTCTGTGAATACGGTGAACTTGGAAGAGGCGAGGTAATGTTTAAAGCGCTTTGTCACTGCCCATACCACTGCGAGGAACTCTAGCTTGAAGGAGCTGTAATTTTCAGGGTTCCTTTCTGAGGGCCGGAGCTTCCTGCTGGCATAAGTGATTACCCGTTCTCTGCCCTGCTGGATCTGGGACAGCACCGCTCCCAGTCCCACGTTGCTCGTGACGCGCCCCCTGGGCCTGTGTGGTGCAGGGGGATACCCGGAGCCGGATCGCTGGGGGTTGTAGTCCTCCATGGCGGTGACCCGGTCCGTGCCCAGGGCGGTCAAACCAGTGGCAGTCTATAGGTAAGAACAATGTCAGTGGGGACCGCCGCTGCGCTGCCGACCGCTGAGGCTGATGTTGTTTGCGCAGCCGAGTATGGGATAACTCCCCACGGGAGAAGTATTGCCTCAGGGCAGCTAAGGTGGATGATGGGAGTGATGGTGTGAGCGTCCCAGTAGTAATGGTGCTGGTGCAAGGAAGCACAGAGACGTGTGGTGCAGTTCAGGGCCTTTACTGATGGTATAAAGCAGACCCTCCCGGGAGTACTGGTTAGCAGTAGGGGCCTGGTCAGTCTGTGAGCAAGCAGGATCTCCCCTGTCCAGGTGGAGTTGTAGGCCTCCCCGACTATCTGCACTCTTTCCTGGCTACCTTGCTGTATGCGGGTAGAAGTAGCCCACGTCCCTGAGTATACCGTGTGGTGCTCACCCGTATGGCCGGTGACTTGGGGCCTTCCGTCAGCCTTCGCTTCACGATGGCGGTGCTGGTCCCTTGCTTGTGACCGTGCCTTCGGGTTTCTAAGGCCAGAGGACATGGAATCCCCTGCCGGTTGGATTCTGCTGCTGGACCTGGATGTCCCCACAGCCTCGGACTCCGTGTCCGGTATTAGTGTCTTCAGCCAAGGCGAGCTCTCTAGCTTCCAGCCTCTGGCACTCGCTCCTGCTCCTACAGAGCTCCTGTTGTCACTTTCCCTCTCCAGGCTCTGACTAACTTAATCCCGCCCCAGACCCAATTTATAAGGGCAGATTCCTCCCCTCCCAGGTCTGGGCGGGCAGTGTTGCATGCTTAGGGCTCCTGACCAGAGAAACCTCCCACTTGCTCTCAGACATAATATCTCTATTACTGTGGCAACCAGACCCCTGGGGTGTCACATTTCCGCCTAGTAAATTTTAGTACTCCGGGACTAAACATATTTTTAAAGAAACATAAATGCAGGGTATAACAATAATACAATAACATATTTACAAGAAGCTTTAGTTCTTTAAAGGTCACGGCGTGTCCGAAACCGGGTGTCCATATCACCCAAGGTGAACTTTTAAGCGAAGTAGGGGACCTGTCCAAATCAAACCCCTTGCTTTGGCCCTGGGCGTGGCTGCAAGGCTGGAGCTAGCTACTTTGGGCCGCAAGTAGGCCACGCCAGACAATTTTTCTCTTCCGCGGCCGTCTTCGCAAGAGGCACAAATGGTGCAACTATCTACAAGATTGTTCCGGTTATCCAGTGTCCATAACCTGTTAGTCCAAATAAATCTGCAGGGTAACTGAGAAACATAATTAGTAACAGGCAACAACACAAACCGTAAACATTTTCAAGAAACAGGTAAATTTACAGTGCATTAGTTTAGATTCTCCAGCGAGCGGGCATTTGACCTCTAGTGACTCTAGTGGACCTACGGAGCTCACTAACTGGTCCTGCACTACAGGGTGTAGGAGGTGTTATGGGTAAGCTGGGCAGCTGTCTGCGCACTCTTTGGCTCACTAGGGGCACGGCAGGCTCACTACTAGCAGAGGGTTGATTCTCCTGTACTGCTGGTGTGGACTCTTCTGCCTCCTGGGCCGGCTGCTCTTCCAGCTCTACCTGGTCTTCTGTAGGCACTTGAGGGGCTGGCTGGAGAAAGGTGAGGACGGGCACCACGATAGCGTTGTTTACTTGTGTCCAGGACCGGGGAAAGTCTCCGAGTACGGTGGTGATCATTTCCTCCTTTTCCTCTACAGGTTGAGGGTCTTCCTGATCTTCATCCGTGCTTTGCAACTTCTCGGGGCACTTTTTCAGGTGGTCTCTGGAGACAGTGGCTGTGGTCTCTCCTCCATCCTTGCTGATGACGTACACCTTTGGATTATGGTGGCTTGAGGGCAGTACGGTGTACGGGTCCTTTTCCCACTGATCGTCCAATTTATGGAGTCGCCTTTTTCTTTTCAAGACCTGCTCTCCAGGTACCAGGGGAACAACGGGAGCATGTTGGTTATAAGTCCTCTCCTGCCTTTCTCTTGATTGACAGAGACTTCGCTCGACGCTCTCTTGTACTTTCCGGTACTGCTGCTGCCATTCTGTATCCCAGTCTGTCTCTGGTGAGGTGTCCTCGGGTATCAGGACTCCCATATCCAGGTCAACAGGCAGCTTACCAGGTCTTGCTCGCATTAGGTAAGCCGGGGTACAGTTGGTGGAACCTACCGGGATGTGGCTATACAGGTCCACCAGATCGGGCAGTTTCTCAGGCCACAGACTGCGTTCTTCCAGGGGCAATGTTTTTAGCAGATCTATCACCACCTGGTTCATCTTCTCGCAGAGTCCATTGGTTTGGGGTGATAGGGCGTTGTTCTTATCTTCTTGCAGCCATACAGGTTGCAGAACTCCTGGAAGACCTCCGCTTCGAAGGCTGGTCCTTGGTCCGTCAGCACTTGGTCCGGGTACCCGTGTGGGCGTCAGAAGTGCAGCTGGAAGGCTCTAGCTGCTGTTTGTGCTGTTAAGTCTTTGACGGGGACCACCACTAGGAATCGGGAGTAGTGATCCACGATGGTTAGGGCGTAGACATACCCGCTTCTGCTTGGAGCCAGTTTAACATGGTCCAGAGCGACCAGTTCCAGCGGCTGCCTGGTGATGATGGGCTGCAGTGGAGTCCTCTGGCTGGCACGGTCCCTTCTTCTTAGATTGCACGGGCCACAGTCTCTACACCACCTCTCAATGGCTCCTCTCATGCCTATCCAGTAGAACCGTTCACGCAGCAGGAACTCCAGCTTCTTCCATCCGAAGTGCCCTGCCCCATTGTGGTAGGCCTCCAGCACCATAGCTGCGTCCCGTCTCGGTACCACCACCTGCCAGATCAGCTCATGTGTCCGGGAATTGACCATTCTGCGGCACAACTTCTCCTTGTAGAGGAACAGTCTGCTCTTCTCCGTCCACAGTTGCTTGGTCTCTTCCGGAGCATCTGGGTCTAGGCGGGCGTCAGCCTGGGTCAGCATCTCCTTCACCAGACTGACTGCGGGGTCACTGTCTTGCGTCTCCACCCAGTTGTAGTGGGATAAGGGGTTGAACGTAGCGGATCGCTGGCCCCTCACACGGTGGGAATACTGGGTAATCCTATGACGGTGAAATGCAGGGAGTTCGATCTCTTCCAATTCTTCCGGATCCTCCCCTTCGTCCAGTAAGTTTGGCATTCTGGACAGGGCGTCCGCGTTGGTATTGGAGCGTCCTGCCCGGTATTTGATTGTGAACTCAAAATTGGACAGGCGGGCCATCCATCTCTGCTCCAGGGCACCCAGTCTTGCAGTGTCCAGGTGTGTCAACGGGTTGTTGTCCGTGTACACGGTGAACCTGGAAGAGGCAAGGTAATGCTTGAAACGTTCTTTTACTGCCCACACCACTGCCAGGAACTTTAGCTTGAACGAGCTGTAATTCTCAGGGTTTCTTTCCGTGGGTCGCAGTTTTCGGCTGGTGTAAGCAATTACCCGTTCTCTCCCCTGCTGGATCTGGGACAGTACGGCTCCTAGCCCGATGTTGCTTGCGTCCGTGTAGAGGATAAAGGGCTGGCTGTAATCAGGGTACGCCAGGATTTCATCCCCCGTGAGGGCCATCTTCAGCTGGCGGAAGGACTCCTCTTCCAGCTTTTCCCATTTGAAGGGTGGCTTCTGGTTTTTGGCCTTCCTGGACTGGCCTATCAGGAGGTCCTGCATAGGAGCTGCCTTCTTGGTAAAACCGGGAATGAATCTTCGGTAGTAGCCTACCAACCCGAGGAACTGCCGCACTTCCTTTATGCTGGATGGTCTTGCCAGTCCTTAATCACGGTGATCTTATCAGGGTCGGGAGCCACTCCGTCAGCACTCACCACGTGTCCCAGGTATTGTACCTTTGGCTTCAGGAGATGACACTTTGAGGGTTTTACCTTTAGGCCATAGTTCGCCAGGGCTTCAAACACTTCTGCCAGGTGTTCCAGATGATCCTCATAGGTCTTGGAATAGACGATGACGTCGTCCAGGTATAATAGGACCGTCTCGAAGTTCCGGTGTCCCAGACAGCATTCCATCAACCGTTGGAAGGTTCCTGGTGCATTGCAGAGCCCGAATGGCATACAGTTAAATTCGCTGAGTCCCATCGGGGTGGTGAATGCGGTCTTCTCCCTGTCCGCCTCTGCTACAGGAACCTGCCAGTACCCGCTAGTGAGATCCAAAGTAGAGAAGAAGTTAGCAGATTTTAATGCAGCTAAGGACTCTTCTATCCTTGGTAACGGGTACGCATCTTTGTGTGTGATACGGTTGACCTTCCTGTAGTCTACACACATTCTCATGGTGTTGTCTTTCTTTTTCACTAAGACTAGTGGAGCTGCCCAGGGGCTACAGCTGTCCCTAATTACCCCAGCCTCCTTCATGTCTTTTAGCATCCCCTTGGCGTGTTGATAGTGTGCAGGGGGTACGGGTCGATATCTCTCCTTTATGGGAGGATGGTCTCCCGTTGGGATGTGATGTTCTACCCCCATTACTCGCCCAAAGTCTAGCGGGTGTTTACTAAACACTCTCTCATACTCTTGAACCACCCGATAGACTCCCTGTTTTTGGTGTGAGGGAGTGGAGTCAGTACCCAAATGCAGTTGCTGACACCAGTCCTCCATTGGTTTCTTAGAGCCGTTACCTTCCTCTGGTTGAGATGGAGGCAAGGGTTCCACGGCCTGTACAGAGTTCTGGTTGATGGTGAACAATTTGGCTAGCGTGGCATACCGGGGCAGGTATACTTCTCTGTCTCCGATATTGATGATGCGGACGGGCACCCTCCCATGGCGTACATCGACCACCCCCCGTGCTGTCAAATTGGTGGGCCTACTGTCTGAGTAGACGGGTTCTACCATTGCTTGGTAGTCTCTACCTCTTAGACCAATAGCTGCCCGGCACCAAATCATCATCTCACTTTTTGGGGGAATGGCAATAGGGAACGGGTCACACATTCTCACGCTACCTATCTCACCACCAGATAGTTCCACCTGTTGCCGCTTCATCAGTGCCCGGATCTCTTTTTGGAGCACACGCTGCTGGCTGGAACTGGTGTTCTTGGCAACCTGTTGCAAAATAAGAATCACCTCTGCAAGACAGTTTTCGATTACATTAGTACCTAGGGTTATTTTTGGGTGACTCTCGCGACGGTCAATGTCCACAATGATAAGTCCTTGTGCCGGCAGTTCAACTTTACCGACCTTGATGGTCACCTCTTTAAATCCTATCTGTGGCACGGGCTGACTATTGCTGGCTATAATGCTCAGGTCGTCATCTGGGTAGCGGGTTATGTCCGAGTCATTCCAGTACTGCTTGAAGAGCACGTACGGGATGGTGGTGACCTGTGACCCGGTGTCTAGTAGGGCACTCATAGGAATGCCATCCAGTACCACAGGCAAGACCGGACGTCCCCCTACGTATTTGTCACGCCAGTTCGATGGGCCTGATGATCTTAAGCCTGGGGATTGGCCCTCTACCCCAGGTTGTGCCCGTTTAATTGACAGTACCTTGCCATATGTCCGGGTTGATTGCAGCGGCGGCAGATGGGTCGTCCGTCCTCGTTGTATCTGTTGCTGGGGACTTCCTCTGGCCGGTAGGGTCCTCCTCAGTCGGCGCCACGGGACGTCCTCCGGTCCGGATGCCAGCTGGATCTTTTCTGGAGAAGAGACCTGTAAATGTGTCACCCTGGCCTGGATGCCACAAGTGTAATTAAAGCTGTGTCTGAGAGCAAGGAGGAGGTTCTCTAGTCAGGGGAACATTAGCATGCAATGCCTCCTGTCTCAGGCCAGTAGGGGGAGCTGGCTGCCCCTATAAAAGCTGGTACTGGGAGCAGGGTTAGAGAGAACCAGATGACCTGTCTCAGGACTGAGACGTGTCTCAGCAGAGCAGGGACAGACAGTTGCATTGTAACCTAAGAGGAAGTGTGGCAGCAGTAGAGCCACAAACCAGAGACAAGAGGCGAAGAGAGCCTGTCTTGGCAGAGAAAAGACTTACTTTACCAGACTTTGGTGTCTGAGGCTGGGAGGATTCTACATCCCCCAGCAGAGAACCAGTCCGCAAGGGACTGTATATTCCTTGGCCTAAGAAGCCTGGAGGCTATGCCACAACAGAAGGGACCAGCAGAGCCGTACAAGGCTGGGAGCAGAAAGGAACCCACGTCGCAGGCCATACAGGCGAGAATACACGGAAAGCTCAGAAACGTGGGCTGTTACCCTGTAACGAGGAGATAGACAGAAGGAGCGCAGAAAGCACGGTAGGCCTACACCCTCACGCTGACCAGGGCCAATTTCCCCGTTGCTCTCAGACATCCAGGTCCCCTCCTAGCTGGGACTGTTTATGGGTCAGTTTACCTGTTTCAGTAAAGACCCTGGACTGCAACCTATTGTCTGTG
Source organism: Phyllobates terribilis (assembly GCF_046119375.1). NCBI lineage: Eukaryota > Metazoa > Chordata > Amphibia > Anura > Dendrobatidae > Phyllobates > Phyllobates terribilis. The sequence continues at coordinate 207,865 of NW_027363247.1, forward strand.
TGCTCCTTCGCGCCTCCAGCACTACTGGTACTGGGACTCTCACCACCATCACTCCCACCATCCACTACACTGCCCTGGGGCTGCACTCTTCCCGTGGGGAGTCACACCATCCCAGCTGCACACCTCATCAGCCCCAGCGGTCTGCCTTGCAGCGGCGGTACCTAATGACCGCAAATCCACGGGTGGCGTAGTCGGACATAAACAATAGCACATAACAGACTACCACTGGTCTGACCACCCTGAGCCACGGAATCGGGTTGCCACTACTACTCCCATCGTTCCCCCTATTGCCCGGATCCGAGTGCCCCACGGCCCAGGGGGCGAGTCAGCTTTGGCGTAGTCGGCAGGATTTCATGCCCGCAACCACCGGGTACTGCGTGCCTGAAAAAGACTTTTGTAACTTACCTGTGGCGAAGTTTCCCGGCGTCCGGAGTCGTTTCCCGCCATCCGGAGCCGATTCCCGCCATCAGACGCCATCTTGAACCGTTTCCCGCCGTCTTCCCGCCATCTGCAGCTGCTTCCCGCCATCGGACGCCATCTTCAGGACGCCGCGCGGGAAGAAGAGGGGCGTGGACGTCAAAACCGCGCGAGATCCGAAGCTCCGCCCCACGCACCGACGCTGCACAAGGTCCTGGAAGGGAGAGAGAGCGACGCTGACGTCATCAGGACGCGACGCAAGGTCCTCGTCCAGAGCAGCAGCAGCGGAGCCGCGGCCTACAGAAGAGGATCGTCGGAAGGTAGGCCACGCTTGACTAGGGGGGAGGAAGATGTCGGACACAGAGGCCCCCACTACCACCAACGCAGCTGCAGCAGCGGTGATGCCCTTTTCCCTGCCCTACATCCCTGGAGCGGCCTGGCTGCCCAAGTACTCAGGGGAGCCCCATGCCCTAACTGACTTTAAGGAAAGGCTGTACAGTTTGTTCCAGGTTTACCCCCTGACAGAGGAACAGAAGGTCAGCATATTAACAGGGCAGTTAACTGGCGCAGCCCAGAGGGAGGTAAAATCATGGCCCACTGAGGAGAAAAGGACTGTGAAGGGTATTCTTGCCCGGCTGCGGGGTACCTTTGACACACGTACCTCCGCTGAAATTAAAATGAGGTTCTATGGATGTAAGCAGCGGGCACAGGACAGCATCAGAGACTATGCCCTAAATCTGCAGGAAGCCCTGAGGGTTATTCAACAAACTGACTCTGGCAGTGTGCAGGAAACGAATAAGCTGCTAACAGAACAATTCATAGAAGGTCTGCTGTCTAGCGCCCACAGGGCCCAACTGCGCCTCATGTTCTTTCAGAACCCCGACCTGACCTTTGCCCAATTTAAGGACAGGGCCATAAGGGTGCTCCGTGAATCTGCAACCAGTGGCGCTATAAACCCCCGGCGCCCTGCTCTCACCAACCACCAGGAGGCGGCGCCCTCCTCTATGGATCCCGTGGGGGCTGATGCACAGGCCCTGAACCAAGCCCCGTCGAAAGACCTGCACCACCAAGTCCAGGAGCTGACCAGGAGCATCGCGGCGTTGACCAGGACCGTCCAGGCGTTGCAAGTGGACCCGTCAAGACCCATCGAGCTGGCTTCAAGTCCGGAGGATGTCCCGTGGCGTCGACAGAGGAGGATCCCGTCGTTCCGAGGGAGGCCCACAGACCGCTACGCAGAGGATGGACAGCCCATTTGCCGTCGATGCAACCAGCCCGGACACATTTCCAGGTACTGTAATTTAAACGGGTCCAACCTGGGGCAGAGGGCCAACCCCCAGGCATAAGATCACCAGGCCCTTACAATTGGCGTAATAAGTACGTTGGGGGGCGCCCGGTTTTACCCGTGGTGCTGGACGGTATCCCCATGAGCGCCTTGCTGGATACTGGGTCACAAGTAACCACTATCCCTTATGTACTTTTTAAGCAGTATTGGACTGATGCTGATATCACACGGTGTCCAGACAGTAACTTGAGCATCATCGCCAGTAATGGCTTACCCGTGCCGCAAATGGGGTTCAAGGAGATGACCATTAAAATTGGTAAAGTTGAACTGCTGGCACAGGGAGTGATTATTGTGGACATCGACCGTCGTGAAAGTCACCCTAAAATAACTGTGGGTACTAACGTAATTGAAAATTGTCTTTCAGAGGTAATTGTAATCTTACAACAGGTGGCGGTGAATGCTAGTTCCAGCCAACAGAGAGTCCTCAACAAGGAGATAAAAGCCCTGATGAGACGGCAGCAGGTAGAACTGTCTGGTGGTGAGATCGGTAGCGTAAGACTGAGTGACCCGTTCCCCATTTCCATGCCTCCCAAAAGTGAAATGATGATCTGGTGTCGGACTGCAATCGGGTTGAGAGGTAGAGACTACCAAGCCATGGTAGAACCCGTGTACTCAGACAGCAGGCCCACCATTTTGACAGCCCGGGGGGTTGGTTGATGTCCGTCATGGGAGGGTGCCCGTCCGCATCCTCAACATTGGGGAGAGGGAAGTACACTTACCCAGGTATGCTACACTCGCCAAACTGTTTGTTGTCGAACACCAAGCTATCAGGGCCGTGGAACCCTTGCCTCCATCTCCACAGGCGGAGGGTAATGGCTCCCAGAAACAAAAGGAGGACTGGTGCCAGAAACTCCATGTGGGTGCTGACTCCACTCCCCTGCACCAAAAACAAGGAGTCTACCGGGTGGTACAGGAGTACGAGAGAGTCTTTAGTAAGCACCCGCTAGACTTCGGCAGAGTAAAGGGAATAGAACACCACATCCCCACAGGAAGCCACCCACCAATAAAAGAGAGACACAGGCCTGTACCCCCTGCACATTATCAGAACGCAAAGGGCATGCTAAGAGAGATGAAAGAAGCTGGGGTCATTAGAGACAGCTGTAGCCCCTGGGCAGCCCCCTTGGTTCTGGTCAAAAAGAAAGACGGCACCATGAGAATGTGCGTCGACTATAGACAAATCAACCATATCACTCACAAAGACGCATATCCGCTGCCTAGAATAGAGGAGTCTTTAGCCGCACTAAAATCAGCTAACTTCTTTTCTACTTTGGACCTTACTAGCGGGTACTGGCAGGTTCCTGTGGCAGAGGCTGACAAGGAGAAGACCGCCTTCACCACCCCGATGGGACTGAGTGAGTTCAACTGTATGCCTTTCGGGCTCTGCAACGCACCAGGGACCTTCCAGCGGCTGATGGAATGCTGTCTAGGGCACCGAAACTTCGAGACGGTCCTCCTTTACCTGGACGACGTGATCGTCTATTCGAAAACCTACGAGGACCATCTAAAGCACCTGGCCGAGGTGTTCGAAGCCCTGGCAGGCTACGGCCTGAAGGTGAAACCATCGAAGTGTCACCTGCTGAAACCAAAGGTCCAGTACCTAGGGCACGTGGTAAGCGCGGAAGGAGTGGCCCCCGACCCTGACAAGGTCACGGCAATCAAGAGCTGGCCAAGCCCCTCGAACATCAAAGAGGTGAGACAGTTTCTCTGGTTGGTAGGCTACTACCGAAGGTTCATCCCCGGGTTCACTAAGATGGCAGCTCCTATGCAGGACCTCCTGATCGAACAGTCTAAGTCCAGGAGCCAAAAGCCGCCCTTCAAGTGGGATAAACCGGAAGAGGAGTCCTTCCGCCAGCTAAAGATGGCCCTCACAGGGGACGAGATCCTGGCCTACCCTGATTATGGCCAGCCTTTCATTCTCCACACAGATGCCAGTAATGTGGGACTGGGAGCCGTACTGTCCCAAAACCAACAGGGCAGAGAAAGGGTGATCGCGTACGCCAGTCGGAAGCTGAGACCCACCGAGAGGAACCCGGAGAATTACAGCTCCTTCAAGCTAGAATTCTTGGCGGTGGTGTGGGCCGTGACAGAACGCTTCAAGCATTACCTGGCCTCCGCAAAGTTCACCGTGTACACGGACAACAACCCGTTGACACACCTGGACAATGCAAGACTGGGTGCCCTAGAACAGCGGTGGATGGCCCGTCTCTCCAACTATGACTTTGTGATCAAGTACCGGGCCGGCAAAACCAATGCCAACACTGACGCCCTATCGAGGATGCCTCACTTACCTGAAGGTGACGAAGACCCAGAAGAGCTGGAGGAGGTAGAACTCCCCGCGTTTCACCGGTATGGAGCCGCTCAATACTCTCACCGCGTGAAGGAGGAGGATCTAACAACTGTGATGATCAATCCCCTACCTCACCACAGCTGGGCTGAGACCCAAGATAGTGACCCTGCAGTCCGCCTGGTGAAAGATCTGCTGACCCGGGAAGACGCCCGCTTAGATCCAGATGCCCCAGAGGAAGCCAAGCAGCTATGGAAGGAGAAGAGCAAGCTGTTCCTCTACGAAGGCAAGTTGTGCAGAAGGATTGTCAACCACCGGACGCACGAGCTGACCTGGCAAGTCGTGGTCCCAAGGCGGGATGCAGCTATGGTCCTGGGGGCTTACCATGACAGAGCGGGACACTTCGGTTGGAAGAAACTGGAGTTCCTACTAAGAGGAAGATTCTTTTGGGTCGGCATGAGAGGAGCTGTAGAAAAATGGTGCAGAGACTGTGGCCCTTGTCACCTAAGGAGGAAGGACCGTGCCAGCCAGAAGACACCCTTGAGGCCCATCGTCACCACGCAGCCTCTTGAGCTGGTAGCTCTGGACCACGTCAAATTGGCTCCAAGCCGGTCTGGATACATCTATGCCCTGACAATCGTGGACCACTATTCCCGTTTCCTAGTGGTGGTCCCGGTAAAGGACTTGACAGCCCAAACAGCGGCCAGAGCCTTCCAGCAATATTTCTGCCGTCCACACGGGTATCCGGAACAGGTCCTGACAGACCAGGGTCCAGCGTTCGAGGCTGAAATCTTCCAGGAGTTCTGCAACCTCTATGGCTGTAAGAAGATTCGGACAACGCCTTACCATCCACAAACCAACGGGATGTGTGAGAAGATGAACAATATAGTCATTGATCTCCTGAAGACGTTGCCCCTGGAGGAACGCAGCCTGTGGCCAGAAAAACTGCCGGACCTGATAGACCTATACAACAATATCCCGGTGAATGCTACAAACTGCACCCCGGCTTACCTGATGCGAGCTAGACCAGGTAAGCTGCCCGTAGACCTGGAGATGGGAGTCATAATACCTGAGGACACCTCCCCGGATGCGGACTGGGATACGGAAAGGCAACTGCAGTACAAGAAGGTACAGGAAAGTGTGGAGAAGAGCCTGGCCCAGGCGAGAGAGAGGCAAGAAAAACTCTTCAACCAACACGCCCCTGCTGGTCCCCTAGAACCTGGTGAGCAAGTCCTGAAGCGGAAAAGAAGGCTACATAAGTTGGACGACCAGTGGGAAAGGGAACCCTACACCGTACTGCAGTCTGATCACGACAACCCAAAGGTGTGCGTAATCACCAAGGACGGAGGAGAAACCACTAGTGTCGTCTCCAGAGAAAGGTGCCCCGAGCAACTCCGTAGTGCAGAAGAGGATCAGAGTGACCTTGAACCCGCAGAGGACAAGGAAGAAATGATCAGCACCGTTCTCGGAGAGTTCCCTCAGTCCTGGACTCGCATAAATGATGCCATAGTGGTACCCGTCCTGCATTTCCTGCAACCGGCACAGCAACAACCAACACCAGAGCCGGAAGGTGAAGAGGAGCAAGCGGTTCCAGAGGCAGAAGAGCCTGTACCAGCAGCCCAGGAGAGTCAACCCTCTGCTGACAGTGAGCCTGCCATGCCTGCGGTAAGCCAAAGGACCCGCAGACAGCTGCCTGCCCTACCTGTACACCCAGCTGGTAGCTGTACCCCTAACGCTAGTGGGGAAAGCCAGGTTGGTCCACCACCAGACAGTGGGCTACGCAGATCAACCAGGAGCACAAAGGGGCAGATACCCGCTCGCTGGAAAATATAGAGTGTACTAAAATTGTAAATAATCCTGTTGCTAAATGTTGAATTGTTTGCCAAGTTACATGCATGTTTGTTAATTCTGTGTTTCAGTTTCTTGCAGCTACCGTAAGGACTCAAAGGTTAAGGACTTTTTATAACCGGGACCTTGTATGGACTGCGTTCAGAGCCTAACCCGGGAATGAACTAAGACTGTGAAGGACTTGGGGTAGGACAGACCCCCACCTGGTTAAGGCTCCCTGTTGTATTGGTGATATGGACACCCGGTCACAGGCCGCACTGTGACCTTAAGAACTCAATTTGTGCGTCGTCTGTCTATTAATGTTTTATTGTTATGCATATTGTCTTTGTTTATTGTTTAGTCCCGGAGTACTAAATTTCACTAGGGGGGAATGTGTCACCCTGGCCTGGATGCCACAAGTGTAATTAAAGCTGTGTCTGAGAGCAAGGGGGAGGTTCTCTAGTCAGGGGAACATTAACATGCAATGCCTCCTGTCTCAGGCCAGTAGGGGGAGCTGGCTGCCCCTATAAAAGCTGGTACTGGGAGCAGGGTTAGAGAGAACCAGATGACCTGTCTCAGGACTGAGACGTGTCTCAGCAGAGCAGGGACAGACAGTTGCATTGTAACCTAAGAGGAAGTGTGGCAGCAGGAGAGCCACAAACAAGAGACAAGAGGCGAAGAGAGCCTGTCTTGGCAGAGAAAAGACTTACTTTACCAGACTTTGGTGTCTGAGGCTGGGAGGATTCTACATCCCCCAGCAGAGAACCAGTCTGCAAGGGACTGTATATTCCTTGGCCTAAGAAGCCTGGAGGCTCTGCCACAACAGAAGGGACCAGCAGAGCCGTACAAGGCTGGGAGCAGAAAGGAACCCACGTCGCAGGCCATACAGGCGAGAATACACAGAAAGCTCGGAAACGTGGGCTGTTACCCTATAACGAGGAGATAGCCAGAAGAAGCGCAGAAAGCACGGTAGGCCTACACCCTCACCCTGACCAGGGCCAATTTCCCGTTGCTCTCAGACATCCAGGTCCCCTCCTAGCTGGGACTGTTTATGGGTCAGTTTACCTGTTTCAGTAAAGACCCTGGACTGCAACCTATTGTCTGTGTGCTCCTTCGCGCCTCCAGCACTACTGGTACTGGGACTCTCACCACCATCACTCCCACCATCCACTACACTGCCCTGGGGCTGCACTCTTCCCGTGGGGAGTCACACCATCCCAGCTGCACACCTCATCAGCCCCAGCGGTCTGCCTTGCAGCAGCAGTACCTAATGACCGCAAATCCACGGGTGGCGTAGTCGGACATAATCAATAGCACATAACAGACTACCACTGGTCTGACCACCCTGAGCCACGGAATCGGGTTGCCACTACTACTCCCATCGTTCCCCCTATTGCCCGGATCCGAGTGCCCCACGGCCCAGGGGGCGAGTCATAAAGACTGCACAGTTCTGGTTAGCGCGGCAACGCTCTTAGTCAGCTCTTGGACCTGATGGTGCAGGTCTGTAGCCGGGTCATTGTTCAAAGCCTGCGCATCAGCTCCCACAGGCCCTGCAGACAAGGACGCCGCGTCCTGGTGATAAGTGATAGCAGGGCGCCTGTGGGTCACAGCTCCACCTGGTGCCGGTTCTTGGAGCACCCGGATGGCTGTGTCCTTGAACTGTGCAAAGTCCAGGTCAGGGTCCTGTAAGGCCATTGCTCGCAACTGGGTTCGGTGGGCATTGCACAGTAGACCCTCAATAAATTGTTCAGTCAATAGCTTGTCTTCATTTCCCACGCTGTCAGGGTCTGCCTGCTTAATGGCTCTCAGGGCCTCTTGTAGGTTTAGAGCATAGTCTCTTATACTTTCATGTGCCCGTTGTTTGCACCCATAAAATCTTAGTTTTATCTCGGCTGAGGTGCGGGTGTCAAACGTGTCTTTCAGCCGGGCTAGTATCTCTCTGACAGTCCTCGTCTTCCCAGGTGACCAGGACTTTACCTCCCTTTGGGCTGCCCCGATTAACTGGGCCACCAGAATGCTCACTTTTTGCTCTTCTGTGAGGGGGTATACCTGGAAGAGGCTATCAAGTCTTTCCCTAAAGTCACTCAGGGTATGTGACTCTCCTGAGTACTGGGGCAGCCAGGTTGCCCCCGGGATATAGGGCATGGTGAATGGCATGACTTTTGCAGCGGTTGCGCTGGCGGTGGCTGTGGCAGTGGAGCTCCCCTCGGTGTCCGACATCCTCCTTCCCCCCTAGTGGACCGTGGCCTACCTTGCGATGCTCTTCTTCCGTAGGCCGCGGCTCCGCAGTCGATCGTCGGGGTTGAGGACCTGGCGTCGCGCTCCGATGACGTCAGCGTCGCTCTTCCTTCCTTCCAGGACCTTACGCAGCGTCAGAGCGTGGGGCGGAGCGTGGGGCGGAGCTTCGGATCTCGCGCGCTTTCGGCGTCCATGCCCCTCTTCTTCCCGTGCGGCGTCCCGAAGATGGCGTCCGAAGGCGGGAAGCAGCTGCGGATGGCGGGAAGAAGGCAGAAGACGGCGGGAAACGGTCCAAGATGGCGTCTGATGGCGGGAATCGGCTCCGGATGGCGGGAAACGACTCCGGACGGCGGGAAACTTCACCACAGGTAAGTTTAAAAGTCTCTTTTTCAGGCACGCAGTACCTGGTGGTTGTGGGCACAAAATCCTGCCGACTACGCCAAAATTGACGCGCCCCCTGGGCCTGTGTGGTCCAGGGGGATACCCGGAGCCGGATCGCTGGGGGTTGTAGTACTCCGTGGCGGTGACCCGGTCCGTGCCCAGGGCGGTCAAACCAGTGGCAGTCTATAGGTAAGAACAATGTCTGACTACGCCACCCGTGGATTGCGGTCAGTGAGGACCGCCGCTGCGCTGCCGACCGCTGAGGCTGATGTTGTTTGCGCAGCCGAGTATGGGATAACTCCCCACGGGAGAAGTATTGCCTCAGGGCAGCTAAGGTGGATGATGGGAGTGATGGTGTGAGCGTTCCAGTAGTAATGGTGCTGGTGCGGCAAGGAATAACAGAGACGTGTGGTGCAGTACAGGGCCTTTACTGATGGTATAAAGCAGACCCTCCCGGGAGTACTGGTTAGCAGTAGGGGCCTGGTCAGTCTGTGAGCAAGCAGGATCTCCCCTGGCCAGGTGGAGTTGTAGGCCTCCCCGACTATCTGCACTCTTTCCTGGCTACCTTGCTCTATGCGGGTAGAAGTAGCCCACGTCCCTGAGTATACCGTGTGGTGCTCACCCGTATGGCCGGTGACTTGGGGCCTTCCGTCAGCCTTCGCTTCACGATGGTGGTGCTGGTCCCTTGCTTGTGACCGTGCCTTCGGGTTTCTAAGGCCAGAGGACATGGAATCCCCTGCCGGTTGGATTCTGCTGCTGGACCTGGATGTCCCCACAGCCTCGGACTCCGTGTCCGGTATTAGTGTCTTCAGCCAAGGCGAGCTCTCTAGCTTCCAGCCTCTGGCACTCGCTCCTGCTCCTACAGAGCTCCTGTTGTCACTTTCCCTCTCCAGGCTCTGACTAACTTAATCCCGCCTCAGACCCAGTTTATAAGGGCAGATTCCTCCCCTCCCAGGTCTGGGCGGGCAGTGTTGCATGCTTAGGGCTCCTGACCAGAGAAACCTCCCACTTGCTCTCAGACATAATATCTCTATTACTGTGGCAACCAGACCCCTGGGGTGTCACATTCCCCCCTAGTAAATTTTAGTACTCCGGGACTAAACATATTTTTAAAGAAACATAAATGCAGGGTATAACAATAATACAATAACATATTTACAAGAAGCTTTAGTTCTTTAAAGATCACGGCGTGTCCGCAACCGGGTGTCCATATCACCCAAGGTGAAGTTTTAAGCGAAGTAGGGGACCTGTCCAAAGCAAACCCCTTGCGTTGGCCCTGGGCGTGGCTGCAAGGCTGGAGCTAGCTACTTTGGGCCGCAAGTAGGCCACGCCAGACAGGTTTTCTCTTCCGCGGCCGTCTTCGCAAGAGGCACAAATGGTGCAACTATCTACAAGATTGTTCCGGTTATCCAGTGTCCATAACCTGTTAGTCCAAATAAATCTGCAGGGTAACTGAGAAACATAATTAGTAGCACTTTCCCTCTCCAGGCTCTGACTAACTTAATCCCGCCCCAGACCCAGTTTATAAGGGCAGATTCCTCCCCTCCCAGGTCTGGGCGGGCAGTGTTGCATGCTTAGGGCTCCTGACCAGAGAAACCTCCCACTTGCTCTCAGACATAATATCTCTATTACTGTGGCAACCAGACCCCTGGGGTGTCACACTCGCGTCCGTGTGGAGGATGAAGGGCTGGCCATAATCAGGGTAAGCCAGGATCTCGTCCCCCGTGAGGGCCATTTTCAGCTGGTGGAAGGACTCATCTTCCAGCTTGTCCCATTTGAATGGCGGCTTCTGGTTTTTGGCCTTCCTGGACTGGCCTATCAGGAGGTCCAGCATGGGTGCTGCCATCTTGGTGAGGCCTGGAATAAATCTTCGGTAGTAGCCTACCAATCCGAGGAACTGCCGCACTTCCTATACGGTGGAGGGTCTTGGCCAGTCCTTGATTACTGTGATTTTATCGGGATCTGGAGCTACACCGTCAGCGCTCACCCCGTGCCTCAGGTACTGTACCTTGGGCTTCAGCAGATGACATTTTGAGGGCTTCACCTTTAGACCAAAGCCAGCCAGTGAGTCAAACACTTCCGCCAGGTGCTTCAGATGGTTCTCATACGTCTGGGAGTATACAATGACGTCATCTAGGTACAGCAGGACTGTCTCGAAATTCTTATGTCCCAGATAGCACTCCATCAACCGCTGGAAGGTTCCTGGGGCGCTACAGAGCCAGAATGGCATGCAGTTGAACTCGCTGAGGCCCATCAGGGAGGTGAATGCGGTCTTTTCCTTATCCACCTCTGCTACAGGAACCTGCCAATACCCACTAGTAAGAGCCAAAGTGGAGAAATAGTTAGCAGACTTTAATGCAGCTAGTGATTCCTCTATTCTGGGTAACGGGTATGCATCTTTGTGTGTTATGCGGTTGATTTTCCTGTAGTCTACACACATTCTCATAGCGCCATCCTATTTCTTTACAAGAACTAATGGAGCTGCCCAGGGGCTACAACTGTCTCTTATTACCCCAGCCTCCTTCATTTCTCGCAACATCCCTTTGGCATTTTGGTAGTGTGCAGGGGGTACAGGCCGGTGCCTTTCTTTAATGGGAGGATGGTCTCCCGTGGGGATATGGTGTTGAACCCCTTTTACCTGCCCGAAGTCAAGTGGATGTTTACGGAAGACCCTTTTGTATTCCTGTACCACCCGGTACACTCCTTGTTTTCAGTGTGGAGAGGTGGAGTCAGTGCCCACATGCAGCTTCTGGCACCAGTCCTCCATTTGTTCCTTGTAGCTGTTATCCTCTGCCTGTTGGGATGGAGGCAAGGGTTCCACTGTCTTTATAGAATTCTGGTTGACAGTGAACTGTTTGGCTAGAGTGGCATACCGGGGCAAATGGACTTCTCTCTCCCCAATGATGCGGACGGGTACCCTCCAATGGCGGACATCAACCACCCCCCGGGCTGTCAAAATTGTGGGCCTACTGTCAGAGTAGACGGGCTCTACCATGGCCTGGTAATCTCTACCCCTTAGACCAATAGCTGCCCGGCACCATATCATAATTTCACTTCTTAGGGGCATGGCAATAGGGAATGGGTCACACATCCTGACACTGCCAATTTCACCACCAGACAGTTCTACCTGTTGTCTTTTCATCAGGGCTCTGATCTCTCTTTGTAGAACCGGCTGCTGGCTGGATCTGGCGGTCTCCGCAACCTGCTGTAACAAGACAATTATCTCTGCAAGACAATTTTCAATGACATTAGTGCCCATGGTTATCATGGGATGACTTTCTCAGCGATCAATGTCGACAATAATCAGTCCTTGTGCTGGCAGTTCCACTTTGCCAACTTTATGGTCACTTCTTTGAACCCCACCTGAGGTACGGGTTGACCATTGCTGGCATAAATGCTCAAATGTTCATCTGGATGGCGGGTAATATCAGAGTCAGTACAGTAAAGAATGTAGGGGATGGTGGTCACTTGGGATCCAGTGTCCAGCAACGCGCTCATTGGAAAGCCGTCCAGCACGACAGGTAGGACCGGTCGTCCTCCCACATATTTGTGACGCGCCCCCTGGGCCAGTGCTGTTTGGGGGATACCCGGAGCCGGATCAGATGGGGGTTGTAGTCTCCGAGTGGCGGTGACCCGGTCCGTGCCCAGGGTGTCAAGCTCAGTGTGTGGCAGTCCTATGATGTTACTGGATGTTCTTTATGTCGACTACGCCACCCGTTGAATTGCGGTCACTACGGCCGCCGCTGCAGCAGGGTCCGCTGAGGCTGATGGTGTTTGTGCAGCTTCGGTAGTATAACCCCCAACGGGAGGGGTATGGCCTCAGGGGGTCAGGTGCAGAGGATGGTGGTTGTGGAAGTGCAGTGAAGATGGTAATGAGAGTCAGAGTCGGGTTGTGCAGTTCAGGGTTTTTACTTACTGCTGTTTTTGTACCGGTCACTCCGGCCTTGAGTGACCACCCGAGCCGTGCTGCGTCCACCAGGTCCTGGACTCGGCCAACCCCCAAGTAGTTCCGGAGCGTGGTTCTGAGCTCCCTTTCTGTCCTGTCCTCTTCTCTGGCCTTCTCCACCAGGGATCCACCTATGTCCGGCTCCCTCGGGCCTCTTTGTGGTAAACCCTTGTCTCTGGGTTCCCTGACCCTATTCCTGGTCTGCCTTCCGGGTGGATTTGGTGGGTGGTCGTGGCAGATCCTGCCCACGACCTCCGGTCTCTGGCTAAGGTGTGCTGTAGCCTCTGCCAGCTTGGGATCCGGTACCCTGTTGCCAACTCTTCACCCTCTGGTCTAATTTGGGCTCTTGGAGTTCCTTCTTTCTCCCCCTCTGGGTCTTTCTTTCTCCTCTCTCTCTCTCTTGGCCTTGGAGCTGCTCTTCTCCTCTGCTCAACTCTGACAGACTGACCTCACTCTGCAAAAGACTGACGTCTCACTGACTGACCCTGATCTAAGATGGTTCCCACCTTATATACTCCCTCTATGCGTGAGCTCAGGTGACCAGCACCCAATGAGCTCCTAGCTTTACCCAGGCTGCTCCCCCTATCTGCCCCTACACTACTGGGATGTTCCACCCCCCTCCCACTCCAGCCAGGAACAGACACTGTCGTACCTGCACATTTCTCTAGTGGGAGTACCATCGGTCTGTCCTCCGGAAATGGGATGTATGTAGTGCATGCAGCTAACTGAGCTCAGTTCCACACTCCATCCTTACCCGGGAGTGGAATATCACACCTCTGGCTTGAGGTGCAATACCCCTGTAGCAGCCGAATCCTCAGGGTGCTACATTTGTCTCGCCAGCTTGATGGGCCTGGTGGTCTTATGCCTAGGGGTTGGCCCTCTGCCCCAGGTTTTGCTCGTTTAAATGACAGTACCTTGCATAATGTCCTGGCTGGTTGCAGCGGCGGCAGATGGGTTGGCCGTCCTGGTCGTAGCGGTCGCTGTTCCTTCCTCTGGATGGTGGAATCCTCTTCTGTTGGCGCCACGGGATGTCCTCCGGACTGGAAGCCAGCTGGCTCTTTCCTTTGGGATACACCTGCAAGGACTGTACAGTTTTGGTTAGTTCTGCTACACTTTTAGTTAGCTCTTGGACCTGATGGTGCAGGTCTGTTGACGGGGCACTGTCCAGAGTTTGCGCATCAGCTCCTACAGGCTTCGGGGAAAAGGGTGCCACCTCCTGGTGGTAGGTGATATCTGGGCGGCGGTGAGCTGTAGCGCCACCTGGTGCTGGTTCTCGTAGCACCCAGATGGCCCTGTCCTTAAACTTAGCAAAGTCTAAGTCAGGGTTTTGCAGAGCCACTATGCGCAGCTGGGTTCGGTGGGCGCTGGACAGTAAACCCTCAATAAACTGCTCAGTTAACAGTCTGTTTTCATCACGCACACTGTCAGGGTCTACCTGTTTGATGGCCCTCAGCGCCTCCTGCAGGTTTAAAGCATAGTTCCATACACTGTCCTGTGCCCGTTGTCAGACCATGCCCCGTTGAGATGGTTGAGGGAAAAGAGGGGTAACAATGCCAGGGTAACTAGATGGTTCCTAGCTCTTCAGGACTTCAACTTTCACGTAGAGCATAGGCCTGGGAAGTTACATGGGAACGCTGATGCCCTTTCCCGTTTTAGGTCAATTAGGATTACCATAATTTTTAATATCTGCCAAATGCCAGAATAAGGAGAGAGAATGTATTAAGGCATTTAAAAAAACGGGAAAGGTTTATTCTGATTTCATGTCAGATATTGAGAAAAACATGCATATGTGTCTTTTTATATAGTGTATGTAAACTTCTGGTTTCAACTGTACATCTTGGGCCTCTTCCTTGTATAATGTGCTCTATTCTGCGCCCTTTCCTGGTATAATGTTCCCCATCCTGAGCACCTTCCTGGTATAATGCACTACATCATGAGCACCTTCCTGGTATAATGCACTACATCCTTGGCACCTTCCTTGTATAATGTTACCCTTCCTGAGCACCTCCTGGTATAATGCACTCCATCCTGGGCATCTTCCTGGTATAATGTACCCCATTCTGAGAACATTCCTGGTATAATGTCCCCCATCCTGAGCACATTCCTGGTATAATGTCCCCCATCCTGGGCCCTTTCCTGGTATAATGTTCCCCATCCTGGGACCCTTCTTGGTATAAGGCACTCCATCCTGGGACCCTTCCTGGTATAATGCACTCCATCCTGGGACCCTTCCTGGTATATGCACCCATCAGCCCAAGGGTGCTTTTAATTAGTGTTGGATTCTACCTGCCCACTTAAATTTGTAGGTTTCTATCCCAAGAGAGGCATGTTTGCCCATTTATATTGTAGGCTTATAGCCCAAGAGAGGCATGTTTAAGAGGTTAGTTAACCATCATGCGGAGGCTACCTTGTCGTGGTTGATGGGCATACATGAATTGGCCAATTTGTGCGCTAAGAGCCTTCATTTTTTGTAAGTACATTTTATTTAGCAATAATGCAGTTTAGCTCTTATGTTCTCAGTGTCTGCATATGTATTGTCCCTTGCAGTGTGTTGCTGTGCTTTCTTATTGTACCCTTCCTGGTATAATGTCCCCCATCCTGTGCCCCTTCCATTAATAATGTTTCCTGTTCTTCTCCAATACATTTAAAAATAAATAAATTATTCTTCTTCCCTTCCTCCACTCCCACAACTCGCAGCATATTCGTCTATAGCAATTGAAGGAACTGGCATCTAGCTTCGTCTTGCTGGCACAGTGCATGACGTCACGGTCATGTGCCGCCTGCGACTGGCACACCAACGTCAACAGCCGGCCTCTGATTGGCTGGCAGGGTGTATTGCGGTGCAGGGACACAGATGGTCTCTGCGTCTCAATACATTTCAGCTGAATGTGTGTCCTTGCATGCACCTCTAACTGAAATAGGTGCTGGTGGCGGCCGACCCCCCTCCTGCACGGGTCCGGTCGCACCCTCTGTGACCGATGTCGTTCCGCTCCTGGAAGGGATATGCTGATGTTTACTATTGGATTCTATCATGTATGTGAGAATAAAAGGCTTCTTGAGATTGATGACACTGCCATATCTAGCAGCCAAGACTTCTCAATAATAGCGGACAATTGAGGCTGCTGGGATCTAGATCAATCACACAACGACACGTGTACAATGCAATAGTGTTTTTATTAGCAAAATCATAAGAATCATTAACCTGAATTACATCGTAATTTACTAATAAAGAAGGTCAGCTCCTGATTTTACATAATGATCAGTAATGGCGCCATCATCCCATTCTCTCACACATTTACACTGCTGCACTGCCATCTAGTGATGAAAAATAAAAAGTACAATACCAACACTGTTTATTGTCAAATTGGCCATACAGAGTCACTATTGGTGGGATCATATTATTAACACGGCTCATTATAGACTGCAGGTTATTAACAAGTTAATGACACGGTGGTTGGAACAAAAGATCTCAAATTTCGACTCATCAGACCAAAGCACAGATTTCCACTGGTCTAATGTGCATTCCTTGTGTTCTTTAGCCCAAACAAGTCTCTTCTGCTTGTTGCCTGTCCTTAGCAGTGGTTTCCTAGCAGCTATTTTACCATGAAGGCCTGCTGCACAAAGTCTCCTCTTAACAGTTGTTGTAGAGATGTGTCTGCTGCTAGAACTCTGTGTGGCATTGACCTGGTCTCTAATCTGAGTTGATGTTAACCTGCGATTTCTGAGGCTGGTGACTCGGATAAACTTATCCTCAGAAGCAGAGGTGACTCTTGGTCTTCCTTTCCTGGGGCGGTCCTCATGTGAGCCAGTTTCTTTGTAGCACTTGATGGTTTTTGCAACTGCACTTGGGGACACTTTCAAAGTTTTCCCAATTTTTCGCACTGACTGACCTTCATTTCTTAAAGTAATGATGGCCACTTGTTTTTCTTTACTTAGCTGCTTTTTTCTTGCCATAATACAAATTCTAACAGTCTATTCAGTAGGACTATCAGCTATGTATCCACCAGACTTCTGCACAACACAACTGATGGTCCCACATTTATAAGGCAAGAAATCCCGCTTATTAAACCTGACAGGGCACACCTGTGAAGTGAAAACCATTTCCGGTGACTACCTCTTGAAGCTCATCAAGAGAATGCCAAGAGTGTGCAAAGCAGTCATCAAAGCAAAAGGTGGTTACTTTGAAAAACCTATAATATAAGACATAATTTCAGTTGTTTCACCATTTTTGTTAAGTATATAATTCCACATGTGTTAATTCATAGTTTTGATGCCTTCAGTGTGAATGTACAATTTTCATAGTCATTAAAATACAGAAAAATCTTTAAATGAGAAGATGTGTCCAAACTTTTGGTCTGTACTGTGTATATATATATATATATATATATATATATATATATATATACGCGGCTGCTGATGTTCTCGGCTGTCCCCATCAGTCCCATAGACACTGAATGGAGTGTGGCAGTGCGCATGCCTGGCAACGGCTCCATACTATTTCATCCATAAGAGAGGATAGGGATCCCCACTCTAGTGATTGGTGGGGTTCCCAGTAACTACCATCACCGATCCTGCAGACCCTTTCTTCTGTCATTAGGTTTTTTATGTTTTGGGCGCCAAATTTAAATATCGGCCGCGACCAATCACCGATATTGGCTCCACATTTAAACACCGCTGTACTGATTGGTCGCGGACGCTATTTAAATGTGCGCCAAAATCGGTGATTGGTCGCGCCCAGCATCGGCGACCAATCAGCACAGTGGTGTTTAAATGTGGAGCCAAGATCGGTGATTGGTCGCGGCCGATATTTAAATTTGGTGCCCAAATCGGTGATTGGTCGCGGGCACCACCAGCGACCAATCAGCGATTTTTAACACAAATGTCCGGATCTTTGTAACACCATGCGGATACTGTGGGGACATCAGCGGCTAGGGTGTGAAGGGAGGACCGGGGAGCGGCGCTGCGCGTCGGGATACTTCTGCTGCGAGCAGTCGCTCATCTCCAGGCTTCTCGCAGTGGAAGTATCCGCACGGGCAGCGGCGCTCCCCGGTGCTCACTAATACGATTCCGCTCCCCGCTCCTCACCAATACGATTCGCTGATTGGTCGCGCTCTCCTCACGCGACCAATCAGTGATCTTGGCGCTAAAGTTAAACACCGCTCTGCTGATTGGTCGCGGCCGCTGCCCGCGACCAATCACCGATTTGGGCGCCACATTTAAATAGTGGCTGCGACCAATCAGTACAGTGGTGTTTAAATGTGGAGCCAAGATCGGTGATTGGTCGCGGCCGATATTTAAATTTGGCGCCCAAATCGGTGATTGGTCGCGGGCACCGCCCGCGAACAATCAGCGATTTTTAACACAAATGTCCGGATCTTTGTAACACCATGCGGATACTGTGGGGACATCAGCGGCTAGGGTGTGAAGGGAGGACCGGGGAGCGGCGCTGCGCGTCGGGATACTTCTGCTGCGAGCACCCGCTCATGTCCCGGGTTCTCGCAGCGGAAGTATCCGCACAGGCAGCGCCGCTGACATCCATGCGGCAAGGGTGTGAAGGGAGGACCGGGGAGCGGCGCTGACATCCAATTGGTCGCGGCCGCTATTTAAATGTGCCGCACAAATCGGTGATTGGTCGCGGTCTTGGCCCGCGACCAATCACTGATCTTGCGGCTAAAGTTAACTACTACTGTGCTGATTGGTCGCGGCCGATATTTAAATTTGGCGCCCAAATCGGTGATTGGTCGCGGGCAGCGTCCGCGACCAATCAGCACAGCGGTATTTAACTTTTGCGCTAAGATCAGTGATTGGTCGGGTCCGAAGACCGCGACCAATCATTGAATCGTCTTGGTGAGGACCGGGCAGCGGCGCTGCCTGTGCGACTACTTCTGCTGCGAGAACCCGGGACATGAGCGGGCGCTCGCAGCAGAAGTATCCCGACCCGCAGCGCCGCTCCCCGGTCCTCCCTTCCGCATGGATGTCAGCGACGCCGGCGGTCCTTCCGCTGCTGCCGGCCGGGACATGAGCGCCTCGCGCCGCTCATCTCCCGGCTGCATCTCTGTCCTGCAGATGGGTCCGGCGGTCGGGGTCCTCCTGCTGATACCGGCCTGGAGATGAGCGCCTCGCGGCGCTCATCTCCCGGCTGCAACGCCGCTGAGCTCCGTCCCGCAGAAGAGCCGCTAACGGCCGCCATGTTTTTTCTGAAATCCCGCGGCGCTGATTGGCCGCTGCCGGACCAATGAGCGACGCGGGATTTCCTGGACAGACAGACAGACAGACAGAAAGACAGACAGACAGACGGGATAAGACAATTATATAGTAGATACTTCGAAAACTCTTACCAACACTTATCAACCATTTGCAGTCCAAAAAGCCCCTCAGTGGCCAAGAAAGTAAGGAGAAAGTTTGGCCAGTTTTAATGGCCTGTCTCCAATAGGTGGATGTCCCCAGGTAAATATCATTACTGGCAGATAAACCTTTTTACCACTTTGAAAATCTAACACTCAGAGCAGCGATTCATCCGCAAAACAATTTTATATTACATCCATTTATAATTTACATAATAAATTGAGCAACTTTGTTACTAGATAGAATTGCTTGTCTTGCACTGGCCCTGAGTTATACCTTATTCTCTTCCATATCTCCATTGATCATTCTTAATTTTACGGCATAGCCTGCTTGTTCAGTGTCTGGACAGCAATTATGCTCTTTACTTTATTTGTATTCTTGGCATCATACAGTCATCTGATGTGTTAGAAGGGGCATCATTAAGTCAGTTATTCGGGGAAATAAAATTCAATGCTGGATCCCTGCGGATCCATTGCCATATGGCACCCCTGGATCCCATTGCCGCAAGCCGCTGAGTGGTCTTCGAGGTCTGCATTGTTTGGATGGTAGGAATAGCGCTGCATGCTGCACCTTTTTTGCCATGAAAAGCAAATGAATGCATAATGGAGCTACAGACGAAGGGCCGGAGCACAGAACAGGACCCTACAAAAAGCAGTACAGCAGAACTAAGCTGTAGCTAATCATGTGTCACCCCACACCTTTACATTCAGTAGTAATTCAGTGTGAATGCAGCTTTGAGCTATGATACAAGTACAGAATCATTTTTACAAACTTATGCTACATTTGAAGACGTTCTGAAGATTGATGATCTGGGTAAACGGGTGAAATGGTGTATAAAGGTGAACCTATGCGTTACATGGATCAACAGCTGCAGCTCAATAACTAGCATCTATCTCTAGGCGGACATCTTCAGTGTCACATTGGACTTCCACACTACACTGGGCCTTACTATAATAGCTTTGTACCTGACATCATTACTGATGACTGCACTTTTACTGTGTCGTGTCATAAACAGACTCCCAGTGGAGCGAACATGGTCTGCACATAACACAGCTGGCCATGGGAGGAAGCGAAAGAGTATACAGACAGGACAGCACAGGATGGCAGCTGATTCTGTGAGGTAAAACATTTCCCTGCCTGTTTAAAAACTTGTTTTACCTCACATAAAGAATCGGCTGTGATCCCCGGCTGTAATGTCTGTATACTCTCTAGCATCCTCCCCGTCCAGGAGATGTGGTATGTTCAGACCATGTTCCTGTATGGTCAGACATTACACAGTACACAGCAGGGGCATATTTCTAAGATTATCTCAGCACAGGAACATTTTATTTAAGCACATCCAATTGTGGAACTTATTATTATTCCAAGATCTATTGATTAAAATGAATTTTGTTTGTGGGAAAATCCCTTTAAATAATTGAAAGAGGGTTACAATTGCTCCATTGAAACTTGATGCAGGTAATCTTATATGAGAGTAATGGCGTATTCACACATCTGTGTGTCATAGATCGTGATGCACAAGCTGTTTGCGAGTCTCCTGCCCCGATCTTTGACAGCCTCATATACGTCTATTAGGCCACATTGGCAGAAATGGAAGCTGGCACGTTTAGGTGGGCTGCACTGTGGGAATGAAGAGCCTTGGGATTCCCAAACGTTTTTGATTAATATCAATGCGTTTCTGCAATGGACCAGGGCCTTTCTCAAGGTATAAAAAAAAACAAGCTCTTCACTCCCGCAGCACGGCCCACCTAAATGTGCCAGCTTCCATTTTTGCCATTCCGCCTCTTGAAGAACCTTTCCTCCAGCCACAGGGCAGCAGCAGCTTTCTACACCATTATAGCTGTGGTGACTGCACACAACACCTCTAGGTGAGCGCTGCCATCAATTATCCCGACCCCTTATCAGACGCTATTGCCCTATTTTGTGTGCGCTCCTGTCCTTCTCCACAGCGTCTCTATTAGGCACCTTCACACGTTCAGTAAGTTTCATCAGTGACGTGTTTCTATTATACTTTTCCTCTAATTGTTCCACTCCTGGTTTTGGCTTCCTAATACTGAGGTAAAATACTGACCAAATTACTGAATGTATGAACATGGCCTTAAGCTCTTAAGTTCGGGTCAAGAGGCCAGCAACTAATCTTAGAATCATTTTGTGCTCAGACCATGACACGCCTTAATGTGTAGAGTCACTTTCATCTTACAACTAAATAAAAACTACGTATTGTTTTAAAGGGGTATGCTACCACTTATCAATTAGGAGAAGGCATCAATATAAGTCAGTAGTATCAGATTGATAGGTGTCCAAATCCTAACACCACCAATCAGCTGTTACCAGCTCCAGCATGGAATCAATGGGGTGGCAGAGTGTTGGAACTCTACCAACCTGATCTTGGTGGTCCATCCTAAGTATAAGTGATCAATATCATAACAGTGAACACCCCTTTTAACTTTTTTTTGCAAATACTTGCTTCTCTCATCCTGAAATGCAGCATGTTTTTGGATCAAATCACATGTGGCATTTTTGTTGCATACATTTTTTCGACTAAAATTCAATTCTTACATTTAAAGGGGTTGTCTTATCCTAAAGAGGACCTGTCACCAAATTTTTCATGTTTTTTTTTTCTATTTTATCTTTCATTTGCGGAGATATTAGCAATGAAAGTATTTGGCACCTAATGAGTTAAAAAAAATTAAGTCCAAGTAGATGTTATCAGAGTTTTCACTGGGGGTGCGAAATTCTTCTCCCTGCATGATGCTGACCAATTATAAGCAGACGACAACACTGAAAAGAAAGATGATCACATCCCCACCATAGCTTAGAGCAGATTTCTCAGTGTCTGAGATGTAAGGATACAGACCTGATCTCCTGGGCTAACCTCCTGCATGAGTAGAGCACACAACTGACTAATACCTTTCAGTTAAGGTCTCTGTGGGTGAAGGGGCAGCACAAGAGAGTTTAGTTGTGCAACATTACAAACCTTTCTAACAGCTCTCCTCCTCTTATGGCACTCTCACCTCTGCTGTACAGCGCCTCTCCCATACTACCTGTCCAGAAATGAGAGCACAGCGTCAGTATCACACTTAGATCCGTTGTGCTCAACTTGTACTCATTCTGCAGTGAGATTAGAGGAGACTGTCATTACATTTCACCATAGAAGTAACCCAGAACACACTGCTCCTGTGTGAGGTGTAATAACAGCCTAATATCACTGCAGAGAGAATACAAGTTGCTTGAGCACAGAAGACATAAGTGTGATACTGACACACTCCATAATCAGGAGAGTCAATAAAAGGGTTTGTAATGTGACACAGAGAAACTCAGCTGTGCGGCTCCTTCCTTGTCTAAGAGCTGTTATCTCTGCTTTCTAATCATGCAGAAGGTTAGACCAGGAGATCAGGACTCGCCATCATTATACATCTTAGGCTAGGTTCCCACGATGAGCTTTTGGTGAGTTTTTGATGTTGCAGAATTTCTGCACCCATTAAGATAGGTTACTTACATTATTTCTAAAATATGCAGCGTAAAAACTCACTAAAAACTCATTGTGAGAACGTAGCTTTATACCCTAAGAAACCCGCTTTGAGCTATGGTGGGGGCGTGTTCTTTTTTTCTTTGAGTGTTGCTGCTTGCTTATGATTGGTCAGCATCATACAGGAGAAATCTGCAGCATATTTAAGGATTTCTCACAAGCCTCATTCGGGTAAATGCAAAAAGGTAAATAAAATTACCAAAATTTCCACAACAAAAGTGTAGCTCTACCTACAGCGTATTCACACCCAGACTATAAGATTATGGCCGGTCTCTGGGTGGGTGTTTTTTTACACAGTAGTCAGAACCTACAACATTGTGGTGCCGTGCATTACATGAGCTATACTAAGGGAGCGCCTGTCAGCATAGAGTGAATACGTCCATATACCGACCAGCAGAAAGTGTAAGAGAAGAACTATAGAAGGATGGACCATAGTGGAGCATTCCGGATTGGTACAACATAAGGAGCCAAAAGGCTTCCCCCCGGTATTCCATGCTATGTGCTTCTTATAAAGTGACATCTCTCCATAGACCCCTCTGTGAAGACCACCCCCTTATCCAGATGATACATTCTCACTTCCACCATATATAATGCAGACTGGCCATTTTTTTTTTTCAGAAAATCCCCAATTTTGGGTCGTCAGCTGTACAAGAAGAAATGCTTTAAACCAGTGCTGGCGAACCTATGGCACGCATGCAGAGGGGGCAGGCAGAGCCCTCCTGGTGGGCACACGCGCCATGGCCACAGCATTAGCGCTACTGGATCGGGCCCGGCGCGGGAGAACTCTGAGCCCGCTGAGTGCCGACACCAGCTTCGCTACTGCAACTAGATGTGCGATCTCTCTCGGATGGAAACACATCTAGCTGAAGTGTATTGCAGCGCACGAACTTGCCAGACCCGTGCGCTGCAATACACGCTGCCGGCCAATCAGAGGCCAGCGGCTGCTGGCCTCTGAGGGTCGGCCGACGTCATGCTGGTCTCTGATTGACCGAAAGCCGCTAGCCTCTGATTGGCCGGCCAACGTCATGCTGGTCTCTGATTGGCCAGAAGCCGCAGGTCTCTGTTGGCCAGCCGACGTCATGCTGGCTTCTGATTGGCCGGAAGCCGCTGGCTTCTGATTGGCCGTCAGCCGCTGGCCTCTAATTGGCCGGCCGACGTCATGCTCGCCTCTAATTGGCCGGAAGCCACTGGCCTCTGATTGGCCGGCCAACGTCTTGCTGGCCTCTGATTGCCAGGCAGCCGCTGGCTTCTGATTGGCCGGCTGACGTCATGCTGGCCTTTGATTGGCCGGCAGCCCCAGGCCTCTGATTGGCTGGCCAACGTCATTCTGGGTTCTGATTGGCCGGAAGCCGCTGGCCTCTGATTGGCCGTCCCAATTATTAAACCTGACAGGGGACATCTGTGAAGTGAAAACCATTTCCAGTGACTACCTCTTGAAGCTCATCAAGAGAATGCCAAGAGTGTGCAAAGCAGTCATCAAAGCAAAAGGTGGCTACTTTGAAGAACCTAGAATATAAGACATATTTTCAGTTGTTCCACACTTTTTTGCTAAGTATATAATTCCACATGTGTTAATTCATAGTTTTGATGCCTTCAGTGTGAATGTACAACTTTCATAGTCATGAAAATACAGAAAAATCTTTAAATGAGAAGGTGTGTCCAAACTCTTGGTCTGTGCTGTATATTGTTATGTTTTATGGCTCGGGCTTATGATGAAGGTTATAAATTTTTACTGTGAGTCACAGTGGCTGGGGCAGTAGGGGGTGTCTTTGGGGTTGGTGGAATTTTTTATGGGTGGGAATTTACAGCGATGGTTCCCTTCAGGATGGAATTACTAATTGGCTGATCTGGCACTTAGTGGGGCTCTGGACTGGGGTGTACTCTTGGAGCCAGTGGTGGTGTTTCCTTTACCACTGATTGTGGTGTGGTGCCCTCGAGCTTGGGGTTACGGCTGAGGGTAAAATAATTCTATGGAAAAATGCTTTGTTCTACATGTGCCGGATCTTGTAGCCCCAAGGACCTCCGCCAATTCTTTCATTGTTTATTGTTGTTTGTCAATAAATGGCCGATATGGCAAATTATATCCAAAAAAGAAAGTCTCCTGTGTATCATTTATTATAAGTTAAGTGGTATGAGACACTGCTTGGGGAGAAAGAAAATAGTTAATATGAGGGATGGTTTCAGGAGAACGATTTGTGCCATACACCGTCATGATCACAGATATATTTTGTTAAATGTCAGAAATGTATTTTTTAACATTTTGATTTCTTTGATTAACAGTTCTGCACACAGAGATATTCCCCTGAGGCCACATTCACACATTCAGTATTTGGTCAGTATTTTACATCAGTATTTGTAAGTTAAAACCAGGAGTGGGTGATAAATACAGAAGTAGTCACGTGTTTCTATTATACTTTAACTCTGATTCTTCCACTCCTGGTTTTGGCTTACAAATACTGATGCAAAATACTGACCAAATACCGAATGTGTGAATGTGGCCTAAGAAAGACAAAACCTCACTTTTATTTTTGTAAATATTCAGGTTTCGGATTTTATTAACCTTTATGATTAACCAGCAGCACTGTAGTTGTTCAATAATAAAATTAATCATTAAAAATACAAATTGTGCACCCCGTGTATATCTGTATACTGTATGTATACATCTGCAAAAGTTTGGTTCCCCATCCTTCAAATTTGATATCTATCTATCTATCTATCTATCTATCTATCTATCTATCTATCTATCTATCTATCTATCTGTCTATCTATCTATCTATCTATCATTGTGACATTAGAATAAAATTGATGTCACAAGTGATGTGATGACATCACCGCATTCTATATCCCAGTGTTCCGTCCTAAGGGAAACCACTGCCTTACAGACTCCCAAGGGTGAGGCAGCCCCTTTTGTTTTTCGTGACAAACGAAGCAAAAATTGATTTTAAAATGGATAATTACAGAAGAGCCCAAAGAGATCGGGTTCTCAGAGAGAAGAGATGAATAAATGAAGAGCAGGTACTATTGTTCGCTTTAGGGCGAAAAGACTTTATACTACCGGACATTGACACTGACGCCTCAAAAATGGCGTCTAAACGTCAAATTCTAGACAAAATGAGAAAGACCAAAAGACGTGAGATCCTTACAGAGAGAAGGAAAATGGAGACCCTCATGGAGTCTCACTCTGCAGCCTCCGCTGAGCTTCAGAAGGCCATTCTTATCTCCTTGAAAAAACTCGGAGATCTGGTCCCTGAAATACGGAGGAGAAACAAAGATGTCATCCTCAATAAGAGGAGAAACATCAGCGCAGAGTTAGAGCTGGAAGAGGTTCTCCAAGAGACACCAAGACAAGTGACATCCTCCAGATCTGAAAGTCTGGAGGCACCGAAACTACAAAGAGCGGCAGCCCAGAAGAGGATCAGGAACAGCAGAGACTGGGTTGTCCAATGTAGAAGACGTCTCATCTATGCTAAATCCATTATAAATGGGAATGGTGCATTGCGGAGGTCGAGGTCATCAGCTGAAAACATCTCCATCCCAGAGAACAAACAGCTGAGTGTTTCTCCACCAAACACATCACTGGATACAGATGGACCAGGTAAGATGGATCTGCTCAGTGTAATAAGACTGGGGGTGAGGAGGATTATACTCCTAATATTATGTACTGGCATCAATTATCAAAAGTGCAGAAAAACTGTCCTTGTTGCCCATAGCAACCAATCACAATGCAGCTGTCATTGTTCCATAGAATGTTAAGAGATGGAATCTATGCTGTGATTCGTTGCTATGGGCAACAGGGACAGTTTTGCTATTGGACAGTTTTGATAAATGAGAGCCCAAATATTAGACATTTCCTGCTCATTTACATAATTCTATTTAAAATTATAATATTTTCTTTTAGCTATATTTGTTAACCCCTTCTTGACCGGGTAACCTTTCGTTGTTTTTTCCTTCCTCCTTCGAAAACCCATAAAAATGTATTCTTTAATTTGTCTCCCAATGTAGCTGTATGTGGACTTGATTTTTTAGTGGACGAGCTGTAGTTTTGAACATTATTTATTTTACTATTCAATGTTCTGGAAAATGGGGAAAAAAATTCAAAATGTGGTAAAATTGTGGAAAAAAAGTGATTCCGCCATTGTTTTTTTTACTGTGTTCATTCAGTGGTAAAAATGACCTGACAGAATGATTCTCCATGTCAGTTACAACTATGATAATGCTGAACAGGCATAGGGGTTATAATTCACTGAACTGGTAGAAGAAAATTAGGAATTTTATAAAAAAAATAAATTGGTTTGTGTCCCTATATTCTGAGACATTATATCTTTTGGATTTTGATATCTGGATGGAGTTGTGCGAGGACTTGATTTGGGTTTTTTTGCGGGACAAGTTGTAGCTTTTATAGATAACTTTCTCGGGTAGACAAGACATTGTGATATCTTTTATTACAATTTATTAGATGTATACTGCGCCCTCACAAAAACCCTATTCTGGTCTTTACATTTATTTCCTCATTTCAGTGTTTACTGTTTGGGTTAATTAATGTTCCGGATGTGGTTATACTAGATATTCAAATTATTACTATTATTATTATTAATGGGGAAGTATTTTTTTTACATTTTATTATTTTTTTTACTTTTTTTTGTTACTTCTTTTCTTTAGTCTCCTTTGGGGACTTGAACCTGCGATTTTCTGATCGCTTCTACTAGATACTGTGATAGAACTGTATATAGCTAAATTAAAAATCTCATATGAAAGCCAGGCTGGTCTTAACAGGAAGAGGAAAAGACAGGGGCTTTCAGCAGGCTGAGGTAGTCATTTCCAATAATGTGTTCACTAAGGGGTTCAAATTTTTTATATCATCTCAGCAGATGGAATCGATAAGACGCCCTACGACACAACGGACATACCGGCACAAAGCCTTGATGATGCCAGTTTACAGATTTCTGACCCAAGAGAACTGGTCCACACAGACCAACCTATAGACTTTTCCAATCTCGAGTTCTGGAAAGTTCTTGGAAAAGGAAACTATGGAAAAGTAAGTGTCAATTTATATTGTCCGTGTTCCCCAATGTATCCTGCACCAGAAACACAGGAGAGATGTACATATTCATTACAGGATGCTCATATGTAATGATAATTGGGATTAACTAGTGAACTACTACACAGTAATAGATGAGAGTTTGGTCTGATCTGTTGTGATTTTTCTCCAGGTCGTCTTGGCATCAGATCCAGTCAGTGAAGGACTGCTGGCCATCAAAATCATGGACAAAAGTTCTTGTGAGGACTTAATCTCTACAGAGCTAGAAGTCCTGAGAATGGCTGCCGGGTGCCCCTACCTAATGACTATGCGGGCGTTTAGGGAAACACCTACGGAGTATGAAATAGCCATGGACTATATGGCCGGAGGAGACCTGTTTGGCCACATGAAAGATTCAATGATGTTTAACACAAAGACAATAAGGTAAATGTCCGGTACTGAATGTGAATAATCCCCTTCCAGCACAATGTAGTCTTAGATCAATGGACAACGACAACAGGAGAAACTAATGATGTGAAAAGGACACGTGTGTGATCTCCTCATGTTCTCTGTATGATTGTTCATGTAACCACTGATCCATCCTTTCTACTCCACAGACTCTTTGCGGCAGAGATGGTGTGCGGACTCCAGTTCCTGCATGAACGCGGCGTCATACATAGGTAATCATTTCACCTTCATAAATCTGTCACTTGTGACTCTCTGTTGTCTCCTTACATATCTATTGTAGAAAGTTCTTTCCATGAATTGTCCTCACAATCAGTGTCTGCTCCTTCTCCCTGCAGTGACCTGAAGCCAGAGAACATCCTCCTCCAAGACACCGGACACATCAAAATCTCAGACTTTGGCTTAGCAGCCATGAATGTATTTGAGGGTGACATAGTGGAATATACTGCTGGCACTAAGGGTTACATAGTGCCCGAGGTAAGGAACATCTCTGTGTGATTGATGTCGATAGTAGGATTGAGGGATAATCTGATCCCAATGTATTCTGCTCATATCTAATCACAGACCGGTCCTCATAGTCTCTGTGTGTAAATCCCCTTCCCGGTATATTCAGATTCTCTCCAATCTCATGTTCCCATAGGTAATGGACGGTGAAGGATACAACCATCTGGCAGACTCCTTTTCCTTTGGCGTAATCTTATATATGATGACTGTAGGTGACTGGCCATTCTATACCAGAGGCACAATGGACGAATACCACCAGTCTCTGTATGACGACATCCCTTCTTTTCCACCTGGGATCTGCTGTCATGCCATGGATATCATAAAACGGGTGAGTAAGATCAGATGGACAATGATAATGGGGGATTACAAGAAGATATAGAAGATAAGATATGGACAGTCCATAGACATTGTGTAATAATTTATCAGTAATAATACATAATATAATGACTAATGCTTTGTTTTCATTTTCTAGCTCCTCTGCAAAACTCCATCTGCCCGAACTGCCATTACATCATCCATCAGATCGCATCCGTTTTTCTATTCTATAGACTGGAGCGATGTGGAGTCCGGCAGAGCCGACCCACCATTCCCATATTACTATGTAAGTACAGCACATACAGACATCCAAAGTGTTATCACTACCCAGTAACACACTTACCCACTATACACCTTATCGCTATATCCCCCTAGTACTGTATATACTGTATGTGAGGGACTGATTCTCGGACGTGTATATTTCTCTTCTTCCAGCAGGAGTATTAGGCTGATAAAAATAAGCCCCATTCCAGTAACATCCAGGAATGAAGATTTACATTAATCGGATGAGACAATTACACTGGACTTTCTTATTTACCGGACTGTGACAAACCTACCAAGCTTCCACCACATAACATCCAAGTAGATTTGAGCACCAAACATCCAGGGATTTATTCCGATCGCCATATTTGGGGTCAGGAAGGAATTTTTTTCCCTTGATATGAGGATGATGCAACAACGAGTCCTCAGGGTTATTTTTCGCCTTCCTCTGGATCAACATAGCAAGTAATTAAAGGCTGAAATTGAAGGACTTCTTTCAGCCATACTTGTTATGTCACCATCTGGACGACTCATCTACAATGTGGTGGTAAGGAGACGACTACAAGATATGGACATAAAGAAGGAAGCGGCTGCTCCTTCTCCTACTTGGCCATGTACAGACAGAAGGAAGCGGCTGCTCCTTCTCCTACTTGGCCATGTACAGACAAAGGAAGCGGCTGCTCTTTCCTCTACCAGGCCATGGTCAGACAGAAGGAAGCGGCTGCTCCTTCCTCTACCAGGCCATGGTCAGACAGAAGGAAGCGGCTGCTCCTTCACCTTCCTGACCATGGTCAGACAGAAGGCCATTTGGCTGATCGCGATGCTGTAGGAATCCAGGAAAACTCCAACTACACAGATCACAAGTCACACATTCCTGCTCTTCTCCTCTCTCATGTGTGATCCAGACCTGGATGTCCAAAAGCGGCAGAAGTGGCCGAGGCCTGAGGAGCGGAATCATCATCATCTGCTCCTTTCCACAGAAAGTGACTATATCTACACACTTTCTTTTTATATATTTGCATAATATTAACAACTTTTATGCATAAAAATAAATATATAAAACATCTATGTTGCTTTTGGTTATATTACAGACATGCTTTTTGGTATTTTTATTAATATCATGATAAGGTATTTTGCTGCCTTAGGCAGATGACGCAAATGGCTCCCCCCCCCCCAAGAAAAGGAATAGGTGAGAAACTATGGTAACTGGACCTCTAACTTCCTCGTCTGATCCATCAGGTAACAAGCTCTGATGACCACTTCCTTTACAATGTCAGACCCAAGAATAGTCATGGAAACTAATATAGCTTAATTATAATGGGGGCCGTTTGGTTTCAATTAATGAGATACAATAGATGCAGCTTGTAACAAAACCGATGGTTGTTCTACTGCCGTATTCCTGTGTGGCGCCATCCTCTAACAGGGGGCAGACTGTCCATACCCTGCGTATTGCGGGAATTACCGCCAGAACATCGACCTGATTACAGCTCCTCAGCTCCTGTCCTGGGGGCAGCGTTCACATTGTCTTAAAGACACAAATGCATTTCAATGCAGAGAGGGAATGAGAACCAGGGCGCAGGCGTTGAGCGGTGTTAGTGACCCACTGACTCCGCTCACCTTTGTTCCTGTGTACCGGCTGTCAGCATGCTGAATGTTTGCGGCAGGAGGAAGGTGCCAGTTGACTGCAGGCGTTCAATAATGTCAATTTTTTTTCTTAAACTGCTCCCCCCTCAGAGAGGTAGCGTCCTAGGCGGGTGCCTACCCCTTGTCCCGGCCCTGCACTGGTGGTTCAGTTTGGATCCTCTTGCAGGAATAGTGCCATACACTATTGCAGTCAGTACAATGGAAATCATTGACTTGTCAAATTTAAAGGCTTTTTTGCGAAAAAGAGAAAAATGAAGACTGTTTACTGGGTTTTTTCAACCATAGCTGTGATTAAAGCAATGCTCCTTTGCTCATAGAGGAAATCAGTTTTATCAATCGCTTTGTTGGGGAGCTGTCCACTCCATTCTGGTCTTTCGGTCGTCCCACGTTACTTCTGACTCTCAGAATCCTACAGGATCTTATACGCGGTGTGGAAGACAATTTCTCTATATAATGAGCCTTGATGTGACTCTCATAGGAATGCAAAGTGAGATTCATTCACCTCTACATCACTAGTCAGAGCTGTAGACACCAGGTTAATTTAATGAAATATCAGACCACCACTTTCAGGCCATATTCACACGTTCAGTATTTGGTCAGTATTTTACCTCAGTATTTCTAAGCCCAAACCAGGTGAGGAACAATCAGAGGAAAAGTATAATAGAAACACGTCACCATTTCTGCATTTATCACCCACTCCTGGTTTTGCCTTACACATACTGATGTAAAATTCTGACCAAATACTGAATGTGTGAACGTGGCATGACATTTATTGCACAAGTCCATGTGCCGTCTGTTTTTTAATAACAGTTCCGTGTCTAATCCGGGAGACTCAGAGCAGGTTCTGTTCTCATTCATTTTGCAGATCAGACTCAGCCATTAAAGTCTAAGGAAATCCATGTACAACGGATGAAGCACTGAAGACTTTTCTTTTCCTTTAGTGCTCCATCAGTGTTTCATCCATTTTTAATAGATCCATTAATAGTCAATGGATAAATAAAAGTTCAGACTGTCTACCTGCTTCAGTTTTTATAAATGTATGAGGAAAAAATATATCTATACAACACAGATATAAAATGGAGACAATGCGGAGACACATGGGACAAAAAGGTTCTGTTTTACAAGGATATAGAAATAGACAAGGATTTGTGAATGTACCGTCCTCTGAAGAATAAGTAAAATCCATCAAGCTAAAGACAAGACAGACTGATAACTCAGTGAGGAATACAATAGAAGCTGCCTATTGAAGTCTACGGAGAGGCTCCGGACATCACTAGGTAGGCTTCATTTCTACACATGAGCTTGATGTATCATCCATTACTT
The DNA here is from genome assembly GCF_046119375.1 of Phyllobates terribilis. Taxonomy (NCBI): domain Eukaryota; kingdom Metazoa; phylum Chordata; class Amphibia; order Anura; family Dendrobatidae; genus Phyllobates; species Phyllobates terribilis. Next base: position 239,703 of record NW_027363247.1, read on the forward strand.
TTTCTGTACATTTATTAGCATTTGTTATGTTTGTAGCATGGTATTCTACAGTTAGCATTACTAGTCGTATATGCCTTTATATATGACGCGCCCCCTGGGCCGTGTGTGTGGGAATACCCGGAGCCGGGTCTCTGTGTGATGTCAGGGGTTGTAGTCTCCGTGGCGGCGACCCGGTCCCGTGGCTCAGGGTGGTCAAACCAGTGGCGGATCTGTTTACTAGGTTTTTAATGTTGAAATGTCCGACTACGCCACCCGTGGATTGCGATCACTGAGAACCGCCGCTGCAGGGCACACCGCTGAGGCTGATGTTGTGTGCGCAGCAGGGGGTAGTATAACTCCCCACGGGAGGAGTATAGCCTCAGGGCAGCATGTGTAGATGGTGAGGGTTGTGGTGCATAGGCGCAGCAGAAATGACTCAAAGTCCATGCAGTGCAGTTCAGGGTCTTTACTGTTGGTGATGAAGGAGACCCTGCTGGGAGTACTGGCTAACATTAGAGGCCTGGTCAGTCTGTGAGCGAACAAGAATCCCCCTGGCCAGGTGGAGGTGTAGGCCTTCCCGTCTAACTGCACTCTTCCTGGCTACCTTGCTGTAGTCGTGTAGTAGCCCACGTCCGTGAGTGTACCGTGTGGTGCTCACCCGTATGGATGGTGACTTGGGGCCTTTGGTTCCTTCTGCTCCTCGATGGCGGTGCCGGTCCCTTGCGTGTGACTGAGCCTCCGGGCTTTCTACGGCCAGAGGACCTGAAATCCCCTGCCAGGTGGTTTCTGCTGCTGGATGTGAATATCCTCACAGCCTCGGACTCCGGTGTCCGGTTCTCTGCGTCTTCTGCCAGGACGAGCTCTGCTGCTCCAGTCCCTGGCTCTCAGCTCCTGTCTCCTACAGGGCTGCTTGCTGCTCTATCCCTCTCTCTGGAACTAACTAGCTAACCTCGCTCCAGATCCAGTTTATAAAGGGTAGGTTCCTCCCCTCCCTGGACTGGGGCCGGAGGTGTTGCATGCAAATGTGCTCCTGACCAGGAAAACCCATGCTCGCTCTCAGACATGGTATTTCTACCACTATGGCAACCAGACCCCCTGGGGTGCCACATTCCCCCCTAGTAAACTTTAGTACTCCGGGACTAAACACTTTTTTTTTTGAAAACACACATAACAGGGTATAAACAATAACACAACAATATATGTACAAGGAGTTCAGTCTTGATAGGTCACGGCGCTTCCGTAACCAGGTGTCCATGTCACCCAAGATGCATTTTGAGGGACCCGTCCCAAACCCTCAACGTAGGCCCTGGGGTGGCTACAGGGCATCGATGATCCGGCGTTGGACCACGTCTTCAGCCACCTCCATGGGTTTTTGTTCTGTGGTCTGGCCCAAAAGGGGCACTTAACAGGTGCAACTATTTACAAGGTACAGTTCCCGTTATTCATTGTCCATAACCTGTCCGTCCATAGACCCTGTCGGGTAACTTGAGAAACATAATCAGTATTGAGGTAGAAAACATAAAACATTACAACATTTGCAATATACAGGTATATATCATTTCTCCTAGATTCTCCAGCGAGCGGGCTTCTGACCTCTAGTGCTCCTTGTTGACCTACGTAACACACTATCTGATGGTGTTCTTTCTGGGTCCCCTGTTTCCACCCCTTGTGTAGTGGGCTCGCTAGTGTCTGCACTACAGGTGTTTGGAGATGTTACGGGTCGGTTGGGCAGCTTTCTGCGTACTCTTTGGCTTACCACGGGCATGGCAGGCTCACTACTAGCAGAGGGTTGATTCTCCTGGGCTGCTGGTATGGAATCCTCTGCCTCCGGGGCCGGTTGCTCTTCCAATACTACTTGCTCTTCTGTAGTCCCTTGAGGGGCTGGCTGGAGAAAGGTAAGGACGGGTACCACAATAGCGTTGTTAATTTGTGTCCAGGACCGGGGAAATTCTCCGAGTACTGTACTGACCATTTCTTCCCTTTCCTCTGCGGGTTGAGGGCTATCTTGGTCTTCATCAGTGCTTTGCAGCTGCTCGGGACACTTCTTCAGGTGGTCTCTAGAGACAGTGGCTGTGGTCTCTCCTCCATCCTTACTGATAACGCATACTTTCGGGTTTTCATGACTTGAGGGCAGTACTGTGTACGGGTCTTTCTCCCACTGGTCATCCAACTTATGGAGCCGCCTCTTCCTCTTCAAGACCTGCTCTCCAGGTGCCAGGGGAACAGCGGGAGCATGCTGGTTGTAAGTCCTCTCTTGCCTTTCTCTTGCTTGAGACAAACTTCTCTCAACACTCTCCTGCACTTTCCGGTACTGCTGCTGCCGTTCTGTATCCCAGTCTGCCTCTGGCGAGGTATCCTCAGGTGTCAGGACTCCCATATCCAGGTCAATAAGCAGCTTACCAGGTCTTACTCTCTTTAGGTAAGCCGGGGTGCAGTTGGTGGAATTTACTGGGATGTGGTTATACAAGTCCACCAGATCAGGCAGTTTTTCAGGACACAGACTGCGTTTTTCCAGGGGCAACGTTTTCAGCAAGTCTATCACCACCTGGTTCATCTTCTCACACAATTCATTGGTTTGGGGGTGATAGGGCGTTGTCCTTATCTTCTTGCAGCCATAGAGGTTGCAGAACTCCTGGAAGACCTCCGCTTCGAAGGCTGGACCTTGGTCAGTCCACACTTGCTCTGGATACCCGTGTGGATGGCAGAAGTGCTGCTGAAAGGCTCTAGCTGCTGTCTGAGCTGTTAAGTCCTTGACAGGGACAACCACCAGGAACTGGGAGTAGTGGTCTACGATGGTGAGAGCGTAGACGTACCCGGACCTACTTGGAGCCAGCTTCACATGGTCCAGGGCTACCAGTTCTAGTGGCTCCTTGGTGATGATGGGCTGCAGGGGAGTCTTCTGGCTGGCACGGTCCTTTCTTCTCAGGTTGCACGGGCCGCAGTCTCTGCACCATCTCTCAATGGCCCCTCTCATGCCTACCCAGAAGAACCGTTCACGCAACAGGAACTCCAACTTCTTCCATCCAAAGTGTCCTGCTCCGTCGTGGTATGCCTCCAGGACCATAGCCGTGTCTCGTCTCGGGACCACTACCTGCCAGGTCAGCTCATGTGTCCGGGAGTTAACAATTCTCCGGCACAGCTTCCCCTTGTAGAGAAGCAGTTTACTCTTCTCCTTCCACAGCTGTTTGGTCTCTTCCGGAGCGTCTGGGTCAAGACGGGCATCAGCCTGTGTCAGCATCTCTTTTACCAGGCGGACGCCTGGGTCACTGTCTTGCGTCTCCGCCCAGCTGTAGTGGGGTAAGGGATTGAACGTGGCAGAGTGCTTGTCCCTTACACAGTGGGAACACTGGGTAATCTCATGACGGTGGAACGCAGGGAGTTCAATCTCTTCCAGTTCTTCTGGATCTTCCCCTCCGTCCGGCAAGTTCGGCATCCTGGACAGGGCGTCTGCGTTGTCATTTGTGCGTCCCGCCTGGTATTTGATTGTAAATTCATAGTTGGATAGGCGGGCCATCCATCTCTGCTCCAGGGCACCAAGTTTCGCAGTGTCCAGGTGTGTCAACGGGTTGTTGTCCGTGTACACGGTGAACTTGGAAGAGGCAAGGTAATGTTTAAAGTGTTCTGTAACTGCCCACACCACTGCCAGGAACTCTAGCTTGAAGGAGCTATAATTTTCGGGGTTTCTCTCTGTAGCCCGGAGCTTCCTGCCGGCATAAGCAATTACCCGTTCTCTGCCCTGTTGGATCTGGGACAGCACCGCCCCTAGCCCGATGTTGCTCGCGTCCGTGTGGTGGATGAAAGGCTGGCCGTAATCAGGGTAAGCCAGGACCTCATCCCCCGTGAGGGCCATCTTCAGCTGGCGAAAAGACTCATCCTCCAGCTTGTCCCATTTGAAGGATGGCTTCTGATTCTTGGTCTTTGACTGACCCAACAGGAGGTTTTGCATAGGGGCTGCCATTTTGGTGAACCCGGGGATGAATCTTCGGTAGTAGCCTACCAACCCGAGGAACTGCCGCACTTCCTTTATGCTGGAGGGTCTTGGCCAGTCCTTAATCACTGTAATTTTATCAGGGTCTGGAGCTACTCCGTCAGCACTCACCATGTGTCCCAGGTACTGTACTTTTGGTTTCAGTAGATGACACTTGGAGGGTTTCACCTTTAGGCCGTAGCCTGCCAGGGCGTCAAACACCTCTGCCAGGTGTTTCAGATGGTCCTCATATGTTTTGGAATACACGATGACATCGTCCAGGTATAGCAGGACCGTCTCGACATTCCTGTGCCCCAGGCAGCACTCCATCAACCGCTGGAAGGTTCCTGGTGCGTTGCAGAGCCCGAATGGCATACAGTTGAATTCGCTGAGAACCATCGGGGTGGTGAATGCGGTCTTCTCCTTGTCTGCCTCTGCTACAGGAACCTGCCAGTACCCGCTAGTAAGATCCAAAGTGGAGAAGAAGTTAGCAGACTTTAATGCAGCTAAAGATTCCTCTATCCTAGGTAACGGGTACGCATCTTTGTGTGTGATACGGTTGACCTTTCTGTAATCTACACACATTCTCATGGTGCCATCTTTCTTTTTCACAAGAACTAGTGGAGCTGCCCAGGGGCTACAGCTGTCCCTGATTACCCCAGCCTCCTTCATGTCTCGCAACATCCCCTTGGTATTCTGATAGTGTGCAGGGGGTACAGGTCGGTATCTTTCCTTTATGGGTGGATGGTCTCCTGTGGGGATGTGGTGTTCTACCCCCTTTACTTGCCCAAAGTCTAGCGGGTGTTTGCTAAAGACTCTTTCGTACTCCTGCACCACCCGGTAGACTCCCTGTTTTTGGTGTGAGGGAGTGGAGTCGGTGCCCACATGCAGCTTCTGACACCAGTCCTCCATTCGTTTCTTGGAGCCGTTACCCTCCTCTAGTTGAGATGGAGGTAAGGGTTCCACGGCCTTTATGGAGTTTTGGTTAACGGTGAACAATTTGGCTAGAGTGGCATACTGGGGCAAGTATACTTCTCTTTCCCCAATGTTTAGGATGCGGACGGGTACCCTCCCATGGCATACATCGACCACCCCCCGTGCCGTCAAAATGGTGGGCCTACTGTCTGAGTAGACGGGTTCTACCATGGCTTGGTAGTCCCTTCCTCTTAACCCGATTGCAGTCCGGCACCAGATCATCATCTCACTCTTTGGGGGCATGGCGATAGGGAACGGGTCACTCATCCTTACACTACCAATCTCACCACCAGACAGTTCTACCTGCTGCCTTTTCATCAGGGCTCTGATCTCTTTTTGTGGAACATGCTACTGGCTGGAGCTGGCGTTCACCGCAACCTGCTGTAATATGACAATTATCTCTGCAAGACAATTTTCAATAACATTAGTACCCAAGGTTATCTTAGGGTGGCTTTCACGACGGTCAATGTCCACAATAATCAGTCCTTGCGCTGGCAGTTCAACTTTACTGTTATGCACACGCCCGGGCTGAGCGGCGTGTGCGTGTGATTGTAGTGATTCCACTGGACCATGAACCGGAGAGTGCCTGGAGGGGCGTGACTAAGTATCTGGCCGATCCGACCAAGATGGCACGACGGCATACGACGCCAGTGCACCAGGGAGAAACCGGGCAGAGGGACCAGGTGCTACTCCAGGTCAAACTCCGGACACGGGGGTTGACCCACACAGGGATTACTGGATCAGGCTGGTTAGGCTGGCGCACAGACTGGAGGGTATAGGCAGGCACGACTGGTATGCAGGCAGGCGGGTAAAGGCAAGCACAGCTAGAGTGCAGACAGGGAGGCACTAGCAGGTAGGAACACAGGCGGGATAGGACCCAGTACACACTGGGACTCAGGAACAATACAGGTAGAGGGGTACAGGCAAGCACAGCTAGAGTGCAGACAGGGAGGCACTAGCAGGTAGGAACACAGGCGGGATAGGACCCAGTACACACTGGGACTCAGGAACAGGCAGGTTAGGCTGGCACAGACTGGTGGATATAAGCAAACACGGCAGGTATGCAGATGGGTGGATACAGGCGAGTATGCAGGCAGGGAGGTACTGGCCGAAAGGACGGGCTGGAGCACAGAAAGGTTAAGACCCAGTACAGACTGGGTCACAGAACCGCAGATGCGGTAGACAACCACAGCAGAGAGGGAACGCCCGAAGCGGTGGGCAAGAACAGAGCAGGACGGGGCTGCAGGAGCAGCGAGCACAAGCAGGGCAGGACAGGACTGCCGGAGCAGCGGGCAGAAGCAGGGCAGGACAGGACTGCCGGAGCAGCGGGCAGAAGCAGGGCAGGACAGGACTGCCGGAGCAGCGGGCAGAAGCAGGGCAGGACAGGACTGCCGGAGCAGCGGGCAGAAGCAGGGCAGGACAGGACTGCCGGAGCAGCGGGCAGAAGCAGGGCAGGACAGGACTGCCGGAGCAGCGGGCAGAAGCAGGGCAGGACAGGACTGCCGGAGCAGCGGGCAGAAGCAGGGCAGGACAGGACTGCCGGAGCAGCGGGCAGAAGCAGGGCAGGACAGGACTGCCAGAGCAGCGGGCAGAAGCAGGGCAGGACAGGACTGCCGGAGCAGCGGGCAGAAGCAGGGCAGGACAGGACTGCCGGAGCAGCGGGCAGAAGCAGGGCAGGACAGGACTGCCGGAGCAGCGGGCAGAAGCAGGGCAGGACAGGACTGCCGGAGCAGCGGGCAGAAGCAGGGCAGGACAGGACTGCCGGAGCAGCGGGCAGAAGCAGGGCAGGACAGGACTGCCGGAGCAGCGGGCAGAAGCAGGGCAGGACAGGACTGCCGGAGCAGTGAGCAAGGAGTCAGAGCAGGCTAGAACCGCCGGAGCGGTAAGCAAAGGAGTCAGAGCAGACTAGAACCGCCGGAGCGGTGAGCAAAGGAGTCAGAGCAGGCTAGAACCGCCGGAGCGGTGAGCAAAGGAGTCAGAGCAGGCTAGAACCGCCGGAGCGGTGAGCAAAGGAGTCAGAGCAGGCTAGGCTGAGTAGGGGGGACAGGGCTCTGTTCACACGGAACAGACAGGAAGGGAAAGGCAGAGCCAGACACCCACAGGGTACTTGCAGTGAAGTAGCGAGTGGACCACAAACTCACAAACGGGAGTACAGAGACAACAAGCAGGAGTTAGGTACGAGTTCAGACTCTGCAGAAAAAGGAAGGGAACGGACATAGAGGCAAAACAGGTAAAGGATAGGAGAGAGTTCAGACTGGAACTGAGTGTACGGAGGAGACCGACACTGCAGCGGAATACAGGAGCGGGTCTGGGAATACGGCCCCCAGAGAGGCAGGACGAACAGGCAAGGAGCGTGTTCAGACAGGACAGACAAGATACAGGAGCGGGTCTAGGTAATCAGCCCCTAGAAGGCGAGAGGAACAGGCTAGGAGCGTGTTCAGACAGGTCAGACAAGATACAGGAACAGGTCTAGGTAATCGGCCCCTAGAAGGCAGGAGGAACAGGCTAGGAGCGTGTTCAGACAGGCCTGGAAATACAGCCTCCAGGATAGGCAGACAAGAGAACACAGAACGGGACCTGGCACCTTCAGAGTGCACGCACACACTGAATGAAACACTATGCTCAGGCAGGGATAGATGGGCGCAGCTGAGCTATATACCAGGTGACAGACAGCAATAGGCTGAGGACGCACAAGAGGTGTGACCCACAGCAGGTACAAAAAGCAGGAAGTGATCGGGCGCCGCCCTTAAGCAGCAGAAACAGACACAAACAGACAGCATGGAGGGAAGCCAGAGAGACATTCTGGACAGGAGATCAAGTGCGCGCTCTTGCACAGTGGGAGATGGACCACTATGCAAGGACGCCGCCAGGTATGTTACATTTACCAATCTTTATGGTCACCTCCTTGAATCCCACCTGCGGCACGGGCTGACCATGGCTTGCGATGATGCTCAAATCGTCATCTGGGTAGCGGGTAATATCTGAGTCATTCCAGTACCGCTTAAAGAGCACATAGGGGATGGTGGTTACCTGTGACCCGGTGTTCAGTAGTGCACTCATAGGAATGCCATCCAGCACCACAGGCAAGACCGGTCGTCCCCCTACGTACTTATCATGCCAGCTCGATGGGCCTGATGATCTTATGCCTGGGGGTTGGTCCTCTGCCCCAGGTCGGGCCCATTTAAATGACAGTACCTTGCCATATGTCCTGGTTGGTTGCAGCGGCGGCAGATGGGTTGTCCGTCCTGGTCATAGCGGTCGCTGGGCTTTCCTCTGAACGATGGGATCCTCCTCCGTTGGCTCCAAGGGACGTCCTCCGGACTGGAAGCCAGCTGGATCTTTCCTGGGGAAGACTCCTGTAAAGACTGCACAGTTCTTGTTAGTGCGGCAACGCTTTTGGTCAGATCTTGGACCTGATGGTGCAGGTCTACAGCTGGGGCTTTGTCCAAAGCCTGTGCATCAGCTCCCACAGGCTCTGCAGGCAAGGGTGCCGCCTCCTGGTGATAGGTGATAGCAGGGCGCCTGTGGGTTACAGCGCCACCTGGTGCCGGTTCTCGGAGCACCCGGATGGCCCTGTCTTTAAACTGCGCAAAGTCCAAATCAAGGTTCTGCAAGGACATTACACGCAACTGGGTTCGGTGGGCGCTGGACAGTAGACCCTCAATGAACTGTTCAGTCAACAGCTTATCCTCATTCCGCACGCTGTCAGGGTCTGCCTACTTAATGGCTCTCAGGGCCTCCTGCAAATTCAAAGCATAGTACCGTATACTGTCTTGTGCCCGCTGTTTGCATCCATAAAATTTTAGCTTGATCTCTGCTGAGGTGCGGTATCAAAAGTGCCAGTATTTCCTTTACAGTCCCCTTTTCCCTGGCTGACCAGGACTTCACTTCTCTTTGGGCTGCTCCAATTAACTGACCTATCAGGATGCTCACTTTATGTTCCTCGGACAGGGGGTATACTTTGAATAGGCTATACAGTCAGTCTTTAAAGTTGCTCAGGGTATGCGACTCCCCTGAGTACTGGGGTAACCATGCCGCTCCAGGGATATACGGCATCGTGAACGGCATCACTGCGGCAGCAGCCGCGCTGGCGGTAGGAGCTCCCTCCATTCCTGGTGTCTTCCTCCCCCCTAGTTAACCGTGGCCTACCTTCCATTGCTTCTTCTCGTAGGCCGCGGCTCCGCAGGCGATCATCGGGGTTGAGGACCTTGCGTCGCGCGCTGGTGACGTCGGCGTCCGCTGGGCTCCTTCCAGGACCTTGCGCAGTGTCAGTACGTAAGGCGGGGCTTCAGCTCTTGCGCTCTTTTGGCGTCCACGCCCCTCTTCTTCCCGCGCGGCGTCCCAAAAATGGCGCCCAATAGCGGGAAAATGGCTGCGGATGGTGGGAAAACGTTTGCGGATGGCGGGAAACTTCACGACGGTAAGTATCACAGTATTTCTTCAGGCACGCAGTATCCGGTGGTTGCGGGCACGAGATCCTGCCGACTACGCCAAAGTTGATGCGCCCCCTGGGCCGCGTGTGTGGGAATACCCGGAGCCGGGTCTCTGTGTGATGTCAGGGGTTGTAGTCTCCGTGGCGGCGGCCCGGTCCCGTGGCTCAGGGTGGTCAAACCAGTGGCGCATCTGTTTACTTGGTTTTTAATGTTGAAATGTCCGACTATGCCACCCGTGGATTGCGGTCACTGAGAACCGCCGCTGCGGGGCAGACTGCTGAGGCTGATGTTGTGTGCGCAGCAGGGGGTAGTATAACTCCCCACGGGAGGAGTATAGCCTCAGGGCAGCGTGTGTAGATGGTGAGGGTTGTGGTGCATAGGCGCAGCAGATATGACTCAAAGTCCGTGCAGTGTAGTTCAGGGACTTTACTGTTGGTGATGAAGGAGACCCTGCTGGGAGTACTGGCTAGCATTAGAGGCCTGGTCAGTCTGTGAGCGAACAAGAATCCCCCTGGCCAGGTGGAGGTGTAGGCCTTCCCGTCTGACTGCACTCTTCCTGGCTACCTTGCTCTAGTCGTGTAGTAGCCCACATCCCTGAGTGTACCGTGTGGTGCTCACCCGTATGGCTGGTGACTTGGGGCCTTTGGTTCCTTCCGCTCCTCGATGGCGGTGCCGGTCCCTTGCGTGTGACTGAGCCTCCAGGCTTTCTACGGCCAGAGGACCTGAAATCCCCTGCCAGGTGGTTTCTGCTGCTGGATGTGAATATCCTCACAGCCTCGGACTCCGGTGTCCGGTTCTCTGCGTCTTCTGCCAGGACGAGCTCTGCTGCTCCAGTCCCTGGCTCTCAGCTCCTGTCTCCTACAGGGCTCCTTGCTGCTCTGTCCCTCTCTCTGGAACTAACTAACTAACCCCGCCCCAGATCCAATTTATAAATGGCAGGTTCCTCCCCTCCCTGGACTGGGGCAGGAAGCGTTGCATGTAAATGTGCTCCTGACCAGGAAAACCCATGCTCGCTCTCAGATATGGTATTTCTACCACTGTGGCAACTAGACCCCCTGGGGTGCCACATATACATATATTTTCACACTTTTTGAATGGGCTATGTATGGACTAGCTTTGGTTGTACTCAGGGCCTGTTTTAGAGATAGTGGGGCCCCAAATGCTCACATATTGCACCATCACACAGAAATATTTTGGTTGTATTTACATGCGCTGAGTTCAGGCCATTAAACGAGCGCGATCGACAATATTGAAGTCATTCGACGCTTGTTTCCCGGGTTCTTTACACCGGCTGAGGAAGAATGATGGGGACAGAACAGTCACTAGTAGATCAATCTGTCCCCTTACAGTATCATTTTATTAGCAGTATATCTGCAGATTACACCAAACGATGTGCTGCTGAGAACAATGAGCTTTGTTTTGGCATAAACAATCCAATCACTCCATGAATAGGCAGCATTGTGCTCCTTAAGTACAATATGCCCCATAGTCCTCCATATAGTATAATGTGCCCCATAATCCTCCATACAGTATAATGTACTCTCCATAGTTCTCAATACTGTATAATGCAGCCCTCATATAGTACAATGCACTCCCCATAGTCCTCAATACAGTACAATGCAGCCCCCATAGAGTATAATGCTGCCCCATAGAGTACATATACTTTAATGCACCCCCCATAGCCCTCCAGCCTTGTGACCACCATGTTCTCAATGATGTAAAAAAATAAATACAATACTCACCTCTCCCCGTTCCCCCACTGCTCCGGTCTGTGCAGCGTGTCTGCTTGGCCTCAGCAGCTCCACTGCCTGGCACACAATTAAGTGACATAAATGACGCACCCCCTGGGCCGTGGGGAGACCCGGAGCCGGGCCTGTAGATGCTGGGGGTTGTAGTCACTGTGGCAGCGACCCGGTCCGTGACCCAGGGCGGTCAAACCAGGGTAATCTATGTGTCTCAGTTATTGATGGTCTGACTATGCCACCTGTGGATTGCGGTTATTGGTAACCGCCGCTGCAGGGCAGTCCGCTGAAGCTGGTGGTATGCGCAGCAAGGTAGTGTAACTCCTCACAGGAAGAGTGTAGCTTCAGGGCAGCGTGTATGGATGATGGTGGTGATAGTGCCTGGATCAGTAATAATAACACGGAGTCTTTGCAGTGCAGTCCTAGGGTCTTTACTGGTGGTAATTATATAGGCCCCAACGGGAGTACTTGCTAGGGATGAGGGCCTGGTCAGTCTGGGAGCAATCCTAGAATCCCCTGGCCAGGTGGAGTTGTAGGCCTGCCGTTCCGACTGTACTCTTTTGGCTATCCCGCTTATAGTCGTGTTGTAGCCCACGTCCCTGAGTGTAACGTGCTGCTCACCCGTATGGCTGGCGACTCGGATCCCGTGTATTCCTCGCTCCTCTGTGGTGGTACTGGTCCTTTCGTGTGGCTGAGCCTCCGGGCTTCTGTCAGCCAGGAGACCAGCAATCTCCTGCCTTGCGGTTTCTGCTGCTGGATATACAATCCTCACAGCCTCGGACTCCGGTGTCAGGTCTTCTGTATCCACTGGCCAGGACGAGCTCTGCACAGTTCCAGTCCTCAGCTCCTTGCTCCTTAGTCCTAACTGACTCCTGACACTGAACTAGACTCTCACTAGACTGACTAACCCAGCCTCCAGATCCAGTTATATAGGGCAGGATCCTCCCCTTTTCTGGTCTGGAGCAGGAGGTGTTGCATGTAGTGTGTTCCCTGACCAGGAAACTCCTGTTTTGCTCCCAGACATGGTATTACTACCATTGTGGCAACCAGACCCTCTGGGGTGCCACATTTCACCCTAGTAAATTTCAGTACTCCAGGACTGAACATATTTTGCAAAAATACAACAGGTAACAATACATTAACATATTTACAACCATTAGAGTCTTTAAAGGTCATGGTATCATCCGCAACCAGGTGTCCATTTCACTGAAACAAGGTGCAATCAGAGGGACCTGTCCCAAACCCTCAAGGTAGGCCCTAGGGTGGCTACAGGGCATTAATGATCCGGAGTTGGACCACATCTTCAGCCACCTCCACGGGTTTTTGTTCTGTGGTCTGGCACCAAAGGGGCACTTTACAGGTGCAACTATTTACAGGCAGAGTTTTTGGTTATTCATTGTCCATAACCTGAAAGTCTTTTTGGACCCTGTAGGGTAACTGGAAAAACATATTCAATACACACACAAAACAATTCAACATTACAGTTATAGTTACATTTAAATTTTCCAACGAGCAGGAATTTGACCTCTGGTGATTCTGGTGGACCTGCGTAGCACACTGTCTGTCTGTGTTCCACTCTGGTCCCCTTTCCCTACCCCTGGTGTGGTGGGCACTGTGTGACCTGCACTACTGGTATTTTGAGGTGTCACTGGTAGGTTGGGCAGCTTCCTACGGATCCTTTGGCTTACCGTGGGTACGACAAGCTCGCTACTAGCAGAGGGTAGATTCTCCTGGTCTGCTGATGAGGAATCTTCTGTCTCCGGGGCCAATGGTTCTTCCAACTCTACTGAGACTTCTGTAGGTGCTTGAGGTGCTGGTTGGAGAAATGTAAGGACAGGCACAACAATGGCATTATTCACTTGTGTCCATGACCGAGGAAATTCTCCGAGTACCGTGCTGACCATTTCTTACACTTCCTCTGCGGGTTGAGGGATATCTTGGCCTTCTTCAGCATGCTGTAGCTGCTCGGGACATTTCTTCAGGTGGTCTCTGGAAACTGGAAACTGTTGCTGTTGTCTCACCTCCGTCCTTACTTATGAGGCACACCTTGGTATTATCATGACTTGATGGTAGAATGGTGTACGGCTCTTTTTCCCACTGGTCATCCAACTTGTGGAGTCGCCTCTTTCTCTTTAGGACTTGCTCTCCAGGTGACAAGGGGCAGCAGGTGCATGTTGATTGTAAGTCCTCTCTTGCCTTTCTCTTGCTTGGAACAGACTTCTTTCAACACTTTCCTGTACCTTGCGGTATTGCTGTTGCCGCTCAGTGTCCCAATCTGCGTCTGGTGAGGCGTCCTCTGGTGTCAGAACTCCCATATACAGATCGATGGGCAGCTTACCAGGTCTCGCTCTCATCAGGTAAGCTGGTGTGCAGTTGGTGGAATTCACTGGGATATGATTGTAGAGGTCCACTAGGTCTAGCAACTTTTCTGGCCACAGACTGCGTTCCTCCAGGGGCAATATCTTCAATAGGTCTATCACTACCTGGTTCATCTTTTCACACATCCTGTTGGTCTGGAGGTGATAAGGTGTTGTCCTGATCTTCTTGCAGCCGTACAGGTTGCAGAACTCCTGGAATACCTCCGCTTCGAAGGCCGGACCTTGGTCAGTTAGCACACGTTCTGGGTAACCATGCGGGCGGCAGAAGTGCTGTTGGAAAGCTCTGGCTGCTGTCTGAGCTGTTTGGTCCTTGACTGGCACTACTACCAGAAACCGAGAGTAGTGGTCTACGATGGTGAGAGCGTAGACATAGCCTAACCTGCTTGGGGACAGCTTCACATGGTCTAGGGCTACCAGTTCGAGCGGCTGCTTGGTGATGATGGGCTGCAGGGGAGCCCTCTGGCTGTCACGGTCTTTCCTTCTCAGGTTGCACGGTCCGCAGTCTCGACACCACCTCTCGATTGCTCCTCTCATGCCGACCCAATAGAACCGTTCACGCAGCAGGACTTCCAGCTTTTTCCATCCGAAGTGTCCTGCTCCATCGTGGTACACTTCCAAGACCATAGACGCGTCCCGCCTCGGGACTACCACCTGCCAGACCAGCTCATGCGTCTGGGAGTTGACAGTTCTTCGACACAGCTTCCCTTCATAGATGAACAGCTTATTCTTCTCTTTCCACAGCTGTTTGGTCTCCTCTGGAGCATCTGGGTCAGGGTATGAGTCGGCTCGTGTCAGCAACTGTTTGACTAGGTGGACGGCCGGGTCACTGTCTTGTGTTTCTGCCCAGCCGTGGTGGGGCAAGGGATTGAACGTGGCCTCTTTGGTGGAAGAGTACCTGTCTTTCACACAGTGGGAGCACTGAGTTATCCCATGACGGTGGAAAGCGGGGATTTCTATCTCTTCCAGTTCTTCTGGGTCTTCTCCCCCATCTGGCAAGTTAGGCATCCTGGACAGTGCATCTGCATTGGCATTCTTGCGCCCAGCCCGGTACTTGATGGTGAACTCATAATTGGAGAGTCGGGCCATCCATCTCTGCTCCAGGGCACCAAGTTTCGCAGTGTCCAGGTGTGTCAGCGGGTTTTTGTCTGTGAATACGGTGAACTTGGAAGAGGCGAGGTAATGTTTAAAGCGCTTTGTCACTGCCCATACCACTGCGAGGAACTCTAGCTTGAAGGAGCTGTAATTTTCAGGGTTCCTTTCTGAGGGCCGGAGCTTCCTGCTGGCATAAGTGATACCCGTTCTCTGCCCTGCTGGATCTGGGACAGCACCGCTCCCAGTCCCACGTTGCTCGCATCCGTGTGGAGGATGAAGGGCTGGCCATAATCAGGGTAAGCCAGGATCTCGTCCCCCGTGAGGGCCATTTTCAGCTGGTGGAAGGACTCATCTTCCAGCTTGTCCCATTTGAATGGCGGCTTCTGGTTTTTGGCCTTCCTGGACTGGCCTATCAGGAGGTCCAGCATGGGTGCTGCCATCTTGGTGAGGCCTGGAATAAATCTTCGGTAGTAGCCTACCAACCCGAGGAACTGCTGCACTTCCTTTACGGTGGAGGGTCTTGGCCAGTCCTTGATTACTGTGATTTTATCGGGATCTGGAGCTACACCGTCAGCGCTCACCCCGTGCCTCAGGTACTGTACCTTGGGCTTCAGCAGATGACATTTTGAGGGCTTCACCTTTAGACCAAAGCCAGCCAGTGAGTCAAACACTTCCGCCAGGTGCTTCAGATGGTTCTCATACGTCTGGGAGTATACAATGACGTCATCCAGGTACAGCAGGACTGTCTCGAAATTCTTATGTCCCAGACAGCACTCCATCAACCGCTGGAAAGTTCCTGGGGCGTTGCAGAGCCAGAATGGCATGCAGTTGAACTCGCTGAGGCCCATCAGGGAGGTGAATGCGGTCTTTTCCTTATCCACCTCTGCTACAGGAACCTGCCAATACCCACTAGTAAGAGCCAAAGTGGAGAAATAGTTAGCAGACTTTAATGAAGCTAGTGATTCCTCTATTCTGGGTAACGGGTATGCATCTTTGTGTGTTATGCGGTTGATTTTCCTGTAGTCTACACACATTCTCATAGCGCCATCCTTTTTCTTTACAAGAACTAATGGAGCTGCCCAGGGGCTACAACTGTCTCTTATTACCCCAGTCTCCTTCATTTCTCGCAACATCCCTTAGGCATTTTGGTAGTGTGCAGGGGGTACAGGCCGGTACCTTTCTTTAATGGGTGGATGGTCTCCCGTGGGGATATGGTGTTGAACCCCTTTTACCTGCCCGAAGTCAAGTGGATGTTTACGGAAGACCCTTTCGTATTCCTGTACCACCCGGTACACTCCTTGTTTTCAGTGTGGAGAGGTGGAGTCAGTGCCCACATGCAGCTTCTGGCACCAGTCCTCCATTTGTTCCTTGGAGCCGTTATCCTCTGCCTGTTGGGATGGAGGCAAGGGTTCCACTGTCTTTATAGAATTCTGGTTGACAGTGAACTGTTTGGGTAGAGTGGCATACCGGGGCAAATGGACTTCTCTCTCCCTAATATTTAGGATGCGGACGGGTACCCTCCCATGGCAGACATCAACCACCCCCCGGGCTGTCAAAATGGTGGGCCTACTGTCAGAGTAGACGGGCTCTACCATGGCCTGGTAATCTCTACCCCTTAGACCAATAGCTGCCCGGGACCATATCATAATTTCACTTCTTAGGGGCATGGCAATAGGGAATGGGTCACTCATCCTGACACTGCCAATTTCACCACCAGACAGTTCTACCTGTTGTCTTTTCATCAGGGCTCTGATCTCTCTTTGTAGAACCGACTGCTGGCTGGATCTGGCGGTCTCCGCAACCTGCTGTAACAAGACAATTATCTCTGCAAGACAATTTTCAATGACATTAGTGCCCATGGTTATCATGGGATGACTTTCTCGGCGATCAATGTCGACAATAATCAGTCCTTGTGCTGGCAGTTCCACTTTGCCAACTTTATGGTCACTTCTTTGAACCCCACCTGAGGTACGGGTTGACCATTGCTGGCATAAATGCTCAAATGTTCATCTGGATGGCGGGTAATATCAGAGTCAGTACAGTAAAGAATGTAGGAGATGGTGGTCACTTGGGATCCAGTGTACAGCAACGCGCTCATTGGAAAGCCGTCCAGCACGACAGGTAGGACCGGTCGTCCTCCCACATATTTGTCTCGCCAGCTTGATGGGCCTGGTGGTCTTATGCCTGGGGGTTGGCCCTCTGCCCCAGGTTTTGCTCGTTTAAATGACAGTACCTTGCATAATGTCCTGGCTGGTTGCAGCGGCGGCAGATGGGTTGTCCGTCCTGGTCGTAGCGGTCGCTGTTCCTTCCTCTGGATGGTGGAATCCTCTTCTGTTGGCGCCACGGGATGTCCTCCGGACTGGAAGCCAGCTGGATCTTTCCTTTGGGATACACCTGCAAGGACTGTACAGTTTTGGTTAGTGCTGCTACACTTTTAGTTAGCTCTTGGACCTGATGGTGCACTGTCAAGAGTTTGCGCATCAGCTCCTACAGGCTTCGGGGAAAAGGGTGCCACCTCCTGGTGGTAGGTGATATCTGGGCGGCGGTGAGCTGCAGCGCCACCTGGTGCTGGTTCTCGTAGCACCCAGATGGCCCTGTCCTTAAACTTAGCAAAGTCTAAGTCAGGGTTTTGCAGAGCCACTATGCGCAGCTGGGTTCGGTGGGCGCTGGACAGTAAACCCTCAATAAACTGCTCAGTTAACAGTCTGTTTTCATCACGCACACTGTCAGGGTCTACCTGTTTGATGGCCCTCAGCGCCTCCTGCAGGTTTAAAGCATAGTTCCATACACTGTCCTGTGCCCGTTGTCAGACCATGCCCCGTTGAGATGGTTGAGGGAAAAGAGGGGTAACAATGCCAGGGTAACTAGATGGTTCCTAGCTCTTCAGGACTTCACCTTTCACGTAGAGCATAGGCCTGGGAAGTTACATGGGAACGCTGATGCCCTTTCCCGTTTTAGGTCAGTTAGGATTACCATAATTTTTAATATTTGCCAAATGCCAGAATAAGGAGAGAGAGAATGTATTAAGGCATTTAAAAAAACGGGAAAGGTTTATTCTGATTTCATGTCAGATATTGAGAAAAACATGCATATGTGTCTTTTTATATACTGTATGTAAACTTCTGGTTTCAACTGTACATCTTGGGCCTCTTCCTTGTATAATGTGCTCTATTCTGCGCCCTTTCCTGGTATAATGTTACCCTTCCTGAGCACCTCCTGGTATAATGCACTACATCCTGAGCACCTTCCTGTTATAATGCACTACATCCTTGGCACCTTTCTGGTATAATGTTACCCTTCCTGAGCACCTCCTGGTATAATGCACTCCATCCTGGGCATCTTCCTGGTATAATGTACCCCATTCTGAGCACATTCCTGGTATAATGTACCCCATTCTGAGCACATTCCTGGTATAATGTCCCCCATCCTGAGCACATTCCTGGTATAATGTCCCCCATCCTGGGCCCTTTCCTGGTATAATGTTCCCCATCTTGGGACCCTTCTTGGCATAATGCACTCCATCCTGGGACCCTTCCTGGTATAATGCACTCCATCCTGGGACCCTTCCTGGTATAATGCACTCCATCCTGGGACCCTTCCTGGTATAAGCACCCATCATCCCACGGGTGCTTTTAATTAGTGTTGGATTCTACCTGCCCACTTAAATTTGTAGGTTTCTATCCCAAGAGAGGCATGTTTTCCCATTTATATTGTAGGCTTATAGCCCAAGAGAGGCATGTTTAAGAGGTTAGTTAACCATCATGCGGAGGCTACCTTGTCGTGGTTGATGGGCATACATGAATTGGCCAATTTGTGCGCTAAGAGCCTTCATTTTTTGTAAGTACATTTTATTTAGCAATAATGCAGTTTAGCTCTTATGTTCTCAGTGTCTGCATATGTATTGTCCCTTGCAGTGTGTTGCTGTGCTTTCTTATTGTACCCTTCCTGGTATAATGTCCCCCATCCTGTGCCCCTTCCATTAATAATGTTTGCTGTTCTTCTCCAATACATTTAAAAATAAATAAATTATTCTTCTTCCCTTCCTCCACTCCCACAACTCGCAGCATATTCTTCTATAGCACTTGAAGGAACTGGCATCTAACTTCGTCTTGCTGGCATGGTGCATGACGTCACGGTCATGTGCCGCCTGTGACTGGCACACCAACGTCAACAGCCGGCCTCTGATTGGCTGGCAGGGTGTATTGCGGTGCAGGGACACAGATGGTCTCTGCGTCTCAATACATTTCAGCTGAATGTGTGTCCTTGCATGCACCTCTAACTGAAATAGGTGCTGGTGGCGGCCGACCCCCCTCCTGCACGGGCTCGGTCGCACCCTCTGTGACCGATGTCGTTCCGCTCCTGGAAGGGATATGCTGATGTTTACTATTGGATTCTATCATGTATGTGAGAATAAAATGCTTCTTGAGATTGATGACACTGCCATATCTAGCAGCCAAGACTTCTCAATAATAGCGGACAATTGAGGCTGCTGGGATCTAGATCAATCACACAACGACACATGTACAATGCAATAGTGTTTTTATTAGCAAAATCATAAGAATCATTAACCTGAATTACATCGTAATTTACTAATAAAGAAGGTCAGCTCCTGATTTTACATAATGATCGGTAATGGCGCCATCATCCCATTCTCTCATACATTTACACTGCTGCACTGCCATCTAGTGATGAAAAATAAAAAGTACAATACCAACACAGTTTATTGTCAAATTGGCCATACAGAGTCACTATTGGTGGGATCATATTATTAACACGGCTCATTATAGACTGCAGGTTATTAACAAGTTAATGACACGGTGGTTGGAGCAAAAGATCTCAAATTTCGACTCATCAGACCAAAGCACAGATTTCCACTGGTCTAATATCCATTCCTTGTGTTCTTTAGCCCAAACAAGTCTCTTCTGCTTGTTGCCTGTCCTTAGCAGTGGTTTCCTAGCAGCTATTTTACCATGAATTCCTGCTGCACAAAGTCTCCTCTTAACAGTTGTTGTAGAGATGTATCTGCTGCTAGAACTCTGTGTGGCATTGACCTGGTCTCTAATCTGAGTTGATGTTAACCTGCGATTTCTGAGGCTGGTGACTCGGATAAACTTATCCTCAGAAGCAGAGGTGACTCTTGGTCTTCCTTTCCTGGGGCGGTCCTCATGTGAGCCAGTTTCTTTGTAGCACTTGATGGTTTTTGCAACTGCACTTGGGGACACTTTCAAAGTTTTCCCAATTTTTCGCACTGACTGACCTTCATTTCTTAAAGTAATGATGGCCACTCGTTTTTCTTTACTTAGCTGCTTTTTTCTTGCCATAATACAAATTCTAACAGTCTATTCAGTAGGACTATCAGCTATGTATCCACCAGACTTCTGCACAACACAACTGATGGTCCCACATTTATAAGGCAAGAAATCCCGCTTATTAAACCTGACAGGGCACACCTGTGAAGTGAAAACCATTTCCGGTGGCTACCTCTTGAAGCTCATCAAGAGAATGCCAATAGTGTGCAAAGCAGTCATCAAAGCAAAAGGTGGTTACTTTGAAAAACCTATAATATAAGACATAATTTCAGTTGTTTCACCATTTTTGTTAAGTATATAATTCCACATGTGTTAATTCATAGTTTTGATGCCTTCAGTGTGAATGTACAATTTTCATAGTCATTAAAATACAGAAAAATCTTTAAATGAGAAGGTGTGTCCAAACTTTTGGTCTATACTGTGTATATATATATATATATATATATATATATATATATATATATATATATATATATACGCGGCTGCTGATGTTCTCGGCTGTCCCCATCAGTCCCATAGACACTGAATGGTGTGTGGCAGTGCGCATGCCTGGCAACGGCTCCATACTATTTCATCCATAAGAGAGGATAGGGATCCCCACTCTAGTGATTGGTGGGGTTCCCAGTAACTACCATCACCGATCCTGCAGATCCTTTCTTCTGTCATTAGGTTTTTTATGTTTTACATGGTCCAATAGAGAGATCAGAGGTGCGATATAGTGAACTAACACATGCAAAGCCTAAATTATATAAAATGTGAAACCACCAGACTGAGACCGTAGCCAAACATCTTCTAACCTTCCTTACAATTCCTAAAGTTGTTGACCAATGTTTTTCTTTAAAGGGGTTCTCCAACCATAGACACTTATGACATATACTAGATGGTGGCCCGATTCGAACGCATCGGGTATTCTAGAATAGGTAAGCGGCCGACGGGGCGCAATTAGCAGAGAGGCGTTTAAATTTGGCGCCCAAATCGCTGATTGGTCGCGTTAGGCAACCGCGACCAATCAGCAAAGCGGTGTTTAAATTTGGCAGCAATATCGGTGATTGGTCGCGGGCGGCGGCCGCGACCAATCTGCGAACCGTGTTAGTGAGGACTGGAAAGCGTGTTTAAATTTAAATTAGTCGCGACCAATCAGCAGAGCGGTGTTTAAATTTGGCGCCAATATTACTGATTGGTCGCGGCCGCCGACCACGACCAATTAGCAGAGCGATACAGAGCGGGGTTTAAATTTGGCACCAAAATCGCTGATTGGTCGCGACCGCGACCAATCAGCAAAGAGGTGTTTAAATTTGGCGACAATGCTGCTGATTGGTCGCGGCCGGCGACCGGGACCAATCAGCAAAGCAATGCAGAGCGGTGTTTAAATTTGGCGCCAAAATCGCTGATTGGTCGCCGGCCGGGACCAGTCATCAGAGCGGTGTTTAAATTTGGCGCCAAAATCGCTGATTAGTCGCGGCTGATGGCTGCGACCAATCAGCAGAGCGTTGTTTAAATTTTGCGGCCAATACTGCTGATTGATCTTGGCCAGTGACCGCGATCAATCAGCAGAGCGTTGTTTAAATTTGGCGCCAATCTCGCTGATTGGATGCGTCTGGTGTCCGCGACCAATCAGCAGAGCGTTGTTTAAATTTGGCGCCAAGCTCACTGATTGGTCGCGGCTGGCGTCCGCGACCAATTAGAACAGCAGTGTTTAAATGTGGCGGCAAGATCAGTGATTGGTCGCGGCCGCTATTTAAATGTGGCGCCCAAATCGGTGATTGGTCGCGGGCAGCGGCCGTGACCAATCAGCAGAGCGGTGTTTAACTTTAGCGCCAAGATCACTGATTGGTCGCGTGCGGAGAGCGCGACCAATCAGCGAATCGTATTGGTGAGGAGCAGGGAGCGGAATCGTATTAGTGAGGACCGGGGAGCACCGCTGCCTGTGCGGCTACTTCCGCTGCGAGAACCCGGGGCATGAGCGACTGCTCGCAGCAGAAGTATCCCGACCCGCAGCGCCGCTCCCCGGTCTTCCCTTCACACCCTAGCCGCTGATCTCCCCACAGTATCCGCATGGTGTTACAAAGGTCCGGACATTTGTGTTAAAAATCGTTGATTGGTCGCTGGCGCTGCCCGCGACCAATCACCGATTTGGGCGCCAAATTTAAATATCGGCCCGACCAATCACCGATCTTGGCTCCACATTTAAACACCGCTGTGCTGATTGGACGCCGACGCTGGGCGCGACCAATTACCGATTTTGGCGCACATTTAAATAGCGTCTGCGACCAATCAGTACAGGGGTGTTTAAATGTGGAGCCAAGATCGGTGATTGGTCGCGGCCGATATTTAAATTTGGCGCCCAAATCGGTGATTGGTCGCGGGCAGCGCCAGCGACCAATCAGCAGAGCGGTGTTTAACTTTAGCGCCAAGATCACTGATTTGTCGCGTGCGGAGAGCGCGACCAATCAGCGAATCGTATTGGTGAGGAGCAGGGAGCGGAATCGTATTAGTGAGGACCGGGGAGCGCCGCTGCCTGTGCGGCTACTTCCGCTGCGAGAACCCGGGACATGAGCGACTGCTCGCAGCAGAAGTATCCCGACCCGTAGCGCCACTCCCCGGTCTTCCCTTCACACCCTAGCCGCTGATCTCCCCACAGTATCCGCATGGTGTTACAAAGGTCCGGACATTTGTGTTAAAAATCGCTGATTGGTCGCTGGCGCTGCCCGCGACCAATCAGCGATTTGGGCGCCAAATTTAAATATCGGCCGCGACCAATCACCGATCTTGGCTCCACATTTAAACACCGCTGTGCTGGTTGGTCGCCGACGCTGGGCGCGACCAATCACCGATTTTGGCGCACATTTAAATAGCGTCCGCGACCAATCAGTACAGCGGTGTTTAAATGTGGAGCCAAGATCGGTGATTGGTCGCGGCCGATATTTAAATTTGGCGCCCAAATTGGTGATTGGTCGCGGGCAGCGCCAGCGACCAATCAGCGATTTTTAACACAAATGTCCGGACCTTTGTAACACCATGCGGATACTGTGGGGAGATCAGCGGCTAGGGTGTGAAGGGAAGACCGGGGAGCGGCGCTGCGGGTCGGGATACTTCTGCTGCGAGCGCCCGCTCATGTCCCTGGTTCTCGCAGCGGAAGTATCCGCACAGGCAGCGCCGCTCCCCGGTCCTCCCTTCACACCCTAGCCGCTGATGTCCCCACAGTATCCGCATGGTGTTACTAAGGTCTGGACATTTGTGTTAAAAATCGCTGATTGGTCGCAGGCGCTGCCCGCGACCAATCACCAATTTGGGCGCCAAATTTAAATATCGGACGCGACCAATCACCGATCTTGGCTCCAGATTTAAACACCGCTGTGCTGATTGGTCGCGGCCGATATTTAAATTTGGCGCCCAAATCGGTGATTGGTCGCGGGCAGTGCCAGTGACCAATCAGCGATTTTTAACACAAATGTCCTGATCTTTGTAACACCATGCGGATACTGTGGGGACATCAGCGGCTAGGGTGTGAAGGGAGGACCGGGGAGCGGCGCTGCGCGTCGGGATACTTCTGCTGCGAGCAGTCGCTCATCTCCAGGCTTCTCGCAGTGGAAGTATCCGCACAGGCAGCGGCGCTCCCCGGTGCTCACTAATACGATTCCGCTCCCCGCTCCTCACCAATACGATTCGCTGATTGGTCGCGCTCTCCGCACGCGACCAATCAGTGATCTTGGCGCTAAAGTTAAACACCGCTCTGCTGATTGGTCGCGGCCGCTGCCCGCGACCAATCACCGATTTGGACGCCACATTTAAATAGCGGCTGCGACCAATCAGTACAGTGGTGTTTAAATGTGGAGCCAAGATCGGTGATAGGTCGCAGCCGATATTTAAATTTGGCGCCCAAATCGGTGATTGGTCGCGGGCACCGCCAGCGACCAATCAGCGATTTTTAACACAAATGTCCGGATCTTTGTAACACCATGCGGATACTGTGGGGACATCAGCGGCTAGGGTGTGAAGGGAGGACCGGGGAGCGGCGCTGCGCGTCGGGATACTTCTGCTGCGAGCGCCCGCTCATGTCCCGGGTTCTCGCAGCGGAAGTATCCGCACAGGCAGCGCCGCTGACATCCATGCGGCAAGGGTGTGTAGGGAGGACCGGGGAGCGGCGCTGACATCCAATTGGTCGCGGCCGCTATTTAAATGTGCCGCACAAATCGGTGATTGGTCGCGGTCTTGGCCCGCGACCAATCACTGATCTTGCGGCTAAAGTTAACCACTACTGTGCTGATTGGTCGCGGCCGATATTTAAATTTGGCGCCCAAATCGGTGATTGGTCGCGGGCAGCGTCCGCGACCAATCAGCACAGCGGTATTTAACTTTTGCGCTAAGATCAGTGATTGGTCGGGTCCGAAGACCGCGACCAATCATCGAATCGTCTTGGTGAGGACCGGGCAGCGGCGCTTCCTGTGCGGCTACTTCCGCTGCGAGAACCCGGGACATGAGCGGGCGCTCGCAGCAGAAGTATCCCGACCCGCAGCGCCGCTCCCCGGTCCTCCCTTCCGCATGGATGTCAGCGACGCCGGCGGTCCTTCCGCTGCTGCCGGCCGGGACATGAGCGCCTTGCGCCGCTCATCTCCCGGCTGCATCTCCGTCCCGCAGATGGGTCTGGCGGTCGGGGTCCTCCTGCTGGTACCGGCGCTGAGCTCCGTCCCGCAGAAGAGCCGCTAACAGCCGCCATCTTTTTTCTGAAATCCCGCAGCGCTGATTGGCCGCTGCCGGACCAATGAGCGACGCGGGATTTCCTGGACAGACAGACAGACAGATAGACAGACAGACAGACGGGATAAGACAATTATATAGTAGATACTTCGAAAACTCTTACCAACACTTATCAACCATTTGCAGTCCAAAAAGCCCCTCAGTGGCCAAGAAAGTAAGGAGAAAGTTTGGCCAGTTTTAATGGCCTGTCTCCAATAGGTGGATATCCCCAGGTAAATATCATTACTGGCAGATAAACCTTTTTACCACTTTGAAAATCTAACACTCAGAGCAGCGATTCATCCGCAAAACAATTTTATATTACATCCATTTATAATCTACATAATAAATTGAGCAACTTTGTTACTAGATAGAATTGCTTGTCTTGCACTGGCCCTGAGTTATACCTTATTCTCTTCCACATCTACATTGATCATTCTTAATTTTACTGCATAGCCTGCTTGTTCAGTGTCTGGACAGCAATTATGCTCTTTACTTTATTTGTATTCTTGGCATCATACAGTCATCTGATGTGTTAGAAGGGGCATCATTAAGTCAGTTATTCGGGGAAATAAAATTCAATGCTGGATCCCTGCGGATCCATTGCCATATGGCACCCCTGGATCCCATTGACGCAAGCCGCTGAGTGGTCTTCGAGGTCTGCATTGTTTGGATGGTAAGGAATAGCGCTGCATGCTGCACCTTTTTTGCCATGAAAAGCAAATGAATGCATAATGGACCTACAGACGGAGGGCCGGAGCACAGGACAGGACCCTACAAAAAGCAGTACAGCAGAACTAAGCTGTAGCTAATCATGTGTCACCCCACACCTTTACATTCAGTAGTAATTCAGTGTGAATGCAGCTTTGAGCTATGATACAAGTACAGAATCATTTTTTACAAACTTATGCTACATTTGAAGACGTTCTGAAGATTGATGTTCTGGGTAAACGGGTGAAATGGTGTATAAAGGTGAACCTATGCGTTACATGGATCAACAGCTGCAGCTCAATAACCAGCATCTATCTCTAGGCGGACATCTTCAGTGTCACATTGGACTTCCACACTACACTGGGCCTTACTATAATAGCTTTGTACCTGACATCATTACTGATGACTGCACTTTTACTGTGTCGTGTCATAAACAGACTCCCACTGGAGCGAACATGGTCTGCACATAACACAGCTGGCCATGGGAGGAAGCGAAAGAGTATACAGACAGGACAGCACAGGATGGCAGCTGATTCTGTGAGGTAAAACATTTCCCTGCCTGTTTAAAAACTTGTTTTACCTCACATAAAGAATCGGCTGTGATCCCCTGCTGTAATGTCTGTATACTCTCTTGCATCCTCCCCGTCCAGGAGATGAGGTATGTTCAGACCATGTTCCTGTATGGTCAGACGTTACACAGTACACAGCAGGGTCATATTTCTAAGATTATCTCAGCACAGGAACATTTTATTTAAACACATCCAATTGTGGAACTTATTATTATTCCAAGATCTATTGATTAAAATGAATTTTGTTTGTGAGAAAATGCCTTTAAATAATTGAAAGAGGGTTACAATTGCTCCTTTGAAACTTGATGCAGGTAATCTTATATGAGAGTAATGGCGTATACACACATCTGTGTGTCATAGATCGTGATGCACAAGCAGTTTGCGAGTCTCCTGCCCCGATCTTTGACAGCCTCATATACGTCTATTAGGCCACATTGGCAGAAATGGAAGCTGGCACGTTTAGGTGGGCTGCACTGTGGGAATGAAGAGCCTTGGGATTCCCAAACGTTTTTTATTAATATCAATGCGTTTCTGCAATGGACCAGGGCCTTTCTCAAGGTATAAAAAAAACAAGCTCTTCACTCCCGCAGCACAGCCCACCTAAATGTGCCAGCTTCCATTTTTGCCATTCCACCTCTTGAAGAACCTTTCCTCCAGCCACAGGGCAGCAGCGGCTTTCTACACCATTATAGCTGTGGTGACTGCACACAACACCTCTAGGTGAGCGCTGCCATCAATTATCCCGACCCCTTATCAGACGCTATTGCCCTATTTTGTGTGCGCTCCTGTCCTTCTCCACAGCGTCTCTATTAGGCACCTTCACACGTTCAGTAAGTTTCATCAGTGACGTGTTTCTATTATACTTTTCCTCTAATTGTTCCACTCCTGGTTTTGGCTTCCTAATACTGAGGTAAAATACTGACCAAATTACTGAATGTATGAACATGGCCTTAAGCTCTTAAGTTCGGGTCAAGAGGCCAGCAACTAATCTTAGAATCATTTTGTGCTCAGACCATGACACGCCTTAATGTGTAGAGTCACTTTCATCTTACAACTAAATAAAAACTACGTATTGTTTTAAAGGGGTATGCTACCACTTATCAATTAGGAGAAGGCATCAATATAAGTCAGTAGTATCAGATTGATAGGTGTCCAAATCCTAACACCACCAATCAGCTGTTACCAGCTCCAGCATGGAATCAATGGGGTGGCAGAGTGTTGGAACTCTACCAATCTGATCTTGGTGGTCCATCCTAAGTATAAGTGATCAATATCATAACAGTGAATGACCCTTTTAACTTTTTTTTGCAAATACTTGCTTCTCTCATCCTGAAATTCAGCATGTTTTTGGATCAAATCACATGTGGCATTTTTGTTGCATACATTTTTTCGACTAAAATTCGATTCTTACATTTAAAGGGGTTGTCTTATCCTAAAGAGGACCTGTCACCAAATTTTTCATGTTTTTTTTTCTATTTTATCTTTCATTTGCGGAGATATTAGCAATGAAAGTATTTGGTGCCTAATGAGTTAAAAAAATTAAGTCCAAGTACATGTTATCAGAGTTTTCACTGGGGGTGCGAAATTCTTCTCCCTGCATGATGCTGACGAATTATAAGCAGACGACAGCACTGAAAAGAAAGATGATCACATCCCCACCATAGCTTAGAGCAGATTTCTCAGTGTCTGAGATGTAAGGATACAGACCTGGTCTCCTGGGCTAACCTCCTGCATGATTAGAGCACACAACTGACTAATACCTTTCAGTTAAGGTCTCTTTGGGTGAAGGGGCAGCACAAGAGAGTTTAGTTGTGCAACATTACAAACCTTTCTAACAGCTTTCCTCCTCTTATGGCACTCTCACCTCTGCTGTACTGTGCCTATCCCAAACTGCCTGTCCAGAAATTAGAGCACAGCGTCAGTATCACACTTAGATCGGTTGTGCTCAACTTGTACTCATTCTGCAGTGAGATTAGAGGAGACTGTCATTACATTTCACCATAGAAGTAACCCAGAACACACTGCTCCTGTGTGAGGTGTAATAACAGCCTAATATCACTGCAGAGAGAGTACAAGTTGCTTGAGCACAGAATACATAAGTGTGATACTGGCACACTCCATAATCAGGAGAGTCAATAAAAGGGTTTGTAATGTGACACAGAGAAACTCAGCTGTGCGGCTCCTTCCTTGTCTTAGAGCTGTTACCTCTGCTTTCTAATCATGCAGAAGGTTAGACCAGGAGATCAGGACTCGCCATCATTATACATCTTAGGCTAGGTTCCCACGATGAGCTTTTGGTGAGTTTTTGATGTTGCAGAATTTCTGCACCCATTAAGATAGGTTACTTGCATTATTTCTAAAATATGCAGCGAAAAAACTCACTAAAAACTCATTGTGAGAACGTAGCTTTATACCCTAAGAAACCCGCTTTGAGCTATGGTGGGGGCGTGTTCTTCTTTTCTTTGAGTGTTGCTGCTTGCTTATGATTGGTCAGCATCATACAGGAGAAATCTGCAGCATATTTAAGGATTTCTCACAAGCCTCATTCGGGTAAATGCAAAAAGGTAAATAAAATTACCAAAATCTCCACAACAAAAGTGTAGCTCTACCTACAGGGTATTCACACCCAGACTATAAGATTATGGCCGGTCTCTGGGTGGTGTTTATTTACACAGTAGTCAGAACCTACAACATTGTTGTGCCGTGCATTACATGGGCTATACTAAGGGAGCGCCTGTCAGCATAGAGCGAATACGTCCATATACCAAGCAGCAGAAAGTGTAAGAGAAGAACTATAGAAGGATGGACCATAGTGGAGCATTCCGGACTGGAGCAACATAAGGAGCCAGAAGGCTTCCCCCCGGTATTCCATGCTATGTGCTCCTTATAAAGTGACATCTCTCCATAGACCCCTCTGTGAAGACCACCCCCTTATCCAGATGATACATTCTCACTTCCACCATATATAATGCAGACTGGCCATTTTTTTTTTTTTTTTCAGAAAATCCCCAATTTTGGGTCGTCAGCTGTAAAAGAAGAAATGCTTTACACCAGTGCTGGGAACCTATGGCAGCGTGCAGAGGGGGCAGCAGAGCCCTCCTGGGGGGCACCATGGCCGCAGCACTAGCGCTACTGGATCGGGCCGGCGGGGAGAACTCTGAGCCGCCGAGTGCCGGCACCAGCTCCGCTACTGCAGCTAGATGTGCGATCTCTCTCGGACGGAAACACATCGAGCTGAAGTGTATTGCAGCGCATGAACTAGCCAGGCCCGAGCGCTGCAATACACGCTGCCGGCCAATGAGAGGCCATCGGCTACCGGCCAATCAGAGGCCAGCATGAATTCGGCCGAACAATCAGAGGCCTGCGGCTTCTGGCCAATCAGAGACCAGCATGACGTTGGCCGGCCAATCACAGGCTAGCGGCTTCCGGACAATCAGAAGCGGCTGCCGGCCAATCAGAGGCCAGCATGACGTCGGCCGGCCAATCAGAGGCCAGCGGCCGCTGGCCTCTGATTGGCCGGCAGCGTGTACTGCAGCGCGCACGGGCCTGGCTAGTACGTGCGCTGCAATATACTTCAGCTAGATGTGCCGACTACAGGAGAGGACGCTGCGCGGGAGAAGAAGGAAGGTGAGGAGGAGGGTTTATTATGTGGTTTGTTTTTTTTTTTAATATGCGATGCACAGTGGCGCCAGCAGGCTGGGGGGGAGAGGGAGCATGTATGCATGGACTGGGGGAGGGCCAGCATATATACCAGGACTGAGGGGGGGGCCAGCATATATACCAGGATTGAGGGGAGGGCCAGCATATATACCAGGACTGAGGGGGGGGCCAGCATATATACCAGGATTGAGGGGAGGGCCAGCATATATATCAGGATTGAGGGGAGGGCCAGCATATATACCAGGATTGAGGGGGGGGCCAGCATATATACCAGTATTGAGGGGAGGGCCAGCATATATACCAAGATTGAGGGGAGAGCCAGCATATATACCAGGATTGAGGGGAGGGCCAGCATATATACCAGGATTGAGGGGAGGGCCAACATATATATCAGGATTGAGGGGAGGGCCAGCATATATACCAGGATTGAGGGGATGGCCAGCATATATACCAGGATTGAGGGGAGGGCCAGCATATATACCAGGATTGAGGGGAGGGACAGCATATATACAAGGATTGAGAGGAGGGCCAGCATATATACCAGGATTGAGGGGAGGGCCAGCATATATATCAGGATTGAGGGGAGGGCCAGCATATATACCAGGTTTGAGGGGAGGGCCGGCATATATACCAGGATTGAGGGGAAGGCCAGCATATATACCAGGATTGAGGGGAGGGCCAGCATATATACCAGGATTGAGGGGAGGGCCAGCATATATATCAGGATTGAGGGGAGGGCCAGCATATATACCAGGTTTGAGGGGAGGGCCAGCATATATACCAGGATTGAGGGGAAGGCCAGCATACATACCAGGATTGAGGGGAGGGCCAGCATATATGCCAGGATTGAGGGGAGGGCCAGCATATATACCAGGATTGAGGGGAGGACCAGCATATATACCAGGATTGAGGGGAGGGCCAGCATATATACCAGGATTGAGAGGAGGGCCAGCATATATACCAGGATTGAGGGGAGGGCCATCATATATACCAGGATTGAGGGGAGGACCAGCATATATACCAGGATTGAGGGGAGGGCCAGCATATATACCAGGATTGAGGGGAGGGCCATCATATATACCAGTATTGAGGGGAGGACCAGCATATATACCAGGATTGAGGGGAGGGCCAGCATATATACCAGGATTGAGGGGAGGTCCAGCATATATACCAGGATTGAGGGGAGGGCCAGCATATATACCAGGATTGAGGGGAGGGCCAGCATATATACCAGGATTGAGAGGAGGGCCAGCATATATACCAGGATTGAGGGGAGGGCCAGCATATATATCAGGATTGAGGGGAGGTCCAGCATATATACCAGGTTTGAGGGGAGGGCCAGCATATATACCAGGATTGAGGGGAAGGCCAGCATATATACCAGGATTGAGAGGAGGGCCAGCATATATACCAGGATTGAGGGGAGGGCCAGCATATATACCAGGATTGAGGGGAGGGCCATCATATATACCAGGATTGAGGGGAGGACCAGCATATATACCAGGATTGAGGGGAGGGCCAGCATATATACCAGGATTGAGGGGAGGGCCATCATATATACCAGTATTGAGGGAAGGACCAGCATATATACCAGGATTGAGGGGAGGGCCAGCATATATACCAGGATTGAGGGGAGGTCCAGCATATATCCCAGGATTGAGGGGAGGGCCAACATATATACCAGGATTGAGGGGGGGGCCAGCATATATACCAGGACTGATGGGGGGGCCAGCATATATACCAGGATTGAGGGGAGGGCCAGCATATATACCAGGATGTGGGTGAGCACATTCTTTATTTCTGCAGTCTCTTACCCCTGCTCCTGTCTGTGGCTGCTCTATGCTGCCCTCGTCTGCTCTTTGTATCAGTTGTTTGTGTCAGTAAAACCTCAATATTTAGGTTAAATTGCCGAGTTGGCACTTGGCGATAAATAAGTGGGTTTTGGATTGCAGTTTGGGCACTCGGTCTCTAAAAGATTCGCCATCACTGCTTTAAACCAATCAATGTGCAAATATCAACATTTTTGAGAAAATACAATACATTTGATCAGATGTCAAAAAATATTCCATAAAAAAAAATTGTGATCAGAAATCATAAAGAAAAATTAACTCTTTAATACCATTTTTACCAAAAATACATTGTAAAAAAAAAGAAGTGTAATTTTCTACAGTACAATATTTACAGTTATATGAAAAGTTTGGGCACCCCTATTAATCTTAAGCTTAATGTTTTATAAAAATTGGTGTTTTTGCAACAGCTATTTCAGTTTGATATATGTAATAACTGTTGGACACGGTAATGTTTCTGCCTTGAAATGAGGTTTATTGTACTAACAGAAAATGTGCAATCTGCATTCAAAGAAAATTTGACAGGTGCATAAGTATGGGCACCCTTATCATTTTCTTGTTTTAAATACTCCTACCTACTTTTTACTGACTTACTAAAGCACTTTTTTTGGTTTTGTAACCTCATTGAGCTTTGAACTTCATAGCCAGGTGTATGCAATCATGAGAAAAGCTACTTAAAGTGGCCACTTGCAAGTTGTTCTCCTGTTTGAATCTCCTCTGAAGAGTGGCATCATGGGCTCCTCAAAACAACTGTCAAATGATCTGAAAACAAAGATTATTCAACATAGTTGTTCAGGGGAAGGATACAAAAAGCTGTCTCAGAGATTTAAGCTGTCAGTTTCCACTGTGAGGAACATAGTAAGGAAATGGAAGAACACAGGGACAGTTCTTGTTAAGGCCAGAAGTGGCAGGCCAAGAAAAACATCAGAAAGGCAGAGAAGAAGAATGGTGAGATCAGTCAAGGACAATCCTCAGACCACCTCCGGAGAGCTGCAGCATCAACTTGCTGCAGATGGTGTCACTGTGCATCGGTCAACTATACAACGCACTTTGCACAAGGAGAAGCTGTATGGGAGAGTGATGCGAAAGAAGCCGTTTCTGCAAGCACGCCACAAACAGTCGGCTGAGGTATGCAAAAGCACATTTGGAGAAGCCAATTTCTTTTTGGAAGAAGGTCCTGTGGACTGATGAAACCAAGATTGAGTTGTTTGGTCATACAAAAAGGCATTATGCATGGCGGCAAAAAAACACAGCATTCCAAGAAAAACACTTGCTACCCACAGTAAAATTTGGTGGAGGCTCCATCATGCTTTGGGGCTGTGTGGCCAATGCCGGCACCGGGAATCTTGTTAAAGTTGAGGGACGCATGGATTCCACTCAGTATCAGCAGATTCTTGACAATAATGTTCTAGAATCAGTGACAAAGTTGAAGTTACGCAGGGGATGGATCTTTCAGCAAGACAATGATCCAAAACACCGCTCCAAATCTACTCAGGCATTCATGCAGAGGAACAATTACAATGTTCTGGAATGGCCATCCCAGTCCCCAGACCTGAATATCATAGAACATCTGTGGGATCATTTGAAGAGGGCTGTCCATGCTCGGAGACCATCAAACTTAACTGAACTGGAATTGTTTTGTAAAGAGGAATGGTCAAAAATACCTTCATCCAGGATCTCATTAAAAGCTACAGGAAGTGATTAGAGGCTGTTACTTTTGCAAAAGGAGGATCTACTAAATATTAATGTCACTTTTCTGGTGAGGTGCCCATACTTATGCACCTGTCAAATTTTGTTTGAATGCAGATTGCACATTTTCTGTTAGTACAATAAACCTCATTTCAAGGCAGAAACATTACTGTGTCCAACAGTTATTACATATATCAAACTGAAATAGCTGTTGCAAAAACACCAATTTTTATAAAACATTAAGCTTAAGATTAATAGGGGTGCCCAAACTTTTCATATAACTGTATTTCTATTTTTCTCAAAAGAATTGTCATTTTAGGCCCCCCAAAAATTGAAAATCAATGTAAAAAGTGTATTTTAATACAATAAAAAAATCAGGGTAATTGTTCAGTTGTATTGCCAGTTTTACAGCACGACCCGTAGCGATTTACGCTCCCACAGGCCGATGAGCTACAATCTTCCTGAGAAAGGATTCATCAATGTATCAGATGCTTTCTTGCATGTTTCTACATGGAGCAATACACATATGTTCCATGTCCCTTCCTCTAAGAAACCTTCAATGAACCCTGATAGGATCTACAGAGAATAGACAAGACGTCCTTTACAGTGTTACACACTTACTCGATACTCAGTCTAATTTCATCATTCATTTTACTTTCTGCTTATAAATGCATTCATTAAAATAATGAATATCTGCATTGAGGACAGTAGAAGAACTAATTTGTGTTTGTTCATCAAGATGCATTATCTTGGTTTCGTCTTGGCACTGTAACTGTTGGTAGGTAGGCAGAGTACTGGAGAGGTTGCTCCCGTCGTTCAGAGAGTTGCTCCGGTGCGGTGTTCTGTTGGTAGACTGACCGCTTTGTTGGTTTGCTATCAGGTGGTGAATCATATCGGTTATGAGATTGAGTTTATGATCCATTTGAGTTACCTACAAATGTATAAAAAAAAATTCAAACAAAGAGAATAGCATAGATACAGACCACACTCCATACACATTTCACACTACCCATGAGCGCTGCCTGATATTGTAGCTTATCCCTAACCAAATCAATGGGGCACTGAGTTGCAATACCAGACACACCCCATGGACAAGAGAGGCACAGTTTTGGGGAAAAATAAAGTAGATAGATCCTTTAATGCAATATTGGTTAGCCATTTAGACATTGTTGTTTTATTTGAAAACTAGAGTTGGTGCAATTCGTTTCGCAGCACTCGGTCCATCGGCCACGTCAGTAATCTTTGGATGCTGGACAGGAGCCTCAAGACCTGCCTTCTACCTTCCAAGATTCCCTGCTTCTCTTCTGATTAGCTGCATCTTTATGGTTACAGCATGATGCATATGTAACATTGCATCAGGCCGGCTAATCAGTAGAACAGCTGTGGATGCCGGGATATAGGAGGTGGTTCTCAGGGCTCCGATGCAGTGGTCACAGATTATGGATGTGGCTGATGGACTGGGTCCTGCGAATTGACTCGCACCAACTCTATTGGAAACCTTTGTCAGCTTGAACTACTTAACTCAGAAAGAGCTTTCTGTCCACATCCATGAAAGTAGTAGCCAACAGTTAAAGGGGTTTTCTACTACTCGGACATCTCCTTCTCCATAAATATATTTTTGCCCTCAGTAAAATAATAACACCTATACTCCCCTCCAGTGTTCCAGCCGTGTCGGCATTGGCTCTCCTTGGGATCACGTGACATTGTTATGTCAAGTGATCCCTGCTGCCAATCAGCGCTGGCTTCACTCTTCCTGCCTCCAGTTATAGCACATACCTTTACATCCGGAGGAAGTAAGAGCAGCAACAGCTCTCACTTCCTCTGGTTGTATGCAAGTTGGCCAAAGGTGGGGAGAGTAAAGTCAGCGCTGATTGCCCCTAGGAATCATGAGATATAATGTCATGCTGTCACGTAAGGTGTGGGAAAGACTAAGTGCAACACAAAAGGGAAAGGGAACCCAGACTAGGGAAAGTGGGGAGTGGAGAACTCCTAGGCTGATCTAGTGTCACCCTGTCTCCACTAATGTCCCTTTATTGGTTCTTCACCAATCGCCGCACGAGTACCTCGGCCTGTCTTTCCCTGCCATTAGGCTCAGGCTAGGGAACAGAAAGGATGAGCACTAGTTGATCCCCACGGAACACTAAAGACAACAAGGGGGTACAAACAAGGGAAAATCGCTTAGCTTTACTTGACTCCAGACAAATGCGCACACGTTCTCTAGCACCAGAGAGGAAGAAGTAATGCTCTTGCTCAAGCCTTCACAAGGGGTAATGAATATCGCCGGCACCTCCCTCTGGTTCACAACAGGTATTTATACATCCAGGCCAGGGTGTTAATTAGCCAGAAGGAAGCTAGCCGCTGGGTCGTAGAGATACATATTCTAAGAAGCTGTCTGTAAGGCCAAATGAAGAGATCTCCTGCAACCAACTGCAGGATGACTGTCTGTCACTTCTGACACACCCATGACACACGCAATCCCCAGGATAGCCAGTGCAGACACCGCTGGAATAGTGCTGGCACTGGAGGTGAGTATAGGTGTTATTATTTTACTGGGGGACACACATATGGATTGAGAAGGTGTCTGAGTAATGGAAAACCCCTTTAAGCCTCCATACACAATAGACTAAGCCAGGGCTCGACAAACCCAGGCACCTGGTCGCCAGTGGCGCCTAGAAAATGTTGTCTGGTGCCTAGCCCACACACCCACCCACCCACTCACTGTCGGGGCCGGGCCCACACACCCGCCCGCCCACTCACTGTCGGGGCCGGGCCCGGGCCCACACACCCACCCGCCCACTCACTGTCGGGGCTGGGCTCACACACCCACCGCCCACTCACTGTCGGGGCCCTGGCCGCTTCCTCGGCACCTGTTCAGGGACGCAGGCGCTGCTTGATTGCCGGTACTCCCCCCAGACATGGCCGCGCACTGTCCGGCTGTGTCTGCTAGTAATGACACGGCAGGGTCGACGGCACTGCACCTTTAATTGTGCTTGTGTGTCGCTCCTGCCGCGTCATTACTAGCAGACACAACCGCACAGCGCGCGGCCATGTCTGGGGGAAGTGCCGGCAATCAAACATCGTCGGAGCGGAGGTCCTGCACAGATGGGCGGGAGGGGCCCGGACCCGACCGCAAGTGGGCCCCTCTGATGTTCCAGGGCCATGAAGTCTGTGACACGCCGGGGGCCCTGCACTGCCCCATACCCGAGGAGCTGCTGGACAGGACACTGGACCGGGGACAGGTGAGTGAGGCTTCCCCAATCCCCATATTAAAAATATTAGTAATGGGTCTGTGTGAGTGCATGTATGTGAATGTCAGTGTATATGACTGTGTATATATATTTGTCTGTTTTATCTATGTGTATGTCTGTATGTGTACATATGTCTGCGTACCGTGTGTGCGCACGCATATGTCTGCGTACCGTGTGTGCGCACGCATATGTCTGCGTACCGTGTGTGCGCACGCATATGTCTGCGTACCGTGTGTGCGCATGCATATGTCTGCGTACCGTGTGTGCGCACGCATATGTCTGCGTACCGTGTGTGCGCACGCATATGTCTGCGTATCGTGTGTGCGCACGCATATGTCTGCGTACCGTGTGTGCGTGCATATGTCTGCGTACCGTGTGTGCGCGCGCATATGTCTGCGTATGTGAAGGATGAGGGGGCAGGCTGGGCCATGTGTAATAAATAAATATATATATATATATATATATGTATATTTATATATTTATTTCTCCGCCGTATCTGTGCATCATGAATCGTGTATGTGTTAAAAGGGCCCACTGAGACTCTTTCGCCCGGGGCCCAGAAAAACCTGGAGCCGGCCCTGGGGGGAAGGATCGCTGTGGCCGGGGAGCCGCTACCTGTGTAAGTACATACAAAGGCCGTGCTCCCCGGGGAGACGCCGTGTGTGAGGGGGTCTATATGTACAGTTTGTCAACAAAAAAAATTCTGGCTCCTAAATTTTTTGGCTGGCTTCTAGATTCTGAACAACTTTGTCGACCCCTGGACTAAGCTAATAGTCTAAGGGGACATCCAGACTCTTCCCTGACAGATGAGTTCAGAGGAGGTAAAATTCAAACTGCCTGACCCTTAATGCCTGACCCTTTTGTTATTCAGGTGATAAGTTGCTGCCAGAGCCGTTTGGCAGTGATTTTCACAGTTCTCCACTTTGAAAACACATGAACATTTAACCAAGCCAAACCTTCTCGTGTATGAGAGTTGGGAGAGGTAGTGGACGGCCGAACCAGCAATCAACTTTCAGTTATTGTGTGTGGCCACCTTAACTTGTTGTTTCCCAAATTTTTTGTGTTAAGTATATAATTCCACCTGTGTTAATTCATAGTTTTGATGCCTTCAGTGTGAATGTACAATTTTCACAGTCATGAAAATGCAGAAAAATCTTTAAATGAGAAGGTGTCTACAAACTTTTGGTCTGTACTGTATGCATATATATATATATATATATATATATATATATATTATTTAGAATCATTTATTTTTATTTCAGACATGTAGTTCATACACATTCTAAAATATGTAGATCTTGATTCTTTCTATTTGAACATAG
The DNA here is from genome assembly GCF_046119375.1 of Phyllobates terribilis. Taxonomy (NCBI): domain Eukaryota; kingdom Metazoa; phylum Chordata; class Amphibia; order Anura; family Dendrobatidae; genus Phyllobates; species Phyllobates terribilis. The sequence continues at coordinate 277,361 of NW_027363247.1, forward strand.
GAAATGTTTGATGCCTAAAAGGAGTTTTCATAAGTGATCTCTTGAGCAGCTCAGAGCTATGCAGTCTCCTTACTTCCTGATTTCTGGCAGGACGGGCTCTTCTCCCTGAGTGAGAGCTCTGATGAGCAGCAGAGCTGTAGTATTATTAGAACTATAAAGCTCAGCACAAGTTCTGCTGTAACACATTCTGCCATCAGTGGTTGGTTCTGGAATGTACTCTATCACTATCACTATTTTTACACATAGAGACAACAGGGTATTTGAGCAAGCACACAGCCACAGACAATGAGAGCCTAGATACTGGGTGCAGGAATTGTGATTCTACAGGGTGGATAAGAGCATCTCGTCAAGAGCCAAAAGGGAGCAGCTAACTGATGTATAGAAATGAATGGGCTGGACAGAGATAACGGTATGTTAGGAGTTAACTTTTCTCCTGGAATGTGACTACTGCACACTCTCTACCAAGGTCTACTAGTGGCTGAACTCCACGGAAATGAGCTTTACACTATGTAAGATAAAAGCTCTCATTGCAGGAGAATGACAGCAGATAGAAAAAGCAAGTCAGTGGCAAACTTGCGTATTTTCATGCTGTTTAACTAATTAAAGCAACTTAGTAATTTGAGAATACCTGTTTATTGACAAAGGTGTTATGAGACTTAATGAGGTTGTCTGGTTTAGAAACCACTTGCACATACTTGGGGCACTATACAGGTTAATAGTGGGGATTCTCCGTTGTAAACCTGAACCCATTTTATGCAGACTAGAGAGCAGTTACATGGAGTCATTCCCACTTTGAAGGTCCCAGTACTTCATTCATTACATAGTCAGCTTATTGATTTCACTGGATACTGTGCAGTACCTCCTGTTTCCTTTGGTGGCAGTGCAGGAGAATTAAATGCTTGTTGCCAGATTTTTCAACAAATGGCTTATTGTTGAGATTGCCAGCAACAGATCATCCTTTAGTCAGCATATTGGGGCCCTTCTAACAAAAAGACATTAATTAATGCAGACATTCCCTTTAAGTACAAAGCATATGCCAGTATACTATCTGCAAAGTAAAAAATAAATACATTCTTAAGTGCTTAAAGGGAACGTGTCCTCTGTTGTTTAACCCCTATCTGCCCTACATGTATAGTGCATGTTGGGTGCGAGTGTGTGGAGTGGACTCTGCAACTCAACCCACAATATACCTGCAGATTCCAGCTGTGTTATACTGCCGGTATTTGTCTGTAAAAGCCGCTATTAGAGCAGCTCTGGTTGCTGCTGTTAACCCCTTAGATGCTGCAGTAAATCCCTGACCGTGGTAGTTAAGGTGCGATGTCCCAGAGGTTCACCATTTTGGATGCCCATGGGATGTTGCCTTCCACCCCCCTTCACTAAGTGAAAGTGCTGCTTATGGATTTCAGTGGCAACCATGAGCCTGCTGACCGCCCCCATGGCTGCCATGTTGGTACATGAAAAAGTGGGATTGAAACATCGTATATAACCCAAAAAATGTTATTAATGAAAACCTCAGCAATTAACAAGCCCTCATAAAGCTCTATCCACCGAATCTCTGAAATATTTTCACCATCAAAATAAAACTATACAAGTTTGATATCTGGTTTTTCAAGTTTGCTCGACATGAAGAATCATGTTCACAGGTCATTTTCACTGCACAATGAAACCTTAGAAACAAAACCCAAAAACAATGAAAAACGCAATCCCATTTAACTTCGCTTGGAATTTTTGTTCCAGTTTTCCAGTATATTGTAGGGTAAAAAAAAAACAGCCCTCATACAGCTATGTCACACGAAAGGGGAGAAAGAAGGAGAGGAACAAAGAAAAAGCCCAAAAACTAAAACTGTCCATGGTGAGAAGGGATTACATTAAATTTACTGTAAATGTCATTTTTTTTAGATTTTCACTTTTTAACATCACAATCAAAAAAAACAATCCTGAAGTCTTACAATTTCCACACTGGCCACTAGTCCTAAGAATAGACTCATTGTGAAGGAAGGGTGAGGAGGTGAGCTGTGACTATCATTTAATGTGAATGGTGGCTACTTTATCTGCTTTATATAGAGGTGTCATCTTTCATTGTCATTTTCACTGATGATAATAAAACTGCTGAAAAATCTTCTGCATACAACAGGAAATATGAAACTAATTTTGGCCAGGGTGATAATTGCAGGATCTGTGGGTGTGTTTTTTTAGTTTAGATGGTTACTATAGTGAAAAAAAAGTAAATAAAATAAAAAATAAATTTCATGTAAAAAGGTAATTTAAACAATTGGTTATTGTTTGATAACACATTCTCTTTAACTGCTCTTCTCTAATAAGATGGCAATATTGCACCGCTGCAAAAATAGGAAGAAGTAGTTTGTCAATTTTAAAGCAGCTTCTTGGAAACTAATGACTTAGTCATTGATATAACATCCTGACAAAATGACTGTTCACTGTCTGTTTCTGAGAAATGAATTCAAAGGTCACAACCGATATGGCTGCACTTCCTATTATCACTTTTGGAAAGACAGACAGTGGATAATGATTATTTCTATTATATATGATCTACGGTATATTCTGATTTGCTAAAAGTGAGATAAGTGACAAGTCTATTGGAAGTAGCAATCCTAAAAGTCAATATCGACCCTTTAACGAGCCTTGTCACATGACTTGGGAGAAAAGCCAAACCAGAATCTCAATTTGCAGCCACGGCGTTTCAGGGTATTGCTCCTCGTCAGTACAAAGCATGAGATCCGATTTGACTGTATGAGAGGCTTCTCACTGGGATCTAAAGGGTCATTTTTCTCCTTGTGGAGATTGACATGCCTGGCATGCCAGTGTATATATAGATACTCGGCACTCAAATATTCATAATGATAATGCAATTCTTTATTTCATAAAGAAATCCCAAAATTCAATGTAACGTTTCAGCCTTATGCAAAAGGCCTTTTTCAAACACTGAGACATAAATGAAACAGATAAAGAAATCAATATTACAAAATTAACACCACAATAGAATTTTTTATTTTAATTTTTTTATTATAAGAAAATAACATCCTGTTGTATTGTTGAAATCACTTGAGATTTATTTAAATATAAAGACATTATTATATAATGTCAAATTAATGTGGGAATTCACTTACTTCATGCAAAATAAATTACAATATGACCAATTACATTTCAATATCTCATATACGGTTGAAACCAGAAGTTTCCATACACTATATAAAAAGACTAACAGTATCTGCATGTTTCTCTCAATATCTGACATGAAATCAGAATAAACCTTTCCTGTTTTAGGTCAATTAGGATTACCATCATTTGTAATATTTGCCAAATGCCAGAATAATGAGAGAGCGAGAATGCAGTAAGTAATAAAAATGCTTAAAACAAAGTCAAAACTTTCCATCCATTTCATTAGTATTTGGTACCATTGTCCTTAAAGTGAATGACTTGGGTGAAACATTTGGGATTTCCTCCCACAAGCTTCTCACAATATAAGGCTATGTGCCCACGTTGCGGAAATGAAGCAGAAAATTTCTGCTTCATTTCCGCATGTCCTCTCCCGGAAAAACGCATGCGGAATTCCACACGCGTTTATCCTGCGTTTATCACGCGTTTTCCACATGCGGAATTCCACGCGGGTTTATCCTGCGTTTATCGCGCGTTTTCCACATGCAGAATTCCACACGCGTTTATCCTGCGTTTATCGCGCGTTTTCCACATGCGGAATTCCACGCGCGTTTATCCTGCGTTTATCGCGCGTTTTCCACATGCAGAATTCCACACGCGTTTATCCTGCGTTTATCGCGCGTTTTCCACATGCGGAATTCCACTCGCGTTTATCCTGCGTTTATCGCGCGTTTTCCACATGCGGAATTCCACGCGCTTTTATCCTGCGTTTATCACGCGTTTTCCACATGCGGAATTCCACGCGCGTTTATCCTGCGTTTATCGCGCGTTTTCCACATGCAGAATTCCACACGCGTTTATCCTGCGTTTATCGCGCGTTTTCCACATGCGGAATTCCACGCGCGTCTATCCTGCGTTTATCGCGCGTTTTCCACATGCGGAATTCCACTCGCGTTTATCCTGCGTTTATCGCGCGTTTTCCACATGCGGAATTCCACGCGCTTTTATCTTGCGTTTATCGCGCGTTTTCCACATGCGGAATTCCACGTGCGTCTATCCTGCGTTTATCGCGCGTTTTCCACATGCGGAATTCCACGCGCGTTTATCCTGCTTTTATCGCGCGTTTTCCACATGCGGAATTCCACGCGCGTTTATCCTGCGTTTATCGCGCGTTTTCCACATGCGGAATTCCACGCACGTTCATCTTGCGTTTATCGCGCGTTTTCCACATGCGCAATTCCACGCACGTTTATCCTGCGTTTATCGCGCGTTTTCCACATGCGGAATTCCACGCGCGTTTATCCTGTGTTTATCGCGCGTTTTCCACATGCGGAATTGCCTTGCGTTTTTTATTGCATTGCAAAGGCAATTCCGCTTGCGGAAACGCAAAATTAATTGACATGCTGTGGATTATTGCGCGCATCAAAAACGCTGCGGAAAAATCCACAGCATGGGCATAGAACTTGCGGATTCCCCGTGGGGACCATGGGGGGCAGATTACCTAGCGTTTCACAAGCGTTTACCCTGAGGAAATCCCGCAGCATATACGCTTGTAAAACGCTACGTGGGCACATACTCTTAGGTCGGAATTTGGGCCCATTTCTCCTGACACAACTGGTGTAACTGATCCAGGTTTGTAGGTCGTCTTGCTCGCACCGGCCTTTTCAGCTTTGCCCATACATTTTCAATAGGACTAAGATCAGGGCTTGGTGATGGCCGCTCCAAAACATTGACTTTGTTATCCTTAACCCCTTATTGACCAATAGACGTCTTTTTACTGATCTGCAATATAAGAGACTAGCGTTCCCCGACAGGTGACTATCCTGTAGCTGTCACCTGTACATTATAGCTGACAACTTGCTGCATCAGCCATGATCAGTGTTGGCACAGACCATGGACGTTTAACCCCTTTGATTCTGTTGTCAATAGTGATTATAGAATCTAAATAGTTAACACAGTGTGGGGGCTTCCTTTTAACTTTATCGGCACCTTGATATCTTGATTGTGTGGTCCTGATGTTTGCCTTGGCAGTTCATGGCCAAATAACTACCTTTAAAGTATGCCGGCTATAATTGCCTGTTCAGAAGTTATCAAAATCTAGATTGTAAAAGTAAACTTTTTCATTCTTGTCATTCCACTTTCCATTACTTCCTGAAAAGAACCAGAAGGGTTAATGAAGTATATGAAAGCAATTTTAACCCCTTAACAACGGGTGCCGTATTAGTACACACATTTGGCCTCCCTCCCTGCTGCGCTGAGCCCTCACTGAACCGAGCACATGTCAGCTGATTATTACAGCTGACATGTGCCCGCAACAGCCGCGGGTGGAATCGCGATCCACCCGCGGCTGTTAACATGTTAAATGCCGCTGTCAATCTCCGACAGCGGCATTTAACGCGCGCTTCCTAGAAGCGCGTCCTAAGCCCCGCCCACCGGCGACCCCGTCACGTGATCGCGGGTCACCGATGGGTGGGCATGACAACCCAGGGTCTGCAGCAGACGCCTGTGGTTGTCATGATCTGGTCGCTATGAGCGCCACCTAGTGGTCGGCGCTCATAGCACAGGACCAATTCTGCTATATGCAGGGGATGTGCTGATCCCCTGTATGTAGCAGAAACAATCGGATAGTTGCTGCTTCTAGTCTCCTATGGAGACTATTGAAGCATGCAAAAAGTGAAAAAAAAAAAGTTTTTAAAAATAAAAAAAAATTAAAAAAATATAAAAGTTTAAATCACCCCCCTTTCGCCCCATTCAAAATAAAATAATAATAAAAAAAGTCCACACACACATATTTGGTATCGCCGCGTTCAGAATCGCCCGATCTATCAATATAAAAAAAGAATTAATCCGATCGGTAAACGGCGTAACGAGAGAAAAATTCGAAACGCCAGAATTACGTTTTTTGGTCCCCGCAACATTGCAATAAAATGCAATAATGGGCGATCAAAACATCGGATCTACCCCAAAATGGTATCAATAAAACCTTCAGCTCGGTGCGCAAAAAATAAGCCCTCACCCAGCCCCAGATCCCAAAAAATGGAGACGCTTTGGGTCTTAGAAAATGGCGCTATTTTTTTTTATTTTTTTTAATCAAATTTTGGAATTTTTTTTCACCACTTAAATATACAATAACCTATACATGTTTGGTGTCTACAAACTCGTAATGACCTGGAGAATAAGAATGGCAAGTCAGTTTTAGCATTCAGTGAACGTGGTAAAAAAATAAAATAAAAAACAACTGTGGTATTGCACTTTTTTTGCAATTTCACCGCACTTGGAATTTTTTTCCCGTTTTCCCGTACACGATATGGTAAAACTAGTAATGGCGTTGAAAAGTACAATTTGTCCCGCAAAAAATAAGCCCTCACATGGCCATATTGACCAAACAATAAAAACACTATGACTCTAGGAACAAGGGTAGCAAAAAACGAAAATGCAAAAACGGAAAATGCTCCGGGGCTTAAGGGGTTAAATACGTTGAGGGGTGCAGTGTTTAACCCCTTTACAACCCAAGGTGGTTTGCACGTTAATGACCAGGCCAATTTTTTCAATTCTGACCACTGTCACTTTATGAGGTAATTACTTTGGAACGCTTCAACGGATCCCCCTGATTCTGAGACTGTTTTTTCGTGACATATTGTACTTCATGATTGTGGTAAAATTTCTTTGATATCACTTGCGTTTATTTGTGAAAAAAACGGAAATTTGGCGAAAATTTTGCAATTTTCAAAATTTGAATTTTTATGCCCTTAAATCAGAGAGATATGTCACACAAAATAGTTAATAAGTAACATTTCCCACATGTCTACTTTACATCAGCACAATTTTGGAACCAAAATTTTTTTTTGTTAGGGAGCTATAAGGGTTAAAAGTTGACCAGTGATTTCTCATTTTTCCAACAAAATTTACAAAACCATTTTTTTAGGGACCACATCACATTTGAAGTCACTTTGAGAGGTCTTTATGACAGAAAATACCCAAAAGTGACACCATTCTAAAAACTGCACCCCTCAAGTATTTTTTTTTCCACTTTTTCATTTTTACGAATCAATTTGTGAAGCACCTGAGGGTTCCAAGTGCTCACTATGCATCTAGATAGGTGCCTTGTGGGGTCTAGTTTCCAAAATGGGGTCACTTGTGGGGGAGCTCCACTATTTAGCACATCAGGGGCTCTCCAAACGCAACATGGTGTCCGCTAACAAATTGAATGGAAAATCGGCTCAAATTGTTAGCGGACACCATGTTGCCTTTGGAGAGCCCCTGTGTGCCTAAAGATTGGAGCTCCACCACAAGTGACCCCATTTTGGAAACTAGACCCCCCAAGGCACCTATCTAGATGCATAGTGAGCACTTGGAATCCTCAGGTGCTTCACAAATTGATTCGTAAAAATGAAAAAGTGGAAAAAAAATACTTTTTCATTTTTACGAATCAATTTGTGAAGCACCTAGGGGTTCCAAGTTCTCACTATGCATCTAGATAGGTGCCTTGGGGGGTCTAGTTTCCAAAATGGGGTCACTTGTGGGGGAGCTCCACTGTTTAGGCACATCAGGGGCTCTCCAAATGCAACATAGTGTCCGCTAACAATTTGAGCCGATTTTCCATTCAATTTGTTAGCGGACACCATGTTGCGTTTGGAGAGCCCCTGATGTGCCTAAACAGTGGTGCTCCCTCACAAGTGACCCCATTTTGGAAACTATACCCCTCAAGGATTTTATTAAGGGGTATAGTGAACATTTTTAACCCAGAGGTACGACACAGAATGTCATTACTCTTGAGCGCAAGTGCTCGATAATTGAGTTTGCATCGGGTACTCAGGTATGCATCATGTACCACAGGTGCTCAAGTGAAATGCTCGAGTCCCCGCCCGCATGTTTCACGGTTATTAGACACCCCAAAAAAACCATGCAGGGATCGCTCGTGCATGGCAGGCAATCCCCGCAAGGTTTTTTTGGCCACGAAGCATATGGGGCGGAGACTCGAGCACCCGCGATACTCAATGCATACCCGAGCACCCGATGCAAACTCAAGTAGCGAGCACTTGCGCTCAACGCTAGTTGCCATATCGTCATCTTTTTTTTTTTTATTTACTTTTGTAAAAAAAACAACCCCAACCCTAACATTAGCACAACCCCAGCCCTAGCGTTTATTTTTTACGCCGTTCCTCGTGCGGTATAAGTGATGAGATTACTTTATTCTTCGGGTCGGTGCGATTACAGTGATACCAGAATCATATGGGGTTTTTATGATTGACAGCTGTAACACACTAAAAGACACATATTTTGTAAAATCTAGTTTTTGCATTGCCATATTTTGGCCGACAGAGTCATGTGATGGCTTGTTTTTTGCGGGATGAGTTGACGTTGTTATTGTTGCCATTTTCAGGCATGTGACATTTTTTGATCGCTTTCTATTCCAGCTTTTGGGAGACAGAATAAACAAAAACCAACAATTCAGGAATTTTTTTGTTTGTTTTTTTTTATTCTGCTCCGGGTGTGGTAAAATTGATAAAGTAGCTTTATTTTTCGGGTCAGTACATTTACAGCGGTACCACATTTATATCGTTTTTTATGTTTTGGCGCTTTCACACAATAAAAGCTATTTTATAGAAAAAATTATTTTTTTGCATTGCTTTATTCTGAGAGCTGTAACTTTTAGATTTTTCGGATGATGGAGCTGTATGGCAGCTTGCTTTTTGCGGGACGAGATGACGTTTTCAGCGGTACCATTTTTATTTATATTCGTCTATTTGATCGCGTGTTATTCCATTTTTTGTTAGGCGGTATGATGATAAAGCATTGTTTTTTGCTTTGTTTTTTATTTTTATTTTTTACCGTGTTCACTGAAGGGGTTATCTAGTGGAACAGTTTTATAGTCCAGGTCGTTACGGACGCGGCGATACCAAATATGTGTACTTTTATTGTGTGTTTGTTTGTTTTTTCATAATATTTATTGATGGGTACATTATATTTTTATTTTTAGTGGATTATTATTTTTTTATTATTATTATTATTTTTACAATTTTTTTTTTTTTTTCCCACTTTCTGGGAGTTTTTACACTTTTTTACTTTGTCCCACTGTGGGACTTTCAATTTTTTTATTCTGATCGCCTGCACAGCATAGGGATGGAGCACCATCCCTGTGCCATGCCGGCTGTCAGCGCTGGACAGGGAGAAGATAGTTTGGAGATGCACTGCGCATGTCCACACAATCTTACTGCTGTCTGGTGACCCGGATGTTGTCATGACGATATCGGGTAGTCATGGCAACACCCGGGAAGCCGCGGTAGACAGCGCTGGAGGCCGGAAGAGGAGGTGAGTATACCGATCACCTCCCCTTGCCTCCACAATGCTGCGATCGACTTCGATCGCAGCATTGCGGGGGTTAATGTGCTGGGAGCGGTGCTGGACCGCTCCCTGCACATAGTACCGGGTGTCAGCTGTGACAATCAGCTGACACCCGGCGGCGATCGCGCCCGCACAGCCTGTGTGAGCGCGCGATCGCGATGACGTACTAATACGGGTCAGGCTCTTAAAGCCCAGGGCACAGACGCGTATTAGTACGTCATGGGCTTTAAAGGGGTTAAAATGGTAACACTTTTGGGTGGTTTCCAACATATAAGACTCGCAGGCTAAGTGCCCACGAAGCAAAAATGCTCCGGATTTTTTCTGTATCTCCCTGGCAGGAAAAATGCATGCGGATTTTACATGCGTTTTTCCCGCCAGGTAGAAGCGTTTGTCAAGCGTTTTTGCATGCATTTTTGTATGCTGGTTGTCAAGCGCTTTTCCAAGTGATTTTACCATCACTTGGAAAAGTGCTTGACAACTTGGTCACACTATATAAATCCATGCAACCAGCATGGATTTATATAGTGTGACCAAGTTAATAGTTAAAAAAAGAATAAAAATGGTAAACAAAAAAAACATTCTACTCGCCTTCCGATAGCCCCTTCTCCGGTGCGTCCGGTGTCTTGGGCGGCTCGCGATGGTGAAAAGGACTTTCCATGACGTCATTTAGTCATGTGACAGGTCAAGCGACCGCCGACATCAACGGTCACGTGACCTGTCACATGACTAAATGACGTCATGGAAGGTCCTTTTACACCACCACGAGCCGCCGAAGACACTTGACGCACCATACAGGAGACCGGGGGCCATGAGAAGGTAAGTATAATGTTATTTTTTATTTTATTCTTTTTTAACTACAGGTTCTATGGTACCCGGGTCTGGAGGAGAGTCTCCTCGTCTCCAGACCTGGGTACCATCCGCACATTGAATCACTTAGTATCCACATGTGTACATGTAGTCATTAAGATATTATGCAATTCAATGGAAGTCAATGGCGGCAATTACGCCGCTTTTCCGCAAAATTAATGGATATGCTTCAGATTTTTCCGCAATGATAATCCGCAGCGTAAATTTCCGCAGCATGTGCACAGTGTTGCACAGCTTCTGGATACCCACAGTTGCAGTATAAAACTTCACAGAGCAGATTACAGGGGATAACAAGCTTTTACTTCTCAGAACATGAGGTAAAGGAAAAAACGCACAGTTACACAGTACTGCACCAGGAAGTAAGAACAAAATAGAAAATACAAGAGAAACTTTTTTCCTTTTATAATACAGTAAACAAGGAAACTTTACACAACATCGCCATCTACTGTCAGATCAGCATAAAGTCCTCCTTCACACAAACAAAGAAGTCCACAACTGTTGCATATACCAACACACAGCACATGCGGGCTATCATTGAGGACCATGGGGCACGCATTACCAAGCGTTTAAGAGTTTTCGCTTTGAAAATTCCGCAGCAAAAACGCTTGAAAAACGCACAGTGGGCACGCAGCCTCAAAGTCACTTCAAAACTGAACAGGTCCCTATAAAAATAAGTTTTGTAAATTTCCTTGAAAAAAATGAAAAATAACTGCTACATTTTTAAATCTTCTAAAATGCTAATAAAATGAAACAACATTTTACAAATGGTGCTGATGTAAAGCAGACATGAGGGAAATGCTATTTATTACTGTTTTTGTGTGGTATGACAATTGGGATTAAAGGCATAATCAATCATAGTTTGAAAAGTGCAATTTTTAAGACATTTTTGCCAAGTTTCTGATATTTTTATAAATAAACGCAAACCATATCAGCCTAAATTTACCATTATTATAAAGTACCATGTGTCACAAAAAAACAGTCTCAAAAGCTATGGGATATGTTATTCCAGAGTTATTACTACATAAAGTGACACTGGTCAGATTTAAAAAATTGGTTTGGTCACAAAGGGGTTAAGCCACTTTGTTACCATTTGGCAGTATGCTTCGGGTCATTGTTCATTTTGGAGGACCCATTTCTGCTCAACTTCCTGGCTGATGTCTTGAGATGTTGCTTCAGTATTGCCACATAATCTTCTTTTCTCATGAAGCCATCTACGTATTTTGTGATGTGCACCAAGTCCCTCTTGCAGCAAAGCAACCCCACAACATGATGCTGCCACCCCCGTGTTTCACAGTTGGGATGGTGTACTTAGGCTTCTAAGCTTCTCCCTTTTTCCTCCAAACTTAACGATGGTCATTATGCACAAAAAGTTCAATTCTAGTTTCATCAGACCACAGGACATGTCTCCAAAAATTAAGGTCTTTGTTCCTGTGTGCATTTGCATACATTAATCTGGATTTTTTATGTTTCTTTTGGAGTAATGGCTTCTTCCTGGCAGAGTGGTCTTTCAGCCCATGTTGATACAGTACTCGTTTCACTGTGAATTGTCACTCTGACAATCTTACTAGCTTCTGCCATCCTCTTCACAAGGTCTTTTGCTTTTGTCCTGGGGTTGATATGCACATGTCGGACCAAAGCACGTTCATCTCTGGGACACAGAACCCGTCTGCTTCCTGAGTGGTATGGTGGCTGGACATTCCAATCTTTTTTGTACTTGCATATAATTGTTTGTACAGATGAACGAGGCACCTTCAGATATCTTGAAATTGTACCCAAGGATGAGCCAGACTTGTGCAAGTCCACAATTCTCTTCCTGATATCTTGGCTGATTTATTTACACTTTCCCATGATGCTACAGAAAGAAGCAGTGTGTTTCAGGTGTGCATTAAAATACATCCACAGGTGTGTCTCTAATTAACTCAGATGTTGCCCAAAAAACTATTAGAAGCTTCCAAACACATGGCATCATCATATGGGCAGTCGAGAATTGGTTAACCACTTCGCGCCAGAGCCTGTTTTTGTCTTTGTGACCGGGCCAATTTTTTCAATTCTGACCACTGTCAATTTATGAAGTAATTACTCTGGAACGCTTCAACGGATCCCGCTGATTCTGAGAATGTTTTTTCGTGACATATTGTACTTCATGATAGTGGTAAAATTTCTTCGATATCACTTGCGTTTATTTGTGAAAAAAACGGAAATTTGGCGAAAATTTTGAAAATTTTGCAATTTTCAAACTTTGAATTTTCATGCCCTTAAATCAGAGAGATATGTCACACAAAATAGTTAATAAATAACATTTCCCACATGTCTACTTTACATCAGCACAATTTTGAAACCAAAATTTTTTTTCTGTTAGGGAACTATAAGGGTTAAAAGTTGACCAGCGATTTCTCATTTTTCCAACAAAATTTACAAAAACATTTTTTTATCGACCACATCATATTTGAAGTCACTTTGAGGGGTCTTTATGGCAGAAAATACCCAAAAGTGACACCATTCTAAAAACTGCACCCCTCGAGGTGCTCAAAACCACATTCAAGAACTTTATTAACCCTTCAGGTGCTTCACAGGAATTTTTGGAATGTGGAAGAAAAACATTAACATTTAACTTTTTTCACAAATATGTTACTTTAGACCCAATTTTTTTTATTTTCGCAGGGGTAACAGGAAAAAATGAGCCCCAAATTTTTTTGTGCAATTTCTCTTGAGCACGCTGATACCCCATATGTAAGGGAAAACCACTGTTTGGGCGCACTGCAGGGTTCGGAAGGGAAGGAGCGCCATTAGACTTTTTGAATGCAAAATTTGTTTGAATAATTAGCAGACACCATGTTGCGTTTGGAGAGCTCCTGATGTGCCTAAACAGTGGAAACCCCCCACAAGTGACACCATTTTGGAAACTAGACCCCTTAGGGAACTTATCTAGATGTGTGGTGAGCACATTGGGAGACATAATAAACAAATCAGTAGCAGGTGAAGAATTGGTTTTATTTATTTTTTACGCCGTTCATTGTGCGGTATAAGTGATGAGATTACTTTATTCTTTGGGTCGGTGCGATTACAGAGATACCAGATTCATATCGGGTTTTTATGATTGACAGCTGTAACACACTAAGAGACGCTTTTTTTTGAAAAATCTTGTTTTTGCATCGCCATATTTTGAGAGCTATAATTTTTCCATATTTCGGCCGACAGAGTCATGTGATGGCTTGTTTTTTGCGGGACGAGTTCACATTTTTATTCGTACCATTTTTGGGTACGTGACATTTTTTGATCGCTTTCTATTCCGTTTTTTGGGAGGTAAAATTAACAAAAACCAACAATTCAGGAATTGTTTTTTGAGGTTTTATTTTTATGCCGTTCTGCGTGTGGTAAAAGTGATAAGGCAGCATTATTCTTCAGGTCAGTACGTTTACAGCGATACTACACTTACTGTATATTTTTTTATGTTTTGGCACTTTTACACAATAAAACAATTTTATAGAAAAAATATTTTTTTTGCATTGCTTTATTCTGTGAGCTATAACTTTTTTATTTTTCGGCTGATGGAGCTCTATGGTGGCTTGTTTTTTGCGGAACAAGATGCCGTTTTCAGCGTTACCATTTTTATTTCCATTTTGCTTTTTGATCGCATTTTTTTCCACTTTTTGTTTGGCGATATGAGGAAAAAGCATTGTTTTTTGCTCTGTTTTTTATTTATTTTTATTACGGTGTGCACAGAAGGAGTTAATTAGTGTGACAGTTTTATAGCTCGGGTTGTTTCGGATGCGGCGATACCAAATATGTGTACTTTTTTTGTTTTTGCATAAATATACGGATTTATAAGTTTAATATTTTATTTATTTATTTTTATTTATTTTGTGATTTTTTTTTAGTAGTTTGAAAACATTTTTTTTACTTTTTTTTTACATTTTTACTTAGCCCCTGCATGGGACATTAATTTTTATTTTTCTGATCACTGATCTCATGTAATGTAATAGACATATATTACATTACATGAGATCTTTGCTGACTGTTTCACAGTCAGTGTCTCCTGCCAGGCTTCAGCTGCAGGCTGAGCCTCGCAGGACACCGTATATGGCAGATCTGGAGGCGGTCATGTGACCTCCAGCTGCCATAGCAACGCCAGGTCCTGGAAGGTATCAGGGGTCGTCGGAGAGGTAAGTAGACGACCCCCTCTCCTCCTGCTGTCTTCTATATGCCGCGATCACTATGCATATAGAAGACAGCAAAGGGTTAACATCACTGGGACCTGATCAAATCAGGTCTCGATGATGTTCCCTGTCAGAGCTATTGCTCTGCACCTCACCCGCAGCGCTTGCAGGACCCTCGGGGTCCTGAGTGCTGCGGGACCACCCACCGTTTTTAAGCGTCCGCGCTCCACAGAGCCCAGGCAGCGCGGACGTTTATCTACAGTGGGCGGTCGGGAAGCGGTTAAATAAAAAAAAGTCTTCACAAAGTAAAATAGAGAGTTACCTTTTTGTTATCATCTAGGACTGTGTTCATACTTTCTATCCCTAGCGTATCAATAGGTCCATCAAAGATAACCCATTTTCTTTCCGGGGTCTCAGATAACGCAAACTCCCGGAAAGTATTAGCGACTATCCCATCGGTCCACTGCAAATGAAGAGAGGCATCAATAAAATTGCTCTTCCCATAAAATCCAATACAATCCCACAATTGAAAGGATTATTAAAGGGAACGCCAGGGATTATGATATTGATGATACACATGTATTGACTACACGTGGCCCCTATTGAAGTGAACGTTCCGGCACCGGGAGAGACCGCAAGTAAGTGATTTGCATATATGCGGTCACATGCCAACTAGAAGTGCGTGACCTCACTCAAAGCAAGTGTATTGAGTGAGGCCAGACACAGTCTAGTCAGAATGTGGCTGGAAGTATGCAAACTTATGCTAATTTCTGGCATAAATAATACAATTTGTTGTTTCCATGTCTGATGGGGAAAATAAAACAGTTTCCAATTTTTGTGCAAACAGAGAGTAAGTCATAATAAAATGATTGTCCGGCAATGTATGGCTGGGGTCTATGTGACGCGCCCCTGGGCCTTCTGTGTCGTGCGGCATCGCGCGCACGGGGGCTTACCCGGAGCCGGATCAGATGGGGGTAGTAGTCTCGTGGCGGTGACCCGGTCCGTGCCCAGGAAGTCAAACTGTGTGGCTTAGTATATGCAGTAGATGTTGGATGACTACGCCACCCATTGAATGCAGCTATAGGGCTGCTGCTGCAGGACAGTCCGCTGAGGCCGGTGGAAGGATTGTGCAGCGTAGATGGTATAACCCCCAACGGGAGGGGTATGGCCTCAGGGCAGCAGGTGTAGATGATGGAGGTAGTGATGGTGCAGCAAGGAGACTCAGAGACGTATGATGCAGTTTCAGGGTTTTTACTCACAGATGTTGCTTCAGTCACTTCGGCCGGGAGTGACCACCCGAGCCATACTGCGTTCACCAGGTGCGGGACTCGGCTAACCCCCAGGCAGTTCCGGAGCGTGGTCCTGAGCTCCCCTCTCTTTCTCTCTCTGCTGGCCGTCCCCACCAGGGATCCACCTTTGTCCGGCTCCCTCGGGCCTCTTGGTGGTAAAACCTTCTCTGGCTTTCCTGACCCTATTCTTGGTGTGCCTTCCTGGTGGATATGGTGAGGGCCGTGGCAAAACTTGACCACGACATCCGGTTCCTGGCTGAGGATCATTAGCCTCCACCAGTTTGGGTTCCGGTACCCGTTTCCGCCAACCCTTCACCCGGTAGCTTGTGGGATCTCAGGGTTCCCTCTGGTCCTGCGTCTCTGGGCCTTTCTTCCTCCTCTCTCTCCACTGCAGGCCTGGCCCTGGAGCTGGGCCCAGCCGGAGCCACAGCTCCCTGTCAGCCCTCTTGGCTGAGCTCCTCTGCTCTGCTCCTCTGAACTGACTCTCCCTGTCTCTAGATGGTGCCCACCATATATACTCCCTCTATGTGTGAGCCCAGGTGACTAGCACCCAATGGGCTCCTATCTCTACGCCCAGAGCCCCTCCCCTATCTGCCCCTACACTACTGGGATGTTCCTCCCCCCCTCCCACTCCAGCCAGGGACAGACGCTGTCGTACCTGCACATTCACCTAGTGGGAGTACCATTGATCTGTCCCCCGGAAATGGGATGAGTGTAGTGCATGCAGCTAGCTGAGCTCAGTCCCACACTCCATCCTTACCCGGGAGTGGAATACCACACCTCTGGCTCGAGGTGCAATACCCCTGTAGCAGCCGAGTCCTCGGGGTGCTACATTCCCCCCTGGTAAACCACAGCACGTCCTCGGGCTGTAAAAGAGTAAAACATACAAACATACAAAAAAATTTTTAAAGTGCACTTACATATAAGATATATCAACTTTCAATCATCCCTTTATGGGAGGTACTTTTCTCTTTTAACGTTACAGGTATAAAACATTACGAATACACACACTTATAAAATATCATTAACTCTTTTAGCATAATAAAAACTTTTTCATATGAAACATTCTTGATCTCTGGCCACCGTGCAACTTGTGACCAGGTAAAGTGCAACAGTCACTTGTAGAAAAAACAGTTTTCCTATAAAACCGGTAGGGGGCGCTTTAGGAAGCGCAACTATATACAGGGTATGGCCGCCCTCAGTCCTCGGCCAGTGGGGATTAGGAATGGCTGTTCACAGTCCTCAGCCTGTGGGGACAAGGGATGGCTGCTCACAGTCCTTAGCCTGTGGGGAGATGGGATGGCTGCTCACAGTCCTCAGCCTGTTTAAGGATAGGGGACACAGGTAACAGTTCACACTTGTCCCAACGGGGAACTCACTTTACTCTAGCAGCATGACAAGTACCCTACGGGTAACTATGTACAGTTCCACTTTACCGTACTTCAGTAACGGCGTCCTCCTGCTCCTTCTCGCGGGTAGCCTTCAGACCCGTCCGGGTCCTCTTGTTCCTCCTCACACCGCAGCTCTTCCTCCGTCAGCCGGTGCACATGAAGGGCGTATGGTCCTTTTGCACACTGATGCCGGGTGAAGGTGACCTCATCACCCAGGTAAAGGTCACGTCCGCGGTGTCCCTCCGGCAGGTGGGACTCGACATCCCTGCGGGTGACAAAGACGTCGCCGGGGGTTCGGTGATCCCGGATAAAGCCCCAACCGTGCTCCAGTTGGAACTTGATTACGGTCCCGGTGGCGCGGGGACCGTGGGCTGCACGGGGGTTTCGTCGGGTCCGGCTTTTCTGCTCCGCACTTTGAACTTGCAGCCGCTCCTCGCGGACCCGCCTCTCTCGCCGTTCCCTGTCGAAGACCTCCAGTTGCTGCCGGCAGCACTCCGCACGCTCGGCTGCGGCTGCCCGGGTCTCTTGGGTGAACCCGATGAGGTTTTCTCCAGTGGGGTCCCACGCGAACTGCGCCTCCTCCAACGGGAGTGGGGTGATCTTGGCGGGCGCCGGAGCCGGGATCAGGGGCTCACACAGGGGCCTTTCCTTCCGGAGTCGGGGATTGACGAACTCCGGTGGCCACACAAAGGGCTGCCCATCCGGGCAAGTATGCTGGGCAAACAGGTCTTCACCCAAGGGCAGGACTTTGAGGGTTGAGGGCGCGGTGGAGGCAGCGGCGCCCGGATTCACCAGGCCTTGTGACCAGGCCGGTGGCACCCTGACGGTGAAGGGCACTGTGGAGACGGTGGCGCCCGGGGGTACTCGACCTTGCGACCAGGCCAGTGACTTGGTGGAGATAGAGGGCGCTGTTGGAACTGCGGCGCCCGGGGGTACTCGGCCCTGCGACCAGGCCGGTGGCGTCTCCTGCTTGGCCGCGCTCGGGTTTGAGGCGGGTGACGTCACAGGGGGCGTGGCCGCGGCTCCTGCTGCTTGAGGCCTAGTCTGGAGCGGTGGCGGTGCAGCAACGGGCATGGTCGGTGGGATTTCGGGCTCTGCGATGGGGAGCTGGGGCAGGCTTACGGCTATTAGGCTTGGGGTGGTGACATCCCCTTTACCTGCTTCCACCTCTTCAGCTCCTTCCACGGCGTCGTCTCCGGCCTTCGTCCCTTCCGCACCATCTTCAGGGGCAGGCGTGCTCCTCGTTGCGGGTGGCGTCCTTTGCTGGCGGGTTCCAGCCTGCAGGGCCATCTCTCTGCTCCACTCGGCCAGTACTTCTTGCTGCACTCGGGCCATCTTCCGAGCCAAGCCCTCCAGCGCGGTCTGTGCATGCTCCCGATCTTTGGGGAGCTGTGCCAGAATCTCCACCAGGCCTTCTGGGGTGGCGGCCTGCAACAGGCTCCTGACCACAGGGTCGGTGCTGCCTGACTCTCCCTCCATCTCCGGGTGCGATCTCTCCAGACTCCTCCAGGCTGCACCCATCCTCTCTCTTTTGTTCTTGATCCGCCCACACTGAGGGTGGTCCCGGGGCAACTTGGTGATTGTCAGTTCCAGGGGCAGTCCCCCCACGCTGATGGACATCTCTATCATTGCAGTCTCTGCTGGTGGGGGCGGTCTCTGCTTTTGGCGCTCTTCTGGGACCAGGCCCACGATGGGAGGTAGTCTCTTGCCACCCTCTGGCACGCCCATAATGGAGTCCGCTCTGCCAGGGCGGGAAATCATCTCAGATGGCGGGAATCATCTCCCAATGGCGGGAAACTCTGTGGATGGCGGGAAAAGACTGCAGATGGCGGGCAAACGGCGGGAAACGATCCGAGATGGCGTCCGATGGCGGGGACCCTCCGGAACCGGCGGGAGACTTCTTCTTACGGTACAGATAAACTTTTCTTCAGGCACGCAGTACCCGGTGGTGGCGGGCACGTGATCCTGCCGACTACGCCAAAGTTGACGCGCCCCTGGGCCTTCTGTGTCGTGCGGCATCGCGCGCACGGGGGCTTACCCGGAGCCGGATCAGATGGGGGTAGTAGTCTCGTGGCGGTGACCCGGTCCGTGCCCAGGGAGTCAAACTGTGTGGCTTAGTATATGCAGTAGATGTTGGATGACTACGCCACCCGTTGAATGCAGCTATAGGGCTGCTGCTGCAGGACAGTCCGCTGAGGCCGGTGGAAGGATTGTGCAGCGTAGATGGTATAACCCCCAACGGGAGGGGTATGGCCTCAGGGCAGCAGGTGTAGATGATGGAGGTAGTGATGGTGCAGCAAGGAGACTCAGAGACGTATGATGCAGTTTCAGGGTTTTTACTCACAGATGTTGCTTCAGTCACTTCGGCCGGGAGTGACCACCCGAGCCATACTGCGTTCACCAGGTGCGGGACTCGGCTAACCCCCAGGCAGTTCCGGAGCGTGGTCCTGAGCTCCCCTCTCTTTCTCTCTCTGCTGGCCGTCCCCACCAGGGATCCACCTTTGTCCGGCTCCCTCGGGCCTCTTGGTGGTAAAACCTTCTCTGGCTTTCCTGACCCTATTCTTGGTGTGCCTTCCTGGTGGATATGGTGAGGGCCGTGGCAAAACTTGACCACGACCTCTGGTTCCTGGCTGAGGATCATTAGCCTCCACCAGTTTGGGTTCCGGTACCCGTTTCCGCCAACCCTTCACCCGGTAGCTTGTGGGATCTCAGGGTTCCCTCTGGTCCTGCGTCTCTGGGCCTTTCTTCCTCCTCTCTCTCCACTGCAGGCCTGGCCCTGGAGCTGGGCCCAGCCGGAGCCACAGCTCCCTGTCAGCCCTCTTGGCTGAGCTCCTCTGCTCTGCTCCTCTGAACTGACTCTCCCTGTCTCTAGATGGTGCCCACCATATATACTCCCTCTATGTGTGAGCCCAGGTGACTAGCACCCAATGGGCTCCTATCTCTACGCCCAGAGCCCCTCCCCTATCTGCCCCTACACTACTGGGATGTTCCTCCCCCCCTCCCACTCCAGCCAGGGACAGACGCTGTCGTACCTGCACATTCACCTAGTGGGAGTACTATTGATCTGTCCCCCGGAAATGGGATGAGTGTAGTGCATGCAGCTAGCTGAGCTCAGTCCCACACTCCATCCTTACCCGGGAGTGGAATACCACACCTCTGGCTCGAGGTGCAACACCCCTGTAGCAGCCGAGTCCTCGGGGTGCTACATATGTCTCTGAAGGAACCCCTTCTACCATGTCCATAAGCCATAAAAGGGGAGATGTTCCCATTTTCAGCAAAGGTATTAGTATTATAAACAATAATTCCAATCATAGACGAACCTCATGTGACACTGGATCAAACTGCCCGAACAGCTGCCCCATGGTGATGGCTTTAGGGTTCACTGTCCGGTAAATCACTTTTTCTTCTTCGCACCCTCGCTCATTCATAAGAGACAGCGTATCAGCGAGGACGTGGAGGACCTTCGTTTTTCCAGAGAACGGCTCTCCAACCAACATAAAACTGTACGGGATAAACAAAATGCTGCATGGTCCATTGTATAAAATGGAAACAGCGAAGAATAAATCCCCCGTCCCATGGACTTCTGTAGTTCCAGCTTACCCGTGTCTGACAATCATCATCTCATACGTCTGGATCATGTCCTCCAGGAAGACCTTCTCGGGCTGGATGTTGTGTCCAGCACAGCTCTCCTGTGCGCATTCAAGTAAATCCTGAGCAAAAGGAAGGTAAAATATTTCATCAGTCTGTTTACAGTGGATCCAATTAGAGGTGGGAGAATACATTTTCAGGACCCAGATCAGTATTCTGTGGCCTCTGGACGGGACCCCTGAGAGCCGCCTCTTAGCTGCCGGCATCCCCGGCTCCTCTTCTGATTATATGGCCTGGTGTACATCATGCTGCAACCATAACGTCATGCCAGGCCGGCTAATCTGAAGAAGAGCAGGAAGAAATAAGGTGGCTCTCAGGGGTCTCATTCAGTGCCCACCACTGACCTGATGTCACGCACAGTGTAGGAAAGACAAAGTGCGGCACAAAGGGATGAGGGGAAGGGAGCCCAGACACTAGGGAAAGGGGGAAATGGAGACCTCCTAGGCTGATCTGCAATCACCCTGTCTCCCCTACCGACTCTATATTGGTTCCTCACCAATTGCTGCACAGGAACCTATCCCTGTATTTCCTTAGCGTTTGGCCCTGGATAGGGAAGGGGGGGTGAGCACTAGTCGATCCCCACTGACAACTAAATACAGCAAGGGGAGACAGACACGGGGGAAGTAGCTTAGCTTGAGTCGACTTCAGAGAGATGGCACACACATCCTCTTAGCACCAGAGAGGAAGTAAGAACTACACTTGCTCCAAGCCTTCACAAGGGGTCATGTGAATATCACTGGCACCTCTGTGTAGCAACCAGGAAGTATTTAAACACCCAGGCCTGATTGTCAATTAGAGCAGGAGGGAGGTAGCCGCTGGGTCCTACAGTGAGACCGTTAAGAAGATGTCTGTAATGCCAAACGAAGGGATCTCCTGCAACCAACTGCAAGGCGACTGTCTGTCACATCTGACGCACCCATGACACCTGGCCATTGGATCAGTCTCCTGCGAATCGATTCATTCATCTTAAAAAAATGTCTCCATAACCTACAACTAAACTAGTGATAAATCACTCACAGATGTTTTAACCATTTTTTTTCTACATCAGATCATCCTGCATTGGAGGTGTAAGTGAGCCCCCTTACCTCTGGTGCCCCTGTGCAGCTGCCCAGGTTGCACTAATGGGACCGGACGATGAGTGACAAGGTCATGTAACCCAATTCCAAAGCAGTGGACCAGGATCGGGTGATTTCAATGGGATTGGTCTATCATCTACTGTGTATGGGGGCCTCATGACTGATTATGTTGGGGGACATAAAAATCGGGCGGTTGGAATTTAATCACCCGATCCTTACTTTCTGACCCTGAAATTAGCAGCTGCCATAAGATTCTGGCAGCGACTCTGTCATAGAGAAAACAGGAGCGAGCATTCCTGAATATGGGGGAGCCGGGAAAGATAACTGTCATCCAGATGATAGCTGGCCAGCTATATAGGACCTATCACTTGCCATTAATATGCAATTTTATTACCTGGTGTAAATGCCGCTGTTCTCCTGAATCCGGTGTTGTTTTTCTTTTGCTCCTGCGCCTCTCCATTCCTGAGATATAGCCTCTTTATAGAAATCTAGTTCATAATTTTAATAGCCAAGTGGGCGTGGTCATCAAGTCCTCTCTGTGGGAGTCTTCAGGAAGGCCTTGCCCAGTTGGCTTAAAGGGCTAGAGGAGAGTGACAGATGTCAGGAACGGAGAGGAGCAGGAAGAAAAGAAAAACAATGCCGGAGTCAGGAGAACAGCGGCATTTACCTATTTATGGCGAGGGACAAGTCCTCTTTAAGTCTTGGAAAACCCCTTTAAGACACTATTATATTTTAATACCTTATAGTCGGCTTTCGGAAGTTGAATGCCAGGGAACAGGTCACTGGTAATCCCATTGAACAGAGGAATATCATGAGACAAAAATTTGGGTTCGTTTACATCCTTAATTGACCGCAAGAGCTAAATAGAATGAAAAAGGATTAAATGATAAAATAATTCATATACAATATGACATGAAGCAATATTAAAAGTGAAGAACCCCATTACAAAGGAGCAGTCAGTTCTTGTGGTATGTCTGTATTAGTAAAGAATAGTATTCTCCAAAAAATAAGTATGAAACCTCTTTTCCTAAAACTCTACATTGTATCGTCCCTCTGTTATACCTCCTGGAAATGTATGTGTAAATGATATATAATGTATATATAATCTATATAGGGGACAACCCTATACACTCTGACTGTGCCCAAACAGTGGTGACATTGTCAGACTGTGTAGGGTACTCGTTATTGACAGATTTCAATTAATTCCTACATTTCCAGGAATGATAAAAGAGGAATGGAACGCTGCTGAGTTGCACTAAAATATGCTGCAGAATTGTTTTTCCATAGGGAATACATGTGGCCTCTGTGTTGCACTGTTAATTGCCGGCTGCAGAATGAGTTAAGTGAGATACTGTCAGTGAACTCGTTTTTGCTGGCTGACGGGGAGTTTGTAAATGTTTTATCTGTCTTTTTCTGAGCTCCTCTCAGTTTATTTATGACCACAGACCTTATCAAAATTGAATGTGCAGGGAATCAAAAAGCCGGTGAAAGCCAAGCGATGCAAAATTTTTAATAAAACCCAATTGTTAAAATGATTTTTAGCCTAAAATACATGCGTTTAAGTTAAAAATCAAAACTGTCCCATAAGATGAACAAGCTACGTGTTTAACAACTATAGTTTTGACACTTTTGCACAGATGAGATCTAACAAGCCAGGAACAGTAATGTGCAGAAATTATTTGCAAGTCTCTGTCTGCTACTATAAAATCATACAGCTCTAATTTTTGTGATCCAAATGCTTCTCGGTAAGATGGTAATGCTATCCTATACGAGATGTAAAGCGACCAACAGTTCAGAACTTACAAGAATATCTTCATTTTCATGGGGGAATTTCAGCTTCAGATTGCCAGCAGCGGTCAGCACAGCCTTTACTGCACGCATCCCATAATCATAATGGAACTGGGACGAGAGCGGCTCCGAGCACAGCCGGTAAGTCATTACCATCTTCACCGAGAGAGGTTTAGCGTGCAGAAAACCGTAAGAATAAAGGCAGATCTCCGCAATCAGAGCATAGTTGGGGACCATCATTGCTACAGTCCGGAAAAGTACCTGAAATGCGCAAACCAGATGGGTCAGTCAACAAATGAAACTAAATTACTGTAAACTAGGCATAGAGCCGGGGAACCCATTATGTCCATTTACACTATCCTTCACCCCAGACCTAAAAGTGATGTGACTATTCCACATCAGAGGAAGGTCAGTCAAAGTGTGGTTAAAGGGGTATTCCCATCTCCAAGATCCTGTCCCAATATGTAATAGGTATAATAATAATAATCTTTGCAAATATCTCCAATTAGAAATGTAGTATAGTTCTTCTGATTAGCTATGTTTCTTACCCCCATGTGCAGGACATTGCAGTAGCTTAGGTATCCATGGTTACAACCACTCATAGTAACAGTTAGTTACTTGCTAGTGGTCGTAACCATGGATACCTAAGCTACTGCTATGCCCTGCACATGGGTTAAGCAACATAGCTAATCAGAAGAACTATACTACATTTCCAATTGGAGGTATTTGCTATTAATATTATTATTACACCTATTACATATTGGGATAGAATCTTGGAGATGGGAATACTCCTTTAACACTTTCCAAATCTCTCTCCACACCTCTACTGTGTCCATTTTGGAAAATAGGAGAATGGGACATCAATATTAAGGAGCTTGCAGAAATGAGGGCATCAGGTGTTGTGATTATACATAGGAAATGTACAATCTCATATAGGTTTGGGGGAGAATAATCCCTTTGATGAAATCTTATGTTTCTTTTGTAAACCTAGTATTTACTTGAAAGTTTGTGAACCCCTCAAAAATTTCTGTATTACTGCATAAATTTGACTTAAAGCTACATCAGTCTGTGAGGTCACAAAGGAACTCAAGGTAACCTCTAAGCAACTAAAGGCCTCTCCTCACATTAGCTAATGTAATTGTTCATGAGTCCACCATCAGAAGGACAATGAACAACAATGGCGAGCATGGCAGGATTGCAAGGAGAAAGGCAATGCGATTTAAAATGTCACTGCTAAAACTCACCTGGGCACATCAATAGGTAACTGGAATAATGCTTTGTGGAAGGATCAGGCCAAGATAGAGATTTTAAGTGAGAAGCTATATGTTTGCAGAAAGAAAATACTGCATTACAGCATAAGAACCTCCTATCATCTATGAAACACAAAGATGGTAATCGTAACATGCTTTGGGCCTGTTTTGCTGCACTTGGCCAAGGACGGCTGCCATCATTGATGGAACAATGAATTCTAAAATCTATCAGCAAATGCTAAAGGAAAATATCAGGATATCAGTTCATGTACTGAATCTCAAGAAAACGTGGGTCATGCAGCAAGACAATGGCCCAAAGACACAAGTCGTTCTACAAAAGAATGGTTGAATAAACATAAAGTTTTGGAATGGCCGAGTCATAGTCCTGAGCTGAATCCTATAGAAATGTTGTGGAAGGGCCCGATGCAAGGCACTGGGCTCTTTACCTT
Organism: Phyllobates terribilis; assembly: GCF_046119375.1. NCBI lineage: Eukaryota > Metazoa > Chordata > Amphibia > Anura > Dendrobatidae > Phyllobates > Phyllobates terribilis. The sequence goes on from NW_027363247.1 coordinate 302,738, forward strand.
GAGGTTATCCGGCAGCTCAGAACGTCCCGCGTAGCCAGGATTCATGGTAATGGCTACGAGGTAATTTGGGTTAAGCTTCAGATCTGCTCCTTCGAAGTTGAACATGTCCATCTTCGTCTGGATGGCTCTCTGGATGCGAAGAAACTGTTGGGCCACCACGGACAACACCTCCAGCTCAATACGGTTAAACTCATCAAAACACGCCCATGCTCCCGATGATGCCAGCCCTTTGAAAAACGAAAAAAAAAAGTATATACAGTACAGACCAAAAGTTTGGACACACCTCATTTAAAGATTTTCTGTATTTTCATGACTATGAAAATTGTACATTCACACTGAAGGCATCAAATTATTAATTAACACATGTGGAAAAATATATACTTAACAAAAAAGTGTGAAACAACTGAAAATATGTCTTATATTCTAGGTTCTTAAAAGTCGCAGCTCAGATTAGAGACCAGGTCAATGCCACACAGAGTTCTAGCAGAAGACACATCTCTACAACAACTGTTAAGAGGAGAGTTTGTGCAGCAGGCCTTCATGGTAAAATAGCTGCTAGGAAACCACTGCTAAGGACAGGCAACAAGCAGAAGAGACTTGTTTGGGCTAAAGAACACAAGGAATGGACATTAGAGCAGTGGAAATCTGTGCGTTGGTCTGATGAGTCCAAATTTGAGATCTTTGGTTCCAACTACCGTGTCTTTGTGTGACGCAGAAAAGGTGAATGGATGGACTCTACATGCCTGGTTCCCACCGTGAAGCATGGAGGAGGAGGTGTGATGGTGTGGGGGTGCTTTGCTGGTGACACTGTTGGGGATTTATTCAAAATTGAAGGCATACTGAACCAGCATGGCTACCACAGCATCTTGCAGCGGCATGCTATTCCATCCGTCTTGCGTTTAGTTGGACCATCATTTATTTTTCAACAGGACAATGACCCCAACACACCTCCAGGATGTGTAAGGGCTCTTTCACCAAGAAGGAGAGTGATGGGGTGCTACTCCAGATGACCTGGCCTCCACAGTCACCAGACCTGAACCCAATCGAGATGGTTTGGGGTGAGCTGGACCGCAGAGTGAAGGCAAAAGAGCCAACAAATGCTAAGCATCTCTGGGAACTCCTTCAAGATTGTTGGAAGACCATTTCCGGTGACTACTTCTTGAAGCTCATCAAGAGAATGCCAAGAGTGTGCAAAGCTGTCATCAAAGTGAAAGGTGGCTAATTTGAAGAACCAAGAATATAAGACATATTTTCAGTTGTTTCACACTTTTTGTGTTAAGTATATAATTCCACATGTGTTAATTCATAGTTTTGATGCATTCAGTGCGAATGTACAATTTTCATAGTCATGAAAATACAGAAAAATCTTTAAATGAGAAGGTGTGTCCAAACTTTTGGTCTGTACTATATAATCAAAACATGTCAGCAGAACATCGGTTGGAGTCAGTTTATTATCTGCAATGGAGCAGCTTAACATTGTATGCACCTTTGACATTGCTATGTAGTCCAAATGTAGCACCCTGAGGATTCGGCTGCTACAGGGGTATTGCACCTCAACCAGAGGTGTGATATTCCACTCCCGGGTAAGGATGGAGTGTGGAACTGAGCTCAGAAAGCTGCATGCACTACACACATCCCATTTCCGAGGAGCAGACCAACGGTACTCCCACTTAGAAATGTGCAGGTACGACCGAGTCTGTTCCTGGCTGGAGTGGGAGGGGGGTGGTACATCCCAGTAGTGTAGGGGCAGATAGGGGGAGCAGCCTGGGTAAAGATAGGAGCTCATTGGGTGCTGGTCACCTGAGCTCACACATAGAGGGAGTATTTAAGGTGGGCACCATCTAAGATCAGGGTCAGTCAGTCTGTGAGAAGTCAGAGGAAGAGAGCAGAGAGCAGAGCAGCCCCAGAGAGAGAGAGGAGAGAAAGAGAGACCCAGAGGGGGAAACAAGAAGGAACTCTGAGAACCCACATACAAACCTAGGGTGAAGAGTTGGCAATAGGGTACCGGATCCCAAACTGGTGGGGGCTAAAGCACACCTCAGCCAGAGACCGGAGGCCGTGGGCAGGATCTGCCACGGCCACCCACCACATCCACCCTGAAGGCAAACCACGTGTAGAGTCAGGGAACCTAAGGCCAAGGGTCTCCCAACAGAAGGCCCGAGGGAGCTGGACCTAGGTGGATCCCTGGTGGGGACGGCCAGAAGAAAGGACAAGAAGGAGGGCTCAGGGACACGCTCCGGACTTGCTTGAGGGTTGGCTGAATCCAGGACCTGGTGGACGCAGCACGGCTCGGGTGGTCACTCAAGGCCGGAGTGACCGGAATATCTGCAGTAAGTAAACACCCTGAACTGCACAACCCGACTCTGTCTTTAATTTTCATCTACGCTGCACCACCACAACCCCCATCCTCTGCACCTGACCCCCTGAGGCCATACCCCTCCCGTTGGGGGTTATACTATCTAAAGCTGCACCAACACCATCAGCCTCAGCGGACCCTGCTGCAGCGGCGGCCGTAGTGACCGCAATTCAACGGGTGGCGTAGTCGACATAACGAACTTTGTAACATCTGTAGGACTGCCACATACTCTGAGCTTGACACCCTGGGCACGGACCGGGTCACAGCCACTCGGAGACTACAACCCCCATCTGATCCGGCTCCGGGTATTCCCCTAAAGAATATGGCCCAGGGGGCGCGTCAACTTTGGCGTAGTCGGCAGGATCACGTGCCCGCAACACCCGGGTACTGCGTGCCTGAAGAAAAGAACAAGTTTACCTCAAAAAGAAGTCTCCTGCCGGTTCCGGAGGGTCCCCGCCATCGGACTCCGTCACAGATCGATTCCCGCCGGTTGTCCGCCATTAACAGCTTTTTCCCGCCATCTGCAGAGTTTCCCGCCACTGGGAGACGATTCCCGCCATTTCCAAAGGTTTTCCGCCTTGGAAGAGCGGACGCCATTATGGGCGTGCCAGAGGGTGGCAAGAGGCCACCTCCCATCGTGGGCCAGGACCGAAAATGGCGCCAAAAGTGGAAACCGCCCCCACCAACAGAGACTGTGATGCTAGAGGTGTCTGTCAGCGTGAAAGAACTGCCCCTGGAGCTGACAATCACCAAGTGGCCCCGGGACCGCCCTCGAAGTGGGAGGACTGAGAAGGAGAGAGCAAAGATGGGTGTCGCCTGGAGCAGTCTGGAGAGAGCGCACCCGGAGACAAGAAGCCTAGAGCTGAGTCCAGAAGAAGCTTACCCGGAGATGGAAGAAGAGCAGAGCAGCACCGGCCCGCTGGCCAGGAGCCTGCTGGAGACAACGGAGGGAGAGCAGAGCAGCACCGACCCGTTGGTCAGGAGCCTGCTAGAAGCAACGACCCCACTAGGCTTAGTGGAGGTCTTGGCACAGCTCCCCCGAGATCGGGAGTGTGCACAGACCGCGCTGGAGGGCCTCGCACGGAGGATGGCCCGGGTGCAGCGAGAGACGTTGGCGGAGTGGAGCCGAGAGATGGCCCAGTGGACCGAGACTCGTCAGCGGAGCACGCCACCCGAGACGAGGAGACAGACCGCCTCTGAGGATGGAGCAGGAGGACTGAAGGCAGGAGACGGCGCCGAGAAGGGAGCCGAACGAAAGGAGGCAGGTAAAGGGGACGTTTCTACCCCAAACCGGGAAACCGCGTACCTGCCCCAGCTCCCCGTCGCAGAGCCCGAAGTACCCCCTGCCGTGCCCGTAACCGCAACGTCACTGCCACAGACTAGGCCTCAACCGGAAGCCGCAGCCGCGACCCCTGTGACGTCACACGCCTCGACCCCGAGCGTGACCAAGCAGGAAGTACCACCAGCCTGGTCGCAAGGCCTAGTACCCCCGGGCGCCGCAATACCAACAGCGCCCCCTACCTCCGCGGAGCCACCGGCCTGGTCGCAGGGCCAAGTAGCCCAGGGCGCCGCCGTCCTTACGGTGCCCTTCACTTTCCAGGTGCCCCAGGCCTGGCCGCAAGGCCTGGGCAACCCGGGCGCCACCACCACCGCGCCCATAAAACCAAGAGTGCCGCATCTGGGAGAAGATCTGTTCGCCCAACATACGTGCCCAGATGGGCAGCCCTTTATATGGCCACCGGAGTTTCACCATCCCCGACTCCGGAAAGAGAGACCCCTAGACGAACCCCTGATCCCGGCTCCAAAGCCCGTAAAAAGGACCTCGCCCCCGCTAGAGGAGGCACAGTTTGAGTGGGACCCCACCGGAGAAGATCTCATGGGGTTCACTCAGGAGACTCGGGCAGCCGCAGCGGAGCGTGCAGAGTGCTGCCGGCAGCAGCTCGAGGTCTTTGAGAGGGAGCGGAGAGAGAGGCGGGTCCGGGAACAACAAGCCCAAATAAAGAGCGCGGAGCAGAAGAGCCGGGCCAGGAGGAGTCCCCGTGCAGCTCATGGTCCCCCTTCCACCGGGACTGTGATCAAGTTTAATATGCAGCACGGGTGGGGCTTCATCCGAGATCACCGCACCCCAGGCGACGTCTTCGTGACCAGGAGAGACGTTGAGTCCCACCTACCGGAGGGACACAGAGGACGTGACCTGTATATAGGGGACGAGGTCACCTTCACCCGGCACAAGTGTGCCAAAGGACCCTACGCCCTCCATGTGCATCGCCTGACGGAGGAGGAGCTGCGGTGTGAAGAGGAGCAAGAGGACCCGGACGGGTCTGAAGCTAAAGGTAACCACAAAGAAAGAGCAGGAGGACGTCGTCGTTAAGTACAGCAGAGTACAAGCTGTATATAGTTGCCCGTCGGGGCACAGTGAACTGTTGCTAATATAGTCCCCGTTGGGACCAGTGAATTGAACTGTTACCCGTATTTCCCTTAATCCCACTGGCCGAGGACTGAGAGCGGCCCTACTACCCCATTGTATATAGTTGCGCTTCCTAAAGCGCCCCCTACCGGTTTTATAGGAAGACCATTTTTCTAGAGAAACTGTCGCACTTTTCCCGGGTACACGTTGCACAGTGTCCGGAGGAGGAGCTAGAAGCAAGAGAAGTCTACGAGAATGTTATTTATGAAAAAAAAGTTTTATTGCTGATATATATGTTTTATATGTTTTTATTATGTTGTTTATGCAAAAAAAAAAAAAATGTATGTTTTTGGATGTTTATATCTTACAGCCCGAGGACGTGCTGTGATTTACCAGGGGGGAATGTAGCACCCTGAGGATTCGGCTGCTACAGGGGTATTGCACCTCAACCAGAGGTGTGATATTCCACTCCCGGGTAAGGATGGAGTGTGGAACTGAGCTCAGAAAGCTGCATGCACTACACACATCCCATTTCCGAGGAGCAGACCAACGGTACTCCCACTTAGAAATGTGCAGGTACGACCGAGTCTGTTCCTGGCTGGAGTGGGAGGGGGGTGGTACATCCCAGTAGTGTAGGGGCAGATAGGGGGAGCAGCCTGGGTAAAGATAGGAGCTCATTGGGTGCTGGTCACCTGAGCTCACACATAGAGGGAGTATTTAAGGTGGGCACCATCTAAGATCAGGGTCAGTCAGTCTGTGAGAAGTCAGAGGAAGAGAGCAGAGAGCAGAGCAGCCCCAGAGAGAGAGAGGAGAGAAAGAGAGACCCAGAGGGGGAAACAAGAAGGAACTCTGAGAACCCACATACAAACCTAGGGTGAAGAGTTGGCAATAGGGTACCGGATCCCAAACTGGTGGGGGCTAAAGCACACCTCAGCCAGAGACCGGAGGCCGTGGGCAGGATCTGCCACGGCCACCCACCACATCCACCCTGAAGGCAAACCACGTGTAGGGTCAGGGAACCTAAGGCCAAGGGTCTCCCAACAGAAGGCCCGAGGGAGCTGGACCTAGGTGGATCCCTGGTGGGGACGGCCAGAAGAAAGGACAAGAAGGAGGGCTCAGGGACACGCTCCGGACTTGCTTGGGGGTTGGCTGAATCCAGGACCTGGTGGACGCAGCACGGCTCGGGTGGTCACTCAAGGCCGGAGTGACCGGAATATCTGCAGTAAGTAAACACCCTGAACTGCACAACCCGACTCTGTCTTTAATTTTCATCTACGCTGCACCACCACAACCCCCATCCTCTGCACCTGACCCCCTGAGGCCATACCCCTCCCGTTGGGGGTTATACTATCTAAAGCTGCACCAACACCATCAGCCTCAGCGGACCCTGCTGCAGCGGCGGCCGTAGTGACCGCAATTCAACGGGTGGCGTAGTCGACATAACGAACTTTGTAACATCTGTAGGACTGCCACATACTCTGAGCTTGACACCCTGGGCACGGACCGGGTCACAGCCACTCGGAGACTACAACCCCCATCTGATCCGGCTCCGGGTATTCCCCTAAAGAATATGGCCCAGGGGGCGCGTCACAAACCATCAGAGCAGTTAAAGACCACACACTGCACGGCCAGCGCCTTGGCCAAATCTTTGGTGGTCTCGGTTTTTCCTGTGCCGGCCGGACCTTCTGGAGCTCCACCAAGATTTAGATAAAAAGCACCGATCTACCAATGAAACATGAAAGAACTGGTATGAAATATCAATAAACTTTCTAATAAGTTTCATGCATCATACAAAAGTCAAAAAGATTTCTGAGCATAACCCATCACATCATAGCAGAGTCCGCTAGCATCTGTCAGTGAGCGGAGTGATGACCAGGCGTGGGGAGTTGCCCAGGTACTCATAGGCAGACTTCACATTGCAGTTGATGATTCGCACTCTCGCATTCTCATTCTCCCAGTAATAGCGGAGTTGGGCAAGCCACTGGAAGTCTGTTTCATGAGAAACTCCTGAGCAATGTAGGAAAAGATAGTCAACCTCTAAGACACTGCAGAATAACAAGGGAGAGTTTCTAAAGGGAAGGCAAATGCACATACATTATAGGACAAAACTCCTAGTCACCGAATTCTGCTTTTACATTTAGTCCCATTGCCCACGGTGTATAACATCCGGACTCTCAGCCCCCAGTTTATAAAATCCGGCCTCTCGCCTCCCCCGATGTATAACATCCGCCCCTCGCCCCAAGTTTAGTATAACATCCGTCCCCTCGCCCCCCCGCCAGTGTATAAAATCCATCCCCTCAACCCCACTGTATAACATCCAACCCCAAGCCCTCCTTTGCATAACATCCGACCCCCAGGGTATAACATCCGGCCCCCAGCCCCGGTGTATAACATCTGTCCCCTCGCTCCCTCCCCCTGGTGTATAACATCCAGCCTCTCGCCCCCCGGTGTATAATATCCGTCCCCTCGCTCCCAGTGTATAACAACCATCCCCTCGCCCACGGTGTATAATATCCGTCCCCTCGCCCCTGGTGTATAATATCCATCCCCTCGCCCACGGTGTATAATATCCGTCCCCTCTCCCCTGGTGTATAATATCCATCCCCTCGCCCCTGGTGTATAATATCCGTCCCCTCGCCCCCGGTGTATAACATCTGTACCCTCACTCCCTCCCCCTGGTGTATAACATCTGGCCTCTCGCCCCCCGGTGTATAATATCCGTCCCCTCGCTCCCAGTGTATAACAACCATCCCCTCGCCCACGGTGTATAATATCCGTCCCCTTGCACCTGGTGTATAATATCCGTCCCCTCGCCCCTGGTGTATAATATCCGTCCCCTTGCCCCTGGTGTATAACATCAATCCCCTCGCCCCTGGTGTATAATATTCATCCCCTCGCCCCTGGTGTATAATATCCGTCCCCTCTCCCCGGTGTATAATATCCGTCACCTCGCCCCGGTGTATAATATCCGTCCCCTTGCCCCTCAGTGTATAACATCCAGCCCTCGGACATGTATAACATCTAGCCCCTAGTACCCCCAGTGTATAACATCTGGCCCCTCGCCCCTGGTGTATAATATCCGTCCCCTCTCCCCGGTGTATAATATCCGTCCCCTCGCCCCGGTGTATAATATCCGTCCCCTTGCCCCTCAGTGTATAACATCCAGCCCTCGGACATGTATAACATCTAGCCCCTCGTACCCCTAGGGTATAACATCTGGCCCCTCGGCCTTGTATAACATTAAGACTCTCGCCCCCCACCAGTGTATAACATCAATCCCCACGCCCCCCGGTGTATAACATCCGCCCTCCCATGCTGTGTGCTGTTACTAACATATGACAGAACGGCTGGTGGTGCTCTCTGATACCAGCGCGGTCCTGTAATAGGAGCCATCGGGGTAACAAGTCTGGATATTACATTTCTTCCCTCCTAAATCTTCCCCCATCACATGTGAGTGATATTATTAAGGAGTGGAAGGAACTACAGCAACTCAGGAGACCCCGGAACATTACAGAGCGGGGTCACTGAGTGCTGAGGAGCAGAGGGCAGAACGCTCTCCTGACTCCATAACTGCAGAGTCCAGATCTCCTTTGGTAACAACATCACCACAAACACTGCGCCCCCGCCAGGAGCTTTATGGCCGAGCAGCTGCATGCAGCCTTACATCACCAAGCACGATGCCGAGCGTCAGATGGAGTGGTGTGAAGCCGCCACCACAGGACTCTGGAGGAGACCTGTTCTGTGCAGTGACGGATCACACTTCTCTATCTGGCATCTGATGGACGAGTCTGGATTTGGTGAATGCCAGGAGAACGTTACCCTATTAACTGCATTGTGCCCGCTGTACAGTTTGCTGGTGGAGGTATGGCCTTGTTTTTAGGGGTTGGTCGAGGCCCCTTAGTTCCAGTGAAAAGATATCTTAATGCTTCAGCACAAGACATTTTAAACAATTGTAGCTTCCAACCCTAAGGGAATAGAAGAGCAGAACTGTTTCACACACGTTCTCAACCTCAACCCCACTAAACACCTTTAGGATGATTAATTAGAACAAATACTGCACAATGGCAGCATAAATATGTCACCGCAACATAGGGAAGAACAATGTCAGTCACACATCAATTACATTGCCATATGTCTGCTCAGGCTTAGAATGGCTGACCATTCGGAGAATTACATAATACCTACAAAGAAACCGAACAAAAGGTCATTAAAGGAATTGACATAAAAACCCTTTATTAGTATGTAGCACCCTGAGGATTCGGCTGCTACAGGGGTATTGCACCTCAACCCAGAGGTGTGATATTCCACTCCCGGGTAAGGATGGAGTGTGGAACTGAGCTCAGATAGACTGCATGCACTACATACATCCCATTCCAGAGGAGCAGGCCGACGGCACTCCCACTTAGAAATGTGCAGGTGCGACCGAGCCTGTTCCTGGCTGGAGTGGGAGGGGGGAGGAACATCCCATGTAGTGTAGGGGCAGATAGGGGGAGCAGTCTGGGTAGTGGTAGGAGCTCATTGGGTGCTGGTCACCTGAGCTCACACATAGAGGGATATATAAGGAGGGCACCAACTAGGATCAGGGTCAGACGCAGAGAGTAAGTCAGATGCAGAGGACAAGCCTGCAGAAAGAAACAACAGCCCTGGAGAGAGAGTGGAGTGCAGAAAGACCCAGAGGGGGACAAAGAAGGGACCCAAGAACCCAAATAAGAACACCGGGTGAGGAGTCAGCAGAAGGGTACCGGAACCCAAGCTGGTGGGGGTAAAGACATTCCCCAGCCAGAGACCGGAGACCGTGGGCAGAGTCTGTCACGGTCACCCACTACATTCACCCTGAAGGCACACCACATGGAGGGTCAGGGAACCTGAGGCCAAAGGTTGCCCAACAGAAGGCCCGAGGGAGCTGGATTTAGGTGAATCACTGGTGGGGACGGCTGAAGGAAGGACAGAGGGAGAGCTCAGGGCCACGCTCCGGACTTGTTTGGGGGTTGGCTGGATCCAGGACCTGGTGGACGCAGCACGGCTCGGGAGGTCACTTGGAGCTAGAGTGACCAGGAACATCTGCAGTAAGTAAAGACCCTTAACTGCACTACCCGAGTCTGTCATCATTACCGGCTGCACCGCACCACCACAACCCCCATCCTCTGCGCCTGTCCCCTCTGAGGCTATACCCCTCCCGTTGGGGGTTATCCCACCAAGCTGCGCATTCACCATCAGCCTCAGCGGACCCTGCAGCAGCGGCGGCCATAGTGACCGCATCACAACGGGTGGCGTAGTCGACACAACGAACTTTAATAACATCAGTAAAGACTGCCACATAACCCTGAGCTTGACGCCCTGGGCACGGGACCGGGTCACAGCCGCTCGGAGACTACAACCCCCCCCCATCTGATCCGGTGCCGGGTATTCCCCTCAAAACGGAATATGTCCCAGGGGGCGCGTCAACTTTGGCGTAGTCGGCAGGATTACGTGCCCGCAACACCCGGGTACTGCGTGCCTGAAGAAAAGTGCAAGTTTACCTCAGAAAGAAGACTCCTGCCGGTTCCGGAGGGTCTACGCCATCGGACTCCATCACCAGTCGTTTCCCGCCGATTGTCCGCCATTTCCAGCTTGTTCCCGCCATCTGCAGAGTTTCCCGCCACTGGGAAGCGATTCCCGCCAAAACCGCAGATTTCCCGCCTTGGAAGAGCAGCGGACGCCATTATGGGCGTGCCAAAGGAGAGCAAGAGGCCACCTCCCATCGTGGGCCGGGACAGAAAATGGCGCCAAAAGTGGAAACCGCCCCCACCAACAGAGACTGTGATGCTGGAGGTGTCTGTCAGCGTGAAAGAACTCCCCCTGGAGCTGACAGTCACCGAGTTGCCCCTGGACCGCCCTCGAAGTGGGAGGAGACGAAAGAGAAGAGAAAAGATGGGTGTCGCTTGGAGCAGTCTGGAGCGAGCGCACCCGGAGGCAAGAGGTCTAACAAGGAGTAGCGGAGAAGCTCACCCGGAGATGGAAAGAAAGCAGAACAGCACCGGCCCGCTGGCCAGGAGTCTGCTAGAGACCGAGGAAGGAGGGCAGAGCAGCACCGGCCCGCTGGCCAGGAGCCTGCTAGAGTCCACAACCCCGCTAGGTCTAGCGGAGATCCTAGCGCAGCTCCCCCGAGACCGGGAGTGTGCACAAACTGCCCTGGAGGGCCTCGCACGGAGGATGGCCCGGGTACAGCGGGAGATACTGGCGGAGTGGAGCCGGGAGATGGCTCAGCACGCAGAGACCAGTCAGCGGAGCACGCTACCCTGGAAGAGGAAGCAGACCGCCTCTGAGGATGGCGCGGGAGGACCCAAGGCCGGAGACGGCGCCGAGAAGGGAGCCGAACGCATGGAGGCAGGTAAAGGGGACGCCTATACCCCAAGCCGTGACACCGCTTACCTGCCCCAGCTCCCCGTCGCAGAGCCCGAAAGTCCCCCTGCTGTGCCCGTCGCCGCCACGTCACCGCTATGGACTAGGCCCCGACCGGAAGCCGCCGCAGTGACCCCTGTGACGTCACGCGCCCCGACCCGGAGCGTGACAAAGCAGGAATTACCACCAGCCTGGTCGCAAGGCCTAGTACCCCCGGGCGCCGCACCACCAACAGCGCCCCCTACCTCCGCGGAGCCTCCGGCCTGGCCGCAAGGCCAGGTAGCCCAGGGCGCCGCCGTCCTAACGGTGCCCTTCACCTTCCAGGTGCCCCAGGCCTGGCCGCAAGGCCTGGGCAACCCGGGCGCCACCACCACCGCGCCCGCGCCCGCAATACCAAGGGTGCCACATCTGGGAGGAGGAGCAAGAGGACCCGGACGGGTCTGAAGTTCAAAGAGCAGGAGGAAGACGCCGTTGAGTGCGGCAGAGCAGGTGTTGTAAATAGTTACCCAATCAGGGTATAAAGGAACTGGAACTGTCGTTGCTGCTTTAAAGTTTAGTCCCCGTTGGGACCAGTGAACTGTTTAACCCGTGTGTCCCTTACCCAAACCAGGCTGAGGACTGTGAGCAGCCATCCCTTTCCCTTACCTGGCCGGGGACTGAGAACGGCCAAAACTTCCCTGTACATAGTTGCGCTTCCTAAGGCGCCCCCTACTGGTTTTATGAGAAACTGCTTTTCAAAAGACTGTCGCACTTTACCTGGTCACGAGTTGCACGGTGACCAGAGGAGGAAGAAAGAAAGAGACGACGAGAATGTTATGATGATGTTTATATGAAAAAGTTTATATATATATAATATTTTATATGTTTTATATGTTTATAAAAATTTGTATGTTTGGTGTTTTTGTCTTTGCAGCCCGAGGACGTGCTGTGATTTACCAGGGGGGAATGTAGCACCCTGAGGATTCGGCTGCTACAGGGGTATTGCACCTCAACCCAGAGGTGTGATATTCCACTCCCGGGTAAGGATGGAGTGTGGAACTGAGCTCAGATAGACTGCATGCACTACATACATCCCATTCCAGAGGAGCAGGCCGACGGCACTCCCACTTAGAAATGTGCAGGTGCGACCGAGCCTGTTCCTGGCTGGAGTGGGAGGGGGGAGGAACATCCCATGTAGTGTAGGGGCAGATAGGGGGAGCAGTCTGGGTAGTGGTAGGAGCTCATTGGGTGCTGGTCACCTGAGCTCACACATAGAGGGATATATAAGGAGGGCACCAACTAGGATCAGGGTCAGACGCAGAGAGTAAGTCAGATGCAGAGGACAAGCCTGCAGAAAGAAACAACAGCCCTGGAGAGAGAGTGGAGTGCAGAAAGACCCAGAGGGGGACAAAGAAGGGACCCAAGAACCCAAATAAGAACACCGGGTGAGGAGTCAGCAGAAGGGTACCGGAACCCAAGCTGGTGGGGGTAAAGACATTCCCCAGCCAGAGACCGGAGACCGTGGGCAGAGTCTGTCACGGTCACCCACTACATTCACCCTGAAGGCACACCACATGGAGGGTCAGGGAACCTGAGGCCAAAGGTTGCCCAACAGAAGGCCCGAGGGAGCTGGATTTAGGTGAATCACTGGTGGGGACGGCTGAAGGAAGGACAGAGGGAGAGCTCAGGGCCACGCTCCGGACTTGTTTGGGGGTTGGCTGGATCCAGGACCTGGTGGACGCAGCACGGCTCGGGAGGTCACTTGGAGCTAGAGTGACCAGGAACATCTGCAGTAAGTAAAGACCCTTAACTGCACTACCCGAGTCTGTCATCATTACCGGCTGCACCGCACCACCACAACCCCCATCCTCTGCGCCTGTCCCCTCTGAGGCTATACCCCTCCCGTTGGGGGTTATCCCACCAAGCTGCGCATTCACCATCAGCCTCAGCGGACCCTGCAGCAGCGGCGGCCATAGTGACCGCATCACAACGGGTGGCGTAGTCGACACAACGAACTTTAATAACATCAGTAAAGACTGCCACATAACCCTGAGCTTGACGCCCTGGGCACGGGACCGGGTCACAGCCGCTCGGAGACTACAACCCCCCCCCATCTGATCCGGTGCCGGGTATTCCCCTCAAAACGGAATATGTCCCAGGGGGCGCGTCAAGTACATCCATGGTTATGGAAGGACACCGCACAGAGGAGGGCACACACACCATTGATAGAAAATATTACAAACCGCACCTAGGCCATCCAAAACACTGACTATAAAGAATATCAATTGTGGCAATGAGTCATATACAGGGGACGCCGACACATACAGATGCAAAAACATTCCTATATAGGGACCACCATCTCAATATGCAGAAATGACTACTGCCCCATAGACGTCATTGTAAGTACACCCCAAGATTGCTTTACTGTGACAAGATCAATTGTGTCCTATGAAAACTCAAAGAAAAGAGGGGGGAATATAACATAGATATGGAAAGAAGATAGGAATGGGGTGAAATGTATGAAGGTGCTCTGCATATTGAGCTGTGATATCTGTAGAGGGACTGACTCCATATTAACATCCTGTATATGGATTTAGAATAGGGGGCCATAAAAGCTCCTGTAGGTGTAATGTGGAGGGGGCACAATATCTTTCTCCATGTAGTGTATGATAAATAGAACATGGTATTGGAAAGTTTGGTGCCAGCCATGATGTTTGCACAAACCTGTTTGGATCATTTCCATGCCCACGTCACGAGCGTGCCCCTCTATGGTGACGAGAGCCCCCAATGTGCTGCGAGTCTGCTGGGACAATTTGCCTCCTCGCACAAGCTCCACAATATCATTTAGCTGGAGCTGCAGATTATCATAGGAGTTTTTCAGGCCCTACAAGAAGGATGTAACGGTGAAATCATCTGCAGAAACATTCATAGAACATACATATTGCAAGGGGGCTGAAATCTATACAGATTATAAGCTGCAGACTAGATGGAGAACTCCACAATATGCAGGCACTTTATAATGTACACAACAATTTTACAACATATCTTTATAGAAGTTGGAGATCTGGATTGAACCCAGAGCTCCAAATACCCAGATGTACCTCTATAAAACCCTGCCACAAACAGCATGGAAAACTCAATGCAGATGGATTCATTTTATGCTGGTATTATGGGAAATCCCATACAATGTCTTCCCTTATTGGTAGATATGACGAGAGTAGAGATGAGCGAATGGATTTGCAGGACTCTGGTCCAACAGTCGGGTCAGTATTCCACGGCCGCAGGACCGGAGCTCCATGAACCGGCATCTCCGGCTCCTCGTTTGATGTCGATGTCATAGTTGTGGTGTGAGGCACAAATGACATCACGCCTGGCCGGCTAATCAAAAGAGGAGCCAGGGATGCCGGCATGTAAGAGGCGGTTAGCAAGGCTCCCATCCAACAGCCACAGACTACTAACCTGCACTCTTAGACCAAGGTCCTGCAAATTTAGTTGCTCATCTCTAGACAAGATGCATGAATCAATGCAAAATCCCAACTATCAAATACTATGGAGCCTTTTGGGTACCTTCAAGATATTGAGCCGCTGTACAACTGCAACCCCCAGGAGAAGACCAGGAGATCAAATACTATGGAGCCTTTGCAGTCTAATAACATACTGTGAAAGAAGCTGCTTGCATCTTTTGATATGAATGTGGGTTCCCTTACCTCTGTTGCACCAATGGTATATCCGCCCCTGGAAACTCCTATAAGCTGCGTCCCTGGGTATGACAGTCTATTAGCAGGAGAACACATGAAGTCTGTCTATGAATGTATATATATGTATTTCTCCCAGAAAATTATTACAATTACACATGTTTTGTTGTTCACATGTTTATTTAATTTGTGTGTATTGGAACAACACAAAAAGCAGATATTGGTCAACAATTTTGGTTCTCAAGTCCTCAGACAGTTCTCTTTTCCTCTTTCTGTTCTCCCTGCTTAGTGTGGCACGTAACAACGCAAAGATTGAGTCAACTTTTACCCTTTGTATCGGGTTTCAGGTGTGATTTTCATATTGCCCACACCTGTTACTTGCCACAGGTGAGTTTGAAACAAAATTGTTTACCCAAAATTTTGGAAAGATGCCAACAATTTTGTCCGGCCCATTTTGGGGGTTTTGTGTGAAATTATATCCAATTTGCCTTTTTTATCTCTTTTTTTTTTTTTTTTTGTTCCAATACACCCAAAGGAAATAAACATGTGTATAACAAAAAATACACATGCAATTGCAATAATTTTCTGGAACAACTTCAAGGGTGCCAACACTTCCGGCCATGACTGTTTCTAGTGAAGCAACCTTGATCAGTAAAGGAGCTTATGCCGTACCTCTGGGCCACTGCCGATAGCTTCATGCACTTCACTTGTCCAGAACATCTGAGACACACAGAGCACGACCTGTCCTGGCCATTCCCTCACCCAGTCTTTTCTTGCAGTCTCAGGGTACGCCTTTTAGAAAACAAAGTTAAATTACGTTGACAGAAGCATTTAAGAGAGGGACAACCTTACTAGTATTATCTAGCAAATTCATTTCTACCGATTGCAGGTAGAAGATCTGCTACCTGGCTCTATTGCAAGAGATACATCATCCACAAATCATTCACTGCCGCCAAATAATCTTATACAAATATAAAAGTACTAGATTAGTTCCAATTAATGCTTTTGGTCTGTAGGTAGATCCGTACCATTCGTGACCGAGCAATAACATCATGCACGCTCCTTAACATGACATCTTCCCCTTGGATGAGCCACTTCTCCACGGCCCCCCGAGCCTCGGAGGTGGAGATGGTCTGGATGAGCTCTACTCGTTCCCCCTTGGTGCTGTACATGGCTTTGATGTCCAGGTTAGGAAGGAACTCCAGCTTTGCGATGCCTTCAAAGCCCTTCTTTAGATGTGGTTGGACCCGCAGAGGATCTTTAGTCTCAGAGAGAATTTCTAGCATTTCATCGTTGGACAGGAAGAAAAAGCTAAAGCGAAAATGCACAATATGATAAAAATGTCATTAAAGTATTGGGTCAGGCGCCATTTGTATTAGTGACTATGTGAGAAAATAGAAAAGCAAAGCTTTAAAGTAAAGATTCAGTCCCCATACACATTGGATTAAAATAGTTTAAACCTGACGATTGCAGCAGGACCGGCCTACCCACTGATGTGTATGGGGGTCTCCTGACTCTCCCCCGATAGAGGATGTCAGGGCCAGAAGGATCGGGCAGATGGAATTTCAATACCCGGTCTTTTGGTTCTCAGGGGAGATAACCCGCTGCCGGAGGTGTCCAGTACCGACTTTCTCCTCTCTCCCCATTAAAAACACATGACTGTTCAGCAGAATATGTGGGAGTCAGGAGAAATAGCCAAATAACCATTCAGACGACGGGTATCTCATATCTCATGCGTATGGCTAGCTTAAAGGGGCTATCCAGCTTTGGGAACTTTTTTATTTAACTGAAATGGGTATTCCCATCTCCAGGATTCTACCCCAATATGTAGTAGTGTAATAATAATAATATTAGCAAATACCTCCAATTAGAAGTGTAGTATAGTTCTTCTGATTTGCTTTGTCGCTTACCCCATGTGCAGGGCATTGCAGTAGCTTAGGTTACGACCACTAGCAAATAACTGTCACTATATGAGTGGTCGTAACTATGGATACCGAAGCTGGGGAAAGCGACATAGCGAATCAGAAGAACTATACTACATTTCTAATTGGAGTTATTTGCTAATATTATTATTATTACTACGCCTACTACATATTGGGATAGGATCTTGGAGATGGGAATACCCATTTAATTGCGAGTATTTGCGACAATTCAGTTTCATTAAAAATGTTGCACCGTTCGGCTTTTTGTTTCCTGCACATTCAGCTTTGATGTGATCTGTGGTCATAAATCGGCTAAGAGGAGCTGAAAAAAGACAGATTAAAAATAAGTCCAATAGCCAGCGCAACACAGAGCCAATAGAAGGCAAACAGTGCAAAATTATTAATGAAATCCAATTACAAAAATGATTTCAATGGTTTAAATAAGAAAAAAAAAATTCTTTAAGTAGTATATAGAATCATTGCAACAAGTGAAAGGACTATACCGTGGGAAAAAAGCCTCTTCTTCTCCAGATAGGCATTCAGCCCTTTCATGATTTTATCCAGAAGCACATTGCTGTCCTGAAGTTTTTCCAGAAGTCCGGTCAGAGAAGTGGCGCTTAAAACCTAAAACAAAGTAGATAGCCCATAAGTAAGATTCCATTATATAGTTATAGAGACTGAAAAAAGGTCACATTCATTGACTATTGTGCCAATAGTTCATATTAAAAAAAAAATGAGAACCTATATGGATAGAAAATAGAAGATGCGGGAGGCTGGAGTCCAGGCAGTGCGGAGACCCATAACCCGGGATCCTTGTGATGGAAGCATCAGGACACGGACTCTTGGAAAACATCAATCCTGGATGCAAGATGACCGTGCTTTCTTGTGTCAGTCCACCATGAAGCATCCATTTACCTTCGGGTCTTTAACGCAATGTTTCATGATCTCTCTCCAGTTTCTGTCCACAATCTGGAATAAGCGTCCTTCTTCAGGCATTTGCTGCATGATGTCCTCAGAAGAGAAGATGGGGTCTAGATAAAGCCACTGGGCCGGCACCTTCAGCCATTCATCAATGGTTTCCTGGATCCTTATCAGTCGTTCCTCCCATTGCTTAAAGGAGTAGAGTAAAAAGTTAATTACACATAAAATGAAAATGATAGAAAAAAATGCTATCATTTTAGAAGATAAATTATCAATGGATATGAATTCTGAATTGTTGGACATTTGTAGGGAAAGTTTGGTGAGACTCCTTGATACCATCCCCTTTACATGTAAGCTGGAGCCGCATGTAACTTTAGCCTCGGAGATCCTAATGAAACCTTAGCTTCTGCTAATAAGCAAGTGAATATTTTATACCTTGATTTCTTTCTCATAGGGCTTGATGAAAGGCGATCCCCTCATTGTCTGAGTCTTCACAATTTGGTCATCCAGAGTGTTTTGGATTTCATCCACTGCTGATAGAATAGAAACGCCAGATTCTCGATAGGGACAGGTATTAA
This sequence comes from Phyllobates terribilis, assembly GCF_046119375.1. Taxonomy (NCBI): domain Eukaryota; kingdom Metazoa; phylum Chordata; class Amphibia; order Anura; family Dendrobatidae; genus Phyllobates; species Phyllobates terribilis. The sequence goes on from NW_027363247.1 coordinate 320,977, forward strand.
AGGATATGGAGTCCCACATTTCTTCCATGGTATGCATCGCTTTCTACTGGGAAAACTCCTAATAAGAAAACACAGAAACTTTTCACTAGTAGCAGATTCCTCTCTGTTCCAACAAGGATGGGGGAGAAGCATATATACAAGGATGGGGGAGCAGAATATATACAAGGATGGGGGAGAAGCATATATACAAGGATGGGGGGCAGCATATATACAAGGATGGGGGAGCAGCATATATACAAGGATGGGGGGCAGCATATATACAAGGATGGGGGAGCAGCATATATACAAGGATGGGGGGCAGCATATATACAAGGATGGGGGAGCAGCATATTTACAAGGATGGGGGGCAGCATATATACAAGGATGGGGGAGCAGCATATATACAAGGATGGGGGGCAGCATATATACAAGGATGGGGGAGCAGCATATATACAAGGATGGGGGGCAGCATATATACAGGAATGGGGAAGCAGGATATATACAAGGATGGGGGAGCAGCATATATACAAGGATAGGGAGCAGCATATATACAAGGATGGGGGGCAGCATATATACAAGGATGGGGGAGCAGCATATCTACAAGGATGGGGAAGCAACATATATACAAGGATGGGGGAGCAGCATATATACAAGGATAGGGAGCAGCATATATACAAGGATGGGGGGCAGCATATATACAAGGATGGGGGAGCAGCATATATACAAGTGACGCACCCCCTGGGCCATATTCTTTAGGGGAATACCCGGAGCCGGATCAGATGGGAGTTGTAGTCTTCCGAGTGGCTGTGACCCGGTCCGTGCCCAGGGTGTCAAGCTCAGTGTGTGGCAGTCCTCAGATGTTATTAAGTTCTTTATTTGTCGACTACGCCACCCGTTGTGTTGCGGTCACTGTGGCCGCCGCTGCAACAGGGTCCGCTGAGGCTGGTGGTGTTGGTGCAGCTTGATAGGATAACCCCCAACGGGAGGGGTATAGCCTCAGTAGGATCAGGTGCAGAGGATGGGAGTTGTGGTGATGCAGTGTAGACGGCAATCAGAGACAGAGTCGGGTTATGCAGTTTAGGATGTTTTACTCACTGCTGATGTTCTGGTCACTCCAGCTTCGAGTGACCTCCCGAGCCGTGCTGCGTCCACCAGGTTCTGGATCCAGCCAACTCCCAAATAAGTCCGGAGCGTGACCCTGAGCTCTCCTTCAGTCCTTTCTCTGGCCGTCCCCACTATTGATCCACCCAGGTCCAGCTCCCTCGGGCCTTCTGTTGGGACACCCTTGGCCTTGGGTTCCCTGACCCTCCACGTGGTATGCCTTCGTGGTGGATGTGGTGGGTGACCGTGGCAAACGCTGCCCACGGTCTCCGGTCTCTGGCTGGGGAGTGTTTTTACCCCCACCAGCTTGGGTTCCGGTACCCTGGTGCCGACTCTTCACCCGGGGATTTAAGTTGGGATCTTGGAGTCCTTTTCTGCTGTTTCCCCCTCTGGGTCTCTCTCTCTTCTCCTCTCTCACTCTGGGTCTTTCTTCTCCTCTGCTCCTGACTTTCTCTCTGCAACTGACCCTGTTCTTAGTTGGTGCCCACCTTATATACACCCTCTATGTGTGAGCTCAGGTGACCAGCACCCAATGAGCTCCTATCTTTACCCAGGCTGCTCCCCCTATCTGCCCCTACACTACTTGGGATGTTCCACCCCCCTCCCACTCCAGCCAGGAACAGACTCGGTCGTACCTGCACATTTCTAAGTGGGAGTACCGTCGGTCTGCTCCTCGGAAATGGGATGTGTGTAGTGCATGCAGCCTACCGAGCTCAGATCCACACTCCATCCTTACCCGGGAGTGGAATATCACACCTCTGGGTTGAGGTGCAATACCCCTGTAGCAGCCGAATCCTCAGGGTGCTACACAAGGATGGGGGAGCAACATATATACAAGGATGGGGGAGCAACATATATACAAGGATGGGGGAGCAGCATATATACAAGGATGGGGGAGCAGCATATATACAAGGATGGGGGAGCAACATATATACAAGGATGGGGAAGGAGCATATATACAAGGATGAGGAAGCAGGATATATACAAGGATGGGGTAGCAGCATATATACAAGGATGGGGTAGCAGCATATATACAAGGATGGGGTAGCAGCATATATACAGGGATGGGGGAGCAGCATATATACAAGTGTAGCGCCCCGAGGGTTCGGCCGCTACAGGGGTATTGCACCTCTGCCAGAGGTGTGATATTCCACTCCCGGGTAAGGATGGAGTATGGACCAGGGCTCAGTTAGCTGCATGCATCACACACACCCCATTTCCGAGGGACAGCTCAACGGTGCTCCCATTACTACAGTGATGCAGGCACGACAGACCATGTCCCTGGCTGGAGTGGGGAGGGGGGGGGGAACCCAGTGATGTAGGAGCAGGAGGGGACGGTTCCTGAGCATAGGAAGGAGCTCATTGGTTGCTGGTCACCTGAGCTCACACACTAGGGAAGGGTATATAAGGTGGGCACCATCTTAGTTCTGGGTGGTTGAGTTCAGTGAGAGAAGGAGTTCAGCCAGAGAGGGCTGACAGGAGGCTGTGGCTCAGTCTGGGCCCAGCTCCACGAGGCAGGCCTAGGGTGAAGGCCGGAGCCAGAAGGAAGGAACAGAAACAGAAAGGAACAGCAAAGAAAAGAGAAGTACCCAAAGTGTAGAAGGGCTCAAACAAGAAGGCAGAAGGGACCCTAAGAGCCCATGAGAATACCGGGTGAAGGGTCAGGCAGATTAAGGGTACCGGATCCCAAGTTGGTGGAGGAGAAACTACCCTCAGCCAAAGACCGGAGGTCGTGATCATTTATTGGTGCGACACCTCACCAAACCTGCTAGGAAGGCACCATATAGGACAGCGGGGAACGGGGCCCACGTTTACCCGCGCAGATCCGCGGTAGCTGGACAAAAGTTGGTCACTGGTGGGGCAGGCCAGAGAAAGGATGGAAGGGAGTTTTGTGCCATGTTCCTGAACTGCCTGGGGGTTGACTGAGCCCCTCACCTGGTGGATGCAGCACGGCTCGGGCGGTCATTGCTGACAGAAGTGACTGGGAATGTACGAACTGTGAGTGAAAGACCCTGGACTGCAACACGTTGTCTTTGTGCTTTTTGCTTCGCCAGCACTAATGGTACTGGGACTCCCTGCACCATCACCCCCACCATTCACTACACTGCCCTGGGGCTGCACTCTTCCCGTGGGGAGTTACACTACCTCAGCTGCATACACCATCAGCCTCAGCGGTCTGCCTTGCAGCGGCAGTTCTTAATAGCCGCAATCCACGGGTGGCGTAGTCGGACATTACCTAAAGCACATAGTAGACTACCACTGGTCTGACCACCCTGAGCCACGGGACCGGGTCGCCACCACTACTCCCAGCATTGCCCGGAAGCCCGGTTCCGAGTACCCCACGGCCCAGGGGACGAGTCACAAGGATAGGGAGCAGCATATATACAAGTATGGGGGAGCAGCATATATACAAGGATTTGGGGGAGCACATACAAGGATAGGGGAGAAGCATATATACAAGGATGGGGAAGCAGGATATATACAAGATGGGGAGCAGCATATATACAAGGATAGGGGAGCAGCATATAAACAAGGATGGGGGGTAGCAGGATATATACAAGGATGGGGGGTAGCATACATACAAGAATGGGTGAGCAGTAGTGTTGAGCATTCCGATACTGAAATATCGGGTATCGGCCGATATTCGCGGTATCGGAATTCCAATACTTAATTCCGATACTTTTGCAATATCGAATACCGGAATCGGAAGTTCCCATAATGCCTGCGCTCTGCAGTGTCTCTGAAGGATGACAAGCTGGATGGCAGCGCTCAGCTGCGATCCAGCCTGTCATCAGAATGCCATCCCAGCGTGAGAGAATTCTCCTGATTGTTTAAAATCCGGGGGGCGGTAAAAAGCCGACGGCTTTTAAACAATCACACAGCCCCATACTGCTTCCCCGCAGCCTCCCACCCCGATCCTCCGCTCCCCTCGCCACCTCCCATCCCGATCGTAAGTTAGGACAGGGCGGGGAGAGCAGCACCAAGGAGCGCGGAGCGAAGGACCCGGGCGGGGAAGCCGGCAGTGAAAAGACTTCACCGCCGGCTTTCCCGTTCTGTGCTGCGCTTTCCCACCGGTTATTTCAAATGAACAGCTGAGGTGATGCCGATCAGCTGTTCATTTGAAGTAGCCGCGGTGCCCTCAGAGGGTTCATGTGAGTTCATGCTTGACTGCATTGCATGAACTCACATGAACTTTCCCACGGCCGCACAGGTCAGCCTCACCTCCCAGACCATCAGCCCGTCATGATTAGTGTGTGTGCGGTGTCTGTGCGATGTCTGCGAGTGTGTGCGGTGTCTGTGCGATGTCTGCAGGTGTGTGCGGTGTCTGTGCGATGTCTGCGGGTGTCTGTGCGGTGTCTGTGGGTGTGTGCGCGGTGTCTGTGCGATGTCTGCGAGTGTGTGCGGTGTCTGTGCGATGTCTGCGAGTGTGTGCGGTGTCTGCGATGTCTGCGGGTGTGTGCGTGGTGTCTGTGCGATGTCTGCGGGTGTCTGTGCGGTGTCTGTGAGTGTGTGCGGTGTCTGCGGGTGTGTGCGGTGTCTGTGCGGTGTGTGCGGGGTGTCTGTGCGATGTCTGCGAGTGTGTGCGGTGTCTGTGCGATGTCTGCGGGTGTGTGCGTGGTGCCTGTGCGATGTCTGCGAGTGTGTGCGCGGTGTCTGTGCGATGTCTGCGGGTGTCTGTGCGGTGTCTGTGAGTGTGTGCGGTGTCTGCGGGTGTGTGCGGTGTCTGTGCGATGTCTGCGGGTGTGTGCGGGGTGTCTGTGCGATGTCTGCGAGTGTGCGTGGTGTCTGTGCGATGTCTGTGCGATGTCTGCGGGTGTGTGCGCGGTGTCTGTGCGGGTGTGCGCGGTGTCTGTGCGATGTCTGGGGGGTGTGCGTGCAGGCAGACATAGGCCGATGTGACACTACTACTCCCATCGGCCTATGTCTGGATGCCGTCACAGCCAGACACTGAGGAGCGCAAGCATGCCTGCGCTTCTCAGTGTCTGCGGGATGACAGGCTGGATGGCAGCGTTCTGCTGCGGTCCAGCCTGTCATCTCGATGTAGCAGAGCTGAAGCCGTCCTGGGAACCATGGAAAGGTAAGGATGATGCTGCTTTATTATTTTATTTTTATTGCAGGAGATCGTTGGCTTCAGCTGGAATGGGTGTGACGGTAAGTATGGTTTAATTTAGAACAATAAAGAATTGTGTGTTTATTTCAATTAAAGGACTTTATTCTGGGTGTTTGTGACGCACCCCCTGGGCCATGTTCAGGGGATACCCGGAGCCGGATCTGGATAGGGGTAGTAGTCCTTGTGGCGGTGACCCGGTCCGTGCCCAGGGTGTCAAACTAAGTGGCAGTCTATGGCAGTAGATGTTAACTTGATCGACTATGCCACCCGTTGAGTGCGGCTTTGAAGCCGCCCCTGCAGAACAGTCCGCTGAGGCCAGGTGTATAAGGATGTGCAGCGTGGTGGTATAACCCCCAACGGGAGGGGTATGGCCTCAGGGCAGCAGGTGTGAATGATGGAGGTAGTGATGGTGTAGAAAGGAGAGTCAGAGACGTGAGATGCAGTTTCAGGGTTTTTACTCACGGGTGTTCTTTCAGTCACTCTGGCCTTGAGTGACCACCCGAGCCGTGCTGCGTCCACCAGGTCAGGGACTCGGCTAACCCCCAGGCAGTTCCGGAGCGTGGTCCTGAGCTCCCTTCTCTCACTCTCTCTCTGGCCGTCCCCACCAGGGATCCACCTTTGGCCGGCTCCCTCGGGTCTCTTGGTGGTTGAACCTTCTCTGGCTTTCCTGACCCTACTCGTGGTGTGCCTTTCTGGTGGATATGGTGAGGGCCGTGGCAAAACTTGACCACGACCTCCGGTTCCTGGCTGAGGATCATTAGCCTCCACCAGTTCGGGTTCCGGTACCCGTGTCCGCCAACCCTTCACCCTTCTGGCTTAATTCTGGGATCTCAGGGTTCCCTCTTGTCTTCCACTCTGGGCCTTCCTTCCTCCTCTCTCTTCACTGCAGGCCTGGCCCTGGAGCTGGGCCCAGCCGGAGCCACAGCTCCCTGTCAGCCCTCCTGGCTGAGCTCCTCTGCTCTGCTTCTCCTCAGACGGAACAGACTAAAAAAAAGACCCTGTGCTAAGATGGTGCCCACCTTATATACTCCCTCTATGTGTGAGCCCAGGTGACCAGCACCCAATGAGCTCCTAGCTTTACCCAGAGTACTCCCCCTATCTGCCCCTACACTACTGGGATGTTCCACCCCCCTTCCCACTCCAGCCAGGGACAGACGCTGTCGTACCTGCACATATACTTGGTGGGAGTACCGTAGTTCTGTCCCCCGGAAATGGGATGTATGTAGTGCATGCAGCCTACTGAGCTCAGTTCCACACTCCATCCTTACCCGGGAGTGGAATACCATACCTCTGGGTTGAGGTGTAATACCCCTGTAGCAGCCGAGTCCTCAGGGTGCTACATTCCCCCCTGGTAAATCACAGCACGTCCTCGGGCTGTAAAAGAATAAAAACATACCAAAACATACAAACTTTTTCAAAACATCCATGAACATATAAAACATTATATACATTATCAGATTCAAGCAATATAAACTTTTTCATATAAAACTCCTTCATATTAATGTTCTTGAGCTTCTGGCCACTGTGCACTTGTGACCAGGTAAAGTGCCACAGTCTCTGGAAGAAAAACAACAGTTTCCTATAAAACCGGTAGGGGGTGCCTTAGGAAGCGCAACTATTTACAGAGGTATGGCCGCTCTCAGTCCTCGGTCAGTGGGAATAGGGAATGGCTGTTCACAGTCCTCAGCCTGTTAAGGGATAGGGACACACGGGTAACAGTTCACACTTGTCCCAACAGGGAACATATTTTAATTAGTAGCAGTTCTTGTACCCTACGGGTAACTATTTACAGTCCCATTTTACCGTACTTCAGTAACGGCGTCCTCCTGCTCCTTCTCGCGGGTAGGCTTCAGACCCGTCCGGGTCCTCTTGTTCCTCCTCACACCGCAACTCTTCCTCTGTCAGCCGGTGCACATGAAGGGCGTAGGGTCCTTTGGCACATTGATGCCGGGTAAAGGTGACCTCGTCACCCAGGTATAGGTCACGTCCTCTATGTCCCTCCGGCAGATGAGACTCAACATCTCTGCGGGTGATAAAGACATCACCGGGGGTGTGGTGATCCCTGATGAAGCCCCAACCGTGCTGCAGTTGGAATTTGATTACAGTCCCGGTGGCACGGGGACCGTGGGCTGCACGAGGGTTCCGTCGGGTCCGGCTTTTCTGCTCCGCACTCTGGACCTGCAGCCGCTCCTCGCGGACCCGCCTCTCTCGCCGTTCCCGGTCGAAGACCTCCAATTGCTGCCGGCAGCACTCCGCACGCTCAGCTGCGGCCGCCCGGGTCTCTTGAGTGAACGCGATGAGGTCTCCTCCAGTGGGGTCCCACGCAAACTGCGCCTCGTCCAACGAGAGTGGGGTGATCTTGGTGGGCGCCGGAGCCGGGATCAGGGGCTCACACAGGGGCCTTTCCTTCCGGAGTCGGGGATGGTAGTACTCAGGTGGCCACTCAAAGGGCTGCCCATCCGGGCAAGTGTGCTGGGCGAACAGGTCTTCACCCAGGTGCGGCACTGTGGAGGTTGAGGGCGCGGTGGTGGCAGCAGCGCCCGGGTTCTCCAGGCCTTGCGACCAGGCTTGGGGCACCCTGAAGGTAAAGGGCACTGTGGAGACGGCGGCGCCCGGGGGTACTCGGCCCTGCGACCAGGCCGGTGGCATTTCCTGCTTGGCCGCGCTCAGGGTTGAGGCGCGTGACGTCACAGGGGGCGTGGCCGCGGCTCCTGCCGCTTGAGGCCTAGTTTGGAGCGGTGGCGGTGCAGCGACGGGCACGGTAGGGGGAATTTCGAGCTCTGCGACGAGGAGCTGGGGCAGGCTCACGGTTTCTAGGCTCGGGGTAGTGACGTCCCCTTTACCTGCCTCCGTCTCTTCAGCTCCTTCCTCGGCGTCGTCTCCGGCCTTCATTCCTCCTGCACCATCCTCAGAGGCGATCAGACTCCTCGTCTCGGGTGGCGTGCTCTGCTGGCGGGTGCCAGCCTGCTGGGCCATCTCTCTACTCCACTCCGTCAGCGTTTCTCGCTGCACCTGGGCCATCCTCCGTGCGAGGCCCTCCAGCGCGGTCTGTGCACGCTCCCGGTCTCGGGGGAGCTGTGCCAGGACCTCTACCAGGCCTAGTGGGGTGGTTGCTTGCAACAGGCTCCTGACCACAGGGTCGGTGCTGCCTGACTCTCCCTCCATCTCCGGGTGCGACTTCTCCAGACTCCTCCAGGCTGCACCCATCCTCTCTCTTTTGTTCTGGATCCGCCCACACTGAGGGTGGTCCCGGGGCAACTTGGTGATTGTCAGTTCCAGGGGCAGTCCCCTCACGCTGATGGACATCTCAATCATTACAGTCTCTGCTGGTGGGGGCGGTTTCCGCTTTTGGCGCCATTCTTGGACCTGGTCCACGATGGGAGGTGGCCTCTTGCCACCCTCTGGCACGCCCATAATGGCGTCCGCTCTGCCAGGGCGGGAAATCTTCTCAGATGGCGGGAATCGTCTCCCAGTGGCGGGAAACTCCGTGGATGGCGGGAAAAAGCTGCAGATGGCGGGCAACCGGCTGGAAACGACCCGTGATGGCGTCCGATGGCGGGGACCCTCCGGATCCGGCGGGAGACTTCTTTTTGAGGTAAATGTGAATTTTTCTTCAGGCACGCAATACCCGGTAGTTGCGGGCACGTTATCCTGCCGACTACGCCAAAGTTGACGCACCCCCTGGGCCATGTTCAGGGGATACCCGGAGCCGGATCTGGATAGGGGTAGTAGTCCTTGTGGCGGTGACCCGGTCCGTGCCCAGGGTGTCAAACTAAGTGGCAGTCTATGGCAGTAGATGTTAACTTGATCGACTACGCCACCCGTTGAGTGCGGCTTTGAAGCCGCCGCTGCAGAACAGTCCGCTGAGGCCAGGTGTATAAGGATGTGCAGCGTGGTGGTATAACCCCCAACGGGAGGGGTATGGCCTCAGGGCAGCAGGTGTGGATGATGGAGGTAGTGATGGTGTAGAAAGGAGAGTCAGAGACGTGAGATGCAGTTTCAGGGTTTTTACTCACGGGTGTTCTTTCAGTCACTCTGGCCTTGAGTGACCACCCGAGCCGTGCTGCGTCCACCAGGTCAGGGACTCGGCTAACCCCCAGGCAGTTCCGGAGCGTGGTCCTGAGCTCCCTTCTCTCACTCTCTCTCTGGCCGTCCCCACCAGGGATCCACCTTTGGCCGGCTCCCTCGGGTCTCTTGGTGGTTGAACCTTCTCTGGCTTTCCTGACCCTACTCGTGGTGTGCCTTTCTGGTGGATATGGTGAGGGCCGTGGCAAAACTTGACCATGACCTCCGGTTCCTGGCTGAGGATCATTAGCCTCCACCAGTTCGGGTTCCGGTACCCGTGTCCGCCAACCCTTCACCCTTCTGGCTTAATTCTGGGATCTCAGGGTTCCCTCTTGTCTTCCACTCTGGGCCTTCCTTCCTCCTCTCTCTTCACTGCAGGCCTGGCCCTGGAGCTGGGCCCAGCCGGAGCCACAGCTCCCTGTCAGCCCTCCTGGCTGAGCTCCTCTGCTCTGCTTCTCCTCAGACGGAACAGACTAAAAAAAAGACCCTGTGCTAAGATGGTGCCCACCTTATATACTCCCTCTATGTGTGAGCCCAGGTGACCAGCACCCAATGAGCTCCTAGCTTTACCCAGAGTACTCCCCCTATCTGCCCCTACACTACTGGGATGTTCCACCCCCCTTCCCACTCCAGCCAGGGACAGACGCTGTCGTACCTGCACATATACTTGGTGGGAGTACCGTAGTTCTGTCCCCCGGAAATGGGATGTATGTAGTGCATGCAGCCTACTGAGCTCAGTTCCACACTCCATCCTTACCCGGGAGTGGAATACCACACCTCTGGGTTGAGGTGTAATACCCCTGTAGCAGCCGAGTCCTCAGGGTGCTACATTTGTGTTTCTTTTTTTTAACTTTGACTATGGGGTTAGTAATGGGGGTGTCTTATAGACGCCTCTCCATTACTAACCTGGGCTTGATGTCAGCTGGCATTATAAGCTGACATCAACCCCAGCCCTATTACCCCACTGCCACCGCTACAGGGCAGTGGGAAGAGCGAGGCTAAGTGCCAGAATTGGCGCATCCTATGGATGCGCCATTTCTGGGGCGGCTGACGGCTGGTGTTTCTAGCCTGGGAGGGGGCCAATATTCATGGCACCCTTCCTGGGCTATTAATATCAGCCCCCAGCTGTCTGCCTAGCCTTTGCTAGCTATTAAAATAGGGGGGACCCCACGTCATTTTTTTGGGGGGTCCCCCATTTTAATAGCTAGTAAAGGCTAGGTATTCAGCTGGGGGCTGATATTAGTAGCCTGGGAAGCTCCGTGGGTATTACCCCCTTCCCAGGCTTCAAACATCTGCCCCTGCCGTCTGCTTAACCTCCGCTAGAGACTAAAATTAGGGGGAACCCCACGCCAATTTTTTTTAAAATAAATCCTTTATTTTAACACTAAATGACAAGTACAGTAATCAACACTATCACTGTACTTCTTATATATGTGACTGACATGTTTCTATGTATCTAATCTATGTGTGATGCTCTATTCTTTCTATTCTAAATTGTCGGGTACAGATGCTGAATTGCCGGCCGGCTTTTTTAAGAGACGGTGCATGAAAACACTAATATTTTTTTAAATAAATCCTTTACACTAAATGGCAAGTACAGTAAGCAACACTGTCACTGTACTTCATATATATGTGACTGACATGTTTCTATCTATCTAATCTATGTGTGAAGCTCTATTCTTTCTGTTATAAATTGTCGGGTACCGGTGTATGCCGCTGATGAATTGCCGGCTTTTCATGTTTCACTGTGAGCATTGTTCCCATCGATTTGGGCAACCACCTCCCCCAATACATTCTACATTATTGTTAGTTGTTTTCCTTCATGTAGAATTAACCTACAAGAAAAGAAAGGGTTTATTTTCATTCCGATATTTGTGTCCCATTGACTTGCATTGGTTTCCGGTATCGGAATCGGCGATATCCGATACTTTTTGGGTATCGGCCCGATCCAATCCGATCCGATATTTCCTGATATCGGAAGGTATCGCTCAACACTAGTGAGCAGCATATCTACAAGGATGAGGGAGCAGCATATCTACAAGGATGAGGGAGCAGCATATATACAAGGATGGGGAAGCAGGATATATACAAGGATGGGGGAGCAGCATATATACAAGGATGGGGGAGCAGCATATATACAAGGATGGGGGAGCAGCATATATACAAGGATGGGGAGCAGCATATATACAAGTATAGGGAGCAGCATATATACAAAGATGGGGGGGAGCACATACAAGGATGGGGGGCAGCATATATACAAGGATGGGGGAGCAGCATATATACAAGGATGGGGGAGCAGCATATATACAAGGATGGGGGGAGCACATACATACAAGGATGGGGGGGAGCACTTACAAGGATGGGGGGCAGCATATATACAAGGATGGGCAAACATATACCAGGATGGAAGGGGGAGCATATTTTTTCTATATGCAGTCTCATACCCCTGCTCCTGTTTGTGGCTGCTTTCGGTTCCCCTTGCCTGCTCTATGTATGAGTTGTTTTTCTAAACTAAAACCTCAGTATTCTGGTTAAATGACCGTGTTGGCACTATGGGATAAATAAGTGGGTTTTGGGTTGCAGTTTGGGCTCTCGGTCTGTAAAAGGTTCGCCATCACTGACCTAGGATATTTAGGAGATATTGTCACTGCAGTATTCAGGTGTCACCATCTAGAGGTCGAAATGCAAATTACTACATGGATTCTTAAATTAAGAAATAGGGAGTCACATAGCAAGAGTGATTTGTATCATACTATCAAAAAATACTGCATCTTTTTGTAAAAGCATCTCATATACAGTACTGTGCAAAAGTTTTAGGCAGGTGTGGAAAATATGCCGCAGAGTAAAAAACTTTAAAAATAGAAGTGATAATAGTTTATTTTTAAGAACAGTTATTAGGCTATGTTCACATGCTGCGTTTTTTCAACCCTTTGCATAACTAATAATCTTTATAATAATAATAATCGCACCTATGACTGGAAGCTGACCGCTGCCAGGAGGAATACACATAATTTCCTCCCGGCAGCGGGGCTCTAAGTGCCAGGGCCAGACAGGTTCAGAATGCTATTAACCTGCAGATTAACCCTGTTTTTTCACGTGACAGGTTCCCATTTTTTTATTTCTACTTTTTTTGTACCACTAGGGGATCTCAACCTGCAATTGTTCGATTGCTTACACTATACTTTCCGGCTGCCATGGTAATGTGGCGCCCCTGCGGGTCCAGTTGCCACAGAGGTACTGCATCTCACCTCTGAGGTGTGGTACTTCACACTCAGGTAAGGACGGAGTACTACCCGGGACCCACACACCCACATCCAATACTCTTCACTACAGTAGGGAAGGGAAGATTGATTCTAAGGGAGAGCAGTCTCTGGTCCCTAGCTGGAGGGTGGAACCAGGTAGAGGAGGTGGGTGGAGGAAGAAGTTCAGAGGAGCACAGACAGAAAGAGTATAAAAGACAAGGGGAACCATCTAGAAGCGGACAGTACAGAGAGGAGCTCAGTTGGGAGTGGGAGCTCAGCAGGAGCTCCGCTCAGGAGAGCAAGGAAGGAGAGAGAGGAGTCAGACCTAGTAAGAGAGGCCCAGAAGGAGAGTGAGAGAAGACGGGAGCAGCGAGAGAAAGGCTCCAGAGACAGAGGGGATCCCAGGGGCACGGTGAGTGCAGGAAGCCACCCGTGTGCCCGAATTCATGCTGACGTGGAGGGATCAGGCCGCAGAGGGGTACCGGCCCCAGACTAGTGGAGAACAACCAGGCTCAGCTAGCCAACAGGAGGCTGCAGCATTTGCAAGGTGTTGCAGCCAAAATTCACAATTATATCGCTGAAAAGGTGGCCACATAGGGTACAGGAGATTGCAAGTTGCCCGACAAGGCCCGAGGCCACTGGCTTGGGACACTGATTGTGAGGCGCAGGGTAGGAGGGTGAGAACCAGAGCCGTGAGACGACCAGGAAAGGTACATAGAACGGGGTCCCGTCCAAGTGCTCCTGAGGTACTTTAGAGTTTGCTGGATCACTACCCCGGAGGACACAGGGCGACGTGGGAAGTTGCACACTGGTGACTGTAACCTGAGGAACTTAATAACTGTGAGTAAAACCTGAAGACTGCACCCCACTGTGTCCTTGAATAATTGCTGCGCCATCACCTGCATTACACGGCACCAACAACATCTACCTTCAAAATTCATCTTATTCTGCCCTGGGGCTTAGCTCTGCCTGTGGAGAACTGAACCAACTCTGCTGCGCCACCTTCAGCTCCAGTGGATCTGCACCACAGCGGCTGCCCCATATAGCCGCATACCACAGGTGGCGTCACGAATATTATCTCTAAAAAACTTTATTCCCCTTTTACTTTTCCTTTAATTTGACCACCCGGGGCCACGGACCGGGTCACTGCCACCGTGACATCCCCAGCACCAACCGGCCCAGCTACCGAGTACCCCACAGCCCCAGGGGGCGCGTCAGTAACCCATCAGCTCCCTGCAATCGCCATTCAGTGATTGACAAAGGCATTTAGATGGATAAACCTCAGCGATCGGAGCGAGCTCCGGTTGCTGCAGTTACAGGCAGTTTTTGGCTGTGTAGCACAGCCGGCATCTGCTACATATGATGTGAGCTCTACTACTGAGTTGGTTTCATACAGGCCTTAGAGACCTGGGACAAAACTACATCATGGGTTAAAGGGAACCTGTCATGTAAAATAACACTTAACCTGCAGATATGGGATATGGGGTAAATCTGCAAGTAATAGCATTGTGACACTGTGCGGTGCCTGCACTGAGAGCCCCGCTGCCAGGAGGAAATTAACTTTATGTCACCCAGCAGCCTCTCTCTGTCAGTCACAGGGGCGGCGCCTGCGCGGTTTCAATCACCGCTCTGTGTATAGTGAGCGGCAGCTGTAGAAAACCCAATATCCAAATGCCATTTTATGGGAATCTGAAGTTCTGTATTCTCATCCATTAGTCAGAATGAAAACGACCACCAAACAGCATCTCCTGCCCTGGAGGACCCAACACTTCCATGATTTCCAGGTACAACCCAGTGATTACAGAGAATCATGTGTAATACTTCATTTCTCCTTTGGAGGCGCTGTAGGGAAATGCAGCACCTGCTGCCGGGTACTCGCTTACTGCAGAAGGGATCAGTTTGGTCTTTATCCGCAGCACTTTGGGGTTTCACCTCTGACCCATATGGAGAAACCTTACATGAGACCGTACGACCCCATCAAGACTCAGGGGCGAAACCCACATTCACTACATGGACGACCGATGGAATAAAGACAAGAACAACGATGTAGAGGGTAAACGAAAGATTTTATTTATAGATGGGGTTATTATATGTTATAGTATCATGTATATGTGTAAATTATTCTTCTATCAGAATAATCCTATTTATGGGCCGCGTTGATCCAGAGGAAGGCGAAAACCCCCTGTGAGGAATAAGCCAATTGTCCTCATATCAGGGGGGAAAATTCCTTCCTGACCCCAAATATGGCGATCAGAATAAATCCCAGGATCAAGGGCTGAGACCGAAAATAAATTAATTTCTAAAAGATGTATTAAACTATTTATCTTTTCCTTATTTAAGTTCAGAGCTACGGTATATATTATACATTATCTGAAAATCTCCCTATACTTTAAAATGTTTTTATGTATTTATAATAAGCCATTAATCTGGGAATTACTTATATAACTGTCAGTTTATATCTATTTAAGGCCGTGTTGATCCAGAAGAAGGTGAAAAATTCCTTCCTGATCCCAAATATAACGATCGGGATGAATCCCAGGATCAAGGGCTCATAGCTAATGTGTGATACGTAAGTGTACATTTTTTATTTAAATATTTAATTATTTTCAATTTTTGGGCTAATTTATTTTTATATTTATTTTAACTAATTTTTCTTAAACCAAAAAATAAATTATTTTTTTTTATATTTTTTCATTATAAATATAAGAACCTACTTATTTCTTCTATTTTACTAAACCTATCTATGGGCCGTGTTGATCCAGAGGAAGGCGAAAACCCCACGTGAGAAATGGGCCAATTATTCTCATGACGGGGGAAAAATTCCTTCCTGACCCCAAATATGGCGATCAGATTAAATCCCAGGATCAAAGGCTCGTACCTCCCTGTGTGTAATGGAAGTGAGATTTTTAAAAAATATATTTACATTTTTTAATTGTTATATATTTAGACTAAAAATGTTTTTGGTTTGTGTAAAATAAACTATTTTTGAATTTTATTTTTTTTTACTTATTTTTTTGCACTACTTATGTGTGAATCTACTTATTGATATATTACTAAAACTATTTAAGGCCGTGTAGATCCAGAGGAAGGCGAAAACCCCCTATGAGGAATGGGCCAATTATCCTCATATTAGGGGGGAAAATTCCTTCCTGACCCCAAATATGGCGATCAGATTAAATCCCAGGATCAAGAGCCGAAATCTCTATCTACGTCCTATGTGTCTATGTGTGTGTGCCTATACCTGTAGTGTAGTGTAGGGTCTACACCTATCATGTACTGTGGATGTGACGGATGATGGGTGCAGTACTTACCCGGCCTGCGCTGAGGTAAGTTCAGGGATAATGGCCTATATTATACTATTGTTCCTGAACTCACCAGATGGAAACTTAGCACAGGCCGCTCCTGGGGCGCAGAAGACCTTCGGGCTGGAGGGATCTCAGATGCCAGCCATGGATTGGAGGAGGCCAAGTCAAGGGCCTGGTGCAGCGACACGATGGCAGTGGTCCGACATGAAGGTGTTAATGAGAGACATGATGTTCTAGGGCAGCCGAGGTGACAAACAGCAGCAGAGACGTGAGGTACGGGTCAGGAGGCAAGAAGTTCTGGGCAGTTGGCACGGGTTCATCCTGCAAGACATAAGGAGGAAGACATTTCAATAACTTCTATCTCCTGGATCTTCTGTTATCTTAGAGGAATGGTCATTATAATGAACCATTCCCCTATGTAACATCAGATATAATGTACACATCTAATGATCGGTGTCCTGTGTGTACAGCGGTCACTCACCAGATGGTCGTGGATTCTTTCACAGCCCAGATATTCTCATCCACCTAAGAATGACAGAGACATAGTCATTGACAGAAACAGTGGGAGAAGACAAAGATGGTCATAATGGCCCCAAGGTGAGAAGAACATTTGATGGGATTTATCCTCACAGAGGATGATCTTACCGGGCCCAGCTTGATGACACATAATTGAATCCGGCCACGGGGTTAAAGGCTTTCTTATCCTCCGGCCACTGCAGATGATGGTTCTCCAGAACTGGCCTGAATGGTATAAATGGCGGCTTTGCTCTCCTTTTCTCTAGATCCTCCCAGCCGATGTTGGTAAAGAATGGATGCTCTCTGATGTTCCCGCACACATCCAATCGTTTCTCAGGATTTTTGCACAGCAGCTTCTTGATAAGATCTTTGAAGTCAGCATCAAGCCAAGATGGAATTTCAGGCTCTCCTCTGGTTATCGCTGTGTAAGCCATTTTGCTGACAGAGCCGCTGTAAAATGGGGAGCATCCTGTTGCCATCTTGGACACCACAATCCCCAGGCTCCACCAATCCACTGCTGTGCCATATCCTTTTTTGAGAAGCACCTCAGGAGCCCAGGAAAGTTGGGGGCAATTTTTTGAGCATGTAGAGGGGACAGAGAGAAGGAGGAAAGTTGTGCTTACCGGTGGACGATGTTGTGTCCGTGGAGGAACTGGAGACCACATACAATCTCTGCTGTGTAGAATCTGATGGAGAGAACAGAGTGTAGTATCAATGTCATCGCTGATACCTCCTTCCCTCCTGGGCTACATGACCTGCCAGTCCTCTCCCAGCTACATCTCCACCTCTGCTTTTATTTTCACCCCTCTGCTTTTATTTTCACCCCTCTGCTCTCTTTTTTCGTATATCTTCCTCATACTCACCTTACGCTGTCGATGTTCAGGCAGCCGCACATGTCAATCAAAGCCTCGAGGCTGCCGCCGGACAGATACTCCGTGATGAAATACGCCAGCTTCCGAGACTGCTGTGCGGCATAGAGGTGACATAAGAATGGGCAGTCTCGGGCCGCCAGGAGTATCCGCCGCTCTCTCATAAGGATGTTTTCCTTCACCTTCTTTTTCTTGATCATTTTTACAGCCATAAAGATGTTTCGGCTGGGGACTGATGTCAGGACCACCTGAAGAAAGAAATAGGGAATGCTTAGAAAATGTGTATGGGAGGTGAACAGCTGGTTTATCACTGCACAAGAAACGGGTGGGCTGAGTGGTGTGTGAGTCTGATGGTAATGGGGCGCCCCTGAGGGTTCTGTCGCCACAGGGGTACTGCATCTCTTTAATGAGGTGTGGTATCTCCTCTCCGAGGTAAGGATGGAGCACCTGTCAGGACCCCACCTCTGCATTCAACACTACACCTCTCCCACCTGTAGGGTTCTTATATGCACCAGGGTGCTGCCCCAGCCAGGATAAGAGGAGATGGGCGGAACCAAAGATAGGGGGAACCTAGTAGTGGGTGAGGGTGGAGGACACACCAGGAGGTTACACTTGCTAATACATATTTAATAAACGGCCATCTTAGGTTCAAGGTCTTTTGATTGAGATCTTCATCACTGAACTTGGCTTTCTGCTAGAACCTGCAGCTGTTGAAGATACACGGTCCTCGTACTCTGGCCTTGAGGCGAGGAGCGGGTTAGAGTTAACGACTGTCTCTACCCGGTCAAGGTCCCTACCTAAGAAGGCCTGGAGGGGAGCGGAGGAGTAAAGCTCCACAAGCAAAAGGATCCCAGGGAATTTGGACGGAGCGGTTTACGCCACCTGTACTCTTCATTCTGGCCTAGTCAGAGGGACTCCTGCTGCAAGAGGGGACCGGCCCCCGTTATCTGACTTTGTTACTTCACGTCCTAGTCAGAAAAGCTCCGGAGGCTTGGTGGATCCCACCGGGTAACAGACGGAGCGGAGTCGCCACCCGTACCCTTGTTCTGTGAGTAACCAGAGGGAGACCCAGCCTTACTACACGCACCACACACGAACAGGAGAGGACCTAGTGGGAGTTTCTAGGAACACTCTGGTGCTGGGGTTCCTGATTGATGCACCCGAACTACCCGGAGAGTGCCGAACCCCCTTTCCTGGTGGCCGCAGCGCGCCGTGAGGAGCAAGGAGAAGCCTTGCAGCTGACCATTGACAACATGAGTAAACCTTGGAAGACTGCATCCATTGCCTCCAGTCCTTTATTCTAGCGCGACACCACACCACAACATACAACCCACTACTACTCTCCTGATCCCTCTTCGCTGCCCTGAGGCCCTGCTCCGCCTGTGGGGAGTAGTACCATCTGCTGCTGCCACGACATCCCGCCTCAGAGGACTGCTGCAGCGCTGTTGGCAATCACCGGACACCACAGGTGGCGTAGTCGAGTACGTTTCCATCATCCCTCCTAGCCCGTATTTTTATGTGACAACCCTGGGCACGGAGCGGGCCTAGGTCACGACTGCATCCACCCTACACGGAGGCCCGGCTCCAGTAACCTGGACCTTATAGCTGAGCAAAGCTAATCTATCGGCATAATGCACTATCTGCTCCATGAATGCTCTATGGAGAGGTCTTAAAGGGTATTCCATTATCACCATATGGGAACAAATAGGACAAACACTGGATGGCACTTTGAGCTGGCTGGAGTCAGTATTGGTCTTATATCAATGTGCAACTGATTTAAAGTTTACTGAAACATAGAGGGAAATGTATATATTGTATCCTGATAGGAGCATATATGTGTGGCGCCCCATAGGTACTGCATCTCACCCAGAGGTGTGGTATCCCACTCTCAGGTAAGGATGGAGAACTGCCCGGGACCCACACACTTGCATCCATTACACTCCACTTCAGAGGGAAGGGCGAGATTGCTCCTAAGGGAGAGCACAGTCCCTGGTCTCTAGCTGGAGGGTGGAACCATGTAGTGGGTGTGGGTGGAAGAAGTAGTTTAGGGGAGCACTTCAGTAGGTGTATAAAAAGGGGAGCCATCTTGAGAGAGTGTGGTCAGTCTGAGAGAGAGATAGTTGGGAGCAGGAGCTCTGGAGGAATTCTGCTCAGGAGGAGAGGAGGAAGGAGCGGGCCTAGTCTGGGAGGCCCAGGAGAACAGACTGAGAGAGAGGATGGGAGCAGAGGGAAGGCTCCAAGAGGAACAGAGGGGATCCCAGGGGCACGGGAAGTGCGGATGCCACCCGTGCGCCCGAATTTACCAGGAAGTGGAGGGATCAGGCCGCAGAGGGGACCGGCCCCTAACTAGTGAAGAACTACAAATCTCAGCTAGAAACCAGAGGCTGCTGTACTTGCAAGGTGCAGCTGCCAACCACCACAAATACATCGCCGAAAAGGTGGTCACAGAAGGTCCAGGGGACTGCAGGTCGCCCGACAAGATCCGAGGCTACCGGCTTGGGGCACTGATTGTGAGGCGCAGGGCAGGAGGGTGAGAGCCAGCGCAGGAAGACGACCAAGGAAGGCACGTAGAACGGGGTCCCGTTTAAGTACTCCGTTTAAGTACTCCTGAAAAAGGAAGGCACATAGAACGGGGTCCCGTTTAAGTACTCCTGAAAAAAGAAGGCACATAGAACGGGGTCCCGTTTAAGTACTCCTGAAAAAGGAAGGCACATAGAACGGGGTCCCGTTTTAGTACTTCGTTTAAGTACTCCTGAAAGAGGGATTGCTGAACCCCTTCCTTGGTGAACGCAGGGCGACGTGGGTGGTTATAAGTTGGCAGTTGTAACCAGGAGCAGCGTGATAACTGAGTAAAATCTGAAGACAGCACCCCACTGTGTCCTTGAATAACCATCACCAGCCCTGCACTACACAGCACCAGCAACATCTACCTCATAAAATCACTATATCCTGCCCTGGAGCATAGCTCTACCTGTGGAGAGCTGAACCAACTCTGCTGCATCACCATTAGCTCCAAGGGATCTGCACCGCAGCGGCGGCTCCATATAGCCGCATACCACAGGTTGCGTCATGAACATTAAACTATAAAAACTATAATCGCCTTTTATTGACCGGCCTGGGTCACGGATCGGGTCACTGCCACTGTGACATCCCCTGCACCGACCGGCCCGGCACCGTGCACCCCACGGCCCAGGGGGCGCGTCATATGGACCAGGGCATGGACGGAAATAAACCTTGTCCCCCCAACTCCCCACAGATGTGATCCCAGAGATCAGCTCTTCAATGAATCAGAATACCCATTTATAGAATAGATGAGCTAATATGTGAAATAATCATGGGCTCAGGGGAGCGTCTGGATGTTTTTTCAGTCATCCCATAGAAGAGCACTTCAATGAATATATATCTACAGAACAGGGCCAACCCCAGGTTTTCATGGGCACCGGGTGAAAAAGTCTAAGTGGGCCCCTTTAACACATACCACCATTCATGATGCACAGATACGGTAGAGAAATATAGGTATAGTACAATGCCAAAGATTTCACTTACATGAGTGATATCTATTGTAAATTCTACATAACTCAGAAACCGGCGAATCCTCGCAACGCACAGTGCAGACTGGACAGTATAGCACTCCATACAGTATTATAGGCACCACATAGTCCTTCATACAGTATTATGGAACCAACATAGTCCTCCATACAGTATTATGGCCACCACATAGTCCTCCATACAGAATAATGGGACCCACGTAGTCCTCCATACAGTATTATAGGCACCACATAGTCCTCCATACAGTATAATGGCCCCACATAGTCCTCCATACAGTATTATGGGCACCACATAGTCCTCCATACAGAATAATGGGCCCCACGTAGCCCTCATACAGTATTATAGGCACCACATAGTCCTCCATACAGTATAATAGCCCCACATAGTCCTCCATACAGTATTATGGGCACCACATAGTCCTCCATACAGTATTATGGGCACCACATAGTCCTGCATACAGAATGATGGGCCCCATATAATGCTCCATACAGAATAATGGGTACCATATATTGCTCCATACAGTATGGGCCCAATATAATACTCCATATAGAATGGGCACCATGTAATGCTCCATACATAATGGGCCCCATATTTTGCTCCATACATAAAAAAAATCAAATACTCACCTCTCCTCACTGGCCGCTGCTCTGCTTCGGACTCCTCAGTGTTAGCATCTTCTGGGTCTGAGCACTTCTCAGTACAGAGGGTGCTTCTGTAGTGACGTCATCGCTCCCTCTGTCCTATGACAATGTGGCGCCCCTGAGGGTTCGACTGCCACAGGGATACTGCACTTCTTTAATGGAGTGTAGTGTTCCTCCTCTGAGGTAAGAACAGTGTGATGGTCAGGACCCCACCTCCACATCCAACACCACGCTTCTCCCACCAGAGGGGGCTAGAATGCACTAGGTGCTTCCCTCTTGGGTACTCGGGAGACTGGGGAACCAAGAGATAGGGGAACCATTTAGTGGGTGAGGGTGGAAGACTCACATTTTAGTGACAATAATTCATATTTAATACACAGCCATCTTGGTTATTTGTCGTCGTCTTTTGGCAGTCTGTCCTTTGCAATGGTTCTTTGACTGTCCTCTACTGTGATCTCCCACCCTGAGCGTGGATCCTGTGTGGACCTGCAGCTGATGGAGACACAGCTCTCGTACCTTGGCCTTGTGTCGAGGGGCAGGTTGCAGATAATGTATGTCTCAACCCGGTCAAGGACCATGACCAAGAAGGCCCGGAGCTTAAGAGTGTAGCTCCACCGCAAATGGATCCCAGGGAGGATGCAGACGGAGCGGTGTACGCCACCTGTCCTCGCTATGCTGATCTATTCAGAGGGATTCCGGCTGCAAGAGGGGTACCGACACCCGACCTTGCTACTCCACGTCCTGGTCGGGAAAGCCCGGTAGGCCCTGAGGATCCCACCAGGTAATGGAAAGAGCGAAGCTGCCACCCGTACCCTGTTTCTGAGAGGAGTTCAGAGGGAGACCTGGCCTATCTACACACGCAGACAGGAATGGACCCAGTCTGAAGTCTAGGAACACTCTGGTGTGGGGTCCTGATTAAACACTTGTATTACTCGGAGGTGGTTGGACCCTCGTTCCTGGTGACCGCAGAACTCCGCGAGGAGCAGGGAGAAGCATTGCAGCTGTACTCTTCAACATGAGTAAAAACCCTGGAAGTTAACCCCTATGGCCTCCGGACTCTTTATTCTGCACTACTCCGCACTACACGGCACAAGAACTCCTAGACTACTACCCCCTCCATCCTGTCTCTCTGCCCTGAGGCCCTGCTCCACCTGTGGGGAGTAGTAACAACGACGGCTGCCGTAACATCCCGCCTCAGAGGACTGCAGCAGCGCTGGTGGCCTTCACCAGGTGCCACAGGTGGCGTAGTGGAGATCAGCCACTCAACCCGGATAAGCCCGTACCATCCCTTTTTAATGTGACGGCCCTGGGCACGGAGCGGGTCCGGGCCACGGCTGCACCCCATCTACAACATAGGATCCTGCTCCAAGTCCCCCATCTCCCAGGGTAGGGCTTTCGTGAGGCGTCACAACATCACAGAGTCAGAAGACGCCGAAGACACCGGAGCTGTGGTGGAACAGGGAGAGGTAAGTATTGCAAGTGCCGGGGCCCTGAGCAAGCGGGGGGGCCCCTCTCACAGGCTCTGGCACCAAACTCTGCTTACTCACAGGCAGGAGCGGGCTGGGCCTGGGGGAAGAGGGGCAAATGCCCCCCGGCCCGTTCCCCAGCAGAGGCTTTGAGCCGTCGGCTGCCAAGAAGACAGCAGCCAGCACTTTAATTGTATATAAGTGCTGGTCCGGCCATCCCTGTATTGCCGGCTGTGTGACCCTATCTCTTGAACTCACTAGCACGCCGGCCTGCTGGTTCTTCACCGGAGAGAGGTCAGCAGGGGCCAGGGCAGGAGGTCAGGGCTGGATCCTGAGTGTCTTGTGTCAGCGATGCTCTGAGGTCTCATGAGTTATTACTGCAGCTACATCAGGTCGCGCTGTCTGTAGCCAGATCTGCAGGAAAGTCCCAGAGCCACTGCAGACTGTATATATACTCCAACACTGACTGCTCCTGAGCCTGGATCCAGGACATCATACATTATATATACTGCTATACATGATAATATGTGATGTTCTGTAGCCAGGTCCAGGTGTAATCAGTAAGGGTGTATTCACACTGCGTTCTGGCGCTCGTTCATTGGTCCCGCTGGGGCCTACTTCCGAATCCCCAGCAAAACGTGATTTGGGCGTATGCGCCGACGGGGCTTTTGACTATAATGGTGGCGACAGAAGAGCGAACATGTGCTCTGACAAGGGTCATTTTTGGACATGTGCCTCTACTGGAGACGGACACTCAGAAGCACGTGTTACTGTCTGCCTCCAGTAGGCGTACGAGCCCAAAAATGATGCACGGTGGGGATGTGGGAGGGGGGAGGTTCAGTCATAAGCCCCAAAGGAAACAGCAAACTTGTGCCAGAACACAGTGTGAATGCACCCCACATATAACGCTGTGTATGTGTGCACATAATTTAGGACATCAGTACATATATTAGCATACTAGATGGTGGCACGATTCTAACGCATCGGGTATTCTAGAACATGTATGTGGCCGACCAGGCGCAATCAGAGCAGTGTTCACATTTGGCACCAAAATCGCTGATTGGTCGTGGCCCCGGCCGCGACCAATCAGCAGAGCGGTGTTTAAATATGGCGCCAATATCGCTGATTGGTCGCGACCGCGACCAATCAGCAGAGCGGTGTTTAAACTTGGCGCCAATCCGCAGAGCGGTGTTTAAATTTGGCGCCAATCAGCAGAGCGGTGTTTAGATTTGACGCCGGCTGCGAACAATCAGCGAACCGTATTACTGAGGACCAGGCAGCGGCACCGTCCCTCCCTTCACACTTGCCGTCGGGAGATTAGCGGGCCAAGCTTCTGATCTCCCGACGGTAGCCGCATGGGGGTCAGCGGCGCTGCAGGTCGGGGTACTTACGCTGCTAGCAGCCGTGAGATGAGCTGCTGTATATTATACTATGTGTACAGACATCTGATGGTATATACAGGATAGTATGTGACTGCTGTATATTATACTATGAGTACAGACATCTGATGGTATATACAGGATAGTATGTGACTGCTGTATATTATACTATGTGTACAGACATCTGATGGTATATACAGGATAATATGTGACTGCTGTATATTATACTATGTGTACAGACATCTGATGGTATATACAGGATAATATGTGACTGCTGTATATTATACCATGTGTACAGACATCAGATGATATATACAGGATAGTATGTGACTGCTGTATATTATACTATGAGTACAGACATCAGATGGTATATACAGGATAGTATGTGACTGCTGTATATTATACTATGTGTACAGACATCTGATGGTATATACAGGATAATATGTGACTACTGTATATTATACTATGTGTACAGACATCTGATGGTATATACAGGATAGTATGTGACTGCTGTATATTATACTATGTGTACAGACATCAGATGGTATATACAGGATAATATGTGACTGCTGTGTATTATACTATGTGTACAGACATCTGATGGTATATACAGGATAGTATGTGACTGCTGTATATTATACTATGAGTACAGACATCTGATGGTATATACAGGATAGTATGTGACTGCTGTATATTATACTATGTGTACAGACATCAGATGGTATATACAGGATAGTATGTGACTGCTGTTTATTATACTATCAGATGTCTGTACTCATAGTATAATATACAGCAGTCACATATTATCCTGTATATACCATCAGATGTCTGTACACATAGTATAATATACAGCAGTCACATATTATCCTGTATATACCATCAGATGTCAGTACACATGGTATAATATACAGCAGTCACATACTATCCTGTATATACCATCAGATGTCTGTACACATAGTATAATACACAGCAGTCACATACTATCCTGTATATACCATCAGATGTCTCTACACATAGTATAATATACAGCAGTCACATATTATTCTGTATATACCATCAGATGTCAGTACACATGGTATAATATACAGCAGTCACATACTATCCTGTATATACCATCAGATGTCTGTACACATAGTATAATATACAGCAGTCACATACTATCCTGTATATACCATCAGATGTCTGTACACATAGTATAATATACAGCAGTCACATATTATCCTGTATATACCATCAGATGTCTGTACACATAGTATAATATACAGCAGTCACATACTATCCGGTATATACCATCAGATGTCAGTACACATGGTATAATATACAGCAGTCACATACTTTCCTGTATATGCCATCAGATGTCTGTACACATAGTATAATATACAGCAGTCACATATTATCCTGTATATACCATCAGATGTCTGTACATAGTATAATATACAGCAGTCACATACTATCCTGTATATACCATCAGATGTCTGTACACATAGTATAATATACAGCAGTCACATACTATCCTGTATATACCATCAGATGTCTGTACATAGTATAATATACAGCAGTCACATACTATCCTGTATATACCATCAGATGTCTGTACACATAGTATAATATACAGCAGTCACATACTATCCTGTATATACCATCAGATGTCTGTACACATAGTATAATATACAGCAGTCACATACTATCCTGTATATACCATCTGATGTCTGTACACATAGTATAATATACAGCAGTCACATACTATCCTGTATATACCATCAGATGTCTGTACACATAGTATAATATACAGCAGACACATACTATCCTGTATATACCATCAGATGTCTGTACACATAGTATAATATACAGCAGTCACATATTATCCTGTATATACCATCAGATGTCTGTACACATAGTATAATATACAGCAGTCACATACTATCCTGTATATACCATCAGATGTCTGTACACATAGTATAATATACAGCAGTCACATACTATTCTGTATATACCATCAGATGTCTGTACACATAGTATAATATACAGCAGTCACATATTATCCTGTATAGGTGGACGGTTTTGTCTATTTTACAATAGAGGCAAGAATATATTAATCCTTTCCTCATAGATTGTAAGCTTGCGAGCAGGGTCCTCTCTTCTCCTGGTATCTGTTGATTTATGTGATCATCGTTATTCTGTAATGTCTTTTATTTTCTGAACAAGTCCCCTCTAAAATGTAAAGTGCTGCGGAATATGTTGGTGCTATAAAATAAAAAATATTATTATTATATTATTAATCAATTCTGAAGACATGATGCAATTTACCAGCTGCATACTTTTGTTTCTAACACACTTTTCAGAGCTCATCTTCCTGTAGTCCCTCTGTCACTGCAGATTGCTGAATCGTGATAGAGCGCTGTGCACACAGTGTCACGATTCCTTCGTATTTCCAGTGTAGTGATCGCAAGTATGAGTTTGCATAGTTATGGTCGCATGCCGATTAGTCTCAGACACCTCTCTGAGCAGCTCACTGATAGAAGTGGATGAGAATCTAGTCGGCATTTGACCACAACTATCCCATCATTTCTCCGGCTTTATGTTTTTAAAGTCTTGTACCTTCTGCTCCCTTTATGAAATAGCCATAGGTAAATGCAAAAAAGATGGGCCGCTGCTCATGAGCCGCTGCTGTGTGCTTGCCCCCTAGGCCAAAATTTGCCATCCAGCCCCACAGGTCTCACAGTGTGCCAGTGTCCTGACGGTGAGTGTGCTCCCCCGCTTCCTCAGGGCCCTGGCGCTTTCCCGGGTGTGCCGGCTGGTGATGCCGACCCTGCTGCAGAAGACAACGGATGGAGATAACATGGCAAGTATAGGTGATAAAGAAAAATATATAAAAACTTACTTGGCCAAAACTGCCCCTACCCAAGATATCATGGATGGTAAAATTGCTGATGTTAAGCCTGGGGTAGGGGCTGGATGTTCCGGGGTCCCTGCTGCATCCAGGTGTTGGCTGTTCATCCTCCAGTCCATTGCCTTTGGCCTCTCTCCTCTTCTTTGTGATATTCTTGAATCCAGAAGTATCACTGTCCTCTTCTCTCTTCCTCTTGTCTTCTCTCTGCTTCTCGCTTTCTCTGTGTCCAGTAGACGCCATTTGCAGTAATATCTTCCAGTCTGTAGACTTCCGTCCGATCTCTTCAGCCGACAGTTGAAAGTAAACGGCAGTTGGTCGTGTGCAGGCAGCGGCTCATGGCCCGCTCTGCCCGATACACTGATGTGGGCATCATGGGGGACAGTTTAGGGTCCAGAGGAACGACACAGAACTTCATGGCGGCTTCTAGTGCTGTTTTTTTTTTATTTCATAATACATTCTTTTTATTCACATTATACAGACAGATAATAATAAGTCAAAAATACATTAAAAAACCTAACATACTATAAAATACCAGCTCTTCCCATTACCAATGTAATTCTAGGGTTTCCATATATTTAAAAAATCATTACTTTTATCTTTCATGTTATAATACTATTTCTCATATATCATGGTTACTAGGGATGATATTTTTAAAATATTGAGAAACCCATGTATCATTTCCATTACACTTCACAAATACTTGGCACTTTGTGTTGTTGTATCACATAAAATCCCAATAAAATACATTTAAGTTTGTGGATGTAACATGGAAAAATATGGAAAAGTTCACAGGGTATGAATACTTTATCAAAGCCATTTTCTGCAATTTAATAATTTTTTTCATTCCATATTTCCTCTGTTACATTGAGTCTTTTCTACTTATTGAGTATTTTTTACTATCCTTGTATGTTTCCTGGGAACCCCTGCTCTTATTTGGAGTATGGGGGGGGTTGTCCTTTCCGTCCATGACTTGGGACATGGATTGGTCATTTTGCACACGTTGATGTGTTTTTTAGATTTTTGTGATCTGTGGATTTGTTCTGCTTTTCTCTTGATAGCGTTGACAATAAAGATATCCTATTATATATTTGGATGTCCGATCCTTTGTTTTTCTTGTTGACAATATTGTAACTGTGCATTTTTGGCTGCCACTCTGGTCTTTATTTAGGTTGCACCCTCCCAAGAACCAACAAAAATACAACCAATTAACTTAAAGTGAATGTGTCACTGGGTTTTTGCTGCCCCATCTGAGAGCAGCATGATGTAGGGGCTGAGACCCTGATTCCAGTGATATATCACTTAGTGGGCTTCTTGCTGCAGTTTTTATGAAATCACAGTTTTCCCTGCAGCAGATCTAGCAGATCTAAAAATGCAGAGCTCTGTATAACCCTGCCCACATCACTGATTGGCACATTTCTGTGTACACTGTGCATAGGCAGAAAGCTGCCAATCAGTGATGGGGGGCGAGGTTATATAGAGCTCATGAATATGGAGGACTACCTGGCAGCAGGATTAGTAGTCGTCTAGTGATAATTTCCTGTTGAAAAAACAGTGATTTTATCAAAACTACAGCAAGCAGCCCAATAAGTGACACATCACTGCAATCAGAGCCTCTACATTATGCTGCTCTCAGATTCAGTAACAAAAACCTGGTGACAGATTCCCTTTAACCTATTAATAAAAAAAGACTAGACAAGGTTAGTTTGGATAAAGAATAGGTTACTTAAAACATAAATTAATAAGTCAATAAATATTAAAAACCATGGAATAAATTAATCAGTCAGTAATCAAATAAATAATCAACTGTGACTATCAAAAATGGACCTAGTCCTCCCAGCCTTAGCCAACTGATAGGCATCGCAACAAAAAGAGGGTGGGTGGCCAACGCTGGTGACTTGCTGTGCATGGACTACCCCGGACTTTGGTGAAACTGGGCCTTTTATGCAGAAATATTCCCGCGCTAGCATTAGTTCTCCCATCAGGATAAAGATGCATCTTCCTGCGCAAACAACAGAATCTTCTATAACTTGCTGGTAGAGGATCACAGCTGAGACAACAGTGACTCTGAAATGATAAGTACCATTGCCGAAAAGAGTAGGAGGAGAAAGAAGAACGGAAAGGGGAGCACAAATACAGCCAAAGTATAGCCAAAATTCTTACCTCCAGAACAAATATTCTACTGGGCCTGTAAAACTATGTGTTCCCCCCGCTAACCTCTCTGGGGGCCCTGCTCTGACATTAGTGTCTTACCAGACATTGCTCCTTATCTGAATAATCTGTTCACACTATGTTTTTGCCTATTTGACACTACAGACAAAGGACCACCTATTACCAGGTCCTAGAGGGTCCTGTCCCAACTTCTACTACCTCATCTGAAAGAATCCACTTAATGAGCTGGATTTATACTACTTAAGAAGTTGTCCACTACTTTTACATTGATGCCCTATCCTACAAAACTAGTGGACAACCCCTTTAAATATAAGGACTTCTATATGTGCCTTTTTAATGGATATTAACCCCTTTACGACATAGGGCGTATTAGTACGTATCTGTGCCCTGGGACTTATGGACCAGATACTTATTAATACGCCCTGACGATTTCGCCCGTACACAGGCTGTGCGGGCGCGATCGCCGCCGGGTGTCAGCTGATTGTCACAGCTGACACCCGGGGCTATGTGCAGGGAGCGGTCCCGGTCCAGCTCTGAGGTGGCTACGATAGAGGAGAGCATGGCTTCTCTATCCTCATCTCAGTTGCCTCTGGAACCATGTCTTACCCTGCTTCAACATCTGACCTAGTGAATAATATTGGCCTCACTATGTGTGCACCTGATATGCCCAAACAAATCCATCACAGCTGTGCCAGGTGCTGTCTAATCCTAGTGTACATGGTATGAGCTGATCAGTCAACTGATTGGCTGCAGCAGTCACATGTGGTACGGTCATGACGCAGTGGCATACCGCTAACAGCAGATAAACATATGGCTGCTATGAGGCCCATGAATCTGAGGGATCTTGGGTAATCATACTGTTTGTGGGCCATCATACTATTTGGAGGGCTATGTGGGGGCCATCATACTATTTGGAGGGCTATGTGGGGACCATCATACTATTTGGAGGGCTATGTGGGGACCATCATACTATTTGGAGGGCTAGGTGGGGGCCATCATACTATTTGGAGGGCTAGGTGGGGGCCATCATACTATTTGGAGGGCTATGTGGGGACCATCATACTATTTGGAGGGCTATATGGGGGCCGACATACTATTTGGAGGGCTATGTGGGGGCGGTCATACTATCTGGAGGGCTATGCGGGGGCCGTCATACTATTTGAAGGCCATCATGCTATTTGGAATGCTATGTAGAGGCCATCATACAATTTGGAGGACTATCCGTCTCATTTCAGCGACTTTTTGATTATCAATCTACATCATGTGTTGGATTATATATATCTTACTCTAATGTTCTCTTTATTACTAATCTATATCATGTGTTGGATCAGTCCTAGAGTACTTTGTCTTTTTGCCCACCACTAATGTATCTGCGCCATTATGGTTTATATGTAAGTCATTTTTTTAAGTTTGGATAATAATAAACTTTGTATTTTTAATATTACTATGTTCTTGTACGTCATTCTCTTTATATGAATCATTATTTGAGACGTTGAACAGACTCTGTTTTTCTAAAATGTGACCTATATGGTCAAATTACTTTGCCTCATAAAGACTACAAGGTAGACAGACACGGGGGAAAGTAGCTTAGCTTTAGCCGACTTCGTAGAGATAACTCCAGGAGTCCTCCTACCACCACAGAGGAAGTTAGCAGTCTGAGAGCTCCAAGCATTCACAAGGAAACGTGACTATCACCGGACCCTCCCTGCTGCAAAGTGAAACTATTTAAACACCCAGGCCAGGGTGTCAATTAGCTGGTGGGAGGTAGCCGATGGGTCCCAGAGGGAAACAGCTAAGAAGGTGTCTGTATTGCCAAATGAAGAGATCTTCTGCAACCAACTGCAGGGCAACTGTCTGTTACATTTGACATACCCATGACACTAGCGCCACCTATTGTAAGTATTAATTTCAAAAGTCAATATCGATTCTTTAAAGGGTATTGTCACATGACTTAGGATAAAAAGGCCAAACCAGAAACTCCATTTTCAGGACACGTGTTTAAGGATGTTTGTCCCTCATCAGTGCAAGACAGGAGAGAACTTGCTTGTATGGGTGAGTGACCTCTGACAGGGGATCCAAGGGATACATTTTCTCTTTGTGGAGAAGTTACCTACTTTGCTAAGTTAGCTACTTGGCAACCCCTTTTGAATTCCTATGTTTACACTCAGTTAAAATAACAAAACTTATACTTACCACCGGCGCCGTTCCTACGGTGTCCCTTCCAGTGCTCCCTGCGATCCCTTCGGCCAATCAGCGGTGGCTTCACTTTCCTCTGCTATGGATAGAATTGACATCCAGGGGAAGTGAAAGAGCCGCAGCAACTCTCACTTACTCCGAATGTCTTGATTTGTATGAAGGAGGGAAAAGTGAAGCCAGCGCTGATTGGCTGCAGGGATTGCGTGATATAACAATGTCACACAAGCCCGGGAGAACCAGTGCCTACACCGCTGGAACAGCGCCGGCACTGGAAGTGAGTGTTATTATTTTACTGGGGGACACATAGGGATTGAGAAGAGGTTGTCCAAGTAGTGGACAACCCCTTTAAATTCCCAGTGGAGATCTGCATGTGACTTATATTTTTTAATTGCAGCAGTAAAACCCTTTAAGAAGATTATGATTTTACACTGTAAGTTTTCTAATAATTCAGAATGATTCCTAAAATATCTTATGTCCTGGGCGCTGGGTACTATCCATCTGCTGAGCCTTTGTGCTATGACCTAGGACCGTGCTGGCGAACCTATGGCACGCGCGCCAGAGAGGGCACGCAGAGTGCTCCCTAAAGGGCACGCGCGCCATCGCCTCAGCACTAGGACCGGGCCTGGCGGGTGATTACTTGGAGCCCCCCGACTTCAGCTAGATGTGCGTTCTCTGACACACATCTAGCTGAAGTGTATTGCAGCGCACGAACTTGCCAAACCCGTGCGCGGCCACACACTCTGCCAGCAGGCGGCGTCAGCGTACAAGCGACTGGGCGCATGGCAGTGACGTCATGCCGGCTACAGGAGAGGACGCTGAAATCAGCTGCCGGCTACAGGAGAGGACGCGGCGCGGGAGAGGAAGGAAGGTGAGTAGGAGGGTTTATAATGTTTGTCTGTTTTTACTATGCGATGAACAGCAGCGCAAATACAAGGATGGGGGAGCATATTCATGGGTGGGCATGTACCAGGATGAAGGAAGGGAGACGACAACATATCTACAAGGATGGGGGAGCAGCATATATACAAGGATGGTTGAGCAGAATATATACAAGGATGGGGGAGCAGCATATATACAAGGATGGGGGAGCAGCATATATACAAGGATGGGGGAGCAGGATATATACAAGAATGGGGGAGCAGCATATATACCAAGATGGGGGAGCAACATATATACAAGGATGGGGGAGAAACATATATACAAGGATGGGGGAGCAGGATATATACAAGGATGGGGGAGCAGCATATATACAAGAATGGGGGAGCAACATATATACAAGGATGAGGGAGCAGCACATATACAAGGATGGGGGAGCATATTCATGGGTGGGCATGTACCAGGATGAAGGATGGGAGACGACAACATATCTACAAGGATGGGGGAGCAACATATCTACAAGGATGGGGGAGCAGAATATATACAAGGATGGGGGAGCAACATATATACAAGAATGGGGGAGCAGCATATATACAAGGATGGGGGAGCAACATATATACAAGGATGGGGGAGCAGCACATATACAAGGATGGGGGAGCATATTCATGGGTGGGCATGTACCAGGATGAAGGATGGGAGACGACAACATATCTACAAGGATGGGGGAGCAACATATCTACAAGGATGGGGGAGCAGAATATATACAAGGATGGGGGAGCAACATATATACAAGGATGGGGGAGCAGCACATATACAAGGATGGGGGAGCATATTCATGGGTGGGCATGTACCAGGATGAAGGATGGGAGACGACAACATATCTACAAGGATGGGGGGCAGCATATCTACAAGGATGGGGGAGCAGCATATCTACAAGGATGGGGGGCAGCATATATACAAGGATGGGGGAGCAACATATATACCAGGATGGGGGAGCAGCATATATACTAGGATGGGGGAGCAACATATATACAAGGATGAGGGAGCAGCATATATACAATGATGGGGGAGCAACATATATACAAGAATGGGGGAGAAGCATATATACAAGGATGGGGGAGCAGCATATCTACACGAATGGGGGAGCAGCATATATACAAGAATGGGGGAGAAGCATATATACAAGGATGGGGGAGCAGCATATATACAAGGATGAGGGAGCAGCATATATACAAGAATGGGGGAGCAACATATATACAAGGATGATATACAAGGATGGGGGAGCAGCACATATACAAGGATGGGGGAGCATATTCATGGGTGGGCATGTACCAGGATGAAGGATGGGACACGACAGCATATCTACAAGGAAGGGGGGCAGCATATCTACAAGGATGGGGGGCAGCATATATACAAGGATGGTGGAGCAGCATATATACCAGGATGGGGGAGCAGCATATATACAAGGATGGGGGAGCAGCATATCTACAAGGATGAGGGAGCTACATATATACAAGGATGGGGGAACAGCATACATACAAGAATGGGGGAGCAGCATATATACAAGGATAGGGGAGCAGCATATATACAATGATGGGGGAGCAGCATATATACCAGGATGGGGAAGCAGCATATCTACATCGATAGGGGAGCAGCATATATACAATGATGGGGGAGCAGCATATATACCAGGATGGGGGAGCAGCATATATACAAGGATAGGGGAGCAGCATATATACAATGATGGGGGAGCAGCATATATACCAGGATGGGGGAGCAGCATATCTACAAGGATGGGGGAGAAACATATATACAAGGATGGGGGAGCAGCATATATACTCGAATGGGGGAGCAGAATATATACAAGAATGGGGGAGCAGCATATATACAAGGATGGGGGAGCAGCATGTCTACAAGGATGGAGGAGAAACATATACAGGGTGGTCCAAAAGTAGGTGGACAGAAAGTGTAATAAGGTTATGAAGGGGGAGATTTATCATACACTAAACTGCAGCCGCCTGTCTGGATCATCCTCCAATAAACCATGAATTAGACGTGGACGATAAGCTTTCCACCCAATAGATTTCAGGATTCGCATGATAGAAGCTCGTGAAATTCCCAATTCCAAAGAGGCTCTTCTGGTGGACTTTTTTGAACTTTTAACAAATGTTTCAGCAACAAGTTGTTTATTATCTTCTGTACAGACTGTTTTGGGTCGACCAGCTTTTGGAGCATTAAGGATTGAGCCAGTGATATTGAATTTGTCACGAATGCGGTAAATGGTTTGTCTCTTTGGGGCTTGAGTACCAAATGTTTCAACCTAATTTGCTCTAACGGTTTCAGCATTTTGAGATTTCCAATACTCTGTTAAAATACATTTTCTTTAATCTGTATTTAAATTATTTGCCATTATGTGTTATCTGAATTATCTAAAAAGAAAACAGATTTAGGGGAGATCTATCTGTGAAAACTAGATCTGTGAAACTGGCTCAGTTGCCCTTAGCAACCAATCAGATTCCACCTTTCATTTTCCCAAGAGTTTATTATGAATGAAAAGTGGAATCTGATTGATTGCTAAGGGCAATTGAGCCAGTTTCACTTTACACCATGTTTGATAAATCTCCCCCTTCATAACCTTATTACACTTTCTGTCCACCTACTTTTGGACCACCCTGTATACAATAATGGGGGAGAAGCATATCTACAAGGATGGGGGAGCAGCATATATACAAGGATGGGGGAGCAGCATATATACAAGGATAGGCTCTGTCCTGGGACCTGTATTGTTCAACATCTTCATCAATGATTTAGATGAAGGAATTGAGGGTAAACTGATTAAATTTGCTGATGACACAAAGCTAGGAGGGATAGCTAATACTAGAGAAGAGAGAGAGAGGATTCAAAAAGACCTAAATAAACTGGAGCAGTGGGCAGCAACCAACAGAATGGTTTTTAACAGGGAAAAATGCAAAGCACCACATCTGGGCAATAAAAATGAAAAAAGCATATACAGAATGGGAGGAATAGAGCTAAGCAACAGTACATGTGAAAAAGACTTAGGTATACTAATAGATCATAGACTGAACATGAGTCAACAGTGTGATGCAGCAGCAAAAAAGGCAAATACAATTCTGGGATGTATTAACAGAAGCATACAGTATAGATCACGTGAAGTCATTATCGGTCTTTACTCCTCTTTGGTCAGACCTCATCTGGAATACTGTGTACAGTTTTGGGCACCACATTTTAAAAAAGACATAGACAAACTGGAGCAAGTTCAGAGAAGAGCGACCAGAAAGGTGACTGGTCTGCAAACCATGTCCTATGAGGAACGGTTGCAGGATTTGGGAATGTTTAGCTTGCAAAAAAGAAGACTGAGAGGAGACTTAATAGCTGTCTACAAATATGTCAAGGGCTGTCACATTGTAGAAGGATCATCTTTATTCTCATTTGCACAGGGAAAGACTAGAAGCAACGGGATGAAACTAAATGGGAGGAGACACAGATTAGATATTAGAAAAAACTTTTTGACAGTTAGGGTGATTAATGAGTGGAACAGGCTGCCACGAGAGGTGGTGAGTTCCCCTTCAATGGACGTCTTCAAACAGAGGCTGGACAGACATCTGTCTGAGATGATTTAGTGAATCCTGCTTTGAGCAGGGGGTTGGACCAGATGACCCAGGAGGTCCCTTCCAACTCTAACATTCTATGATTCTATGATTCTATGATTCTATGATATACTAGGATGGGGGAGCAGCATATATACAAGGATGGGGGAGCAGCATATATACAAGGATGGGGGAGCAGGACATATACAAGAATGGGGGAGCAGCATATATATCAAGATGGGGGAGCAACATACAGTGCCTACAAGTAGCATTCAACCCCCTGCAGATTTAGCTGGTTGACACATGCGGAATTAACTTGGCATTGTGACATTTGTACTGTAGATCAGCCTGGAAGTGGGAAATGCACTGCAGCAAATTTTGTTTTTGTTTTTTTTTTTTGCTTTTTTTTAAAACGTTAAAAGTTAATTCAGAGTGTCATTTATTATTCAACCCCTCAAACCACAAGAATTCTGTTTGGTCCCCCTAAAGTATTAAGAAGTAATTCAGGC
The DNA here is from genome assembly GCF_046119375.1 of Phyllobates terribilis. NCBI lineage: Eukaryota > Metazoa > Chordata > Amphibia > Anura > Dendrobatidae > Phyllobates > Phyllobates terribilis. The sequence continues at coordinate 357,448 of NW_027363247.1, forward strand.
ACCAAGAATAATGAGCTTCACATGTGTGGATTAAAGATCTCTTTTGCCAGCCTTTTCTGACTATTTAAGACCCTCCCCAAACTTGTGAACAGCACTCAGACATGGTCAACATGGGAAAGACAAAGGAGCATTCCAAGGCCATCAGAGACAAGATCGTGGAGGGTCACAAGGCTGGCAAGGGGTACAAAACCCTTTACAAGGAGTTGGGCCTACCTGTCTCCACTGTTGGGAGCATCATCCGTAAGTGGAAGGCTTATGGAACTACTGTTAGCCTTCCACGGCCAGGACAGCCTTTGAAAGTGTCCTCCCGTGCCGAGGCCAGGCTTGTCCGAAGAGTCAGGGCTAACCCAAGGACAACAAGGAAGGAGCTCCGGGAAGATCTCATGGCAGTGGGGACATTGGTTTCAGTCAATACCATAAGTAACGTACTCCACCGCAATGGTCTCTGTTCCAGACGAGCCCGTAAGGTACCTTTACTTTCAAAACGTCATGTCAAGGCTCGTCTACAGTTTGCTCATGATCACTTGGAGGACTCTGAGACAGACTGGTTCAAGGTTCTATGGTCTGATGAGACCAAGATCGAGATCTTTGGTGCCAACCACACACGTGACGTTTGGAGACTGGATGGCACTGCATACGACCCCAAGAATACCATCCCTACAGTCAAGCATGGTGGTGGCAGCATCATGCTGTGGGGCTGTTTCTCTGCCAAGGGGCCTGGCCATCTGGTCCGCATCCATGGGAAGATGGATAGCACAGCCTACCTGGAGATTTTGGCCAAGAACCTCCGCTCCTCCATCAAGGATCTTAAGATGGGTCGTAATTTCATCTTCCAACAAGACAACAACCCAAAGCACACAGCCAAGAAAACCAAGGCCTGGTTCAATAGGGAAAAAGTCAAGGTGTTGGAGTGGCCTAGTCAGTCTCCTGACCTTAACCCAATTGAAAACTTGTGGAAGGAGCTCAAGAATAAAGTCCACATGAGACACCCAAAGAACCTAGATAACTTGGAGAAGATCTGCATGGAGGAGTGGGCCAAGATAACTCCACAGACCTGTGCCGGCCTGATCAGGTCTTATAAAAGACGATTATTAGCTGTAATTGCAAACAAGGGTTATTCCACAAAATATTAAACATAGGGGTTGAATAATAATTGACCCACACTTTTATGTTTAAAATTTAATAAAATTTAACTGAGCAACATAACTTTTTGGTTTGTAAGATTTATGCTTCTGTTCATAAAACCTACTCTCATTTGCAGTTTGAAGGCTCTAACTTATTTGCATCTTATCAAACCAGCTAAATCTGCAGGGGGTTGAATACTACTTGTAGGCACTGTATATACAAGGATGGGGGAGAAACATATATACAAGGATGGGGGAGCAGGATATATACAAGGATGGGGGAGCAGGACATATACAAGAATGGGGGAGCAGAATATATACAAGGATGGGGGAGCAGCATATATACAAGAATGGGGGAGCAACATATATACAAGTATGAGGGAGCAGCACATATACAAGGATGGGGGAGCAGAATATATACAAGGATGGGGGAGCAACATATATACAAGGATGGGGGAGCAGCACATATACAAGGATGGGGGAGCATATTCATGGGTGGGCATGTACCAGGATGAAGGATGGGAGACGACAACATATCTACAAGGATGGGGGGCAGCATATCTACAAGGATGGGGGAGCAGCATATCTACAAGGATGGGGGGCAGCATATATACAAGGATGGGGGAGCAACATATATACCAGGATGGGGGAGCAGCATATATGCCAGGATGGGGGAGCAACATATATACAAGGATGAGGGAGCAGCATATATACAATGATGGGGGAGCAGCATATATACAAGAATGGGGGAGAAGCATATATACAAGGATGGGGGAGCAGCATATATACAAGAATGGGGGAGAAGCATATATACAAGGATGGGGGAGCAGCATATATACAAGGATGGGGGAGCAGCATATATACAAGGATGAGGGAGCAGCATATATACAAGAATGGGGGAGCAACATATATACAAGGATGATATACAAAGATGGGGGAGCAGCACATATACAAGGATGGGAGAGCATATTTATGGGTGGGCATGTACCAGGATGAAGGATGGGAGACGACAGCATATCTACAAGGATGGGGGGCAGCATATCTACAAGGATGGGGGGCAGCATATATACAAGGATGGTGGAGCAGCATATATACCAGGATGGGGGAGCAGCATATATACAAGGATGGGGGAGCAGCATATCTACAAGGATGAGGGAGCTACATATATACAAGGATGGGGGAACAGCATACATACAAGAATGGGGGAGCAGCATATATACAAGGATGGGGGAGCAGCATATATACAAGGATAGGGGAGCAGCATATATACAATGATGGGGGAGCAGCATATATACCAGGATGTGGGAGCAGCATATCTACAAGGATGGGAGAGAAACATATATACAAGGATGGGGGAGCAGCATATATACACGAATGGGGGAGCAGAATATATACAAGAATGGGGGAGCAGCATATATACAAGGATGGGGGAGCAGCATGTCTACAAGAATGGGGGAGAAACATATACAGGGTGGTCCAAAAGTAGGTGGACAGAAAGTGTAATAAGGTTATGAAGGGGGAGATTTATCATACACTAAACTGCAGCCGCCTGTCTGGATCATCCTCCAATAAACCATGAATTAGACGTGGACGATAAGCTTACCGCCCAATAGATTTCAGGATTCGCATGATAGAAGCTCGTGAAATTCCAATTCCAAAGAGGCTCTTCTGGAGGACTTTTTTGGACTCTTAACAAATGTTTCAGCAACAAGTTGTTTATTATCTTCTGTACAGACTGTTTTGGGTCGACCAGCTTTTGGAGCATTAAGGATTGAGCCAGTGATATTGAATTTGTCACGAATGCGGTAAATGGTTTGTCTCTTTGGGGCTTGAGTACCAAATGTTTCAACCTAATTTGCTCTAACGGTTTCAGCATTTTGAGATTTCCAATACTCTGTTAAAATACATTTTCTTTAATCTGTATTTAAATTATTTGCCATTATGTGTTATCTGAATTATCTAAAAAGAAAACAGATTTAGGGGAGATCTATCTGTGAAAACTAGATCTGTGAAACTGGCTCAGTTGCCCTTAGCAACCAATCAGATTCCACCTTTCATTTTCCCAACAGTTTATTATGAATGAAAAGTGGAATCTGATTGATTGCTAAGGGCAATTGAGCCAGTTTCACTTTACACCATGTTTGATAAATCTCCTCCTTCATAACCTTATTACACTTTCTGTCCACCTACTTTTGGACCACCCTGTATACAATAATGGGGGAGAAGCATATCTACAAGGATGGGGGAGCAGCATATATACAAGGATGGGGGAGCAGCATATATACAAGGATAGGGGAGCAAAATATATACTAGGATGGGGGAGCAGCATATATACAAGGATGGGGGAGCAGGATATATACAAGAATGGGGGAGCAGCATATATAACAAGATGGGGGAGCAACATATATACAAGGATGGGGGAGAAACATATATACAAGGATGGGGGAGCAGGATATATACAAGGATGGGGGAGCAGGACATATACAAGAATGGGGGAGTAGAATATATACAAGGATGGGGGAGCAGCATATATACAAGAATGGGGGAGCAACATATATACAAGTATGATGGAGCAGCACATATACAAGGATGGGGGAGCAGAATATATACAAGGATGGGGGAGCAACATACATACAAGGATGGGGGAGCAGCACATATACAAGGATGGGGGAGCATATTCATGGGTGGGCATGTACCAGGATGAAGGATGGGAGACGACAACATATCTACAAGGATGGGGGGCAGCATATCTACAAGGATGGGGGAGCAGCATATCTACAAGGATGGGGGGCAGCATATATACAAGGATGGGGGAGCAACATATATACCAGGATGGGGGAGCAGCATATATGCCAGGATGGGGGAGCAACATATATACAAGGATGAGGGAGCAGCATATATACAATGATGGGGGAGCAGCATATATACAAGAATGGGGGAGAAGCATATATACAAGGATGGGGGAGCAGAATATATACAAGAATGGGGGAGAAGCATATATACAAGGATGGGGGAGAAGCATATATACAAGGATGGGGGAGCAGCATATATACAAGAATGGGGGAGCAACATATATACAAGGATGATATACAAGGATGGGGGAGCAGCACATATACAAGGATGGGGGAGCATATTTATGGGTGGGCATGTTCCAGGATGAAGGATGGGAGACGACAGCATATCTACAAGGATGGGGGGCAGCATATCTACAAGGATGGGGGGCAGCATATATACAAGGATGGTGGAGCAGCATATATACCAGGATGGGGGAGCAGCATATATACAAGGATGGGGGAGCAGCATATCTACAAGGATGAGGGAGCTACATATATACAAGGATGGGGGAACAGCATACATACAAGAATGGGGGAGCAGCATATATACAAGGATGGGGGAGCAGCATATATACAAGGATAGGGGAGCAGCATATATACAATGATGGGGGAGCAGCATATATACCAGGATGGGGGAGCAGCATATCTACAAGGATGGGGGAGAAACATATATACAAGAATGGGGGAGCAGCATTTATACACGAATGGGGGAGCAGAATATATACAAGAATGGGGGAGCAGCATATATACAAGGATGGGGGAGCAGCATGTCTACAAGAATGAGGGAGAAACATATACAGGGTGGTCCAAAAGTAGGTGGACAGAAAGTGTAATAAGGTTATGAAGGGGGAGATTTATCATACACTAAACTGCAGCCACCTGTCTGGATCATCCTCCAATAAACCATGAATTAGACGTGGACGATAAGCTTTCCGTCCAATAGATTTCAGGATTCGCATGATAGAAGCTCGTGAAATTCCAATTCCAAAGAGGCTCTTCTGGTGGAGTTTTTTGGACTCTTAACAAATGTTTCAGCAACAAGTTGTTTATTATCTTCTGTACAGACTGTTTTGGGTCGACCAGCTTTTGGAGCATTAAGGATTGAGCCAGTGATATTGAATTTGTCACGAATGCGGTAAATGGTTTGTCTCTTTGGGGCTTGAGTACCAAATGCTTCAACCTAATTTGCTCTAACGGTTTCAGCATTTTGAGATTTCCAATACTCTGTTAAAATACATTTTCTTTAATCTGTATTTAAATTATTTGCCATTATGTGTTATCTGAATTATCTAAAAAGAAAACAGATTTAGGGGAGATCTATCTGTGAAAACTAGATCTGTGAAACTGGCTCAGTTGCCCTTAGCAACCAATCAGATTCCACCTTTCATTTTCCCAACAGTTTATGATGAATGAAAAGTGGAATCTGATTGATTGCTAAGGGCAATTGAGCCAGTTTCACTTTACATCATGTTTGATAAATCTCCCCCTTCATAACCTTATTACACTTTCTGTCCACCTACTTTTGGACCACCCTGTATACAATAATGGGGGAGAAGCACACCTGCAAGGATGGGGGAGCAGCATATATACAAGGATGGGGGAGCAAAATATATACTAGGATGGGGGAGCAGCATACATACAAGGATGGGGGAGCAGAATATATACAAGGATGGGGAAGCAGGATATATACAAGGATGGGGGAGCAGAATATATACGAGGATGGGGGAGCAGCGTATATACAAGGATGGGGATCAGAATATATACAAGGATGGGGGAGAAACATATATACAAGGATGGGGGAGAAACATATATACAAGGATGGGGGAGCAGCATATATACAAGGATGGGGGAGCAGAATATATAGAAGGATGGGGGAGCAGCATATATACAAGGATGGGGGAGCAACATATCTACAAGGATGGGGGAGCAAAATATATACAAGGATGGAGGTGCAGCATATATACAAGTATGAGGGAGCAACATATATACAAGGATGGGGGAGCAGCATATATACAAGTATGGGGGAGCAACATATATACAAGGATGGGGGGCAGCATATATACAAGGATGGGGAAGCAATATATATACAAGGATGGGGGAGCAGCATACATACAAGGATGGAGGAGCAGCATATATACAAGTATGGGGGAGCAACATATATACAAGGATGGGGGAGCAGCATATATACAAGGATGGGGGAGCAATATATATACAAGGATGGGGGAGGAGCATATATACAAGGATGGGGGAGCAGCATATATACAAGGATGGGGGAGCAACATATATACAAGGATGGGGAAGCAACATATATACAAGGATAGAGAGCAACATATTTACAAGGATGGAGAGCAACATATATACAAGGATGGGGGAGCAACATATATACAAGGATAGGGGAGCAGCATATATACCAGGATGGGGGAGAAACATATATACAAGAATGGTGGAGGAGCATATATAAAAGGATGGGGGAGAAGCATATATACAAGGATGGGGGAGCAGCATATATACAAGGATGGGGGAGCAGCATATATACAAGGATGGGGGAGCAGCATATATACAAGGATGGGGAGCAGCATATATACAAGAATGGGGGAGCAGCATATCTACAAGGATGGGGGAACAACATATCTACAAGGATGGGGGAGCAACATATATACAAGGATGGGGGAGCAGCATATATACAAGAATGGGGGAGCAGCATATATACAAGGATGGGGGAGCAGCATATATACAAGGATGGGGGAGCAGCATATATACAAGGATGGGGGAGCAGCATATCTACAATGATGGGGGAGCAAAATATCTACAAGAATGGGGGAGCTGCATATATACAAGGATGGGGGAGCAGAATATATACAAGGATGGGTGAGAAACATATATACAAGGATAGGGGAGTATATTCATGGGTGGGCATGTACCAGTATGAAGGATGGGAGATGACAACATATCTACAAGAATGGGGGAGCAACATATCTACAAGAATGGGGGAGCAGCAAATATACAAGAATGGGGGAGCAACATATATACAAGGATGGGGGAGCAGCATATATTCAAGGATGGGGGAGCAGAATATATACAAGGATGGGGGAGCAGCATATCTACAAGGATGGGGGAGAAATATATATACAAGAATGGGGGAGCAGCATATATACAAGGATTGGGGAGCAACATATATACAAGAATAGGGGAGCAGAATATATACAAGGATGGGGGAGCAGCATATATACAAGGGTGGGGGAGCAGAATATATACAAGGATGGGGGAGAAACATATATACAAGGATGGGGGAGCAGAATATATACAAGGATGGGGGAGCAACATATCTACAAGAATGGGGGAGCAGCATATATACAAGGATGGGGGAGCAGCATATATACAAGGATGGTGGAGCAACATATATACAAGGATGGGGGAGCAACATATATACAAGGATGGGGGAGCAACATATATACAAGGATGGAGGAGCAGCATATATACAAGGATGGGGGAGCAGCATATATACATGGATGGGGGAGCAAAATACATACAAGGATGGGGAGCAGCATATATACAAGGATGGGGGAGCAACATATATACAAGGATGGGGGAGCAGCATATATACAAGGATGGGGGAGCAGCATATATGCAAGAATGGGGGAGCAGAATATATACAAGGATGTGGGAGAAACATATACAAGGATGGGGGAGCAGCATATATACAAGAATGGTGGAGCAGAATATATACAAGGATGGGGGATCAGCATATATACAAGAATGGGGGTGCAGCATATATACAAGGATAGGGGAGCAACATATCTACAAGAATGGGTGAACAACATATATACAAGGATGGGGGAGCATATTCATGGTTGGGCATGTACCAGGATGAAGGATGGGAGACGACAACATATCTACAAGGATGGGCGAGCAGCATATCTACAAGAATGGGGGAGCAGAATATAAAGAAGGATGGGGGAGCAGCATATATACAAGGATGGGGGTGCAACATATATACAAGGATGAGGGAGCAGAATATATACAAGGATGGGGGAGTAGAATATATACAAGGATGGGGGAGCAGCATATATACAAGGATGGAGAGCAACATACATACACGGATGGAGAGCAGCATATATACAAGGATGGGGGAGCAGAATATATACAAGGATGGGGGAGCAGCATATATACAAGGATAGGGGAGCAGCATATATACAATGATGGGGGAGCAGCATATATACCAGGATGGGGGAGCAGCATATCTACAAGAATGGGGGAGAAACATATATACAAGGATGAGGGAGCAGCATATATACACGAATGGGGGAGCAGAATATATACAAGAATGGAGGAGCAGCATATATACAAGGATGGGGGAGCAGCATATATACAAGGATGGGGGAGCAGCATGTCTACAAGGATGGGGGAGAAACATACAGGGTGGTCCAAAAGTAGGTGGACAGAAAGTGTAATAAGGTTATGAAGGGGGAGATTTATCATACACTAAACTGCAGCCGCCTGTCTGGATCATCCTCCAATAAACCATGAGTTAGACGTGGACGATAAGCTTTCCACCCAATAGATTTCAGGATTCGCATGATAGAAGCTCGTGAAATTCCCAATTCCAAAGAGGCTCTTCTGGTTTACTTTTTTGGACTCTTAACAAATGTTTCAGCAACAAGTTGTTTATTATCTTCTGTACAGACTGTTTTGGGTCGACCAGTTTTTGGAGCATTAAGGATTGAGCCAGTGATATTGAATTTGTCACGAATGCGATAAATGGTTTGTCTCTTTGGGGCTTGAGTACCAAATGTTTCAACCCAATTTGCTCTAACGGTTTCAGCATTTTGAGATTTCCAATACTCTGTTGAAATACATTTTCTTTAATCTGTATTTAAATTATTTGCCATTATGTGTTATCTGAATTATCTAAAAAGAAAACAGATTTAGGGCAGATCTATCTGTGAAAACTAGATCTGTGAAACTGGCTCAGTTTCCCTTAGCAACCAATCAGATTCCACCTTTCATTTTCCAAAGAGTTTATGATGAATGAAAAGTGGAATCTGATTGATTGCTAAGGGCAATTGAGCCAGTTTCACTTTACACCATGTTTGATAAATCTCCCCCTTCATAACCTTATTACACTTTCTGTCCACCTACTTTTGGACCACCCTGTATACAATAATGGGGGAGAAGCATATCTACAAGGATGGGGGAGCAGCATATATACAAGGATGGGGGAGCAGCATATATACAAGGATAGGGGAGCAAAATATATACTAGGATGGGGGAGCAGCATATATACAAGGATGGGGGAGCAGAATATATACAAGGATGGGGAAGCAGGATATATACAAGGATGGGGGAGCAGAATATATACATGGATGGGGGAGCAGCGTATATACAAGGATGGGGAGCAGAATATATACAAGGATGGGGGAGAAACATATATACAAGGATGGGGGAGAAACATATATACAAGGATGGGGGAGCAGCAAATATACGAGGATGGAGAGCACCATATATACAAGGATGGGGGAGCAGCATATATACAAGAATGGGGGAGCAGCATATATACAAGGATGGGAGAGCAGCATATATAGAAGGATGGGGGAGCAGCATATATACAAGGATGGGGGAGCAGCATATCTACAAGAATGGGGGAGCAGAATATATACAAGGATGGGGGAGCAGCATATATACAAAGATGGGGAAGCAACATATATACAAGGATGGGGGAGCAGCATACATACAAGGATGGAGGAGCAGCATATATATAAGTATGTGTGAGCAACATATATACAAGGATGGGGGAGCAATATATATACAAGGATGGGGGAGCAACATATATACAAGGATGGAGAGCAACATATTTACAAGGATGGGGGAGCAACATATATACAAGGATGGGGGAGCAACATATATACAAGGATGGGGGATCAAAATATATACAAGGATGGATAGCAACATATTTACAAGGATGGAGAGCAACATATATACAAGGATGGGGGAGCATCATATATACAAGGATAGGGGAGCAGCATATATACCAGGATGGGGGAGAAACATATATACAAGAATATGGGAGCAGCATATATACAAGGATGGGGGAGCAGAATATAAAGAAGGATGGGGGAGCAGCATATATACAAGGATGGGGGAGCAACATATATACAAGGATGGGGGAGCAGAATATATACAAGGATGGGGGAGTAGAATATATACGAGGATGGGGGAGCAGCATATATACAAGGATGGAGAGCAACATATATACACGGATGGAGAGCAGCATATATACAAGGATGGGGGAGCAGAATATATACAAGGATGGGGGAGCAGCATATATACAAGGATGGGGGAGCAGCATATATACAAGGATGGGGGAGCAGCATATATACAAGGATGGAGAGCAACATATATACACGGATGGATAGCAGCATATATACAAGGTGTAGCGCCGGCGTCCCTGCCCTCTGCTAGTCAGGGACGCTCTTCCCCTCACCTCTCTGCTCCGTGCCCGGCGTCCTCCTCCCGCTCTCCTGGCAGCGCGCGCTCCTACCCGGCCACTGTGCTTAGGGCGCGCGCGCGCGCTCTCCCTCCCTCTTAAAGGGGCCGCGTGCGCCGTCCTAAAGAGTCCCCGGCCAATGGCTGGATGACTTCACCATATATAAGGCACCTCCTCCAAAATGGAGGTGCCCGAGCAATGTTGTTGCACTGTTCACTACTCTGCTTCAGCCCTCAGGTCCCGTTGCCAGTTACCTGCCAGATACCTGCCAGATTCCTGCCAGCTTGCTGTCTTATTCCTGCCTGATATTCTGCTACCTGCCTGCTAGCCTGAGGTCCGAAGGTCTGCCTTGCAACTCCTGTCAGTCTGTCTAAGGACCAGCTTGCCCGCTCACCTGGGAGCGCACATCAGCTACCTGCCTGCTTGCCTGAGGTCCGCCGGTGCCTTCCAACTCCTGTCAGTCTGTCTATGGACCAGCTTGCCCGCTCACCTGGGAGCGCACATCTGCTACCTGCCTGCTAGCCTACCTGGAGGCTCCGCCGTCACGTGCTGTGACCACCTGCCTGTCCAGTGACTCCTGCCCGCTCACCTGGGAGCGCTCATCCGCTGCCTGTCTGCTAGCCTACCTGGAGGCTCTGCCGTCACGTGCTGTGACCACCCGCCTGTCCAGAGACTTCTGCCCGCTCACCTGGGAGCGCTCATCTGCCGCCTGTCTGTTGGTCTTCCTGGAGGCTCCGCCGTCACATGCTGTGACCACCCGTTTATCCAGAGACTCTCGCCTGCTCACCTGGGAGCTCACGTCTACCATCAGCCGCCACAGGTCGTACCACCCCTTTACCCAGAGACTGCCCCGGTCACTTGCCGTGACTTCCTGCCCGTTCATCCAGAGACTGACCCGGTCACTTGCCGTGACCTCCTGCCCGTTCATCCAGAGACTGCCCCGGTCACTTGCCGTGACCTCCTGCCCGTTCATCCAGAGACTGCCCCGGTCACTTGCCGTGACCTCCTGCCCGTTCATCCAGAGACTGCCCCGGTCACTTGCCGTGACTCCCAGCCCGTTCACTCAGAGACTGTCCCGGTCACCTGCTGTGACTGCGTGCCCGTCTTCCCTGGTCGCCACCCGCTCCCTTACAAGGACCGCCCCCTTGTACAGTAGCTCAGAGGTTCCGCCTCCCAGACCCGTTACACAAGGATGGGGGAGCAGCATATATACAAGGATGGGAGAGCAGCATATCTACAAGGATGGGGGAGCAGCATATCTACAAGGATGGGGGAGCAGCATATCTACAACGATGGGGGAGCAACATATATACAAGAATGGGGGAGCAGCATATATACAAGGATGGGAGAGCAGCATATATACAAGGATGGGGGAGCAGAATATATACAAGGATGGGGAAGCAGCATATCTACAACGATGGGGGGAGCAACATATAAACAAGAATGGGAGAGCAAAATATATACAAGGAAGGGGGAGCAGCATATATACAAGGATGGGGGAGCAGCATATATACAAGGATGGGGGAGAAACATATATACAAGGATGGTGGAGCATATTCATGGGTGGGCATGTACCAGGATGAAGGATGGGAGATGACAACATATCTACAAGGATGGGGGAGCAGCATATATACAAGTATGGGGGAGCAACATATCTACAAGAATTGGGGAGCAGCATATATACAAGGATTGGGGAGCAGAATATATATAAGGATGGGGGAGCAGCATATCTACAAGGATGGGGGAGCAACATATATACAAGGATGGGGGAGCAACATATATACAAGGATGGGGAGCAACATATATACAAGGATGGGGGAGCAACATATATACAAGGATGGAGAGCAACATATTTACAAGGATGGAGCGCAACATATATACAAGGATGGGGCAGCAGCATATATACAAGGATGGGGGAGAAACATATATACAAGAATGGGGGAGCAGCATATATACAAGGATGGGGGAGCAGCATATATACAAGGATGGGGAGGAGCATATATACTAGGATGGGGGAGCAACATATATTCAAGGATGGGGGAGCAGCATATATACAAGAAAGGGGGAGCAGAATATATACAAGGATGAGGGAGCAGCATATATACAAGGATGGGGGAGCAGCATATATACAAGGATGGGGGAGCAGCAGATCTACAAGGATGGGGGAGCAACAAATCTACAAGAATGGGGGAGCAGCATATATACAAGAATGGGGGAGCAGCATATATACAAGGATGGGAGAGCAGAATATACACAAGGATGGGGGAGAAACATATATACAAGGATGGGGGAGTATATTCATGGGTGGGCATGTACCAGGATGAAGGATGGGAGACGACAACATATCTACAAGAATGGGGGAGCAACATATCTACAATGATGGGGGAGCAGCATATATTCAATGATGGGGGAGCAGAATATATACAAGGATGGGGGAGCAGCATATCTACAAGGATGGGGGAGAAATATATATACAAGGATGGGGGAGCAGCATATATACAAGGATGGGGGAGCAGCATATATACAAGGATGGGGGACCAACACATATACAAGGATGGGGGAGAAACATATATACAAGGATGGGGGAGCAACTTATCTACAAGAATGGGGGAGCAGCATATATACAAGGATGGGGGAGCAGCATATATACAAGGATGGGGGAGCAGCATATATACAAGGCTGGGGGAGCAACATATATACAAGGATGGGGGAGCAGCATGTATACAAGGATGGGGGAGCAGCATATATACAAGGATGGGGGAGCAGAATATATACAATTATGGGGGAGAAACATAAACAAGGATGGGGGAGCAGCATATCTACAAAAATGGGGGAACAACATATATACAAGGATGGGGGAGCAGCATATATACAAGGACGGGGGAGCAGCATATATACAAGGATGGGGGAGCAGCATGTATACAAGGATAGGGGAGCAACATATATAAAAGGATGGGGGAGCAGAATATATACAAGGATGGGGGAGCAGCATATATACAAGGATGGAGAGCAACATATATACAAGGATGGAGAACAACATATATACAAGGATGGTGGAGCAGCATATATACAAGGATGGGGAAGCAACATATATACAAGGATGGTGGAGCAGAATATATACAAGGATGGGGGAGCAGCATATATACAAGGATGGGGGAGCAACATATATGCAAGGATGTGGGAGCAACATATATACAAGGATGGGGGCGCAGCATATATACAAGGATGGGGGAGAAGGATATATACAAGGATGGGGGAGCAGGATATATACTAGAATGGGGAGCAGAATATATACAAGGATGGGGGAGCAGCATATATACAAGAATGGGGGAGCAACATATATACAAGGATGGGGGAGCAGCACATATACAAGGATGAGGGAGCAGCACATAAACAAGAATGGGGGAGCATATTCATGGGTGAGCATGTACCAGGATGAAGTATGGGAGACGACAACATATCTACAAGGATGGGGGGCAGCATATCTACAAGGATGGGGGAGCAGCATATCTACAAGGATGGGGGAGCAACATATATGCAAGGATGGGGGAGCAGCACATATACAAGGATGAGGGAGCAGCACATATACAAGGATGGCGGAGCATATTCATGGGTGGGCATGTACCAGGATGAAGGATGGGAGACGACAACATATCTACAAGGATGGGGGGCAGCATATCTACAAGGATGGGGGAGCAGCATATCTACAAGGATGGGGGAGCAGCATATCTACAAGTATGGGGGGCAGCATATATACAAGGATGGGCGAGCAACATATATACAAGGATGGTGGAGCAGCATATGTACCAGGATGGGGGAGCAGCATATATACAAGGATGGGGGAGCAACATATATACAAGGATGAGGGAGCAGCATATATACAAGGATGGGGGAGCAGCTTATATACAAGAATGGGGGAGCAGCATATATACAAGTGTTATAGCAGAAGATGAGGCCCCTCAAATTCAAAGACCCCATCTATGCTATATAAGTCTGAAAGTTACTTTAGGTCAAAATAACACCAGCCGTGAATGTTCCTTCTTGAATCAATAATGCGTCCTTGCTAGTCATCAGAATGTATCTGATTAAATGTGTCTAATTTAATGTGTCCGATTGAATGTTTCAACACAAGCATAGACAGCATAAGAATAGAAACTAGTCTTTGTGTGCTAAAATTGTATAATCAAACCATATAAGGTAAATTCGTTTCCTGCCTTCAGAGTGGATATAAAGCCATGCTTTGTAATAAAGTTTAGAGCTTGTTTGACACACATCTTGTCCTGTGTCTCAGTCTCTCCGAGCTCGTAATCCAAAGGATAGAAGACTCAGAATGCAGTGACCACAGCTGGCGCCTCGAACAGGGACCTTGAGTTAATCTACCCAGGGGTGCTCGACCGGTCCGAGACGTGGGACTAGTGAAGCTCTCTGTTGGTGATATATACAGCGCTGAGGTAAGAATAACTGTTATATTCTACCTAATTATATCACTGCATAGAAGAGACTCCCTCACCCCCGAGCGGTCGGCTCCCCAGGTAATTCACAGATTGTTGTCTGGCTCAGGTCCCTTTGAACCAGTAGAATTCCCTCAGATAAATTGACAGTCCTGCCTTCTATCCTTTGGAAAAACTTAAGAATGAAAGTATGGATCCGATGATTGTGTTGTGGGTGTGTCTCGGGATTGGTGTTTTTGGTCTGTTTTTCTGGTTGGCGTATAAGTCCTGGAAGGCTAGTAGTGGAATGGTTCAGAAACCTTTGTGGCCCATTGTCTAAGTGACCATTGTCTAAGTGACTGAGGAGTCTACTCTAAGTGAGGAGAACCGAAAAAAAATGGGGAACCAAAATGCCAAGGAAGGCATTATAGCCAAAGACTTAGTGGTACGCTGAGAAGGGAAACAGGCACTGATTGGAATTGACAAAATATTGTGTAAAGCGGGAATGAATGAGAATGGAGAGATGAACGGAGAGAAATGGAAATCCTTCTTTAACTGCTATCATGGATGGCTGAAAGATAAGGGTCTGTTGGAGACAGTGGATGTATGGATGAATGCATGCGCTCATTTTAAAGGAAAAATTGAAGAATTAGGAGACGGACGTTACAGACTGACAAAAACCGGAATGACAGATTTTTCTCCCTGTCCGCTCCCGACGTCACCCAGCTCACCCTCACCCCAGTACCAGAATTCTCAGGAACCCAATTGTTGGGTTTGCCCCAGATGTGGACAGCAGAACCCCTTGACAGTAGACATCTGTGTGGCATGTGGAGGATCGAGACCCCACCCAGCTAGTCTATTCCCAATGAGGACGGTAGTTGTGCCAGGAGCACCGGGAGCAGCAGCGGCAGCAGCAGGGGGGGATGCAGTTGTTCCAGGTCAGGAAGCTCGCACAATGTTAATGTATAGACCATGGAGTCCTTCAGAGCAGTTGGCATTGATCTCCCAGCTGCCAGACCCATCCCAGTCCCCTATGGGTTTCGCTAGAATGATCACCACCATACAGGATACGTACCATGCCACTAGAATAGATCTGCAAGGGGTAATTAAAGGGAAATTGGCAGATGAAGCTCGGTATGACAGACTGACAGACGAAACTTATAAACAATATGACAGTAGAACGGGCCCTGATGTAGCGGAGGCTAATGATGCAGCAGCCGGGGTTCTGTACGTAAAAGCGTTGGTAAAAGCATGTAAAGATAGGCAAGCAGAAAACCAAGTTACACTAGAAGATAGAGTGCAGGGGAAGGAGGAAGATCCTAAGGATTATTTCTATGCATTAAAGAAAACCTGGTCAGAAATGGGGTTCAACCCCGGAAATAAGACTAGTGAGAGGGTATTAGCAAGTGCTTTCATGAATGGACTAAAGAAGGAGATTGCAGAGAAGATAAAAGCAAGTAGACCGGACTAGAGATCAGTGAAGGCAGAAGATTTAGCTAGAATAGCTCAGGGGGCACAGCATGACATAGCGCAGGCAAAAAGAGCTGCCAGAATACACATAGTAGAGACGACCCCCAGAAACAACAGAGGCAGAGGACGGACTGCAGGAGGAGGACAGAAACTGTGTTACGGATGTAGAAAGCCAGGACATTTTAGAAAGGACTGTGGGACCAACCCGTATCCAAATGCTCAGAGTACGGGTCCTCCAGCTGACCAAACAACGCCCCCATAGGATGAGGGTAGCTTGCACATGAACCCCCTCATCTCCTTACCCCCAACTCCCAGTTGTATAGTGCAGGTGAACATACCAGGGGGACATGAAATCGATTTCCAAGTAGATACGGGAGCCGACAATTCAGTAATTACGCAAGGTGATTGGCCATACACTGACACTGATTTTTCACATCATGTCATTGCCACCCCCTTCAATTCCCTGTCTGTCCTGCTCCCTGTCACTAAAAGAATTCCCCTGCAAATTCAAGGAGATACTGTACATAGCCAGCTCATGGTATCGCCCCGAGGCCAATGTAATCTATTGGGAAATGATGTGTTGTCCCAATTACAAGCACATATTGAGTATCATCCCGATGGCACTGTCACCATGACCCCAGGTTTAAAACCAAGTACCCTTTGCAAAATTATGTCACTAGATATTGCCAGCATAGAAGAGAAAAATGAGTTTCCCCCGATATTGGAGCATGCTGTACCACATGATTTTTGGGCCTCAGACAAAACAGATGTTGGTAGGTTAAGAGTTCAACCAGTAATGGTAAAATTAAAACCAGGAGCAATTTTGCCTCAACAGAAGCAGTATCCCCTTAGCTCGGCTCAGGAGAATGCCATAGCCCAGCAAGTCCAAAAATTACTACACAGGGGAGTCCTAGTCAAAACCCAGTCCCCTTGCAACACTCCCCTGTTCCCAGTAAAGAAAAAGAGCGTGCCAGGACAACCAGACGCATATAGAATGGTCCATGACCTCCGGTTGGTTAACAAAGCCACAGAACTTCTAACACCAGTTGTGCCCAACCCGCATACTCTTCTGTCACAGATACCTTCTAACTCTCTTTGTTTTTCAGTGGTCGATTTGGCAAATGCATTTTTCAGTGTACCATTACATCCTGACTGCCAGTACTTGTTTGCTTTCACGTTCCAGGGCAGTCAATATACATGGACGGTGTTGTCACAGGGTGCCCAGAATTCACCCACAATGTAAACTGCAAGTCTGCACGAAATACTGGAGGGATGGTCTGAACCACATATCGTTGTTTTGCAATATGTCGATGACCTGCTCATTTGTGCCCCTTCTAGGAAACAATGTCATAGTGCAACTATATCGCTTATGTTGTTTCTTTATCACGCTGGCTGCAAGGCATCGAAAGATAAGCTTCAGTTTTGTAAATCTTCAGTCACCTTTTTGGGACATTGCATTACACCAGGAGCCCGCCATTTAACAAATGCACGTAAACAAGCAGTACAGGCATTCACCGTCCCCATTAATGTTGCAGCCCTCAGAACTTTTCTTGGACTTGTTTCCTATTGCAGACAGTGGATTCATGCCGTCTCTATTTAGATGCAGCCCCTCTATGACTGTCTTACCCCAACACCTTTTGTACTAACACCAGAGGCAATAGACTGTTTTTATTCTCTCAAAAACCGTATTTTGGCTGCTCCAGCTTTGGGTACCCCTAATTATGAGCTCCCATTTACTCTGTACCTTCATGAACAAGCCGGACATGCAGCAGGAGTTTTAACTCAAACACACGGTGATAATCAGAGACCTGTTGCCTATTTTAGTGGCAGATTAGACGCGGTAGCCAGAGGTGCACCATCCTGTGTACGTGCTCTGCATGCTGTTGGACTATTACTCCATAAATCCGCAGACATTGTTCTTGACCACCTGCTCACCGTTCTAACACCTCATGATGTCTACACTATATTGAATCAAGTGCAACCCTCTCACCTCTCAGCAGCACGTCATCTTAGGTTACAATGTGCACTGTTAATGCCTCCCAATGTTTCTTTACAGAGGTGTACTACCCTGAATCCAGCAACTTTGTTACCTCTCTCGGATCTGAAGGAGGGGTCAGGTACTGTGCTTTTTAAGGAAGATCCAAGAGAGGAAGTTCCTCATGACTGTGTACGAATGATGGCACAAGAAACGGCAGGTTTGCCTACTGTATTTGAACATGAATTACAAAATGCAGATTTTGAATTTTTTGTAGATGGATCCCGTCATCAGGACGATTCCGGTACTTTCCATACTGGATATGCAGTTGTCTCCCTCAATGCAGTAATCAAGGCAAAACCAATGCTCCCACACCAATCGGCTCAAGAGGCTGAACTTAGGGTCCTAACCGAGGCCTGTAAACTAGCGGAAGGTAATAATGTTAACATTTACACAGATTATAGGTACGCATTCGGTATATCGCATGATTTTGGTCCCATATGGAAGTCAAGAGGTTTCCTGACGGCAGCAGGACACCCCATTAAGAATGCTGATGCGGTCCAGCAGTTAATTGATGCACTACAACTACCCAAAAAGGTAGCTGTCATAAAGGTAAGAGCACATACCAGACGCACCGACCAGGTAAGCAGAGGTAACGTGATGGCAGATGCAGCGGCAAAAACAGCAGCCTGTAAGCCGCAACAAGGGTCAACAGTACGTCAGTTAAGTGCCCCTAAAAACCCCTTTGTGTCGGAGGACATCTTATCCCAAATGCAGGCTCAGGCTCAAAAGGAGGAGGTTGATAAGTGGTTAAAGGAAGGTGCATGCCTGAATGAAGCAAATGGGGTATGGGGGAAAGGGACACGATGATGCCTTCCAAGGGCACTGTACCCAGCAGCTGCCCAGATGCTACATGGGCCGACACACCAATCTAAAACGGCTGTGATGAGTGTGATGCAGAAACATTGGGTGGCACCAGGATTCTCCACCTGTATTGAAAACCTGGTACAAGGGTGCATGATATGTGCTACACATAATCAGGGTAGAGTAGTTAAAACACCACCCAAACACACCCCCCGGCCCCTGTATCCATTCCAGAGACTGCAAATTGATTATATTCAGCTGCCAAAGTCAGGATCATGGGAATATGTGTTGGTCTGTATTGATTTATTCTCAGGATGGCCAGAGGCTTTCCCGATTGCCAAAGCCACGGCTGCGGCAACCGCAAAGAAACTGCTTGCGGAGGTGGTCTGCAGGTATGGGGTACCAGAGGTAATTGAGAGTGACAGAGGTACACACTTCACAAGTGAAATAATGAATGAAGTCATGTCAGCTCTAGGAATTCAACAAGCATTCCACACCCCATATCACCCGCAAAGTAGTGGTAAAGTGGAAAGACTGAATGGGACATTGAAATTAAAAATTCAGAAAGCCATGGCTGAGACAGGAAAACCATGGCCAGACTGTTTACCGCTTGCTCTGTTTTCAGTAAGATACACGCCTAATAGAAAGAATGGACTCTCTCCATATGAGATATTGTTTGGCAGCGTACCCAGCCTAGGGTGTTTCTATCCGCAAGCATTAGAAATGAATAACCATGTGCTAAGTTCCTACGTGAGGGCTTTACACAAAAAGATTAAGCAAGTACATGATAATTAGTGTTGAGCCACCCCCGTAGTGTTCGAGTTCGGTTCGGTTCGTCGAACACCCGTGTGTTCGCCGAACTGTTCGTCGAACTGTTCGTCGAACACCTTCGAACACCGTTAAAACCAATGGCAGGCAAACAAAAACACATAGAAACACATAGAAAACACCTTCAAAGGTGTCCAAAAGCTGACAAACTGCTCAGAAGACACAACTAACACATGGAAAAGTGACAAGTACATATAGTCATGCGAAAAGAAAAGAGGTGGAGGAGTAAAAGGAGGGGGAGACACAGATATAGGCATGTCATGCCCTTCTAAAATCCAAAAAGTGAGAAGCCGAGACGGCCAGTCCGCTCCTGCCCGTGCCACCTCCGTGTCGCCGGGTTTGTGCCAGAGCCGCGGTGAACCCTGACGGCCAGCCCCCCACTCCCAATACTGGTGCCTGTCCGCTGGTGGGTCGAGAGAGCCCCCCTGTGGTGGAGGCAGCTCTAAGCTTTTTAATTTAAATTGTCCCTCTAATTTGAATGAATACACTTTAAATCCATTTACAAGGATCTATTGGAGGGCAAGTCTCATGCCAGCAGCCGCGTAATTCCAGCTCCAGTAGCGTCCACTAAAGCTGCTGCAGTTAAAAAGCTTTTATAAGGATCGAGCTCGGCTGTCCACCGCAAGGCATCCTAGTGCCAGTCCCAGCCCCTATGCCTTGGGGTGCCTCCTGATGCTCTTCACTAAGTATCCCGTGGTCCCGAAGCATTTCCTTTGAAAAAATTAAGTGTCCAAACTACAGGTGGTGTAGCTTGCTTAACAGCCGGGATAATCCGCTGACTAGCAGACACTGCTACTAGGCACAAAATATTTCCTGGGCTAGATGCAGTTAAAAATTTGTAAGTAGATACTCTCGTTGGATGCTGAGAAAGCATTCCATAGAGTCTCCTGGCACGCCATATATGATTCTCTTAAAAAGCTTGGGGTAGGGGTCTAGGGGACCCTTTTATAGCCAAAATCACGGCCCTGTATCACAATACGTCACCTAGGCTGAAGATAAATGGAACTGTAGCACCGAGGGCTCGGTTGCTACAGACGTATTGCACCTCACCCAGAGGTGTGATATCTCACTCTCAGATAAGGATGGAGTGTGGATCAGGACCCGACACCTGCATGCATTACACCACATTGCCGTGGGGCAGGGCGACCAATATGCCCCTGAGATGGGCACGACAGTCCCTGTCCCTGGCTGGAGTGGGGGGAGGGAACACTGAGGAAGGGGAACCCTGCAGTGCAGGAGCAGGGAGGAAGCAGTTCCTGGGTGCATTGAGAAGGGAGTATAAAAGGTGGGCACCATCTTAGTTCAGTGCAGAGAAGTCTGAGCAGAAGTGGCAGGGAGCAGGGGCTCTGCATGAGCTCTACTCCGGAGGCGGGCCTAGTAACAGAGGCCCAGGCCTGCAAGAGGGAGAAGGAAGGAAGAGGAGCGGAGAAGGCTCCAGGAACGAGGAATGAAGGGATCCCAGGGGTGCGGACGGGCGAGTCGCCACCGCATGCCCGAATCCACCTGCGTGGAGGGGTCAGGCCAAAGGGGGAGACCGGTCCCCGAACTAGTGGAGGCAGGAAACGACCCTCAGCTAGAAACCGGAGGCTCTGACATTTTATGTGGCGCAGCCCCTTGCTCCACCCGCTAGGAAGGCACCACATAGGGTCAGGGAAACTGGCGCCAAGTTTACCAAGAGGAGGCCCGAGGCAGCCGGACAGAAGTGTTGGTAAGAAAGGCCAGACAAAGGACACACAAAGGGGGTCCTGTGAAGCGCTCCAAAGTTATCTGGGAGTTGTCTGAGCCCCTCACCTGGTGAGCACAGTACGACGTGGGCAGCCGTTACCTGCAGACGTGGTCAGGATAATAAGAACTGTGAGTAAAGGCCCTGAACTGCATCACTGACTCCGTGTCGTTACTGCTGCTGCCCTGCACCATCACCCCCATCCTCCGCATACACTGCCCTGAGGCTATACTCCTCCCGTGGGGAGTTATGCTACGCTCTGCTGCACCCACAACACCAGCCTTAACGGTCTGCCCTGTAGCGGCGGTTCACTCTGACCGCAATCCACGGGTGGCGTAGTCGGACATTTAAACATCAAAACCACATAAATAGTTCCGCCACCGGTTTGACCGCCCTGAGCCACGGAACCGGATCGCCGCCACGAAGACTACAACCACCAGCATCCACCAAAAAGGGTCCGGCTCCGGGTGTCCCAAGGCCCAGGGGGTGCGTCAGAACATTTTCATCACCTTTCACAATCACCAATGGGACAAGGCAGGGATGTCCTCTGTCCCCTCTCTTATACATCCTAGTGACGGAGCACCTGCTCTCATCAATTCGCCATAACCCCAATATTAGGTGGATTGAGGTGGGAGGCACCGAGTACAAGTGCTCTCTATTTGCTGATGATGTCCTAGTATATATCACTCAATCACATATATCCATCCCTGCTGTTATGGCTGAAATAGATCACTTTGTTACATGGTAAAATTTTAAAATCAATGCAGCGAAGTCTGAGGCCCTCGATGTCTCCCTCCCTAAATCCATATAGGATTCCATCCAGTCCAACTTTCCCTTTGCCTGGCCCTCACAGGGTATCAAATACTTAGGAATTCCTATTCATAGAGACCTCTCCCATCTATGTTATCTTAATTTTGGGCCCTTTATTGAACAATTCCATACAGACCACGGTTGGCAAGTTGGAACTGTGAGATTCACTACGTGCACCACTGGTATTTTGTGGAAAAGCACATGTAAGATTCTGCAACAGTCTCTGCTGATACTCCTGCATGCGTGCATCCCTTTCTATGGCAGGAATAATTTCTGCAAATTTACTTTTGTACCGGGGATCTAACAGTGTGGCAACCCAGTAGTCAAGATTATTTCTAATTCTCACAATTCGAGGGTCATGTTGCAGGTAGTGCAGCAAGAAGGCACTCATGTGTGTTGCGCATTCAGGAGCACCAAGTCCCTGTTGTGTTGGTGGCGAGGTAACAATCATGCTTCCTTCCTCTGTCCTCTCCCCCCAACCTCGCACAACAGAAATGTGATCAAGGTCTCCCTCATCTGATGAGTCTTCCATCAGTTCGTCCTCCACTTCTTCCTGGGCTCCTGCACCTTCCTCACTAGTTTGGCTGCTACCATGCGCCCTGGTAAAATCATCTCCCCCACCCTCACATGCCTGCCGCCCTGGTGCTGCCGACCGTCTGGACCTTGCAGATGTTAGCCCTTCCGCATACAACTCCTCCTCCTCTACTTCCTCCACCTCCTCTTGTGCCACCACCTGACTCCGAATTCTGTTTAACATGTGCTCCAGCATGTAAATCACCGGAATAGTCATGCTGATAATGGCATCGTCAGCACTAAACATCTTCGTCGCCATTTCAAAACTGTGCAGAAGGGTGCATAGGTCCCTGATCTGAGACCACTCCTCCAGCGTGATTTGCCCCACCTCTGAATCTCGTTGGCCCAGGCTATACGTCAGAACGTATTGCACCAGGGCTTGTCGGTGCTGCCACAGTCGCTGCAACATGTGCAGAGTTGAATTCCACCGGGTAGGCACATCGCATTTTAGCCGGTGAAGTGGCAGGCCCAACGACTTCTGTAGAGATGTAAGTCGCTGAGCTGCGGGATGCGAACGGCGGAAGTGAGCACACAGCGACCGTGCCCTCTGCAGAAGGCCATCTAGTCTGGGATAGTGGGCTAAAAATTGCTGGACAACCAGGTTCAACACGTGAGCCATACAAGGCACGTGTGTGACATTGCCCCGGCGAAGGGCCGCACCCAGGTTTGCAGCATTGTCGCACACGGCCTTCCCTGGTTTCAGGTCCAGTGGAGACAACCATTCATGAAATTGGTTCTCCAGAGCTGACCACAACTCCTCAGCTGTGTGACTCACATTTCCCAGACATTTCAATGTAAAAACCGCCTGATGACGTTGAGCCCTACTGCCAGCATAGTAAGGAGGTGTGCAGGATCCCTTCTGCGCAGTTAGAAAGCTTGTGGCATGACCAGACAGGCTTTGGGTGCAGGTGGAAGACCGAGAGGAGGTTGAGGAGGCAGAAGCAGTGGAGGAAAAATGACATAAAGAGGATTGACGCACAACTCGTGGGGACGGCAAGACTTGGACAGCAGCCCCTTGTCCTGCTGTCACCATAGTTACCCAGTGCCCAGTCAGCGACATGTAACGCCCCTGTCCATGCCTACTCGTCCAAGTGTCTGTGGTGAAATGCACCCTGTCACACACAGAGTTTCTCAAAGAAGCGGTGATGTTGTGTGCGACATGCTGGTGGAGCGCAGGCACACCTTTCTTTGAGAAGTAGTGCCGACTGGGCATCTGGTACTGGGGCACTGCGACGGACATAAGGTCTCGAAAATCCTCTGTGTCCACCAGGCGGAAAGGCAGCATTTCTGTAGCCAAGAGCTTGCAGATGGTGAAATTCAACCTCTTAGCTTTCTCATGGCTAGGAGGAAATGGTCTTTTACTTGTCCACATCTGAGGGACCGAGGGCTGGCTATTGTGCTTAGACGGGGTTGATAAGGGTGTCCCCGGCAAACTGCCGGTCTGTGAGGAAGATGCAGGCGGACATGTTAGGTTGCCTTGATCCAAAGGTGGTGCTATCGATGTCGGACAGCGCTCAAGACCAGCTGGTGTTACCACCTCCAAAGAAAATGATGACCTGCCAATCACGCTGGCTGTTGCGGGTAAAGAGGTGGCAGGTCTGTGCCCCAAAACAGGTGTGACTGCTGTCCCCCCAGTCACAGAGGATGAAGAGGCCGCGGATGCACAAGATATGGCAGACGGTGGTTGGCCCGGCCGGCTAGACCGCATTGTAGCACACTGAGCTTCCCACTGCAACTTATGCTTCATGTCCATGTGCCGGTTCATGCATGAAGTACTCAAACTATGTATTTTTTGGCCTCTACTTAGCTTTTGCTGACAAATGTTACAGATAACACGAGTTGGGTCATCTTTATCGATCTGAAAAAATGCCCAGGCTATGCAAGGCTTAGCACCCATGCGACCTGAAGAGCCACCACGACTTGTGGTGAGAGGCAGAGTTGTGTTTGAGGATGCAGTTGTTGACGTGCTTCCAGTACTACGTCTCTGTCCAGGAAGGCGCAACCTGACCTCGTCGTCACTAGCATCTTCCTCCACCTCCTCTGCTGACCTCATCTCTTGGCTGACTGTGGGTTGACAGTAAGTGGGATCTCCGACCTCATCATCATCACCCTGTGCGTTATCACACCCGTCGTCCTCAGAGCCAACCTGTTCCTGCCCTGACAAAAAACTAAAGTTGTCGCTCCAATCAGGTATTTGAGTCTTATCATCGTCTTCCTCATTGTCTCCACCAACAGGAGTTACAGTTTGGGAATGAGGGTCTACATTATGGTCAGAACCTTCTGCGTCTGGTCCTGGATCCGACTCATAAAGATTCTGGGCATCAGTGCAGATCATTTCCTCGTCTGGATTCACAGAAGCGCTGGAGTCGACCTCTGATTCCCAGGCTATAGTATGAGTAAACAGCTCTGCAGACTCAACCTGTTCTACCTCATACTCAGACGGGCAGCTGGAGATTTGGGAGCTGTGAGGAAGCAAGTGCGATTTGGGTGACACCTTTGAGGACTGGAGTATTTGTGATGTTGAAGTTGATGTGGAGGAGAGCCCACTTAAAGGAGCACTTGATATCCGTTGAAGCACCTGCTGTTTTTGTGCCTCATCTGGAATTTGTAGCGATTGGCGTGGCCGTAAGAAAGGGATCTTATCACATTGTCCGCTAAAAGAAGTAGACATTTTAGTTTGGCTGGAAGATGGTCTTTCTTCTGCACCTACCCCACGGACACAACCTTTTTTCCCCTTCCCAACACGCCTATTCCCCTTTCCACCAGCAGCAGGCCTTTTTCCACTCATTTTGGTGGTTAACTAATTCACAACTCTGGAGTTGTTTGCACAAAAAAACAATGGATGGTAACCGAGCAGAGCTGAGTGGCCAAACTGTGGTATTAGACCAAAACTATTGGCTGGGTTAGATGCAGAAAAAAATTATTTTTAATTTGCAACCTGATGGAGGTCAGTATAGATGGACTAATAGACCAAGTCCCACACACCGCTAGAAGCCCAAATATTTTTTCAGAGCTAGATGCAGAAAATTTTTTTATTCAATTTGCAACCTGATGGAGGTCAGTATAGATGGACTAATAGACCAAGTCCCACACACTGCTAGAAGCCCAAATATTTTTTCAGAGCTAGATGCAGAAAAAAATTATTTTTAATTTGCAACCTGATGGAGGTCAGTATAGATGGACTAATAGACCAAGTCCCACACACCGCTAGAAGCCCAAATATTTTTTCAGAGCTAGATGCAGAAAAAAATTATATTCAATTTGCAACCTGCTGGAGGTCAGTATAGAAGGACTAATAGAACAAGTCCCACACACTGCTAGAAGCCCAAATATTTTTTCAGAGCTAAATGAAGAAAAAAATTATTTTTAATTTGCAACCTGATGGAGGTCAGTATAGATGGACTAATAGACCAAGTCCCACACACTGCTAGAAGCCCAAATATTTTTTCAGAGCTAGATGCAGAAAAAAATTATATTCAGTTTGCAACCTGATGGAGGTCAGTATAGATGGACTAATAGAATGATGCTATGCCCAAAAGATTTTACTTCACTAGGTGCAGTAAAAAAATTGGTATTCTATACACAGGTGGTATATCTTGCAACACAGATAGGCTACTCCACTGACTAACACACTCTGCAATAGGCCAAAAAGGATTAGCTTTGCTAGATTCAGCCAAATGCTGTGAAAAAAACTTGCACAGCACTGGCACAGACCTGCCTGGCAAAAACTGATAGGAACTCATGTAACCTAGTCCTGAAAAGGACTCCAATTACAATTAGTCTTTACTCCCACAATCTATCATACACTGCCAATCACACATGCCCTTGCTTGTGTGAAAAAAAGCACTTCGCTCCGTGTGTGCGCTGCTGATAGGCTGACAGATTGCACCTCCCCACTGCAAATGCGGGAAAGAGAAAAAAAAATGGAGATCTTCATTGTTCCTGCAGAGATCCATCCCCTGCCCCTCCCCCCACCCCGCTGTACACTCAAACTGCGTATTAACATTAATTTTCATCATTACTGAGAAAAAATCCAGTTATGATTTTGGTGCACGAACAGTTATCGAACATAACCTCGAACAGCCGAATTTTTCTCAAATTGTTCGTGTTCGCCGACCGGCTCGAACACCGCCCAAAACAGCTCGAATTTGAGATTGGCGAACAGTTCGAGTAGAACAACGCTCATCTCTAATGATAATGTCTTCAGTTCTCTTCCAGATCCAGATCAAGACTCTAGCAGCCATATGCTGCAACCTGGAGACTGGGTGGTTATAAAAAGACACGTGAGGAAAAGCCTAGATCCACGGTTTGACGGACCCTTTCAAGTTCTGCTGACCACAAGCACAGCCGTTAAGCTAGAGGGAAAAGAGACCTGGATCCACGCGTCCCATTGCAAAAAGATACTAGGAGAACCAGAGGACAAAGAATGAAGACATTGTTTATACTTACCTGCATCCTTGCGACCACAGGTGCATGGACTAGGTTGAGCACCACAGATGGAGACGACAATAGATTCATTAAACACCATCTTGCTCTAATCGATGGACTAAAGGAGCAAAACCAGACCATTGCTAATTGTTGGATATGTACACATGCCCCTGTGACATCCACTAGCATACCCTTTCTCGCTGTCCCAGTCTCATGGGAAGAGATAAACTTTTGGGTGAACTGTTCAGATACTTGGGCCAATAATGCCACACAGAGACTGTTGGGATACCACTGTTGGGATTCCCGTAGTAGGATGGACAAAATTTCCCTGGTGGCAAGGGAACCTGACGGGTCAAATAATTCCCAGGTTGTATATAGCATTTAAAGGAGGGGAGTGGGTACCTCGTAACAAAGCAAAAATTACTGATCTAGGGAAAATACCTGAACAAGGATTGAAAATAAGTTTTAATGCCACTTCAGGAAGCAGTGATGCCTTTAAACCTTCCCTGTTGGAAAGATATCTACACACTTCTAATTGGGTGAATAATGTTTATTTTAAAAACGGGACAAGTGATACCTGTGCCAAAATACCTGGCAATCTACAGTGTAATGAAAGCTCAAGTTATCAGAGAGGTGCACCTACGTGTGGCAATCCTGATGCTGGCTATTATTCCCCTATAGGTCAAGTGCCTGGGTGGTGTATGATGTCAAATGTTTCTAAGTTTGTTGATTTAGTTCACCATCTAATACTGCAACATTCAGCATTATGGAATCTCCCCTTATCCATGTATTGGGTATGTGGAGACAAGGCTTTCAAGTGGCTCCCAGTAGGAGTAACAGGAACTTGTACTTTAGCCAGATTGACACCCGCAACTTATATTGTTACTCCAGACCAGCTAGATCCTTTGTCTATCCCAAAACATACACTGCATAAGCGATCAGCAGACAATAAAGAAAGACCAAGTGGGAGACCCCATATAGTTCAAATGGGAGGGGTAAACAAATTTTTCAGTGCATTATTTATATATCCTATGTTGACACAAATGTGGTATAAATTAGTAGAAGCTACGGACTATCTTGATGATCAGATTTGGGATATTTTAGAAGAAGTTAATGGATCTCTTGCAGTACAGAATCAATTGATTATTGTCACGAACCAACATACCCTTGTACTAGATTATTTAACAGCAGCACAAGGAGGGATGTGCCAGATAATAGGGCCCGCATGCTGTCATTATATAGACAATTCTAGTGTATTGACGCTGAAACATAAGTTAGAGGACGTTGTAAAACTAAGGAAGCTTTATGATGAGGCCAACCTCAAGAATCAGGATTCCTGGTGGGCAAACACCTTTTCCTTTCTAAATCCTGCTAATTGGTTTAAAGGTATCGGTGGGTGGTTGGCTGGTATAGTGCAAGCTATTTTACAGGTTTTGCTAATGTGTCTTGCGGTTTATTTGGTTTTTGAGCTTTTTCTAATGTGTATTCAGCGGTGTACTAAAAGAAAATATAGAGAAACATATTGATAAATGAAGGAACAAAAGGATGGAATGTTAGAGCAGAAGATGAGGCCCTCAAGTTTAAAGACCCCATCTATGCTATATAAGTCTGAAAGTTACATTAGGTCAAAATAACACCAGCTGTGAATGTTCCTTCTTGAATCAATAATGCGTCCTTGCTAGTCATCAGAATGTATCTGATTAAATGTGTCTAAATAAATGTGTCCGAATAAATGTTTCAACGCAAGCATAGACATCACAAGAATAGAAACTAGTCTTTGTGTGCTAAAATTGTATAATCAAACCATATATGGTAAATCCGTTTCCTGCCTTCAGAGTGGATATAAACCCATGCTTTGTAATAAAGTTTAGAGCTTGTTTGACACACATCTTGTCCTGTGTCTCAGTCTCTCCGAGCTCGTAATCCAAAGGATAGAAGACTCAGAATGCAGTGACCACAGTGCCAATAAGACAAGCACCCCCTGTAGGACTGTGGGTTTCGGTAACTGCGGAGGGCTCGCGGCCTTGCAACTTTTTTTTTCATGGGTACCTTCTGCTACCTATCCGGGTTCCAGTACCGTCAGCTGGTTCTCAGCAGTGCCTTTGGCTTAGGTGCCTCCTTCTCGGTATCCAAGTTCCACCAACGTCTGCTGGTCCTTGGTAGTGCTCTCTGGCACAGGTACCTCCTGCTTAGCAACCGAGTTCCAGTACCGTCAGCTGGTCCTCGGTAGTTCCATTGGCTCTTGTACCTTCTGCTACCCATCCGGGTTCCAGTACCGTCAGCTGGTTCTCGGCAGTGTCTTTGGCATGGGTACTCCCTCCTGCCCAGCCTGGTTCCAGCATGACAGCTGTTTCCGGGTGGTGTCACCGTCACTTTGCCTCCAATGCGTTGTCCTGTCGTGTTGCGGTCGGGTTAGCCGACTCTATGGTGCCTGCAGTTTAGGTGACTCCTATGTGGGCTGCGGGATCTGGCAATGAAGGCTGATTCCATAGTGCCAATAAGACAAGCACCCCCTGTAGGACTGTGGGTTTCGGTAACTGCGGCCGGCTCGCGGCCTTGCAACTTTTTTTTATGGGTACCTTCTGCTACCCATCCGGGTTCCAGTACCGTCAGCTGGTTCTCGGCAGTGCCTTTGGCTTAGGTGCCTCCTTCTCGGTATCCAAGTTCCACCAATGTCGGCTGGTCCATGGTAGTGCTTTCTGGCACAGGTACCTCCTGCTTAGTAACCGAGTTCCAGTACCGTCAGCTGGTCCTCGGTAGTTCCATTGGCTCTTGTACCTTCTGCTACCTATCCGGGTTCCAGTACCGTCAGCTGGTCCTCGGTAGTTCCAATTGCTCTTATACCTTCTGCTACCCATCCGGGTTCCAGTACCATCAGCTGGTTCTCGGCAGTGCCTTTGGCTTAGGTGCCTCCTTCTCAGTATCCAAGTTCCACCAACGTCTGCTGGTCCTTGGTAGTGCTTTCTGGCACAGGTACCTCCTGCTTAGTAACCGAGTTCCAGTACCGTCAGCTGGTCCTCGGTAGTTCCATTAGCTCTTGTACCTTCTGCTACCCATCCGGGTTCCAGTACCGTCAGCTGGTTCTGGCAGTGTCTTTGGCATGGGTACTCCCTCCTGCCCAGCCTGGTTCCAGCACGACAGCTGTTTCCAAGTAGTGTCAACGTCACTTTGGCTCCAATGCGTTGTCCTGTCGTGTTGCGGTAGGGTTAGCCGACTCTATGGTGCCTGCAGTTTAGGTGACTCCTATGTGGGCTGCGGGATCTGGCAATGAAGGCTGATTCCATAGTGCCAATAAGACAAGCACCCCCTGTAGGACTGTGGGTTTCGGTAACTGCGGCCGGCTCGCGGCCTTGCAACTTTTTTTTTCATGGGTACCTTCTGCTACCCATCCGGGTTCCAGTACCGTCAGCTGGTTCTCAGCAGTGCCTTTGGCTTAGGTGCCTCCTTATCGGTATCCAAGTTCCACCAACGTCTGCTGGTCCTTGGTAGTGCTTTCTGGCACAGGTACCTCCTGCTTAGTAACTGAGTTCCAGTACCGTCAGCTGGTCCTCGGTAGTTCCATTGGCTCTTGTACCTTCTGCTACCCATCTGGGTTCCAGTACCATCAGCTGGTTCTCGGCAGTTCCTCAGCCTTCTTGTACCTTCTGCTACATTTCCAAGTTCAAGCTTTTTGAAATGGTTCTTGGTAATCACTCTGGATCTCCCTGACGAGGACCCTGAAGACGAGGACCCTGAAGACCACCCCGAAGAAGACGAGAACCCCGAAGACGAGGACCCTGAAGACGAGGACCCTGAAGACCACCCCGAAGAAGACGAGGACCCAGAAGATGATGACCCTGAAGACGACGACCCTGAAGACCACCCCGAAGAAGATGAGTACCCCGAAGACGAGGACCCTGAAGACGAGGACCCTGAAGACCACCCCGAAGAGGAGGACCCCGACGACGATGACCCTGAAGACAACGACCCTGAAGACCACCCCGAAGAAGACGAGGACCCCGAAGACGATGACCCTGAAGACAAGTATCCTGAAGACGAGGACCCTGAAGACCACCCCGAAGAAGACGAGGACCCCGAAGATGACGACCCTGAAGACGAGGACCCTGAAGACCACCCCGAAGAAGACGAGGACCCCGAAGACGACGACCCTGAAGACGACAACCCTGAAGACCACCCCGAAGAAAACCAAGAAGATGACCCTGAAGAAGATGACCAAGAGGACAAAGAACAAGAAGACAACCACCAAGATACAGAAGAACAAGAGACAGAAAACCAAGAAGCAGAAGTACAAGAAGCTGCAGAACAAAAAGCGGAAGAACATTAAGCATAAGACTAAAAATCAGAGCAAAAGATATTATCTAAATTATAAGCAGAAGATGACTAAGCAGTGTATGGGTGTGAGTCCGTTCCTCCTCGTGGTGCCCCCGGAAAAGACCTGCTGCTGCAGGGCAAACTGAACGCGGACAAATCCTGTTGTAAATCTTTTGTGATGGGCAGAACGAAAGGTGTAATGTTCAAACTTTTATAGATAACAACTACAGGAATGCCTGTCACAAATAAGAATATGATGAAGAAGAAGAATATGAAGAAGATGAAGAAGTAGAATATGAAGAAGAATAATAGTTGAATAAGAAGAATATGAAGAATGTAAAAAAAAAGAATAATATGAAGAAGGTGAAGAAGAAGGTGAAGAAGAAGTTGATGAAAAAGATGCTGATGCTGAGGATGATGAAGGAGAAAGTGTGGGAGAAGTAAAAAAGAAGGTGAAGAGCATGGAAGTAGTGAAACATAAATATCTGACAAAATATAAAAAAACTTAACAGTCAATATTTCCGTAACTCAGAACGTCTTAAAAAAAATATTAATTCCTGCTATTCCATTTGATTGGGCTAAACCTCTATGCCTTTATTGTCTCCCCCACCTCCCCCAATACATTCTACATTATTCTTAGTTGTTTTCCTTCATGTAGAATTAACCTACAAGGAAAGAAAGGGTTTATTTTTATTCCGATATTTGTGTCCCATTGACTTGCATTGGGTTCCGGTATCGGAATCGGCGATATCCGATACTTTTTGGGTATCGGTCCAATCCAATCCGATCCGATATTTCCCGATATCGGAAGGTATCGCTCAACACTAGTGTGGAGGTATGGTGGGTGCAGTGCCGCGCAGGAATAAACAAGCGGAGGCGGTGGATAAAGTCATCCTGGTCTTTACTCACTTTAGATGTACTTTTAGCCGCAAAGCTTCTCTCTGCTACACACGGCGCACTGCGGCCACCGGGTAGGGGGTTCAGCACTTCTCAGGTAGATCAAGAGCACCTGTCAAGACCCCGCTGGTGTGTTCCTCTCCTTTTTCTCTCCTCCCGCTTGTGTTCCTCCCTGGGATCCACTAAGCCGCCGGGCTTTTCCAACAGTGACGTGAAGTACACAGTCAGATATCGGGGGCCGGTCACCCCTCTTGCAGCAGGAATCCCTCTGGCTAAGCCAGAGTGAAGAATACAGGTGGCGACTCCGCTCCGTCCGTATTCCCCTGGGATCCTTTTGCCTGTGGAGCCTATCTCCTCTGCACCCCTCCAAGGCCTTCTTAGAACAGGACCCTGACCGGGCAGAGACACTGGTTAACTCTGACCCGCTCCTCGTCTCAAGGCCAGAGAAAAAGGACCGTGAATCTTCAGCCAGCTGCAGACTCTTGCTGGACCCTGACAGAAGACCACAATCAAAAGACTTTGAACTAAAGATGGCCGTTTATTATATATGGTTCTATAAGTGCTTCCTGTAAGTGTTTCCTCCACCCTCACCCACTACTTCGTTCCCCCTGTCTTTGGTTCCCCCCCATCTCCTCTATCCCGGGCCAGGGCAGCACCCTGGTGCATTTAGGCCCCCTACAGGACATTTGTGGTGAAGTGTTGAGTGCGAAGTGGGGTTCTGAGTGATGCTCCATCCTTACCTGGGAGAGGAGATACCACATCTCTATCTGAGGTGCAGTACCCCTGTGGCGACTGAACCCTCAGGGGCGCCACACAACAAATAAAAAAACAAAAGACGTAACATGACAAATATAATACAGAACATCTATCTATATAATTGTCTTATCCCGCCTGTCTGTCTGTCTTTCTGTCTGTCTGTCTGTCTGTCCTGTAAATCCCGGGTCGCTGATTGGTCCGGCCGCAGCCAATCAGCGACGCGGCATTTCAGAAAAACATGGCGGCCGTTAGCGGCTCATGTGTGGCACGGAGGTCAGCGGCGATGCAGCCGGGAGATGCAGCCGGCTGCTCGCAGCATAAGTCCCCCGACCGCAGGCGCCGCTGACCTACATGCGGCTATCGTCGGAAGATCAGCGGCTACGGCCGCTTATCTCCCAAGGACAAGTGTGACGCCCCTCCCCTCCTCTCCCCTCCACTCCTTTCCCCTCCTCTCCCCTCCCCTGTCCTCCCGTCCCTCCCCCCGCTCGATCAGGACCCCGGCACCCGGCGTCATACTTACCCCTCCCCTCCCCTCCTCTCCCCTCCCCTCTCCTCTCCTCCCGTCCCTCCCCCCGCTCAATCAGGACCCCGGCACCCGGCGTCATACTTACCCCTCCCCGTGCCTGCGCAGCAGTTCCTGTGTCTTCCGCTGCAGCTCTGTGACGTCTCAGGTCAGAGGGCGCGGTGAAGTCTTTACACCGCGCTCTCTCCTGACCGGTCACAGCGCACAGCGTGAAGATGCCGGCTACGCTGGAGTCCAGAGAAGCAGTGAGGTGAGTATTGGATTTTTTTTTTTTTTGTACGGGGCCATAGGGGACCTGCATGGGGCACTATGGGGGGATGGGACATCCTGCATGGGGTATTATATAGGGGGGATGTGACAGCCTGCATGGGGTATTATATGGGGGGAGAGGTGACATCCTGCATGGGGTATTATATAGGGGGGGATGTGACAGCCTGCATGGGGCATTATATGGGGGGAGAGGTGACATCCTACATGGGGCATTATATGGGGGAGAGGTGACATCCTGCATGGGGTATTATATAGGGGGATGTGACATCCTGCATGGGGCACTATAGTGGGATGTCACTTCCTGCATGGGGCATTATATAGGGGGGATGTGACATCCTGCATGGGGTATTATATAGGGGGGATGTGACATCCTGCATGGGGTATTATATGGGGGGAGAGGTGACATCCTGCATGGGGTATTATATAGGGGGGATGTGACAGCCTGCATGGGGCATTATATGGGGGGAGAGGTGACATCCTACATGGGGCATTATATGGGGGAGAGGTGGAATCCTGCATGGGGTATTATATAGGGGGGATGTGACATCCTGCATGGGGTATTATATAGGGGGGATGTGACATCCTGCATGGGGTATTATATGCATGGGGTATTATATACGGGGGGATGTGACTTCCTGCATGGGGCATTATAAAGGAGGGTCGGGAGACATATGCTAGAATACCCGATGCGTTAGATGGGCCACCATCTAGTAAAACTATAAAGATAGATATGACGTAATGCTTAAGTGAGGACCACAAGATCTGGCAGATACAGACACCAAGTCTATGAGCAATGGTGAAAAATATATATTGCAGTTTGTAACAGCCACAAAATAATATACATGAAGACCAGAGTTGGAGGTAGGCAGTTCCCTAACTCCAAAATATATATAGTGTAGAAGATACTATGTCTCTATGGGGAAATAAATATGCAGGCTACAACGCAAAATAGAAATAAGCAATACTTAACATGGGACTATAAAAAATGAAACAGATGGTGCATAGAAGGTGGGGGGATTGAATGGTGGTCACAAAGAAGCCCCAAGTCCAAAGTCCACTGGAAAGTCCTGATATAGAACTAATTTATCCCAAACTGTAAAATAAGATACAAAGCGGAACCTTATCATATATGTCAGGCCACTAACGGATGGAGCAGAACATGAGGAATGGGTGGGAAAGCAGGAGGGGTAGTTTTATTGTCATAAAAAAACAGAAGAGAGAAAGAGGTGGAAAATGAAACCATGCTAGGAGCAGATAAAAAGTGTAGAGGAAGGGAAAAAAACATAGGAAAAGACTGAATAAGAGGAAAGAAAAATAAAATAAAAATGAAGATGAAAAAAAAATAAAGGAAAAAATAAAATTAATAAAAAATAAAATAAAAAAATAAAGATGAAAAAAGGGGAAAAATAAAGATAAAAGATGAAAAATAAAGAAAAATAATGAAAAATGAACCATAAGGAATAAAAAATAATAGCTTATTCAGAAAGAATAAATAATAATAATCAAAGAAATTAAAAAATATGTAGCAGCCCGATGTGCTCCAGGTTCCTAAATACATGGGATGATGAGATTCCTGATATAAAACGGATCAAGAAGACTGTCCTCCTGTCTTGAATAATAAATACTTTGATCTCTGCAATATTCACATAATTCCGATACTTCAATGTCCTATATATTAATATATTTTACTGTATTGCAGTTACCTATTGTTAAATGTGTGATACAATACCTGCAACATTGTTTTAAAATGGATATTTACTGATGTTTATAACAGGATTCGGATTTATATCTTATTGCTGTATGTTTGTAACATTTATTATAAAGAATTCTTCAAGAAACGAGTTTAAAAAAAACAATAATAATTCTGCACACATAGATATTCTCATAAGAAAGACAAAACCTCCCTTTTATTTTCCTAAATATTCAGGGTTCAGGTTTATTAACGTTTTAAATTGACCGACTGCACTGGAGTTGTTCAATATTAAAATGAATAATCAAAAATACAAATTCAGCACACAGTGCATATATATGTATGTATATATATATATATATATATATATATATATATATATATAAAATATATATTTATTTATTTATAAGCAAAAGTTTGGTTCATCATCCTCCAAATTTGATATCTATCTATCTAATCCAAAAATATGGAGGCAGCACACAGTTGAAGAAATTTTTTTTTTTATTATTTAATAGCCCATGTGGCGACGTTTCGGTCCAGTATTGTGCACCTTTCTGAAGCTACATGGGCTATTACATAATATAAATTTTTCTAATTCATCTGTGTGCTGCCTACATATTTTTGGATTATATTAGAGGACTGGTATGTAACAAGGGGGCTTCTCACCTAAACTTTTTGCTTGTGCTGTTTTTTATCTTATTTCATATCTATCTTATCTATCTATCTTATCTATCTATCTATCTATCTATCCATCTATCTCATTGTGAGGTGAGATCAGAATAAAAATGATGTCACAAGTGATGTGATGACATCATCGCATTCTATATCCCTGTGTTCCGGCCTAAGGGAAATCACTGCCTTACAGACTCCCAAGGGTGAGGCAGCCCCTTTTGTTTTTCATCACGAACGAAGCAAAAATTGATTATAAAATGGATAAAGAGAGAAGAAGAGCCCATAGAGATCGGGTTCTCAGTGAGAGGAGAGGATTAAATGAAGAGCAAGTACCATTGTTCGCTATTGGGCGAAAAGACTTTATACTACCGGACGTGGACACTGACGCCTCAGAAATGGCGTCCAAACGTCAAACTCTGGACAAAATGAGAAAGACCAAAAGATACGAGATCCTTACAGAGAGAAGGAAAATGGAGACCCTCACGGAGTCTCACTCTGCAACCTCCGCTGAGCTTCAGAGGGCCATACTTATCTCCTTGAAAAAACTCGGAGATCTGGTGTCACGGGTGTGTTGCCACGAAGATCGTCACGAGTACACAGCCTGACTTCTCGCAGCTGACTTGTTGGTGCTTTGTGTTTTTTCGGCAGTGAAGGAGTTAATTCTCTCTCTCTGGGCTAGCTGAGGTCCAGCCTCGCCCAGCTGCAATCAATGCTTCTTTAGTGAGACTCCTTCATATTCCTGCAGGTCTGTTTGGGAGGTGTCGGTGAAAGCTTTTCATTCAGACTTACAGAGCGGATCGTGGTGTTTGGAGTTGCTGAGATAAGTGTATTTGGAAGTGTTTTTTCCCTTTCCTCGCTTTATCATTTATCTCCTTTCCCGTTGGTGTTCCCTCTGTTGTAGTTGTGTAGAAGTTGTATGCAAGGTGGTTTTGGTTTTTCCCTTGTACTGTCTCGTTCGTCTAAATACTGTGTGTGGGCATATTATTTCTGGTTCCCAATTGTTGTGATCGGGGTCCTTCTCAGGACTAGATTACTGAGGTGCAGGGATCCTCAGGAGGTAGGGGTTACGCTGGCGGCCTGGACCTCTGTACCTTTAACAGTACCTCCAGGTTGAGGGATTAGTCAGGGCCCCAGCTTAGGGTCAGCTTAGGCCCCCTACCTCCAGTATTCTGTGACAGTGTGACATTTTCACCGACCAACTTAGATTTTCTCCAGCTACCATGGATCCAGTAGCCGGTCTAGCTCGGCAGTTGCAGAGTTTGTCCATGGGGCTGGCGGACGTTAGGTCCAAGGTTTTGCATCCTCTGGAGCAAGCCGGACCAGAACCTAAAGTAGCTCTCCCTGACAGGTTCACTGGGGGGCGGGACAAGTTTTTTGTTTTCCGGGAGGCATGCAAATTGTACTTTCGGCTGCGGCCTCGGTTATCGGGCAGCGAAGAACAAAGGGTGGGAATTGTCATCTCGCTCCTACAAGGGGACCCACAATCTTGGGCGTTCTCTCTTCCCCCAAGCTCCCCGGTTCTCCAGTCAGTGGATAGGTTTTTCGCTGCTCTGGGACTCGTATATGATGACCCAGATCGGATCTCCCTTGCTGAGTCTAAGTTACGTAGGATTCAGCAGGGAGATCGTCCGGCGGAGGAATTCTGTTCGGAGTTCCGTAGGTGGGCCACGGACACCCAGTGGAATGACCCGGCTCTTAGGAGCCAGTTTTGTCATGGTTTATCCGACAAATTACAGGATGTGTTGGCACAGTATGACTCTCCCGCGTCACTGGAAGCCGCTATGGCCCTTGCCATTCGCGTTGACAGACGGCTTCGGGAGAGGTGCGGGATAACTCTACCCCCTGTAATGTCTCCACCTCCTACAAGGTCCCCTCATATGGTGGTTCCCCTGGTCAGTCCGGAGGAGCCTATTCAATTAGGAGGGACATCATTTCGGGGAAGGGGACCGGTGGAGCGCCATAAGACAGGAAGGTGTTTCCTCTGCGGGAAAAAGGGACATTTTATTGGGGGGTGTCCATCCCGTCCCTTGCAGAGTAAAGAGTCGTCGAAAAAACTGTTGATCCCAGGTTGTGTGGTGGACGGCAATCTGGGAGTAGGTATTTCGTCCCTAGGTTCGTCTCAGTTTCTCGTACCGGCGGAGGTGGTGGTGGGTGCGAGAACTGAGAGGATATCTGTTCTTCTGGATAGTGGGGCCGGGGCTAATCTGGTTGATGCTCGGTTTGCCCGGGTTCAAGGTATGCGATTGAGTGAGTTGGCTAAACCCATCCCCATATTCTCGATCGATGCCAGGCCTCTCGGTCAGGGAAGTTTTTTGCAAGCTGTGCATGGCGTAAAACTTCAAGTGGGGGCAATACATAAAGAACTGTTGTCTTGCTACGTGTTGGAGGGTCTTCCCACTCCTATAGTGTTGGGCCTTCCTTGGTTAGCTAAGCATAACCCGGTTATTAATTGGCAAACCAGAGAGATAAGCCAATGGAGTAAATTCTGTAATAAAAACTGCATGAACACGGTCATCGGTGCGGTTACTCCTTGGGTCTTACCTCCATTTCTGGCGGACTTTGAGGATGTATTCTCGGAGAATGGGTGTCAGGAACTACCTCCTCATCGCGAGTATGACTGTTCTGTAAAACTGCTCCCTGAGGCCAAGTTACCTAAAGCTAGGTTGTATAACCTTTCTGGTCCTGAGAGGCAGGCCATGAAGGATTATATTTCTGAAAGTCTGGCTAAGGGGCATATTAGACCTTCATCTTCACCGGTGGCCGCGGGGTTCTTCTTTGTTAAGAAGAAAGATGGAGGCCTACGCCCTTGCCTGGATTTCCGTGAACTTAATCGGATTACGGTCCGAGATCCGTATCCGCTCCCACTTATTCCCGATCTCTTTAATCAGATCGTGGGCGCCAAATGGTTCTCTAAGTTGGATCTCAGGGGGGCGTATAATCTGATTAGGATGAAGGAGGGGGATGAGTGGAAGACGGCTTTTAACACTCCGGAGGGGCATTATGAGAACCTTGTCATGCCATTCGGTCTGACTAATGCCCCGGCGGTGTTTCAACACTTTGTTAATGATATTTTTCGCCACCTGGTGGGACAGTTTGTTGTCATATATCTGGATGATATCTTAATTTACTCGCCGGATCTGGTGTCTCATCAGGAGCACGTTAGACAGGTGTTACAGATCTTGCGGGATAATAAACTGTATGCCAAGTGGGAAAAGTGTGTGTTCGCCGTACAGGAACTCCAGTTTTTAGGCTTCCTGGTTTCAGCGTCCGGTTTTCGTATGGACCCTGGGAAAGTGCGGGCAGTTCTTGAGTGGGATCGGCCGGAGAATCTTAAGGCACTACAACGTTTCCTGGGGTTTGCTAACTATTACCGGAAGTTCATTCGTAATTTCTCGTCCATGGTTAAGCCTCTCACAGACATGACTAAAAAGGGGACGGATTTTTCTAGGTGGTCTGACAAGGCTTGTCAAGCATTCTCCTCCTTGAAAAAATGTTTTGCCTCGGCACCCATACTCATTCAACCTGATGCGTCTCAGCCATTCTTTGTAGAGGTAGACGCTTCCGAGGTAGGGGTGGGAGCAGTATTGTCACAGGGTTCGTCCCCTGGTAAGTGGCATCCGTGCGCCTTTTTCTCTAAAAAATTGTCGTCCGCTGAGAGGAATTACGATGTCGGCAATAGGGAACTCTTGGCCATTAAGTTAGCTTTTGAGGAGTGGCGCCATTTTTTGGAGGGGGCAGTTCATCCGGTCACCGTCATCACCGATCACAAGAACCTGCTATATCTGGAGTCCGCTAAACGTCTGAATCCCAGACAAGCTAGGTGGTCATTGTTTTTTACCAGGTTTAATTTCGTCGTTACATATCGTCCTGGGTCTAAAAATGTAAAGGCGGATGCCTTATCTCGTAGTTTCCCTGGGGCCGGGAATACGGACGACCCGATTCCTATTCTTCAGGAGGGGGTGGTGGTTTCGGCAGTATGCTCTGAGCTGGAGGAGGAGATATTGGAGGCTCAGGGGGACGCCCCTGTTGGACCTCCGGGGAGACTGTTCGTTCCAGATCAGTTGCGACAAAAGGTGATCGAGGCACACCATAACTCAGTTTTTGCAGGACACCCGGGGAGTAAAGCAACTGTGGATCTCCTCTCGCGTCGGTTTTGGTGGCCTAACTTGCATAAAGAGGTGGTAACTTTTGTCGCGTCCTGTGGGGTTTGTGCGCGCTCTAAGACCTCACATACCCGTCCGTCTGGGGCCCTTTTACCTTTGAAGATCCCGGAGCGTCCTTGGACTCATCTGTCTATGGACTTTATTACGGACCTCCCTCCGTCTTCGGGTAAAACGGTCATACTCGTTGTAGTGGACAGGTTCAGCAAGATGGCACATTTTATCGCTCTTCCGGCTCTCCCTAATGCTAAAACTCTTGCGCAGGTGTTCATTGGGGAGATTGTGAGGCTTCACGGGGTACCCTCCGAGGTGGTGTCTGATCGGGGGTCTCAGTTTGTGTCCAAGTTCTGGAAGGCGTTTTGTGCACGGCGGGGGATGCATTTGTCATTCTCGTCGGCTTTTCATCCTCAGACCAATGGTCAGATGGAACGTATGAACCAGAGCTTGGAGACATATCTTCGGTGTTTTGTGTCAGAGAACCAGGAGGACTGGGCTTCTTTCCTACCTCTGGCAGAGTTTGCTCTCAATAATAGGCGGAGCGAGTCCACTGGTAAGTCCCCGTTTTTTGGGGCATATGGTTTTCACCCCCAGTTTTGTACTTTCAGTAGGGGGGGCTCTTCGGGGGTTCCGGAGGAGGAACGATTTTCCTCATCTCTCGCTTCAGTATGGAGAGGGGTGCTGAAGAATCTGAATACTATGGGGAACCGATACAAACGTATGGCTGATAGGAGGAGAGTGTCTGGTCCGGACCTAAGTGTGAACGATCAGGTATGGTTGTCTACCAGGAATATTAAACTTAAGGTTCCCTCCTGGAAACTGGGTCCCAGGTTCATCGGGCCGTACAGAATCAGTTCTATTATTAATCCGGTGGCATTCCGTCTTGACCTCCCCCCTACGTTTAAAATTCACAACGTGTTTCACAGATCATTGCTTAAGAGGTATGTGGCGCCGGTGGTACCGTCACTTTTACCTCCCCCTCCTGTGGTTGTCAATGGTAACTTGGAGTTCCAGGTATCGAGGGTCATTGATTCACGCTTTAATCGCCGGTCCCTTCAGTACTTGGTTCATTGGAAGGGGTATGGTCCTGAGGAGAGGATGTGGGTTCCTGCGTCGGATATTAACGCAGACCGATTAGTTCGGGCCTTCCACACGACTCACCCGAATAAACCTGGCCCTGAGGGTCCGGAGGCCCCTCGTAGAAGGGGGGGTACTGTCACGGGTGTGTTGCCACGAAGATCGTCACGAGTACACAGCCTGACTTCTCGCAGCTGACTTGTTGGTGCTTTGTGTTTTTTCGGCAGTGAAGGAGTTAATTCTCTCTCTCTGGGCTAGCTGAGGTCCAGCCTCGCCCAGCTGCAATCAATGCTTCTTTAGTGAGACTCCTTCATATTCCTGCAGGTCTGTTTGGGAGGTGTCGGTGAAAGCTTTTCATTCAGACTTACAGAGCGGATCGTGGTGTTTGGAGTTGCTGAGATAAGTGTATTTGGAAGTGTTTTTTCCCTTTCCTCGCTTTATCATTTATCTCCTTTCCCGTTGGTGTTCCCTCTGTTGTAGTTGTGTAGAAGTTGTATGCAAGGTGGTTTTGGTTTTTCCCTTGTACTGTCTCGTTCGTCTAAATACTGTGTGTGGGCATATTATTTCTGGTTCCCAATTGTTGTGATCGGGGTCCTT
Source organism: Phyllobates terribilis (assembly GCF_046119375.1). Taxonomy (NCBI): domain Eukaryota; kingdom Metazoa; phylum Chordata; class Amphibia; order Anura; family Dendrobatidae; genus Phyllobates; species Phyllobates terribilis. Next base: position 399,941 of record NW_027363247.1, read on the forward strand.
CTCAGGACTAGATTACTGAGGTGCAGGGATCCTCAGGAGGTAGGGGTTACGCTGGCGGCCTGGACCTCTGTACCTTTAACAGTACCTCCAGGTTGAGGGATTAGTCAGGGCCCCAGCTTAGGGTCAGCTTAGGCCCCCTACCTCCAGTATTCTGTGACAGTGTGACATTTGGTCCCTGAAATACGGAGGAGGAACAAAGATGCCATCCTCAATAAGAGGAGAAACATCAGCGCAGAGTTAGAGCTGGAAGAGGTTCTCCAAGAGACACCGAGACAAGTGACATCCTCCAGATCTGAAAGTCTGGAGGCACCGAAACTACAAAGAGTGGCAGCCCAGAAGAGGATCAGGAACAGCAGAGACTGGGTTGTCCAATGTAGAAGACGTCTCATCTATGCCAACCCCATTATAAATGGGAATGGTGCATTACGGAGGTCGAGGTCATCAGCTGAAAACATCTCCATCCCAGAGAACAAACAGCTGAGTGTTTCTCCACCAAACACATCACTGGATACAGATGGACCAGGTAAGATGGATCTGCTCACTGTAATAAGACTGGGGGTGAGGAGGATTATACTCCTAATATTATGTACTGGCATCAATTATCACAAGTGCAGAAAAACTGTCCTTGTTGCCCATAGCAACCAATCACAATGCGGCTTTCATTGTTCCATAGAATGTTAAGAGATGGAATCTATGTTGTGATTCGTTGCTATGGACAACAAGGACAGTTTTGCTATTGGACAGTTTTGATAAATGAGAGCCCAAATATTAGACATTTCCTGCTCATTTACATAATGCCATTTAAAATTATAAAATTTTCTCTGGAGCTACATTTGTTAACCCCTTATTGACCAGGCAACCTTTTTTTTCTCTCCCTCCTTTGAAAACCCATAACTATTTATTTATTCATTTTTCTGGCAATGTAGCTGTATGTGGACTTGTTTTTTTAGTGGCCGAGCTGTAGTTTTGAACATTATTTATTTTACCATTCAATGTTCTGGAACACGGGGAAAAAGATTTAATCTGTGGTAAAATTGTGGAAAAAAAGTGATTCCAACATTGTTTTTTTCTACATGTTCATTGAGTGGTAAAAATGACCTGACAAAATGATTTTCCATGTCAGTTACAGCTATGATACTGCTGAACTTGCATAGGGGTTTCTAAAAAATACTTAAGAATTTTATTTAAACAAATGCTTTGTGTGGCCATGTTCTGAGACATTGGAACTGTGTGATTGTGATCGCTGGATGGAGATGTGTGAGGGCTTGATGATTTTTTGCGTGGTGAACTGTAGCTTTTATTGATACCTTTCCTGGGTAGACAGGACATTGTGATATCTTTTTATTGCAATTTTTTAGGTGAATACAGCGCCCCCCAAAAATGCAATTCTAATGTTTAATTTTTTTATCATGTTAGTGTTCACTGTTTGCAATATTTAATTTTATATTTTTGCAAAATCTGACTTATGCGGATACAAGATGTGCTTATAAATATGATTATAATTATGTCAATTTGGTGATTCAAATATTTTTTACATTTTCCCTTTTTTAAACTATTTTTTTTTATTTACTTCACTTTTTAGTTTCCTTGGGGACTTAAACCTGTGATTTTCTGATCGCTTGTACTATATACTGTGGTAGAACTGTATATAGATAAATTGACATTCTCGTATGAAATTAAGCCAGGCTGGTCTTAACACTAGGCCAAAAGTGACAGACTGGGGCTTTCAGCAGTAGGCCCAGGTAGTAATTTTAAACAATTGACCCCCTGCAATAGTGTCCAGGGGGGTTAATAGGTGCTGGTGCACTCAAATCAGCAATAGCTTCATTTAAATATCACTGTCAGCATTGAAATGGTTAAACTACAGTAATTGGAGTGTGCTCCAGTCGCTGCAGTTAAAGGCAAGTGTGAGCTATGTAATACAGCCAGCATCTGCCTGATATGGTGCATGCTCAGCTAATGAGCCCGCTTCATACATTTTATGCACAACATGACAAACATTTCCATTATGTGTTCGCAAAGGGTTTAATAAATCTTGTATTTTCTCAGCAGATGGAGGCCTTATGATACCCCCTGACATAGCAGACATGCCAGAAGAAGACCCCGGTGATGCTAGAATCTGTATTTCACCCCTAAGAGAAGTCGTCAACACTAATAATACTATTGACTTTGACAGCCTTGACTTCCAGAAAGTTCTTGGAAAGGGAGGCTTCGGAAATGTAAGTGTGAATTTATCCTCCACCATGTTCATCAATGTATCCTGCACCAGATGCACAGGAGGGTTGTACATATTCATTACAGGATGCTCATATGTAATGATATATGAGATAAACTAGTGAACTACTACACACTAATAGATGGGAGTTTGGTCTGATCTGTTGTGATTTTTCTCCAGGTCATCTTGGCATTAGATCTGGTCAATGAAGGACTTCAGGCCATTAAAGTCATGGACAGAAGTTATTGTAGAGAGGACATATTCTCTACAGAGCTAGAAGTCCTGAGAATGGCTGCCGGATGCCCCTACCTAATGACTATGCGGGCGTTTATGGAATCACCATTGGAGTATGTGATAGCCATGGACTATATGGCCGGAGGAGACCTGTTTGACCATATGGCAGATTCAATGCTGTTTAACACAAGGACAACAAGGTAAATGTCTTATACTGAATATTAATAATCCGTTGCCCTCGCACTGTAGTCCTAGAGCAATGGACAACGACAACAGGAGAAAATAATGACATGAAAAGCACACGTGTGTGATCTCCTCATGTTCTCTGTATGATTGTGCATGTAACCACTGATCCATCCTTTCTACTCCACAGACTCTTTGCGGCAGAGATGGTGTGCGGACTCCAGTTCCTGCATGAACGCGGCGTCATACACCGGTAATCATTTCACCTTCATAAATCTGTCACCTGTGACTCTCTGTTGTCTCCTTACATATCTATTGTAGAAAGTTCTTTCCATGAATTGTCCTCACAATCAGTATCTGCTCCTTCTCCCTGCAGTGACCTGAAGCCAGATAATATCCTCCTCCAAGACACCGGACACATCAAAATCTCCGACTTTGGCTTAGCAGCCATGAATGTATTTGAGGATGGCATAGTGAAGAACAAGGTTGGCACTAAGGGTTACATAGCGCCCGAGGTAAGGAACATCTCTGTGTGATTGATGCCAATAGTAGGATTGAGGGATAATCTGATCCCAATGTATCCTGCTGATATCTAATCACAGACCGGTCCTCATAGTCTCTGTGTGTAAATCCCCTTCCCGGTATATTAAGCTCCACTCCAATCTCATGTTTCCACAGATAATGGACAGTAAAGGCTACAACCATCTGGCAGACTCCTTTTCCTTCGGCGTCATCTTATATATAATGAGTGTAGGTGACCAGCCATTCTATTGCAAAGGCACAATGGATGAATACCACCAGTCTCTGCGTGATGACATCCCTTATTTTCCACCTGGGATCTGCTGTCATACCATGGACATCATAAAAGGGGTGAGTAAGATCAGATGGATAAGTATGATGGGGGGATTACTAAAAGAGATAGAAGATAAGATGGGAATAGTCCATAGACATTGTGTAAAAACTTGTCAGTAATAATACATAATATAATGACTAATGGTCTCTATCATTTTCTAGCTTCTCTGCAAATCTCCATCTGCCCGATCTGCCATTACATCATCCATCAGATCGCATCCGTTTTTCTATTCTATAGACTGGAGCGATGTGGAGTCCGGCAGAGCCGACCCACCATTCCCATATTGCTATGTAAGTACAACACATACAGACATCCATAGTGTTATCACTACCCAGTAACACACTTACCCACTATACACCTTATCGCTATATCCCCCTAGTACTGTATATGCTGTATGTGAGGGGCTGATTCTCAGACGTGTATATTTCTCTTCTTCCAGCAGGAGTATTAGGCTGATAAAAATCAGCCCCATTCCAGTAACATCCAGGAATGAAGATTTACATTAATCGGATGAGACAATTACACTGGACTTTCTTATTTACCGGACTGTGACAAACCTACCAAGCTTCCACCACATAACATCCAAGTAGATTTGAGACCAAACATCCAGGGATTTATTCCGATCGCCATATTTGGGGTCAGGAAGGAATTTTTTTCCCTTGATATGAGGATGATAAAACAACGAGTCCTCAGGGTTATTTTTCGCCTTCCTCTGGATCAACATAGCAAGTAATTAAAGGCTGAAATTGAAGGACTTCTTTCAGCCATACTTGCTATGTTACCATCTGGACGACTCATCTACAATGTGGTGGTAAGGAGACGACTACAAGATATGGACATAAAGAAGGAAGCGGCTGCTCCTTCTCGTACTTGGCCTTGTACAGACAGAAGGAAGCGGCTGCTCCTTCTCCTACTTGGCCATGTACAGACAGAAGGAAGCGGCTGCTCCTTCTCCTACTTGGCCATGTACAGACAGAAGGCAGCGGCTGCTCCTTCCTCTACCAGGCCATGGTCAGACAGAAGGAAGCGGCTGCTCCTTCACCTTCCTGACCATGGTCAGACAGAAGGCCATATGGCTGATCGCGATGCTGAAGGAATCCAGGAAAACTCCAACTATACAGATCACAAGTCACACATTCCTGCTCTTCTCCTCTCTCATGTGTGATCCAGACCTGGATGTCCAAAAGCGGCAAAAGTGTAAGCCGAGGCCTGAGGAGCAGAATCATCTGCTCCTTTCTATAGAAAGTCACTGTATCTACACACTTTCTTTTATCATCATTGCAAATTTGTAACAACTTTATTGCACAAATATATATATATGTATATATAAAACATCTAAGTTTCTTTTGTGCGTTTGGTTAAATTCTTCTCATATACAGACCTGCTTTTTGTTATTTTTATTAATATCATGATAAGGACAAGGTATTTTGGTGCCTTAGGCAAATGAAGCCTATGGTGACCCCCACCAAAGGAATAAGCAAGAAACTGAGGTAACAGGACCCCTAACGCTGCACCTCCCCCCTCCGATCAGCCCGATAATAATCTCTGACGACCACTTCCACTCAAATTATTACTTTTCTCACCAAAAAAATACCAGCACAAGTAAAAAAAATGTGGCGTACTTTAGGGATGAGGCTTAAAAGGGAGCGCAACTTCAAAGTTATATATAGAATCGTTCATTGTTTGTGGACCATTTACACATTACAAGGGACAAATAGCGTTATTCATCCCTGACATTCTATATTTTACATGTCCTACCCAAGGATAGTGATGGAAACTAATATAGCTGTTAGTATAATGGAGGCCGTGGGTTTCAATTAAGGTCATGTGACAGATGCAACTTGTAACAAAACTGATGGCGTTTCTAGTGCCGTATTCCTGTGTGGCGCCATCCTGTAACAGAGAACACACCGGAAGTAGCCTGCGTCTTGTTGGAGTTACCGGCAGGGGAGGGAGCTGATTACAGCTCTTTTGCTCCTGTCCTGGGCAGCGCTCAGATTGTCTTAAAGAGGCAAATACAATTCAGTGCAGAGAGGGAGCGACAGGCGGTGAGCGGTGTTAGTGACTCACTGAATGCCTGTGACTGGAGGAAGGGGCCGAAGCAATGTCATTTTTTTTTTTAAACTGAGCCCCCTCGGGGAGACAAGGGGTAGCGCCCTAGGCTAGTGCCTACCCTGCCTACCTGTCGAACCAGCCCTTATTATGAATCATGTTTTATCATTTTTTTGTGATCTTTATTAATTCATTCTTCGTTCACTTTTTTCCTAATAAATACTATAATCAATGTAGTCTTGACCTATATTTATATCTGTATATGGGCACTTTGTGGTGGTAACAAATCCACATTGTATCAATTTTTCAAAGACCCCGGTGCTGTCATCTTTTTCATATTTTTTTATTATTTTCGAGGAGCTTTTCCACCCTAATGGCAATGTGCCCAGGGCATTCTGGTTAATACCAGATGAAGGGGAATGCAGTCTCCATTATTTGATTGGACTACACCTACACATGATAGGATGAGATACACAGCTCAGCAGACTGTATTATTTGATTGAACTGCACATGATAGGATTAGATACACAGCTTAAAGGGAAACCGTCACCAGAAATAACGCTATTAGCCTGCACATATGGGGTTAATCTGCAGGATAACAGCGTTATTATGCTGCCCGGCGCCTGCACTCAGCCAAATACGTGCAGAATCAAAGCTTTCCTGTATTATAAAAACACATTTAAAATACAGCTTCAACATCTGCACCAAAAACACATCAAATAAGGGAGAAAATTCATAAAAAAGGCAGCGAAAATGCAATAATGAGTATTTACTCAGTGTGTGAACTCGGCCTTAAAGACATCAAAAAAGCCAGATGTCATATAGTGATGCTTATGTAAAAATGAAAGAGTTCTGACTAATGTGGCGTCCCTGCAGGTCCAGTTGCCACAGAGGTACTGCATCTCACCCAGAGGTGTGGTACCCCACTCTTAGGTAAGGATGGAGTACTACCCTGGACCCACACATCTACATCCAACACTATACCACGCCAGACCAGCAGGCGGTGCAATATGCACTTGTTCACTGCGGAGCCCTGTCCCTGGCTGGAAGGGGGGGAACCAAGAGAGGGGGAACCATGTAGTTTGTGTGGATGGAGGAAGAAGTTCAGTAGAGCACAGACTTGGAGTCAGGAGAAAGAGTTGAGTGGAGAGGAGTCTGTGAGAGCTCAGGAGGAGCTCTGCTCAGGAGAGCAAGGAGGAGAGAGAGAGAGGAAAGAAGAGAGGAGCAGTGAGGAGGGCTCCAGGAAGACAGAAGGGATCCCAGAGGCACGGCGAGTGCAGAGGCAACCCGTGACCCCGAATTCACGCTGACGTGGAGGGATCAGGCTGCAGAAGGGGACCGGCCCCAAACTAGTTGAGAACAACCACTCTCAGCTAGCCAACCGGAGGCAGCAGCATTTTCAAGGTGTTGCAGCCAAAATCCACAATTACATCGCCGAAAAGGTGGCCGCATAGGGTCCAGGGGACTGAGAGCACGTCGCCCGACAAGACCCGAGGCCACTAGCTTGGGACACTGATTGTGAGGTGCAGGGCAGGAGGGTGAGAGCCAGCGCAGTGAGACGACCGAAAAAGGTACATAGAACGGGGTCCCGTGTAAGTGCTCCTGAGATACCTGAGGGTTTGCTGGACCCCTACCCCGGAGGACACAGGACGATGTTACACACCGGTAACTGTAACCTGGAGTCTTGAACAACTGTGAGTAAAACCTGAAGACCCACTGTGTCCTTGAATAATTGATGCGCCATCAACTGCCCTGCACTACACTGCACCGACAACATCTACCTCATAAAATCACCATCTACACTGCCCTGGAGCTAAGCTCTGCCTGTGGAGAACTGAACCAACTTTGCTGCGTCACCATCGGCTCCAGTGGATCTGCACCGCAGCGGTAGCCCTATATAGCCGCATACCACAGGTGGCGTCACAAAATATTATTCTCCAAAAACTTTATTCCCGTTTTACTTTTCCTTTAATTGACCACTCTGGGTCGCGGACCGGGTCACCGCCACCATGACATCCCCAGCATCGACCGACCCGGCTACCGAGTACCCCACGGCCCAGGGGGCGCTTCAGATACAACTAAAAATGACAAAAATAAATCCAAGTCCCAATTTGAGATGAGCGGATCGATTTGCAAGACTCCGGTTCATGTTCCAGGGCAGTGGCACCTGGCAGGTAGACGGGAGGCCTGCGGATCTCTTACATTCGGAGTCTCTAGGACAGCCTTTGATTTGTCATGACTGTTATGACATCATCAGTCTGTAAAAAGTTGACTGTAAAAGTTTGAAGTTGTGAAATAGGACCTGCTGTACTATGAATGTTATGTGTTGTATTTAAGTTGATTTTCTCCCCTAGAATTAATGCAATCTTTTCCACTCTGATTCCTGCAGAATTTTAGAGAAAAACCTCCTTATAAATTGGAGTTGTATATACAGCTGACACCAGAAGTTTACATACACTATATAAAAAGACACATATGCATGTTTTTCTCAATATATAACTTGAAATCAGAATAAACCTTTCCCATTTTAGGTTAATTAGGATTACCATAATTTTTACTATTTGCCAAAATGCCAGAATAATGAGAGAGAGAGAGAATGTTTTAAGGCATTTTTATTACTTACTACAAAGTCAAAAGTTTACATACATTTCATTAGTATTTGGTGCCATTGCCCTTAAACTGAATGACTTGGGTCTGACTTCCACAAGCTTCTCACAATAGTTGGTCGGAATTCGGGCCCATTCCTCCTGACAAAACTGGTGTAACTGATCCAGGTTTGTAGGTCGCCTTGCTCACACCTGCCTTTTCAGCTTTGCCCATAAATTTTCAATAGGATTGAGATGAGGGCTCTGTAATGGCCACTTCAAAACATTGACTTTGTTATCCTTAAGCCACTTTGTTAGCATTTTGGCAGTATGTTTCTGTAACATACCTGGCGGCGTCCTTGCATAGTGCTCCATCTCCCACTGTGCAAGAGCGCGCACTTGATCTCCAGTCCAGTCTGCTAGCCTGGCTTCCCTCCATGCTGTTTGCTTGCCTCTGTGTCTGCTGCTTAAGGACGGCGCCCGATCACTTCCTGTTTCTTGTACCTGCTGCAGGCACACCCCTTGTGTGTTCTCAGCCTATTGCTGTCTGTCATCTGCTATTTAACCCAGCTGCTCCAATGAATCCCTGCCTGAGCATTGTGTTTCATTCAGTGTGGTCTTTCACTCTGATTGTGCCAGGTCCCCTTCTGTGTTCTCTTGTCTGCCTATCCTGGAGGCTGTATTTCCAGGCCTGTCTGAACACGCTCCTTGCCTGTTCGTCTCGCCTTCTAGGGGCCGCATACCTAGACCTGCTCCTGTATCTTGTCTGTCCTGTCTGAACACGCTCCTGGCCTGTTCCTCCCACCTTCTAGGGGCTGCATTCCTAGACCCGCTCCTGTATCTTGCTACTGTGTCTGTTCTTGTCTGTATACTCTTCTAGCCTGTTTTCCCGTGTTTCTCTACGTCCGTACCTTTCCTTTTTCTGCACGGTCTGAACTCGTACCTAACTCCTGCTCGTTGTCACTGTACTCCCGGTTGTGAGTTTGTGGTCCACTCGCTACTTCACTGCAAGTACCCTGTGGGTATCTGGTTCTGCCTTTCCCTTCCTGTCTGTTCCGTGTGAACAGAGCCCTGTTCTAGCCTGCTCTGCCTTTGCTCACTGCTCCGGCGGTTCTAGCCTGCTCTGCCTTTGCTCACCGCTCCGGCGGTTCTAGCCTGCTCTGCCTTTGCTCACCGCTCCAGCGGTTCTAGCCTGCTCTGCCTTTGCTCACTGCTCTGGCGGTTCTAGCCTGCTCTGCCTTTGCTCACCGCTCCGGCGGTTCTAGCCTGCTCTGCCTTTGCTCCCTGCTCCGTCGGTTCTAGCCTGCTCTGCCTTTGCTCACCGCTCCAGCGGTTCTAACCTCCTCTGCCTTTGCTCACCGCTCTGGCGGTTCTAGCCTGCTCTGCCTTTGCTCACCGCTCCGGCGGTTCTAGCCTGCTCTACCTTTGCTCACCGCTCCGGCGGTTCTAGCCTGCTCTGCCTTTGCTCACCGCTCCGGCGGTTCTAGCCTGCTCTGCCTTTGCTCACCGCTCCACCGGTTCTAGCCTGCTCTGCCTTTGCTCACCGCTCCGGCGGTTCTAGCCTGCTCTGCCTTTGCTCACCGCTCCGGCGGTTCTAGCCTGCTCTGCCTTTGCTCACCGCTCCGGCGGTTCTAGCCTGCTCTGCCTTTGCTCACCGCTCCGGCGGTTCTAGGCTGCTCTGCCTTTGCTCACCGCTCTGGCGGTTCTAGCCTGCTCTGCTCTTGCTCACCGCTCCGGCGGTTCTAGCCTGCTCTGCTCTTGCTCGCCGCTCCTGGCGGTTCTAGCCTGCTCTGCTCTTGCTCGCCGCTCCAGGCGGCCTTGTCCTGCTCTGCTCTTGCTCCGAGCGGCCTTGTCTTGCTCTGCTCTTGCTCGCCGCTCCGGGCGGCCTTGTCTTGCTCTGCTCTTGCTCGCCGCTCCAGGCGGCCTCGTCCTGCTCTGCTCTTGCTCACCGCTCCGGGCGGCCTCGTCCTGCTCTGCTCTTGCTCCGGGCGGCCTTGTCCTGCTCTGCTCTTGCTCGCTGCTCCGGGCGGCCTTGTCCTGCTCTGCTCTTGCTCGCCGCTCCAGGCGGCCTCGTCCTGCTCCGCTCTTGCTCGCCGCTCCGGGCGGCCTCGTCCTGCTCTGCTCTCGCTCGCCGCTCTAGGCGGTCTCGTCCTGCCCTGCTCTCGCTCGCCTCTCTGGGCGGCCTCACTCTGCTGTGTTTGTCCGCCACATCTGTGGTTCTGTTCCTGAGTCCCACTGTGTACTGGGTCCTATCCCGCCTGTGTTCCTACCTGCTAGCGCCTCCCTGTCTGCACTCTAGCCGTGCTTGCCTGTACCCCCCTGCCTGCATACCCGCCTGCCTGCATACCAGTCGTGCCTGCCTATACCCACCAGTCTGTGTGCCAGCCTAACCTGTCTGTTCCTGTATTCCCCTGTGTGGGTCAACAGCCGTGTCCGGGGTCTGTCCTGGAGTAGCACCTGGTCCCTCTGCTCGGTTCCTCCTTGGTGCACTGGCGTCGTATGCCGTCGTGCGACCCTGGTCGGATCGGGTGAATACCTAGTTACGCCCCTCCAGGCATTCACTCTCCGGCATGGTCCAGTGGAATCGCACGCACACGCCGCTCAGCCCGGGCATGTGCATTACAGTTTCAGGTCATTGTCCATTTGGAAGACCCATTTTCTTACCAAGCTTTAACTTCCTGGCTGATGTCTTGAGATGTTGCTTCAGTATTGTCACATGATCTTCTTTTCTCATGATGCCATCTATTTTGTGAAGGGCACCAGACCCTCCTGCAGCAAAACAACCCCACAACATGATGATGCCACCCCCGTATTTCACAGTTGGGATGGTATTCTTAGGCTTCCAAGCTTCTCCCTTTTTCCTCCAAACTTAACGATGGTCATTATGCCCAAAAAGTTCAATTTTAGTTACTTCAGACCACAGGACAAGTTTCCAAAAATTAAAAAAAAATGTGTTCCTGTGTACATTTACAAACATTAATCTGGTTTCTTTATGTTTCTTTTGGAGTAATGACTTCTTCCTGGCAGCATGGACTTTCAGCCTATGTTGATACAGTACTCGTTTCACTGTGGATATTGACACAATCTTATCAGCTTCTGCCATCATCTTCACAAGGTCTTTTGCTTTTGTCCTTGGATTTATATGCACATGTTGGACCAAAGCACGTTCATGTCTGGGACACAGAACCCATTACCTTCCTGAGCAGTATGAATGCTGGACATTCCCATCTTGTTTATACTTATGTATAATTGTTTGTACAGATGAGCGAGGCACCTTCAGGTATCTTGAAATTGTACCCAAGGATGAGCCTGACTTGTGAAAGTCCACATTTCTCTTCCTGATATCTTGGCTGATTTCTTTACACTTTCCCATGATGCTACACAAAAAAGAAGTGTGTTTCAGATGTTCATTAAAATACATTCACATCCAAATTTTTTTTTGCTCTTAATCCTGATTATTTATATCTATAACGCCACTGCTTAAAACCGTGGTCAGACGTGATATGATATTACTTCTGTAATAATCGTGACATGTTTTGGAGCATGCCAAATATTACCCTCCATTTAAAGTCTGCAAGTTATGTGTTGTTCAACATATTCACACTTGGTCGCTGACCAATGCCACATCTATAAGGCCACTGCCTAAAACCATGGTCATCAGACATTATCCGATATTACTGCTGTAATAATCATGACATTTTTTGGAGCATGCCAAATATTACCCTCCATTTAAAGTCTGCCAGCTGTGTGTTATTCATGCTATTCACACTTGGTCTATGACCAATACCACATCTATAAGGCCTAAAACCGTGGTCATCAGACGTTATCTGATATTACTGCGGTAATCATGACGTTTTTTGGAGCGTGCCAAATATTACCCTCCATTTAAAGTCTGCCAGTTGTGTGTTGTTCATCCTATTCACACTTTGTCGCTGACCAATACCACATTTATAAGGCCACTGCCTAAAACCGTAGTCATCAGACGTTATCCGATATTACTGACGAGATAATCGTGACATTTTTTGGAGCAAGCTACATATTACCCTCCATTTAAAGTCTGCCAGTTGTGTGTTGTTCATCCTATTCACACTTGATCGCTGCCCAATACCACATCTATAAGGCCATTGCCTAAAACCCTGGTCATCAGACGTGATCCGATATTACTGCAGTTATAATCGTGACATTTTTTGGAGTGGGCCAAAAATTACACTCCATTTAAAATGGGCAAAACGCTTGGCAAGGGACAGTGAAGTGGACGTAATGGTGATGGTGCACGCAAAGGCCTATGCCGTGGGCAAGCTGAAATTATGTCTGCTGAGTGAGCACAACAAGCACCCACATCATGGTCACCCTATCTTCCTGTCCCACTTTGTAGGGGGCAGCGGAACCCCACTCTTAAAGCCAGAGCAGTGTGAAAAGGTTGTTGGTTGGATAGCATATAGTGCTTCCAGTCACTTTGCCACCACCACCACCGTCTTTCACACTGTCCAGTCTCAGTAGCCATGAGTATGGACCACATATTCCTCACCCTGATCCTCCTTACTCCCACTATGCCGAGTGCCCAGAGACAACTGATCCCACACTTGAACGCTCAGAAGAGCTGTTTACTTTCCCATTTATAGATTTGGGCCTCTCTCCTGGCCCGTTTCAAGTGGGGCAAGAAGAGATCACATGTAGCTATGCCCAAATATTTGAGCAGCCATGGTTACATAAAGGCGACGGTCGAAAAGTGCAATTACTGTCGCAAGAGGTGGATGATGATGATGAGACACAATTGCCAGCGAGTCAGAAGGAGGCCCAGGGTGCATACGGGGAAGACGAGGTGGGACATTAACACGAGGAAAGTTGCCAGTCCAACTGTTAGGTCTTCTAGAGTCTGGCTCTTTTTTAAAAACTGTCCAGTTAACCCAAAAAAAGGCTATTTGCAAAATCTGCCATGCCAGCATCATCAGGGGCAGCAAAACTACCAGCCTGACCACCACCAGCAAGCTCAGGCACATGACAGCAAAGCACCCGACTAGTAATGCCAGAGTCCAGAAATAGTGTCTAAGGGTGACCATACTGCCTGTACCGCTGTTGTGCGTGCACACCAATCCTCTGTCCATGGTGCAGGCAAAGATGCCTCCCGCCCTGCACCTGTAGTTTGACACTCACAACCACCACCATCAGCAACCACGTGCACATCCTTGTCCCAGGGCTGCATTCATTTGTCCCTGCCCCAGTCCTTTGAACGCAAGCGCAAATATGCAGCCAACCACCCACAGGCCATAGCACTAAACTGCCACATTTCTAAAATGCTTGCACTTTAAATATTGTCTTTTAGGCTCGTGGAGACACAATCTTTCTTCAACCTCATGGTGGCGGCCATCCCTCAGTACTCGGTTTCCAGCTGCCACTATTTCTCCCTGTGTGGTGTCCCTGCCTTACACAAGCACGTGTCCCAGATCATTAGCCGTGCCCTCAACAATGCAGTTACAGGGAAGGTCCACCTAACCACGGACACATGGACAAGTGCTTGTGGCCAGGGACGATACATCTCGCTGATGGCACACTGGGTTAATAGGGGAAGCCGGGACCCAGTCGGACGGAACACATCCTCCTGACGCCAAGGATTGTGGGCCCTGGGTCAATCAGGGTTGCCCCTACATTATAAAGCTCCTGCACCTCCTCCTCCTCTTCAGCCTCCATCTCCGAAATTACCACATCAGTAGGAAGCTGGAAGCACTGCAGTACTGCCTCGGCCAAGTGGCAACAGGCTGTGCTGAAGCTGATATGCTTATGGGACAAACCGCACACCTCTATGGTGTTGTTGACAACTTTAACAGAGCAGGCAGAACTCTGGCTGTCACCGTTGCACCTACAGCCAGGCATGGTGGTGTGTGACAATGGCCAGAACCTGGTGGTGGCTCTGAAGCTTGGCAACCTCGCACAAGTACCATGCCTGGTCCATGTGCTCAACCTAGTGATTCAGCGGTTTTTCAAAACTTACCCGGATCTGCCGGAGCTGGTTGTCAAAGTACGCCGTCAGTCTGCCCATTTCGGAAAGTCAGCTACAGCTTCCACCACCCTCGCTGTGCTTCAGCAGCGCTTGCAGCTTCCAGCTCATCAACTGGTGTGTGATGTCACCATACAGTAGAACTCAACCTTGCATATGTTGGGGAGGATTTGTGAGCAGCAGAGGGCAGTTGTTGAGTACCAGCTTCAATACGCCTGTCGGTATTCAAGTCAGCCTCCACACATAAGAGCTGATGAGTGGGCATAAATGTCTGACATCTGTGCCATCCTCCAAAACTTTGAGGACTCCATCAAGATGGTGAGCGGCGATGACGTCACCATCCTTCTTCTCTGTCTAATGAAACGCTTGTTGCTCACAATTAAAGAGGAGGCATTGCAGGCGGAGCATGATATGAAGCAAGGAACTATACAGGTTGATGCTACACAGCCTAGCCTCATCTCATCTCAATGCAGGTTGGGTGATAATGAGGAGAAGGAGGAACAGGAGGAGGAACAGGAGCTAGTTTCATGCGCTACAGATGTTACTAACCCACATAACATTCATACCGCCTGGTCAGCGTGGATGGCGTGAGGAGAGGGAGAATGAAGAGGTGGAAAGGTGGAGGATGAGGAGGAGGAAAGCATGGACAGTCGTCCTCTTTGTCAGGAAAGGGAAGTCTTGGCTGTTGGCAGTCTGGCTGTTTGAATCTATGTTGTTTTACTATCGGCCATCTTGTTGTGGTTTGCTGGCTTCTAGTCTTTTCCTCTGGTGCTGGGTGTCTTGGTCACGTGATCTCTTCACTCTTTATTACTTAGCACCTGTCTCCCATTCCATGCTGCACATCAGTGTTGTTACGCTTGTGCTCTGGCTAAGTAGCCTTGTTAAGTTCTTTGTGCTTTGGACAATTGATTGCTTGGGACTTCTTGTTCCACCAGTTTTGTTCCCTTTTATCTTCGTTTCTGCAACTAACTTTTCTGTTAGGAGGTCTCCAGTTTTGCTCCCAGTCCTTAGATCTTTTAGGGACCCCTTTTCCCCTTCCTTCATGTCTTCGTTTGAGTTCAGTGCAGGAGTTTAGGTGCGGCTATTCATAATAGGGCACCCACTCCAGCGTAGGGTTAAGCTGAGTCTCAGTGAAGGGACAGCTTTTCCCTCCTATTCCTTAGTTCTAAGTTGCAGTACATAACAGTATGTCCCGCCCTGTTTAAAAAAAAAAAGTTTTTTTTTTTTTTCTCCTCTCCTCTTCCTGGGTTATCTTCAGTATGTGTACCATCCAGGAGCTTGCTCAATGCTTGAAAGGATTGACTCTGGAGGTTGCCGATCTTCAGCAGTACATGAGTAAATACCCTGCAGAATGCTATGAAGAACTTAAGGTAGGATTACCTGAGTGTTTCTCGGGTAAACAACAGAATTTTTTTTCATTTAAAAACGCTTGTTTGTTGTATTTTCGGCTCAGACCTAAATCTTCTGGGAGTGAACTACAGTGTGTAGGCATTATTATTAGTGATGAGCGAGCACTAAAATGCTTGCGTACTCGTTGCTCGGGTCGAACACATTGTAATACTCGGGTGCTCGACCCGAGCAACGAGCCCAATGTAAGTCTATGGGAAACTCGAGCATTTTTCAGGCGGCTCCACCCGGCGGTCTGCAGAGGGCCTAAAAATTTCCCAAATCGATGGGAACAGTGCCCAAATGACATGGGAACAGCATGGGGAAGACCCCTGGAAGCATTTCTGACTCCCAGGTCACTGCTGTCAACAACGTTGTCAGAGTATTACGCCACTTTTAAGGACTCACAATAAAACATACAAAAACAAAACCAAAATGGATTTTCCTGGGAAATATATTAAGGAACATCCTTTCCAGGGTAATGACTTGTATATATGGCAAAATAAATAACCAAAACCAAAAATACTCCTCCACACCTTGGGCTATGTTCACACGTAGTTTTTTGATGCGATTTTGCACTTCTGCATTGCTTTCAGCAAAGACAAATGCATACACTGGGAAATGTCATTTTAACATTTTACAACCTTATCTGGCCATGTGGTGTGTGACACATCATCAGACACATGCATACAGTGCTGAAAAGACATGGGACCAGCATGGGGAAGACCTCTGGAACCATTTCTGACTCCCAGGTCACTGCCTAAAAGTGTGCCCATCATAAGTGATTCTTGGCGCATGCGAAGATGCCTCCTGCCATGCACCTGTCGTTGCAGACATCACCGTCCACGTCCTTGTCCCAGTGCAGCATTCAGTTTTCCCTACCCCATTCCTTGGAATGCAAGCGCAAGTATGCAGGCAGCCACCCACCCACAGGCTGCAATACTATACTGCCAAATTTTTGACAGCTGCTTGCACTTGAAATGTGGCCTTTTAGGCTCGTGGAGGCGGAAGCTTTTCATAACCTCATGCCTGCGGCGGCCGGGTGTCCATACTCGGTCCCCAGCCGCCACTGTTTCTCCCGGTGTCGTCTCCGCCTTCCACAAGCATGGGTCCCACAACATTACCAGTGCCCTCCCCAGTGCACTTACTGGGAAGGACCGCCTAACCACAAACACGTGGACAGGTGAATGTGGCCAGGGACGGTATGGAGCCACTCCACAGCTTTTTTTGCTGAGAGTTGTATTTAGCTCGGCGAAAGGTCTGGCATAGAGGGAAACCATATCTATTCTGGGTGTCATTTCTCCGTCACCAGGTTCCGGACATTGACACACACGACCATGCCTGGCTGTATGTTCAGCGGTGAGAGCCACAGATCAGACTGCTGTGTTACAGCTTTCAACAACTCTGCAGCGCTGGGCGGTTTGTCAATTAAGTATTAAGCATGTTATCTTCAGCACAGCCTGTTGCCGCTTGGCCAAGACAGTGCTGCAGTGCTGTCAGCTTGTGACTGATGTGGTCATTTCGGAGATGGAGGAGGAGGTGCATGAGCTGAACAATGTGATTACATTGTTGTTAAATTGGTGACGCTGTTTTTTATACTAAAGAAAGATCCTATTGTTTTGTTTTTTTTATGTATTTTTTTAAGACAAATGCATTCACCGGGAAATGCAGTGAGTCCAACAGCTGACAATTTTAGGAAAAACCCCACTAAGAATTTAAAGACACATGGAGCAGGGCCACAGTAACAAGTACGACATGTTCCCATTAGAAAGGAGAGAGTCTGCTATACAGTTATAGGGTATGCAGTGAGTCCAACGGCTGACAATTTTAGGAAAAACCCCACTAAGAATTTATAGACACATGGCCCCGGAGCTGGGCTCACTGAGTGACAGGACACCGCTCCTGAGGCTCAGCTCCGGGGCCCGCTCGCTGGTGCGGCTCATTATCCCTGGCTCCTCAGCATCAGCGGTCAGAGAATTAAAGCTAGGGACACATAGGACATGTGAGTATAAGGATTTTATTATTTTATTCTTATTTTTACAGGTGGACACTGCGGGAGCAGACACTACTACCCTCATCATTGTCTCCTGCTGGTGCTGATCGCAGCACCGGTAGGAACCATGATGAGGGCAGTGTTCAGCACCCCGCGCATGGGAACAGTGCTAACTGTACAGTGATTCCCAGGCACCGTTCCGTGTGATCTTGATGCTGCTCAGGGGTGGCACATGGTTGCCACATGTGACACACGAGACACGGATATCTCTGGTACCGGTTTATACCGAAATATACGGACATGTGAAACCGGCCTAAATCGGCTGCGAAAAATCCTCCGAATAAACAAACTGCTCAATCGTCAGGTGAAATGATCTTTTGGGATGCACACAACATTATCATTCTTGGCACAAGACTTGTGCTGCCGAGAACAATGACAGCCAATGAACAATCGTCTAATACAGATCATTCAGAGTGTATCTGAAGCGCAGTATTCCTGTGTAAATTGTCTATTAACCCCTTAGTGACTGAGACAATTTGGACATTAATGACCAGGCCAAATTTTTGAATTCTGACCAGTGTCACTTCATGTGGTAATAACTCTGGAACGCTTCAATGGATCCCGCTGATTCTGAGACTGTTTTTAGTGACATATTGTATTTCATGATAGTGGTAAAAAATTTTGATACGACAATTTGGTGAAAATTTTGAAAATTTTGCAATTTTCAAACTTTTAATTCCTATGCCTTTAAACCAAAGAGTTATGTCACACAAAATAGTTAATAAATAACATTTCCCATATGTTTACTTTACAACAGCACAATTTTTAAAACATATTTTTTTTTTGTTAGGAAGTTAGAAGGTTTAAATGTTGACCAGTGATTTCTAATTTTTCCAACAAAATTTACAAAACTATTTTTATAGGGACTATATCACATTTGAAGTGACTTTAGGAGGCCGATATGACAGAAAATACCCAAAAGTGACACCATTCTAAAACCTGCACCCCTCCAAGTCCTCAAAACCGCATTCAAGAAGTTTATTAACCCTTCAGGTGCTTCACAGGAACTAAAGCAATGTGGAAGCAAAAATGAACATTTTTTCATAAAAATTTTACTATAGCCCCAAATTTTTTATTTTCACAAGGGTAACAGGATAAAATGGACCACAAAATTTGTTGTGCAATTTCTACTGAGCATGTTGATTCCCCATATGTGGGGGAAAACTATTGTTTGGGCACACAACAAGGCTTGGAAGGGAAGGAGCACCGTTTTGACTTTTTGAACGCAAAAAAGACTGAATCAAGAGTGGATGCCATGTCACATTTGGAGAGCCCCTGACATGAAAAACAGCAGAAACCCCCACAAGTGACAGCATTTGGGAAACTAGCCCCCTCAAGGAATAACACATTTAGATGTGAGAACAAATTTTTTTTTTTTTACAAAAACACTGTTTTAGCACCAAATTTGGACCCAACAATTTGTTCTGCAATTTCTCCCGCATGTGGCAGCAGTCTATATGTGGATATACACTACTGTTTGAGCACCCGGCAGGGATCAGATGGGAAGGAGCGCTACTTGGCTTTTAGAACGCAGATTCCTTTTGAATAGATTATGGGCTCCATTAGTTTAGCCACTGAGGTGCCAAAACAGCAGAACCCCCACCCCCAGGTCACCCCATATTAGAAACTCCACTACCTAAGGAATTCATCTAGGGGTGTAGTGAGATTTTGAACTCATGGATGCCTCACAGAATTTTATAACATTGAGACATGGAAATTTGTTCTCAGTAGCGATCTGGGAGTCAGAGATGCTTCCAGGGGTCTTCTCCATGCTGTTCTCCTTCCATTCAGCACTTTTACCATCCATTTCATCATTTTCAGTGCCCCCCAGACCTCCTTGTAGGGTCTTCTGGAAAAATGCTTTGATTTCTCATTGACGCTCATTATACTCGTTACTTGAAATGAGCATCCAAGCATTAGAAATTGTTTAAGTCGAGTAACGAGCATCTGAGCATTTTAGTGCTCACTCATCTCTAATTTTTACCTGTGGATTTTCAGCATTTTATGCAATGCAATGCAATTCTGACTTTAAACTCTGAATGTCCACAAGAAAATTGACATGTTGAGGATTTCAAATACACACGGCTGGTCAGTTTACGCTATGTAAAAAAAAATTAAACAGTGGACCCCAGGATGGGGGACATTATACAAGGAAGGGGCCTAGGATGGGGGTTATTATACCAGCAAGGAGCCCAGGATGGGGGACATTACACCAGGAAGGGGTTAAGGATCGGGATTATTATACCAAGATGGAGGTCATTATACCAGGAATGGGCACAGTATACCAGGAAGGGGTCCAGGATGGGAGAAATTATACTAGGAAGGGGCTGGGAATTCTGGGACATGGTTATACAATGGAGGACATTATAACAGGAAAGGGTCCATGATGGTGTCAGGATGGTGTACATTATTACAGTAAGGGGCCCAGTACAGGAGACATTACACCAGGAAGCCCCCATGATGGGGGACATTATACCAGGATGGGTGACATTGTTACACGAAGGTACCAGAATGTGGAACATTATTACAATAAGGGGTCAAGGACAGGGGACATTATACCAGGAAGAGGCTCAGGATGGGGGACATTATTACTGTAAAGGGCTCAGGATGGAGGACATTTTACCAGAAAGAGTACAGGACAGGGGACATTATACAACCCCTGGCAAAAATTATGCTTGGTCTGAAAAAAATTACCCTTACTGAGTACCACATTTTTAATCTTGATTTCTTTTAGTGTTTCTTAAAGCCCTAAAGTTGCCATTTGAAATGACTTTAGTTTTGTGCCATGTCTGTGATCTGCTTTTTTTCAACAACATTAAACAACTGAATGAACATTCTCCGAGCCCGGTGATTCCATAATTTTTTCCAGGGGTTGTAATAGGAAGAGGCAAAGGATAGAGGAAATTATACCAGGAAGAGGTGTAGGTGGAGGTGACGCGCCCCCTGGGCCGTGGGGTACCAGGTGCTGGGCCTATGGATGCCGGTATGGGGGATATCACGGTGGCTGGCCCGGTCCGTGACCCAGGGTGGTCAGTAAAAGGGGGAATATGTATAGGGGATTTGGAAAGTTCTGGAGCCGTCCTCTGGAGCTGGTGTTACGGCAGCAGGGATGGTGTGGCTCTCCACAGGTAGAGCTAGCTCCAGGGCAGCGTGAGGTGTTATGGACGGTGGTGCAGGGAGAGACGGCAGGATGGTCCCGGAGGAAAGAAGGACACTCACACGGGGGTAAGCTTCTGTACCTTTACTGGTGATGTTGCAGGCACGGTCCAGGGTACTCCGGACAAGGGCGCACTTTTGGACTCTCCCTAGTGAGCGGGTATAGGGCCTCCTGATCCGTGGCTTTACTCGCTAAGCTTCTGACCTGCCTGGAGCTAGGCCTAGCTTGGTTGCTGTCTCTCTTTTGCACCTGCTGACCTGTTGGTAGGGCCTACTCTTGCAGATCACTCTCCCTGGATGCTGGGGCCTCCGTGACTCCTAGCCCTGGTACTGCAATCAGTATTTGGTGAACCTGGGACCTGTAGTCCTCCAGGGGTTCCGGTGGTTCCTACTGGGTATTGAGGGTCCCTGTAGGCGCGGACCCGGTGTCCGGTATATATCTCGGGGTGAGCCTGGTAAGCTCCTCTGCCCCCTTGGCTACTTCTTCCTTCTCCTCTATCCTTCGGCCACACTCAGGGCCCTCACTAGGCCTTCACACGTGCTGTAGGCCTTGGCTCGCCTAAGCACAGCAGCCAGCTTGCTGCCTCTTCGCTGCTCTCTGAGCGTCAGCACGCTCTCTGCTCAACTCTGAGCTCTGTCCCTCTCTGTGTCTGAGAGACTCACTAACTAGACTGAGCTGCCTGGCTCCACCCTCCCTTTATATATCCCTGAAGGACTCCCTCTGGTGGTCTGAGGTGGTAGGGTGGAGGTGTGTGAATGTGTGAGGGCCTCTTGTGGAGAAGTCCATCCATGCACCCTTCTGGGTTCTGTGGCACCAGTGCACAGCAGGGCGCCACAGAGGGACATTATTACAGGATGGTGGTCAAGATGGGGGACAATATTAAAGAAAGCGGCCAGGATGGGGAATATTGCAAAATCATTGCAAAATGAGCAGAAATGCAGACATGTATTGCACACTTAGGTATAGTTGTGAGAAGAACCAAATTTGTTTATATTATGTGATGTATTGGAATTTATGAATGTGTCTATCATAATGCAATGGCAATCTGAACTGTGGGTACAGTATAGAAAGTATAGAGTAGTAAAGGCACAGACAAGTGATGCGAACAAAGGATGATTATTTCCTCCATCAACAGATGACTTATGAAATAATAATAATAATAATGAAACAATTTATATAACATAACCATTATATCCCTAAATGTATTACACTGTAGTAAAACAGATAACCTTTCCTAAGGCTAGGGTCAAACAAGCATATATGTCTCATCCAAGGGAATTGGGTCGATTAGACAAATCACACTCTGATAAAACTCTAATTAGAGTTTTATCAGAGCATGATCATAGTGTGTTCCGATTCTGTTGGATGAGAAGATGGAGAACAAAATTTCTCCATCTTCTCCATTATGTCAGTCCATGAAAATCGGACTGCACTCAAATGTAATCTGAGTGCAGTCCAATATTTTCCTTCGACTCATAGACTTGCATTGCCAAGTGCGCTCCGAATTTTGGATCAAACTAGTACATGCTGCAATTGTTTTCCTCGGACCAGCTCTGTCTGAGAAAAAAATCTGACATTTGCACTGCCCTATACAATAATAATGATCTAAGTGCGATCCTATGTTTTGTTGGATCACACTAGGACTGATAATACGGTTGTCTGCTCAAGCCCTTAGAATAGGTCATCAATGTAAGAGTGATTGGGGTCTGACACACAGAAGCCCCACACAGGGCCAATTGTAGCTTTTCTGCAATCTAAAGGTCCGTTTACATGAACTGGCCAGTGGCACTATATGAACGCTGATCAATAAACTAAGTATCAATGGTTGTTTCAGTGGCAGTTTACGCAGGCAGACCAAAGCAAACGATGAAAACTGAGTGATCGATCATAGTTCTCGGCAGTGTGAGACCTGTTTATCCAGGACGATGCCAAGCTGAGAATGATGATCTTTTGTTTTGCACAAAATATAATTTCCCCCGATGAATGAGTGTTTTACTGATTTATGGAATGATTGGCAGCCTGATTACACGTCAAGATAACAGTGAAACCAGCGTTTTGAACAATGCTTGCTCCTTACTAAGTGGTTTGTCCCTCACTTAGGGGCATCTCCATTTAGACTGTGATTGATTCTTATAATTGTTATTATTGTTTTTGCCGTTTTCATTTAAGGTATTTATTTCTATCATAATTCTGGATGATTACATCGATATGAAATGTTTTGCTGTAGTTTAATCATGGTTCTTTGAATTTCCCCATCATGTCTGGTGTAAGTAGTGACATTTGTTGTCCTATATTGCAGCCCTGTCTGCCTGTGAGATGGAAGCTGAGAGGAAGCTGCAGACGTGTCAGTTCTAAGCGCACACAGCTCTGCAGTGAGATCAGGAGAGCAGAGAGCGGCCATCACACATCACACTGGGAACTCCCCTTCATGTGAGATAAGGAGGCAGAGTTATCTTCCAGGCAGCGTCGTCCCCAGAGCCAGGAAGAGGTCATTTACATAAAGTGATAAAAGATGATTTATCAACAACAAGGCATCAGATATGAGGCATTCAGGCATCACTCTCCTCTGCAGTCCATAACCTATATGCCCATATTAATAGTTTACAGCAGGCCAGAATTGCTAATCTGGCGCACCGGGCATTTTCCCAGTGGTCCACGGATGTGTGCATTGTAGTAGGCCACGGGGCCCGCTGATCCGGCCACCGGCCTGCTGATCCGGCCACCGACCCGCTTTTCTGGCCGCTGGCCCCTTAAATCTGGAGGCACAGCCGGGATTGGGGCGCTCTGCGCCTGCACGCAGGGTTCAGTATTTGAACCGCTGCATGCGTCACATATAAGAACACATCAGCGTTCTCTGTGGGAGGAGAGCGCGATCCTCTCTCCCGCCTTTACAACACCGGCTGCAGCTGTTGGTGCAGCGCAGCCCGGTGGCGTACCGAATCAGGAAGTGGATCTCTGCAGCTCTGCTCCTACCTGGGTGAGTACAGTGGCATGATGATGTATGCTATTGTTTAGCCAGTAAAAAACATGTTTCTGGTACCCAGGGGTGGGGGGTGGGGGATGACCTCTGGGGCTGGGGGCTTACATATGGGGCTAGGGGCTGACCTCTGGGGCTGGGGGATTACTTATGGGTCTGGGGGCTGACCTCTGAGGCTGGGGGCTTACTTTTGGGGCTAGGGGCTGACCTCTGGGGCTGGGGGATTACTTATGGGGCTGGAGGCTTACTTATGGGGCTGGGGGCTGACTACTAACTTCCGGGGCTGACTGATGTGTTTATGGATCTGTGATACATATTCAGCAGTTGCTGTGTGTCCTATGTGATGTATATGTGTCTCCTGTGATGTGTGTTTCATAATATAGTATAATGTGGTCTTAATTATAATGTAAAGTTGTGTATATATGACGCGCCCCTGGGCCTGTGTCGCGCTGCGTTGCGCACGCGGGAGCTTACCCGGAGCCGGATCTGTTGAGGGTTGTAGTCTCGTGGCGGTGACCCGGTCCGTGCCCAGGGAGTCAAACTGAGCGGCGATGTATCAGCGGTAGATGTTGGACGACTACGCCACCCGTTGAGTACAGCTAAGGAGCTGCTGCTGCAGGGCAGACCGCTGAGGCCGGTGGTAGGATTGTGCAGCGTGATAGTATAACCCCCAACGGGAGGGGTATGGCCTCAGGGCAGCCGACGTGGATGATGGGGGTAGCAGGAACCACTCGGAGACGGTACGGTGTAGTTCAGGGTCTTTACTGGTGACAAAGATAGACCCTCCCGGAGTACTGGCTAGCGATTGGGGCCTGGTCAGTCCTTGAGCAGATGGGATCTGCCCTGGCCAGGCGGAGTTGTAGGCCTCCCAAACTAACTGTACTCTTCTGGCTACCTTGCTAGAGGCGGGTATAAGTAGCCCACGTCCCTGAGTGTACCGTGTGGTGCTCACCCGTATGGCCGGTGACTCGGGGCCTTCTAGTAGCTTCCGCTCCACGACGGCGGTGCTGGTCCCATGCGTGTGACCGTGCCTTCGGGTTTCTTGGCCAGAGGACCTGGAATCCCCTGCCTGACGGATTCTGCTGCTGGGTAGGAGTTAGTCCCCACAGCCTCGGACTCCGGGTCCGGTAAGAAATCTTCTCAGTCAGGGCGAGCTCTGCAGCTGCCAGCCCCTGACTCCTTGTAACGCTGCTCCCACAGAGCTCCTGATGTTCTGTTCCTATATTTGCTATTCTTCTCTGTCTCTACTTCTTCTCTACTCACTAACCCTGCCTCAGCCCTAGGTTTATATAGGGGAAGTTCTTCCCCTCCCAGGACTGGGCAGGAGGTGTGGCATGCATAGGATCCCTCACCAAGAGACCTCCCACCTGCTCTCAGACATAACATTGCCGTTACTGTGGAAACCAGACCCCTGGGGTGCCACATATACAGTACAGACCAAAAGTTTGGACACACCTTCTCATTTAAAGATCTTTCTGTATTTTCATGACTATGAAAATTGTACATTCACACTGAAGACATCAAAACTATGAATTAACACATGTGGAATTATATACTTAACAAAAAAGTGTGAAACAACTGAAAATATGTCTTATATTCTAGGTCCTTCAAAGTAGCCACCTTTTGCTTTGATGACTGCTTTGCACACTCTTGTCATTCTCTTGATGAGCTTCAAGAGGTAGTCACCGGAAATGGTTTTCACTTCACAGGTGTGCCCTGTCAGGTTTAATAAGTGGGATTTCTTGCCTTATAAATGGGATTGGGACCATCAGTTGTGTTGTGCAGAAGTCTGGTGGATATGTGTCACACTGGCCTGGATGCCACAAGTGTAATTAAAGCTGTGTCTGAGAGCAAGGGGGAGGTTCTTTAGTCAGGGGAACATTAGCATGCAGTACCTCCTGTCTCAGGCCAGTAGGGGGAGCAGGCTGCCCCTATAAAAGCTGTTACTGGGGGCAGGGTTAGAGAGAACTGGATGGCCTGTCTCAGCACTGAGACTTGTCCCAGAGCAGAGCAGGGACAGAAAGTTGTATTGCACCTAAGAGGAAGTGTGGCAGGAGGAGAGCCACAAGCCAGAGACAAGAGGTGAAGAGAGCCTGTCTTGGCAGATAAAAGACTTACTTTACCAGACTTTGGTGTCTGAGGCTGGGAGGATTCTACATCCTCCAGCAGATAACCAGTCCACAAGGGACTGTATATTCCTTGGCCTAAGAAGCCTGGAGGCCCTGCCACAACTGAAGGGACCAGTAAAGCCGTACAAGGCTGGGAGCAGAAAGGAACCCACGTCGCAGGCCAAACAGGTGAGAATACACGGAAAGCTCGGAAACGTGGGCTGTTACCCTATAACGAGGAGATAGCCAGAAGGAGCGCAGAAAGCACGGTAGGCCTACACCCTCACCCTGACCAGGGCCAATTTCCCCGTTGCTCTCAGACATCCAGGTCCCCTCCTAGCTGGGACTGTTTATGAGTCAGTTTACCTGTTTCAGTAAAGACCCTGGACTGCAACCTATTGTCTGTGTGCTCCTTCGCGCCTCCAGCACTACCAGTACTGGGACTCTCACCACCATCACTCCCACCATCCACTACACTGCCCTGGGCCGCACTCTTCCCGTGGGGAGTCACACCATCCCAGCTGCACACATCATCAGCCCCAGCGGTCTGCCTTGCAGCGGCGGTTCCTAATGACCGCAAATCCACGGGTCGCATAGTCGGACATAATCAACAACACATAACGGACTACCACTAGCCTGACCACCCTGAGCCACGGAACCGGGTTGCCACTACTACTCCCATCGTTCCCCCTATTGCCCGGATCCAAGTGCCCCACGGCCCAGGGGGCAAGTCAGATACACAGCTGATAGTCCTACTGAATAGACTGTTAGAATTTGTATTATGGCAAGAAAAAAGCAGCTAAGTAAAGAAAAACGAGTGGCCATCATTACTTTAAGAAATGAAGGTCAGTCAGTCCGAAAAATTGGGAAAACTTTGAAAGTGTCCCCAATTGCAGTTGCAAAAAACATCAAGCGCTACAAAGAAACTGGTTCATATGAGGACCGCCCCAGGAAAGGAAGACCAAGAGTCACCTCTGCTTCTGAGGATAAGTTTATCCGAGTCACCAGCCTCAGAAATCGCAGGTTAACAGCAGCTCAGATTAGAGACCAGTTCAATGCCACACAGAGTTCTAGCAGCAGACACATCTCTTCAACAACTGTTAAGAGGAGACTTTGTGCAGCAGGCCTTCATGGTAAAATAGCTGCTAGGAAACCACTGCTAATGACAGGCAACAAGCAGAATAGACTTGTTTGGGCTAAAGAACACAAGGAATGGACATTAGACCAGTGGAAATATGTGCTTTGGTCTGATGAGTCCAAATTTGAGATCTTTGGTTCCAACCACCGTGTCTTTGTGCGACGCAGAAAAGGTGAACGGATGGACTCTACATGCCTGGTTCCCACCGTGAAGCATGGAGGAGGTGTGATGTGTGGGGGTGCTTTGCTGGTCACACTGTTTGGGGATTTATTCAAAATTGAAGGCATACTGAACCAGCATGGCTACCACAGCATCTTGCAGCGGCATGCTATTCCATCCGGTTTGCGTTTAGTTGGACCATCATTTATTTTTCAACAGGGCAATGACCCCAACACACCTCCAGGCTGTGTAAGGGCTATTTGACCAAGAAGGAGAGTGATGGGGGGCTACGCCAGATGACCTGGCCTCCACAGTCACCAGACCTGAACCCAATCGAGATGGTTTGGGGTGAGCTGGACCGCAGAGTGAAGGCAAAAGGGCCAACAAGTGCTAAGCATCTCTGGGAACTCCTTCAAGATTGTTGGAAGACCATTTCCGGTGACTTCCTCTTGAAGCTCATCAAGAGAATGCCAAGAGTGTGCAAAGCAGACATCAAAGCAAAAGATGGCTACTTTGAAGAACCTAGAATATAAAACATATTTTCAGTTGTTTCACACTTTTTTGTTAAGTATATAATTCCACATGTGTTAGTTCATAGTTTTGATGCCTTCAGTGTGAATGTACAATTTTCATAGTCATGAAAATACAGAAAAATCTTTAAATGAGGTGTGTCCAAACTTTTGGTCTGTACTGTATAGTGTAGAGATGTTTATATGGTATGGTGCTGTGTACATAGTGTAGTATATAGTTTGGAATCCACACTATATACACTGGCACATCCCTACACTATATAATATATATAGTATATAAACAGCTCGACTCTATATTCTTTTGCACAGTATATAGTGTGGAGCTGGGTATATAATTGATTGTAGAATATATTGTGGAGCTGTGTATGATTTGTATACTTCCCCTGCCCTGTATACATGGTGTCATTCTCAGTATCTGCTCTTATTATGTTTGCGTGTGTGTGTACATACATACACGCATAATATAATAATATATATATCTCAACAATCTGATTAATTGTCAAAAAAATGGAGGACTCTTCTTTATTAGCCCATGTGGTTATGTTTCGGATTCATGTTCTGTTATGGAACTGAATTGTCGTCATAGAGGCTGGCATCTGCAGGGTACAAATGTATATATACAATGCACAGTACCACTCATCCTGTCCTGTATATATACAATGCACAGTACCACTCCTCCTGTCCTGTATGTATACACTGCACAGTACCACTCCTCCTGTCCTGTATATATACACTGCACAGCACCACTCCTACTGTCCTGTATATATACACTGCACAGTACCACTCCTCCTGTCCTGTACATATACACTGCACAGTACCACTTCTCCTGTCCTGTATATATACACTGCACAGTACTACTTCTCCTGTCCTGTATATATACACTGCACAGTACCACTCCTCCTGTCCTGTACATATACACTGCACAGTACCACTCCTCCTGTCCTGTATATATACACTGCACAGTACCACTCCTCCTGTCCTGTATATATACAGTGCACAGTACCACTCCTCCTGTCCTGTATATATACACTGCACAGCACCACTCCTCCTGTCCTGTATATATACACTGCACAGTACCACTCCTCCTGTCCTGTATATATACACTGCACAGTACCACTCCTCCTGTCCTGTATATATACACTGCACAGTACCACTCCTCCTGTCCTGTATATATACACTGCACAGCACTACTCCTCCTGTCCTGTACATATACACTGCACAGTACCACTCCTCCTGTCCTGTATATATACACAGCACAGCACCACTCCTCCTGTCCTGTATATATACACTGCACAGTACCACTCCTCCTGTCCTGTATATATACACTGCACAGTACTACTCCTCCTGTCCTCTATATATACACTGCACAGTACCGCTCCTCCTGTCCTGTATATATACACTGCACAGCACCACTCCTTCTGTCCTGTATATATACACTGCACAGTACCACTCCTCCTGTCCTGTATATATACACTGCACAGTACTACTCCTCCTGTCCTCTATATATACACTGCACAGTACCGCTCCTCCTGTCCTGTATATATACACTGCACAGCACCACTCCTCCTGTCATGTATATATACACTGCACAGTACCACTTCTCCTGTCCTGTATATATACAATGCACAGTACCACTTCTCATGTCCTGTATATATACAATGCACAGTACCACTCCTCCTGTCCTGTATATATACACTGCACAGCACCACTCCTCCTGTCCTGTATATATACACTGCACAGCACCACTCCTCCTGTCCTGTATATATACACTGCACAGTACCACTCCTCCTGTCCTGTACATATACACTGCACAGTACCGCTCCTCCTGTCCTGTATATATACACTGCACAGCACCACTTCTCCTGTCATGTATATATACACTGCACAGTACCACTCATCCTGTCCTGTATATATACAATGCACAGTACCACTCCTCCTGTCATGTATATATACACTGCACAGCACCATTTCTCCTGTCCTGTATATATACACTGCACAGTACCACTTCTCCTGTCCTGTATATATACACTGCACAGAACCACTCCTCCTGTCCTGTATATATACACTGCACAGTACCACTCCTCCTGTCCTGTACATATACACTGCACAGTACCACTCCTCCTGTCCTGTATATATACAGTGCACAGTACCACTCCTCCTGTCCTGTATATATACACTGCACAGCACCACTCCTCCTGTCCTGTATATATACACTGCACAGCACCACTCCTCCTGTCCTGTATATATACACTGCACAGCACCACTCCTCCTGTCCTGTATATATACACTGCACAGGACCACTCCTCCTGTCCTGTATATATACACTGCACAGCACCACTCCTCCTGTCCTGTATATATACACTGCACAGCACCACTCCTCCTGTCCTGTATATATACACTGCACAGCACCACTCCTCTTGTCCTGTATATATACACTGCACAGCACCACTCCTCCTGTCCTGTATATATACACTGCACAGCACCACTCCTCCTGTCCTGTATATATACACTGCACAGCACCACTCCTCCTGTCCTGTATATATACACTGCACAGCACCACTCCTCCTGTCCTGTATATATACACTGCACAGCACCACTTCTCCTGTCCTGTATATATACACAGCACAGCACCACTCCTCCTGTCCTGTATATATACACTGCACAGCACCACTCCTCCTGTCCTGTATATATACACTGCACAGCACCACTCCTCCTGTCCTGTATATATACACTGCACAGCACCACTCCTCCTGTCCTGTATATATACACTGCACAGCACCACTCCTCCTGTCCTGTATATATACACTGCACAGCACCACTCCTCCTGTCCTGTATATATACACTGCACAGCACCACTCCTCCTGTCCTGTATATATACACAGCACAGCACCACTCCTCCTGTCCTGTGCATATACACTGCACAGCACCACTTCTCCTGTCCTGTATATATACAATGCACAGTACCACTCCTCCTGTCCTGTATATATACACAGCACAGCACCACTCCTCCTGTCCTGTATATATACACTGCACAGCACCACTCCTCCTGTCCTGTATATATACACTGCACAGCACCACTCCTCCTGTCCTGTATATATACACTGCACAGCACCACTCCTCCTGTCCTGTATATATACACTGCACAGCACCACTCCTCCTGTCCTGTATATATACACAGCACAGCACCACTCCTCCTGTCCTGTGCATATACACTGCACAGCACCACTTCTCCTGTCCTGTATATATACACTGCAGGTCTTTTTTTTATTGATAGAATAAGTACAGTACATGTCAGAACAATAATACATTACAGGACACCAAACATATGAACAAAACAAGACGACAAATCACAGAAAATAGAAACAAAATAAATCCCCCCAGGAATATATACATATACAAGAAATAAATATTATAAAACCTCCGGCCCAGCTTCATTCATACTACTATATACAATCCCACACAACGCTCACACTGTCCTATATACACATAAAACACCGTCCTATATACAAGATTATATACAATAAAACGCTAGAAACACAAAACACTAAACCTAATATAACGTATATACAACCGGAAACTAACACTAACCTACTGGTCCCACTGCCTGACCTTACAGTCACACCCTTACCGCACCTCATTCACACCACAGAAAACCAAAAATAACAATATATACAATAGTGACATGAACAATTTTAAACCTTTTTTTGTTTTGTATATTTTTTTTTTTTGTATTTTTTTTTTAATATTTTTTTTGTAATTTTTTAATATATATATAAAACACACACCTACACTAACTATCCCGCCACCCCTGATCCAGCTCTGGCCACAAAGTTCAGGATTACTCCGAGCTAGGATCAGACCCCAAAGTTTTTCCCCAGGCGGGGCCTGGACCAGGCCAGATCAGTCCTCTTATCACCGCTGATGAAGAACTTCCCCAAATCCCCCACCCAACCTAACTAAAACCCCCTATTATACATTATATACAATATATACAGAACACAACCTACACACTCACCATCCAAGGCTCAAGTTCGATGCCGGCAAACCTTCTATTCAGGAGACAGAAATACAAAACAAAAATCTAGGGTGGAAAGACATCAGCCCACCACCAGGATATAGGAGTACTACCGGACTAAGGCACCCTGAAGGAAAAGCCCCTCCAGAGACGGGCCGCCCTCCGGGCACCCAGTCTTTCATACTCCAGAGAATGTACCTTCACCAGGTCACCTAGGATGTTCCTACAGACTTCATCTACATGGAGGATTTTACTCTGCGTCGAAACTAAAACTCGTGCGTTCCACGTGAAATACCTGACCACTGCGCTGACTATGAATAAAGTGTCTCGGTCCCTTCTCCCAAGGTCTCCGAACGCTCCATAGGCCCACCCGGGGTAGGACAGAGTAGCCAGCCGCAGCCAACCAATGGAAGTCCCCACCCTGTTGTACACCTCTGTATTAAAGGGACAATGAAGCAGGAAGTGCTCCATGCTTTCCAGCACGTTAGCACAAGCCTCACGGGGGCAATTCCTGTCCTCGGAGCTCCTGTACTTCAAATTGTCCCTCACATACAGCTTACCATGGAAGCAGCGCCAAGTCAAGTCCCAGTACTTCTCGGGGATCCTGCTAGAATTTAACAAACTCAACCCAACCTCCAGATCCCGACTTGGGCAGTCTTTGAGGGCCAATGGACTCTGAAAATGAGAAACCAAGACCCTCATATCGAGGAGTTTCCTCGGGAGGGACCTCACCTCCCACATTCCCAGACCCCACCGGCGGATTATTTTCAGAACCGGGGTAACATAAGCCGGGAGATGCCCGTGTGGTGTGCGAAGATCCTTCAATCTTCCCCCTGTCTCCCATTCCTGGAAGAAAGGCTGAAACCATCCCTTGCAGGAGAATACCCACGGAGGAGCCCTCTCTTTCCAGAGGTTTGACACGTTCACTTTCAAGAAGGTGTTCACTAGGAACACCACGGGGTTCACCATATTCAAACCCCCTAGTCTCCTCGTGTGGTAAGTGACCTCCCGCTTGACTAGGTTCAGTCTGTTACCCCATAACATCTGGAAGAACAGACTGTAGACCCGTGTCCAGAGAGGCTCTGGCAAGACACAGACGCTGCCCAGGTAGATTAGCAAGGGGAGCAGGAAAGCTTTGCACAGGCCAACCCTTTCCCTCAGGGTCAAAGAACATCCCCTCCATTGGTCCACTCTTTGGGCGACACCTTTGATTCTGCCTTCCCAGTTTTTCGTGGAGTAATCACCCTGGCCGAATTCGATGCCCAGGACTTTGGCATGTTCTTGGGGTTCGGGGAGGGTGTCCGGAAGATCAAACCCGGGATCTCCGCCTCCCAGCCAGAGACTCTCACACTTATCCTGGTTGACCTTGGACCCGGATGCTCCGAGTAGCGCTCCACTCGCTGCCTCCCCTTGCGAAGAAACAAATACGGTGACATCGTCCGCGTAGGCCACCACCCTCAGGATAGCCTCCGGTGCCGCCCCGCCCATCCGGACCCCCGCCAACGGTCCACAATCGATCCTTCTGAGGAAGGGATCGATTGCAAACGCGTAAAGCAAAGGGCTAAGAGGACAGCCCTGACGGACACCGGATCCTACCCCGAAAGGTCGTCCAATCCACCCATTCACCAGAGGGAAAGTCTCAGCCCCTGCATATAAGGTCTTAAGCCTGTCCACAAACCCTCCAGGCAGACCATACCTCAAAAGAGTGGACCAGAGGTACTCGTGGTTAACCCGATCAAAGGCTTTTGCCTGATCCAAGGTCAGCAAGAACCCCTTCCAGAGGCCCGCCCTGCCTTGCTCCATGGCCTCTCGGACACCTAGAACAGCACTAAAAGTGCTATGGCCAGGAACGCAACAGTGCTGAACCTCCGAAAGGAGCCGGGGTGCAAACTTCACCAGCCTGTTGAAAAGTATCTTAGCCAAAATCTTCCTGTCCACATTGAGAAGTGCTATGGGACGCCAGTTCTCAATGCGTGACGGATCCTTACCCTTTGACAAAATGATCAAAGCTGACCTCCTTAACGATCTCGGCAGAGTGCCCGAGGAGAGACACTCGTTAAGCACCTGAGTCAAGAGGGGGACCAAAGAGTCCCTAAAGGTCCTAAAGAACTCGGCTGTTAAGCCATCCGGACCTGGCGACTTTTTGGGCCTAAGCCCATCGATCGCCAGTCTCACTTCCTCTTCTTTGATCGCTTCTGCCAAATCGCCCAGCGAGAGGTCAGCCCCTGGCTCAGGAACAGATTCAGTCAGGAAAGCCGACATCCCGTCACGATCAAGCTCCCTCTTTCCCAAGAGGTGCGAGTAGTAGGAACTGACGACCTCCAAGATCACTGACCTGGACCTTCTCAGGGACCCCGTACTGTCCACCAGCCCCGTCACTATCTTACTATTCACTGACATCTTACAGTTTCTGTAAGGGTCGGGCGAGCAGTACTTCCCGTAGTCCCTCTCGAAAACCATAGATGCGTGCCTATCGTACTGACACCTCTTCAGCAAGGACTTCACTCTGGAGATCTCCTCGCGGCTACCTCCAGTCAAGACAAGATGCTCGAGTTTCCTCCTCAGGCTCTGATACAGGCGATCCCTGTTCAGGCTTCTGAAGTTCGAGAGCTGCCGGAAGAATCTCGCCACCCGATTTTTGAACATCTCCCACCACTCTGACTTAGTGTTACTTAGGCCCAGCAATGGTACCTGGCTCTGAAATAATTCCTCAAAAGAACGTCTTACAGCTTCTTCCTCAAGGAGTGACGAATTCAGCTTCCAATAATCTCTTCCCATCCGAGGAGTCTCTGTAACGTTCAGAGAAAACATAATCAAACAGTGATCGGAGAACTCCACCTCCACAACCGACAACGGTGAAGAGACGGCCTCCTCCTTCAAATAAAACCTGTCTAGCCTAGACCTGCACTGACTACCTCTAGAAAAGGTGAATCCCGTGTTGCCCGGGTTGTGCCGGATGTGGACATCCACCAGGCGAGCCTCACTCACTATCCTGTTTAACGTGACCCAGTCATAAGACAGCCGGTCTCCGGAACCTCCTCTATCACAGGATCTCGTGACATTGTTGAAATCCCCTCCGAAGACCACCTGCCGACTCGAAAATAAAAAAGGTTTGATCTTCAGGAAGAGACATTTGCGGTCCCACTTGGACTGGGGACCATAGATGTTAATGAGCCGAAGCTCTTGTCCCCCCATGGAGACATCTAGGATCAAGCATCTCCCCATTTCTAATTCGATCACTCGTCTGCATTCAACCGCTGCGGTCTTAAAAAGGACCGCCACCCCGCTATACGGCTCGGCCGCAAGAGACCAGTAGGAGGGCCCATGCCTCCACTCCCGCCTTGCTTTATGCAAGGTTGATATATCGGTCAACCTGGTCTCCTGCAAAAATAAAATGTCGGCGTCAAGTTGGCCGAGAAAATGAAAGGCCGTGTACCTTGCCGCATCTGACTTTATGCTGCAAACATTAATAGTTGCCAACGTCAACGGGGTGGGTGCCGCCATCATGAATGGTTGAATTAGATAGCCTTTTTCTTCCCACCACTGACAGTCCCAACCTCTTCCTCCGATAATGACGGGTTTTTAGTGCGCTTAAGACAAACAGACTCGTCCATTCTCTCCTTACATACATTCTTGCCCCCGTCTGGTGGTCCTGGGTTAGTCGTCCCCACAGAGGGCTTTGTATTTGCCCCCGAGAGGAAGACCCAGCCATCTCCTGAGCCCCAACCACCTTGTCCGCAACCTCCGGCCCCAGGTCCCCATTTCCCCCCTGCAGAGGGAGGTCCTGGAGAGCCCCGAACCGGTTGGAGAGATCCACCGGAGGGGGGGCGGCTGAACCCTCCAATGGCGCTTGGATCACGGCCAGAGAGTCAGAGGGGTCGCACTCCAAAGAGGCAGCTCGAGACCTGGTCCCCCTCCTACCTCTGGCCGTTTTCCTGTTACCCTTTTTCTTTTTCTGTGACCACTCCCCCTCTCCCTCATCTAGACTGTCACCAGAAGAGGGTTCCTGGGAAGACGTGGCGTCCTCTCGCTCTTCCCTTTCAAGTCTCTTGACCTCCTCACTCAATTCACTGTCTTTAGGATCCTCAGCTGCAAGTGAAGTACCTGGGTCAGAGTTTAGGGACATTACTCCCTGCCCCCTGTCCCCACAGCGCTGCTCCTGCCGCCTGATGGTGGATGGCGGCAGCTTGCTCCTCACCGGTTCCCTGCCTCCCCGCCTCTACTGGTCCCTTCACCGGCAAGATTAGTCCTGGCTTTCGCCTGTCCCGCACTCGCCACTTTCAGGACAGCATTGGCGAAGGAACGTGGAGAGCGACTGAACGGGTGACCGAGGTCACCACACAAGTTACACCTAATCCTGCGACAGGCAGCAGCAAGATGACCAAGGTCCCCACACAGTGCGCATTTCTGGGTGGTACACTGCGCACTGAAGTGTGTGGGGCTACCGCACCTGTGACAGACCTTAGGCTGCCCCCGGTAGAAAATCAAGATCCTATCCCTCCCCAAAAAGGTTGAGGAGGGGATATGGGTAATAGTGTTTCCCGAAACCTTCAATCTCACCATGAAGGTCCAGGCTCCTGACCAGATACTATGGCCATTCAGATTCTTTTCGGGAATATTGGTGACCTCTCCGTATCGACTCACCCAGGTCGTAATGTCCATACAGGAAAGCGACTCGTTACTAGTCAAAACGGTCACTTTCCTGACTGAATCTTGGCGGGTTATTGCCAGGGGAAAGAGACCATGCCATTCGGGGCGACTCCGAGCCAGCTCATGGCGAGACCAGAAAAGCTCAAGGCCCTCCGGTCTCACGAAGCTGACATCGAAGTAGGAGGTCCCGTAGGGATGGATCAAGGCAAAGATGTCATATGCCGCAAAGCCCATCCCCAGCAGGAGCTCAAACACCTTCCACCTATCAGGACAGGCATCCTTGCTTACCCACTGGAGACGGACCACGTTCCTATGGTTACTCCTCTGCCCCGTTGTCGACAGAGACCAGACAGTCTCTGCCCCTCTATCTCGGAAGGCTGAAAGACCATGTCTCTCTATCCAGAAAGACAGATCAACCTCCCTCCCCTCTATAGTGATGGAGCTCTCCCCTCTCCTCAGGGCGTCCAGGAGCTGCTGTTGCAAGTCACCATCTCCAGGGCCACCAGACGAGGGCGCACTACTACCCCCAGCACTGACAGCTCCTGAATAGCTTTGGGCTGAAGCCCCCGCCAATGCTGGGGGGGGCAGCGGGACCAGCACCTACTTTCCCCCCACCAACACCAGTGCTGCTCCCACCATTCACTTCACTACTACTCCCACCATTCGCAGGACCATTACTCCCATCATTCACTCCACTACTTCTCCCACCATTTGCTGCATCACTACTCCCACCATTCATTCCACCACTATCCCCACCATTTGCTACACCACTACTCCCACCATTCCCACTACTCCCAGCATTCATTCCACCACTACCCCCACCATTTGCTACACCACTACTCCCACCATTCCCACTACTCCCACCATTCACTCCACCACTACTCCCACCATCTGCTCCACCATTACTCCCACCATCTGCTCCACCACTACTCCCATCATTCACTACACCACTACTTCCATTCCCTTTACTTGTCACCCCATTACCTCTGCTGTTCTCTGCACCTTCCACAGTCACCTCCATTCCTTCCTCCCTTGTGTCTGGTGTCTCTGCACTCACACCTGCTGGGCCGGGGGAGGGGAGCACTTCCAGAGACTCCTTTCCCTGCAGCACCACACCCTTTTCCCTTTGGTTGCTGCTGGCTTTCTGCAGGTCGTCTCCTGGAGTGCCCTGCCCCCCTACTGCAGCATTTTGGTCCTTGTGCTGGGCAGACTGTTTGTTGGGCACCGCTGCCCGCCCTGCACCCACAGACTTTGGGGTCTTAGTGTCCTTTTTGGGCGCTGGGGCACACTGCCCCCCTGTCGCAGCAGTGTGCCCAGTGTTCCTCGCAGATGTGTTTTTCACATCCCTCCCGGCCCCCCCAGCCCCGGTGATAACTGGCTTAGCTGCAGAGGGCAGGGAGGGAAACTCCACAGAACTTCCTATGTCCGGCGCTGTGAGTACCTCCACAGCCTCGCCCTCTGCACTGTTCCCTGCACAGATGGCAGCATCGCCGGACATCCTTCTCCTCTCCCCACCTTGCCTCTGCTTCGAGCCCACTGCAGAGCCCGTGTCTTTAGGTTTGGTGGGGTTTAAACAGAAGGTGGCAGGCACAACATCAGACATTGGTACATACTTGTAACTCACCACCTCCTGTGCGGCTCCTCCGGTCTTCCTCTTCCTCCTCTTGGTCTCCTCCACTGGTTTGTTCTCACCGAAGGAAAACCGCGTCAGGTCCACTGGAAACTCCAGCAGTCGGATCTCCCTCAGCAGTCCTCCTTCCTCCTCCTCCCCCAACACTCCAGCCTCTGCTGTTGGAGTCCTCTGCCCTGCAGGGAGACCACTTGGGCTCCGGCTCTGCCCCTCACTGGCTCCAGCAACTGAAACTCCAGTCACCTCTTCATCCTCCTCCTCCTCTTCACTAAGGACGCCGGTTGGCGGTTCTCCTGAGGTGTTTAACCCCTTCATTTCTGAGAACCACCGCTGGTTCTTAAACCTTTCCAGGAAGGGACCTGCGCTTTTCTCAATCCCCTCCCAGAGGAGCACTAACCTGACCACCTCGTCTCTGAGGGCTTTAAACCTCTGGGAGGTCGCGGGTCTTTCCTTGTTGGACGCCCGGGTGTTCAGGACCCAGGCCTCCCTCAGTTCCTCTTTCAGCTGGGTTAGTGCTTTGCCGGCGTCCTCGTACTCTCACAACGTGGCGACCACTCGGGAGGAGAAGGAACTTGTGGACTCGCAAGAGCTCATCTCCCCCCAGGATCTTGCTGGGCTCTTGTTCCTGGGGCCTGGGGTGCCCCGGTCTCCCTCTCTGGGCGGGCGGTGAACAGTCTCGGGGTTGGAGTAGGTGGATGTACTCTTCCTCACCCTTCCCGATCTCCTCACTCCCTTCTGGGCCGGTTGTTGAGGCTCCTTCTCCCCCGCCGGCATAGACCGGGGGATAGGAGGCTGGGAAGCCATGCCGGCCTCCCAGTAGGCCTGCCTCTCCCTAGGGAGAAGAGAGGCAGACGACGACCCTCCTCCTGGAAGTGCTTGAGCTCAGGAAGCAGGTGCTACTCTCAGCACCACTCCTCCTGTCCTGTGTACTGTATATATACACTGCAAAGTACCAATTCTCCTGTATACAGTATATACACTGCACAGTACCTGTATATATACATATATACAGTATATATACAGTCCTGTATATATACAGTCCTGTATATATACCTGTATATATACAGTATATATAGACTGTATATATACAGTCCTGAATACAGTCCTGTATATATACACTGTACATATACACTATATATATACACAGTCCTGTATATATACACTGCACAGTCCCATTTCTCCTTTCCTGTATATACTGTATACTGCACAGTACCACTTCTCCTGTCCTGTGTATATATGACTCGCTCCCTGGGCCGTGGGGCACTCA
Organism: Phyllobates terribilis; assembly: GCF_046119375.1. NCBI lineage: Eukaryota > Metazoa > Chordata > Amphibia > Anura > Dendrobatidae > Phyllobates > Phyllobates terribilis. The sequence continues at coordinate 439,128 of NW_027363247.1, forward strand.
GAACCGGGCAATAGGGAGACGATGGGGGTAGTAGTGGCGACCCGGTCCCGTGGCTCAGGGTGGTCAGACCAGTGGCAGTCTTTTAGATGTTTTAGATAATGTCCGACTACGCCACCCGTGGATTGCGGTTATTAGGAACCGCCGCTGCAGGGCAGACCGCTGGGGCCGATGATGTATGCAGCTGGGATGGTGTGACTCCCCATGGGAAGAGTGCGGCCCCAGGGCAGTGTAGTGGATGGTGGGAGTGATGGTGGTGAGAGTCCCAGTACCGGTAATGCCGGAGGAGTGAAAAAGCACACAGACAACGTACTGCAGTCCAGGGTCTTTACTCACGATTAATATCCAAGTCACTTCTGTGGGGAATGACTGCCCGAGCCGTGCTGTGACCACCAGGTGAGGGGCTCGGTCAACCCCCAGACAGCTCAGGAGTATGGCTCAAGACCCCCTTTTGTCCTTTCTCTGGCCTGCCTCACCAGTGACCCACTTTTGTCCAGCTACTGCGGACTTGTGCGGTTAAACGTGGGCCCCGTCCTCCGCTGTCCTATATGGTGCCTTCCTAGCAGGTTTGATGAGGTGTCGCACCAATAAATGATCACGACCTCCGGTCTTTGGCTGAGGGTTGTTTCTCCTCCACCAACTTGGGATCTGGTACCCTTAATCTGCCTGACCCTGCACCCTGGATTCTCGTGGGTTCTTAGGGTCCCTTCCACCTTCTTGTTCCTGAGCCCTTCTGTTTCTCTCTCTCTCTCTTCTTCTCCTTTTCTGTTCCTTTCTCGTGGAGCTGGGATGAGACGTAATCTCAGCTCCACTTCACCTCCTCTCTCTCTCTCTCCACTCTCCTCCTCGGCCTCTCACTAGTCCCACTCTGGAGTAGAGCTCCTACAGAGCCTCTACTCCCTGTCTTCTCTTCTCTGGACAGAAGCTAGATCTAAGATGGTGCCCACCTTTTATACCTCCCTCTAGCCATGAGCCCAGGGGACCAGCAACCAATGAGCTCCTATCTACGCTCAGGAACCAACCCCTATCTGCCCCTACAGCACTGGGTGTTCCACCCCCCTCCCCACTCCAGACAGGGACATAGTTGGTCGTGCCTGCACTTCTGTCTAGTGGGAGCACCGCTGAGCTGTCCCTCGGAAATGGGGTGTGTGTGCTGTATGCAGCTAACTGAGCCCTGGTCCATACTCCATCCTTACCCGGGAGTGGAATATCACACCTCTGGTCTGAGGTGCATTACCCCTGTAGCGGCCGAACCCTCGGGGCGCTACATATACACTGCACAGTACCAATTCTCCTGTATATATACACTGCACAGTACCACTTCTCCTGTATATATACACTGCACAGTCCCACTTCTCCTGTCCTGTATATATATACTGCACAGTACCACTTCTCCTGTCGTGTAAATATACACTGCACAGTACCACTTCTTGTTTCCTGTATATATACACTGCACAGCACCACTCCTCCTGTCCTGTATATATACACTGCACAGTACCACTTCTCCTTTCCTGTATATATATACTGCACAGTACCACTTCTCCTGTCCTGTGTATATACACTGCACAGTACCACTTCTCCTGTATATATACACTGCACAGTCCCACTTCTCCTTTCCTGTATATATATACTGCACAGTACCACTTCTCCTGTCGTGTAAATATACACTGCACAGTACCACTTCTTGTTTCCTGTATATATACACTGCACAGCACCACTCCTCCTGTCCTGTATATATACACTGCACAGTACCACTTCTCCTTTCCTGCACAGTACCACTTCTCCTGTCCTGTGTATATACACTGCACAGTACCACTTCTCCTGTTTATATACACTGCACAGTCCCACTTCTCCTTTCCTGTATATATATATACTGCACAGTACCACTTCTCCTGTCGTGTATATATACACTGCACAGTACCACTTCTTGTTTCCTGTATATACATATACACTGCACAGTACCACTTTTTGTGTCCTGTTGTCGTGAGGCAACATTAGACTTTGGTTGGGTTAATATTGGTTTATTATTTTCAATATTCCTATGATAAAATAAGAATAAATATTGGAAAACTAATTTAAACATCCCAAGTATTCCCTATCCTGAGAACTTTCCAATCACTGGGGGTCCGTCCACTGAGACCCCCATAATCCCGAGATCCAGAGCTCTGAAGAGCACCATGTTAGTGGGGCTATGGTGGATCATACACACTGCTGCACTATTCACATGTGGCTCATCAAATAACTCCTTAAAGGGAGTGATGAGGGGCACGACTAAGTATAGCCAAATTTACTGATCTGGGGTAATGAGTGTTACAGTATGTGGGCTGGTGGGGTTTGTCTTGCAGGGCTGCTTTTTTGTCCCAGTCCGGCCCTGGTTTACAGAGATCAAATGGAGTTTTTTAAATTAATTTTCTAATTGTAATATTAATAGAATTCATATGAAATGAAGTGAAATATGTTGCAAAAGTTATTTTTATTATTGAAAAAAATATAAGATACTGATATTCAACTGTGAACTGGATACAAGGCACAAGATAAATGCATGAATACAGTGCAGGTTGGATTACTTTGCCTTATTTCGGCTTTGTGGAATTAAGTTCATAAAATAAGCACCTAAAAGAAGAAATCACACTAACAAACATGTGATGGGGCATCTCCTTAATGTCCAAAAGTGATCTGGTTTCCCAATAGTATATATTTTCAACCAGTTTATTTTTTAGAGAAAGAACTAATGCCTGATCCTTCTTCTGGAGGGATTGAAATGCCAGATCCTTCATTTTGATCAATTATTGTGTGCCAGATCCTTCTTCTGGAGGGATTGAAATGCCAGATTCTTCATTTTGATCAATTATTTTGTGCCAGATCCTTCTTCTGGAGGGATGACAATACCAGATCTTTCATCTTGACCGATTATAGTGCCAGATCCATCTTCTGGAGTGATGATTATGCCAGATCCTTCATCTTGACCAATTGTTGCACCAGATCCTTCTTCTGGAGTGATGACAATGCCAGATCCTTCATCTTGACCAACTATTGCGCCAGATCCTTCTTCTGGAGTGATGACAATGCCAGATCCTTCATCTTGACTGATTATTGTGCCAGATCCTTCTTCTGGAGTGATGATAATGCCAGATCCTTCATCTTGACCGATTATAGCGCCAGATCCTTCTTCTGGAGTGATGATAATGCCAGATCCTTCATCTTGACCGATTACAGAGCCAGATCCTTATTCTGGAGTGATGACAATGCCAGATCCCTGATCTTGACCGATTACAGAGCCAGATCCTTCTGGAGTGATGACAATGCCAGATCCTTCATCTTGACCGATTATTGTGACAAATTCCTCGCCAGATCCTAATCCAGATCCTTCAAAAACTAAAAAATTCAATAGTTAGCAGCCATGAATTTCATAATTAGTTACTAAACAGCAAAAAAATATTAAAACTACAAAAGAACAAGCAGATTAGTATCCAAGAGCAACTTTGTGTGTTAAGGAACACAACGCGCTGGGGTTTATTCACGTGGGAAGAATTAGATTATAAAACAGCTCAATTGGGGATATTTATTAAAATTATCAGAGAGAGGGCATGAATTTACTAGTCTTTAAAAATGTCACTAATTGCAGCAAATGTATCACATTGGTGTATGTGCAACCATGGTAGAAATGCAAAAATTCAGCCATTTTGTTCCTTATGCCACTTCATAGATAGTGTGCACATGAACATCAAGTTAATATATATCACATTATAAATTTGTAATTACTTGTTAAATTATTACATTTGTTCTTAGCAGTAAACTATAATATATACAGTAATTATGTTTAGAATACTCTAAATATTATAATATATACTATTACGATTACAATACAGTTATATGAAAAAGTTTGGGCACCCCTATTAATCTTAAGCTTAATGTTTAATAAAAATTTGTGTTTTTGCAACTGCTATTTCAGTTTGATATATGTAATAACTGTTGGACACAGTAATGTTTCTGCCTTGAAATGAGGTTTATTGTACTAACAGAAAATGTGCAATCTGCATTCAAACAAAATTTGACAGGTGCATAAGTATGGGCACCCTTATCATTTTCTTGTTTTAAATACTCCTACCTACATTTTACTGACTTACTAAAGCACTTTTTTTGGTTTTGTAACCTCATTGAGCTTTGAACTTCAAAGCCAGGTGTATGCAATCATGAGAAAAGCTACTTAAAGTGGCCACTTGCAAGTTGTTCTCCTGTTTGAATCTCCTCTGAAGAGTTGCATCATAGGCTCCTCAAAATAACTGTCAAATGATCTGAAAACAAAGATTATTCAACATAGTTGTTCAGGGGAAGGATACAAAAAGCAGTCTCTGAGATTTAACCTGTCAGTTTCCACTGTGAGGAACATAGTAAGGAAATGGAAGAACACAGGGACAGTTCTTGTTAAGGCCAGAAGTGGAAGGCCAAGAAAAACATCAGAAAGGCAGAGAAGAAGAATGGTGAGATCAGTCAAGGACAATCCTCAGACCACCTCCAGAGAGCTGCAGCATCAACTTGCTGCAGATGGTGTCACTGTGCATCGGTCAACTATACAACGCACTTTGCACAAGGAGAAGCTGTATGGGAGAGTGATGCGAAAGAAGCCGTTTCTGCAAGCACGCCACAAACAGAGTCGGCTGAGGTATGCAAAAGCACATTTGGAGAAGCCAATTTCTTTTTGGAAGAAGGTCCTGTGGACCGATGAAACCAAGATTGAGTTGTTTGGTCATACAAAAAGGCGTTATGCATGGCGGCAAAAAAACACAGCATTCCAAGAAAAACACTTGCTACCCACAGTAAAATTTGGTGGAGGTTCCATCATGTTCATTGAACATCTGTGGGATCATTTGAAGGGGGCTGTCCATGCTCGGCGACCATCAAACTTAACTGAACTGGAAATGTTTTGTAAAGAGGAATGGTCAAAAATACCTTCATCCAGGATCCAGGAACTCATTAAAAGCTACAGGAAGCGACGAGAGGCTGTTATTTTTGCAAAAGGAGGATCTACTAAATATTAATGTCACTTTTCTGGTGAGGTGCCCATACTTATGCACATGTCAAATTTTGTTTGAATGCAGATTGCACATTTTCTGTTAGTACAATAAACCTCATTTCAAGGCAGAAACATTACTGTGTCCAACAGTTATTCCATATATCAAACTGAAATAGCTGTTGCAAAAACATCAATTTTTATAAAACAATAAGCTTAAGATTAATAGGGGTGCCCAAACTTTTTCATATAACTGTATATACTATTACTATTACCTATGGTAATGACCAATAGAATTATTGGAAAATAAGTTACACAATGTAAACTATCTACATTATGTGGAGGGCGACAATCGCAGAAGCCGTTCTTGTAGCAAGATTCATCAACAGATAGAAATATCTAACTGCTTGGTGTGTCCAAGAATGCTATCACACATAAAGACACATAATGCCGCCTAAGCTGTGCCCAAAGTAAGGTCTACCCAGGGATTCCCCATAGAAGAGTCTGTAATTAATAGTGGAATTAAATGAACACATTGATGTTGGATTTATATTCTTACAGGATTACAACAATAGAGCATAAGATATTACCATACAAATATTACATATAATAAGAAGCAGTAAGAAGTCAGACAATAGATACATATAATGGAACATTGTGCATTTGAGTGTTTAATTAATTGAAGACATTGATGTTGGATTTAGATTCTTACAGGATTAAACCACTAGAGCATAAGATATTATGATATTGTAGCACCCTGAGGATTCGGCTGCTACAGGGGTATTGCACCTCAGCCAGAGGTGTGATATTCCACTCCCGGGTAAGGGTGGAGTGTGGAACTGAGCTCAGTTAGCTGCATGCACTACACACATCCCATTTCCGGGGAACAGACCGATGGTACTCCCACTAGAGAAATGTGCAGGTACGACAGTGTCTGTTCCTGGCTGGAGTGGGAGGGGGGTGGAACATCCCAGTAGTGTAGGGGCAGATAGGGGGAGCAGCCTGGGTAAAGTTAGGAGCTCATTGGGTGCTGGTCACCTGAGCTCACACATAGAGGGAGTATTTAAGGTGGGCACCATCTTAGATCAGGGTCAGTCTGTGAGACGTCGGTCAGTCAGTCTGTCTGAGAGCCTGAGAAGCAGAGCAGAGGAGAAGGAAGAGGGACCCAGAGGCGCAGGAAGAGGGGACCCCAAGAGCCCATAAGAGAGCTAATAGGGTGAAGGGTCGGCAACAGGGTACCGGATCCCAAGCTGGTGGAGGCTACAGCACTAATCCTCAGCCAGAGACCGGAGGTCGTGGGCAGGATCTGCCACGACCACCCACTAAATCCACCCGGAAGGCAGACCAAGAATAGGGTCAGGGAGCCCAGAGGAGGCTTGACCAACAAGAGGCCCGAGGGAGCCGGACTTAGGTGGATCCCTGGTGGGAACGGCCAGAAGAAGGGAGAGTCAGAAAGGAGCTCAGGACCACACTCCAGAGTTGCCTGGGAGTTGACCGAGTCCAGGACCTGGTGGACGCAGCACGGCTCGGGTGGTCACTGCTGTACACAGTGACCCGAGCAACACCAGTAAGTAAAACCCTGGAACTGCATTTTATGCCTCTGAGTCTCTTTGCTGCACCTTCACAACCACCATCCTCCACGGCTGACCCCCTGAGGCTATACCCCTCCCGTTGGGGGTTATACTACCAAAGGTGCACACATACCAACAGCCTCAGCGGACCCTGCTGCAGCGGCGGCCTTTTGACCGCAAATCAACGGGTGGCGTAGTCGACACAAAGAACTAATAACATCTGTAGGACTGCCACACTCTGAGCTTGACACCCTGGGCACGGACCGGGTCACAGCCACTCGGAGACTACAACCCCCATCTGATCCGGCTCCGGGTATCCCTAACAACATGGCCCAGGGGGCGCGTCAACTTTGGCGTAGTCGGCAGGATCTCGTGCCCGCAACAACCGGGTACTGCGTGCCTGAAGAAAAGTTCACCGTTACCTTAACAAGAAGTCTCCCGCCGGTTCCGGAGGGTCCCCGCCAACGGACCCCATCACAGGTCGTTTCCTGCCGGTTGTCCGCCATTTGCAGCTTTTTCCCGCCATCCATGGAGTTTCCCGCCACTGGGAGACGATTCCCGCCATTTCCAAAGATTTCCCGCCTTGGAAGAGCGGACGCCATTATGGGCGTGCCAAAGGATGGCAAGAGGCCACCTCCCATCGTGGGCCAGGTCGAAGAATGGCGCCAAAAGCGGAAACCGCGCCCATCAACAGAGACTGTGATGCTGGAAGTGTCCATCAGCGTAAGAGAACTGGCCCTGGAACTGACAATCACTAAGTTGCCCCGGGACCACCCTCAATGTGGGCGGAGACAGAACAAGAGAACGAAGATGGGTGCAGCCTGGAGGAGTCTGGAGAGAGCGCACCCAGAGACAAGAAGTCTGGAGAGGACTCCGGAGAAGTCGTACCCGGAGATGGAAGGAGAGTCAGGCAGCACCGACCCAGTGGTCAGGAGCCTGCTGCAAGCAACAACCCCACTAGGCTTAGTGGAGATACTGGCACAGCTCCCCCGAGACCGGGAGTGTGCACAGACCGCGCTGGAGGGCCTCGCACGGAGGATGGCCCGGGTGCAGCGGGAGACGTTGGCGGAGTGGAGCCGAGAGATGGCCCAGCAGACCGGAACCCGTCAGCGGAGCACGCCGCCCGAGACGAGGAGACAGACCGCCTCTGAGGATGGCGCAGGAGGAATGAAGGCAGGAGACGGCGCCGAGAAGGGAGCTGAACGGACGGAGGCAGGTAAAGGGGACGTCTCTACCCCGAGCCGGGAAACCGCGCGCCTGCCCCAGCTCCCCGTCGCAGAGCCCGAAGTTCCCCCTGCCGTGCCCGTCGCTGCATCGTCACCGCCGCAGACTAGGCCTCAAGCAGTAACCGCGGCCGCGACCCCTGTGACGTCACACGCCTCGACCCTGAGCGCGACCAAACAGGAAATACCATCGGCCTGGTCGCAAGGCCTAGTACCCCCGGGCGCCGCTATTCCAACAGCGCCCCCTACCTCCGCGGAGCCACCGGCCTGGTCGCAGGGCCGAGTAACCCAGGGCGCCGCCGTTCTTACGGTGCCCTTTGCCTTTAGGGTGCCCCAAGCCTGGTCGCAAGGCCTGGTCGACCCGGGCGCCGCTACCATCAACGCGCCCTCAACATCTAGAGTGCCGCACCTGGGTGAAGACCTGTTCGCCCAGCATACGTGCCCGGATGGGCAGCCCTTTGTATGGCCCCAGGAGTATATTCAGCTGGAACTCCAGAGAGCAAGGCCCATGTGCGAGCCCCTGATTCCGGCTCCGAAGCCCGTAAAGAGGACCTCGCCCCCGCTGGAGGAGGCACAGTTTGAGTGGGACCCCACTGGAGAAGATCTCATGGGGTTCACTCAGGAGACTCGGGCGGCCGCAGCGGAGCGTGCAGAGTGCTGCCGGCAGCAGCTCGAGGTCTTCGAGAGGGAGCGGAGAGAGAGGCGGGTCCGGGAACAGCAAATGCAGATAAGGAGCGCGGAGCAGAAGAGCCGGACCAGGAGGAAACCCCGTGCAGCTCATGGTCCCCGTGCCACCGGGACTGTGATAAAATTCAATATGCAGCACGGATGGGGCTTTATTAGAGACCATCAGACCCCCGGCGACGTCTTTGTAACCCGCAGAGACGTAGAAAGCCATCTGCCGGAGGGACACAGAGGTCGTGACCTGTATGTAGGGGACGAGGTCACCTTCACCCGGCACAAGTGTGTCAAAGGACCCTACGCCCTCCATGTGCATCGCCTGACGGAAGAGGAGCTGCGGTGTGAGGAGGAGCAAGAGGACCCGGACGGGTCTGAAGAATCTAAAGAAGGAGCAGGAGGACGCCGTCGTTGAAGTACGGTAGAGAGAGACTGTACATAGTTACCCGTCAGGGTATAAGAACTGTTCTAGTTAAAATATAGTCCCCGTTGGGACCAGCAGATTGAACTGAAACCCGTGTGTCCCTATTCCCACTGACCGAGGACTGAGAGCGGTCATTCCTCCCTAATACCTGGCCGAGGACTGAGAGCGGCCATATTTCCCTTGTATATAGTTGCGCTTCCTAAAGCGCCCCCTACCGGTTTTATAGGGAACTGTTTTATTCCAAGAGAGACTGTCGCACTTTACCCGGTCACAAGTTGCACCGTGACCGGAGGAACCAGAAACAAGAATGTTATTTATATGAAAAGTTTATTGCTGATATATATATATGATGTTTTCTATGTTTATGTTTATGAAAAAAATTGTATGTTTTGGATGTTTATATCTTACAGCCCGAGGACGTGCTGTGATTTACCAGGGGGGAATGTAGCACCCTGAGGATTCGGCTGCTACAGGGGTATTGCACCTCAGCCAGAGGTGTGATATTCCACTCCCGGGTAAGGGTGGAGTGTGGAACTGAGCTCAGTTAGCTGCATGCACTACACACATCCCATTTCCGGGGAACAGACCGATGGTACTCCCACTAGAGAAATGTGCAGGTACGACAGTGTCTGTTCCTGGCTGGAGTGGGAGGGGGGTGGAACATCCCAGTAGTGTAGGGGCAGATAGGGGGAGCAGCCTGGGTAAAGTTAGGAGCTCATTGGGTGCTGGTCACCTGAGCTCACACATAGAGGGAGTATTTAAGGTGGGCACCATCTTAGATCAGGGTCAGTCTGTGAGACGTCGGTCAGTCAGTCTGTCTGAGAGCCTGAGAAGCAGAGCAGAGGAGAAGGAAGAGGGACCCAGAGGCGCAGGAAGAGGGGACCCCAAGAGCCCATAAGAGAGCTAATAGGGTGAAGGGTCGGCAACAGGGTACCGGATCCCAAGCTGGTGGAGGCTACAGCACTAATCCTCAGCCAGAGACTGGAGGTCGTGGGCAGGATCTGCCACGACCACCCACTAAATCCACCCGGAAGGCAGACCAAGAATAGGGTCAGGGAGCCCAGAGGAGGCTTGACCAACAAGAGGCCCGAGGGAGCCGGACTTAGGTGGATCCCTGGTGGGAACGGCCAGAAGAAGGGAGAGTCAGAAAGGAGCTCAGGACCACACTCCGGAGTTGCCTGGGAGTTGACCGAGTCCAGGACCTGGTGGACGCAGCACGGCTCGGGTGGTCACTGCTGTACACAGTGACCCGAGCAACACCAGTAAGTAAAACCCTGGAACTGCATTTTATGCCTCTGAGTCTCTTTGCTGCACCTTCACAACCACCATCCTCCACGGCTGACCCCCTGAGGCTATACCCCTCCCGTTGGGGGTTATACTACCAAAGCTGCACACATACCAACAGCCTCAGCGGACCCTGCTGCAGCGGCGGCCTTTTGACCGCAAATCAACGGGTGGCGTAGTCGACACAAAGAACTAATAACATCTGTAGGACTGCCACACTCTGAGCTTGACACCCTGGGCACGGACCGGGTCACAGCCACTCGGAGACTACAACCCCCATCAGATCCGGCTCCGGGTATCCCTAACAACATGGCCCAGGGGGCGCGTCAATATAACTATTACATATACTAAGAAGCTGTAAGAAATCAGACAATAGATAAAGGAACTGGACTTACGAGGTGCAGAAAATATGGGGGTCACGCAGCAGAGGAGGAGAAGGTAAGTGGCCTGCATGGTGGTCCTCGCTTCTGTATGACTACAGGTAAGAAGTGAGGAGCAGATGGAAGAGGCCTCTTTATATAGGACTGGGACACTACATTTGGGGGAGGGGTCAGTGGTAATAGCTCCGCCCCCTTGTATCTAATGTAAATGACACTAATGGTTACATAGTAACATCAGATCTGGTGGTTACACTTCACATTACACATCGTCATAGATTATTTTATTTAAGTAGTAATTTATATTATTTATATTGTTGGTGACTTTTGTAAGTTTCTTCTGTTTTCTTCTGAATATACGGAGATGTATTGTGTAGCTCCAGCAATGTAATGATCTGTATAATTTGATTACTTTAACAAATATTTATATTAGACTAAAAAGCATCAGGGCCCCTGCACACTATAGTATTACAGAACTGTACAATACAGCGACGTCCATAGAAAGTAATAACCAATCCTGAATCTGAAGCCTCATTCCTATATTACTATACACTGCAAAATACAATCCTATACACTCCATAATGGATAATGTCTACTGTATATATCCCCTAAGACAGACAGATTTCCCCACTATGTATAACAATGCGGATAAGGCGAACAATACAAAATCCATGGAAAATAACAATCTTTATTAGAGCATAAAAATATATAGATATACAATTAGAAGTGATACTGCACAAAGATTAGGAGGAGGAGGAGGATTGCAGCCCAGTTATAGTATAACAGAAGTAATGTGCATTTTATCCATAGTGGGCATAAACCAAAGTGGGACTAAGTAACCAAAATCATAAGTGCCCACTAGGTACACAATGAGAAAGATCAATCAAATGTGATCAAGTGGAAATGATGGAGATCCGGCAGCCACCCACAGCTTGATGCGTGTTTCACCTATCGCTTCCTCAGGGGGGCGTTGTCATATACTGCAAAACAAAAGCCCAATAATTGCAAAATATCCTACTAATACTTCCATTCTATTAGTCCAAAAAGTAAAAAGCCTATTTGGTACAATACTTCTATTCAACAAACACTCAATCAGGTCAAAGAAGTATAGATGCACAAGTTTGATAAAAAGATTTGGAACTTTTATTGAATTATTTAAAAGAAATTTATAAAACACACATAAAGGGGAAGTGAACCAATGAAGGTGCCTGCAGTGCTAGTAACAAGGGTAGTCAATCATTTATTCTGTTTAACAAGACTTACAAAAGGAGATCATATCAATGAACCCAGTGATAAAAACATGAAGAATTAAATAAATAAATAAGTAAAAGGATCAGTATCCAAAATTCATTCATGTAGTAAGCATTAGTGGATAACAAGTACATACCTTAAAGTATCCAGCATAGATAAATGTAGTCAAAATGCCATGAAAGTATATATCTATAAATATGTCAATAGGTCATATAGAGAGAAGCCATAAAGCCCACAAGTGGTAGACAAGTGTCAATATAGGGCAAAGTCAATCATGGCCCACAAAATACAGATGGTATCACCAAGCATAGAAATAAACAGATGGAATCATCAGGCATAGAGATAAACAGAATGTAAATAAAGACAATACAACCTTTCAACTGCAGGTAAGGACAGCTGTATTGTCTTTATTTACATTCTGTTTATCTCTATGCCTGATGATTCCATCTGTTTATCTCTATGCTTGGTGATACCATCTGTATTTTGTGGGCCATGATTGACTTTGCCCTATATTGACACTTGTCTACCACTTGTGGGCTTTATGGCTTCTCTCTATATGACCTATTGACATATTTATAGATATATACTTTCATGGCATTTTGACTACATTTATCTATGCTGGATACTTTAAGGCAGGGTTCCCCAACTCCAGTCCTCAAGGCCCACCAACAGGTCATGTTTTCAGGATTTCCTTAGTATTGCACAGGTGATGGAATTATTGCCTGTGCAGGTGATGCAATTATCACCTGTGTAATACTAAGGAAATCCTGAAAACATGACCTGTTGGTGGGCCTTGAGGACTGGAGTTGGGGAACCCTGCTTTAAGGTATGTACTTGTTATCCACTAATGCTTACTAGATGAATGAATTTTGGATACTGATCCTTTTACTTATTTATTTATTTAATTCTTCATGTATTTATCACTGGGTTCATTGATATGATCGCCTTTTGTAAGTCTTGTTAAACAGAATAAATGATTGACTACCCTTGTTACTAGCACTGCAGGCACCTTCATTGGTTCACTTCCCCTTTATGTGTGTTTTATAAATTTCTTTTAAATAATTCAATAAAAGTTCCAAATCTTTTTATCAAACTTGTGCATCTATACTTCTTTGACCTGATTGAGTGTTACTCCCATTCTAGTAGCCACAATAACAACGTACAACTGAAGCAATAAAAAAATGCCTTTATTAAAAATAAATATAAAAACATAACAAAAGTAATTTCTAAAAATACCCATTAAATACCATGGGAAACAATTGAACTCCACAACAATAAATAAAGCTCATAGGATATGATGAAGGAGTCTATATATCATCTGATGTCTATACACATAGTATAGCACCTGCAGTATACAGGATAATATATGACTGGTATATGGTATACAGTGATTACAGAAGTCAGATATCATATACAGGATAATATGTGACTGTAATCTATTGTATAATTCCCAAATTTAACAGAAAGGAAAAAGGGACAAATTATTTGGCTTGCATAGTAGCAGAGTGCTTTGTGGAAAATTAATGACCATGCCTCGAACCATTTATTTCTATACAGATAAATGTACAAGGATGACCTGCATCTTCTAAAGCAGCAGAAGCCAAGGCATCCCGAAACAACTGCTGGGGTATCGGCCTGGGGGACATCCGTATACATAGCTAGTGTGACTGTGGATTAATTGATCTGTGATATACTGCAGTAACTGCACCTTAATCACAACATTTATTTAATCATCACACACTGGAATTACAAACCATGAGGGCTATGTCCTCATTAAAGAATACTGACACCTCGGATTGTTGTTGTTTTTTTTTTTTGTTTAATACAAATCGCAAATCTACAGAATCCAGAAATGTAAAATCAACTATCTACCTAAGACTAGCATCCTCTGTAATCAAAACCTTCTACCCCCATCTTCAGGACTTCTCTTGTGCTGCAGCAGTTCTCTGGAATGCACTATCCCACAGAATATGGTTAATCTAACTATGCCCTGTTCTCCCTTCCTTAATTTTCTCCAGAATCTGGTCCCTTCACTCATCTGTATCCACAGCCTCCATGCACTCTACAGCTCCTTGTATCTGTACTTATACAGATTCTGGCTGATGACTGGTTCATGTAATGGTATTTGAATTCCCCTGTTTATAATAATCATGGCCGGACCATACATGACAAGCACCTTTTTATCTTTTGTGTCACTCCTATATCTTCATAGACTGTAAGCTTGTTAGCAGGGCCTTCACTCCTCTTAGTATGTCATGAATTATGTGATAATCTGTATTGTCTTATTCAGTTTGTACATGTCTCTACTAATTATAGAAATTAAATAAAAAATATTATTATATATAACTCTCTTTGGCCCCCTGTAGTACAATGTCTCTCTTTTTGGTCCTCATTTAGAATAAAGTCCCCTTCTTTGGCCACCATTTATCATAATGTTCCCCTTTTGCTCCCATGGTATGATGCCCCCCTTTTTAGACAAAATTTACAATAATGTCCCCTCTTGGGGCCCCCATTTAAAATAATGTCCCCCTCCTTGGACCCCAATTAAAATAATGTCTCCCTCTGTGGCCCCTACTTAGGACAATGCCCCCTTCTTTGGCCTTTGGCTCCCATTAGGTGTCAAGTATTATACATATATATATATATATATGTATATATATATGTATATATATATATATATATATATATATATATATAAAAGTATGTAGACCACTCTTCTTTTGCAAACTGTCCCAGGTCTCCCATATGTGAAGTGTGTCTCCTCCCAAGAGCAATTTTAAGAGCAATTTAGATCCGGACTAAGCAATGAGTCCGGATCTAAATCCACAGGTGTTCAAAAGGATTTAGATCCGGACTCATTGCTGCCACTTCAGAACTCTCCAGCACTTTGTTCCCATCCATTTCTTGGTGCTTCTTGAACTATGTTTGGGGTAATTGTCCTGCTCGAAGTCCCATGACCTAGGACGCAAACCCAGCTTTCTGACAATAGACACTACATTGTGACCCAAAATCCTTTGGTAATCTTCAGATTTCATGATGCTTTGCACGCAGTCAAAGCAATGAGTGCCAGAGGCAACAAAACAACCCCAAAACATCTTTGAACCTCCACCATATATGACTGTAGGTACTGTGTTCTTTTCTTTGCAGTCCTCATTCCATTTTTGGTAAACAGTAGAATGATGTGCTTCACCAAAAAGCTCTATCTTGGTTTCATCTGTCCACAAGATGATTTCCCAAAAGGATTTAGGCTTACTCACGCACATATTGGTAAATTGTAGTCTAGCTTTTTTATGTATCTATGTCAGCAGTGTGGTCCTCCTGGGTCTCCTGCCATGGTGATTCATTTCATTCAAAAGACTACATATAGTTCACGCTGACACTGATGCACCCTGAGCATGCAGAACAGCTTGAATATCTTTGGAACTTGATTGGGGTTGCTTATCCACCATTTGGACTATCCTGCGTTGCAACCTTTCATCAATTTTTCTCGGCTGTCCACATCCAGAGAGATTAGCTACAGTGCCATGGGTTGTAAACTTCTTGATAATGTTGCGCACCATGGACAAAGGAACATCAAGATCTCTGGAGATTAATTTGTAACCTTGAGATTGTTGATATTTTTCAACAATTTTGGTTCTCAACTCCTCAGACAGTTCTCTTCTCCTCTTTGTGTTCTCCATGCTTAGTTTGGCACACACAGTCGTACAATGCAAAGAATATGTAAATTTCTCACCTTTTTATCTGGTTTCAGGTATGATTTCATATTGCTCAAACCTGTTACTTGCCACAGGTGAGTTTGAATGAGCATCATATGCTTGAAACAAAGTTGTTTACCTACAACTTTGGAAAAGTGCCAACATTTTGGTTTGGCCCATTTTGGGAGTTTTGTGTGAAATTATGTCCAATTTGCCTTTTTTGTTTGTTTTTTTGTGTTGTTCCATTACATACAAATGAAATAAACATATCTATACCAACACATGTGTAATTACATTAATTTTCCAGGAGCAATACTTCATTTTCTGGAACAAATTCAAGGGTGAAAAACACTATGAAAAAAGCTTGAAATCTATGACGCTTTTTAACAATGGATAAAAGATGTTAAGTGTGTAAAGTGAGGGATCCTTTAAGCTTGGCCATGGACCCCCCGGGGCTCCCCGGAGCCCCGGGGCCCCGGGCGGTAGCCCAGATTGCCCTCATTATAATCTGCCTATGGTCCTAAGTGTTCCCCGGATAGTGGCCCCGGAGCTGCGCTCACTGAGTGACAGGACACCGCTCCTGAGCTCAGCTTCGGGGCCCGCTCGCCGGAGCGGCTCATTCTCCTCGGCTCCTCAGCGTCAGCGGTCAGAGAATTACAGCTAGGGACACATAGGACATGTGAGTATAAGGATTTTATTATTTTCTTCTTATTTTACAATGGATCCCACTGATTCTGAGATTGTGTTTAGTGACATTGTACTTCATGATAGTGGTAACCAATTTTGATACGACAATTTGGTGAAAATTTTGATAATTTTGCAATTTTCAAACTTTTAATTCCAGAGAGTTATGTCACACAAAATAGTTAATAAATAACATTTCTCATATGTTTACTTTACATCAGCACAATTTTTAAAACATTTTTTTTGTTAGGAAGTTAGAAGGTTTAAAAGTTGACCAGCGATTTCTAATTTTTCCAACAAAATTTACAAAACCATTTTTTTAGGGACCACATCACATTTGAAGTGACTTTGAGGGGCCTTTATGACAGAAAATACCCAAAAGGAACTAAAGCAATGTGGAAAGAAAAATGAACATTTTACTTTTTTTCACAAAAATTTTACTATAGCCCCAATTTTTTTATTTTCACAAGGGTAACAAGATAAAATGAACCACAAAATTTGTTGTGTAATTTCTACTGAGCATGTTGATACCCCATATGTGGGGGAAAACTATTGTTTGGCCACATGACAGGGCTCGGAAGGGAAGGAGCACCGTTTCGACTTTTTGAACGCAAAAAAGACTGAATGCCATATCACCATATTAAAATGAATGCCGTAATGCCATTATGAAAACAAAATGCCATATGAAAAAAGTGGATGCCATATCACATTTGGAGAGCCCCTGACATGCGAAAACAGCAGAAACCCCCCACAAGTGATAGCATGACGTCTCTTACTCGAAAAAGCCCTTTTCTTTACCCTGGGAGATGGGGGACTCGGAGTCGGGTCCTGTGATGGAGAGATGGGGTGCAGCCGTGGCCCGGACCCGACCCGTGCTCAGGGCCGTCACATTAAAAGAGATGGTGTGGGCTTATCCGGGTTGAGTGGCTGATTTACGACTACGCCACCTGTGGCACCTGGTGAAGGCCACCAGCGCCGCTGCAGTCCGCTGAGGCATAGTGTTACGGCGGCCAGAGTTATTACTACTCCCCACAGGCGGAGCAAGGCCTCAGGGCAGAGGGACAGGAAGGATGGAGGGGGTAGTAGTGGAGGAAGAACGGATGCCACGTCGCGCGGTGTAGCGCAGAATAAACAGTCCGGAGGCCATAGGGGTGAACTTCCAAGGCTTTACTCACATTAGAGATGGCAGAAGGAAGGCGACTCCCTGATCCCCATGGAGTCCTGCAGTCACCAGGGATGGGGGTCCGACAACCTCCGAGCAAGTCCAGCATTCAATCGGGACCCCGCACCAGAGTGTTCCTGAACTACAGACCGTATCCTCTCCTGTCTGTGTGTGTAGATAGGCCGGGTCTCCCTCTGAACTCCTCTCAGAACAAGGGCACGGGTGGCAGCTCCGCTCCTTCCGATACCCGATGGGATCCTCTGGGCCTACCAGGCTTTACCAACCAGGACATGGAGAAGCAAGGTCGGGTGTCGGGGCCGGTACCCCTCTTGCAGCCGGACTCCCTCTGAATATATCAGATGGTGAGGACAGGTGGCGTACACTGCTCCGTCTGCATCCTCCCCGGGATCCATTAGCTGTGGAGCTACACTCTTAAGCTCCGGGCCTTCTTGGTCGTGGTCCTTGACCGGGTTGAGACATTCCTCGTCTGCAACCTGCCCCCCGTCCCAAGGCTGGGGTATGAGGGCTGTGTCTCCATCCACTGCAGGTCCACACAGGATCCACGTTCAGGGTGGGAGATCACAATACCTCACAGTAATTAACAGCACAAAGACCAAAACCAAAGATGGCTTTTTATTAAATATGAAATTTAAAGTGTCACTAAATTGTAAGTCCTCAACCCTCACCCACTAACTGGTTCCCCTCACTCTTGGTTCCCCAGTCTCCCTGTAACCAGGAGGGCAGCACCTGGTGCATACTAGCCCCCCTGGTGGAGAAATGTGGTGTTGGATGCAAAGGTTGGGTCCCGACCATCACGCTGTTCTTACCTCGGAGGAGGAACACTACACTCCATTACAGAAGTGCAGCATCCCTGTGGCGGTCGAACCTTCAGGGGCGCCACAGTTCTACAGTGGGATGTGCTACATAATGAAGTTTCTCTTAAGGGGCACTTGGAAGATGTCCTTATCACCCCGGTCAGTAAAATCTTTATAGTGGTGGCAGGATGAGCCTAACCTATCTCGAGGGGTTCCCTGGGTACTTAGGGTCACTAGAACAATTACCACAGATGCGAGTCCGAGAGGGTGGGGAGCCCATCTGGGAGATATGGTAGCCCAGGGGACCTGGTCAGATATTGAAAAGGGTCTCTCCTCCAATTCAAAAGAACTTCTGGCGGTAGACAAGGCGGTGAATAATTTCTTACCTTTCCTTCAGGGCCAGAATGTAAAGATCCTCTTGGATAATCTAGTTGCGGTAGCATATGTGAACCACCAGGGGGATACATGGTCAAGATCGCTGATGAGAGTGACAGATCATCTCTTCCAGATTACAGAAAGTCACCTCCTTTCCATGATGGCCCTCCATATAATGGAAAAAGAAAACATGAGAGCAGATTTCCTAAGCTGCTATCCTCTGATGCAAGGGGAATGGGAACTAAATCAAGGAATTTTTACCCAAATAGCCGAAGATGGGGGGGCCTCCGGTCAGGTTGATCCGTTTGCCACAAAACTAAATCGGAAGACAAAGATCTTGTGTTCCCTAAATCCTCTAGCTGTGGACGCTTTCCTGATACGTTGGTATTTCAGCCTGGCGTATGACTCCTCCCCCCCTGGTTGGCTGTTCTTCTCATGGTAATAAGAAAGATCAGGAAGGAGAAGGCCTGGGTTCTGCTGATCGCACCCTTTTGGCCCAGGAGGCCCTGGTTCTCATGCCTGAGGAACATGTCCATCTCTGATCCTTGGGTTCTTCCAGAGATTCCATATCTCCTTCTCCGGGGTCCGATATTCCATCCTCAAGCAATTGGCCTCCACTTGACGGTGTGGAACTTGAAAGGACACTGCCAAATCAGAAAGGTTTTTCCAAAGGTCTAGTAACCATCCTGCACAGCAGAAAACCTGTTACAACCCAGATTTATGCCACAAGTTGGAGAAAGTTTTTGTCTTTCTCTGGTTCTGGGGTTGATGGGGAAGGGGTGCCAATAGGACAAATCTTTGGAGTTTTTACAAAAAGGTCTTGAACTAGGGTTATCCACCAGCACCCTTAAAGTACAGATTTCTGCCTTGGGTGCCCTATATAGCTGTGATGTAGCTTGTAGCTACTGGGTTTCTCAGTTCATTAAGGCAGCTTTTAGATCTAGACTCATTATTAAAAGCAGCTTGGTTCCCTGGGATTTAAATTTGGTTCTAAAGGCCTTGACTAGCTCGCCGTTTGAGCTAATAGTCAGCAACCCTTAAATCCCTCTCTCTTAAGACCGCTTTAATATCTTTAACCTCGGCCAGGAGCATTAGTGACATCCAGACCCTGTCTATGGCCTCGCCGTTTACTCAAATTCTGGATGATAGGCAGGATCTGGTCTAAAAATCACTCTCTATCCCTAAGGTAGCTACTCGTTTCCACAGACTTCAGGAAGTCCTCCTACCCTCCTTTTTTCCACATCCTAGTAACCAGAAAGAGGTGGAGTTACATACGTTAGAAGTGAGGAGATGTGTGGTTAGGTACCATTCAGTTACCAAAAGCTTTAGGAAAGATAACTCGTTGTTTATATCCTACCAAGGGGCTAGGAACGGTCTAAGGTCACGAAGTCCACCATAGCTAGATGGAATTAGGAGGCCATTTCTCTATCATATACAGTATAGACCAAAAGTTTGGACACACCTTCGTATTTAAAGATTTTTCTGTATTTTCTTGACTATGGAAATTGTACATTCACACTGAAGGCATCAAAACTATGAATTAACACATGTGGAATTATATATTTAACAAAAAAGTGTGAAACAACTGGGTTCAGGTCTGGTGACTGTGAAGGCCAGGTTATCTGGCGTAGCACCCCATCACTCTCCTTCTTGGTCAAATAGCCCTTACACAGCCTGGAGGTGTGTTTGGGGTCATTGTCCTGTTGAAAAATAAATGATGGTCCAACTAAACGCAAACCAGATGGAATAGCATGCCGCTGCAAGATGCTGTGGTAGCCATGCTGGTTCAGTATGCCTTCAATTTTGAATAAATCCCCAACCGTGTCACCAGCAAAGCACCCCCACACCATCACACCTCCTCCTCCATGCTTCACGGTGGGAACCAGGCATGTAGAGTCCATCCGTTCACCTTTTCTGCGTCGCACAAAGACACGGTGGTTGGAACCAAAGATCTCAAATTTGGACTCATCAGACCAAAGCACAGATTTCCACTGGTCTAATGTCCATTCCTTGTGTTCTTTAGCCCAAACAAGTCTGTTCTGCTTGTTGCCCGTCCTTAGCAGTGGTTTCCTAGCAGCTATTTTACCATGAAGGCCTGCTGCACAAAGTCTCCTCTTAACAGTTGTTGAAGAGATGTGTCTGCTGCTAGAACTCTGTGTGGCATTGAACTGGTCTCTAATCTGAGCTGCTGTTAAACTGCGATTTCTGAAGCTGGTGACTCGGATAAACTTATCCTCAGAAGCAGAGGTGACTCTTGGTCTTCCTTTCCTGGGGCGGTCCTCATGTGAGCCAGTTTCTTTGTAGCGCTTGATGGTTTTTGCAACTGCACTTGGGGACACTTTCAAAGTTTTCCCAATTTTTCGGACTGACTGACCTTCATTTCTTAAAGTAATGATGGCTACTCGTTTTTCTTTACTTAGCTGCTTTTTTCTTGCCATAATACAAATTCTAACAGTCTGTTCAGTAGGACTATCAGCTGTGTATCCACCAGACTTCTGCACAACACAACTGATGGTCCCAACCCCATTTATAAGGCAAGAAATCCCACTTATTAAACCTGACAAGGCATACCTGTGAAGTGAAAACAATTTCCGGTGACTATCTCTTGAAGCTCATCAAGAGAATGCTAAGAGTGTGCAAAGCAGTCATCAAAGCAAAAGGTGGCTACTTTGAAGAACCTAGAATATAAGACATATTTTCAGTTGTTTCACACTTTTTTGTTAAGTATATAATTCCACATGTGTTAATTCATAGTTTTGATGTCTTCAGTGTGAATGTACAATTTTCATAGTCATGAAAATACAGAAGAATCTTTAAATGAGAAGATGTGTCCAAACTTTTGGTCTGTACATCTAGCGGCGAGGAAGTGCCAGAAGGGCTGAAGGCTCATCCCACCCCACCCCTCCTGGGCTGAGAAGACAGGTGTCTCGATAGAAGACATATGTAAGGCTGCTACCTGGTCCTGTCCCTCTACATTCCATAGACACGATAGGTTAGATATGGGTGTATCGGCTGACCTCACCTTTGGGAGAAGAGTGTTCCAGGCTGTGGTCCTTCAATAGATTACTTCATCTCTGTAATTCTCTCGTGGTGCTGTCATGGTCGACCGATAAAATCTTAAATTACATATGACGCGCCCCCTGGGCCATGTTGTTAGGGATACCCGGAGCCGGATCAGATGGGGGTTGTAGTCTCCGAGTGGCTGTGACCCGGACCGTGCCCAGGGTGTCAAACTCAGTGTGCGGCAGTCCTTGCAGATGTTCTTAGTGTCGACTACGCCACCCGTTGATTTGCGGTCAAAAGGCCGCCGCTGCAGGATGGTCCGCTGAGGCTGGTGGTGTGTGTGCAGCTGTGGTAGTATAACCCCCAACGGGAGCGGTATAGCCTCAGGGGGTCAGACGTGGAGGATGGTGGTTGTGAAGGTGCAGCAAGGAGACTCAGAGGCATGAAATGCAGTTTCAGGGTTTTTACTCACTGGTGTTGCTCGGGTCACTCTGTACAGCAGTGACCACTCAAGCCGTGCTGCGTCCACCAGGTGCGGGACTCGGTCAACTCCCGGGCAATTCCTGAGTATGGTCCTGAGCTCCCTTCTTCTCTCTCTCTCTGCCGTTCTCACCAGGGATCCACCTATGTCCGGCTCCCTAGGGTCTCTTGGTGGTTGAACCTTCTCTGGCTTCCCTGACCCTATGCTCGGTGTGCCATTCTGGTGGATTTGGTGAGGGTCGTGGCAAATCTTGCCCACGACCTCCGGTTCCTGGCTAAGGTTTGCTTTGGCCTCCGCCAGCTTGGGATCCGGTACCCTTTTGCCGACCCTTCACCCTTTTGTCCTTATTCTGGGATCTTGGGGTCCCCTCTCGTCCTGCGCCTCTGGGTCTCTCTTCCTTCTCCTCTCCTGGAGTTACTGCTGACTCACTGACTGACTGACTAACTGACCCTGTCCTAAGATGGTGCCCACCTTATATACTCCCTCTATGTGTGAGCTCAGGTGACCAGCACCCAATGAGCTCCTACATTTACCCAGACTACTCCCCCTATCTGCCCCTACACTACTGGGATGTTCCACCCCCCTCCCACTCCAGCCAGGGACAGACGCTGTCGTACCTGCACATATACTGGTGGGAGTACCGTAGTTCTGTCCCCCGGAAATGGGATGTATGTAGTGCATGCAGCCTTCTGAGCTCAGTTCCACACTCCATCCTTACCCAGGAGTGGAATACCACACCTCTGGTTTGAGGTGCAATACCCCTGTAGCAGCCGAGTCCTCAGGGTGCTACACATACCGGTAATGGAATTTTTCGGAGACCATGACAGCACCCTTATATTTCCTCCTTTCACGTTTGTGGGAACACTCCCCTTTTATTAATTATAATATCACACTCAATAGGTGTCGTCTGGTATGGCAATTTTGTGATTGTTTGCTGTGTTTATTAACCTGGCAGTCCTCTCAATGCTTTGTAATCCCAACTGAGGCGGGAGAGAGGTGGCGCCCTTTTAAGCCTGTAGGTTTCCTCTCCTTGGTGGGCGGATCCCCTCTCTCGTGGTGCTGTCTCTGAAAAATCCCGTTACCGGTAAGTAACTTACGACTATACATTTGATGGAGCAATCAAAAAGTTGTACCCCAAAATGGTATTAAAAACGGTCTTAGAAAATTGAAACACAAGCCAAACAATTTGTTTGCAAAGTTTAGAATTTTTTAAAAGCAGTAAAATGTTTTCGTTTTCTTCTGCACCATTTCACTTTATTTGGAATTCATTGCCCTTTTTTTTCTATATGTTGCACAGTAAAGTGAATGGCGTCTTTCAAAAATGCTGTAATTTTGTCCCACAAAGTACACCTCAACCCTGCTGTATTGAATAGTGTCTGTGTTATTCACTATGTGATATGTGTTTTTTTATTGTATACTAATGTATAGTGACTAGTGATGATTGAGCGTGTTCTATGAACCCATTCAGCGAGCACGCTAACAGCCGTGACACTTGCAGGCACGGCGACCTTAAAAGAAATGCCGAGCATGCCAAAATACTCGGCGAGCACCTGAGCGTGCTCGCCGAAGGGGTTGATAGAACACGCTCGATCATCACTAATAGTGACCAGATGCCTCTAAGGAATCTTTTTTGGCCTCTGTTTTACTGGTGCTTGAAGTGCAAATTTTTGTAGCTCTAATGATTAAGTAATATGCAACTATGTGAACTGCAATTGCCAATTAACAATTTAAGGGTATCCATCAGATATACCCCTCCCTCCAATTCCCATTCATGACCATGCAGGATTTGGAAAGCTAAATCCATAGACACCTCTATATCTTTTATCTGTTGCTGCATTTCTGAGTGCTCTGGGTGTAACGGAGCACTAACCAAGCCTCAGCCTTCCAAGGTTGCTTCCCTGCCCAGCACCAGCCTCTTTATCTTGATTGATAGCTCACTGTCAGTTTTTTGGGACGTCAGGCACCAAGCAAGGAAAATCAGTGAGCTAGACACTAGCACTGGGAACTTTCCCTCCGTACATAAACAAAACATAAACCAAAAAAAAAGCAATTTGGCACGTTACTTAATTTATGTAGATTTATAGAATGAAATGTTGGATTTCGTACGAGCTCGATCCATGTTTTTCACAGAGCTCATATCTATTATAGTCTAGGGCTGTTCACATATTTCTGTGGACCGCGTATTTTTCACCGAAACACGTTGACCTGTCGGACTTTGATCCAAATCAAAGTTTAGAGCTTCTCGGATGCAAAACAAAGCTGATGAAAGTCTGAATGAGGCCTTACTCTATTATTTATTTTTTAAGCAGCGTTCATTCCAGGCTGCTGTACACATGAAGAGGGTTTACACACCTAAAATACATATATAAAACACAGAAACAAGCTACCATTGACAGACTAGTATGGAGGGAGACACTGCCACTACGATCTAACAGTGTGGATTCTGGTGTCTCGCTCCTTCCCTCAGGTTGTATGCCAAAAGCCTCCTCCAATAAGCAAGTTCTGGACAAGCTGCAGGTGGAGAGGGAGTGCGGGATTACGGTGAAGGCCCTGACTGCGTCTCTGTTTTACACTTACGAGGGAAAGAAGTATCTCCTGAACCTGATCAACACTCCGGTGAGTGTGACGTTTCTTCTTGATTTGTTTCTCTGTGGTCTTGTTGCGGATGTTCAACTGGTCACGGCGGTCGCGTGACCTGTCACATAACTAAATGATGTCATGGAAGGTCCTTTCACACCAACGCGAGCCGTACAAGAGACCGGACGCAGTGGAGAAAAGACCGGGGGCCATCAGAAGGTAAGTATAATGTTATTTTCTCCAATCCCCTCCATGACAGCACACCTGGAGGTAGCCTCCCCATCCTAATTAGGGACAGGAAAACAAGAGGTTAAATAGCCCCTTCCCGCTACAATCCCCAGTGTTTTCCTGTCCCTATGGGATGAAGACGTTACCTGGGGTGCCTGCAGCCGGCAAGCAGGGCCCTATTAAATTTACCTGCCGGGCTGCAGCTCCCGTGTCTCCTTGAGAGCGGGACCCCCCACACACACACTCGCCTGCGTGTAAAGCCGAGTAGGGTTTTGGGGGCTGGGGGCCTCCTGTAGCTCCCCGGCCGGAGTCTCCTCTGTCCTCCATGGCGGCGTGCCGGAAGTCAGGCTTTTGGCCAGCGGGACGTCACTTCTGGTGTGTTCCACCGTGGAACGCATGGGGCCGCGGCGGGAAATTCAAAAGGAGAAGCCGCGGTTTGCCCTGAAAATGAGGATCCTTCACCAGATAGGTGAAAATTTGGCACTGGATCTCGGTCTCCCCTATAAAAGACCCAGATGAGAAGACTCCATTAAGGTAGGACAGAATATTCTGCTACTATGGAGGGTGCTGTTCCAAAGCCTGCGTCTGCAGAGCCCAGCGCTAACCCGGCCCCAGTAAGTACTAGGTCCTAGGTTATTCCCCACTCTCTTTTGAGCAGGATCCTAAATGTATTTTAAATCTCCCCTTTTTTTATTTTTAATTTAGGGAGACAAGGATCCGGCACCGACAGTGGGAGAAAGCACTACAGTTTGCAAATGTGCCATCTGTATAAAAAAGCTGGCTTCAGGGCATAAGAAACCCCTATGCTGGAAATGCACTGACAACATTGTGAAGGAAGAACAGCCTTTCCTTATGGAAGAAGTCAGGGGAATGGTTCGGCAGGAAATACAATCTTCCCTAGCCTCCTTCTCACAAGCCAGAGCTGAAGGTCCATCTCCCCCCAAAAGGAGAAAATATACGGTTAGGGAGACCTCTGATTCAGAATTAGGGTCTATGGAGGAACCGGAAGAAGGGGTCCTAAGTGAAGATCATGAGGAAGATAGGAAATATTACTTTTCGTCTGAGAATATGGAGGAATTGTTGTCGCAGGTGAGAGACACGATGCAGGTGGAAGAGGAGAAGGAAACCCGTACAGTTCAGGATGAAATGTTTGGCGGTCTGAAATCCAAGAAGAAGGTAGTGTTCCCTGTGCATGACAACATTTGGAGTATTATTTTGGATGAATGGGAGTCACCTGAGAAAAGGCTTAGTATGGCAGGAGAAATGAAGGATAGATTCCCTCTAGATGAAAAGGCGGCTAAGCTATGGATGGAAGTCCCGAAGGTTGATGTACAGGTGGCAAGGGTTGCGAAGAAAACAACCCTTCCCTTTGAAGACTCGTCACAGCTCAAAAATCCTATGGATAGGAAGATGGACAGCCTTCTAAGGAAGGCATGGGAAACATCGGCGGCTTCACTGAAGACTAATATCGCTTCAACTTGTGTAGCTCGTTCCATGTTCCTCTGGCTCCAACAACTAGAGGAACATCTCTGGAAAGGTACCACTCAAGAGGACCTCCTAGCATCTCTTCCTTTTCTGCAGAAGGCCACTGGATTCCTAGCGGATGCCTTGGCGGAGTCGGTCAAGATTGCGGCAAGATCGGCAGCATTATCAAATTCTATGAGAAGAGCTCTGTGGTTGAAGATGTGGAGTGGGGACAACGCATCAAAATCTAAGCTTTGTTCCATTCCATTTAAAGGAGAGTATATGTTTGGGGCGGTGCTAGACGAGTTGTTGGAGAAAGCATCCGACAAGAAGAAGTCTCTGCCAGAGCCAAAGAATCCAAAAAGTTTCAGAAAGAGACCATTTCTTCTCCCTCAACAACAACAGCAGCAAGCATTTCAGTACAGAGGCAAGGGTAAAACTGGTCGCTGGAGTTACACAAAAGGGGGAAGAGGTAGGAATATCTTTCAAGGTTCTAGGCAGGACAGACAATGACGCCAAGAAGGTAGGAGGCAGAATTGCGAGCTTCCTTCCTCAATGGCAGCTTATTGATTGGAAAAGGATTTGTTGTGGCAACAGTAGACCAGCCAGAGGCTTACTACCACGTGCCAATTCATCCGGATTACAGAAAATTTCTCAGATTTGCTGTAACTCAGAACCGAGAGGTACTTCATTTTCAATTCAATGTACTCCCCTTCGGCATTTCGTCAGCACCCCGCCTGTTTACAAAGATCATGGCAGAGGTAGTAGGTTTATCTAAGGAAACTGAATATCTGCATCGTCCCATATTTAGACAATTTTTTGGTGATGGTTCCCTCGGTTTCAAGTTTGGAAAGAGACCTCCAGATGACCCTCCAGATCCTGGAATCCTTGGGATGGTTGATAAACTACCAAAAGTCAGATCTGATTCCCTCCACCAGGAAGACCTCCTTGGGAATTCTCCTGGATTCTCAGCAACAAGCCTCTTTTCTGCCAAAAGAGAAGCAGATTCAGTTGAGGTTGAAAGTTTATGCACTAAAGAACCAGAGAGGAGTGTCATTAAGATTCGCCATGTCCGTCCTCGGGTCCATGACCTCATTTATTTAGGCGGTACCTTGGGCTCAAGCGCATTCAAGGGTCCTTCAAAACTACATCCTTTCCTGTTGGGACAGATCTCCAAGTTCCCTCTCCAACAGAATTCATCTGCCAGAGAAGGTGAAAGCATCTTTAAATTGGTGGCTCTGTCCAGGAAATCTGGAGAAAAGTTCAGCATGGATTCAACTTCCCTTGTTATCTGTCAAAACAGACGCAAGCAAAAGAGGATGGGGAGCAGTAGTCTCCCACGTGGCCTTCCAAGGGGTCTGGTCGCAAGAAATAGCAGAGCAGTACTCAAACTTAAGAGAAATGAAAGTGGTGGAAGAAACCCTATGGGCAGCCACTACTGTGCTTCAGGGGTCGAATGTCAGAGTCTACTCGGACAATATGACAACTATAGCCCACTTGAGACATCAGGGAAGTACAAGAAACAGGAGATTACAGATGATCTCCGAAAGGATCTTCCACTGGGCGGAGCATAATCTACTATCCTTATCGGCTCTGCATCTGAGGGGCTCCGACAACTATCATGCAGATCTTCTGAGCAGAAAATACATTCATCCAGGGGAGTGGCGCATGAACTCGAAGATATTTCAGATGATTGTTCAAAAGTGGGAATACCCAGATGTGGACCTGTTTGCGAACCAGGAAAACGCAAAAGTAAGAGCCTTTTTCTCTTTGAAACCCGAGGATTCAGCAACAGGGATAGATGCATTCGCTCACCCTTGGAAAGTTGGGCTCGCTAATGCTTTTCCCCTGATTCTGTTAATACCAAGGACTTTACAAAAAATCAGGTCGGAAGGGCTCAAGACTATCCTAATAGCTCCAATGTGGCCAAAAAGAGCATGGTTCGGAACATTGAGCAGTCTAAGAATGGATGATCCATTGATGCTTTCTCGAATCCACGATCTGCTGCATTAGGGCCAGATTTTCCATCCGGCCCCTCAGAATTTGGCTCTAGCAGCTTGGCTTCTGAGACCACCCTCTGAAAAGCCAGAGGCTTCTCAGTACAGGTGATCCAAATGTGGCGCCCTGCTGTGCATTGGTGCCACAGAACCCAGAAGGGTGCATGGATGGATTTCTCCACAAGAGGCCCTCACTAGATACAAACACCTCTACCTTCCAACTCATACCAGCAGAGGGAGCCCAGATAGGGATATATATAGGGAAGGTGGAGCCAGGCAGCTCAGTTGATTAGTGAGTGCTCAGAGTGAGAGCAGAGCAGGCAGGCTGAGAGAGAGCCTGAGAGCGTGCCGACACTCAGATAGCGGTGAAGACGCAGCACATCAGCTGCCTAGTAGTGAGGGCCCCGAGTGTGGCCGACGGCAAGGAGAAAAAGGGGAGTGAAACCAAGGGGGCAGAGGAGCACAATAAGCTCACCCCATTATATCTACCGGACACCGGATCCGCGCCTACAGGGACCCTTTACACCCAGTGGGGATAACCGGAATCCCAGGAGGACTACAAGTCCCTGACAAACCTGAAGGCTAGACACACACAGGATCAGGAACCACGAAGGCCCCGACGTCCAGGGAAAGTGGTTACCAACCAGAGGTCCTATTTCTGAGCATCTGGTGAAGTAAAAGCAGGACACATAAGCTAGGCCCAGTTGCAGGCTGGCCAGGAGCATACATAGGGACACACACGGATCAGGAGGCCCTATACCTGCTCCCTGGGGAGAAGTCCAAAAGTGCGCCCTTCATCTGGAGTACCCTGGACCGTACCTAACAGCTGTACCAGTAAAGGAAATGAAGCAAATCCCCTGTCTCTGTCCGTTACTCCTGCTGTGCCATCGCTTTCCCTGCACCACAATGCTCAGCGCAACCTGCATCATTTATACTGCCCTGAGGCCTGCTCCACCTGTGGGGAGCCGTTCCATCTCAAGCTGTCCTGACATCTGCCTCAGAGGACTGTTGCAGCGCTGGTGATCCTCACCAGACACCACAGGTGGCGTCACAACAAATTCCCTACAAATAATTCCTTTTGGCACTGACCGCCCTGGGCCAGCCACCGCGATAATCCCCGCAGGCAGTCTTAGGCCCGGCTGCCGGGTGCCCCGCGACACCCCTGGGGGCGAGTCACATACACTGCAGAAAAGCAGAAAACCAGTCACAATTTCCATCTATGGAAAAATCTAGAAAGCTTTCAAGCTATGGTATGAGCCTCGTCCATTAGATCCCTTTCAGCCTGACGTGGCCAGAATCTTGGATTTCCTACAGAACGGTCTGTCTAAAGGATTAAGACCAAGTCTCGCCTTTAAGTTCCTATTTTGATGCTGATTTGGCCCAAAACAGATGGATTAAGAGGTTCATGATAGCTGCTTCTTGGATTAATCCAACAAGAGCTAAAATAGTTCCACCTTGGGATCTCAACGTAGTTCTTAGAGGCCTAACTATGCATCCTTTCGAGCCAATAGCCAAGGCACACATAGACAAATTGTCTTGGAAAGCGGCATTGCTTATAGCTCTGACTACAGCCAGAAGAGTGAGTGAAATCCAAGCCCTGTCTATCAGAGAGACTTATTGTCGTATTTTGGAGGACAGGATCATCCTCCAGTTGGATCCTTCTTTTCTACCTAAAGTGTCGTCTAATTTTCATATGTCTCAGCCCATAATTCTTCCGTCATTCTGTCAAAATCCATCAAATAGCAAGGAAGAAGAATTCCACGCGTTGGATGTAAGAAGGACTATAATCCGCTATTTGAGGCAGACTGAAACCTGGAGGAAGGATCAGAACCTATTTGTCCAATATGGAAGCCCCAATAAAGGAAAGAAAATTGCAAAAATATGCTAGCAAATTGGATTAAGAAAGCAATTTGTGAAACATACATAGTTCAAGATTTGCCTCCTCTGAAATCTTTGAAAGCTCTTTCTACTAGAGCTATGTGGGTCTCCTGGGCGGAAAAAGCTAGTGCATCCATTGAGCAGATTTGCAGGGCAGCTACATGGTCGTCTGTCCATACCTTTGCTAAACATTATAGACTAGATGTAATATCTAATAGAGACTTAGCATTTGGAAGGAAAGTCCTTCAGGCTGTTGTCGCTCCCTAAAATTCATTCTTTGGTATTACTCCAGGTGTGCTGTCATGGAGGGGATTGGAGAAAATAGAATTAGACTTACCAGTAATTCGGTTTCTAAGACCCTCCACAACAGCATGGGTAGTTCCCTCCATTTCTTTGATTGGAAAAATCCTTAGTGTTAATAAATATTTAGAGCATTCATACTGTGTGGTCCTTTGAAAACACTGGGGATTGTAGCAGGGAGGGGCTATTTAACATCTTGTTTTCCTGTCCTAATTAGGATGGGGAGGCTACCTCCAGGTGTGCTGTCGTGGAGGGTCTTAGAAACAGAATTACCGGTAAGTCTAATTCTATTTTTTTTTTTTTACCATTTTTATTCTTTTTTTTCAACTATTAACTTGTGCACACTATATAAATACATGCCGGTTGCAAGGATTTATATAGTGTGACCAAGTTGTCAAGCACTTTCCAAGTGATGCTAAAATCGCTTGGAAAGCGGTTGACAACCCGCATGCGGACATGCATGTGAAAAATGCTTCACTTACGTTTGTCCCTGGCAGGAAAAACGCATGTAAAATCTGCATGCGTTTTTTCTGCCAGGGAGATGCAGAAACACTCAGGAAAAATCCGGAGCATTTCTGCATCGTGGGCATGTGGCGCCCCTGAGGGTTCAGTCGCCACAGAGGTACTGCACCTCACCCAGAGGTGTGGTGTCTCCCTTCACTCAGGTAAGATGGGAGTGCTGCAGAGAACCCCCCAAAACACCTGCATCCAACATTACACTGCTTCAGACCGGCTGGAAGGGCAACATGCAGAGCGCAGCTGCTGAGCCCTGTCCCTGGCTGGAGTGGGGGAAACCCAAAGGTAGGGGGAACCAGTAGTGGGTGTGGGTGGAGGAAGCAGTTAGAAGGAGCACACAGTAGGTATATAATGGGAAGCAATCTTAGGGTGGCAGTTCAGAACAGAATGGTCAGTCAGTACAGTACAGACGGTCAGTGAGGACTGTCTGGGAGCAGAGGCTCAGCAGGAGCTCTGCTCCACAAGAAGGGCCCGGGATAGAGGCCCCGGAGGGGAGAAGGGAGTAGGCTCCATTCTAAGAAGGGATCCGAGGGGTACGGCGCGTGCAGGACAGCACCCATACGCCCCGCATCTGTCAGAAGACAGAGGGATCGGTTGCCCCATTCTAATCTCCAGGGGGTCAGGTTGGTCCCGGATCCGACGTACAGGAAGGACTTCAGCATACCCGAGCGGGATTGAGAGTGGGCAGCGCAGGGCAGCAGGGAGAAGGACCTAGTGTGAAGACGGTCAAAGTAGGAACACGAGAAAGTGGGGTTCTGCCAAGCATTCCTAAACTTCCTGAGGAAGGATTGAACCCCTGCCAGGGTGAACACGGCGCAACGTGGGAGGCCTTCACCTGTAACTTGCACTTTTGTGTTTCCTGAAGAACTGTGAATTAAAATCTTGGACGACTGCACTGAGTTGCCTCCGTCTATTCCTTCACTGGTGCCATTTCCCTCCCTGCACTACAACGCCCAGCGCACCCTCCATCTATTTACACTGCCCTGAGGCCCGCTCCACCTGTGGGGAGCCGTTCCATCTCTAGCTGCCCTAACATCTGCCTCAGAGGACTGTTGCAGCGCTGGTGATCCTCACCAGACACCACAGGTGGCTTCACGACAAATCCTATAAATAATCCCTTTTGCACTGACCGCCCCGGGCCAGCCACCGTGATATTCCCCAAAGCAGCCATACGGCCCGGCTGCCATGTGCCCCGCGGCCCAGGGGGCAGCGAGTCACCACTTGGCGTCACGAACAGGATACGTGACCAGCCTGCCATCTGCGGGTAATGTGCGCCTAAAGAAGTGTTTTCTGCCTTGAATGTGGCGCCCGCTCCAGAAGAACGGGCGCCATTATGTGCGTGCTAAAGAACAACAGAATGGAACCTCCCGTTGTGGGCCGGGTCCCAGAATGGCTCCAAAAGCAGTCCCTGCCCCTTGCAACAGTGACTGTCCGCATAGATGTGTCCGTCAAAGCGGGGAGGCCGACACAGGGAGTGACCGACAGCAAAGTGCCATGGGACCGCCCCCGAAAGAGGAGAGGCGGTGGAGAGAAGCTGCGTAAAGACTGGGAGGTGTCAGGCCGAGCTGACGCAGTCGCGGGAGCAGGTCGGAGTGATGTCCCTGTCCCAAATGCGGCTGGCGCTGCTCCATCCCTGGTCCCCCTGCAGCCTGAGGCTGATGACCAGGCTGGGTCAGCCTGCAGAAACCAGGGGTTCCCCCGGAGGGGGCCCCACTGTTAAACTGTTTTAGTTAACTGGACTGTACATAAGTTGCCCGGAAGGGTGCAGTTGACTTCATGTTTGCTACCCAGTTACCCGTCAGGGTACAGAGACTGACAGGCTGAGGACTGTGAGAAGCCGGACGTTGACATTGTACATAGTTTAGCACTTCTTAAAGTGCATCCTATTGGTTTTATAATTACAAATATACCTCAGAACAAAAACCCGTTTGGCGTGGCGGAAGACGAGGTCCAGGATTGGATCGTCTATGCCCTGCAGCCATGCCCAGGGCCTACGTTGAGGGTTTGTGGACGGGTCCCTCATGCTGCTACTGTTGCACCCTGGTGCTGGAACTGTCTTGAAAATTGTTTTATATGACAATACTCTTATGATGTTTTATAATGTAACCAGTAACGTTAAAAAGGGAAGAAATGTTGTTTTATGGTCAAATATGCTGATGCATCTTAAAAATTTTGCATGTCAGTTATGCCTGGTTTTGCTCTGTTCCAGCCCGCGGACGTGCTGTGTTTTACCGGGGGGGGGAATGTGGCGCCCCTGAGTGTTCAGTCGCCACAGTGGTACTGCACCTCACCCAGAGGTGTGGTGTCTCCCTTCACTCAGGTAAGATGGGAGTGCTGCACAGAACCCCCCAAAACACCTGCATCCAACATGCAGAGTGCAGCTGCTGAGCCCTGTCCCTGGCTGGAGTGGGGGGAACCCAAAGGTAGGGGGAACCAGTAGTGGGTGTGGGTGGAGGAAGCCGTTAGAGGGAGCACTTATACAGAAGGTATATAATGGGAAGCCATCTTAGGGTGGCAGTTCAGAACAGAATGGTCAGTCAGTCTACCATTGGGCCCTATAAGACGTTCTTCATCTCCCGTTGCAGTGGGGTTTTTATTTGTCAAAAAAAAAGACTGGGGGTTGCGCCCCCGCCTTGATTTTCGCGAGTTTAATCGGATCACGGTCTGGGATGCATATCCTCTCCCTCTCATCCCCGACCTCTTTAGAAAAAAATTGGCTCCTACGATTTGATTAAACTAGACCTCAGGGGGGCTTATAATCTCATTCACATTGAGGAGATGAGTGGAAGATGGCCTTCAATACTCCTGAGGGGCACTATGAAAAGCTTGTGATGGCATTTGGGTTGACTAATGCTCCCGCTTTCTTTCAACACTGTTAGTGACATTTTTAGTCATCTGGCAGGTAGATCACAACAAACCAATCTTGATGACATATTAATTGACTTACCTCCAGTCACATCAGGTACATATCAGGCAGGTCTTACAGATACTCAAAGATAATAAATTATTTGTCAAACCAGAGAAATGTATGTTCTCCATTCAGGGTTAGTTCTTATCATTCACCGTTTTTGCATGGATCTGGCCAAAGTCCGGACGGTACTGGATTGGTATTATATTCAAGACTTAAAGGCATTACAAAGTTTTTTGGGTTTCGCCAGCTACTACTGTAAGTTCATCAAAAACTTTTCGGTATTTTGCTAAATAGAAAAAAAAAATTAAGATTTTATTATTTTACTTTCCATTCTTGTAGCTAAACACAATCCAGCTAAGTTTAAAATTGAAATGAAGCCCCTGTACCCCCCTCTCTAGGTGCTTCTGTACCAAGTCTTCCCTGGTCCAGGATGATCTCTATATCACAGGCTCCAGCAATAACCTATTGACACATGATTGTGGCAGCCCTCACGTGCTGATATATCACAGTGCCAATAGAAGTGGGAAGCGGCACAGAAATCACAAAATAAAGGCAGTGTTTGTGGTAATGCAAGAATCCAGCAAGCAGAGTAATCCACACGTCATACAACAGCCCAACATGGATGATGAAAAGCTGCGTCTTCAGGCGTCTGTGTAAGAACATCATATTTTTGTTTTCCTTCCAGAATAAGCACCAAATGGAATAGCTGAATGCCAGGATACGGAGACCGGCGGGGGAAAGGAAAGCGCTGTCCGCTGGATTTTGTGCTGGTTTCACAAGCGGTCACCCTGCAGTTTTCTCCGGATAATGCTGTGGAGACTTTTCACAACACATCTAATAATTGTGAACCTTCCACTCACATGTTTATTATCTTGTCCGCTGGTCAGACTGGGGGGGATGAAAGCTGGACAAGGGATGAAGAATGATCCTTATTACATATAATGGGTGCACTGAGCGATTGTGAAAAGTCGCAGAGGACTGAGAGCAGAAGGGCAGAGGGTTTCCTCTTCCTCACAGGGACCAGCACAGAAGCCGGAGCAGAAGGGCAGAGGGTTTCCTCTTCCTCACAAGGACCAGCACAGAAGCCGGAGCAGAAGGGGAGACAAGGGCTGAGCCACTTACACAGACAGAAAGCTGAGGAGAGGAGGGCATGTTATTACTCCAGGATCCGCTCCATTCATTCCCTATGTGGCATTCAAGTGCTGAGCTCGGCTTTTCCGGAGCCCCATAGAGAATGAATGAATGGAGCAGCAGTTGATTCCTGACTTTCCACTCCTTCCCGATCAGACGATGGCTCGCAGCGGTCAGACCCCACGATCAGTAAGTGATCACCGAGCCTGTGGATAAGTGATAACTTGTTTTCTACAGACATCCCCTTTAAGTAATGGAGCATGCCAGCAGAGAAGGTGGGAGGAGGCGCTGGTTACAGGGGAAACTTTACCTCTGGAGGCCGCATTTAGGGCATGTGAGGGGCGGACACTTCCCATATTCATCATTACTGAACCCCCGCTATGTGCGGCTCTTATCTGAGCTGCAGGAGACGCAGCAGTTACTAATCAGCCGCTCTCTGTTCACTTGCAGCCGTCCGAGCTCTGCTGTGCCTGTTAGGGGTGAAGTTCGGGTCCTTCGAGGCATCTACTATGCAGCCTGCACAGCAGATCACAGCCCGAGCACAGCGTCTCCGGGTAAATCTCCACCTTGTGAGTTGCTTCTTGTGCAGCAGCCCCATGCAAGTTGCTCTGCTCTCCTCGGCCAGCTCCTGCTGAATACTGAGCTCCTCTGCCCAATCTAGGAGCTCAATAGCCCTGATCACGTCAGTGGTAGCCCAACGCTGCTGGATCAGATTTACAAATGGCAAACTAATCAGCCCTAGGTATTTCTAATATGTGCAGAGCAGGCGACATAAGTCTGACCGGTGTCCTCATAGACCTTTCCTCAGCCGGGGTCTAATAGGAGCAGTAAAATGGCCGTCATGGGGTCCATTGTTAGATCTCAGCTGCCATAGAAACTCATTGGCACCATGATCATGCCTCCCTCTCCTGTCTAAAGTGCCTAAATGCTGTGGAAGCCCCCTACTGTGTCATACAATGGATTAAGCTGCCAGGATCAAGGTTGGCTCCACTGTGGGCAGCTGAGGCAGGAGCAGGACTGTGTTACACAGCCACACTTCTGCCGCAGATCTTGTAAGGACCTGCCTGATGATAATGTGTCCTATAGAGCAGGTCTTGGTACCGGACTGCCCTGTACATATTTACCACTAGCTGGGAACCAGTTACTTACAAGGTCTAGTTTCGAATGTGTTTCCAGGATCTGTAGTTATCAGCATTTTATCCTTAAGGCCGAGTTATAATATCACTGTAACACTCTCGCCCTGTACCTGTATACTTGCCCTGTGTGCTGCACAAAAGTATATAACAAAATGTGTGTACACAGATATCTCCTGAATGGTATTACTGCTAGATCTCCTGTACATAGAAATATGAGGTTCTTAGCGCACATTTTGAGCAAATTGTGCGAGCCCATCTGCCAACGTCAAGGCGACCTCTTCAGATGGGTCCCTACACTAACATTACACTAACTTACTAACTGGGACTAGTTTTTTGTATTATTATTATTACCACCATTTTTACTATTTATTATTATTGCATTAATGCAATTAATTGTAACTGTTATAAAACGAATTAAAAAAATGTAATTCTAATTTTTTTTTATTAATCTTGTGATTCTAATAATGGTATTACTAAAATCCCTATGCCTAAAGCTGTTGATCCAGAAGAAGGCAAAAACCCCAGGACACCTTCAGCCAATTTGTGTCACAGGGGAAAAATTCCTTCTTGACCCCGGGAAAAGGCGATCAGTCCTAGGACCCTGGATCAAACCTAATAATGTTATTACAAGTTATATAATATTACACTAATTATTGTACTACTGGAGTTATTTTAATTTGTTTTTATAAATCTATTTGATATGGTTATTATTACATTGTGCTATCTTATTACAGTATTATTCTTCTTTCCTTTCACTACTAATACTGCCCTATACCTACAGTGTTGATCCAGAAGAAGGCAAAAACCCCAGGACACCTTCAGCCAATTTGTGTCACAGGGGAAAAATTCCTTCTTGACCCCGGGAAAAGGCGATCAGTCCTAGGACCCTGGATCAAACCTATTAATGTTATTACAAGTTATATAATATTACACTAATTATTGTACTACTGGAGTTATTTTAATTTGTTTTTATAAATCTATTTGATATGGTTATTATTACATTGTGCTATCTTATTACAGTATTATTCTTCTTTCCTATCACTACTAATACTGCCCTATACCTACAGTGTTGATCCAGAAGAAGGCAAAAACCCCAGGACACCTTCAGCCAATTTGTGTCACAGGGGAAAAATTCCTTCTTGACCCCGAGAAAAGGCGATCAGTCCTAGGACCCTGGATCACACTGCTATTCTACCTACTACTATTACTACTGTTATTTTATTACTTTCTTACTATTATCACTAGTATTATTACTCATATTACACTAATACGGATATACTACCACTATATTACTACCATCCCTTTCCCCCTAGAGATCTTAAGGTGCAGTTCTGTCCTCCTCCTCCTATTCTGTCCTCCTCCTCTTCCATCCTCCTCCACTTTCGTCCTCCTCCTCTTCCGTCCTCTTCCTCTTCCGTCCTCCTCCTCTTCTGTCCTCCTCCTCTTCTGTCCTCCTCCTCTTCCGTCCTCCTTCTCTTCCATCCTCCTCCTCTTCTGTCCTCCGCCTCTTCCGTCCTCCGCCTCTTCTGTCCTCCGCCTCTTCCGTCCTCCGCCTTTTCCGTCCTCCGCCTCTTCCGTCCTCTTCCTCTTCCGTCCTCTTCCTCTTACGTCCTCCTCCTCTTTGGTCCTCCTCATCTTCCGTCCTCCTCCTCTTCCATCCTCCTTCTCTTCCGTCCTCCACCTCTTCCGTCCTCCGCCTCTTCTGTCCTCTGCCTCTTCCATCCTCCGCCTCTTCCGTCCTCCGCCTCTTCCATCCTCCTTCTCTTCCATCCTCCTCCTCTTCCGTCCTCCTCCTTTTCCGTCCTCCTCTTCTTCTGTCCTCCTCCTCTTCCGTCCTCCGCCTCTTCCATCCTCCATCTCTTCCGTCCTCCGCCTCTTCCGTCCTCTTCCTCTTCCGTCCTCCTCCTGAGACGTAATAAATAGCATTAAAGCTGCAGTAATTATTTATATTATATATACACACTGCTCAAAAAAATAAAGGGAACACTCAAATAACACATCCTAGATCTGAATGAATGAAATATTCTCATTGAATACTTTGTTCTGTACAAAGTTGAATGTGTTGACAACAAAATCACACAAAAATCATCAATGGAAATCAAATTTATTAACCAATGGAGGCCTGGATTCGGAGTCACCCCCAAAATTAAAGTGGAAAAACACACTACAGGCTGATCCAACTTTGATGTAATGTCCTTAAAACAAGTCAAAATGAGGCTCAGTATTGTGTGTGGCCTCCACGTGCCTGTATAACCTCCCTACAACGCCTGGACATGCTCCTGATGAGGTTGCGGATGGTCTCCTGTGGGATCTCCTCCCAGACCTGGACTAAAGCATCCACCAACTCCTGGACAGTCTGTGGTGCTACGTGACGTTGGTGGATGGAGTGAGACATGATGTCCCAGATGTGCTCAATGGGATTCAGGTCTGGGGAACGGGCGGGCTAGTCCATAGCTTCAATGCCTTCATCTTGCAGGAACTGCTGACATACTCCAGCCACATGAGGTCTGGCATTGGGCACAACCCCCATCTGTGGACGTCTGGCCCTCATCCCACTCTCATGGAGTCGGTTTCTAACCGTTTATGCAGACACATGCACATTTGTGGCCTGCTGGAGGTCATTTTGCATGGCTCTGGAAGTGCTCCTCCTGTTCCTCCTTGCACAAAGGCAGAGGTAGGGGTCCTGCTGCTGGGTTGTTGCCCTGCTATGGCCCCCTCCACGTCTCCTGGTGTACTGGCCTGTCTCCTGGTAGCGCCTCCAGCCTCTGGACACTACGCTGACAGACGCAGCAAACCTTCTTGCCACAGCTCGCAATGATGTGCCATCCTGGATGAGCTGCACTACCTGAGCAACTTCTGTGGGTTGTAGAGTCCGTCTCATGCTACCACGAGTGTGAAAGCACAACCAACATTCAAAAGTGACCAAAACATCAGCCAGAAAGAATTGGTACTGAGATGTGGTCTGTGGTCTCCACCTGCAGAACCACTCCTTTATTGAGTGTGTCTTGATAATTGCCAATAATTTCCATCTATTGTCTTCCATTTGCACAACAGCATGTGAAATTGATTGTCAATCAGTGTTGCTTCCTAAGTGGACAGTTTGATTTCACAGAAGTTTGATTTACTTGGAGTTATATTCTGTTGTTTAAGTGTTCCCTTTATTTTTTTGAGCAGTGTATATTTTCTCATGTCATGTATTTACTACTAAAAGTAATTTTTTACATTTAGGTTTCATTAAGTGTTTTACACCGACTATTACAGACTTATTGTTTCCCTGCACATTCAAGTTTTGTGTTTTCTTTGGGCATAGATCAGCTAATAGGCACTCAGGAAAAAAAAACAGATGAAAGATCTACAAACTCTCCCTTAAGACTAAGGAGCTCACTGATAGATTCTCAGTTAGCTAATTTTGCAGCCAGCAATAGACAGTGCAGCACAGATGCTACAGAAGGCAACATTTTTAATGAAACTCAATTACAGAAATCGATTTTAGCCCCAAATACTTGCATTAAAGTAAAAAAAATGGCCCCAAAGCTGGACAACCGCTTTAACTCCTTACCAACATCTGCCGTACATGTCTGGTATAAGTCAGTAGCGGGTGTATGGAGCAGGGTCAGCTCGCCCCGTACATGGCAGATAATGGCTGTGACAAACAACCAGGACCTGCCTCTAACAGCTGTGAGTGGAGCGAAGATCTGCCCACCACTGTTAACCTGTTCAGTGCTGCTGTCAATCTCTAACAGCAGCATTAACAGTGCGCCAGCATTGGGACGCGTCGTTCCATACGCCCACCGGCGCTCCTGTGACGCGATCATAGGGCGCCGATGGACTGCTATGACATCCGGGGGTCTGCTGAAGCCTCCGTGCCTGTCATCATAAAGCTTCATTTGGGCTGTAAAGAAGACCGTGGTTTTGCTATATGGAGCATTACTGTGGTATCGCTGTATATAGCACAAGCAATCAGATGATGTATACAAATACAGTGAAAAAAAGTATATATATATTTATTAAAACCCCACACGTTCAACTCACCTCCCACTAAAAATAAAGATAATAAAAATATACACATTTTGTGGTTTGGTCTCTTTCAGAGAAATACAATCTATCAAAATATAAAAAAAAAAAACGATCAGTGAACACAGAAAAAAATTCAAAAAGACAAAATTGCATTTTTTCGTTCGCCTCAATACTGCAGAAAATCCTGTAAGAAGCGATGACCATGACATTTGTGTCCCAAAATGTTATCAATAAAGTCCTCTTGCCCTTCAAAAAATAAGCCCCCACACAGCTCCATCAACCCGGAAACTGAAAATGTTTCGGGTCTCAGAAAAAATGGTGACAGCATCAAAAAAAAGTTTTTTTCTTTTGCCAAAACTAGTGGAGAAGTTTGGTCTTGCTGTAATCACACTGAGGAGTAGGATCCTATTACCAGGTCATTTTTACCACACAATGTGCGCCGTTAAAACCGTTCCCAGAAAAACAATGTCAGGCTTTTTTTCCGCACTTTTACTGCACTTGAAATGTTTTTCCCGTTTTCTAGGACTATGTGGTAAATGAATGGTGTCATTTATAAGGACAGCTCATCCTACAAAATAACAAGACCTCACACTATGTGGACAGATACCAAAAAGTTAGAAAAGTTGGAAAAAGCGGAGGAAAAAACAGAAAAAAAACATAAATTGGTTATGTCGGGAAGGGGTAAAGCTGAAGAAACGCATGTAAGAGCAGAATATGGAGGAAGGTCAGATATCACAGACTGGTGGATACTACCTGCTCCATCGCTGGCAGAATACTCCACCCCCATGGTGTCCGCTGATATCTTCTCTTGTAGCAACGTCTCCAAACTCTATAAAACATCGGGAACAGTCAGCAGAGGGTTTGATGATTGGCTCATATTGGCGATATACTCAGGGGCATTACTGGGGCCAGGGAAGATTGGGAATGAATAGCGTATTGACTGTTAGAGATGTGATCTCTTCCATTAAAGGGGATGTCTAGTTGGAACAAGTTATCACTGATCTCTGGATAGGTGATGACCTGTCCAAGTGGGAGCACCCCTTTATTATGTGGTATATATGGAGGATGTGATATCATGCAGAGTTCTAGCAGTATTACACTTCGGTCCGTTCTGCGTGCATCTGGGCCATTCCCTATAGAGGAGCGGAGCTGGGGGAAATATCAGGATCTC
Organism: Phyllobates terribilis; assembly: GCF_046119375.1. NCBI lineage: Eukaryota > Metazoa > Chordata > Amphibia > Anura > Dendrobatidae > Phyllobates > Phyllobates terribilis. Next base: position 480,485 of record NW_027363247.1, read on the forward strand.
GTCGCTGGATCCATCCAGATGGGAGATGTAACGAGTGCAGCGCCCCCCACTGGTGTCTCAGCGTATTATGTGTTGGGGAATAATAACTTATTGTCTGGTAAATGTGCTGATTCCTGTGAGTTGTGGTCGCTGAGTGCGTGTGATGGGATGTGGCTCCGTCCGTTATATTATATCACGTCTTATACCTATAATCTCTCGCTGATCGCAGGTGTCTGTCTTCACACTCAGATGAGAAGGAACAAACTGACGATATAGGACTTTTTTTTTTTTTCAAAATTCAAACCGAGCAATCCTATTGGCCGAGTATGAATGCAGTTACCATGGTGACAGAAGTAGCAGCAGATTTAAAGGGACAAAACACTAATATTGTACTAAAGTGTATTTTATTATATATTGCACATAACTGACTGGGTACACCTTGGTGTGGGTGGGATGGCTTTTTTTAAATCAAAAACCATGTTTACTAAGTACCCTATATTATATATATTCACTATTGCTTTTTACTTACTTATAGCAGGGTATATGCTCATATTGTTTCTATCCTAAGTTTATCTATTTTCTAATAGAGACATGACCAGTCCTCTTTAGAATTTTATAGTGACCCCATTGAGGTCATGGACTGATATTGGGGATTGCAGAGTTGGGGCAAGGTGACAGGTGACAATAAGTGACATCAAATGAAGGCTATGGTGCATACACAGTACATCAGTCGTGTTATTTCACAGAAATGCTGTTCTATAAAACACAAAATATCTTCATATGGTGAGGAGTTGTGTTGTGTTTTCATCATTTACATTCTAGCGTGGTGATCAATAAAATGTAAAATTCCTATTAAATAATTACTGAATGACAGTAGCCTGTATCCCTGGAGGACAAGTCATTTACCGCTTCACCAGGTTTGATGTTCTAATGCATTTAGATGTTTCAGTATTTGTATATATGTATATATATATTTTTTTCCCCTCTTAAGGGTATTCAAGCGCAGACAGTGACCAACTTATTCCTCGCCTTTGAAGCACAGCTTTCAATTATTCCTGTCGTAAACAAGGTAAAAAGCTTAGAGCCGAACACTATCAGACTCCTTCAGTCCCGCAGCAGGTAAATCTGTGAACATCGCCGGCACTCCTGCTGTTCCTAGTACCGATCCCTCTATGAGCGGCTGTGCAGTAATGAAGGCAGGATTCACCCCAAACTTGCTCGTCTTTTTTTTCGATTTCCAGTTCTGGTAATTAGTTATACACATGTGTATATCCAGTGGTCAACTCAAAACCTGTGTATGGAAAATGAATTGTTTGCTGTATGCATCGCATTTGTAGGATGCACACTGTTCATTTCATTATGGAGCGGAGTAGGAGGAGACTTTCATTACTGTTCCCTTTACTTCCTCCCTGCTGATAGGAAATGCCATGCTGTTTGCTTGTGTCCTGTGATTACAGCAGCCTGCAACAGTTTTCAAGCGTGCACTTCCCGACTCAGGCATCAAGCAGTAAATGATAAAATTAAAACGCTGCTATCCCTTTGTTAGTCACTTTTTTATCTTCTTCCCCCTTCTACGAATGCTGTAGTCCGTTATTCTAGAACTGCTCTAAAATAGTTCTCTCTGGAGTGTTGGGATTTGGGTTTAGGGTGGGTTAGGGAATTGAAGTTCAGATACTTTGTTCATGTTTTATACTATGGAATTACTATGTCATGTATGTTATTTGAAAGATGGAAAATTTGTATTTGGAGTTTTTCAATAAAAATTATTTGATTAAAAAAAAATCATGAAATTAAAATTCCTCCCGTTCTTGAGAAAGAATAGGATTTTTACTAAGAGGTAAATTGCACGTTCCTTGTTTTACAGGCACTTTACATTTTTGCTAGTTTTGTGCGATTACACAATTCCTTTTAAAGGCCAGTGCCAGTTGTACATCTCTCCCTAAACTCTTGTTCAGCACTATATTTTATGCCAGTTTTATTATATGGTTTCTAGATTTTGTCCAGCTTTGATAAATAATTAGTATTTATACTTTTGCTTTTAGGCTGCGTGCCCACATTGCGGATTACAAGCGTTTTTGATGTGGAATTTCCGCAGCGGAAATGCTTGTAAAACGCATGGTAATCCGCACCCCATGGTCCCCAAGGGGATTCCGCAAGTTCTATGCACATGCTGCGGATTTTTCCGCAGCTTTTATGCTGCGTTCAAAAATCCGCAGCATGTCAATTAATTTTGCGTTTCCGCAAGCTGAATTGCCTTGTGCAATGCATTAAAAACGCAAGGCAATTCCGCATGTGGAAAACGCGAGATAAACGCATGAAAAACGCGCGATAAACGCGTGCGGAATTCCGCATGCGTTTTTCCGGGAGAGGACTTGCAGAAATGAAGCAGAAATTTTCTGCTTCATTTCTGCAACGTGGGCACATAGCCTGAGGCTGAGTTCACACGATGCGTTTTTCATGCGTTTCCGCGGCATTTTTGCAGTTGCGTAAACGCCGCGGAAACGCATGAAAAACGCATGGTAGAAGGGCAGCAATGTTCCCCAATTGAAATCCGCATGTGCAGGTTTGCCTTGGTTAAAACTGCACAATCCTTTACTGGACTGGTCTACTAATGAGATTAAGTCTTGGAGTCCTAAGTGCTATGATAAATGTTGTAATGGTCGCATTGCGGCTGTGGAAAAAGGGGAATTACCTGTACCTATTCAGAATTTTTGGAAGGTTTTTTCAGAGGAGGAGTCGCAAGTTTTACCTCCTCATAGGGACTATGATTGCACCATTGAGTTTGTTTCTGGAGCTACTCTTCCCAAGAGTCGCTTATTAAATCTGACTATCCCTGAAAGAAAGGCCTTGGAGGAATACATACAGACGAGCTTGGCTGCTGGTCACATTAGACCTTCTAAGTCGCCTGTGGCCGTTGGATTTTTCTTTGCTAAAAAAAAAGACGGTGGTTTATGTCCATGTCTGGACTTTCGTGAAATTAATAAGATAACCGTACGCAATTCCTACCCATTGCCGTTAATTCCAGACTTGTTTAACCAGTTAGTGGGGACCAAGTGGTTCTATAAAATTGATCTCCGGGAGGCATACAATTTGTTACGAATGAAGGAGGGTGATGAATGGAAAACTGCTTTTAACACTCCGGTAGGTCATTTTGTGAATCTGGTGATGCCCTTCGGTCTTACCAATGCACCCGCGTTTTTTCAGAACCTTATTAATGACATCCTGAGACCTTTGATTGGCAAGAATGTGGTTGTGTATTTGGATGACATTCTGATTTATTCACCAGATCTGGATTCCCATTGGCAGAGCGTACGTGAGGTGTTGCAGTTATTGAGTGATAATTCACTTTTTGCTAAGCTGGAGAAATGTGAGTTCGCTGTGCAGAGAATTAGTTTTTTGGGCTACATTATCTCCAGCGAGGGCTTTGAGATGGACCCGGTGAAAGTTCAGGCTGTGCAGGAATGGCCTAGGCCTATTGGTTTGAAATCGATACAGAGATTTTTGGGTTTCGCCAATTATTACAGGAAATTCATTAAGAATTTTTCTATAATTGTTAAGCCACTGACTGATCTCACCAGGAAAGGTGCGAATACGGTCCAGTGGACTACTGAGGCCATTGAAGCTTTTGTGTATCTCAAGGAGAGGTTCAGTTCTGCCCCTATCCTTATGCAGCCTGATGAGACCAAGCCTTTTTTGGTCGAGGTTGATGCTTCTTCGGTGGGGGTCGGTGCAGTTTTGTCTCAGGAGAACAAGGATGGAGTACATCCCTGTGATTTTTTTTCAAAAAAATTTTCAGAAACCGAACTTAATTACGATGTTGGTAATCGGGAATTGTTGGCTATTAAACTTGCGTTTGAACATTGGCATCATTTCTTGGAAGGTGCTAAATTTCCTGTTCAGGTTTTCACAGATCATAAGAATTTGATCTATCTGGATGCTGCCAAACGCTTGAATGCCCGTCAAGCTAGGTGAGCACTTTTTTTTTCTCGGTTTAATTTTTCTGTTACCTATATCCCTGGTACTAGGAATGTTAAAGCCGATGCTTTATCTCGCAGCTTTTCCCCCATGGTTGGTACCGAGGAGGAGGAGAGCATTTTACAGGAAGGAGTTGTGGTAGCAGCATTAGACTCTGTTTTGGAAGAAGGGATTCTGAAAGCCCAAGAGGATGCCCCATCTAACACTCCTCATGGGAGATTGTTTGCGCCTAGAACCTCTAGGAGAGATTTGTTTGTGGGGTATCATGAGTCTCGGTTGGCAGGTCATCCAGGAATTTCTGGGACTAAGAGACTTATCAGTCGCAGTTTTTGGTGGCCCGGGTGGCAGAAGGAAGTCATCAAGTGGGTGCGTCAGTGTACGGTGTGTGCTAGGTCAAAGGCTTCCCATACCCCTGCTGCGGGGTTGCTTTGACCTCTGGAGGTTCCTAGTGCGCCTTGGACGCATTTGGCAATGGATTTTATTACTGACCTTCCTGTGTCCGAGGGTTTCACTGACATCTGGGTGGTCGTGGACCGTTTTAGCAAGATGTGTCATTTGGTTCCATTCATTAAGCTACCCTGCGCTAAGACACTCGCTAAGGCGTTTGTTAAGGAAATTGTCAGGCACCATGGCGTTCCCACCAACATTGTTTCTGATAGGAGACCTCAGTTTGTGGCTCGCTTTTGGCGTGCTTTTTGTGACAGGTTGGGAGTCCATTTGTCATTTTCGTCTGGTTATCATCCTGAGTCTAATGGACAGACTGAAAGAAAGAACCAGGATGTGGAACAGTTTTTGCGTTGATTTGTGGCAGACAATCAAGAGGAGTGGTCTGAGTTTCTGCCACTCGCAGAATTTGCTCTTAACAACCATACATCCTCCTCTGCTGGGTGTTCTTTTTTTGTTGTACTGGGAGACATCCGTCTTTTGGTTCGTTCTCCAAATTGCGGTCGGCGGTGCCGGAGGAGTAGAATTTTTCCGGTGACTTGGAGAGAGTTTGGACTAATGTACGTTGTAACCTACAAGAGGCTAAAAAAAAGTCCAAGAAGTATTTTAACAGGAAATGTAAAGAGGTTTTGTTTACTGTGGGTGACATGGTTTGGTTGTCCTCAAAGAATCTGCGATTGAGGATTTCCTCTAAAAAATTGGGTCCGAAGTTTGTGGGGCCTTTTAAGGTGCTTCAGGTGGTTAACCAGTCTGCTGTTAGGTTGGAGGTTCCCTCCTCCTGGAAGATTAATCCTGTGTTTCATGTTTCCTTGTTGAAAAAGGCTGATGTATCGGATAGGGAGGCCACTGTCACAGTTCCTCCGGTGGTGGAAGACGGCGAATATGAAATTTCTCGTATCCTGAATTCCAGAGAGCATAGAGGGAGATTGCAGTATCTCGTCGCTTGGAAAGGTTTCGGTCCCGAGGAATAACTCCTGGGTTAAGGCGGATGATGTCTCTGCCCCTAGACTTGTCAGAGCTTTCCACAGGAGATTTCCAGATAGGCCTGGGCCTGGAGGATCCGGAGGATCCTCATAAAAGAGGGGGTACTGTTAGAACCCTCCTGTTTGTTTTTGTTTCTATCTTGTGTTTTGCGGTCATGTGACCATCTTCCTATTTATTCCAGCTCCACCCTTCTGGCCTTGCTAGACTTCAGTGTTGTTTAGACTGTCTTTCTAGCCAGGTGCTTTTGTGCCTATCTATCTCTAGTTTGCTTGGTCCTCTGGACCTCTAGTACTTTTGTCAGTTTTTCTTTTGCTCTGCAACAACTTCTGTTAGGAGGTGTCCCATTTTTGTCCCAGTCCTTAGTTCTTTTAGGGACCCCTTCCTTTCTCTATAGGTCTCCGTACAGACTAGCCGAGGACGAAGGCGGGTCTGTTCACAAGGAACAGGTTGCCTGCTACAACGTAGGGACTCAGCTTAGTCTTACTGTGGGGACAGCTCTCCCCTTCTTTCCCTAGTTTATGTTGCAGATCATAATAATCTTGGATCTACTCATACTTAACAGACAGAACCTTCAGTGTTTCTCACTCACACACCACCTCCTCATCTCGCATCCTATCTGTCAGTGTTCCCCAAGGTTAAGTCATAGGACCCCTGCTCTTCTCCATCTACACCTTCGGCCTGGGACAGCTCATAGAGTCCCACGGCTTTCAGTATCATCTCTATGCTAACGACACACAGATTTACCTCTCTGGACCTGATATCACCTCCTTACTAACCAGAACCCCAAAATGTCTGTTCGCTATCTCATCCTTCTTCTCTGCTAGATTTCTAAAACTTAACATGGATAAAACAGAATTCATCATCTTTCCCCCATTTCACTCAGCCTCCCCATCTGACCTATCCATCAAAATCAATGGCTGTCCACTTTCCCCAGCCCACAAGCTCGCTGCATCAGAGTAACCCTGGACTCTAACCTCTCCTTCAAGCCACATATCAAAGCCCTTTCCTCCTCCTGCCGACTCCAACTCAAAAACATGGATCCGCATATTCCTCAACCATGAATCTGCAAAAACACTAGTGCACGCCCTCATCATCTCCCGCCTCGACTACTACAACCTCCTGCTCTGTGGCCTCCCCGCTAACACTCCCGTACCCCTCCAATCTATCCTAAACTCTGCTGCCCGACTAATCCACCTGCCTTCCGCCTACTCCCCGGCCTCTCCTCTCTGTCAAATGCTTCACTGACTCCCCATTGCCCAGAGACTCCAGTTCAAAACCCTAACCGTGGCATACCAAGCCATCCACTACCTGTCTCCTCCATACATCTGTGACCTAGTCTCCCGGTACACACCTACACGCAACCTACGATCCTCACAAGATCTCCTTCTCTACTCCCCTCTTATCGTTTCTTCTCACAATTGCATACAAGATTTCTCCCGTGCATCCCCCCTACTCTAGAACTCTCTACCCCAAAACATCAGACTCTCGCCTACCGTGGAAACCTTCTAAAGGAACCTGAAAACCCACCTCTTCCGAAAAGCCTACAACCTGCAGTAATCATTGCTCCACCACACCGCTGCATGACCAGCTCTACCCTCACCTACTGTATCCTCACCCATCCCTTGAAGATTGTGAGACATCGCAGGTAGGGTTCTCTCTCCTCCAGTACCAGTTTGCCATTGCGTTTTTGTTCAAGATTTTTGCAATTGTGTTTGCTATGTATACCCCCTTTTTCACATGTAAAGCACCATGGAATAAATGGAGCTAGAATAATAAATAATAATAATAATAAAGTGCCACACACAGTGTCCTGGTATCTCATCCATGCTCTTTCTATTTTATCTTTCATTTGCAGAGATATTAGCAATGAAAGTATTTGGCGCCTAATGAGTTAAAAAAAATTAAGTCCAAGTAGATGTTATCAGAGTTTTCACTGGGGGTGCGAAATTCTTCTCCCTGCATGATGCTGACCAATTATAAGCAGACGACAACACTGAAAAGAAAGATGATCACATCCCCACCATAGCTTAGAGCAGATTTCTCAGTGTCTAAGATGTAAGGATACAGACCTGGTCTCCTGGGCTAACCTCCTACATGATTAGAGCACACAACTGACTAATACCTTTCAGTTAAGGTCTCTGTGGGTGAAGGGGCAGCACAAGAGAGTTTAGTTGTGCAACATTACAAACCTTTCTAACAGCTTTCCTCCTCTTATGGCACTCTCACCTCTGCTGTTCTGCGCCTATCCCAAACTGCCTGTCCAGAAATGAGAGCACAGTGTCAGTATCACACTTAGATCCGTTGTGCTCAACTTGTACTCATTCTGCAGTGAGATTAGAGCAGACTGTCATTGCATTTCACCATAGAAGTAACCCAGAACACACTGCTCCTGTGTGAGGTGTAATAACAGCCTAATATCACTGCAGAAAGAATACAAGTTGCTTGAGCACAGAAGATATAAGTGTGATACTGGCACACTCCATAATCAGGAGAGTCAATAAAAGGGTTTGTAATGTGACACAGAGAAACTCAGCTGTGCGGCTCCTTCCTTGTCTAAGAGCTGTTACCTCTGCTTTCTAATCATGCAGAAGGTTAGACCAGGAGATCAGGACTCTCCATCATTACACATCTTAGGCTAGGTTCCCACGATGAGCTTTTGGTGAGTTTTTGATGTTGCAGAATTTCTGCACCCATTAAGATAGGTTACTTGCATTATTTCTAAAATATGCAGCGTAAAAATTCACTGAAAACTCATAGTGAGAACGTAGCTTTATACCCTAAGAAACCCGCTTTGAGCTATGGTGGGGGCGTGTTCTTCTTTTCTTTGAGTGTTGCTGCTTGCTTATGATTGGTCAGCATCATACAGGAGAAATCTGCTGCATATTTAAGGATTTCTCACAAGCCTCATTCGGGTAAGGCTGAGTGCCCACGTAGCGTTTTTCAAGCGTTTATGCTGTGGAATTTCCACAGCATAAACGCTTGTGAAACGCTAGGTAATCCGCACCCCATGGTCCCCAAGGGGATTCCGCATGTTCTATGCACATGCTGCGGATTTTTCCGCAGCGTTTATGCTGCGTACAAAAATCCGCAGCATGTCATTTAATTTTGCAGAAGCGCAGCGGAACTCCCGCCATTGACTTGCATTGAGACGCATAGAAACCGCGACTGTACATTTTTACAAGCGGCTTCTATGCGTCTCTATGTGCGGATGGTACCCAGTTCTGGAGGAGAGAAGACAATCCTCCAGACCTGGGTACCATTGTACCTTTGTACCTGTAAAAAAAGAATAAAAAAACAAATAAAGTTTATATTCACCTGTCCGGCGGCTTCTCTCTGAATGCCGGCATCGCTTGAGGACCTGCGGTGACGTCACAGTCATGTGACCGCAGGCCCTTCACCGCTCTGTCTCGCGATATGCCGGCATCCAGGAACGAGACAGGAACGAGCGCTGCAGCCACGTCGGGCATCAGGGGTGAGTATAGCTTTATTTGTTTTCATTTTTACGGTTCACACTATATAAATCCATGCTGTTTGCATGGATTTATACAGTGTGACCTAGTTGTCAAGCACTTTCCAAGTGATGCTAAAATCGCCTGGAAAGCGCTTGTCAATCTGCATGCGTTTTTTCTGCCAGGGAGATGCAGAAATGCTGCAGAAATTTTCTGCTTCATTTCTGCATCGTGGGCACATAGCCTAAATGCAAAAAGGTAAATAAAATTACCAAAATTTCCACAACAAAAGTGTAGCTATACCTACAGCGTATTCACACCCAGACTATAAGATTATGGCCGGTCTCTGGGTGGGTGTTTTTTTACACAGTAGTCAGAACCTACAACATTGTGGTGCCGTGCATTACATGAGCTATACTAATGGAGCGCCTGTCAGCATAGAGCGAATACGTCCATATACCGAGCAGCAGAAAGTGTAAGAGAAGAACTATAGAAGGATGGACCATAGTGGAGCATTCCGGACTGGAGCAACATAAGGAGCCAGAAGGCTTCCCCCCGGTATTCCATGCTATGTGCTCCTTATAAAGAGACATCTCTCCATAGACCCCTCTGTGAAGACCACCCCCTTATCCAGATGATACATTCTCACTTCCACCATATATAATGCAGACTGGCCATTTTTTTTTTTTTTTTCAGAAAATCACCAATTTTGGGTCGTCAGCTGTAAAAGAAGAAAAGCTTTACACCAGTGCTGGGAACCTATGGCAGCGTGCAGAGGGGGCAGCAGAGCCCTCCTGGGGGGCACCATGGCCGCAGCACTAGCGCTACTGGATCGGGCCGGCGGGGAGAACTCTGAGCCGCCGAGTGCCGGCACCAGCTCCGCTACTGCAGCTAGATGTGCGATCTCTCTCGGACGGAAACACATCGAGCTGAAGTGTATTGCAGCGCACGAACTAGCCAGACCCGTGCGCTGCAATACACGCTGCCGGCCAATCAGAGGCCAGCGGCTGCCGGTCAATCAGAGGCCAGCATGAATTCGGCCGGACAATCAGAGGCTAGCGGCTTCCGGACAATCAGAAGCGGCTGCCGGCCAATCAGAGGCCAGCATGACGTCAACCGGTCAATCAGAGGCCAGCATCTGCCGGCCAATCAGAGGCCAGCATGACGTCAGCCGGCCAATCAGAGGCCAGCGGCTTCCTTCCAATCAGAGGCCAGCATGAATTCGGCCGGCCAATCAGAGGCCTGCGGCTTCTGGCCAATCAGAGACCAGCATGACGTTGGCCGGCCAATCAGAGGCTAGCGACTTCCGGACAATCAGAAGCGGCTGCCGGCAAATCAGAGGCCAGCATGACGTCGGCTGGCCAATCTGAGGCCAGCGGCCGCTGGCCTCTGATTGGCCGGCAGCGTGTACTACAGCGCGCACGGACCTGGCTAGTACGTGCGCGGCAATACACTTCAGCTAGATGTGCCGACTACAGGAGAGGACGCTGCGCGGGAGAAGAAGGAAGGTGAGGAGGAGGGTTTATTATGTGTTTTTTTTTTTTTTTTTTAATATGGGATGCACAATGGCTGGGGGGGGGGAGAGGAGCATATATACGAGGATTGAGGGGAGGGCCAGCATATATACCAGGATTGAGGGGAGGGCCAGCATATATACCAGGATTGAGGGGAGGGGCAGCATATATACCAGGATTGAGGGGAGGGGCAGCATATATACCAGGATTGAGGAGAGGGCCAGCATATATACCAGGATTGAAGAGAGGGCCAGCATATATACCAGGATTGAAGGGAGTGCCAGCATATATACCAGGATTGAGGGGAGGGCCAGCATATATACCAGGATTGAAGGGAGGGCCAGCATATATACCAGGATTCAGGGGAGGGCCAGCATATATACCAGGATTGAAGGGAGGGCCAGCATATATACCAGGATTGAAGGGAGGGCCAGCATATATACCAGGATTGAGGGGAGGCCCACCATATATACCAGGATTGAGGGGAGGGCCAGCATATATACCAGGATTGAGGGGAGGGCAGCATATATACCAGGATTGAGGGGAGGGCAGCATATATACCAGGATTGAGGGGAGGGCCAGCATATATACGAGGATTGAGGGGAGGGCCAGCATATATACCAGGATTGAGGGGAGGGCCAGCATATATACCAGTATTGAGGGGAGGGCCAGCATATATACCAGGATTGAGGGGAGGGCCAGCATATATACCAGGATTGAGGGGAGGGCCAGCATATATACCAGGATTGAGGGGAGGGCAGCATATATACCAGGATTGAGGGGAGGGCCAGCATATATACCAGGATTGAGGGGAGGGCCAGCATTTATACCAGGATTGAGGGGAGGGCCAGCATATATACCAGGATTGAGGGGAGGGCCAGCATATATACCAGGATTGAGGGGAGGGCCAGCATATATACCAGGATTGAGGAGAGGGCCAGCATATATACCAGGATTGAAGGGAGGGCCAGCATATATACCAGGATTGAGGGGAGGGCCAGCATATATACCAGGATTGAGGGGAGGGCCAGCATATATACCAGGATTGAGGGGAGGGCCAGCATATATACCAGGATTGAGGAGAGGGCCAGCATATATACCACGATTGAAGGGAGGGCCAGCATATATACCAGGATTGAGGGGAGGGCCAGCATATATACCAGGATTGAGGGGAGGGCCAGCATATACACCAGGATTGAGGGGAGGGCCAGCATATATACCAGGATTGAGGGGAGGGCAGCATATATACCAGGATTGAGGGGAGGGCCAGCATATATACCAGGATTGAGGGGAGGGCCAGCATATATACCAGGATTGAGGGGAGGGCCAGCATATATACCAGGATTGAGGGGAGGGCCAGCATATATATCAGGATTAAGGAGAGGGCCAGCATATATACCAGGATTAAGGAGAGGGCCAGCATATATACCAGGATTGAAGAGAGGGCCAGCATATATACCAGGATTGAAGGGAGGGCCAGCATATATACCAGGATTGAGGGGAGGGCCAGCATAAATACCAGGATTGAAGGGAGGGCCAGCATATATACCAGGATTGAGGGGAGGGCCAGCATATATACCAGGATTGAGGGGAGAGCCAGCATATATACCAGGATTGAAGGGAGGGCCAGCATATATACCAGGATTGAGGGGAGGCCCACCATATATACCAGGATTGAGGGGAGGGCCAGCATATATACCAGGATTGAGGGGAGGGGCAGCATATATACCAGGATTGAGGGGAGGGGCAGCATATATACCAGGATTGAGGAGAGGGCCAGCATATATACCAGGATTGAAGAGAGGGCCAGCATATATACCAGGATTGAAGGGAGTGCCAGCATATATACCAGGATTGAGGGGAGGGCCAGCATATATACCAGGATTGAATGGAGGGCCAGCATATATACCAGGATTCAGGGGAGGGCCAGCATATATACCAGGATTGAAGGGAGGGCCAGCATATATACCAGGATTGAAGGGAGGGCCAGCATATATACCAGGATTGAGGGGAGGCCCACCATATATACCAGGATTGAGGGGAGGGCCAGCATATATACCAGGATTGAGGGGGGGCAGCATATATACCAGGATTGAGGGGAGGGGCAGCATATATACCAGGATTGAGGGGAGGGGCAACATATATACCAGGATTGAAGGGAGGGCCAGCATATATACCAGGATTGAGGGAAGGGCCAGCATATATACCAGGATTGAGGGGAGGGCCAGCATATACACCAGGATTGAGGGGAGGGCCAGCATATATACCAGGATTGAGGGGAGGGCAGCATATATACCAGGATTGAGGGGAGGGCCAGCATATATACCAGGATTGAGGGGAGGGCCAGCATATATACCAGGATTGAGGGGAGGGCAGCATATATACCAGAATTGAGGGGAGGGCCAGCATTTATACCAGGATTGAGGGGAGGGCCAGCATATATACCAGGATTGAGGGGAGGGCCAGCATATATACCAGGATTGAGGGGAGGGCCAGCATATATACCAGGATTGAAGAGAGGGCCAGCATATATACCAGGATTGAAGGGAGGGCCAGCATATATACCAGGATTGAAGGGAGGGCCAGCATATATACCAGGATTGAGGGGAGGGCCAGCATATATACCAGGATTGAAGGGAGGGCCAGCATATATACCAGGATTCAGGGGAGTGCCAGCATATATACCAGGATTGAGGGGGGGCAGCATGTATACCAGGATTGAGGGGAGGGCCAGCATATATACCAGGATTGAGGGGAGGGCCAGCATATATACCAGGATTGAGGGGAGGGCCAGCATATATACCAGGATTGAGGGGAGGGCCAGCATATATACCAGGATTGAGGGGAGGGCCAGCATATATACCAGGATTGAGGGGAGGGCCAGCATATATACCAGGATTCAGGGGAGGGCCAGCATATTTACCAGGATTGAGGGGAGGGCCAGCATATATACCAGGATTGAAGGGAGGGCCAGCATATATACCAGGATTGAGGGGAGGGCCAGCATATATACCAGGATTGAGGGGGGGGCAGCATATATACCAGGATTGAGGGGAGGGCCAGCACATATACCAGGATTGAGGGGAGGGCCAGCATATATACCAGGATTGAGGGGAGGGCCAGCATATATACCAGGATTGAGGGGAGGGCCAGCATATATACCAGGATTGAGAGGAGGGCCAGCTTATACACCAGGATGGGGGTGAGCACATTCTTTATTTCTGCAGTCTCTTACCCCTGCTCCTGTCTGTGGCTGCTCTATGCTGCCCTCGCCTGCTCTTTGTATCAGTTGTTTGTATCAGTAAAACCTCAATATTTAGGATAAATTGGCACTTGGCGATAAATAAGTGGGTTTTGGATTGCAGTTTGGGCACTCGGTCTCTAAAAGATTCGCCATCACTGTTTTAAACCAATCAATGTGCAAATATCAACATTTTTGAGAAAATACAATACATTTGATCAGATGTCAAAAAATATTCCAGAAAAAAAAAATTGTGATCAGAAATCATAAAGAAAAATTAACTCTTTAATACCATTTTTACCAAAAATACATTGTAAAAAAAAGAAGTGTAATTTTCTACAGTACAATATTTATTTCTATTTTTCTCAAATGAATTTTCATTTTAGGCCCCCCAAAAATTGAAAATCAATGTAAAAAGTGTATTTTAATACAATAAAAAAAATCAGGGTAATTGTTCAGTTGTATTGCCAGTTTTACAGCACGACCCGTAGCGATTTACGATCCCACAGGCCGATGAGCTACAATCTTCCTGAGAAAGGATTCATCAATGTATCAGATGCTTTCTTGCATGTTTCTACATGGAGCAATACACATATGTTCCATGTCCCTTCCTCTAAGAAACCTTCAATGAACCCTGATAGGATCTACAGAGAATAGACAAGACGTCCTTTACAGTGTTACACACTTACTCCATACTCAGTCTAATTTCATCATTCATTTTACTTTCTGCTTATAAATGCTTTCATTAAAATAATGAATATCTGCATTGAGGACAGTAGAAGAACTAGTTTGTGTTTGTTCATCAAGATGCATTATCTTGGTTTCGTCTTGGCACTGTTAACTGTTGGTAGGTAGGCAGAGTACTGGAGAGGTTGCTCCCGTCGTTCAGAGCGTTGCTCCGGTGCGGTGTTCTGTTGGTAGACTGACCGCTTTGTTGGTTTGCTATCAGGTGGTGAATCATATCGGTTATGAGATTGAGTTTATGATCCATTTGAGTTACCTACAAATATATAAAAAAAAATTCAAACAAAGAGAATAGCATAGATACAGACCACACTCCATACACATTTCACACTACCCATGAGCGCTGCCTGATATTGTAGCTTATCCCTAACCAAATCAATGGGGCACTGAGTTGCAATACCAGACACACCCCATGGACAAGAGAGGCACAGTTTTGGGGAGAAATAAAGTAGATAGATCCTTTAATGCAATATTGGTTAGCCATTTAGACATTGTTGTTTTAATTGAAAACTATAGTTGGTGCGATTCTTTTCGCAGCACTGGGTCCATCAGCCATGTCAGTAATCTTTGGATGCTGGACAGGAGCCTCAAGACCTGCCTTCTACCTTCCAAGATTCCCTGCTTCTCTTCTGATTAGCTGCATCTTTATGGTTACAGCATGATGCATATGTGACATTGCATCAGGCCGGCTAATCAGTAGAACAGCTGTGGATGCCGGGATGTAGGAGGTGGTTCTCAGGGCTCCGATGCAGCCGTCACAGATTATGGATGTGGCTGATGGACTGGGTCCTGTGAATTGACACGCACCAACTCTATTGGAAACCTTTGTCAGATTGAACTACTTAATGAACTCAGAAAGAGCTTTCTGTCCACATCCATGAAAGTAGTAGCCAACACTTAAAGGGGTTTTCTACTACTCGGACATCTCCTTCTCCATATATATATTTTTGCCCTCAGTAAAATAATAACACCTATACTCCCTTCCAGTGTTCCAGCCGTGTCGGCATTGGCTCTCCTTGGGATCACGTGACATTGTTATGTCAAGTGATCCCTGCTGCCAATCAGCGCTGGCTTCACTCTTCCTGCCTCCAGTTATAGCACATACCTGTACATCCGGAGGAAGTAAGAGCAGCAACATCTCTCACTTCCTCTGGATGTATGCAAGTTGGCCAAAGGCGGGGAGAGTAAAGTCAGCACTGATTGCCCCTAGGAATCATGAGACATAATGTCATGCTGTCACGCAAGGTGTGGGAAAGACTAAGTGCAACACAAAGGGAAAACGGAAAGGGAACCCAGACTAGGGAAAGTGGGGAGTGGAGAACTCCTAGGCTGATCTAGTGTCACCCTGTCTCCACTAATGTCCCTTTATTGGTTCTTCACCAATCGCCGCACGCATACCTCAGCCTGTCTATCCCTGGCATTAGGCTCAGGCTAGGGAACAGAAAGGATGAGCACTAGTTGATCCCCACTGAACACTAAAGACAACAAGGGGGGACAAACAAGGGAAAATCGCTTAGCTTTACTCGACTCCAGACAAATGCGCACACGTTCTCTAGCACCAGAGAGATAGAAGTACTGCTCTTGCTCAAGCCTTCACAAGGGGCAATGAATATCGCTGGCACCTCCCTCTGGCTCACAACAGGTATTTATACATCCAGGCCAGGGTGTTAATTAGCCCGAGGAAGCTAGCCCCTGGGTCCTAGAGATACATATTCTAAGAAGTTGTCTGTAAGGCCAAATGAAGAGATCTCCTGCAACCAACTGCAGGATGACTGTCTGTCACTTCTGACACACCCATGACACACGCAATCCCCAGGAGAGCCAGTGCAGACACCGCTGGAATAGTGCTGGCACTGGAGGTGAGTATAGGTGTTATTATTTTACTGGGGGACACACATATGGATTGAGAAGGAGTTGTCTGAGTAATGGAAAACCCCTTTAAGCCTCCATACACAATAGACTAAGCTAATAGTCTAAGGGGACATCCAGACTCTTCCCTGACAGATGAGGTCAGAGGAGGTAAAATTCAAACTGCCTGACCCTTAATGCCCGACCCTTTTGTTATTCAGGTGATAAGCTGCTGTCAGAGCCGTTTGGCAGTTATTTTCACAGTTCTCCACTTTGAAAACACATGAACATTTAACCACGCCAAACCTTCTCGTGTATGAGAGTTGGGAGAGGTAGTGGACGGCCGAACCAGCAATCAACGTTCAGTTATTGTGTGTGGCCACCTTAACTTGTGTGTGCAAGTCACAGATGACCACAGGTATTTAGACTCTTTGCAGTGTATGAGCAGCGCTGTAGAATTGGTGTCTGGATGCGCCATTATGTATTTTACACTTTTTCAGAGAGTGAGAAATCTTCTGTATGTAGTATGTGGTAATTGTCTGTATATCCTGTACTCCATGTGTGTATGTGTAAGTAGTAGCTGTGCATAATATAAATATATATGGTTTTATCTTATTTTCTTACCTTGTCCTCGACACGGTTCAATCTTGACCCAATTGTATTAGAGCCTCGATCTTTCACTTTATCTGGAAATAAATAAAAGTAAAAAAAAGTCATTTTTAAATTTACTATTAGAAATTAGCATTTTTTTGGGTCTACTGGCATTGAACCAAATTTGTGAAACCGTTTATGATTTACAGTTCAGAGAATATAACATGAGAAACGATTTACCTATTTTTCCACAAAGCGATGAAATATGGCATCCTTATTCTGGACAACCTCTTAAAAAAAGGCTTTCCCATTGTTACAAATGACGGCATGTTGCTTGGATTTGCTATCATATGGTGTCAGATTATTACCATTACTATTGTTAATTTCTCTAAAACATAGCATTTATTCCATTTCATAGTGGTAGGAAGTGGAATCTATCCAGAAAGAAACAGTGAGGGCTTCCCCAATGACTGGTCCAGTCTGTAAGAAACTAGAATCTCAATTTGCAGCCATGCTGTTTTGGGGTGTTGCCCCTCAGCAGTGCAAAGCATGAGATCTGATTTAGCTGTGTGAGAGACTTCAGAAGGAAAAACTTTACCCCTTAGATCCTAGTGAGGAGAGTGAAATGCCAGAGTAAGGAGGCTTATAAACCATGCAATGGCTCCCCGGGGAGCTTACGAGCCTCCTTACACTGGCATTTTTTAGACAAATCATCTTACTTTTCCTCTAAGGATTCAATTTTCTTCCTTTTTTTCTATTATTTTATCACTGTTGATGACTCCCACTGATTTGCTATAGCAATGAGATGTGCACATATATACATATATACAGTTGAAACCAGAAGTTTACATACACTATATAAAAAGACACATATGCATGTTTTTCTCAAAATCTGACATGAAATAAGAATAAACTTTTCCCGTTTTAGGTCAATTAGGATTACCATAATTTTTAATATTTGCCAAATGTTAGAATAATAAGAAAGATAATGTTTTAACCACTTCGCTCCAGAGCCTGTTTTTGCCTTCGTGACCGGGCCAATTTTTTCAATTCTGACCACTGTCACTTTATGAAGTAATTACTCTGGAACGCTTCAACGGATTCCCCTGATTCTGAGAATGTTTTTTCGTGACATATTGTACTTCATGATAGTGGTAAAATTTCTTCGATATCACTTGCGTTTATATGTGAAAAAATCGGAAATTTGGCAAAAATTTTGAAAATTTTGCAATTTTCAAACTTTGAATTTTCATGCCCTTAAATCAGAGAGATATGTCACACAAAATAGTTAATAAATAACATTTCCCACATGTCTACTTTACATCAGCACAATTTTGGAACCAAAATTTTTTTTTTGTTAGGGAGCTATAAGGGTTAAAAGTTGACCAGCGATTTCTCATTTTTCCAACAAAATTTACAAAAACATTTTTTTAGGGACCATATCTTATTTGAAGTCACTTTGAGGGGTCTTTATGACAGAAAATACCCAAAAGTGACACCATTCAAAAAACTGCACCCCTCAAGGTGCTCAAAACCACATTCAAGAACTTTATTAACCCTTCAGGTGCTTCACAGGAATTTTTGGAATGTGGAAGAAAAATATTAACATTTAACTTTTTTCACAAAAATGTTACTTTAGACCTAATTTTTTTTATTTTCACAGGGGTAACAGGAAAAAATGGACCCCAAATTTTTTTGTGCAATTTCTCTTGAGCGCGCTGATACCCCATATGTGAGGGAAAACCACTGTTTGGGCGCACTGCAGGGCTCGGAAGGGAAGGAGCGCCATTAGACTTTTTGAATATAAAATTTGTCTGAATAATTAGCAGACGCCATGTTGCGTTTGGAGAGCCCCTGATGTTCCTAAACAGTGGAAACCTCCCACAAGTGACACCATTTTGGAAACTAGACCCCTTAGGGAACATATCTAGATGTGAGGTGAGCACCTTGAACCCCAAGGTGCTTCACAGAAGTTTATAATATTGAGCTGTAAAAATAAAATTTTCACATTTTTCCCACAAAAACGTTTTATATCCCTTAATTTTGCATTATCATAAGGGTAATAGGATAAATTGCACCATGAAATTTGTTGTGCAATTTCTCCTGAACACGCCGATACCCCATATGTGGAGGCAAATTACTGTTTGGGCGCACGGCAGGGTTTGAAAGGGAAGGAGCGCCATTTGACTTTTTGA
The DNA here is from genome assembly GCF_046119375.1 of Phyllobates terribilis. Lineage (NCBI taxonomy): Eukaryota > Metazoa > Chordata > Amphibia > Anura > Dendrobatidae > Phyllobates > Phyllobates terribilis. The sequence continues at coordinate 499,449 of NW_027363247.1, forward strand.
ATGGAAAATTTGTTTGAATAATTAGCAGACGCCATGTCGCATTTGGGGGGCCCCTAATGTGCCTAAACAGTGGAAACCCCCCACAAGTGCCACCATTTTGGAAACTAGACCCCTTAGGAAACTTATCTAGATGTGTGGTGAGCACCTTGCACCCCAAGTGCTTCACAGAAGTTTATAATATTGAGCCGTAAAAATATAATTTTCCCACAAAAAATGTTTTTCATTCCCTAATTTTGCATTATCATAAGGGTAACAGGATAAATTGCACCATGAAATTTGTTGTGCAATTTCTCCTGAGTACGCCGATACCCCATATGTGGGGGAAAAGCACTGCTTTGGTGTACGGCAGGGTTCGGAAGAGAAAGGAGCGCTATGTTGGCTGGGATAGGTGGCAGACACCATGTCACATTTGAAGAGTCGCTGACATGCCTAAACAGCAGAAACCCCCACAAGTGACCCCGTTTTGTAAACTACATCTCTCAAGGAATTCATCTAGGGAAGTAGTGAGTATTTTTTAATTTTTAAATTTATACCATTGGGCAGTGAAAAAAGCATAATTATATTTTTACCACAAAAAAATGTTTTACCCTCAGATTTTACATTTTCACACAGGGCAATGGGTAAAAATGGTGCCGAAATGTGTCACACAATTTCTACTAAAAGTGGCAATACCCCATATGTGGCTGTATTGTACCGCTCAGCCATACGGCGAGATCTGGGGGGACGGAGTGCTATTTGACAATTGGAGAACAAATTATTGTAGAATTTGAATTTGGGAGCACAACATTTTCTGAATTTCTTTTGGGGGGCAAGGGCCATTTTGCTTTTCCAGAGCCTTTCTGCTACCAGTAACTTGGAAGTCCCTTATATTTTTAACAGATGACGGACCTGAGTGGGGACTAGCTTTTTTTGAGGACTGAGTTGAAGCTTTTATTGGGAACATTTTACGTAACATTTATCCGGCGCTCTAGGCTGAGCACTTACATCGGGGTTTCCATCTAAATTTCCAAGTGATGTAATTCAGATGAAACCCCTGCGGGATCCATTCACTATAATGAGGCAGCAGAGTTACTCTGGACTCCGTCTGGCCTCTGTTTAGCGGTGTCCTTTTTTTCAGAAGTGCACAAAACTGTGGCCAACCGCACTTTTATGCACGCCTAAAACAAATGACACCGTGGGATCCCAGGCCAGACGGCATCCACAGTGGCCTATATCTGCCTCATTAGAGGGAATCTTCCGTCATGGGTTTTGTCTGAATCACGTATTTCAGAGATTTACACGGAAACTCTTGTGTAAGCGCTCAGCGCAGAGCGCAGGATAAATGTGGGCAGAGCCTTACTGCGATCTTTGGGAGACATAATAAACAAATCAGTAGCCGGTGAAGAATTGGTTTTATTTATTTTTTACTCCTTTCCTCGTGTGATATAACTGATTAGATTACTTTATTCTTCGGGTCGGTGTGATTACAGCGATACCAGAATCATATCGGGTTTTTATGATTGACAGCTGTCACAGACTAAAAGACGCTTTTTTTTTGCAAAATCTAGTTTTTGCATCACCATATTTTGAGAGCTATAATTTTTCCATATTTTGGCTGACAGAGTCATGTGATGGCTTGTTTTTTGCGGGACGAGTTGACATTTTTATTGGTACCATTTTTGGGTACGTGACATTTTTTGATCGCTTTCTATTCCGTTTTTTGGGAGGTAAAATTAACAAAAACCAACAATTCAGGAATTGTTTTTTGAGGGTTTTTTTTATGCCGTTCTGCGTGTGGTAAAAGTGATCAGGCAGCGTTATTCTTCGGGTCAGTACATTTACAGCGATGCTACACTTACTGTATTTTTTTTATTTTTTGGCGCTTTTACACAATAAAACAATTTTATAGAAAAAAATATTTTTTTTGCATTGCTTTATTCTGAGCGCTATAACTTTTTTATTTTTCGGCTGATGGAGCTGTATGGCGGCTTTTTTTTTTGCGGAACAAGATGACGTTTTCAGCGGTACCATTTTTATTTCTATTTTGCTTTTTGATCGCATTTTTTTCCACTTTTTGTTTGGCGATATGATGAAAAAGCATATTTTTTTGCCCCGTTTTTTATTTATTTTTATTACGGTGTGCACAGAAGGAGTTAATTAGTGTGACACTTTTATAGCTTGGGTTGTTTCGGACGCGGTGATACCAAATATGTGTACTTTTTTTGGTTTTGTAAAAATATACGGATTTATTGGTTTAATATTTTATTTATTTTTTATTTATTTTGTGATTTTTTTTTAACAGTTTAAAAACTTTTTTTTTACTTTTTTTTACATTTTTACTTAGTCCCTGTATGGGACATTAATTTTTATTTTTCTGATCACTGATCTCATGTAATGTAATAGACATGTATTACATTACATGAGATCTTTGCTGACTGTTTCACACCGTGTCTCCTGCCAGGCTTCAGCTGCAGGCTGAGCCAGGCAGGACACCATATATGGCAGATCTGGAGGTGGTCATGTGACCTCCAGCTGCCATAGCTACCCCAGGTCCTGGAAGGTATCAGGGGTCGTCGGAGAGGTAAGTAAGACGACCCCCTCTCCTCTGTCTATCTTCTATATGCCGCGATCACTATAGATCGCGGCATATAGAACATAGCAAAGGGTTAACATCACTGGGACCTGATCCAATCAGGTCCCGATGATGTCCCCTGTCAGAGCTAACTCTCTGCACCGGAATCGCAGCGCTTGCAGGACCCTGGGGGTCCTGAGCGCTGCGAGACCACCCACCGTTTTTAAACGTCGGCGCTGCACAGAGCCCAGCAAGCGCCGACGTTTATCTACAGTGGGCGGTCGGGAACCGGTTAAATAATTTGCCTGCTCCAGTGGTTTTGGGGTTACCTTGGTTAAAATTGCACAATCCTGTACTGGACTGGTCTACCAATGAAATTAAGTCTTGGAGTCCTAAGTGTTATGATAGATGTTGTAACGGTCGCATTGCTGCTGTGGAAAGAGGGGAATTACCTGTACCTATTCAGGATTTTTGTAAGGTTTTTTCAGAGGAGGAGTTGCAAGTTTTGCCTCCTCATAGGGACTATGATTGTACTATTGAGTTTGTCCCTGGAGCAACTCTTCCCAAGAGTCGCTTATTTAATCTTACTATCCCTGAGAGAAAGGCCTTGGAGGAATACATACAGACAAGCTTGGCCGCCGGTCACATTAGACCTTCTAAGTCACCTGTGGTTGTTGGATTTTTTTTTGGAAAAAAAAAGGACGGCGGTTTAAGTCCATGTCTGGACTTTCGTGAAATTAATAAAATTACAGTACGCAATTCCTACCCACTGCCATTAATTCCTGACTTGTTCAACCAGTTAGTGGGGGCCAAGTGGTTCTCTAAGATTGATCTCCGGGGGGCATGCAATTTGTTACGTATGAAGGAAGGTGATGAGTGGAAAACTGCTTTTAACACTCCAGTGGGTCATTTTGAGAATCTGGTTATGCCCTTTGGTCTTACCAACGCACCAGCTTTTTTTCAGAACCTTATTAATGACATCCTAAGACCGTTGATCGGTAAGAATGTGGTGTTGTATTTGGATGACATTTTGATTTTTGCGCCGGATCTGGAGTCTCATTGGCAGAGCGCACGTGAGGTATTGCAGTTGTTAAGCGACAATTCACTTTTTGCTAAGCTGGAGAAATGTGAGTTTGCTGTGCAGAGAATTAGTTTTTTGGGCTACATTATCTCCAGTGAGGGCTTTGAGATGGATCCGGTGAAGGTTCAGGCGGTGCAGGAATGGCCTAGGCCTATTAGTTTGAAACCAATACAGAGATTTTTGGGTTTCGCCAATTATTGCAGAAAATTCATTAAGAATTTTTCTATAATTGTTAAGCCGCTGACCGATCTCACCAGGAAAGGTGCGAATACGGTTCAGTGGACTACTGAGGCCATTGAAGCTTTTGTGTATCTCAAGGAGAGGTTCAGTTCTGCCCCCATCCTTATGCAGCCTGATGAGACCAAGCCTTTTTTGGTCGAGGTTGATGCTTCTTCGGTGGGGGTCGGTGCTGTTTTGTCTCAGGAAAACAAGGATGGAGTACATCCCTGTGCTTTTTTTTTCAAAAAAATTTTCTGAGACCGAACTTAATTACGATGTCGGTAATCGGGAATTGCTGGCGATTAAACTCGCATTTGAACATTGGCGTCATCTCTTGGAAGGTGCTAAATTTACCATTCAGGTTTTTACTGATCGTAAGAATCTGATCTATCTTGATGCTGCCAAGCGCTTGAATGCCCGTCAAGCTAGGTGGGCACTTTTTTTTTCGCGGTTTAATTTTTCTGTTACTTACATCCCGTGTACCAAGAATGTAAAAGCTGATGCTTTATCTCGCAGTTTTTCTCCCATGGTTGGTACCGATGAGGAGGAGAGCATTTTACAGGAAGGTGTTGTGATAGCAGCATTGGACTCCATTTTGGAAGATGGGATTCTGAAAGCCCAGGAGGATGCCCCATCTAACACTCCCCATGGAAGGTTGTTTGTGCCTAGGAACTTTATGAGAGATTTGTTTGTGGAGTGTCATAAGTCTCGGTTGGCAGGTCATCCAGGAATTTCGGAGACTAAGAGACTTGTAGGTCGCAGTTTTTGGTGGCCTGGGTGGCAGAAGGAAGTCATTAAGTGGGTGCGTCAATGTACTGTGTGTGCTAGATCTAAGTCTTCACATGCTCCTGCTGCGGGGTTGCTTTGCCCTCTGGAGGTTCCTAGTGCTCCTTGAACGCATCTTGCTATGGATTTTATTACTGACCTTCCTGCCTCTGAGGGTTTCACTGTTATCTGGGTGGTCGTGGACCGTTTTAGCAAGATGTGTCACTTGGTTCCCTTCATCAAACTGCCCTGCGCCAGGACACTCGCTAAGGCTTTTGTTAAAGAAATTGTCAGGCTCCATGGCGTTCCTTCCGACATTGTTTCTGATAGGGGACCTCAGTTCGTGGCTCGTTTTTGGCGTGCCTTTTGTGACAGGTTGGGAGTCCATTTGTCATTTTCGTCTGGTTATCATCCTGAGTCTGATGGACAGACAGAAAGAAAGAACCAGGATGTTGAACAGTTTTTGCGTTGTTTTGTGGCTGACAATCAAGAGGGGTGGTCTGAGTTTCTGCCACTGGCTGAATTTGCTCTTAACAACCATACATCCTCTTCTGCTGGGTGTTCTCCTTTTTTTTGTTGTACTGGGAGACATCCGTCGTTTGGGTCATTCTCCAAATTGGTATCGGCTGTGCTGGAGGAGGAGAATTTTTCCGATGATTTGGAGAGAGTTTGGACTGATGTACGTCGTAACCTTCAAGAGGCCAACAAAAAATCCAAGAGGTACTTTGACAGGAAACGTCAAGAGGTTTTGTTTACTGTTGGTGACATGGTTTGGTTGTCCTCTAGGAATCTGCGGTTGAGGATTCCTTCTAAGAAATTGGGCCCGAAGTTTGTAGGTCCGTTTAAGGTGCTTCAGGTAGTTAACCAATCTGCTGTTAGGTTGGAGGTTCCTACCTCCTGGAAGATTAATCCGGTGTTTCATGTTTCCTTATTGAAAAAAGCTGATGTTTCTGATAGGGATGCCACTGTCTCTGTTCCTCCGGTGGAGGAAGAAGGTGAATATGAAATTTCTCGCATTCTTAATTCTAGATGGCATAGAGGGAGATTGCAGTATCTCGTCGCTTGGAAGGGTTTCGGTCCCGAGGATAACTCCTGGGTAAGGGCGGATGATGTCTCTGCTCCTAGACTTGTCGGAGCGTTTCACAGGAGGTTTCCTGATAGACCTGGGCCTGGAGGATCCGGAGGATCCTCATTGAAGAGGGGGTACTGTTAGAACCCTCCTGTTAGTTTTTTCTATTTTGCTGGTCACATGACTTTTTGCCTATATAATCCAGCTCCGCCCTCCTGGCCTTGCAGGACTTCAGTGTTACATTTACTCTTAAGCTAGCCAGGTGCCTTGTACCTTACTCTGTAGTTTGCTTGGTCTTTTGACCACTAGTACTTCTGTTTGTTTGTTTGTCTTTGCTCTGCTACAATTTCTGCTAGGAGGTGTCCAACTATATCCCAGTCCTTAGTTCTTGTAGGGACCCCTACCTTATATCTATAGGTCAGCGTTCGGACTAGCCGAGGACTTAGGCGGGTCTGTTCACAAGGAACAGGTCCCCCGCTGCATCGTAGGGAATCAGCTTAGTCCTATGGTAGGGACAGTTTTCCTTTCTTTCCTTAGTGTTTGTAGCAGTTCATAACAGCTCCCTGCATTCCACCGGTATGGGGCCACTCAATATTCCCACCGCGTGAAGGAGGAAGACTTAACAACCATCATGATCAATCCCCTACCTCACCACAGCTGGGCCAAGACCCAAGATAGTGACCCTGCAGTCCGCATGGTGAAAGACCTGCTGACTCGAGAAGACGTCCGTCTAGATCCGGATGCCCCAGAGGAAGCCAAGCAGCTATGGAAAGAGAAGAGCAGGCTGTTCCTCTATGAAGGTAAGCTGTGCAGAAGACTCGTCAACCACCGGACGCACGAGCTGACCTGGCAAGTCGTCCCAAGGCGAGATGCAGCTATGGTCCTGGAGGCTTACCATGACAGAGCGGGGCACTTCGGCTGGAAGAAACTGGAGTTCCTGCTAAGAGGACGGTTCTTCTGGATCAGCATGAGAGGGGCTGTAGAGAAGTGGTGCAGAGACTGTGGCCCTTGTAATCTAAGGAGGAAGGACCGCACCAGCCAGAAGACACCCTTGAGGCCCATCGTCACCAAGCAGCCTCTTGAGCTGGTAGCTCTGGACCACGTCAAATTGGCTCCAAGCCGGTCAGGATACGTTTATGCCCTGACAATCATGGACCACTATTCCCGATTTCTAGTGGTGGTCCCGGTAAAAGACTTGACAGCTCAAACGGCGGCCAGAGCCTTCCAGCAAACCTTCTGCCACCCACACGGGTATCCAGAACAGGTCCTGACAGACCAAGGTCCTGCATTCGAGGCCAAAATCTTCCAAGAGTTCTGCAACCTCTATGGCTGTAAGAAGATTCGGACAACGCCTTACCACCCACAAACCAACGGGATGTGTGAGAAAATGAACAATATAGTCATTGATCTCATGAAGGCGTTGCCCCTGGAGGAATGCAGCCTGTGGCCAGAAAAACTGCCGGACCTGATAGACTTATACAACCATATCCCGCTGAATGCTACAAACTGCACCCCGGCTTACCTGATGAGAGCCAGACCAGGTAAGCTGCCCATAGACCTGGAGATGGGAGTCCTAACACCCAAGGACACCTCCCCAGATGCGGACTGGAATACGGAAAGGCGACTGCAGTACAAGAAGGTACAGGAGAGTGTGGAGAAGAACCTGGCCCAGGCGAGACAAAAGCAAGAGAGGCTCTTCAACCAACACGTCCCTGCTTGTCCCCTGGAACCTGGTGAGCAGGTTCTGAAGCGAAAGAGAAGGCTACACAAGCTGGATGACCAGTGGGAAAGGGAACCCTACACACTACTGCAGTCTGATCACGACAACCCGAAGGTGTGCGTGGTCACTAAGGATGGAGGAGAAACCACTAGTACTGTCTCCAGAGACCACCTAAAAATGTGCCCCGAGCCACTACGGAGTGCAGAAGAGGATCAAAGTGACCTTGAACCCGCAGAGGACAAGGAAGAAATGATCAGCACCATTCTCGGAGAATTCCCTCAGTCCTGGACTCGAATAAACGGTGCCATAGTGGTACCCGTCCTGCATTTCCTGCAACCGGCTCAGCAACAACCTACACCAGAGCAGGAAGGTGGAGAAGAACAAGCAGTTCCAGAGGCAGAAGGGCCTGTACCAGCAGCCCAGGAGAGTCAACCCTCTGCTGACAGTGAGCCTGCCATGCCTGCGGTAAGCCAGAGGACCCGCAGACAGCTGCCTGCCCTGCCTGTAAGTTTAGCCAGTGACTGCACCCCGAGCGCTAGTGAGAAAAACCAGGTTAGACCACCACCAGACAGTGGGTTACGTAGGTCAACCCGAAGCACTAAGGGGCAAATGCCAGCTCGCTGGAAGATCTAAGTGGATAATGTATGTATTTAATGTGTTATGTTGTACCCTGGTTATTAATTATGTTTTTCTAGCTCATGGACTGACAGGTTATGGACGATGAATAACCGGAACTATCATGTAGATAGTTGCAGTTGGTGCCTCTTGCGAAGACGGCCACGGAAGAAAAACCTGTCTGGCGTGGCCCCGTGTGGTCCAAAGTAGGTAGTTTTGCCTTGCAGCCACGCCCAACGTTTGGGGTTTGCTTTGGACAGGTCCCCACATCGCTCAAAGACTTCGCCTTGTTGGGTGAAATGGACACCCGGTCGCGGAAGCGCCGTTTCCTTAAGGACAAAATGCACTTGTACATATGTTATGTTGTTGTTTATAACCTATATTTGTGTTTCCTGTTAGTCCCGGAGTACTAAGTTTTACTAGGGGGGAATGTGTCACCCTGGCCTGGATGCCACAAATGTATAATAAAGCTGTGTCTGAGAGCAAGGGGGAGGTTCTCTGGTCAGGGACCATTAGCATGCAGCACCTCCTGTCCCAAGTCAGTAGGGGGAGCAGGCTGACCCTATAAAAGCTGGAACTGGGGGCAGGGTTAGAGAGTTCTGGACGACCTGTCTCTGGAGTGAGAGGTGTCCCAGAGAAGGGAGAGCCAGTTCAGCTGAAGCTGAGGAGGTCGTGTGGCAGTAGAGGAGCCACGAGCCAGGGACGGAAGGCGAGGAGAGCCTGTCCTGGCTGAGAGAGAAACTGATCTACCGGACTTGGTGTTCGAGGCTGTTAGGAATCCAAGTCCTACAGCAAATAACCAGCCCGCAGGGGACTGTATGTTCCTTGGCCTAAGAAGCCCGGAGGTTCCGCCACAGCAGAAGGGACCAGCAAAGCTGCACCAGGCCAAGAGTAGAAAGGGACCCAAGTTGCAAGCCATACGGGCGAGAAGACACGGTGAGCTCAGGAACGTGGGCTGTTACACCACAAGGAGGGAAATAGCCAGAAAGAGCGCAGAGAGCATGGTAGGCCTTCACCCTCACCCTGACCAGGGCCAGCTTCCCACTTGTTCTCAGACATCCAGGCCCCCTCCTAGCCGGGACTGTTTTTGGGTCGTCTCACCTGTTCTAATAAAGACCCTGAACTGTTTAAGAGGCCTCCGTTTCCTGGCTATTGCGGTCAGAATCATCCCCTCCATCATCCATCTATATACTGCCCTGGGGCCACACTCCTCCCGTGGGGAGTTATACTACTTAGTGCTGCACACCTACATCTGCCCCAGCGGTCTGCACTGCAGCGGCGGTTAACCCTGACCGCAATCCACGGGTGGCGTAGTCGGACATTTAAAACCCTACAAATAGACTGCCACAACATTTGGTATGACCACCCTGAGCCATGGACCGGGTTGCCACTACTACCCCCATTATTGCCCTATTGCCCGGTTCCGGGTAACCCACGGCCCAGGGGGCGAGTCATATCCATAAGATAGGGCATCAATGTATGATCGGCCGGGGTCCTGCACGCAGCACCCCTGCCAATCAGAAGTTATCGGTGCTGGCGGCGGCGGCCACCGGCCGGAAGTACTTGCCTGCGGTGTTTGGCCATCCATCTGTAGTGGCCGCCGCGGGGTACTGCACATCCGCCTCCCATTCAATTGAATGGCAGTTTAATGTGCACTAACAAGTGCCAACCACTACAACATGGCGACCAGTCACCGGAAGGTAAGCACTTCCGGCCGGCGGCCACCGCCGGCACCGATAACAGCTGATGGCGGGGGTGCTGTGTGCGGGACCCCGGGCAAACATAAATTGATGCCCTATCCTATGGATATGGCATCAATGTGAAAGTAGTGGACAACCCCTTTAAAGCACAGTGGCCATGAGGTTTCTATAAAATCCCATCCACTTTGCTTGAACTGCAAAACACTCTGTTTTTGCCACAGCAAATAAATATTGTCAAAAACAAACCGAAAGCTCATTGTGGGAACATAACCCACAAGAGTACTATGGGGCCTGTGACTTCCTCCTCTATCATTCTTCCTCAGCGTCTGACGTCTCAGCACAGCGGGCCTGATGACATCACTACATGGCACCGACTGCCCTGAGATGTGCAGGCGCTTCAGAATGCTTGCTGCATAGACCGGAGCAGCGGGGAACAAGGAGGAGAGGTGAGTATTTTTTTTTTTTAAATCAATGAGCACATTTTGGTAGTCATAGTAATGTATAGAGGACCATGGGGAATTCATTATACTGTATGGAGGACGATGGAGGTGCATTATACTATATGGAGGACTATGGGGAGTGTATTATACTATATGGAGGACTATGGGTAGTGCATTATACTGTATGGAGGGCTATGGGTAGTGCATTATACAATATGGAGGACTATGGAAGTGCATTATACTACATTGAGGACTATGGGGAGTGCATTACACTACGTGGAGGACTATGGGAGTGCATTATACTATGTGGAGGACTATGGGGAGTGCATTATACTATATGGCGGAATATGGGGTGCATTATACTATATAGAGGTCTATGTGGAGTGCATTATACAGTATGGAGGACTATGTGGATTGCACTATACTATATGCAGGACTATGTATGTGCGTTTTTACCTGCAGATTTTCGGCATCTAATGAAAATCTATGGGGAAAATCCACACATAAAACTCAGCATACTCACAAGAGAAATTGACATGATGTGGATTTGATACACACACCGCAGCTCAGTTTACGCTGAATAAAATTAAAGCACAGTGGCCATGAGGTTTCTATAAATTCCATCCACTTTGCTTGAATTGTAAAACACTCAGTTTTTGCCACAGAAAATAATTAGTGTCAAAAGCAAACCAAAAGCTCATTGTTGGAACATAGGCCACGCGAGTACTATGGGGCCTGTGACTTCCTACTTCGTCATTCTTCCTCAGCATCTGACGTCTCAGTACAGCGGGCCCTATGACATCATTACATGGCATCCACTGCCCTGAGATGTGCAAGCACTTCAGAATGCTTGCTGCATAGACCTGAGCAGCGGAGAACATGGAGGAGAGGTGAGTATTTTTTTTTTAAATCAATGAACACATTGTGGTGGTCATAGTACTGTATAGAGGACTATGAGGAGTGCATTATACTGTATGGACTATATAGGACCATGGGGAGTGCATTATACTATATGGAGGACTATGGGGAGTGTGTTATACTATATGGAGGACTATGGGAGTGCATTATACTATATGGCGGATTATGGGGAGTGCATTATACTACATGGAGGACTATCGGCAGTGCCATATACTGTATGGAGGACTATGGGGAGTGTATTATACTATATGGAGGACTATGAGGAGTGCATCTTACTGTATGGAACACTATGAGGAGTGCATTTTACTATATGGAGGAGTGCATTATGCTATATGGAGGACTATGGAGAGTGCATTATGCTATATGGAGAACAATGGGGAGTGCATTATACTATATGGAGGATTATGGGAAGTGCATTATAGTATATGGAGGAATATGGGGTGCATTATACTGTATGGAGGACTATGTGGATTGCATTATACTATATGCAGGACTATGGGGAGTGCATTATACTATATGGAAGACTATGGGGAGTGCATGATACTATATGGAGGACTATAGGGTTCAGCACACTATATAAAAGATTATGATTTTGCATTATACAATATGGAGGAATATGGGGCCCATTATAGTATATAGAGGGCTATGTGGGGGCTATTATAATATTTTGAGGGCTATGTGGGAGCCTTTATACTTTGTGGAGGGCTATGTGAGGGCCAATATACTGTATGCAAGCAATTATACAGTGTGAAGGTTTGAGTGGGGACCATCATACCATGTGGAGGGCCGTGGGGGTCATTGCACTGTTTGGTTGTACTGTTTGGAGAGCTAGTGGGGGCCATTATACAGCATGGCGAGGTGTGGGGCCATTATACTGTATGATGACCTATTATACTTTATAGAGGGCTGTGTGGGGGCCAAAGCTGGGGGATCACACTGTGTCACGGTCACCATACTTTGCCGGGGGAGTTGAAGTCGAGTACAGTAGGGTCATCATTATGTGCATGTCCAGGGTACTGTGAAAGAATTCACATACTGTGTTTGTTGGGCACTTTTGTTGGTATCATACTTTAAACATGCAATGAAAGAGGAATCTGGGGCTTCAGTAGGAGGAAAATTACTTTCTAAAGGCTGGAAAGTTGTGAGATATGCTCTTCTGTGACCCCGTCGAATGTTATTTTTTTTGTTGGGTGGGGGGCAACTAGCACTTCTGCTATGGGATCCCATGATTTCTATGTACACCCATGTCTATGGGCCTGTTTACATGCCAGTGTATTTTCACAGTCTTGGGGCTCATTCACCTGTTAGTTTCTGTGCTATTTTTTATTTTTTTCACAGGTAGCATGTGTACCTATGACAGTCTATGGGGATGCTCACATGTCCATGATTTTTCATTGAGATATGTTTTATATTGATTCAAGTGTCAGATCAAATTCATCAATGAAAGTGTCCGGGTCTGTTAAAAGATGGGCCAGAACTCGGATGAAGTTTGTCCGTTTTTGACTGACCGATGGGAAAAGTACTGATGTAATTCTGACCAACCTAAGGTAAAAATCACTGATTAAACTCGCTCCATTTTTCTCGTACATGAAAAAACCTGATGTCTGAATGAGGCCTAAGTGGTCCACACAAAATTATATACAGTATCACCAATGCAAGTCTATTAGTCCGCAAAAACTGTGGACAGCATTTGGATGTCATCTGTGTGCCAGTCATGAAATGGACTGTTGGTTATGAGAAGGGGGAGAAACATTCATCAGTTTTATTTTCAGCTGAGAAAAGCTAATGAACCCTGAACAAACTGTGATGAAACTGATCAAAAACACTCATCACACTTACACCATTTTTGTGAGTAGAAGACATATCACTGTTGTATAATTCAGCACTTTACACACTACAGGGTTAACCCAACAGATTAGCTATGTAGCATCCAGAAGGCGGGAGGAGAAGAGTTAATATAAAGCTCAGTCCCAGGTTTGCCTTTAGAGTAATTAGCTTGGAGGAGCAGAGCAGCATGGAGCAGGGTGATGGCTCCACATTCCCTCTTATCCCTCAAGGAGGAGGATAGGAATTTGTCCTGATCCTCCTCCGCTGCAGCCGGCTGTGCAGGATGGGAAAGCATGAAGATGATGGGAATGTGCACTACACGGAAGGAAGATGTGTAAGGTAACTGGAACAATGAGGCCCACAGGGGAGTTACTGCCCTGTATGGAGGGGAACATACTATAGGTAAAACTGCCACCAATGGATAATGACCGATCAGTAAAGATGAGCAAGACTTTTGAAACTTACATTTGCAGAGTTTTCCCAGGAAATTCCATTCTCTGCAAATGTCTTCCAAAGCCTCTACTTGCCCTGAAAAACATGTATGACGCCATTCCCTTTTTTCCTTAACACACTAATCCCCTTCACTGCATTGATGTCGCCCTCTCTCTCTGTCTGTTTTCTATCATGTTTCATGGCTTTCTCTCCCTATTTCTATGGCTAGGCTGTGAGCTGTGATGTACTTTTCTCTATCCAGGTTCACCACAAAATGGCTGCTTCCTTTCCTGCTTCTGCTTTTATACTTGCTATAATAGTCCTTCTTAATTGTCTGAGCTATACTATGTTAGGCCTCATTCACATGTGCAGGGTTTAAACCTGTACGTGAAAAAATGGTACCGGTGTCCTCAGTTTTCGATCAGTGTTTTTCACCGATGGATAAAGAAATTACAAAGCTTCTCCTATACAATGTTAAACTTGCACAGGACACTGATGGCACACTGACCGACCCATAGACCACTATTGGACCTCTGTGTCATCCGTGCTGCCGGAAAAAAAATGGACATGGCTCTGTGTGTTCTGTATGGACACAAGGGGTGTGTAAAAACACTGGTGTGTGAATAGCACCATACATTGAGTACACGTTCTATCCATTAAAACTGCTACAACTCGTACGTGCAATGCAGATGAGACCTAATATGATGGCAGCAAGGCATTCTGGGAAAGCCCGTCTTCTCTGACTGATGCAATCTTCTGCAATGTCTCAAAAGGTGACATTCATTTTAGGCACAAAAATTCAACATGAACTTGATTCCCGTTGAATCGATTCGCTCAGATCTAGTCATCAGAAAATGTTTAAATTAGTTTGTTTTCTGTGTGTTTTTTTTTAATGTTTTCATACTTTCTTCTCACAATCTTGCAGTTCTCACACTGGCCACCAGGGCTATTTTAGACATTTACTTCTGTCCTTTCTGGAAGAATTTTCAGCAAAGCTTTTTATCAGAGGCCGGATTACAATGACCGGTAACATACAGCTGATAACGCAGGTTCCACCAATCACAGTTGATGTCACACCAGACCTTACTCCCCTTCACCCAATGATCTTTGTACAAGCTCATTGGACGCTTCAATGCAAAACAGAGGCCCTGACTTCAGACCGGTGGTGTTCATGCTAATCTTGATGAGGTCGGTGTGCTAGAGTCATGCAGAGGTCAATGAATCAGGACTATCAGAGAACTAGCGAGCCCCTTGTGTGTCTCCATGTGTGCCTTGCCAATAATCTTACTCCAGTCAGTGACTGGAGTAAGATATGTCGCACAGAGAATGCCACAGCTTATAAAATTTTGCTGGTGCCCACTTTATCAGGGCTGGGTGAAAATGGAGTGTGAACGCTAAAAAGTCACAATTTCAGCCCAGCTTCGAGTTGCGCTAAAACTTTGTGACTTTTCAAAGCTTTTTGCACTAGTATTCTGGCTTTGAATGAGGCCCATAGTGTCTAAGTGAGTTTATTGCTGTTAATGTAGATTTCCTGAAAGAACAGGACATATGAACATAGAATAGCCTCAGTGGTCAGTGTAAAAAATTCTAAGATTTCTCATTTTAAATATAAATTTTGATATGGGAAAATCTTGCCAATTTTTTTGAATGCATTTAAAGTAAACTTTTTTTATGATGCCTCCCCTTTAATTTTGCTTATGAAAATTTGGAGCTCTGAATCTGAAAAACTGAGCACCAACTACTATGAGGATTTACTGTTAGAAATGAATGAAAGGCAGATAAATTCAGAATAACATTTAATGTTTTATATGAATTTGACCCCTTTGCATATATGGGCGTAACTGTACGTCCGCGCTGAGGTGAACGCATGTGGAGGCGGCTCAGGAGCTGAACTCCTTCCACACGTGTCTGATGCAGACTGAAATAAAGGGGTTGTCCATTACTCAGACAACTCCTTCTTAATTACGGTTTCAATCATGTGAAATAGCAGCTATGCTCTCCTCTGGTGCGGGCGCCATTCCAGTGATGTCGGCGTCTGGTCTCCTGGAGCATGCATGACATATCACGGGAACCCTGCAGCCGATGCCATTCCAGTGATGTCTATGTCTGGTCTCCTGGAGCATGCATGACATATCACGGGAACCTTGCAGCCAACGCCATTCCAGTGATGTCTGTGTCTGGTCTCCTGGGGCATGTGTAGCACCCCGAGGGTTCGGTTGCTACAGGGGTATTGCACCTCAACCAGAGGTGTGATATTCCACTCCCAGGTAAGGATGGAGTGTGGACCAGGGCTCAGTTAGCTGCACACGCACACACTCCCCATTTCCGGGGGAAAGCTCGATGGTGCTCCCATTTTTGCAGGCACAACTGACCATGTCCCTGGCTGGAGTGGGGAGGGGGTAGAGAACCCAGTGGTGTAGGAGCAGAAGGGGACGGTTTCTGGAGCATAGGAAGGAGCGCATTGGGTGCAGGTCACCTGAGCTCAGCACAGAGAAGCAGATATAAGGTGGGAGCCATCTCAAGTCTAGGAGAATAGTAGGAGTAGTAAGAGAGAGAGCTGACAGGGAGCAGCAGCTCAGCCTGAGCTCAGCTCCATGAGGCAGGCCTAGAGAGAAGGCCGGGGCCAGAGAGAAGAAGAGAAGAAGGAAGGAAGAAGAAGAGACAGAGGAGTGGAAGGGCTCCAGAAACAAGAAGGCAGGAGGGATCCTAAGAGTGCAGAACGGCCAGCAACCATTGCAAACCCCATTATACCGGGTGAAAGGGTCAGGCCGTGGAAAGGTACCGGATCCCTAAGTTGGTGGAGGCGAATCTACCCTCAGCCAAGAACCGGAGGTTGTGACCATTTATTGGTGCGACCCCCCGCTAAACCTGCTAGGGAGGCACCATATAGGATAGCGGGAAGTGAAGGCCAATGCTTACCCGACACGGTCCGCGGTAGCCGGACAGAAGTCAGGACACTGGTGGGGCACGAGAGGCCAGAGAAAGGACAGAAGGGGGTCCTGTGCCATACTCCTGAATTGCCTGGGGGTTGACAGCTCCTCACCTGGTGGACACAGCACGGCTCGGGCAGTCCTTGCTGACAGAAGTGACTTGGATATCAACTGTGAGTAAAACACCCTGGACTGCATCATTGGACTCTGTGTCATTTATGCTGCGCCTGCACCATCACCCCCAGCATTCACTTTCACTGCCCTGAGGCTACACTTTTCCCATGGGGAGTTATCCTATCCCTGTGCTGCACACTAATACCAGCCTCAGCGGTCTGCCTCGCAGCGGCGGTTATCTCTGACCGCAATCCACGGGTGGCGTAGTCGGACATTCACAAAACTATAAATAGACTGCCACAGCATTTGGTCTGACCACCCTGAGCCACGGGATCGGGTTGCCACTACTACCCCCATCAGCACCGTACACTAGAAGGCCTAGTTCCGGGTACCCCACGGCTCAGGGGGCGAGTCACATGCATGACTAATCATAGGATCCCTGCAGCCAATCAGTGACTGTGACTCACCCCCTGGGCCGTGGGGCACTTGGAACCGGGCTTCAGTGTGATGATGGGGGTAGTAGTGGCAACCTGATCCCGTGGCTCAGGGTGGTCAGACCAAATGTTGTGACAATCTATTTGTAGGGTTTTGAATGTCAGACTACGCCACCTGTGGATTGCGGTCAGGGAGGACCGCCGCTGCAAGGCAGACCGCTGAGGCTGATGTAGATATGCAGCACAGGGATAGGATAACTCCCCACGGGAAGAGTGTAGCCTCAGAGCAGGTAATAGGATGCTGGGGGTGATGGTGCAGGCCGCAATAATAAAGGTCCAGAGTCTACTTCAAACAGTCCAGGGTCTTTATTGTAGGTGGTACTTATGACCCAACAGGAGTACAGGGTAGGAATGGGCCTGGGTGTCTGAGAACATTCAGGCGAACCCCACTGGTCAGGGTGAGTGGGTAGGCCTACCGTTCTCTCTGCCCTTGCTGACTATCTCCCCCTTTAGTGGTGTGATAGCCAACGTCCCTGAGCTGGCCGTGTACTACGCCTGTATGGCTTGCGACTCGGGCCTTAGGTACCTGTTGCTTCTCTGTGCTGTACCAGTCCCTCTGTGTGGCGGAGCCTCCAGGCTTCTCAGGCCCAGGGATCTAAAATCCCTCGCAGGTAGGTTATCTGCTGCCGGGCTTGCAACCCTGACAGCCTCGGATCCCAGTGTCCGGTTATGTAGTTCTCTCTCAGGGTCCCTTCTGCCTTCTTGTTTCTGGAGCCTTTCTACTCCTCTTTCTCTCCACCTTTCTTCCTTCCTTCTCCTTCTCCTCTTCTCCTTCCTGGCCCCGGCCTCTTCTCTAGGCCTGCCTCGTGGAGCTGAGCCCAAGCTGAGCCTCAGCTCCCTGTCAGCCCTCTCTGGCTGAACTTCTTCCCTCTCTGAACTAACCGACTGAACACTCTCCTAAGATGGCCCCCACCTTTTATCTGCTTCACTGTGTCTGAGCTCAGGTGACCTGCAACCAATGAGCTCCTTCCTATGCTCCAGAAACCGTCCCCTTCTGCTCCTGCATCACCGGGTTCTCTCCCCCCTCCCCACTCCAGCCAGGGACATGGTCAGTTGTGCCTGCAGTAAATGGGAGCATCTGCGAACTGTCCCCCGGAAATGAGGAGTGTGTGTATGCAGCTAACTGAGCCTTGGTCCATACTCCATCCTTACCTGGGAGTGGAATATCACACCTCTGGTTAAGGTGCAATACCCCTGTAGCGACCGAACCCTCTGGGCGCTACAACTGCATCACTCTCTCATCCTTTGAACAGAACTGACAGCCAGAGAGCAGCAGCAGATTACACTTCTTTAGGGTGTCCCTTTCGTCTGAAGGAAGTGAGAGTGAAATGGCTACTGACTGCGTGATATGAGGTCACTCGAGTCCTGGGAGACTAAGCGCAGACTTGGGTAGAACAGCAACAGCACAAAAGGTGATTATAGCTGTTTAATATGTAGGAAATATTGTGATTGAGAGCTGTTTGAGTAGTGGACAACCCTTTCTATATAGCTGACATTTTATCTCTAACAGTCGCAGTCAGAGCTTCGTTTCGGCCGCAGCTGTTAACCATTTAAATGCCGCTGGCTCCCATTGGCGCTCTGGGATGAGGCCGATGAGTTAAAATGAAAGCTGGTGGCATGCTGAAGGTCCCTGTCTCGACTATATTTGAACTGATCTGAATCAGAGCTTTGAAGGAAACTGGTATTTTCACTATATAGCATAATAATGTGGTATTGCACCGTGTCATAGAAAATATTGCAATTTCTGAAGCCACTAGTAAAGGAGCATTCCTTCACCCCTCTCACCTCCTCTTTTGCAATAGGACAAAAGAGGGCAATCTAAGCAGCCCATATGCAGAATGCCCAGTTGACAAGTAGGAAAATTAGATGTAGCTGGATAGTGAACTATGGGGGAAGGCATCGGCGAGATCTTACAATATCCCACCGCTGCCACCAATTTGTCAGGCATTTGCACACACAGACTATCCTGATTACTCACTATGTAGTTACCGGCAAGCAAGCCGTGAGCGTATGGCGTACACGCCTCCGAATTTCAACGCATTGAATGTGTATATGCCCCCATACGATCATTGCCAGCTTCACGATAACCCAATTAATAGTATTCACTGCCACCACCGATCAGTTCTAAATACAGGCCTGATCGGACTCCTGCTTTCTGGTAGCGTATGGCTTCGGGGGAGGAACGATTACAGAACAGAAGAAACAGGACTAATACATTTTATATTTAATCCAAAGGGAGGCAGGGTTTATGAAAAAATATACAAAGGATTTTACAAAGAGGGACAGTACAATACATATACAGTTACACAAAATAAAAGGTATTAATGGAAGAACTTACTAGACAGATCAGAGACTATTCAATTTACCTGGAGGAGAGGTGCTCCAATGGACTGTTATGGAGCAGGACCTGTGCTTACAAATATGTATCTCACGGCATGAGTATAGACCCATATTCAGCTGGATCTTTTATGCTGAAGGGGTGGCCCTGCCCACACACTCCCCTGTGATGACCTCATGTGGGCTCATCTCTGTCCTTCATGGTTTTATGAAATCTATAATTTCTGCAATAACTTCTCACTGGTTGATCACAGAAGTTAGCAAGTGATGCCATCTTTTTTTAATGTGATTTTGCCTTGAGAAGAATATTGAAAATTTAACCCCATGTCAATCATTGTGCCCTGTTTGGCGGGATTATAGAGGTCTACAGCATACAGTTGTAACTGGACACTTCTGCAGCTAAGAAGGGAGGGGGCAGAGAGGCAGCGAGTGACAAATGTCTCACAGCAGCTCTCAGCCAAGAAGCTGCCACAGCAAGACCCCCTTTGGACCCCAGCCATGCAGCATGCCCTTTGTGTCAGATACAGTATTCCCATAACTCGGTATTGAATTATAGCATGTCCTAGTTATTCATAATCTAGATTTTCGAGATCCCAAGAGAATGGGAAATGTCACGGTCATAGAAATATTGAGAATCTCTTTCTCCCCCTCCGAAATCCCACTCACTCTTCCCTCCTCCCCTATCTACCATTTGTCAAAGGAGCAAGAGCTTACACTCTTCCCAATTGCCCATATGCAAATAGCGGGATCCACCAAGTGTTCAGGCTAATCACCATATAAAATGGAGACAGGAGTGATGAATTGACACCTGGGTGAAAAGGATACAGCTCCTAGAATTCCTTTGAAGCTTAGCTCATCTCCATTTGCACATGTATTCAAGCTGCAGTCTGGTAGGCACTGAAATGAAATATGGAATATCAGAGTTTCTATAACACTGATTGTGATAGGATACATATTTTTAGTGGCAGGGTTAGCTAAGGAACAATATACATATTTTTCCTTATCTGAGAACAGTACGGGTGCGCTATGATGCAAGAAGGCAGGAATGACCAACCGAAGATATGTCATGTCTAGTCTCTAAAGAAAGGTAAATTTGTAATAAGAAATGTGATATTACATGGAAACTTCTGCGATCAACCAGCGAGGAGTTATTGTGGAAGTTAGAGATCTTAATAAAACCATGAAGTGGTGCCAAGCCCACAGTGAAGTCATGACAGGGGAATGTGTGGGCAGGGCCCCTTTCAGCATAAAAGTTCCAGCTGTAGTTGAGAATATAGTCATGCCGGGAATTATATATTTTATAAGCAGAGGTCCCATTGTCTGTGTAGAACTGTACCAATCTGACCTTACACGTCCTCGAGGGGGTGCGGAATGTCACGATGGTGCAAATGACAGATCCGTACCACGTGCTCCGTCTCACGTAATTGTGACGTCAGGCAGGTGGTGGGGTGTGGATTCATCAGTTCCGACAGTGGTAGGATTCTGCGGGGTCCCTCCTGCTGCCAATTTCTTTGCATTGGTGGCAAGCGGTGGGATCAAGATAATAGTGTGTGTGTGTAACACATACTCAGACACTTAAGATCAGCTCAGCACTAGACAGTCCGAGTGCAAATACTGTAAGGTGTGTGTGGGTGCATCAGGTGGCAGTTCGGTGTCACTGACCATAGAGTGCAAGGATGGCCAGTGGCACCAGGGCCAAAACCAAGGAGATGGCCAATGCACCATATGGTGTTGAGGAGGTGGAAGACCACGTTACTCTAAGAGAAGGGGAGTCCAACTTAGGCCCCCCAGAGAGAGATTCACCAGTGGTCGGTCCCGCAGTGGGCTACCCACCACCTGACCCCCTCATACAAGTTTCCCTAGCCAGTCTCCAGGTTGGAGACAGGGCCACCTATGAGACCCTCATGGCAGAACGTCAGCGGGAGCACGAGCACCAGAAAGATGTGTTCCAGCTCCAACTGCAGGCCCCAGCCAGTCGCAAGTCCCCTGAGATCCGAGTCCCGAAGCTATGGACGAATGACTTCTCCCTTCTGCACAAAGGAGGGGGCTTGGACACTTTCTTGCTGGCATTTGAAAAAAACTGCCATCAGTACCATCTGCCTGAGGAACAGTGGGTCCGGTTCCTAACCCCTCAGCTTAGGGGTAAGGCCCTGGAAATCTTTGGGTACTTGCACAGTGAGACCACCCTGAGCTATGAGGACTTCAAGCAGGCTCTGGTCTGGCAGTACAACTTGACTCCTGAGTCATACCGGAAGAAGCTCCAGAGTATGCAGTGGTGTCCTGCAGACTGCTGGGTCGATCACATGTGGGCCCTAATGAGAGCAGTTGATCCTCGTCCCAGAATCTGTCCACTGTTTTGTGTGTGAGTGGGGGTGGTGGGAGGTCCCTTGACAACTTTCAGACTGTTACCATAGGCCACGCCAGAGCAATGGGACTGTGAGACACCGGTGCTGAGATGACCCTTGTGCGGCCCGAACTGGTGTCACCCTAGGATTTGATACCTGATAAAACTTTCGCCGGCTCCGGGATTGGAGGCATCAAGCCGGCGCTGTCCATTGCCAAGGTGTATGTGATCAATGCTGCATGCTGTATGAAGTTGTATTCAAACGTTCAAGTAAAGTTCTTTTTTATAAAATGGAGTGGAAGTTCCCTAATGTGTGTGCGGTGGTTCCTGAGGTGGAAGAACCGAAGACAGCAGAGATCTGCGACCAAAACGTGAGTGTTACACACCACATACAGAGCACAGGAGAATTGGGACATGTGTCTTTATCAGGGAGCCAGAGTGTGGGAACACAGCAGCCCCTCACCACCCTGATCCCCTAACACCTCTCTCCCCATGGGGGACGAGATCAATCAAGTCAGCTGTGATGAGGCCTCAGAATGTGGCCATACGGCAGGCTGGAGAAATTTGTCCTGTGAGGTTGTTGCAGAGGGGGCAGACAAGGGGCAAACAGCTGCAGAGGGGGAGCATGCCATGGAGGGCGGGGCAGTTCCAGGAGAGATAGGGCTCCCAGGTAAGGCCGCATGGTAGGGTTCCTCCACAACCAGGATGTTAGAGGGCCAGGGTAGTCCTTTTAGACCAGATGCTTGGTCAGAAGCAGAGGAGAAACGGGCGCTACCTGCGGTCTCAGCGGCCGTAGCCACTGTTGCTTGCAGTGGTGGCACCCGGGCCCTAGTGGCCCCTCGGGAGTCCGACTGCTTCTCCCCTTCCGACCAAGTGGCTGCCGGGTCAGACGGAGGCCAGGAGACGTGGCAGGTTTGTCTATTCTGGCCATGTCCAGTCAGGGGTTTCAGGTGGCGTTAGAGACTGACAGCCTGAAGCCTCGTGAGGAGCGGGCGGCACAGCCTCCCTCGAACTCGGTCCTCCAGTGGGTGGTCTGGGACCAAGGATGGCTATACCGGGTAGCAGTCCAGCGAGGCTCACCGGAGGCGTGGCCCAGGGATCGACAGTTAGTGGTACCCTATCCGTTCAGGGTGGAGTTTGTTGCAGATGGCACACGAAATTCCGATGGCTGGACATCTAGGGATCCATAAGACCAAGGCCAGGCTAGCCCAGCATTTCTAATGGCCAAGGTTGGGGGCTGAAGTAACTGTCTACTGCCGTTCGTGTTACACCTGTCAGAGGGTGGGGAAGGTGGGGCGGTGGCCCAAAGCCCCACTGGTAACTCTGCCCATCATCGAAGAGCCTTTCAGGAGGGTGGCTGTGGATTTGGCTGGCCCGATGGCCACTCCCAGCAGCTCAAGGAAACGCTTCATACTGATGGTAGTAGACTATGCCACCCGGTACCCGGAAGCGGTAGCCTTGTCATCCATTCGGGCAGACAAGGTGGCTATCGCCTTACTGAAGATGTTCTCCCGAGTGTGTTTTCCCCAGGAAATGCTCACCGACCGGGGAACCCAGTTCATGTCGCAGCTGATGGAGACCCTCTGTAAGCAAATACAGGTGCAAAATCTGGTGACCAGCCCATACCACCCACAGACCAATGGCCTGTGCGAACTGGCACTCTGAAGCAGATGCTTAAGATGTTGGTTGACTCCTAGGGGCACGACTGGGCGCGGTACCTCCCACACCTGCTCCTTGCCTACCGGGAGGTTCCACGGGCCTCAACGGGGTTCTCCCTTTTGAGCTCCTGTACGACTGGCGTGCGCGGGGCGCCTGGCTCTGGTGAAGGAGGTCTGGGAAGGGGACTTGGCCTCCCCTGGAGTGTCAGTCATTGAATGTCTTACGCTTCCATGACAAAATGCAGGCCTTGGCACAGCTGGTGCACGACAATAACGCGAGCCCAGGCCGACCAGAAGTGATAGTACGACCAAAATGCTTGTGAAAGGACCTACCAGCGCTCCATGTGCTCGCCAGAGGTAGCCTGACCACCATTAGGTACCGAGATGAGATCCTCAGACCCCTTGTGAGACCTTATGCTGGTGCCCTGGGTGAAACCTAATGCAGGACAATGCCAGACCTCATGTGGCTGGAGTGTCAGCAGTTCCTGCAAGATGAAGGCATTGAAGCTATGGACTGGCCCGCTCATTCCCCAGACCGGAATCAGATTGAGCACATCTGGGACATCATGTCTGGCTCCATCCACCAACGTCACGTTGCACCACAGACTGTCCAGGAGTTGGAGGATGCTTTAGTCCAGGTCTGGGAGGAGATCCCACAGGAGACCATCCGCAACCTCATCAGTAGCATGCCCAGGCGTTGTAGGGAGGTCATACAGGCACGTGGAGGCCACACACAATACTGAGCCTCATTTTGACTTGTTTTAAGGACATTACATCAAAGTTGGATCAGCCTGTAGTGTGTTTTTCCACTTTAATTTTGGGGGTGACTCCATATCCAGGCCTCTATTGGTTAATAAATTTGATTTCCATTGATGATTTTTGTGTGATTTTGTTGTCAGCACATTCAACTTTGTACAGAACTAAGTATTCAATGAGAATATTTCATTCATTCAGATCTAGGAGGTGTTATTTGAGTGTCTCCTTTATTTTTTTGAGCAGTGTAGTATAAATATGCTCCAAGATAATTCTGCAGTATTTCACAGTCAAATCCAATGGGAGTAAAATATAAAAAATAACCTTTATTCAATATTTTAAAAAGATTTTAAGTGTCCAAAATCCGTCACAAATTTCCTAAAATTATCCTAAACATAGGACTATTGTGAATGGTTTTAATTTATCTCACCGGCTAACCATTTATATATATATATATTGTCTTGTTGGGAGGCCAGGGATTAGTCAAAATTCCTAGGGGTATCTCTTTATATTTATAACTCCCTTTTCAATTTGGCCTCTGGCTATTAGAAATCATGCCATCTCATTTCACCTCATTGTGAGTCTGCAGTCTGATAATGGCATTAATAATCTTCATTTTACCATGTCCTGTGCTATTCTCTTCAGAACGGCTTTATAGTGCTGCCGTCATATCCAGGTGCGGTGCTTGTTTCTCCTGATCTAGGAGCTTTATATTGAGGTAGCCTGGCTAATCATCTCTTGTAGGACTTTCTATAGAAATGCTCAGCCCTACGCGTTTCATCATTCTTATATGAGACTCTCATGGTCATCAGGGGCTCACAGTCTATGATCTTTTTTGGTTTGATAGTACGATAGTTTTGTAATAAACTTATCGGCAGGGTTGCCGGCAGCGTCTGGCGGCTAAACCAGCGTGACTTTATAGGAAAGTTGGTGCCCCCTCTTGTGCGCCCCCCCTTCTGTCATCCAATCGAGTGACTCGGGTGCGTTGCAGGCGTATCATGTTGCGATCATATAATCATGCAGGGACTCGTCTCATTCTTCCAGTAGGATCTTTTTCTCACAGAGATGTCTTGGCTGCACTGCGATCTCACAGTATTAATATGTCTTTTCTATCTAGGGAAGGAGACTGGTATATTGCATTGCATCTTATAATGTAGTCTCTACGAGTTTGTTGCGATATGAGTTGTTAATAGTGTTTGTTCGTAGTTTGTCATTTGTTTGGTTTACAGACAGATCTGCCTGTTTCATGTGCTACCTCGTCCCACCTACACTTAGATCGATGCAGAACTTCCTTTCATCGTGACAAATGCCATCTGGCTATGTCACTGCTTCCGCACCAGCAAACGCTTGCGGACGTCTATTTCCTCAAAGTTCATTTCATTTAATCGTATCAATATGTCCATAATAGACATTGGGATGACTTTTATTCTGATTGTATCGATGTATCTGTATTATTAAGTCTTCAGATGAGTATTTTATAATATAAAAACAAAGGAAGAAATTCTGATGAAATTTGTCCTATTGTTATTAAACTTCAATTTGTTCAAGAGGTCATTTTTAGTGTTGAGCGAGCATGCTCGACACTGCTCAGTACTCGCCCGAGCATCTCACTACTCGGGATGTTCGGCGAGCACCGAGCATTTCCGGGTTACTCGGGCGGGAGCTCGGGTCTTCGCCCTGTATGTTTGGCGCTCTTTACAGAGCCAATGAACATGCAGGGATTGCCAGCCAGTCACTGTAATGCCGCAGCCATGTTGTTTGTGGGCATTACAGTGATTGGTTGGCCGCACAGCGTCACCTCGAGTATTTTAAACCGGGCGCCGCCATCTTGGACACAGTCGCTCCGGATCAGACAGTGCAGAGACAGCGCTGCTGATTTAGGGAGAGATATAAACTGCGAAATAGTTAGTGTAGGGTCTGTAAAGCCAGCAAAAGCAAACAAACAGTCCTTCTCAGGACTAATATCCATCCCAGATACCAGGCAGGCAGGCTGTATAGGAGACACAGTGGTTATACCAGCAAACGCTGCATTACAGTCCTGTGTGCTCCTGTTGCTGAAATTGCTGGACTTAGCTCCAGGTCTCAGGGGACAGGAAAAATCCTTTTTTTTTTTTTTTTCCTCCTTCACACTGTACAAATACCCATCTTATTAACCTTTTGTCCCCCCCCCCCCCAAAAAAAAAAGCGTGTCTGATTTTACAGACACAAATATATCTGTTGAAAATAGTCAGGTGTAGGCTAGAGAAACAGAAGTGTTTTGCACTTCCACGGTTCAAACCTCTGTATTATCCACTTTGGCCCATTTGTATCTAAAAAAAAACATGGTTTGAGTGTGTCGCTCACTGTTCAGCCGCAATTATATCTATTTAAAAAAGTCTGGTATACCCCAGTAAACAATAACTGTGGTTTTGCCATCCCACGGTAAAAAATCTCTATTATTCAGGTTTTAGTAGTTTTTACGTAAAGAAAAACAGTAATAGTTTCTCCCTGATTGTTCAGATTGTTTAAAAGAGTCGGGTGTAGGCCAGAGAAATAGAACTGTGGTTTTCCTCTTCCACGGATCTAATCTACTTTTTATTACCCTTTTTCCATTGATAGTGTGAGTGTAAGCTATTTTACTTCCTTTACAATGGGCAAGGCGCGTGGCAAGGGACGTGGAACTGGACGTTCTGGTGATGGTTCGTGCAGAGGACGGGGCCGTGGCCAAGGTGAAAACGTGCCACAACCAACGCCACATCTTCTCGCTCCCACTTCTTGACCGAATTATTAATGAAGCACAGAACAACACCAGTATTGAGAACTGATCAGTGTGCACAGGTTATTAATTGGATAGCAGATAATACTTCCAGTTACATGGGCACCACCACCTCCGCTCTGTCTTCCACACGGTCAGCTCTTAGTAGCCGTGAGTCTCGACCGCATACTCCTCCTCACCCTGATGCTCCTTCCTCCCACCATGCTGAGTGTCGTCAGACAGCAATTGATCCCACACTTGGACACTCTGAAGAGCTGTTCACTGGTCCATTTCCATATTTGTGCCCCTCACCTGATACGCTTGTGGTGGAAGAGGAGATCCCATGTAGCGATGCCCAAATATTTGAACAGCCACGGCCAGAGGAAGTCGACGCTGCAAATTTGTCACAAGAGGTGGACGATGGCGAGACACAATTGCCAGGAAGTGAGGAGGAGCATCGTGGTGCGCAAGTGGAAGAGGAGGAGGTGGTGGATGATCTAGTAACTGACCCAACATGGCAGGAGGACATGCAGAGTGAGGCCAGCAGCACACAGGAGGAGGGAGGCAGAGTACCTCAACAGGCAGGAAGAAGCAGTGTGGTGGCCGCAGACAGAAGGCAGGCAACCGTTCCCCGTAACACCAACACGAGGGACGTTGCCAGTACAAGCAGTAGGTCTTCCAGAGTCTGGAATTTTTTTAAAGACTCTGCTGATAGCCCCAAAAAGGTCATATGTTCCACCTGCCATGCCAGCATCAGCAGGGGTGACAAAACTACCAGCCTGACCACCACCAGCATGATCAGGCACATGGCAGCCAAGCACCCGACTTTGTGGGGCGAAACCCAGGGTCCACGACCAGTGTCAGCGGGTGTCACCACTGCTTCTTCTACTGTTGTGTGTGCAAGGCAATCCCTTGTCCATACTGCATGTAAAGATTCCCCCTCCTCTCAGTCTTCACTTGTTATGGCAGTTTCTCAAGAAACAGCATCCACGTCCACGTCCCACCGCACCGTTCAGTTGTCCATATCCCAGACCTTTGAACGAAAGCGGAAATTCGCAGCTAACGCCCCACAGGCCACAGTCCTAAATTCGCACATTTCACGACTGCTTGCGTTGGAAATGCTGCTTTTTAGGCTGGTGGAGACGGAATCCTTCCGCAATCTTATGGCGGTGGCCGTCCCTCGGTACTCGGTCCCCAGCCGACACTATTTTGCCCGGTGTGCCATCCCCGCACTACACAAGCGCGTGTCCCAAAGCATCTGCCGTGCCCTCAACAACGCAGTTACTGGGAGAGTCCACCTGACAACAGACACATGAACAAGTGCTTGTGGCCAGGGACAGTACATCTCTCTGACGGCACACTGGGTAAACATAGTGGAAGCTGGGACCCAGTCGGACCTTGGGACGGAACACATCCTCCCCACACCGAGGATTGCGGGCCCTATGTCAGTCATAGTTGCCCCCATAGTGTATAGCTCCTCCTCCGCCTCCATCTCCTCCTCCATCTCCGCCTCCATCTCCTCCTCCATCTCCATCTCCTCCTCCTGTTCAGCCTCCTCCTCCATCTCCTCCATCTCCATCTCCTCCTCCTGTTCAGCCTCCTCCTCCATCTCCTCCTCCTCCATCTCCTCCTCCTGTTCAGCCTCCTCCTCCATCTCCTCCTCCTGTTCAGCCTCCTCCTCCATCTCCTCCTCCATCTCCTCCTCCTGTTCAGCCTCCTCCTCCATCTCCATCTCCTCCTCCTGTTCAGCCTCCTCCTCCATCTCCGCCTCCTTCTTCCTGTTCAGCCTCCATCTCCTCCTCCTGTTCAGCCTCCATCTCCATCTCCTCCTCCTGTTCAGCCTCCATCTCCATCTCCTCCTCCTGTTCAGCCTCCATCTCCATCTCCATCTCCTCCTCCTGTTCAGTCTCCATCTCCATCTCCTTCTCCTGTTCAGCCTCCATCTCCATCTCCATCTCCTCCTTCTGTTCAGCCTCCATCTCCATCTCAGATATCACCACATCAGTTACAAGCTGGAAGCACTGCAGTACTGCCTCCGCCAAGTGGCAACAGGCTGTGCTGAAACTCATAAGCTCAGGTGATAAACCTCACACTGCTTGTGAGTTGTGGACAGCTGTGAAAGAGCAGGCAGATCTGTGGCTGAGACTGCTGAACCTACATCCCGGCATGGTCGTGTGTGACAATGGCCGTAACCTGGTGGCGGCTCTGAGGTGAGATCACACACGTACCATGCCTGGCTCATGTGCTTAACCTCGTGGTTCAGCGGTTTCTTAAATCATACCCCGAGTTGCCAGATCTGCTCGTGAAAGTACGCCGCCTGTCAGCTCATTTTCGCAAGTCTGCTACAGCTTCCGCCGCCCTTGCTGTGTTGCAGCAGCGTTTGCAGCTTCCAGCACACCGACTGGTGTGTGATGTCCCCACACGTTGGAACTCTACCCTCCACATGTTGCAAAGGATTTGTGAGCAGAAGAGAGCAGTTGTGGTGTACCAGATACAACAAGGCCGTCGATGTTCAGGTCAGACTCCACACATAAGACCTCAGGAGTGGACCTGGATGTCTGACATATGTACCATCCTGACAAACTTTGAGGAGGCCATCATTAGTGTCAGCATCCCACTTGTCTGTCTTTTGCAACGCTCTCTGCAGAGAATTAAAGAGGAGGCATTGCAGCCAGAGTATGATGAGATGGATCAAGAAGCCGTAGTGGGCGATTACACACAGCCCAGCCTCATCTCATCCCAACGTGCATTGGGGGACAGAGGGAGAGGAGGAACAGGAGCTGCTATCAAGCGCTGTAGATGGTAGTACCTGTACAAGTGTTATACCGTTGGTTCAGCGTGGGTGGCCTGAGGACAGGGGGGAGGAGGAGAGCATGGTCCGTCGTCATCTTGGTGAGGACAAGGAAATCTTGCCCATTACCAGTCTAGCACGCATGGCTGACTTTATGTTGCGCTGCCTTAACTGTGACCCTCGCGTTGTCAAAATGTTGGGTGACAGTCATTACTGGTTGGTGACACTTGTAGACCCCCGCTACAAGGAGAACTTTCACTGTCTTATTTCTGAGGTGGAGAGGTCTACAAAAATGGGCCTGTACCAGAAGGCCCTTGCTGCAGAACTGTTAAAAAAAAAAAAAAATTCCCATCTGAACACGCTAGCGGCAGAGGTCACAGTGCGTTGACCAACCAAAGCGTACAAGCGAGAGAGAGGCAACTCCAATCTAGTAGAGGCAGGGGAACACTGTCAACGTTCTGGGACAGTTTTCTCAGACCCTGAGGCGTGGGGTACTCTCACAAGGAGTGGAAAGTTTCAAAAGATGGTGAGGGAGTACCTTGCCGACCGTACCAGCGTCCTTCGTGCCTTTTAATTATTGGGTATCCAAGCTGGACACTTGGAATGAACTCGCTCTGTACGCCTTGGAGGTACTGGCCTGCCCTGCCGCTAGCATGTTATTGGAGCTTGTTTTTAGTGCCGCTGGGGGAATTATAACTGAGCACACTCTCCTGTCAACTAACAATGCTGACAAGCTGACCCTTATCAAAATGAACAAGGGCTAGATTGGGCCAGACTTCTCATCACCACCAAATGACAGCAGAGTAACATAAAGTCAAATCCATGGTGTTATTTCGGGAGGTGTATTCCCATGCACCACTTCACACCCACACATGGGTATACGCTTCCTCATTTCGGCTGTTTTATGTTCTCCTTATCCTCAGCCTCCACCACCACTATACCACCAGGGTGACCGTGGTCCGTGTTGCCATTATTGAAAGTTCCTCCGTCCTTATTTTTGTCAGCTTTTGCTTGGAAGGCATAAGCAAAGACTGTGGGAGACCCACTCCCCAATAATGGGAATACTATTTTTAAGATGCTGTACTGTCTGGCTCTTGTAAGGGGCATTAAAAGCATCTTGTTATACCACTCTAACCTCCACGTCTCTTCTGAGGGGCATTAACAGCGTCTTGTTATACCACTCTGACCTCCACGTCTCTTGTAAGGGGCATTAAAACCGTCTTGTTAAGCTACTGGGACCTCCACGAGTCTTTGAACGGGCTCTGCATTTCCTCCTAATTTTTTGAAGCTTTTGCTTGGAAGGCATAAGCAAATACTATGGGAGACCCACTCCCCAATAATGGGACTTATGTTTGTAATATGCTGTGCTGCATGGCTCTTGTAAGGGGCATTGCAAGTTCCTCATAATTTTTGGAAAGCCTTCCATTCACTGCTTAGGCTAACAGTGTACAGGAGACCCAGTTGGTATAAATGGAAAAAACTGTTTAGTTAAGGCCCTCTGACCTCCATGTCATTTCCAAGGGGCATTGGAGTGCCTCAAAATTTTTGGTAGGCATTGCACTCACTGTATGCCCTATAACTGTGTAGCCGAACTGCTCCTTTTTGTTACAGAAACATATCCTACAAGACATATGTGGTTGACTGGCCTGATATTGATGTGAATGGTCCCTGTTCCTCCTGCTCCTTCTCCTTTGCCACTACCTCATCCATCATTTATCACCTGAAGCTTTGTTTTAATGGGAGTCATAGAACTGTGATAGTAGCAGGAAAACATCCAGAAATCCTCGGAGGAGGTAGGATATGCGCCAAAACGCTGACCACCTCAGGCCTAGCCGCTACTACATACATGCGCTTGCATTCCAAGAAAACAAAGCAGATGCTAACTTGTATCATCATCATCATGGTCCTCACCTTGGCACTCTCAACTCCCCTGATGGAGAAGCCAGGGCCCACCAGAGGAGTCTGGTTCTCTGGTGGTCTCGTCTAATGCTGCCCTAAAGCAGGCCGGGCTAAGAAAAGTGTGTGGGGGGAAGTTGACAGGAGAAATAGGGGCGGCTGGGGACCGTTTATGCAAGCAAGCAGTATGGTATTGCAGCCTGGGGGTGGGTGGGTGGCAGGTTGCATACTTGCGCTTGCATTGCAAGGAATGGGAGAGGTACAATTGAACACTGCCCTGGGACAAGGACTTGAACGGGTATAGTTGCAAGTCTGCAACGACAGGTGCAGGGTGGGAGGCATCTTCGCATGTACCATGAACAGGGGTTTGGCATGCACACACTACAGCGGAATAGGCTGTCCTTCCCACTAAATGCACTGGGGAGGGCACAGGTAATGTTTTGGTATACGCGCTTAATCTTATGTATAAGGCACAGAGGGAAAAATAGGGGCGGCTGGGGACTGAGTTTGAATACCTCGCTGCCGAAGCAGCCATGAGGTAGTGGCCAGCTTCGGCCTCCTCCAAACTAAAAGGCCCCATTTCAAGTGCAAGCTAGCAGTATGGCATTGCAGCCTGGGGGTGGGTGGGTGGCAGGCTGCACACTTATGCTTGCATTCCAAGAAAACAAAGCAGATGCTAACTTTCATCATCATCCTGCTCCTCACCTTGGCACTCTCAACTCCCCTGATGGAGAAGCCAGGGCCTACCAGAGGAGTCTGGTTCTCTGGTGGTCTAGTCCAATGCTGCCCTAAAGCAGGCTGGGCTAAGAAAAGTGTGTGGGGGGAAGTTGACAGGAGAAATAGGGGCGGCTGGGGAACGTTTATGGACACCCGGCTGCCCCCAGGCGGCTGGGGACCGTGTGTGGACACCCGGCCGCGGGGCGGCTGGGGACCCAGTGTGGATGCCCGGCTACCTGGCGGCTGGGGACTGAGTATGGATTCCAGGCCGCCAACGCAGCCATGACGTGGTGGCCAGATTTCGCCTCCATATGCCTAAAAGGCCCAATTTCAAGTGAAATCAAGCAAGCAGTATGGTATTGCAGCCTGGGGGTGGGTGGGTGGCAGGCTGCATACTTGCGCTTGCATTGCAAGGAATGGGGGAGGTACAATTGAACAATACCCTGGGACAAGAACTTGCACGGGGATAGTTGCTAGTCTGCATCTTCTGACGCGGCAAGGATCATTTCTGATGGGCACACTTTTAGGCAGTGACCTGGGTGTCAGAGATGCTTCCAGGGGTATTCCCCATGCTGTTCCCATGTATTTTCAGCACTGTATGCATGTGTCACACAGCACATGGTCAGATAAGGTTGTAAAATGTTAAAATGACATTTCCCGGTGAATGCATTTGTCACGGTTGAAAGCAATACAAAAGTGCAAAAACGTCTAAAAAATGCTACTTGTTAACATAGCCCAAGGTGTGGAGGAGTATTTTTTGGGGGGGGTTATTTATTTTACCTTATACACAAGTCTTTACCCTGGAAAGGAAGTTCCTTAACATATTTCACAGTAAAGCAGTTTCAGTTTCATTTTTGAATGTTTTAAAAGACTGCCGTCAGTGCCGCGCCAAAAATGCTCAGGTCTCCCATAGACTAACATTGGGCTCGTTGCTCGGGTCGAGCACCCGAGTATCACGGCGAGCTCGGCCCGAGATTTGAGCACCCGAGCATTTTAGTGCTCGATCAACACTAGCGTGCACGGCTGCTGGTCCTCAAACCGGGTGGACCAATCGAAGCCTGGCGCGCCGTACACCCACTCAGGTGCCGGAGGTGGAGGCTCCGCGAGGGAACCCAGCAGAAGGTTCCTGACTTCAGTGCCCGGGAGTGGAGGTTCCGGGAGGGCAACAAGTGGAAGGTCCTCAGTCAGTGCCCGGGGGTGGAGGTTCCGGGCTGAGCAGCTGCTCCAGGGAGGGCATGGCGGGGTACGGAGAGTGGTGTAGGAAGCCCAGGAGCAGGTCGGCGCTTGCAGTGCCCGGGACAGGGGATTTCTTCCCACCTGCTCCTGTGCTGCACACGGCCTCCTGGTATTCAGCGGGTTCCGCTGGGTTGCCGCTGCTGGCATCCTGTGCTGCTCTACACCGTGCTGCAAACTTCTCCAACAGCTCGCTCCTCCACTTGGTAACTGCTGCTTGCTGGGCCCGGTCCACTTGTTGGCTCAGCTCCAGAATCTCACTCTGGAGGAACTCCGCGTCCTCCGGGGATAACTTACTGGCTTCTCCCTCCAGGGTGAGGGGGGTCGCTTGCCACGGCAGCAGGCCAGAGGCGGAGGCTTGATCCTGACTTCCGTCCATGTTGTCTGCCGGGTGCGGTCTGTCTAGACTGGTTAAGACCACACCCTGTCTCCATTCCTTCTTTCCTCCTCCTCCTCCTCCTCTTTCGGGGGCGGTCCCATGGCAATCTGCTGTCGGTCACTCCTTGTGACGGCCTCCCTGCCTTGACGGACACATCTATGCGGACAGTCACAGTTGCAAGGGGCAGGGTATGCTTTTGGCGCCATTCTGGGACCTGGCCCACGATGGGAGGTTCCATACTGTTGTCTTTGATCACGCACATAATGGCGCCCGTTCTTCTGGGGCGGGCACCACATTCAGTATCATTACACAGTTCTTTAGGCACACTTCACCCACCGATAACGGGTTGGTCACTTATCTTGTTCATGACTCCAGAGCTAACGCGCCCCCTGGCAGCTGGGCCTATGGATGCCGGTATAGGGGATATCACCGTGGCTGGCCCGGTCCGTGACCCAGGGCGGTCAGTAAAAAGGGGAAGATATTGGAGGATCTGGGGAAAGTGTTTGTGACGCCACCTGTGGAATGCAGCCAAAGGGAGCTGCCGCTGCGGAGCAGTCCTCTGGAGCTGATGTTACGGCAGCAGGGATGGTGTGGCTCTCCACAGGTAGAGCTTGCTCCTGGGCAGTGTAAGGCGGTGAAAGTTGCACTGGGCGTTGTAGTGCAGGGAGGGAAAGATGGCGCAGATAAAGAATGGACGGAGGCAGTGTGATGCAGTCATCCGAGTCTTTTCTCACAGTTCTTATGACAGTTCCATTGGTGCACTGTACAGTTGTCAGCCTCCCCACGTCGCGCTGCGTTCACCAGGCAGGGGTTCAGCACTTCCTCAGGTAGATTAGGAGCACCTGACAGAACTCCACTTTCTGTGTTCCTAGCTAGACAGTCTTCACACTGGGTCTGTCTCCCTCCTGCCCTGTGCTTCCCACTCTCAATCCCATTTGGGTGCTCTGAAGCCCCTCCTGTACGTTGGAGTTCCCGGACCTGCTTGTCCCTCACGGGGATTAGAATGAGGCTTCAGCAACTGACTATATAAGCCAGAAGCCTCCCAGCTAAGACCTGGAGTTACACGGCTGGACCAGGGGTCCGTCCCCTTCCTGCGGCTTACGATCCCTGTCTTCTGACAGATGCGGGGCATACGGGTGCCGTCCTGCACTCGCCGTACCCCCTAGGATCCCTTCCTTAGATCGGAGCCTACTCCTCTGCTCCCCTCCTGGGCCTCTAGCACTGGGCCCTGCTTGTGGAGCAGAGCTCCTAAAGAGACTCTGATCCCTGACTGTTCTCCACTGACTCCTCTACCGAACTCTCCTGCCACCCTAAAATGGCTCCCCTTTATATACCTACTACTATAGTGCTCCCTTAAACTACTTCCTCCACCCACACCCACTACTGGTTCCCCCTACCTCTGGGTTCCCCCTACTCCAGCCTGGGACAGGGCTCAGCAGTTGCGCTCATGCATGTTGCCCCTCCAGCCGGCCTGGAGCAGTGTAGTGTTGAATGGGGGTGTTGGGGTTCTGGGCAGCACTCCCTCCTTGTTATGTTCTGCTACCAGAGCTAAGGAAAGAGAGGAGATCTGTCCCTACGATAGAACTCAGCTGAATCCCTACGATGTAACAGGGAACCTGATCCTGCGATCAGACCTGCTAAAGTCCTAAGCTAGTCTGTACGGAGACCTATAGATGTGGGGAAGGAATCCCTACAAGTACTAAGGACTGGGAGGAAAATGGGACACCTCCTAACAGAAATAGTAGCAGACAGACGAACAAACAAAATAGATAGAACATAGAGGTCCGTAGACCAAGCAAACTAACAGAGTTAGATACAGAGCACAGGCTAGCTAGAAAGTAGTTATACAATGAAGTCCAGCAAAGCCAGAAGGGCGGAGCAGGATAATATAGGCCAACAAGGTCATGTGACCAGCAAAGGAAAAAACCTAAGAGCAAGGTTCTAACACTCCTCACCTGAGAGAAGGAGACTCCACACCTCTGGGTGAGGTGCACTATCTCTGTGGTGACTGAACCATCAGGGGCACCACAATTACAAGTCCCATTGTTTTCTGTTTGATTAAAGTGGGCTAATATCTGGCTAATCTAGCTGCCCTAACAAATGTTCAGTTCAAATACCCGCTCCTTGTTCTCTAGGCACAAATTGCTTAGAGGCAGGCGATTACCCTCCTCCCCACAGAACACATGAGAACTCATCTGTATGTTGGGAGAGATGGCTGCTAGCCAAATAGTGTATGGCCAGGCCACAGCTATGCCACAAGGACTTGGCTGACTCCTTTTCAGTAGAGAGGAGCGGTGTTCGACTCGAACTGTTCGCCAATCTCAACTTCGAGCTGTTTTGGGCGGTGTTCGAGCCGTTCGGCGAACACGAACAATTTGAGAAAAATTCGGCTGTTCGAGGTTATGTTCGATAACTGTTCGTGCACCAAAATCATAACTGGATTTTTTCTCAGTAATGCTGAAAATTAATGTTAATACGCAGTTTGAGTGTACAGTGGGGTGGGGGGAGGGGCAGGGGATGGATCTCTGCATAAATAATGAAGATCTCCATTTTTTTTTCTCTTTCCCGCATTTACAGTAGGGAGGTGCAATCTGTCAGCCTATCAGCAGCGCACACACGGAGCGAACTGCTTTTTTTCACACAAGCAAGGGCATGTGTCATTGGCAGTGTATGTCACATGTCCTTGCCCTATAAGACCCAGCCATTTTCCCCGTCACCACCATTTTCTCACTGCTGCAGCTGCGTGTTAGACGGCACTGCTGTTGCTGTGTGCGCTATACTTTGTGTTAATTTCAAGCCAATTTTCGCACAAATCTACAGATAGCTTGGGAGTAGGGAATAGTTGTGATTGCAGTCCTTTTGAGGACTAGGTTACATCAGTTCCTATCACTTTTTGCCAGGCAGGTCTGTACTAGTGCTGTGCAAGTTTTTTTCACAGCATTTGGCTAAATCTAGCAAAGCAAATCCTTTTTGGCCTCTTGCAGTGTGTGTTAGTCAGTGGAGTAGCCTATCTGTGTTGCAAGCTACACCACCTGTGTATAGAATGCAAATTTTTTTACTGCACTTAGTGAAGGAAAACCTTTTGGGCATAGCATCATTCTATTAGTCCATCTATACTTACCTACACCAGGTTGGAAATTCAAAATAATTTTTATCTGCATCTAGCTCTGAAAAAAATGTTTGGCTTCGGCTTGTAGCAGTGTGTGGGACTTGTTCTATTAGTCCATCTATACTAACCTCCACCAGGTTGCAAATTCAAAATAATTTTTTTCTGCATCTAACCCAGTCAATACTTTTGGGCTAATACCACAGTTTGGCCACTCAGCTCTGCTCGGTTCCCATTCATTGTTTTTTGTGCAAACAACTCCAGAGTTGTCAATTAGTTCAGAGGTCCCCAACCGCCGGTCCGCGGACCAGGACCGGGCCGTTGGGGTTTTTCAGCCGGTCCGCGGGGAGAGGGGGCCCCTCCAGCCTCCAGCAGGGCCGCCATCAGGGCATGACTGCCCTGACTCCAGTATGGGGCCCGGCCGGTAGGAGCCCCCTCGGAGCCCCCCTCTTGTGCTTCTCTCTTGCTTATGGCGGTCTCTGTGAGCTTCTCAGCGACATTCAGCCAGCCAGGTATCCTGCCTGCAGTAGATGGAATGTGGCAATGGAACGCTGGCTGCGCGTGTCATAATAGGCTCTGAGCCTTTATATACCTGCGCACAGCAGCAGCCACCTTCAGTCTGCTGCTGGACAGCCAGCAGCAGCAGGAGAGGTAAGTAATCAGCAGCCCTCCTGCTAAGGGTAGACAGCTGCTCGTTCCACCCCACCCCCCGCCTTAATTGGTTCTCCTCCCTTCCAACGGTGTTGAGGCGGGTGGGAACAGCAGGGGGTGAGGGTGCTGTGTTTAAAGAGGTGGAGTTATGCAGATCTAAAACGCATGGATTGCAGCAGCAGCAAGCCGAAAAGTGCAGGCATGTAAGGGATCTAGAGGTTGACAACATGTCTTCTTAACGGGAGTCCAGGAGCTCATCTCCACAAATGGACTCTTCAGGATCCTTGGGTGGCTCCGTAGTTCGAAACCAATTCTGGTTATCGCTTCTCGGCCTTTTGGCTAAGATCAAGTGTAGTATCTGTTCTTATCAGTTTAATATCTGATACGTCCCCTATCTGGGGACCATATATTAAATGGATTTTTAGAACAGGGAGATGGAAAAAGAGCTTGCTCTGTCCACTCCACGCATTGACCTGGTATTGCAGTATCTCCAGGACCGGTGCACCCCTTCTTTAATGCAGTTTCTAAAATCAGAAAGTATTGAATTCAATGTTTTTTGTTCATTTTGCTTGTTTGTTGGATTTTGGGATGGACTCTTTGGCTTTGCTTTTATTCTCCTCATTGGATTTTTCATGTTCAAAGTTGCAGAAGCCAGATGACAAGCTCATTTTGGTTCAACTTCAGCAACTGTGCATTGCATTGCCATGTAATGTAACGCAATGCTATCTTTCTAGCTCTCCCTCTTTACTTCCTTTTGGATAAACAGACATATTAGGCAAGCATTTTGGAGCTTTCACCTAAATAACTACAGGTGGTGAGATAAGCTGCACAATATAATTGACCTTTCAGTATATTGTTGCACACACACCATCTATTTAGCAAATGCCCTTGTTATCAACAGCAGCCTTTTAAACTCACCTGAGCTAACAGGTATGTGCGCTGGTTACTCTGCTGCGCTTAAAATTTCTTTTTTGGTTTGCTACAATGCCTTTTCTGAAACGTTGTCTCCCTCTGCTGGAACACTGACTTCTTTCAATTAATGCCTGCAGACTATAAAAGAGAACCCAACCCAAAAAGTTTGGTTGATTAGTCTGTGGCATTCTGTTAAACTGTTGCTTATGGCGGTCTCTGTGAGCTTCTCAGCGACATTCAGCCAGCCAGGTATCCTGCCTGCAGTAGATGGAATGTGGCAATGGAACGCTGGCTGCGCGTGTCATAATAGGCTCTGAAACTTTATATACCTGCGCACAGCAGCGGCCACCTTCAGTCTGCTGCTGGACAGCCAGCAGCAGCAGGAGAGGTAAGTAATCAGCAGCCCTCCTGCTAAGGGTAGACAGCTGCTCGTTCCACCCCACCCCCCGCCTTAATTGGTTCTCCTCCCTTCCAACGGTGTTGAGGCGGGTGGGAACAGCAGGGGGTGAGGGTGCTGTGTTTAAAGAGGTGGAGTTATGCAGATCTAAAACGCGTGGATTGCAGCAGCAGCAAGCCGAAAAGTGCAGGCATGTAAGGGATCTAGAGGTTGACAACATGTCTTCTTAACGGGAGTCCAGGAGCTCATCTCCACAAATGGACTCTTCAGGATCCTTGGGTGGCTCCGTAGTTCGAAACCAATTCTGGTTATCGCTTCTCGGCCTTTTGGCTAAGATCAAGTGTAGTATCTGTTCTTATCAGTTTAATATCTGATACGTCCCCTATCTGGGGACCATATATTAAATGGATTTTTAGAACAGGGAGATGGAAAAAGAGCTTGCTCTGTCCACTCCACGCATTGACCTGGTATTGCAGTATCTCCAGGACCGGTGCACCCCTTCTTTAATGCAGTTTCTAAAATCAGAAAGTATTGAATTCAATGTTTTTTGTTCATTTTGCTTGTTTGTCGGATTTTGGGATGGACTCTTTGGCTTTGCTTTTCTTCTCCTCATTGGATTTTTCATGTTCAAAGTTGCAGAAGCCAGATGACAAGCTCATTTTGGTTCAACTTCAGCAACTGTGCATTGCATTGCCATGTAATGTAACGCAATGCTATCTTTCTAGCTCTCCCTCTTTACTTCCTTTTGGATAAACAGACATATTAGGCAAGCATTTTGGAGCTTTCACCTAAATAACTACAGGTGGTGAGATAAGCTGCACAATATAATTGACCTTTCAGTATATTGTTGCACACACACCATCTATTTAGCAAATGCCCTTGTTATCAACAGCAGCCTTTTAAACTCACCTGAGCTAACAGGTATGTGCGCTGGTTACTCTGCTGCGCTTAAAATTTCTTTTTTGGTTTGCTACAATGCCTTTTCTGAAACGTTGTCTCCCTCTGCTGGAACACTGACTTCTTTCAATTAATGCCTGCAGACTATAAAAGAGAACCCAACCCAAAAAGTTTGGTTGATTAGTCTGTGGCATTCTGTTAAACTGTTGCTTATGGCGGTCTCTGTGAGCTTCTCAGCGACATTCAGCCAGCCAGGTATCCTGCCTGCAGTAGATGGAATGTGGCAATGGAACGCTGGCTGCGCGTGTCATAATAGGCTCTGAGACTTTATATACCTGCGCACAGCAGCAGCCACCTTCAGTCTGCTGCTGGACAGCCAGCAGCAGCAGGAGAGGTAAGTAATCAGCAGCCCTCCTGCTAAGGGTAGACAGCTGCTCGTTCCACCCCACCCCCCGCCTTAATTGGTTCTCCTCCCTTCCAACGGTGTTGAGGCGGGTGGGAACAGCAGGGGGTGAGGGTGCTGTGTTTAAAGAGGTGGAGTTATGCAGATCTAAAACGCGTGGATTGCAGCAGCAGCAAGCCGAAAAGTGCAGGCATGTAAGGGATCTAGAGGTTGACAACATGTCTTCTTAACGGGAGTCCAGGAGCTCATCTCCACAAATGGACTCTTCAGGATCCTTTGGTGGCTCCGTAGTTCGAAACCAATTCTGGTTATCGCTTCTCGGCCCTTTGGCACGATCTATCAGGTTTACCTGTGTGGTCTTGCCTGTGAGGTGCTCTTGGTACCCTTTCTCTCGGCCTGGGGGGATCGTTCCTCTTCGGAGGGACTTATCCCCCCTGCTGCTATTGGGAGGAAGGATTAGTCCGGGAGCAACGGGAAGGGATCCCATGAAGGCTTGCGCCTTTCAGAGAGAAGAGTCGGTACGTTCCTGAGTGAAGGATGCCGGCAACGCTCACATATTCATCGGGTGATGCCCGGATGCGGAACACCGTGAGGATTGAAGTTGGAGCAGGATCGAGGACGGAGAAGAACTTGGACTACATCTGCCATAGGATTCTGCTTGGAGTTCTGGAGTTTCGGCGGGAAGACATATTCTGCTTCCAGGACAATGAGTACAAGGGGACTTACACCATCACCTTCAAGAGCCAGGGATGCTGTCAC
Source organism: Phyllobates terribilis (assembly GCF_046119375.1). Lineage (NCBI taxonomy): Eukaryota > Metazoa > Chordata > Amphibia > Anura > Dendrobatidae > Phyllobates > Phyllobates terribilis. The sequence continues at coordinate 540,291 of NW_027363247.1, forward strand.
CAACTCGTACAAAAGGTAAATGAGAAAAACTACTTAGATGAATTGGATGGACTAACCTTTTGTCTCTTGTATGCCTATGACGAGATCCCTATCGTGGTGCATTTCCCGAACCCCTTTGTGGAAGCTGCAGACATCTCGACCTACCTTATCCGTTATTGTGATGATCTGAGATACCTGGGCACTGTGAAGAACGCGGTAGGCTTCTGGTGCGGCAAGAGGAGGTACATGGCCCGTCTAAAGAGGGACCCAAGCGGAGTGGGAGGAATGCTACACCCTCCCTCAACATTTGTGATCGGTAAGAGCAGAGGCTACTTATTTTACCCTGGAATGCCGGTATGTTGCAGGAACTGTGGACAAATGGGTCATACCCAAACGTCCTGCACGGGCAGGAAAGTAGACCGCTGCAATAATTGCAGCTGTTACGGACATTTAATGAAGGACTGTCCCGCTAGGAGGAAATGCAATCTTTGTGGTGAGGCGGGGCACATGTTCCGAGGATGCCCCAACAGGACCAGGACCAGGACTTACGCAGAAGCTGCATCTTCTGCAGCTGAGCCGATGCGCCCGCCGGTCTTCACTGGCGGGCCGGCGTCGGAGGGCGGTTCGAAGGGCGAGAAGGCTGGGATGGAGCAGGGAGCCGGAGGCCCCTCTGGGGCGGCCCCTGCATCGAAGTCCCTTAACGATGGGCGGACCTCGCATGGACCGGAGCGGAGGGGTCCTCCTTCTGGGAGGGTATCCTCCGTGTCGATGGTTCCCGATACCGATCCTGTTGGGCTGGAGGGTGGTGCCCCTGTGTGGTTGGCTACAGGGGACCACGCAGCGATGGCCTCAGGATCTTCCAGGGCAATTAGCCAGCCAGATGAGGGGGCTTTGCTTCTAGGTGGCGAACATCAGGGAATCTGTGTTGGTGATCTTATCCTGATGGACCAGTCTCTCCCCCTGGAGGAGGTGGAGGAAGAGGAGGACTGCACCAGTGACCTAGTGGAGTCTGCCCCGAAAAAGAGACGGAATTTCGAAGCCCCAGCGTCTCCTGGAATGTGGCTGGGAACCGTGACCTACGAGGGGGCAACCGCCGGCTCACAGAATATCGAGTCATTTGGGTCCTCTAGCCCGGATGTCCTGGAGCAATTTGGCATACAGGGCTTTGAGTCAGGTGTCCTCATGGAAGATCCACCACCCTGACCTATGAATGCCCACATTAAGACTTGTCTCACTGAATGTGAGGTCATTAAAGAGCCCAGTTCGTAGGGCTGCTCTATTTAAGTACTTAGAAACCACTGACTTTGACATATGTTTATTACAGGAATGCGGGATACAACATGCACTAAATTATAATGACATCAAGATAGATTGGAGACTGGGGCCCTCCATCTGGTCTGGCTCCAATGACAACAAGTCAGCGGGGGTGGGCTTCCTCTGTCGTGGGAGAAATATTGCTATAAATACTGTCACAGAAATAGTACCAGGCAGAGTGGTTTTAGTGCATTTTAAATTTAATGGTTTTACCCTACGTGTAATGAATGTTTATGCTTCCCCTGATAAGCAAGAGAGAATTAATTTATTTGGGATATTGCCATTGTACTGTACTGGGTCATCTCCCCTGATTGTAGGGGGTGATTTTAATTGTCTTTGTGCTAGTGAACAACGAGCGGGGGGTGACCCTTTACGCAAATTGGATAAGTCATGTCATCTATTGAAAGATTTTATAACTGATTTTAAATTATGCGATGCGTGGAGGTCACTCCTGCCGACGGACCCTGGTTATACGTGGTCCGGAAGAGGGGTGTCCTCCAGGATCGATTTTATTTTCCTATCAGATGATTTTAACCCTGTAAAATGTGTTTTAACATCAAATATATTTTCTGACCATAAGGGCTTGGAGGTGCACCTAGAATACCGGGATGAACAGAGGGTCAACAGGGGCCTCTGGCGTCTAAGTACTTACCTGCTGGAGGACCCTCTGATTCGACAAGACTTTTGTAAAGCCTATCAAGCCTGGCGGCGACAAAAACCTTCTGATGCCCCTATGGTAACCTGGTGGGAAAATTTGAAAAAAAAAAGTCAGAATGTTTTTTATAAAAGCAGGGAGACGTAAAGCTAGAGAGAAAAAAAGATGTTTTAGTGATCTTAACACCAAACTACAAACACTTTTTAAATTCAAAGAGCTAGGGGTGGAGGTGGGAGATGATATTGCTAGCCTAAAAACTGAAATTCAGAACTGCATAGACACAAAGGGGAAAGAGATTATTTTTAACTCTAGAGTTCAGCACTTGGAGGAGGGGGAGAAGTGCTCTCGCTTCTTCTTCAAAAAAGTCATGGATAAAAGAGAAGTGATCACAAATCTAGAGGGTGAAACATCTATGCAGGGAATGTTGAATGCTACTTTTAACTTTTATAAGCATCTTTTTAGTAAAAAGTGTATAGATGAGTCCTTTTTATCTGATGCTCTTAATGATCTCGATTTTAAGTTAAATTTTACAGACCAGGAGTTTTTAGAACGCGATATTGTTTTAGAGGAATTATTTTATGTTTTTAAAAGTTTCTCTAAGGGTAAAGCACCTGGGTGTGACGGACTACCTGTAGAATTTTACCTTACTTTTTGGGACATTTTAAAAGAGGACCTTTTTATGCTTTTTAAAGAAGTTTTTATTTCTGAACAGTTGCCATTTTCGTGGAGGAGAGGAGTGGTGTCTTTGATATATAAAAAAGGTGACCGCAGTACTCTAGCGAATTGGAGACCCATAACTCTCCTAAATGTTGATTACAAGGTACTTGCTAAGGTGGTTGCAGACCGGCTCAGGAGTGTCATTGCCAAACTGATCCGGCCTGAGCAGGTATGTAGTGTACCAGGCAGAAGTATTTCAGAGGTTTTAAACGTATTAAGGGATGTAATTTGGTATTCCAGAGACCGGGGTCAAAATGTAGCTCTTTTAGCCCTAGATATTGAAAAAGCTTTCGATAGAGTCTCTCATAGTTTTCTTTTTAGAGTTTTAAAAAGAATGGGTATCCCTAATAAGCTTTTAAATTGTATTAAGATTTTATATAAAAATTGTTTTAATCAAATTTCTCTTAATGGCTTTTTAACAGATGGAGTTCCCCTTGAGTCCGGAGTGAAGCAGGGATGCCCCTTGTCGCCCATCCTGTTCATCTGCGCCATGGAGCCCCTGCTGAGCGCAATAAGAAAAGACAAAGTAATTAGAGGGGTTCCTGTTCCTGGCGGAGGTGGCAGTGATGTGAGAGTCTTTGGCTACATGGATGACGTGACGGTTGTGTGCGTGGACCCTGCTTCCCTCCGGAGGGCGGTGTTGCGCATTGATTTTTTTTCCCAGGCATCCGGTTTCAAACTTAATTTAAATAAATCTGAATGTCTGACTTTGGGATCCTGGGACACCGCCCAACTCCCGCAGCTCACTATAAAACGAGACAATGTAAAAATTCTTGGAGTTGTTTTTAACGAGGAGAATGTGGGAACTCAAAGCTGGGAGAATGTCATAGAAAAAATGTCAAAGAAAATATCATTTTGGGGTTTGAGGTCCCTAACAATGGAGGGGAAAATTTTAATTATAAAATCAGTGTTGTTACCCCTCATACTGTATATAGCTATGGTGTACCCCCCCTCTGATGTTTTAATTAAAAAAATGACTAGGATGATCTTTATGTTTTTATGGAACTCCAAAATGGAAAAATTAAGGCGAGAAATAATGAGGAAGAATAAAATGAACGGCGGAAGGGATGTCCCCGATTTACATATTTATTTGTATTTAAATTATTTCTGCTTTTGTTTCAAACATTTTAATGGTAATAGTGCGCTAAGTTATTTTTTAAAATATACTTGTGGGATGATTTTTAAAAGATGGTTTAAGTTGTCGTTGAATTCCCCTGTTTTACTATGCCCCCCCAAACACCAAGCAATCTTAGAAAAGACTGTTCGATTTTATAGCCTTGGTGATTTTAAAATGGACATTTTTAAAGACCGCAAGAAGCTTTTATCTTTTCTGAGGAGGAATGAAGATGTGACCCCCATAGTAAATTTCTCAGAAGAGAGGTCGAAGCAAGTTTGGAAGAATGTCTTCGGAAAATTTTTAGCAAATGGACATAAGGACATCGCATGGATGGTGGTCCACCAGTGCCTCCCCACCAGAGAGTTTCAACACAGGAGAGGCCTGGTGGCCAGAGCCAAATGCCCCAGAGACTCATGTGTTAATGATGAAACCACCTTGCACCTTATGTGGAATTGCCCGTTTGCACAGGAACTTTGGCACAAAGTTGGGATTCTTTTAAAATGGACTTGCGGTTTAAGAGATTTTAACCATGAATATGTTTTATATGGCCTTTTTAAATGTCCGACCCCTCAACAGTATTGTATATGTTGGTGTATGATTAACTGTTTTAAAGACGCCCTTTGGAAGGCACGCAATATTTTACTTTTTAAACGTGATGCTATTTCTGTGAAGGATTGTCTTAAAATTGCTTTTAGTCAGATGTATATTTATTACTTGAGGGATGTCAAATGTATTGGGAGGAGGGATGCTAATCGTATATGGGGTTTTTATGGGTGGAATTCTGTGTTTTAATAATGTATTTGTGTTGCTGTTTTTGATTGTAAACCATCTTTTACGCACATAATAAAATATGTTGAAACCTGATCTGTTCTTATCAGTTTAATATCTGATACGTCCCCTATCTGGGGACCATATATTAAATGGATTTTTAGAACAGGGAGATGGAAAAAGAGCTTGCTCTGTCCACTCCACGCATTGACCTGGTATTGCAGTATCTCCAGGACCGGTGCACCCCTTCTTTAATGCAGTTTCTAAAATCAGAAAGAATTGAATTCAATGTTTTTTGTTCATTTTGCTTGTTTGTCGGATTTGGGGATGGACTCTTTGGCTTTGCTTTTCTTCTCCTCATTGGATTTTTCATGTTCAAAGTTGCAGAAGCCAGATTACAAGCTCATTTTGGTTCAACTTCAGCAACTGTGCATTGCATTGCCATGTAATGTGATGCAATGCTATCTTTCTAGCTCTCCCTTTTTACTTCCTTTTGGATAAACAGACATATTAGGCAAGCATTTTGGAGCTTTCACCTAAATAACTACAGGTGGTGAGATAAGCTGCACAATATAATTGACCTTTCAGTATATTGTTGCACACACACCATCTATTTAGCAAATGCCCTTGTTATCAACAGCAGCCTTTTAAACTCACCTGAGCTAACAGGTATGTGCGCTGGTTACTCTGCTGCGCTTAAAATTTCTTTTTTGGTTTGCTACAATGCCTTTTCTGAAACGTTGTCTCCTTCTGCTGGAACACTGACTTCTTTCATTTAATGCCTGCAGACTATAAAAGAGAACCCAACCCAAAAAGTTTGGTTGATTAGTCTGTGGCATTCTGTTAAACTGTTGCTTATGGCGGTCTCTGTGAGCTTCTCAGCGACATTCAGCCAGCCAGGTATCCTGCCTGCAGTAGATGGAATGTGGCAATGGAACGCTGGCTGCGCGTGTCATAATAGGCTCTGAGCCTTTATATACCTGTGCACAGCAGCAGCCACCTTCAGTCTGCTGCTGGACAGCCAGCAGCAGCAGCAGCAGGAGAGGTATGTAATCAGGAGCCCTCCTGCTAAGGGTAGACAGCTGCTCGTTCCACCCCACCCCCCGCCTTAATTGGTTCTCCTCCCTTCCAACGGTGTTGAGGCGGGTGGGAACAGCAGGGGGTGAAGGTGCTGTGTTTAAAGAGGTGGAGTTATGCAGATCTAAAATGCGTGGATTGCAGCAGCAGCAAGCCGAAAAGTGCAGGCATGTAAGGGATCTAGAGGTTGACAACATGTCTTCTTAACGGGAGTCCAGGAGCTCATCTCCACAAATGGACTTTTCAGGATCCTTGGGTGGCTCCGTAGTTTGAAACCAATTCTGGTTATCGCTTCTCGGCCTTTTGGCTAAGATCAAGTGTAGTATCTTTCGAAAAGGCGGTTTTGGATGTTGGCCGCCCTAGTAGATTGATACATTATGCACACTGGGGTTTAGGCGCTTGTTAGTACGCCAGGTGGCTAATATAGTCATCTGGTGGAAAGCATGGCCCCCCAGGATCGACGCCATTGGGCCGGGGAAGATCGAAAGCCCGAAGTGTGAAGTGCCCCAGGAGTGGTGACCCTGGGGTGCCTTAACTCGCTGGGATTGGGAACCCCACTTGAGTTTATGGCACATTTGCACTAGCACTTCAATATTTCTTTCTTCACACACACCCTTATTCCGGGCCTTCTGGCCTTAGGATGGGGAATTTTTCAATTCCCGGTCGAAGGTCCGGGCAGTATTATACTGTGAAACCTTCACTATTTATTTAATTTTTTTTTGTCACTGTGTGTCCACTTTTTCACGTGTGTCCACGTCCTTACTGGGATTTTGTCGGGATGCGGTTCCCTTACGGGTTCCTCTCTTGGCAGGTCTAGGGGGGGAGTGTGTGGCCATCAGGTTCCGCTCCCCCCTGAACCCCACTGGCTCTCCTCTTTCGGGAGGAGAGCGTTGTTGGCTCCCCTCTTCCGGGAGGGGAGCACAGTCTTTGGCTCCCAGTGCCTTGCTCGGGTGAGAACTCGGGCAGGTATTGGGGGTAAGATTGGGTCGCCTCTGGCTCCGGCTGGAGGTGGCTATTTGTCCCTGTTCCTCGCTGTGGCCTTCTGGCTCGGAGGGACGGGGAATGGTTTGGGGGACCCTTCTCCTTTTGGAGAGGGTTTCAAGAAGACCAGCATCCTAGTGCACTTTTTTTTGTGGCACTTGTCACTTTTTTAAGCGCACTCGGGTTTTGTACACGAATTCGGGCTTTCGACAAAAAAAAAAAAAATCTGTTCTTATCAGTTTAATATCTGATACGTCCCCTATCTGGGGACCATATATTAAATGGATTTTTAGAACAGGGAGATGGAAAAAGAGCTTGCTCTGTCCACTCCACGCATTGACCTGGTATTGCAGTATCTCCAGGACTGGTGCACCCCTTCTTTAATGCAGTTTCTAAAATCAGAAAGAATTGAATTCAATGTTTTTTGTTCATTTTGCTTGTTTGTCGGATTTTGGGATGGACTCTTTGGCTTTGCTTTTCTTCTCCTCATTGGATTTTTCATGTTCAAAGTTGCAGAAGCCAGATTACAAGCTCATTTTGGTTCAACTTCAGCAACTGTGCATTGCATTGCCATGTAATGTGATGCAATGCTATCTTTCTAGCTCTCCCTTTTTACTTCCTTTTGGATAAACAGACATATTAGGCAAGCATTTTGGAGCTTTCACCTAAATAACTACAGGTGGTGAGATAAGCTGCACAATATAATTGACCTTTCAGTATATTGTTGCACACACACCATCTATTTAGCAAATGCCCTTGTTATCAACAGCAGCCTTTTAAACTCACCTGAGCTAACAGGTATGTGCGCTGGTTACTCTGCTGCGCTTAAAATTTCTTTTTTGGTTTGCTACAATGCCTTTTCTGAAACGTTGTCTCCTTCTGCTGGAACACTGACTTCTTTCATTTAATGCCTGCAGACTATAAAAGAGAACCCAACCCAAAAAGTTTGGTTGATTAGTCTGTGGCATTCTGTTAAACTGTTGCTTATGGCGGTCTCTGTGAGCTTCTCAGCGACATTCAGCCAGCCAGGTATCCTGCCTGCAGTAGATGGAATGTGGCAATGGAACGCTGGCTGCGCGTGTCATAATAGGCTCTGAGCCTTTATATACCTGTGCACAGCAGCAGCCACCTTCAGTCTGCTGCTGGACAGCCAGCAGCAGCAGGAGAGGTATGTAATCAGGAGCCCTCCTGCTAAGGGTAGACAGCTGCTCGTTCCACCCCACCCCCCACCTTAATTGGTTCTCCTCCCTTCCAACGGTGTTGAGGCGGGTGGGAACAGCAGGGGGTGAAGGTGCTGTGTTTAAAGAGGTGGAGTTATGCAGATCTAAAACGCGTGGATTGCAGCAGCAGCAAGCCGAAAAGTGCAGGCATGTAAGGGATCTAGAGGTTGACAACATGTCTTCTTAACGGGAGTCCAGGAGCTCATCTCCACAAATGGACTTTTCAGGATCCTTGGGTGGCTCCGTAGTTTGAAACCAATTCTGGTTATCGCTTCTCGGCCTTTTGGCTAAGATCAAGTGTTGTATCTGTTCTTATCAGTTTAATATCTGATACGTCCCCTATCTGGGGACCATATATTAAATGGATTTTTAGAACAGGGAGATGGAAAAAGAGCTTGCTCTGTCCACTCCACGCATTGACCTGGTATTGCAGTATCTCCAGGACCGGTGCACCCCTTCTGTAATGCAGTTTCTAAAATCAGAAAGAATTGAATTCAATGTTTTTTGTTCATTTTGCTTGTTTGTCGGATTTTGGGATGGACTCTTTGGCTTTGCTTTTCTTCTCCTCATTGGATTTTTCATGTTCAAAGTTGCAGAAGCCAGATTACAAGCTCATTTTGGTTCAACTTCAGCAACTGTGCATTGCATTGCCATGTAATGTGATGCAATGCTATCTTTCTAGCTCTCCCTTTTTACTTCCTTTTGGATAAACAGACATATTAGGCAAGCATTTTGGAGCTTTCACCTAAATAACTACAGGTGGTGAGATAAGCTGCACAATATAATTGACCTTTCAGTATATTGTTGCACACACACCATCTATTTAGCAAATGCCCTTGTTATCAACAGCAGCCTTTTAAACTCACCTGAGCTAACAGGTATGTGCGCTGGTTACTCTGCTGCGCTTAAAATTTCTTTTTTGGTTTGCTACAATGCCTTTTCTGAAACGTTGTCTCCTTCTGCTGGAACACTGACTTCTTTCATTTAATGCCTGCAGACTATAAAAGAGAACCCAACCCAAAAAGTTTGGTTGATTAGTCTGTGGCATTCTGTTAAACTGTTGCTTATGGCGGTCTCTGTGAGCTTCTCAGCGACATTCAGCCAGCCAGGTATCCTGCCTGCAGTAGATGGAATGTGGCAATGGAACGCTGGCTGCGCGTGTCATAATAGGCTCTGAGCCTTTATATACCTGTGCACAGCAGCAGCCACCTTCAGTCTGCTGCTGGACAGCCAGCAGCAGCAGCAGCAGGAGAGGTATGTAATCAGGAGCCCTCCTGCTAAGGGTAGACAGCTGCTCGTTCCACCCCACCCCCCGCCTTAATTGGTTCTCCTCCCTTCCAACGGTGTTGAGGCGGGTGGGAACAGCAGGGGGTGAAGGTGCTGTGTTTAAAGAGGTGGAGTTATGCAGATCTAAAACGCGTGGATTGCAGCAGCAGCAAGCCGAAAAGTGCAGGCATGTAAGGGATCTAGAGGTTGACAACATGTCTTCTTAACGGGAGTCCAGGAGCTCATCTCCACAAATGGACTTTTCAGGATCCTTGGGTGGCTCCGTAGTTTGAAACCAATTCTGGTTATCGCTTCTCGGCCTTTTGGCTAAGATCAAGTGTAGTATCTGTTCTTATCAGTTTAATATCTGATACGTCCCCTATCTGGGGACCATATATTAAATGGATTTTTAGAACAGGGAGATGGAAAAAGAGCTTGCTCTGTCCACTCCACGCATTGACCTGGTATTGCAGTATCTCCAGGACCGGTGCACCCCTTCTTTAATGCAGTTTCTAAAATCAGAAAGAATTGAATTCAATGTTTTTTGTTCATTTTGCTTGTTTGTCGGATTTTGGGATGGACTCTTTGGCTTTGCTTTTCTTCTCCTCATTGGATTTTTCATGTTCAAAGTTGCAGAAGCCAGATTACAAGCTCATTTTGGTTCAACTTCAGCAACTGTGCATTCCATTGCCATGTAATGTGATGCAATGCTATCTTTCTAGCTCTCCCTTTTTACTTCCTTTTGGATAAACAGACATATTAGGCAAGCATTTTGGAGCTTTCACCTAAATAACTACAGGTGGTGAGATAAGCTGCACAATATAATTGACCTTTCAGTATATTGTTGCACACACACCATCTATTTAGCAAATACCCTTGTTATCAACAGCAGCCTTTTAAACTCACCTGAGCTAACAGGTATGTGCGCTGGTTACTCTGCTGCGCTTAAAATTTCTTTTTTGGTTTGCTACAATGCCTTTTCTGAAACGTTGTCTCCTTCTGCTGGAACACTGACTTCTTTCATTTAATGCCTGCAGACTATAAAAGAGAACCCAACCCAAAAAGTTTGGTTGATTAGTCTGTGGCATTCTGTTAAACTGTTGCTTATGGCGGTCTCTGTGAGCTTCTCAGCGACATTCAGCCAGCCAGGTATCCTGCCTGCAGTAGATGGAATGTGGCAATGGAACGCTGGCTGCGCGTGTCATAATAGGCTCTGAGCCTTTATATACCTGTGCACAGCAGCAGCCACCTTCAGTCTGCTGCTGGACAGCCAGCAGCAGCAGCAGCAGGAGAGGTATGTAATCAGGAGCCCTCCTGCTAAGGGTAGACAGCTGCTCGTTCCACCCCACCCCCCGCCTTAATTGGTTCTCCTCCCTTCCAACGGTGTTGAGGCGGGTGGGAACAGCAGGGGGTGAAGGTGCTGTGTTTAAAGAGGTGGAGTTATGCAGATCTAAAACGCGTGGATTGCAGCAGCAGCAAGCCGAAAAGTGCAGGCATGTAAGGGATCTAGAGGTTGACAACATGTCTTCTTAACGGGAGTCCAGGAGCTCATCTCCACAAATGGACTTTTCAGGATCCTTGGGTGGCTCCGTAGTTTGAAACCAATTCTGGTTATCGCTTCTCGGCCTTTTGGCTAAGATCAAGTGTAGTATCTGTTCTTATCAGTTTAATATCTGATACGTCCCCTATCTGGGGACCATATATTAAATGGATTTTTAGAACAGGGAGATGGAAAAAGAGCTTGCTCTGTCCACTCCACGCATTGACCTGGTATTGCAGTATCTCCAGGACCGGTGCACCCCTTCTTTAATGCAGTTTCTAAAATCAGAAAGAATTGAATTCAATGTTTTTTGTTCATTTTGCTTGTTTGTCGGATTTTGGGATGGACTCTTTGGCTTTGCTTTTCTTCTCCTCATTGGATTTTTCATGTTCAAAGTTGCAGAAGCCAGATTACAAGCTCATTTTGGTTCAACTTCAGCAACTGTGCATTGCATTGCCATGTAATGTGATGCAATGCTATCTTTCTAGCTCTCCCTTTTTACTTCCTTTTGGATAAACAGACATATTAGGCAAGCATTTTGGAGCTTTCACCTAAATAACTACAGGTGGTGAGATAAGCTGCACAATATAATTGACCTTTCAGTATATTGTTGCACACACACCATCTATTTAGCAAATGCCCTTGTTATCAACAGCAGCCTTTTAAACTCACCTGAGCTAACAGGTATGTGCGCTGGTTACTCTGCTGCGCTTAAAATTTCTTTTTTGGTTTGCTACAATGCCTTTTCTGAAACGTTGTCTCCTTCTGCTGGAACACTGACTTCTTTCATTTAATGCCTGCAGACTATAAAAGAGAACCCAACCCAAAAAGTTTGGTTGATTAGTCTGTGGCATTCTGTTAAACTGTTGCTTATGGCGGTCTCTGTGAGCTTCTCAGCGACATTCAGCCAGCCAGGTATCCTGCCTGCAGTAGATGGAATGTGGCAATGGAACGCTGGCTGCGCGTGTCATAATAGGCTCTGAGCCTTTATATACCTGTGCACAGCAGCAGCCACCTTCAGTCTGCTGCTGGACAGCCAGCAGCAGCAGCAGCAGGAGAGGTATGTAATCAGGAGCCCTCCTGCTAAGGGTAGACAGCTGCTCGTTCCACCCCACCCCCCGCCTTAATTGGTTCTCCTCCCTTCCAACGGTGTTGAGGCGGGTGGGAACAGCAGGGGGTGAAGGTGCTGTGTTTAAAGAGGTGGAGTTATGCAGATCTAAAACGCGTGGATTGCAGCAGCAGCAAGCCGAAAAGTGCAGGCATGTAAGGGATCTAGAGGTTGACAACATGTCTTCTTAACGGGAGTCCAGGAGCTCATCTCCACAAATGGACTTTTCAGGATCCTTGGGTGGCTCCGTAGTTTGAAACCAATTCTGGTTATCGCTTCTCGGCCTTTTGGCTAAGATCAAGTGTAGTATCTGTTCTTATCAGTTTAATATCTGATACGTCCCCTATCTGGGGACCATATATTAAATGGATTTTTAGAACAGGGAGATGGAAAAAGAGCTTGCTCTGTCCACTCCACGCATTGACCTGGTATTGCAGTATCTCCAGGACCGGTGCACCCCTTCTTTAATGCAGTTTCTAAAATCAGAAAGAATTGAATTCAATGTTTTTTGTTCATTTTGCTTGTTTGTCGGATTTTGGGATGGACTCTTTGGCTTTGCTTTTCTTCTCCTCATTGGATTTTTCATGTTCAAAGTTGCAGAAGCCAGATTACAAGCTCATTTTGGTTCAACTTCAGCAACTGTGCATTGCATTGCCATGTAATGTGATGCAATGCTATCTTTCTAGCTCTCCCTTTTTACTTCCTTTTGGATAAACAGACATATTAGGCAAGCATTTTGGAGCTTTCACCTAAATAACTACAGGTGGTGAGATAAGCTGCACAATATAATTGACCTTTCAGTATATTGTTGCACACACACCATCTATTTAGCAAATGCCCTTGTTATCAACAGCAGCCTTTTAAACTCACCTGAGCTAACAGGTATGTGCGCTGGTTACTCTGCTGCGCTTAAAATTTCTTTTTTGGTTTGCTACAATGCCTTTTCTGAAACGTTGTCTCCTTCTGCTGGAACACTGACTTCTTTCATTTAATGCCTGCAGACTATAAAAGAGAACCCAACCCAAAAAGTTTGGTTGATTAGTCTGTGGCATTCTGTTAAACTGTTGCTTATGGCGGTCTCTGTGAGCTTCTCAGCGACATTCAGCCAGCCAGGTATCCTGCCTGCAGTAGATGGAATGTGGCAATGGAACGCTGGCTGCGCGTGTCATAATAGGCTCTGAGCCTTTATATACCTGTGCACAGCAGCAGCCACCTTCAGTCTGCTGCTGGACAGCCAGCAGCAGCAGCAGCAGGAGAGGTATGTAATCAGGAGCCCTCCTGCTAAGGGTAGACAGCTGCTCGTTCCACCCCACCCCCCGCCTTAATTGGTTCTCCTCCCTTCCAACGGTGTTGAGGCGGGTGGGAACAGCAGGGGGTGAAGGTGCTGTGTTTAAAGAGGTGGAGTTATGCAGATCTAAAACGCGTGGATTGCAGCAGCAGCAAGCCGAAAAGTGCAGGCATGTAAGGGATCTAGAGGTTGACAACATGTCTTCTTAACGGGAGTCCAGGAGCTCATCTCCACAAATGGACTTTTCAGGATCCTTGGGTGGCTCCGTAGTTTGAAACCAATTCTGGTTATCGCTTCTCGGCCTTTTGGCTAAGATCAAGTGTAGTATCTGTTCTTATCAGTTTAATATCTGATACGTCCCCTATCTGGGGACCATATATTAAATGGATTTTTAGAACAGGGAGATGGAAAAAGAGCTTGCTCTGTCCACTCCACGCATTGACCTGGTATTGCAGTATCTCCAGGACCGGTGCACCCCTTCTTTAATGCAGTTTCTAAAATCAGAAAGAATTGAATTCAATGTTTTTTGTTCATTTTGCTTGTTTGTCGGATTTTGGGATGGACTCTTTGGCTTTGCTTTTCTTCTCCTCATTGGATTTTTCATGTTCAAAGTTGCAGAAGCCAGATTACAAGCTCATTTTGGTTCAACTTCAGCAACTGTGCATTGCATTGCCATGTAATGTGATGCATTGCTATCTTTCTAGCTCTCCCTTTTTACTTCCTTTTGGATAAACAGACATATTAGGCAAGCATTTTGGAGCTTTCACCTAAATAACTACAGGTGGTGAGATAAGCTGCACAATATAATTGACCTTTCAGTATATTGTTGCACACACACCATCTATTTAGCAAATGCCCTTGTTATCAACAGCAGCCTTTTAAACTCACCTGAGCTAACAGGTATGTGCGCTGGTTACTCTGCTGCGCTTAAAATTTCTTTTTTGGTTTGCTACAATGCCTTTTCTGAAACGTTGTCTCCTTCTGCTGGAACACTGACTTCTTTCATTTAATGCCTGCAGACTATAAAAGAGAACCCAACCCAAAAAGTTTGGTTGATTAGTCTGTGGCATTCTGTTAAACTGTTGCTTATGGCGGTCTCTGTGAGCTTCTCAGCGACATTCAGCCAGCCAGGTATCCTGCCTGCAGTAGATGGAATGTGGCAATGGAACGCTGGCTGCGCGTGTCATAATAGGCTCTGAGCCTTTATATACCTGTGCACAGCAGCAGCCACCTTCAGTCTGCTGCTGGACAGCCAGCAGCAGCAGCAGCAGGAGAGGTATGTAATCAGGAGCCCTCCTGCTAAGGGTAGACAGCTGCTCTTTCCACCCCACCCCCCGCCTTAATTGGTTCTCCTCCCTTCCAACGGTGTTGAGGCGGGTGGGAACAGCAGGGGGTGAAGGTGCTGTGTTTAAAGAGGTGGAGTTATGCAGATCTAAAACGCGTGGATTGCAGCAGCAGCAAGCCGAAAAGTGCAGGCATGTAAGGGATCTAGAGGTTGACAACATGTCTTCTTAACGGGAGTCCAGGAGCTCATCTCCACAAATGGACTTTTCAGGATCCTTGGGTGGCTCCGTAGTTTGAAACCAATTCTGGTTATCGCTTCTCGGCCTTTTGGCTAAGATCAAGTGTAGTATCTTTCGAAAAGGCGGTTTTGGATGTTGGCCGCCCTAGTAGATTGATACATTATGCACACTGGGGTTTAAGCGCTTGTTAGTACGCCAGGTGGCTAATATAGTCATCTGGTGGAAAGCATGGCCCCCCAGGATCGACGCCATTGGGCCGGGGAAGATCGAAAGCCCGAAGTGTGAAGTGCCCCAGGAGTGGTGACCCTGGGGTGCCTTAACTCACTGGGATTGGGAACCCCACTTGAGTTTATGGCACATTTGCACAAGCACTTCAAATTTTCTTTCTTCGCACACACCCTTATTCCGGGCCTTCTGGCCTTAGGATGGGGAATTTTTCAATTCCCGGTCGAAGGTCCGGGCAGTATTATACTGTGAAACCTTCACTATTTATTTAATTTCTTTGTCACTGTGTGTCCACTTATTCACGTGTGTCACGTCCTACTAGGATTTTGTCGGGATGCGGTTCCCTTACGGGTTCCTCTCTTGGCAGGTCTAGGGGGGGAGTGTGTGGCCATCAGGTTCCGCTCCCCCCTGAACCCCCCTGGCTCTCCTCTTTCGGGAGGAGAGCGTTGTTGGCTCCCCTCTTCCGGTAGGGGAGCACAGTCTTTAGCTCCCAGTGCCTTGCTCGGGTGAGAACTCGGGCAGGTGCTGGGGGTAAGATTGGGTCGCCTCTGGCTTCGGCTGGAGGTGGCTTTTTGTCCCTGTTCCTCGCTGTGGCCTTTTGGCTCGGAGGGACGGGGAATGGTTTGGGGGACCCTTCTCCTTTTGGAGAGGGTTTCAAGAAGACCAGCATCCTAGTGCACTTTTTTTGTGGCACTTGTCACTTTTTTAAGCGCACTCGGGTTTTGTACACGAATTCGGGCTTTCAAAAAAAAAAAAAAAAAAAAAATCTGTTCTTATCAGTTTAATATCTGATACGTCCCCTATCTGGGGACCATATATTAAATGGATTTTTAGAACAGGGAGATGGAAAAAGAGCTTGCTCTGTCCACTCCACGCATTGACCTGGTATTGCAGTATCTCCAGGACCGGTGCACCCCTTCTTTAATGCAGTTTCTAAAATCAGAAAGAATTGAATTCAATGTTTTTTGTTTATTTTGCTTGTTTGTCGGATTTTGGGATGGACTCTTTGGCTTTGCTTTTCTTCTCCTCATTGGATTTTTCATGTTCAAAGTTGCAGAAGCCAGATTACAAGCTCATTTTGGTTCAACTTCAGCAACTGTGCATTGCATTGCCATGTAATGTGATGCAATGCTATCTTTCTAGCTCTCCCTTTTTACTTCCTTTTGGATAAACAGACATATTAGGCAAGCATTTTGGAGCTTTCACCTAAATAACTACAGGTGGTGAGATAAGCTGCACAATATAATTGACCTTTCAGTATATTGTTGCACACACACCATCTATTTAGCAAATGCCCTTGTTATCAACAGCAGCCTTTTAAACTCACCTGAGCTAACAGGTATGTGCGCTGGTTACTCTGCTACGCTTAAAATTTCTTTTTTGGTTTGCTACAATGCCTTTTCTGAAACGTTGTCTCCTTCTGCTGGAACACTGACTTCTTTCATTTAATGCCTGCAGACTATAAAAGAGAACCCAACCCAAAAAGTTTGGTTGATTAGTCTGTGGCATTCTGTTAAGCTGTTGCTTATGGCGGTCTCTGTGAGCTTCTCAGCGACATTCAGCCAGCCAGGTATCCTGCCTGCAGTAGATGGAATGTGGCAATGGAACGCTGGCTGCGCGTGTCATAATAGGCTCTGAGCCTTTATATACCTGTGCACAGCAGCAGCCACCTTCAGTCTGCTGCTGGACAGCCAGCAGCAGCAGCAGCAGGAGAGGTATGTAATCAGGAGCCCTCCTGCTAAGGGTAGACAGCTGCTCGTTCCACCCCACCCCCCGCCTTAATTGGTTCTCCTCCCTTCCAACGGTGTTGAGGCGGGTGGGAACAGCAGGGGGTGAAGGTGCTGTGTTTAAAGAGGTGGAGTTATGCAGATCTAAAACGCGTGGATTGCAGCAGCAGCAAGCCGAAAAGTGCAGGCATGTAAGGGATCTAGAGGTTGACAACATGTCTTCTTAACGGGAGTCCAGGAGCTCATCTCCACAAATGGACTTTTCAGGATCCTTGGGTGGCTCCGTAGTTTGAAACCAATTCTGGTTATCGCTTCTCGGCCTTTTGGCTAAGATCAAGTGTAGTATCTGTTCTTATCAGTTTAATATCTGATACGTCCCCTATCTGGGGACCATATATTAAATGGATGTTTAGAACAGGGAGATGGAAAAAGAGCTTGCTCTGTCCACTCCACGCATTGACCTGGTATTGCAGTATCTCCAGGACCGGTGCACCCCTTCTTTAATGCAGTTTCTAAAATCAGAAAGAATTGAATTCAATGTTTTTTGTTCATTTTGCTTGTTTGTCGGATTTTGGGATGGACTCTTTGGCTTTGCTTTTCTTCTCCTCATTGGATTTCTCATGTTCAAAGTTGCAGAAGCCAGATTACAAGCTCATTTTGGTTCAACTTCAGCAACTGTGCATTGCATTGCCATGTAATGTGATGCAATGCTATCTTTCTAGCTCTCCCTTTTTACTTCCTTTTGGATAAACAGACATATTAGGCAAGCATTTTGGAGCTTTCACCTAAATAACTACAGGTGGTGAGATAAGCTGCACAATATAATTGACCTTTCAGTATATTGTTGCACACACACCATCTATTTAGCAAATGCCCTTGTTATCAACAGCAGCCTTTTAAACTCACCTGAGCTAACAGGTATGTGCGCTGGTTACTCTGCTGCGCTTAAAATTTCTTTTTTGGTTTGCTACAATGCCTTTTCTGAAACGTCTCCTTCTGCTGGAACACTGACTTCTTTCATTTAATGCCTGCAAACTATAAAAGAGAACCCAACCCAAAAAGTTTGGTTGATTAGTCTGTGGCATTCTGTTAAACTGTTGCTTATGGCGGTCTCTGTGAGCTTCTCAGCGACATTCAGCCAGCCAGGTATCCTGCGTGCAGTAGATGGAATGTGGCAATGGAACGCTGGCTGCGCGTGTCATAATAGGCTCTGAGCCTTTATATACCTGTGCACAGCAGCAGCCACCTTCAGTCTGCTGCTGGACAGCCAGCAGCAGCAGCAGCAGGAGAGGTATGTAATCAGGAGCCCTCCTGCTAAGGGTAGACAGCTGCTCGTTCCACCCCACCCCCCGCCTTAATTGGTTCTCCTCCCTTCCAACGGTGTTGAGGCGGGTGGGAACAGCAGGGGGTGAAGGTGCTGTGTTTAAAGAGGTGGAGTTATGCAGATCTAAAACGCGTGGATTGCAGCAGCAGCAAGCCGAAAAGTGCAGGCATGTAAGGGATCTAGAGGTTGACAACATGTCTTCTTAACGGGAGTCCAGGAGCTCATCTCCACAAATGGACTTTTCAGGATCCTTGGGTGGCTCCGTAGTTTGAAACCAATTCTGGTTATCGCTTCTCGGCCTTTTGGCTAAGATCAAGTGTAGTATCTGTTCTTATCAGTTTAATATCTGATACGTCCCCTATCTGGGGACCATATATTAAATGGATTTTTAGAACAGGGAGATGGAAAAAGAGCTTGCTCTGTCCACTCCACGCATTGACCTGGTATTGCAGTATCTCCAGGACCGGTGCACCCCTTCTTTAATGCAGTTTCTAAAATCAGAAAGAATTGAATTCAATGTTTTTTGTTCATTTTGCTTGTTTGTCGGATTTTGGGATGGACTCTTTGGCTTTGCTTTTCTTCTCCTCATTGGATTTTTCATGTTCAAAGTTGCAGAAGCCAGATTACAAGCTCATTTTGGTTCAACTTCAGCAACTGTGCATTGCATTGCCATGTAATGTGATGCAATGCTATCTTTCTAGCTCTCCCTTTTTACTTCCTTTTGGATAAACAGACATATTAGGCAAGCATTTTGGAGCTTTCACCTAAATAACTACAGGTGGTGAGATAAGCTGCACAATATAATTGACCTTTCAGTATATTGTTGCACACACACCATCTATTTAGCAAATGCCCTTGTTATCAACAGCAGCCTTTTAAACTCACCTGAGCTAACAGGTATGTGCGCTGGTTACTCTGCTGCGCTTAAAATTTCTTTTTTGGTTTGCTACAATGCCTTTTCTGAAACGTTGTCTCCTTCTGCTGGAACACTGACTTCTTTCATTTAATGCCTGCAGACTATAAAAGAGAACCCAACCCAAAAAGTTTGGTTGATTAGTCTGTGGCATTCTGTTAAACTGTTGCTTATGGCGGTCTCTGTGAGCTTCTCAGCGACATTCAGCCAGCCAGGTATCCTGCCTGCAGTAGATGGAATGTGGCAATGGAACGCTGGCTGCGCGTGTCATAATAGGCTCTGAGCCTTTATATACCTGTGCACAGCAGCAGCCAAATTCAGTCTGCTGCTGGACAGCCAGCAGCAGCAGCAGCAGGAGAGGTATGTAATCAGGAGCCCTCCTGCTAAGGGTAGACAGCTGCTCGTTCCACCCCACCCCCCGCCTTAATTGGTTCTCCTCCCTTCCAACGGTGTTGAGGCGGGTGGGAACAGCAGGGGGTGAAGGTGCTGTGTTTAAAGAGGTGGAGTTATGCAGATCTAAAACGCGTGGATTGCAGCAGCAGCAAGCCGAAAAGTGCAGGCATGTAAGGGATCTAGAGGTTGACAACATGTCTTCTTAACGGGAGTCCAGGAGCTCATCTCCACAAATGGACTTTTCAGGATCCTTGGGTGGCTCCGTAGTTTGAAACCAATTCTGGTTATCGCTTCTCGGCCTTTTGGCTAAGATCAAGTGTAGTATCTTTTGAAAAGGCAGTTTTGTCCTTGGGCTGCCCTAGTAAATTGATGCATATTACACACTGGTTTGGTGCACTTGTTAGTACGCCAGGTGGCTCATAGAGTTATCTGATGGAAAACATGGCCCTCCAGGATTGAAGTCACTAGGCTGGGTAAGTGTGAGGGCTTTGGAGCAATGTGCCCCAGGAGTAGGCGCCCTGGTGGGAGTCCAAGCTTACTGGGACTGGGAACCCCAGAAAGACTTGGCTTCGTAGCACGCCGCACCTTTGCCAATCATACTTTCTGAGCAACCCCCCCTATTCCTGGCCTCCGGGCTAGGAAGGGGAATTTTTATAAACCCGGTCGGAGGTCCGGTCAGCTTTGGGCTGAGAAACCAACACAGGCTCCAGCTCCACTAGGGTGGCAGCCTAGATGGAAGCTGGGAGCACGAAAACGGCTCTTCTCCGGCTTCGGCTAGGGAGAGCATCGGAGATCCCTGACCCTCGCTGTGGCCTTCTGGCTCGGAGGGATGGGGATGGTTTATTGGGGACCCTCTCCTCCGGAAGGGTCCACATGAATCCTCGCCTCGTGCGCTGTTTTGGTGTGACTTCGGTCACATTTTTCAGTGCCTTGGATGCAGCTTCAATCAAAAAAAAATCTGTTCTTATCAGTTTAATATCTGATACGTCCCCTATCTGGGGACCATATATTAAATGGATTTTTAGAACAGGGAGATGGAAAAAGAGCTTGCTCTGTCCACTCCACGCATTGACCTGGTATTGCAGTATCTCCAGGACCGGTGCACCCCTTCTTTAATGCAGTTTCTAAAATCAGAAAGAATTGAATTCAATGTTTTTTGTTCATTTTGCTTGTTTGTCGGATTTTGGGATGGACTCTTTGGCTTTGCTTTTCTTCTCCTCATTGGATTTTTCATGTTCAAAGTTGCAGAAGCCAGATTACAAGCTCATTTTGGTTCAACTTCAGCAACTGTGCATTGCATTGCCATGTAATGTGATGCAATGCTATCTTTCTAGCTCTCCCTTTTTACTTCCTTTTGGATAAACAGACATATTAGGCAAGCATTTTGGAGCTTTCACCTAAATAACTACAGGTGGTGAGATAAGCTGCACAATATAATTGACCTTTCAGTATATTGTTGCACACACACCATCTATTTAGCAAATGCCCTTGTTATCAACAGCAGCCTTTTAAACTCACCTGAGCTAACAGGTATGTGCGCTGGTTACTCTGCTGCGCTTAAAATTTCTTTTTTGGTTTGCTACAATGCCTTTTCTGAAACGTTGTCTCCTTCTGCTGGAACACTGACTTCTTTCATTTAATGCCTGCAGACTATAAAAGAGAACCCAACCCAAAAAGTTTGGTTGATTAGTCTGTGGCATTCTGTTAAACTGTTGCTTATGGCGGTCTCTGTGAGCTTCTCAGCGACATTCAGCCAGCCAGGTATCCTGCCTGCAGTAGATGGAATGTGGCAATGGAACGCTGGCTGCGCGTGTCATAATAGGCTCTGAGCCTTTATATACCTGTGCACAGCAGCAGCCACCTTCAGTCTGCTGCTGGACAGCCAGCAGCAGCAGCAGCAGGAGAGGTATGTAATCAGGAGCCCTCCTGCTAAGGGTAGACAGCTGCTCGTTCCACCCCACCCCCCACCTTAATTGGTTCTCCTCCCTTCCAACAGTGTTGAGGCGGGTGGGAACAGCAGGGGGTGAAGGTGCTGTGTTTAAAGAGGTGGAGTTATGCAGATCTAAAACGCGTGGATTGCAGCAGCAGCAAGCCGAAAAGTGCAGGCATGTAAGGGATCTAGAGGTTGACAACATGTCTTCTTAACGGGAGTCCAGGAGCTCATCTCCACAAATGGACTTTTCAGGATCCTTGGGTGGCTCCGTAGTTTGAAACCAATTCTGGTTATCGCTTCTCGGCCTTTTGGCTAAGATCAAGTGTAGTATCTGTTCTTATCAGTTTAATATCTGATACGTCCCCTATCTGGGGACCATATATTAAATGGATTTTTAGAACAGGGAGATGGAAAAAGAGCTTGCTCTGTCCACTCCACGCATTGACCTGGTATTGCAGTATCTCCAGGACCGGTGCACCCCTTCTTTAATGCAGTTTCTAAAATCAGAAAGAATTGAATTCAATGTTTTTTGTTCATTTTGCTTGTTTGTCGGATTTTGGGATGGACTCTTTGGCTTTGCTTTTCTTCTCCTCATTGGATTTTTCATGTTCAAAGTTGCAGAAGCCAGATTACAAGCTCATTTTGGTTCAACTTCAGCAACTGTGCATTGCATTGCCATGTAATGTGATGCAATGCTATCTTTCTAGCTCTCCCTTTTTACTTCCTTTTGGATAAACAGACATATTAGGCAAGCATTTTGGAGCTTTCACCTAAATAACTACAGGTGGTGAGATAAGCTGCACAATATAATTGACCTTTCAGTATATTGTTGCACACACACCATCTATTTAGCAAATGCCCTTGTTATCAACAGCAGCCTTTTAAACTCACCTGAGCTAACAGGTATGTGCGCTGGTTACTCTGCTGCGCTTAAAATTTCTTTTTTGGTTTGCTACAATGCCTTTTCTGAAACGTTGTCTCCTTCTGCTGGAACACTGACTTCTTTCATTTAATGCCTGCAGACTATAAAAGAGAACCCAACCCAAAAAGTTTGGTTGATTAGTCTGTGGCATTCTGTTAAACTGTTGCTTATGGCGGTCTCTGTGAGCTTCTCAGCGACATTCAGCCAGCCAGGTATCCTGCCTGCAGTAGATGGAATGTGGCAATGGAACGCTGGCTGCGCGTGTCATAATAGGCTCTGAGCCTTTATATACCTGTGCACAGCAGCAGCCACCTTCAGTCTGCTGCTGGACAGCCAGCAGCAGCAGCAGCAGGAGAGGTATGTAATCAGGAGCCCTCCTGCTAAGGGTAGACAGCTGCTCGTTCCACCCCACCCCCCGCCTTAATTGGTTCTCCTCCCTTCCAACGGTGTTGAGGCGGGTGGGAACAGCAGGGGGTGAAGGTGCTGTGTTTAAAGAGGTGGAGTTATGCAGATCTAAAACGCGTGGATTGCAGCAGCAGCAAGCCGAAAAGTGCAGGCATGTAAGGGATCTAGAGGTTGACAACATGTCTTCTTAACGGGAGTCCAGGAGCTCATCTCCACAAATGGACTTTTCAGGATCCTTGGGTGGCTCCGTAGTTTGAAACCAATTCTGGTTATCGCTTCTCGGCCTTTTGGCTAAGATCAAGTGTAGTATCTGTTCTTATCAGTTTAATATCTGATACGTCCCCTATCTGGGGACCATATATTAAATGGATTTTTAGAACAGGGAGATGGAAAAAGAGCTTGCTCTGTCCACTCCACGCATTGACCTGGTATTGCAGTATCTCCAGGACCGGTGCACCCCTTCTTTAATGCAGTTTCTAAAATCAGAAAGAATTGAATTCAATGTTTTTTGTTCATTTTGCTTGTTTGTCGGATTTTGGGATGGACTCTTTGGCTTTGCTTTTCTTCTCCTCATTGGATTTTTCATGTTCAAAGTTGCAGAAGCCAGATTACAAGCTCATTTTGGTTCAACTTCAGCAACTGTGCATTGCATTGCCATGTAATGTGATGCAATGCTATCTTTCTAGCTCTCCCTTTTTACTTCCTTTTGGATAAACAGACATATTAGGCAAGCATTTTGGAGCTTTCACCTAAATAACTACAGGTGGTGAGATAAGCTGCACAATATAATTGACCTTTCAGTATATTGTTGCACACACACCATCTATTTAGCAAATGCCCTTGTTATCAACAGCAGCCTTTTAAACTCACCTGAGCTAACAGGTATGTGCGCTGGTTACTCTGCTGCGCTTAAAATTTCTTTTTTGGTTTGCTACAATGCCTTTTCTGAAACGTTGTCTCCTTCTGCTGGAACACTGACTTCTTTCATTTAATGCCTGCAGACTATAAAAGAGAACCCAACCCAAAAAGTTTGGTTGATTAGTCTGTGGCATTCTGTTAAACTGTTGCTTATGGCGGTCTCTGTGAGCTTCTCAGCGACATTCAGCCAGCCAGGTATCCTGCCTGCAGTAGATGGAATGTGGCAATGGAACGCTGGCTGCGCGTGTCATAATAGGCTCTGAGCCTTTATATACCTGTGCACAGCAGCAGCCACCTTCAGTCTGCTGCTGGACAGCCAGCAGCAGCAGCAGCAGGAGAGGTATGTAATCAGGAGCCCTCCTGCTAAGGGTAGACAGTTGCTCGTTCCACCCCACCCCCCGCCTTAATTGGTTCTCCTCCCTTCCAACAGTGTTGAGGCGGGTGGGAACAGCAGGGGGTGAAGGTGCTGTGTTTAAAGAGGTGGAGTTATGCAGATCTAAAACGCGTGGATTGCAGCAGCAGCAAGCCGAAAAGTGCAGGCATGTAAGGGATCTAGAGGTTGACAACATGTCTTCTTAACGGGAGTCCAGGAGCTCATCTCCACAAATGGACTTTTCAGGATCCTTGGGTGGCTCCGTAGTTTGAAACCAATTCTGGTTATCGCTTCTCGGCCTTTTGGCTAAGATCAAGTGTAGTATCTGTTCTTATCAGTTTAATATCTGATACGTCCCCTATCTGGGGACCATATATTAAATGGATTTTTAGAACAGGGAGATGGAAAAAGAGCTTGCTCTGTCCACTCCACGCATTGACCTGGTATTGCAGTATCTCCAGGACCGGTGCACCCCTTCTTTAATGCAGTTTCTAAAATCAGAAAGAATTGAATTCAATGTTTTTTGTTCATTTTGCTTGTTTGTCGGATTTTGGGATGGACTCTTTGGCTTTGCTTTTCTTCTCCTCATTGGATTTTTCATGTTCAAAGTTGCAGAAGCCAGATTACAAGCTCATTTTGGTTCAACTTCAGCAACTGTGCATTGCATTGCCATGTAATGTGATGCAATGCTATCTTTCTAGCTCTCCCTTTTTACTTCCTCTTGGATAAACAGACATATTAGGCAAGCATTTTGGAGCTTTCACCTAAATAACTACAGGTGGTGAGATAAGCTGCACAATATAATTGACCTTTCAGTATATTGTTGCACACACACCATCTATTTAGCAAATGCCCTTGTTATCAACAGCAGCCTTTTAAACTCACCTGAGCTAACAGGTATGTGCGCTGGTTACTCTGCTGCGCTTAAAATTTCTTTTTTGGTTTGCTACAATGCCTTTTCTGAAACGTTGTCTCCTTCTGCTGGAACACTGACTTCTTTCATTTAATGCCTGCAGACTATAAAAGAGAACCCAACCCAAAAAGTTTGGTTGATTAGTCTGTGGCATTCTGTTAAACTATTGCTTATGGCGGTCTCTGTGAGCTTCTCAGCGACATTCAGCCAGCCAGGTATCCTGCCTGCAGTAGATGGAATGTGGCAATGGAACGCTGGCTGCGCGTGTCATAATAGGCTCTGAGCCTTTATATACCTGTGCACAGCAGCAGCCACCTTCAGTCTGCTGCTGGACAGCCAGCAGCAGCAGCAGCAGGAGAGGTATGTAATCAGGAGCCCTCCTGCTAAGGGTAGACAGCTGCTCGTTCCACCCCACCCCCCGCCTTAATTGGTTCTCCTCCCTTCCAACGGTGTTGAGGCGGGTGGGAACAGCAGGGGGTGAAGGTGCTGTGTTTAAAGAGGTGGAGTTATGCAGATCTAAAACGCGTGGATTGCAGCAGCAGCAAGCCGAAAAGTGCAGGCATGTAAGGGATCTAGAGGTTGACAACATGTCTTCTTAACGGGAGTCCAGGAGCTCATCTCCACAAATGGACTTTTCAGGATCCTTGGGTGGCTCCGTAGTTTGAAACCAATTCTGGTTATCGCTTCTCGGCCTTTTGGCTAAGATCAAGTGTAGTATCTGTTCTTATCAGTTTAATATCTGATACGTCCCCTATCTGGGGACCATATATTAAATGGATTTTTAGAACAGGGAGATGGAAAAAGAGCTTGCTCTGTCCACTCCACGCATTGACCTGGTATTGCAGTATCTCCAGGACCGGTGCACCCCTTCTTTAATGCAGTTTCTAAAATCAGAAAGAATTGAATTCAATGTTTTTTGTTCATTTTGCTTGTTTGTCGGATTTTGGGATGGACTCTTTGGCTTTGCTTTTCTTCTCCTCATTGGATTTTTCATGTTCAAAGTTGCAGAAGCCAGATTACAAGCTCATTTTGGTTCAACTTCAGCAACTGTGCATTGCATTGCCATGTAATGTGATGCAATGCTATCTTTCTAGCTCTCCCTTTTTACTTCCTTTTGGATAAACAGACATATTAGGCAAGCATTTTGGAGCTTTCACCTAAATAACTACAGGTGGTGAGATAAGCTGCACAATATAATTGACCTTTCAGTATATTGTTGCACACACACCATCTATTTAGCAAATGCCCTTGTTATCAACAGCAGCCTTTTAAACTCACCTGAGCTAACAGGTATGTGCGCTGGTTACTCTGCTGCGCTTAAAATTTCTTTTTTGGTTTGCTACAATGCCTTTTCTGAAACGTTGTCTCCTTCTGCTGGAACACTGACTTCTTTCATTTAATGCCTGCAGACTATAAAAGAGAACCCAACCCAAAAAGTTTGGTTGATTAGTCTGTGGCATTCTGTTAAACTGTTGCTTATGGCGGTCTCTGTGAGCTTCTCAGCGACATTCAGCCAGCCAGGTATCCTGCCTGCAGTAGATGGAATGTGGCAATGGAACGCTGGCTGCGCGTGTCATAATAGGCTCTGAGCCTTTATATACCTGTGCACAGCAGCAGCCACCTTCAGTCTGCTGCTGGACAGCCAGCAGCAGCAGCAGCAGGAGAGGTATGTAATCAGGAGCCCTCCTGCTAAGGGTAGACAGCTGCTCGTTCCACCCCACCCCCCGCCTTAATTGGTTCTCCTCCCTTCCAACGGTGTTGAGGCGGGTGGGAACAGCAGGGGGTGAAGGTGCTGTGTTTAAAGAGGTGGAGTTATGCAGATCTAAAACGCGTGGATTGCAGCAGCAGCAAGCCGAAAAGTGCAGGCATGTAAGGGATCTAGAGGTTGACAACATGTCTTCTTAACGGGAGTCCAGGAGCTCATCTCCACAAATGGACTTTTCAGGATCCTTGGGTGGCTCCGTAGTTTGAAACCAATTCTGGTTATCGCTTCTCGGCCTTTTGGCTAAGATCAAGTGTAGTATCTGTTCTTATCGCTTCTCGGCCTTTTGGCTAAGATCAAGTGTAGTATCATTTGAAAAGGCAGTTTTGTCCTTGGGCTGCCCTAGTAAATTGATGCATATTACACACTGGTTTGGTGCACTTGTTAGTACGCCAGGTGGCTCATAGAGTTATCTGATGGAAAACATGGCCCTCCAGGATCGAAGTCACTAGTCTGGGTAAGTGTGAGGGCTTTGGAGCAATGTGCCCCAGGAGTAGGCGCCCTGGTGTGAGTCCAAGCTTACTGGGACTGGGAACCCCAGAAAGACTTGGCTTCGTAGCACGCCGCACCTTTGCCAATCATACTTTCTGAGCAACCCCCCCTATTCCTGGCCTCCGGGCTAGGAAGGGGAATTTTTATAAACCCGGTCGGAGGTCCGGTCAGCTTTGGGCTGAGAAACCAACACAGGCTCCAGCTCCACTAGGGTGGCAGCCTAGATGGAAGCTGGGAGCACGAAAACGGCTCTTCTCCGGCTTCGGCTAGGGAGAGCATCGGAGATCCTTGACCCTCGCTGTGGCCTTCTGGCTCGGAGGGATAGGGATGGTTTATTGGGTCCCTCTCCTCCGGGAAGGGTCCACATGAATCCTCGCCTCGTGCGCTGTTTTGGTGTGACTTCGGTCACATTTTTCAGTGCCTTGGATGCAGCTTCAATCAAAAAATCTGTTCTTATCAGTTTAATATCTGATACGTCCCCTATCTGGGGACCATATATTAAATGGATTTTTAGAACAGGGAGATGGAAAAAGAGCTTGCTCTGTCCACTCCACGCATTGACCTGGTATTGCAGTATCTCCAGGACCGGTGCACCCCTTCTTTAATGCAGTTTCTAAAATCAGAAAGAATTGAATTCAATGTTTTTTGTTCATTTTGCTTGTTTGTCGGATTTTGGGATGGACTCTTTGGCTTTGCTTTTCTTCTCCTCATTGGATTTTTCATGTTCAAAGTTGCAGAAGCCAGATTACAAGCTCATTTTGGTTCAACTTCAGCAACTGTGCATTGCATTGCCATGTAATGTGATGCAATGCTATCTTTCTAGCTCTCCCTTTTTACTTCCTTTTGGATAAACAGACATATTAGGCAAGCATTTTGGAGCTTTCACCTAAATAACTACAGGTGGTGAGATAAGCTGCACAATATAATTGACCTTTCAGTATATTGTTGCACACACACCATCTATTTAGCAAATGCCCTTGTTATCAACAGCAGCCTTTTAAACTCACCTGAGCTAACAGGTATGTGCGCTGGTTACTCTGCTGCGCTTAAAATTTCTTTTTTGGTTTGCTACAATGCCTTTTCTGAAACGTTGTCTCCTTCTGCTGGAACACTGACTTCTTTCATTTAATGCCTGCAGACTATAAAAGAGAACCCAACCCAAAAAGTTTGGTTGATTAGTCTGTGGCATTCTGTTAAACTGTTGCTTATGGCGGTCTCTGTGAGCTTCTCAGCGACATTCAGCCAGCCAGGTATCCTGCCTGCAGTAGATGGAATGTGGCAATGGAACGCTGGCTGCGCGTGTCATAATAGGCTCTGAGCCTTTATATACCTGTGCACAGCAGCAGCCACCTTCAGTCTGCTGCTGGACAGCCAGCAGCAGCAGCAGCAGGAGAGGTATGTAATCAGGAGCCCTCCTGCTAAGGGTAGACAGCTGCTCGTTCCACCCCACCCCCCGCCTTAATTGGTTCTCCTCCCTTCCAACGGTGTTGAGGCGGGTGGGAACAGCAGGGGGTGAAGGTGCTGTGTTTAAAGAGGTGGAGTTATGCAGATCTAAAACGCGTGGATTGCAGCAGCAGCAAGCCGAAAAGTGCAGGCATGTAAGGGATCTAGAGGTTGACAACATGTCTTCTTAACGGGAGTCCAGGAGCTCATCTCCACAAATGGACTTTTCAGGATCCTTGGGTGGCTCCGTAGTTTGAAACCAATTCTGGTTATCGCTTCTCGGCCTTTTGGCTAAGATCAAGTGTAGTATCTGTTCTTATCAGTTTAATATCTGATACGTCCCCTATCTGGGGACCATATATTAAATGGATTTTTAGAACAGGGAGATGGAAAAAGAGCTTGCTCTGTCCACTCCACGCATTGACCTGGTATTGCAGTATCTCCAGGACCGGTGCACCCCTTCTTTAATGCAGTTTCTAAAATCAGAAAGAATTGAATTCAATGTTTTTTGTTCATTTTGCTTGTTTGTCGGATTTTGGGATGGACTCTTTGGCTTTGCTTTTCTTCTCCTCATTGGATTTTTCATGTTCAAAGTTGCAGAAGCCAGATTACAAGCTCATTTTGGTTCAACTTCAGCAACTGTGCATTGCATTGCCATGTAATGTGATGCAATGCTATCTTTCTAGCTCTCCCTTTTTACTTCCTTTTGGATAAACAGACATATTAGGCAAGCATTTTGGAGCTTTCACCTAAATAACTACAGGTGGTGAGATAAGCTGCACAATATAATTGACCTTTCAGTATATTGTTGCACACACACCATCTATTTAGCAAATGCCCTTGTTATCAACAGCAGCCTTTTAAACTCACCTGAGCTAACAGGTATGTGCGCTGGTTACTCTGCTGCGCTTAAAATTTCTTTTTTGGTTTGCTACAATGCCTTTTCTGAAACGTTGTCTCCTTCTGCTGGAACACTGACTTCTTTCATTTAATGCCTGCAGACTATAAAAGAGAACCCAACCCAAAAAGTTTGGTTGATTAGTCTGTGGCATTCTGTTAAACTGTTGCTTATGGCGGTCTCTGTGAGCTTCTCAGCGACATTCAGCCAGCCAGGTATCCTGCCTGCAGTAGATGGAATGTGGCAATGGAACGCTGGCTGCGCGTGTCATAATAGGCTCTGAGCCTTTATATACCTGTGCACAGCAGCAGCCACCTTCAGTCTGCTGCTGGACAGCCAGCAGCAGCAGCAGCAGGAGAGGTATGTAATCAGGAGCCCTCCTGCTAAGGGTAGACAGCTGCTCGTTCCACCCCACCCCCCGCCTTAATTGGTTCTCCTCCCTTCCAACGGTGTTGAGGCGGGTGGGAACAGCAGGGGGTGAAGGTGCTGTGTTTAAAGAGGTGGAGTTATGCAGATCTAAAACGCGTGGATTGCAGCAGCAGCAAGCCGAAAAGTGCAGGCATGTAAGGGATCTAGAGGTTGACAACATGTCTTCTTAACGGGAGTCCAGGAGCTCATCTCCACAAATGGACTTTTCAGGATCCTTGGGTGGCTCCGTAGTTTGAAACCAATTCTGGTTATCGCTTCTCGGCCTTTTGGCTAAGATCAAGTGTAGTATCTGTTCTTATCAGTTTAATATCTGATACGTCCCCTATCTGGGGACCATATATTAAATGGATTTTTAGAACAGGGAGATGGAAAAAGAGCTTGCTCTGTCCACTCCACGCATTGACCTGGTATTGCAGTATCTCCAGGACCGGTGCACCCCTTCTTTAATGCAGTTTCTAAAATCAGAAAGAATTGAATTCAATGTTTTTTGTTCATTTTGCTTGTTTGTCGGATTTTGGGATGGACTCTTTGGCTTTGCTTTTCTTCTCCTCATTGGATTTTTCATGTTCAAAGTTGCAGAAGCCAGATTACAAGCTCATTTTGGTTCAACTTCAGCAACTGTGCATTGCATTGCCATGTAATGTGATGCAATGCTATCTTTCTAGCTCTCCCTTTTTACTTCCTTTTGGATAAACAGACATATTAGGCAAGCATTTTGGAGCTTTCACCTAAATAACTACAGGTGGTGAGATAAGCTGCACAATATAATTGACCTTTCAGTATATTGTTGCACACACACCATCTATTTAGCAAATGCCCTTGTTATCAACAGCAGCCTTTTAAACTCACCTGAGCTAACAGGTATGTGCGCTGGTTACTCTGCTGCGCTTAAAATTTCTTTTTTGGTTTGCTACAATGCCTTTTCTGAAACGTTGTCTCCTTCTGCTGGAACACTGACTTCTTTCATTTAATGCCTGCAGACTATAAAAGAGAACCCAACCCAAAAAGTTTGGTTGATTAGTCTGTGGCATTCTGTTAAACTGATGCTTATGGCGGTCTCTGTGAGCTTCTCAGCGACATTCAGCCAGCCAGGTATCCTGCCTGCAGTAGATGGAATGTGGCAATGGAACGCTGGCTGCGCGTGTCATAATAGGCTCTGAGCCTTTATATACCTGTGCACAGCAGCAGCCACCTTCAGTCTGCTGCTGGACAGCCAGCAGCAGCAGCAGCAGGAGAGGTATGTAATCAGGAGCCCTCCTGCTAAGGGTAGACAGCTGCTCGTTCCACCCCACCCCCCGCCTTAATTGGTTCTCCTCCCTTCCAACGGTGTTGAGGCGGGTGGGAACAGCAGGGGGTGAAGGTGCTGTGTTTAAAGAGGTGGAGTTATGCAGATCTAAAACGCGTGGATTGCAGCAGCAGCAAGCCGAAAAGTGCAGGCATGTAAGGGATCTAGAGGTTGACAACATGTCTTCTTAACGGGAGTCCAGGAGCTCATCTCCACAAATGGACTTTTCAGGATCCTTGGGTGGCTCCGTAGTTTGAAACCAATTCTGGTTATCGCTTCTCGGCCTTTTGGCTAAGATCAAGTGTAGTATCTGTTCTTATCAGTTTAATATCTGATACGTCCCCTATCTGGGGACCATATATTAAATGGATTTTTAGAACAGGGAGATGGAAAAAGAGCTTGCTCTGTCCACTCCACGCATTGACCTGGTATTGCAGTATCTCCAGGACCGGTGCACCCCTTCTTTAATGCAGTTTCTAAAATCAGAAAGAATTGAATTCAATGTTTTTTGTTCATTTTGCTTGTTTGTCGGATTTTGGGATGGACTCTTTGGCTTTGCTTTTCTTCTCCTCATTGGATTTTTCATGTTCAAAGTTGCAGAAGCCAGATTACAAGCTCATTTTGGTTCAACTTCAGCAACTGTGCATTGCATTGCCATGTAATGTGATGCAATGCTATCTTTCTAGCTCTCCCTTTTTACTTCCTTTTGGATAAACAGACATATTAGGCAAGCATTTTGGAGCTTTCACCTAAATAACTACAGGTGGTGAGATAAGCTGCACAATATAATTGACCTTTCAGTATATTGTTGCACACACACCATCTATTTAGCAAATGCCCTTGTTATCAACAGCAGCCTTTTAAACTCACCTGAGCTAACAGGTATGTGCGCTGGTTACTCTGCTGCGCTTAAAATTTCTTTTTTGGTTTACTACAATGCCTTTTCTGAAACGTTGTCTCCTTCTGCTGGAACACTGACTTCTTTCATTTAATGCCTGCAGACTATAAAAGAGAACCCAACCCAAAAAGTTTGGTTGATTAGTCTGTGGCATTCTGTTAAACTGTTGCTTATGGCGGTCTCTGTGAGCTTCTCAGCGACATTCAGCCAGCCAGGTATCCTGCCTGCAGTAGATGGAATGTGGCAATGGAACGCTGGCTGCGCGTGTCATAATAGGCTCTGAGCCTTTATATACCTGTGCACAGCAGCAGCCACCTTCAGTCTGCTGCTGGACAGCCAGCAGCAGCAGCAGCAGGAGAGGTATGTAATCAGGAGCCCTCCTGCTAAGGGTAGACAGCTGCTCGTTCCACCCCACCCCCCGCCTTAATTGGTTCTCCTCCCTTCCAACGGTGTTGAGGCGGGTGGGAACAGCAGGGGGTGAAGGTGCTGTGTTTAAAGAGGTGGAGTTATGCAGATCTAAAACGCGTGGATTGCAGCAGCAGCAAGCCGAAAAGTGCAGGCATGTAAGGGATCTAGAGGTTGACAACATGTCTTCTTAACGGGAGTCCAGGAGCTCATCTCCACAAATGGACTTTTCAGGATCCTTGGGTGGCTCCGTAGTTTGAAACCAATTCTGGTTATCGCTTCTCGGCCTTTTGGCTAAGATCAAGTGTAGTATCTGTTCTTATCAGTTTAATATCTGATACGTCCCCTATCTGGGGACCATATATTAAATGGATTTTTAGAACAGGGAGATGGAAAAAGAGCTTGCTCTGTCCACTCCACGCATTGACCTGGTATTGCAGTATCTCCAGGACCGGTGCACCCCTTCTTTAATGCAGTTTCTAAAATCAGAAAGAATTGAATTCAATGTTTTTTGTTCATTTTGCTTGTTTGTCGGATTTTGGGATGGACTCTTTGGCTTTGCTTTTCTTCTCCTCATTGGATTTTTCATGTTCAAAGTTGCAGAAGCCAGATTACAAGCTCATTTTGGTTCAACTTCAGCAACTGTGCATTGCATTGCCATGTAATGTGATGCAATGCTATCTTTCTAGCTCTCCCTTTTTACTTCCTTTTGGATAAACAGACATATTAGGCAAGCATTTTGGAGCTTTCACCTAAATAACTACAGGTGGTGAGATAAGCTGCACAATATAATTGACCTTTCAGTATATTGTTGCACACACACCATCTATTTAGCAAATGCCCTTGTTATCAACAGCAGCCTTTTAAACTCACCTGAGCTAACAGGTATGTGCGCTGGTTACTCTGCTGCGCTTAAAATTTCTTTTTTGGTTTGCTACAATGCCTTTTCTGAAACGTTGTCTCCTTCTGCTGGAACACTGACTTCTTTCATTTAATGCCTGCAGACTATAAAAGAGAACCCAACCCAAAAAGTTTGGTTGATTAGTCTGTGGCATTCTGTTAAACTGTTGCTTATGGCGGTCTCTGTGAGCTTCTCAGCGACATTCAGCCAGCCAGGTATCCTGCCTGCAGTAGATGGAATGTGGCAATGGAACGCTGGCTGCGCGTGTCATAATAGGCTCTGAGCCTTTATATACCTGTGCACAGCAGCAGCCACCTTCAGTCTGCTGCTGGACAGCCAGCAGCAGCAGCAGCAGGAGAGGTATGTAATCAGGAGCCCTCCTGCTAAGGGTAGACAGCTGCTCGTTCCACCCCACCCCCCGCCTTAATTGGTTCTCCTCCCTTCCAACGGTGTTGAGGCGGGTGGGAACAGCAGGGGGTGAAGGTGCTGTGTTTAAAGAGGTGGAGTTATGCAGATCTAAAACGCGTGGATTGCAGCAGCAGCAAGCCGAAAAGTGCAGGCATGTAAGGGATCTAGAGGTTGACAACATGTCTTCTTAACGGGAGTCCAGGAGCTCATCTCCACAAATGGACTTTTCAGGATCCTTGGGTGGCTCCGTAGTTTGAAACCAATTCTGGTTATCGCTTCTCGGCCTTTTGGCTAAGATCAAGTGTAGTATCTGTTCTTATCAGTTTAATATCTGATACGTCCCCTATCTGGGGACCATATATTAAATGGATTTTTAGAACAGGGAGATGGAAAAAGAGCTTGCTCTGTCCACTCCACGCATTGACCTGGTATTGCAGTATCTCCAGGACCGGTGCACCCCTTCTGTAATGCAGTTTCTAAAATCAGAAAGAATTGAATTCAATGTTTTTTGTTCATTTTGCTTGTTTGTCGGATTTTGGGATGGACTCTTTGGCTTTGCTTTTCTTCTCCTCATTGGATTTTTCATGTTCAAAGTTGCAGAAGCCAGATTACAAGCTCATTTTGGTTCAACTTCAGCAACTGTGCATTGCATTGCCATGTAATGTGATGCAATGCTATCTTTCTAGCTCTCCCTTTTTACTTCCTTTTGGATAAACAGACATATTAGGCAAGCATTTTGGAGCTTTCACCTAAATAACTACAGGTGGTGAGATAAGCTGCACAATATAATTGACCTTTCAGTATATTGTTGCACACACACCATCTATTTAGCAAATGCCCTTGTTATCAACAGCAGCCTTTTAAACTCACCCGAGCTAACAGGTATGTGCGCTGGTTACTCTGCTGCGCTTAAAATTTCTTTTTTGGTTTGCTACAATGCCTTTTCTGAAACGTTGTCTCCTTCTGCTGGAACACTGACTTCTTTCATTTAATGCCTGCAGACTATAAAAGAGAACCCAACCCAAAAAGTTTGGTTGATTAGTCTGTGGCATTCTGTTAAACTGTTGCTTATGGCGGTCTCTGTGAGCTTCTCAGCGACATTCAGCCAGCCAGGTATCCTGCCTGCAGTAGATGGAATGTGGCAATGGAACGCTGGCTGCGCGTGTCATAATAGGCTCTGAGCCTTTATATACCTGTGCACAGCAGCAGCCACCTTCAGTCTGCTGCTGGACAGCCAGCAGCAGCAGCAGCAGGAGAGGTATGTAATCAGGAGCCCTCCTGCTAAGGGTAGACAGCTGCTCGTTCCACCCCACCCCCCGCCTTAATTGGTTCTCCTCCCTTCCAACGGTGTTGAGGCGGGTGGGAACAGCAGGGGGTGAAGGTGCTGTGTTTAAAGAGGTGGAGTTATGCAGATCTAAAACGCGTGGATTGCAGCAGCAGCAAGCCGAAAAGTGCAGGCATGTAAGGGATCTAGAGGTTGACAACATGTCTTCTTAACGGGAGTCCAGGAGCTCATCTCCACAAATGGACTTTTCAGGATCCTTGGGTGGCTCCGTAGTTTGAAACCAATTCTGGTTATCGCTTCTCGGCCTTTTGGCTAAGATCAAGTGTAGTATCTGTTCTTATCAGTTTAATATCTGATACGTCCCCTATCTGGGGACCATATATTAAATGGATTTTTAGAACAGGGAGATGGAAAAAGAGCTTGCTCTGTCCACTCCACGCATTGACCTGGTATTGCAGTATCTCCAGGACCGGTGCACCCCTTCTTTAATGCAGTTTCTAAAATCAGAAAGAATTGAATTCAATGTTTTTTGTTCATTTTGCTTGTTTGTCGGATTTTGGGATGGACTCTTTGGCTTTGCTTTTCTTCTCCTCATTGGATTTTTCATGTTCAAAGTTGCAGAAGCCAGATTACAAGCTCATTTTGGTTCAACTTCAGCAACTGTGCATTGCATTGCCATGTAATGTGATGCAATGCTATCTTTCTAGCTCTCCCTTTTTACTTCCTTTTGGATAAACAGACATATTAGGCAAGCATTTTGGAGCTTTCACCTAAATAACTACAGGTGGTGAGATAAGCTGCACAATATAATTGACCTTTCAGTATATTGTTGCACACACACCATCTATTTAGCAAATGCCCTTGTTATCAACAGCAGCCTTTTAAACTCACCTGAGCTAACAGGTATGTGCGCTGGTTACTCTGCTGCGCTTAAAATTTCTTTTTTGGTTTGCTACAATGCCTTTTCTGAAACGTTGTCTCCTTCTGCTGGAACACTGACTTCTTTCATTTAATGCCTGCAGACTATAAAAGAGAACCCAACCCAAAAAGTTTGGTTGATTAGTCTGTGGCATTCTGTTAAACTGTTGCTTATGGCGGTCTCTGTGAGCTTCTCAGCGACATTCAGCCAGCCAGGTATCCTGCCTGCAGTAGATGGAATGTGGCAATGGAACGCTGGCTGCGCGTGTCATAATAGGCTCTGAGCCTTTATATACCTGTGCACAGCAGCAGCCACCTTCAGTCTGCTGCTGGACAGCCAGCAGCAGCAGCAGCAGGAGAGGTATGTAATCAGGAGCCCTCCTGCTAAGGGTAGACAGCTGCTCGTTCCACCCCACCCCCCGCCTTAATTGGTTCTCCTCCCTTCCAACGGTGTTGAGGCGGGTGGGAACAGCAGGGGGTGAAGGTGCTGTGTTTAAAGAGGTGGAGTTATGCAGATCTAAAACGCGTGGATTGCAGCAGCAGCAAGCCGAAAAGTGCAGGCATGTAAGGGATCTAGAGGTTGACAACATGTCTTCTTAACGGTAGTCCAGGAGCTCATCTCCACAAATGGACTTTTCAGGATCCTTGGGTGGCTCCGTAGTTTGAAACCAATTCTGGTTATCGCTTCTCGGCCTTTTGGCTAAGATCAAGTGTAGTATCTGTTCTTATCAGTTTAATATCTGATACGTCCCCTATCTGGGGACCATATATTAAATGGATTTTTAGAACAGGGAGATGGAAAAAGAGCTTGCTCTGTCCACTCCACGCATTGACCTGGTATTGCAGTATCTCCAGGACCGGTGCACCCCTTCTTTAATGCAGTTTCTAAAATCAGAAAGAATTGAATTCAATGTTTTTTGTTCATTTTGCTTGTTTGTCGGATTTTGGGATGGACTCTTTGGCTTTGCTTTTCTTCTCCTCATTGGATTTTTCATGTTCAAAGTTGCAGAAGCCAGATTACAAGCTCATTTTGGTTCAACTTCAGCAACTGTGCATTGCATTGCCATGTAATGTGATGCAATGCTATCTTTCTAGCTCTCCCTTTTTACTTCCTTTTGGATAAACAGACATATTAGGCAAGCATTTTGGAGCTTTCACCTAAATAACTACAGGTGGTGAGATAAGCTGCACAATATAATTGACCTTTCAGTATATTGTTGCACACACACCATCTATTTAGCAAATGCCCTTGTTATCAACAGCAGCCTTTTAAACTCACCTGAGCTAACAGGTATGTGCGCTGGTTACTCTGCTGCGCTTAAAATTTCTTTTTTGGTTTGCTACAATGCCTTTTCTGAAACGTTGTCTCCTTCTGCTGGAACACTGACTTCTTTCATTTAATGCCTGCAGACTATAAAAGAGAACCCAACCCAAAAAGTTTGGTTGATTAGTCTGTGGCATTCTGTTAAACTGTTGCTTATGGCGGTCTCTGTGAGCTTCTCAGCGACATTCAGCCAGCCAGGTATCCTGCCTGCAGTAGATGGAATGTGGCAATGGAACGCTGGCTGCGCGTGTCATAATAGGCTCTGAGCCTTTATATACCTGTGCACAGCAGCAGCCACCTTCAGTCTGCTGCTGGACAGCCAGCAGCAGCAGCAGCAGGAGAGGTATGTAATCAGGAGCCCTCCTGCTAAGGGTAGACAGCTGCTCGTTCCACCCCACCCCCCGCCTTAATTGGTTCTCCTCCCTTCCAACGGTGTTGAGGCGGGTGGGAACAGCAGGGGGTGAAGGTGCTGTGTTTAAAGAGGTGGAGTTATGCAGATCTAAAACGCGTGGATTGCAGCAGCAGCAAGCCGAAAAGTGCAGGCATGTAAGGGATCTAGAGGTTGACAACATGTCTTCTTAACGGGAGTCCAGGAGCTCATCTCCACAAATGGACTTTTCAGGATCCTTGGGTGGCTCCGTAGTTTGAAACCAATTCTGGTTATCGCTTCTCGGCCTTTTGGCTAAGATCAAGTGTAGTATCTGTTCTTATCAGTTTAATATCTGATACGTCCCCTATCTGGGGACCATATATTAAATGGATTTTTAGAACAGGGAGATGGAAAAAGAGCTTGCTCTGTCCACTCCACGCATTGACCTGGTATTGCAGTATCTCCAGGACCGGTGCACCCCTTCTTTAATGCAGTTTCTAAAATCAGAAAGAATTGAATTCAATGTTTTTTGTTCATTTTGCTTGTTTGTCGGATTTTGGGATGGACTCTTTGGCTTTGCTTTTCTTCTCCTCATTGGATTTTTCATGTTCAAAGTTGCAGAAGCCAGATTACAAGCTCATTTTGGTTCAACTTCAGCAACTGTGCATTGCATTGCCATGTAATGTGATGCAATGCTATCTTTCTAGCTCTCCCTTTTTACTTCCTTTTGGATAAACAGACATATTAGGCAAGCATTTTGGAGCTTTCACCTAAATAACTACAGGTGGTGAGATAAGCTGCACAATATAATTGACCTTTCAGTATATTGTTGCACACACACCATCTATTTAGCAAATGCCCTTGTTATCAACAGCAGCCTTTTAAACTCACCTGAGCTAACAGGTATGTGCGCTGGTTACTCTGCTGCGCTTAAAATTTCTTTTTTGGT
Organism: Phyllobates terribilis; assembly: GCF_046119375.1. Lineage (NCBI taxonomy): Eukaryota > Metazoa > Chordata > Amphibia > Anura > Dendrobatidae > Phyllobates > Phyllobates terribilis. The sequence continues at coordinate 578,657 of NW_027363247.1, forward strand.
TTGCTACAATGCCTTTTCTGAAACGTTGTCTCCTTCTGCTGGAACACTGACTTCTTTCATTCAATGCCTGCAGACTATAAAAGAGAACCCAACCCAAAAAGTTTGGTTGATTAGTCTGTGGCATTCTGTTAAACTGTTGCTTATGGCGGTCTCTGTGAGCTTCTCAGCGACATTCAGCCAGCCAGGTATCCTGCCTGCAGTAGATGGAATGTGGCAATGGAACGCTGGCTGCGCGTGTCATAATAGGCTCTGAGCCTTTATATACCTGTGCACAGCAGCAGCCACCTTCAGTCTGCTGCTGGACAGCCAGCAGCAGCAGCAGCAGGAGAGGTATGTAATCAGGAGCCCTCCTGCTAAGGGTAGACAGCTGCTCGTTCCACCCCACCCCCCGCCTTAATTGGTTCTCCTCCCTTCCAACGGTGTTGAGGCGGGTGGGAACAGCAGGGGGTGAAGGTGCTGTGTTTAAAGAGGTGGAGTTATGCAGATCTAAAACGCGTGGATTGCAGCAGCAGCAAGCCGAAAAGTGCAGGCATGTAAGGGATCTAGAGGTTGACAACATGTCTTCTTAACGGGAGTCCAGGAGCTCATCTCCACAAATGGACTTTTCAGGATCCTTGGGTGGCTCCGTAGTTTGAAACCAATTCTGGTTATCGCTTCTCGGCCTTTTGGCTAAGATCAAGTGTAGTATCTTTTGAAAAGGCAGTTTTGTCCTTGGGCTGCCCTAGTAAATTGATGCATATTACACACTGGTTTGGTGCACTTGTTAGTACGCCAGGTGGCTCATAGAGTTATCTGATGGAAAACATGGCCATCCAGGATCGAAGTCACTAGGCTGGGTAAGTGTGAGGGCTTTGGAGCAATGTGCCCCAGGAGTAGGCGCCCTGGTGGGAGTCCAAGCTTACTGGGACTGGGAACCCCAGAAAGACTTGGCTTCGTAGCACGCCGCACCTTTGCCAATCATACTTTCTGAGCAACCCCCCCTATTCCTGGCCTCCGGGCTAGGAAGGGGAATTTTTATAAACCCGGTCGGAGGTCCGGTCAGCTTTGGGCTGAGAAACCAACACAGGCTCCAGCTCCACTAGGGTGGCAGCCTAGATGGAAGCTGGGAGCACGAAAACGGCTCTTCTCCGGCTTCGGCTAGGGAGAGCATCGGAGATCCCTGACCCTCGCTGTGGCCTTCTGGCTCGGAGGGATGGGGATGGTTTATTGGGGACCCTCTCCTCCGGGAAGGGTCCACATGAATCCTCGCCTCGTGCGCTGTTTTGGTGTGACTTCGGTCACATTTTTCAGTGCCTTGGATGCAGCTTCAATCAAAAATCTGTTCTTATCAGTTTAATATCTGATACGTCCCCTATCTGGGGACCATATATTAAATGGATTTTTAGAACAGGGAGATGGAAAAAGAGCTTGCTCTGTCCACTCCACGCATTGACCTGGTATTGCAGTATCTCCAGGACCGGTGCACCCCTTCTTTAATGCAGTTTCTAAAATCAGAAAGAATTGAATTCAATGTTTTTTGTTCATTTTGCTTGTTTGTCGGATTTTGGGATGGACTCTTTGGCTTTGCTTTTCTTCTCCTCATTGGATTTTTCATGTTCAAAGTTGCAGAAGCCAGATTACAAGCTCATTTTGGTTCAACTTCAGCAACTGTGCATTGCATTGCCATGTAATGTGATGCAATGCTATCTTTCTAGCTCTCCCTTTTTACTTCCTTTTGGATAAACAGACATATTAGGCAAGCATTTTGGAGCTTTCACCTAAATAACTACAGGTGGTGAGATAAGCTGCACAATATAATTGACCTTTCAGTATATTGTTGCACACACACCATCTATTTAGCAAATGCCCTTGTTATCAACAGCAGCCTTTTAAACTCACCTGAGCTAACAGGTATGTGCGCTGGTTACTCTGCTGCGCTTAAAATTTCTTTTTTGGTTTGCTACAATGCCTTTTCTGAAACGTTGTCTCCTTCTGCTGGAACACTGACTTCTTTCATTTAATGCTTGCAGACTATAAAAGAGAACCCAACCCAAAAAGTTTGGTTGATTAGTCTGTGGCATTCTGTTAAACTGTTGCTTATGGCGGTCTCTGTGAGCTTCTCAGCGACATTCAGCCAGCCAGGTATCCTGCCTGCAGTAGATGGAATGTGGCAATGGAACGCTGGCTGTGCGTGTCATAATAGGCTCTGAGCCTTTATATACCTGTGCACAGCAGCAGCCACCTTCAGTCTGCTGCTGGACAGCCAGCAGCAGCAGCAGCAGGAGAGGTATGTAATCAGGAGCCCTCCTGCTAAGGGTAGACAGCTGCTCGTTCCACCCCACCCCCCGCCTTAATTGGTTCTCCTCCCTTCCAACGGTGTTGAGGCGGGTGGGAACAGCAGGGGGTGAAGGTGCTGTGTTTAAAGAGGTGGAGTTATGCAGATCTAAAACGCGTGGATTGCAGCAGCAGCAAGCCGAAAAGTGCAGGCATGTAAGGGATCTAGAGGTTGACAACATGTCTTCTTAACGGGAGTCCAGGAGCTCATCTCCACAAATGGACTTTTCAGGATCCTTGGGTGGCTCCGTAGTTTGAAACCAATTCTGGTTATCGCTTCTCGGCCTTTTGGCTAAGATCAAGTGTAGTATCTGTTCTTATCAGTTTAATATCTGATACGTCCCCTATCTGGGGACCATATATTAAATGGATTTTTAGAACAGGGAGATGGAAAAAGAGCTTGCTCTGTCCACTCCACGCATTGACCTGGTATTGCAGTATCTCCAGGACCGGTGCACCCCTTCTTTAATGCAGTTTCTAAAATCAGAAAGAATTGAATTCAATGTTTTTTGTTCATTTTGCTTGTTTGTCGGATTTTGGGATGGACTCTTTGGCTTTGCTTTTCTTCTCCTCATTGGATTTTTCATGTTCAAAGTTGCAGAAGCCAGATTACAAGCTCATTTTGGTTCAACTTCAGCAACTGTGCATTGCATTGCCATGTAATGTGATGCAATGCTATCTTTCTAGCTCTCCCTTTTTACTTCCTTTTGGATAAACAGACATATTAGGCAAGCATTTTGGAGCTTTCACCTAAATAACTACAGGTGGTGAGATAAGCTGCACAATATAATTGACCTTTCAGTATATTGTTGCACACACACCATCTATTTAGCAAATGCCCTTGTTATCAACAGCAGCCTTTTAAACTCACCTGAGCTAACAGGTATGTGCGCTGGTTACTCTGCTGCGCTTAAAATTTCTTTTTTGGTTTGCTACAATGCCTTTTCTGAAACGTTGTCTCCTTCTGCTGGAACACTGACTTCTTTCATTTAATGCCTGCAGACTATAAAAGAGAACCCAACCCAAAAAGTTTGGTTGATTAGTCTGTGGCATTCTGTTAAACTGTTGCTTATGGCGGTCTCTGTGAGCTTCTCAGCGACATTCAGCCAGTCAGGTATCCTGCCTGCAGTAGATGGAATGTGGCAATGGAACGCTGGCTGCGCGTGTCATAATAGGCTCTGAGCCTTTATATACCTGTGCACAGCAGCAGCCACCTTCAGTCTGCTGCTGGACAGCCAGCAGCAGCAGCAGCAGGAGAGGTATGTAATCAGGAGCCCTCCTGCTAAGGGTAGACAGCTGCTCGTTCCACCCCACCCCCCGCCTTAATTGGTTCTCCTCCCTTCCAACGGTGTTGAGGCGGGTGGGAACAGCAGGGGGTGAAGGTGCTGTGTTTAAAGAGGTGGAGTTATGCAGATCTAAAACGCGTGGATTGCAGCAGCAGCAAGCCGAAAAGTGCAGGCATGTAAGGGATCTAGAGGATGACAACATGTCTTCTTAACGGGAGTCCAGGAGCTCATCTCCACAAATGGACTTTTCAGGATCCTTGGGTGGCTCCGTAGTTTGAAACCAATTCTGGTTATCGCTTCTCGGCCTTTTGGCTAAGATCAAGTGTAGTATCTGTTCTTATCAGTTTAATATCTGATACGTCCCCTATCTGGGGACCATATATTAAATGGATTTTTAGAACAGGGAGATGGAAAAAGAGCTTGCTCTGTCCACTCCACGCATTGACCTGGTATTGCAGTATCTCCAGGACCGGTGCACCCCTTCTTTAATGCAGTTTCTAAAATCAGAAAGAATTGAATTCAATGTTTTTTGTTCATTTTGCTTGTTTGTCGGATTTTGGGATGGACTCTTTGGCTTTGCTTTTCTTCTCCTCATTGGATTTTTCATGTTCAAAGTTGCAGAAGCCAGATTACAAGCTCATTTTGGTTCAACTTCAGCAACTGTGCATTGCATTGCCATGTAATGTGATGCAATGCTATCTTTCTAGCTCTCCCTTTTTACTTCCTTTTGGATAAACAGACATATTAGGCAAGCATTTTGGAGCTTTCACCTAAATAACTACAGGTGGTGAGATAAGCTGCACAATATAATTGACCTTTCAGTATATTGTTGCACACACACCATCTATTTAGCAAATGCCCTTGTTATCAACAGCAGCCTTTTAAACTCACCTGAGCTAACAGGTATGTGCGCTGGTTACTCTGCTGCGCTTAAAATTTCTTTTTTGGTTTGCTACAATGCCTTTTCTGAAACGTTGTCTCCTTCTGCTGGAACACTGACTTCTTTCATTTAATGCCTGCAGACTATAAAAGAGAACCCAACCCAAAAAGTTTGGTTGATTAGTCTGTGGCATTCTGTTAAACTGTTGCTTATGGCGGTCTCTGTGAGCTTCTCAGCGACATTCAGCCAGCCAGGTATCCTGCCTGCAGTAGATGGAATGTGGCAATGGAACGCTGGCTGCGCGTGTCATAATAGGCTCTGAGCCTTTATATACCTGTGCACAGCAGCAGCCACCTTCAGTCTGCTGCTGGACAGCCAGCAGCAGCAGCAGCAGGAGAGGTATGTAATCAGGAGCCCTCCTGCTAAGGGTAGACAGCTGCTCGTTCCACCCCACCCCCCGCCTTAATTGGTTCTCCTCCCTTCCAACGGTGTTGAGGCGGGTGGGAACAGCAGGGGGTGAAGGTGCTGTGTTTAAAGAGGTGGAGTTATGCAGATCTAAAACGCGTGGATTGCAGCAGCAGCAAGCCGAAAAGTGCAGGCATGTAAGGGATCTAGAGGTTGACAACATGTCTTCTTAACGGGAGTCCAGGAGCTCATCTCCACAAATGGACTTTTCAGGATCCTTGGGTGGCTCCGTAGTTTGAAACCAATTCTGGTTATCGCTTCTCGGCCTTTTGGCTAAGATCAAGTGTAGTATCTGTTCTTATCAGTTTAATATCTGATACGTCCCCTATCTGGGGACCATATATTAAATGGATTTTTAGAACAGGGAGATGGAAAAAGAGCTTGCTCTGTCCACTCCACGCATTGACCTGGTATTGCAGTATCTCCAGGACCGGTGCACCCCTTCTTTAATGCAGTTTCTAAAATCAGAAAGAATTGAATTCAATGTTTTTTGTTCATTTTGCTTGTTTGTCGGATTTTGGGATGGACTCTTTGGCTTTGCTTTTCTTCTCCTCATTGGATTTTTCATGTTCAAAGTTGCAGAAGCCAGATTACAAGCTCATTTTGGTTCAACTTCAGCAACTGTGCATTGCATTGCCATGTAATGTGATGCAATGCTATCTTTCTAGCTCTCCCTTTTTACTTCCTTTTGGATAAACAGACATATTAGGCAAGCATTTTGGAGCTTTCACCTAAATAACTACAGGTGGTGAGATAAGCTGCACAATATAATTGACCTTTCAGTATATTGTTGCACACACACCATCTATTTAGCAAATGCCCTTGTTATCAACAGCAGCCTTTTAAACTCACCTGAGCTAACAGGTATGTGCGCTGGTTACTCTGCTGCGCTTAAAATTTCTTTTTTGGTTTGCTACAATGCCTTTTCTGAAACGTTGTCTCCTTCTGCTGGAACACTGACTTCTTTCATTTAATGCCTGCAGACTATAAAAGAGAACCCAACCCAAAAAGTTTGGTTGATTAGTCTGTGGCATTCTGTTAAACTGTTGCTTATGGCGGTCTCTGTGAGCTTCTCAGCGACATTCAGCCAGCCAGGTATCCTGCATGCAGTAGATGGAATGTGGCAATGGAACGCTGGCTGCGCGTGTCATAATAGGCTCTGAGCCTTTATATACCTGTGCACAGCAGCAGCCACCTTCAGTCTGCTGCTGGACAGCCAGCAGCAGCAGCAGCAGGAGAGGTATGTAATCAGGAGCCCTCCTGCTAAGGGTAGACAGCTGCTCGTTCCACCCCACCCCCCGCCTTAATTGGTTCTCCTCCCTTCCAACGGTGTTGAGGCGGGTGGGAACAGCAGGGGGTGAAGGTGCTGTGTTTAAAGAGGTGGAGTTATGCAGATCTAAAACGCGTGGATTGCAGCAGCAGCAAGCCGAAAAGTGCAGGCATGTAAGGGATCTAGAGGTTGACAACATGTCTTCTTAACGGGAGTCCAGGAGCTCATCTCCACAAATGGACTTTTCAGGATCCTTGGGTGGCTCCGTAGTTTGAAACCAATTCTGGTTATCGCTTCTCGGCCTTTTGGCTAAGATCAAGTGTAGTATCTGTTCTTATCAGTTTAATATCTGATACGTCCCCTATCTGGGGACCATATATTAAATGGATTTTTAGAACAGGGAGAGGGAAAAAGAGCTTGCTCTGTCCACTCCACGCATTGACCTGGTATTGCAGTATCTCCAGGACCGGTGCACCCCTTCTTTAATGCAGTTTCTAAAATCAGAAAGAATTGAATTCAATGTTTTTTGTTCATTTTGCTTGTTTGTCGGATTTTGGGATGGACTCTTTGGCTTTGCTTTTCTTCTCCTCATTGGATTTTTCATGTTCAAAGTTGCAGAAGCCAGATTACAAGCTCATTTTGGTTCAACTTCAGCAACTGTGCATTGCATTGCCATGTAATGTGATGCAATGCTATCTTTCTAGCTCTCCCTTTTTACTTCCTTTTGGATAAACAGACATATTAGGCAAGCATTTTGGAGCTTTCACCTAAATAACTACAGGTGGTGAGATAAGCTGCACAATATAATTGACCTTTCAGTATATTGTTGCACACACACCATCTATTTAGCAAATGCCCTTGTTATCAACAGCAGCCTTTTAAACTCACCTTAGCTAACAGGTATGTGCGCTGGTTACTCTGCTGCGCTTAAAATTTCTTTTTTGGTTTGCTACAATGCCTTTTCTGAAACGTTGTCTCCTTCTGCTGAAACACTGACTTCTTTCATTTAATGCCTGCAGACTATAAAAGAGAACCCAACCCAAAAAGTTTGGTTGATTAGTCTGTGGCATTCTGTTAAACTGTTGCTTATGGCGGTCTCTGTGAGCTTCTCAGCCACAATCAGCCAGCCAGGTATCCTGCCTGCAGTAGATGGAATGTGGCAATGGAACGCTGGCTGCGCGTGTCATAATAGGCTCTGAGCCTTTATATACCTGTGCACAGCAGCAGCCACCTTCAGTCTGCTGCTGGACAGCCAGCAGCAGCAGCAGCAGGAGAGGTATGTAATCAGGAGCCCTCCTGCTAAGGGTAGACAGCTGCTCGTTCCACCCCACCCCCCGCCTTAATTGGTTCTCCTCCCTTCCAACGGTGTTGAGGCGGGTGGGAACAGCAGGGGGTGAAGGTGCTGTGTTTAAAGAGGTGGAGTTATGCAGATCTAAAACGCGTGGATTGCAGCAGCAGCAAGCCGAAAAGTGCAGGCATGTAAGGGATCTAGAGGTTGACAACATGTCTTCTTAACGGGAGTCCAGGAGCTCATCTCCACAAATGGACTTTTCAGGATCCTTGGGTGGCTCCGTAGTTTGAAACCAATTCTGGTTATCGCTTCTCGGCCTTTTGGCTAAGATCAAGTGTAGTATCTGTTCTTATCAGTTTAATATCTGATACGTCCCCTATCTGGGGACCATATATTAAATGGATTTTTAGAACAGGGAGATGGAAAAAGAGCTTGCTCTGTCCACTCCACGCATTGACCTGGTATTGCAGTATCTCCAGGACCGGTGCACCCCTTCTTTAATGCAGTTTCTAAAATCAGAAAGAATTGAATTCAATGTTTTTTGTTCATTTTTCTTGTTTGTCGGATTTTGGGATGGACTCTTTGGCTTTGCTTTTCTTCTCCTCATTGGATTTTTCATGTTCAAAGTTGCAGAAGCCAGATTACAAGCTCATTTTGGTTCAACTTCAGCAACTGTGCATTGCATTGCCATGTAATGTGATGCAATGCTATCTTTCTAGCTCTCCCTTTTTACTTCCTTTTGGATAAACAGACATATTAGGCAAGCATTTTGGAGCTTTCACCTAAATAACTACAGGTGGTGAGATAAGCTGCACAATATAATTGACCTTTCAGTATATTGTTGCACACACACCATCTATTTAGCAAATGCCCTTGTTATCAACAGCAGCCTTTTAAACTCACCTGAGCTAACAGGTATGTGCGCTGGTTACTCTGCTGCGCTTAAAATTTCTTTTTTGGTTTGCTACAATGCCTTTTCTGAAACGTTGTCTCCTTCTGCTGGAACACTGACTTCTTTCATTTAATGCCTGCAGACTATAAAAGAGAACCCAACCCAAAAAGTTTGGTTGATTAGTCTGTGGCATTCTGTTAAACTGTTGCTTATGGCGGTCTCTGTGAGCTTCTCAGCGACATTCAGCCAGCCAGGTATCCTGCCTGCAGTAGATGGAATGTGGCAATGGAACGCTGGCTGCGCGTGTCATAATAGGCTCTGAGCCTTTATATACCTGTGCACAGCAGCAGCCACCTTCAGTCTGCTGCTGGACAGCCAGCAGCAGCAGCAGCAGGAGAGCTATGTAATCAGGAGCCCTCCTGCTAAGGGTAGACAGCTGCTCGTTCCACCCCAAACCCCGCCTTAATTGGTTCTCCTCCCTTCCAACGGTGTTGAGGCGGGTGGGAACAGCAGGGGGTGAAGGTGCTGTGTTTAAAGAGGTGGAGTTATGCAGATCTAAAACGCGTGGATTGCAGCAGCAGCAAGCCGAAAAGTGCAGGCATGTAAGGGATCTAGAGGTTGACAACATGTCTTCTTAACGGGAGTCCAGGAGCTCATCTCCACAAATGGACTTTTCAGGATCCTTGGGTGGCTCCGTAGTTTGAAACCAATTCTGGTTATCGCTTCTCGGCCTTTTGGCTAAGATCAAGTGTAGTATCTGTTCTTATCAGTTTAATATCTGATACGTCCCCTATCTGGGGACCATATATTAAATGGATTTTTAGAACAGGGAGATGGAAAAAGAGCTTGCTCTGTCCACTCCACGCATTGACCTGGTATTGCAGTATCTCCAGGACCGGTGCACCCCTTCTTTAATGCAGTTTCTAAAATCAGAAAGAATTGAATTCAATGTTTTTTGTTCATTTTGCTTGTTTGTCGGATTTTGGGATGGACTCTTTGGCTTTGCTTTTCTTCTCCTCATTGGATTTTTCATGTTCAAAGTTGCAGAAGCCAGATTACAAGCTCATTTTGGTTCAACTTCAGCAACTGTGCATTGCATTGCCATGTAATGTGATGCAATGCTATCTTTCTAGCTCTCCCTTTTTACTTCCTTTTGGATAAACAGACATATTAGGCAAGCATTTTGGAGCTTTCACCTAAATAACTACAGGTGGTGAGATAAGCTGCACAATATAATTGACCTTTCAGTATATTGTTGCACACACACCATCTATTTAGCAAATGCCCTTGTTATCAACAGCAGCCTTTTAAACTCACCTGAGCTAACAGGTATGTGCGCTGGTTACTCTGCTGCGCTTAAAATTTCTTTTTTGGTTTGCTACAATGCCTTTTCTGAAACGTTGTCTCCTTCTGCTGGAACACTGACTTCTTTCATTTAATGCCTGCAGACTATAAAAGAGAACCCAACCCAAAAAGTTTGGTTGATTAGTCTGTGGCATTCTGTTAAACTGTTGCTTATGGCGGTCTCTGTGAGCTTCTCAGCGACATTCAGCCAGCCAGGTATCCTGCCTGCAGTAGATGGAACGTGGCAATGGAACGCTGGCTGCGCGTGTCATAATAGGCTCTGAGCCTTTATATACCTGTGCACAGCAGCAGCCACCTTCAGTCTGCTGCTGGACAGCCAGCAGCAGCAGCAGCAGGAAAGGTATGTAATCAGGAGCCCTCCTGCTAAGGGTAGACAGCTGCTCGTTCCACCCCACCCCCCGCCTTAATTGGTTCTCCTCCCTTCCAACGGTGTTGAGGCGGGTGGGAACAGCAGGGGGTGAAGGTGCTGTGTTTAAAGAGGTGGAGTTATGCAGATCTAAAACGCGTGGATTGCAGCAGCAGCAAGCCGAAAAGTGCAGGCATGTAAGGGATCTAGAGGTTGACAACATGTCTTCTTAACGGGAGTCCAGGAGCTCATCTCCACAAATGGACTTTTCAGGATCCTTGGGTGGCTCCGTAGTTTGAAACCAATTCTGGTTATCGCTTCTCGGCCTTTTGGCTAAGATCAAGTGTAGTATCTGTTCTTATCAGTTTAATATCTGATACGTCCCCTATCTGGGGACCATATATTAAATGGATTTTTAGAACAGGGAGATGGAAAAAGAGCTTGCTCTGTCCACTCCACGCATTGACCTGGTATTGCAGTATCTCCAGGACCGGTGCACCCCTTCTTTAATGCAGTTTCTAAAATCAGAAAGAATTGAATTCAATGTTTTTTGTTCATTTTGCTTGTTTGTCGGATTTTGGGATGGACTCTTTGGCTTTGCTTTTCTTCTCCTCATTGGATTTTTCATGTTCAAAGTTGCAGAAGCCAGATTACAAGCTCATTTTGGTTCAACTTCAGCAACTGTGCATTGCATTGCCATGTAATGTGATGCAATGCTATCTTTCTAGCTCTCCCTTTTTACTTCCTTTTGGATAAACAGACATATTAGGCAAGCATTTTGGAGCTTTCACCTAAATAACTACAGGTGGTGAGATAAGCTGCACAATATAATTGACCTTTCAGTATATTGTTGCACACACACCATCTATTTAGCAAATGCCCTTGTTATCAACAGCAGCCTTTTAAACTCACCTGAGCTAACAGGTATGTGCGCTGGTTACTCTGCTGCGCTTAAAATTTCTTTTTTGGTTTGCTACAATGCCTTTTCTGAAACGTTGTCTCCTTCTGCTGGAACACTGACTTCTTTCATTTAATGCCTGCAGACTATAAAAGAGAACCCAACCCAAAAAGTTTGGTTGATTAGTCTGTGGCATTCTGTTAAACTGTTGCTTATGGCGGTCTCTGTGAGCTTCTCAGCGACATTCAGCCAGCCAGGTATCCTGCCTGCAGTAGATGGAATGTGGCAATGGAACGCTGGCTGCGCGTGTCATAATAGGCTCTGAGCCTTTATATACCTGTGCACAGCAGCAGCCACCTTCAGTCTGCTGCTGGACAGCCAGCAGCAGCAGCAGGAGAGGTATGTAATCAGGAGCCCTCCTGCTAAGGGTAGACAGCTGCTCGTTCCACCCCACCCCCCGCCTTAATTGGTTCTCCTCCCTTCCAACGGTGTTGAGGCGGGTGGGAACAGCAGGGGGTGAAGGTGCTGTGTTTAAAGAGGTGGAGTTATGCAGATCTAAAACGCGTGGATTGCAGCAGCAGCAAGCCGAAAAGTGCAGGCATGTAAGGGATCTAGAGGTTGACAACATGTCTTCTTAACGGGAGTCCAGGAGCTCATCTCCACAAATGGACTTTTCAGGATCCTTGGGTGGCTCCGTAGTTTGAAACCAATTCTGGTTATCGCTTCTCGGCCTTTTGGCTAAGATCAAGTGTAGTATCTTTTGAAAAGGCAGTTTTGTCCTTGGGCTGCCCTAGTAAATTGATGCATATTACACACTGGTTTGGTGCACTTGTTAGTACGCCAGGTGGCTCATAGAGTTATCTGATGGAAAACATGGCCCTCCAGGATCAAAGTCACTAGGCTGGGTAAGTGTGAGGGCTTTGGAGCAATGTGCCCCAGGAGTAGGCGCCCTGGTGGGAGTCCAAGCTTACTGGGACTGGGAACCCCAGAAAGACTTGGCTTCGTAGCACGCCGCACCTTTGCCAATCATACTTTCTGAGCAACCCCCCCTATTCCTGGCCTCCGGGCTAGGAAGGGGAATTTTTATAAACCCGGTCGGAGGTCCGGTCAGCTTTGGGCTGAGAAACCAACACAGGCTCCAGCTCCACTAGGGTGGCAGCCTAGATGGAAGCTGGGAGCACGAAAACGGCTCTTCTCCGGCTTCGGCTAGGGAGAGCATCGGAGATCCCTGACCCTCGCTGTGGCCTTCTGGCTCGGAGGGATGGGGATGGTTTATTGGGGACCCTCTCCTCCGGGAAGGGTCCACATGAATCCTCGCCTCGTGCGCTGTTTTGGTGTGACTTCGGTCACATTTTTCAGTGCCTTGGATGCAGCTTCAATCAAAAAATCTGTTCTTATCAGTTTAATATCTGATACGTCCCCTATCTGGGGACCATATATTAAATGGATTTTTAGAACAGGGAGATGGAAAAAGAGCTTGCTCTGTCCACTCCACGCATTGACCTGGTATTGCAGTATCTCCAGGACCGGTGCACCCCTTCTTTAATGCAGTTTCTAAAATCAGAAAGAATTGAATTCAATGTTTTTTGTTCATTTTGCTTGTTTGTCAGATTTTGGGATGGACTCTTTGGCTTTGCTTTTCTTCTCCTCATTGGATTTTTCATGTTCAAAGTTGCAGAAGCCAGATTACAAGCTCATTTTGGTTCAACTTCAGCAACTGTGCATTGCATTGCCATGTAATGTGATGCAATGCTATCTTTCTAGCTCTCCCTTTTTACTTCCTTTTGGATAAACAGACATATTAGGCAAGCATTTTGGAGCTTTCACCTAAATAACTACAGGTGGTGAGATAAGCTGCACAATATAATTGACCTTTCAGTATATTGTTGCACACACACCATCTATTTAGCAAATGCCCTTGTTATCAACAGCAGCCTTTTAAACTCACCTGAGCTAACAGGTATGTGCGCTGGTTACTCTGCTGCGCTTAAAATTTATTTTTTGGTTTGCTACAATGCCTTTTCTGAAACGTTGTCTCCTTCTGCTGGAACACTGACTTCTTTCATTTAATGCCTGCAGACTATAAAAGAGAACCCAACCCAAAAAGTTTGGTTGATTAGTCTGTGGCATTCTGTTAAACTGTTGCTTATGGCGGTCTCTGTGAGCTTCTCAGCGACATTCAGCCAGCCAGGTATCCTGCCTGCAGTAGATGGAATGTGGCAATGGAACGCTGGCTGCGCGTGTCATAATAGGCTCTGAGCCTTTATATACCTGTGCACAGCAGCAGCCACCTTCAGTCTGCTGCTGGACAGCCAGCAGCAGCAGCAGCAGGAGAGGTATGTAATCAGGAGCCCTCCTGCTAAGGGTAGACAGCTGCTCGTTCCACCCCACCCCCCGCCTTAATTGGTTCTCCTCCCTTCCAACGGTGTTGAGGCGGGTGGGAACAGCAGGGGGTGAAGGTGCTGTGTTTAAAGAGGTGGAGTTATGCAGATCTAAAACGCGTGGATTGCAGCAGCAGCAAGCCGAAAAGTGCAGGCATGTAAGGGATCTAGAGGTTGACAACATGTCTTCTTAACGGGAGTCCAGGAGCTCATCTCCACAAATGGACTTTTCAGGATCCTTGGGTGGCTCCGTAGTTTGAAACCAATTCTGGTTATCGCTTCTCGGCCTTTTGGCTAGGATCAAGTGTAGTATCTGTTCTTATCAGTTTAATATCTGATACGTCCCCTATCTGGGGACCATATATTAAATGGATTTTTAGAACAGGGAGATGGAAAAAGAGCTTGCTCTGTCCACTCCACGCATTGACCTGGTATTGCAGTATCTCCAGGACCGGTGCACCCCTTCTTTAATGCAGTTTCTAAAATCAGAAAGAATTGAATTCAATGTTTTTTGTTCATTTTGCTTGTTTGTCGGATTTTGGGATGGACTCTTTGGCTTTGCTTTTCTTCTCCTCATTGGATTTTTCATGTTCAAAGTTGCAGAAGCCAGATTACAAGCTCATTTTGGTTCAACTTCAGCAACTGTGCATTGCATTGCCATGTAATGTGATGCAATGCTATCTTTCTAGCTCTCCCTTTTTACTTCCTTTTGGATAAACAGACATATTAGGCAAGCATTTTGGAGCTTTCACCTAAATAACTACAGGTGGTGAGATAAGCTGCACAATATAATTGACCTTTCAGTATATTGTTGCACACACACCATCTATTTAGCAAATGCCCTTGTTATCAACAGCAGCCTTTTAAACTCACCTGAGCTAACAGGTATGTGCGCTGGTTACTCTGCTGCGCTTAAAATTTCTTTTTTGGTTTGCTACAATGCCTTTTCTGAAACGTTGTCTCCTTCTGCTGGAACACTGACTTCTTTCATTTAATGCCTGCAGACTATAAAAGAGAACCCAACCCAAAAAGTTTGGTTGATTAGTCTGTGGCATTCTGTTAAACTGTTGCTTATGGCGGTCTCTGTGAGCTTCTCAGCGACATTCAGCCAGCCAGGTATCCTGCCTGCAGTAGATGGAATGTGGCAATGGAACGCTGGCTGCGCGTGTCATAATAGGCTCTGAGCCTTTATATACCTGTGCACAGCAGCAGCCACCTTCAGTCTGCTGCTGGACAGCCAGCAGCAGCAGCAGCAGGAGAGGTATGTAATCAGGAGCCCTCCTGCTAAGGGTAGACAGCTGCTCGTTCCACCCCACCCCCCGCCTTAATTGGTTCTCCTCCCTTCCAACGGTGTTGAGGCGGGTGGGAACAGCAGGGGGTGAAGGTGCTGTGTTTAAAGAGGTGGAGTTATGCAGATCTAAAACGCGTGGATTGCAGCAGCAGCAAGCCGAGAAGTGCAGGCATGTAAGGGATCTAGAGGTTGACAACATGTCTTCTTAACGGGAGTCCAGGAGCTCATCTCCACAAATGGACTTTTCAGGATCCTTGGGTGGCTCCGTAGTTTGAAACCAATTCTGGTTATCGCTTCTCGGCCTTTTGGCTAAGATCAAGTGTAGTATCTGTTCTTATCAGTTTAATATCTGATACGTCCCCTATCTGGGGACCATATATTAAATGGATTTTTAGAACAGGGAGATGGAAAAAGAGCTTGCTCTGTCCACTCCACGCATTGACCTGGTATTGCAGTATCTCCAGGACCGGTGCACCCCTTCTTTAATGCAGTTTCTAAAATCAGAAAGAATTGAATTCAATGTTTTTTGTTCATTTTGCTTGTGTGTCGGATTTTGGGATGGACTCTTTAGCTTTGCTTTTCTTCTCCTCATTGGATTTTTCATGTTCAAAGTTGCAGAAGCCAGATTACAAGCTCATTTTGGTTCAACTTCAGCAACTGTGCATTGCATTGCCATGTAATGTGATGCAATGCTATCTTTCTAGCTCTCCCTTTTTACTTCCTTTTGGATAAACAGACATATTAGGCAAGCATTTTGGAGCTTTCACCTAAATAACTACAGGTGGTGAGATAAGCTGCACAATATAATTGACCTTTCAGTATATTGTTGCACACACACCATCTATTTAGCAAATGCCCTTGTTATCAACAGCAGCCTTTTAAACTCACCTGAGCTAACAGGTATGTGCGCTGGTTACTCTGCTGGGCTTAAAATTTCTTTTTTGGTTTGCTACAATGCCTTTTCTGAAACGTTGTCTCCTTCTGCTGGAACACTGACTTCTTTCATTTAATGCCTGCAGACTATAAAAGAGAACCCAACCCAAAAAGTTTGGTTGATTAGTCTGTGGCATTCTGTTAAACTGTTGCTTATGGCGGTCTCTGTGAGCTTCTCAGCGACATTCAGCCAGCCAGGTATCCTGCCTGCAGTAGATGGAATGTGGCAATGGAACGCTGGCTGCGCGTGTCATAATAGGCTCTGAGCCTTTATATACCTGTGCACAGCAGCAGCCACCTTCAGTCTGCTGCTGGACAGCCAGCAGCAGCAGCAGCAGGAGAGGTATGTAATCAGGAGCCCTCCTGCTAAGGGTAGACAGCTGCTCGTTCCACCCCACCCCCCGCCTTAATTGGTTCTCCTCCCTTCCAACGGTGTTGAGGCGGGTGGGAACAGCAGGGGGTGAAGGTGCTGTGTTTAAAGAGGTGGAGTTATGCAGATCTAAAACGCGTGGATTGCAGCAGCAGCAAGCCGAAAAGTGCAGGCATGTAAGGGATCTAGAGGTTGACAACATGTCTTCTTAACGGGAGTCCAGGAGCTCATCTCCACAAATGGACTTTTCAGGATCCTTGGGTGGCTCCGTAGTTTGAAACCAATTCTGGTTATCGCTTCTCGGCCTTTTGGCTAAGATCAAGTGTAGTATCTGTTCTTTTAAGAACACAAGAGCTACGATCTACACTTGACGAGAGCGATCGAACTCGGAAGGAGAAGAGCTTCGGAGCCCAGCTGACATCGGAGAAGGAAGGCGGATATCGGTGGGAGGAAGAAGCTCTAAAGAATCCAGAAGAAGACGAAGACTCGGAGAAGAATCGGGCTGTCCTGTGGAATCTTCGAGGAAGAAAATCATCGAGACAAAGACCTTTCGGGGAATTTGTCCAGAACACGACGGGAGAAGAATCTGCATAGCTCCACCCATTCCGGGAAGAGTTCCAGATCCAGCTCCAAGAAGTAACTGCAGGAGGAAAGCCATGGTAAGCGCTGCGAGGAAGGCCGAAAAGAAGAGCCTGGAGCAGGGGACAGCCAGGAGGGCCCAGCCAGGAGCCGATTCTGACCCCAAGGACTCTGCCTCCACGACTGGCCAGCAGAAGGGACCCCAGAAGCCCCGCCACAAAGCTCCAGCCCTGGAGCCATGGATGCGGCAGACGGTGGCCCTGAAGCTGAAGGAAGTGGATGGGAGGGTGCCGGACATGTCCTCGGACGTGTTCTGCCAGAAGATGCTGCTGGATCGAGGCTTCTCCAGGTCGGACACCCTCAGCATCCAGACCTTCTTGACGGGGATCTTCTTCGTCACCTTCGCCACTGTGAACACCTGCAGGAGGTTCTGGGAAATGGTAAGCGCAAAAGGACCGGATAATTCTTTCTCTGCCTTTACAGGTAGCTGCCCTATCCAGAGGGACGAAAGGAGGATCACGGTCTCCATGCGCAACCCGCACACCCCAGGCCAAGACATCTGTACCTTCCTGAGACGCTTCTGTTTGGTTGTGAAGGAACCCTCTCACATCCTGAATGGACTCGGCATCTGGACAGGTAAGTGGTCGGTGACCGTTAGACTTCACAGGGACCTGGCGTACTCAGACGGACTTCGGCACCTGCCCCCGACATTCTCCCTGGGCAACTCCTACGGCCTCATCTATTACCCGGACATGCCGCGGAACTGCAGGAGATGCGGCAAGAACGGCCACGAGATGAAGGACTGCAAGGAGGATGCCTGCAGGATTTGTCGAGTGACGGGACACAGCTCGAAGGACTGCCCGAAGAAGACATCCTGCAACCTGTGTGGGCTGGCGGCTCATCTGTACAAGGATTGCCCCAAGCGTGAGAGATCCTGGGCATCGGTGGTTGCGACGACCCCAGCTACGGAGGACAAGGCCCCGACGACCAGGCCTGTGAAGGTCAAGGACGCGACGACCAAGGCCCCAGCGGCCAAGGCCGAGACGACCAAGGCCAAAGCGGTCAAGGAGTCGGTGGCCAAAGCCCCAGCGACGGTCCCAGCAGCTCCGAAGCAGAAGAAAAAGTCAAAGGAGGGTAAGAGTTCTGTCACCCCTCTCTCGATCCCTCCCCCTGCCACCCCCGTCCAATTCCCCCCCACCCCGGCCACCCCTGCTGAGGATTCCACTTCCTCTTCCTCCTTCCCCTACTCCTCAGCAGGTGTCCTTTCCCCTGCCCCGGCAGCCACTCTCCCTCCCCAGACCATGGTAGCGGTGGAATTAACCTTTCCTCCACCCGCCGCTATCTATTCCGAGGAGGATTTTCCCCTTTTTGTCTCCCCAGTTCCAACCCGGGGAAAGAGGAAGGTGGAGGACAGCCCTGCTACTGAATCCTCCAAAAAGAAGATTCTGGATTTCGTAGGCGAAAAGGAGGATACCCTCCCTGAGCCAGAAGAGATGGAGCACATGGTTGAGACCCTGGTGGCCGAGCCAGAAGAGGAGGAACTGGTGGTCGCCGAGATCGAGGCCGCGCTGCTTTACCAGATGGAGGAAGAGGGCCTGCTGGTGATCCCGTCACCAGCAGTCAACACCGACGAGGGACCACCCGACCGGAGTGGTAACTAAGGTGTATTGCCTGCGCTAACTTTTTCTTTTTTCCCTACATGATGGCTAATATTAACTTATTTTCCATTAATGTCAGGAGCATCAAGGACAAGTTCAGACGTCAGACTATTTATGCCTTCCTTACTTCCCAGTTGTGTGATGTTTATATGTTGCAGGAATGTTCCCTTCCCTCCTCTAGGTCCTTCAAACATCTGGCCAGGGAGTGGTCCCACGGTCCATCCTACTGGTCCGGTGGGGGTGACTGCAAGTCTGCGGGGGTCGCAATTCTGATCAGGGGGGGCGCATTCACGCTTGAGTCCGTCCAGGAGCTCATCTGCGGCAGGGCTCTTGTTGTAGATGGCAACTGGGCGGGAGAACCTGTCAGGTTCATCAACGTGTATGCGTCCCCACTGAAGAATGAGCGTTTGGAGCTTTTCCAGACCCTGCGGCTTCAGCTTGCCACCACCAGGACCTTAGTGATGGCCGGGGATTTCAACTGCCCCATCGAGGAGGATGGTCGTAGTTCTGGCACATCTGCCAAGTTGGACATCACGTCCAAGCTGCTCATCGAGATGGTAACCGAGGCCTCTCTTCAGGACGTGGTGGGCTCCATGGGGAGAGGCTCCACGAACTATTCGTGGAGCCGACCCGATGGCTCACTCCGCTCCAGGATTGACTTTGTGTTCACCTCTCGGGCAGTCAGGCAGAGTAGGCACTCGATGGTCTCCTGCTTCTTCTCCGACCACAGAGCCATTCACTTACAAGGTGTCCTTGGCGACGGTTTTTCGTCCGGCCCCGGCTCCTGGAAGCTGAATTGTGCTCTGCTGGCTCAGGATGAAGTCGTGGAGGAGCTGAGAGCAGCCTACGCAATGTGGCAGTCCTACAAGGGTAGCTTCCAAACAGTCTCTGATTGGTGGGAATATGTTAAACTTGAGTTTCGCTGTTTCTTTCAGGCCAAGGGTCGACAACAGGCGTGTGAGAAGAGGAGGGACTTCAGAGGGCTGCAGCGCGAGCTGCGGTCGCTGCAGGACCTTCTTCACTGCGGCTGGGACGTGAGGGAGGAGCTGGAGGAGACCAAGAAGAGCCTGAAAAGGCACTTTGAGGAGGAGTCCAAGCGAATCGTCTTCCGTTCCAAAGTGGAGAATCTGGAGAAGGGTGAGAAATGTAACTCATTCTTTTTCAGGAAACTTCATGCCGGTCACACGCCCCTGAACGAGCTGCGAGACGAGAGCGGAAACATGCGACGTGGGAAGGAGGACGTGATGAGGGTCGTCAGCGACTTCTACAGCGAACTCTACTCCCACAAGACTACCGACCCTGACGCTGCTGATAAGTTCCTGTCAGGTATCACTAACCATCTTGATCCTGCAGGCACGGCAGCCTTGGACAAACCTCTGATGGTGGGCGAATTGCTCTCTGCCGCTAAATCCTTTAGGACCGGCAGGACCCCGGGCAGTGATGGTCTTCCAGCGGAGCTCTATGTAGCGCTGGGAGACCTCATCTGTCCGGACCTGTTGGACCTGTACGAGGAGATGGTGGTGGAGGGTAGAATGCCTCCATCTTTGAGGGAAGGAATGGTCACGATCCTGTACAAGCGGAAGGGAGAGAGGTGCGACCTGAGGAATTGGCGTCCCATCACTCTGCTCAACGTGGACTACAAGATCCTGGCCAAGACGATGGCGACACGACTTAAGACGGTCATCGGACGGATCATCCACCCGGACCAGACCTGCGGCATCCCTGGACGTCGCATCGCAGACAGCCTCGCTCTCGTGCGGGACACGGTCGAGTACATCAAGGTCCGCCGCGCACACGCGGCCCTGGTCTCCTTGGATCAGGAGAAGGCCTTCGACCGGGTTTCCCACGAGTTCATGGGCCGAGCTCTGCACCGGTTAGGTTTGGGTAACATGTTTTGTTCGTATGTCCGTCTGATGTATTTTGATATCCACAGCTCGGTGTTGGTGAACGGCTGGAAGACTGACCCCTTCCCTGTCCTCTCTGGGGTCAGACAAGGCTGCCCTCTATCACCTCTTCTTTTTGTTTGTGTTATAGAACTCTTCGCAGAGGCTATCCGGCAGAATGGAGAGATCAGAGGGATCACCGCACCGGGTCCGGGACGACACGAGGTCAAGTGCTCGCTCTACATGGACGACGTCACCGTCTTCTGCGCTGATCGTGGTTCAGTCGACGCCCTCGTCCAGACGTGTGAGAGGTTCGGCCGGGCTTCAGGGGCCAAAGTCAACTGCAGGAAGTCGGAAGCCATGCTCTTCGGGGATTGGCAGCCGGCCTCCTCCGCCCCCTTCCCCTTCAACATTCAACCGGATTTCCTCAAGGTGCTGGGAGTCTGGTTCGGGAAGGAAGGAGCGGCCCTCAAGTCCTGGCAAGAACGCTTGGCCAAGGTGAAGCAACGGATCGGACTCTGGAGCCTCAGACACCTCACTTGTGAGGGTAAGGCACTCGTCCTGCGTAATGAGGTCCTGCCCGTCTTGCAGTACACGGCGCAGGCCTGGCCCCCACACGTCACTGTGTGCAGGGCCATTACCAGGACAGTGTTTCACTTTGTCTGGGGATCCAAGATGGACAGAGTCAGGCGGGCCGTCATGTACAAGGAGCCTCGCAAGGGTGGGAAGGGCGTTCCAGATATCCCCACCCTCCTGCGATCCTCTTTTGTGTGTGATTGTGTCCGCCGGACTTTGCAAGTCAAGAATGGCTCCGCGGGCAGGTCCATGTCTCGCTTCTTCCTGCTTCCTCTTTGGAGGCGACTCGGCTGGGACAAGTGGGACAGCTCCTTCCCCTACAACTGGACGACGCCATGGTTCTACGGAGACGTCGTTCGATTTGTGGGGGAGCATCAACTGGAGGGACTCAAGCCCGACTTGTGGAAGCCCAAAACTATCCACAAGCTAATCAGAGCCAAGGATGACGTGGAGAACATCACAGGACTTCACCAGGACACGCTGGAGACTGTGTGGACAAATGTGTCGTCTGACAGGCTGACCAACGGGCACAAGGACTTGTCGTGGATGGCGATTCAGGGCGGACTGCCCGTCCGGTCATTCATGCATGCCCGGAACCTGTGCAAGACCCGGTACTGCCCAAGGTGCCCCTTCGTGGAGGAAACATCTTTGCACACTTTTTGGGACTGCGGATTTGCACAGCGCCTATTGACTGCACTTGAGGACGACCTGAGGAACTCTGTCCCCAGGGCGAGCCTATCGCACCATTCTGTGCTTTACGGACTCTTCCCTGGGGTTCATACCGTCGGAGCCATCCAGGAGGCTTGGCGCCTTATGAACTGCTTCAAGGATGCCGTTTGGGTCGCCAGGAACCGGCTCATCTTGAGGAGGGAGAGGATGTCCATCCAGGACTGCCGCAGGCTGATCCACAGCCTGCTCAGAGATTATTCCATCATGGACGGTCCGGAGGACGAGGATGAGGACTAAACCCCTCCTCCCCCTCTCCCCTTATGTGTCTTGTCTTTCAATAAAGCTTCGGGCCTGTGATTTTCCCCTCCCCATCCCCTTTTTCCCAATCCCCATCCCTTATCACGGTTCGTCGTACTGTATTGATTGACATGCTTTTTCTTTCAGATTGAGTGTTTTGTGTAGCATAGGGGTGTGATGTGTCTAGTTAGTGCATCGTATCCTCATGCTATGTAAATATGATGTAGAATTCTGTGAGTACTGGGCTGCGGCACTGTACACTGTCTGTTAACTTATTTTTTGTGCTAATAAAAGATATATTCAATCAAAAAAATCTGTTCTTATCAGTTTAATATCTGATACGTCCCCTATCTGGGGACCATATATTAAATGGATTTTTAGAACAGGGAGATGGAAAAAGAGCTTGCTCTGTCCACTCCACGCATTGACCTGGTATTGCAGTATCTCCAGGACCGGTGCACCCCTTCTTTAATGCAGTTTCTAAAATCAGAAAGAATTGAATTCAATGTTTTTTGTTCATTTTGCTTGTTTGTCGGATTTTGGGATGGACTCTTTGGCTTTGCTTTTCTTCTCCTCATTGGATTTTTCATGTTCAAAGTTGCAGAAGCCAGATTACAAGCTCATTTTGGTTCAACTTCAGCAACTGTGCATTGCATTGCCATGTAATGTGATGCAATGCTATCTTTCTAGCTCTCCCTTTTTACTTCCTTTTGGATAAACAGACATATTAGGCAAGCATTTTGGAGCTTTCACCTAAATAACTACAGGTGGTGAGATAAGCTGCACAATATAATTGACCTTTCAGTATATTGTTGCACACACACCATCTATTTAGCAAATGCCCTTGTTATCAACAGCAGCCTTTTAAACTCACCTGAGCTAACAGGTATGTGCGCTGGTTACTCTGCTGCGCTTAAAATTTCTTTTTTGGTTTGCTACAATGCCTTTTCTGAAACGTTGTCTCCTTCTGCTGGAACACTGACTTCTTTCATTTAATGCCTGCAGACTATAAAAGAGAACCCAACCCAAAAAGTTTGGTTGATTAGTCTGTGGCATTCTGTTAAACTGTTGCTTATGGCGGTCTCTGTGAGCTTCTCAGCGACATTCAGCCAGCCAGGTATCCTGCCTGCAGTAGATGGAATGTGGCAATGGAACGCTGGCTGCGCGTGTCATAATAGGCTCTGAGCCTTTATATACCTGTGCACAGCAGCAGCCACCTTCAGTCTGCTGCTGGACAGCCAGCAGCAGCAGCAGCAGGAGAGGTATGTAATCAGGAGCCCTCCTGCTAAGGGTAGACAGCTGCTCGTTCCACCCCACCCCCCGCCTTAATTGGTTCTCCTCCCTTCCAACGGTGTTGAGGCGGGTGGGAACAGCAGGGGGTGAAGGTGCTGTGTTTAAAGAGGTGGAGTTATGCAGATCTAAAACGCGTGGATTGCAGCAGCAGCAAGCCGAAAAGTGCAGGCATGTAAGGGATCTAGAGGTTGACAACATGTCTTCTTAACGGGAGTCCAGGAGCTCATCTCCACAAATGGACTTTTCAGGATCCTTGGGTGGCTCCGTAGTTTGAAACCAATTCTGGTTATCGCTTCTCGGCCTTTTGGCTAAGATCAAGTGTAGTATCTGTTCTTATCAGTTTAATATCTGATACGTCCCCTATCTGGGGACCATATATTAAATGGATTTTTAGAACAGGGAGATGGAAAAAGAGCTTGCTCTGTCCACTCCACGCATTGACCTGGTATTGCAGTATCTCCAGGACCGGTGCACCCCTTCTTTAATGCAGTTTCTAAAATCAGAAAGAATTGAATTCAATGTTTTTTGTTCATTTTGCTTGTTTGTCGGATTTTGGGATGGACTCTTTGGCTTTGCTTTTCTTCTCCTCATTGGATTTTTCATGTTCAAAATTGCAGAAGCCAGATTACAAGCTCATTTTGGTTCAACTTCAGCAACTGTGCATTGCATTGCCATGTAATGTGATGCAATGCTATCTTTCTAGCTCTCCCTTTTTACTTCCTTTTGGATAAACAGACATATTAGGCAAGCATTTTGGAGCTTTCACCTAAATAACTACAGGTGGTGAGATAAGCTGCACAATATAATTGACCTTTCAGTATATTGTTGCACACACACCATCTATTTAGCAAATGCCCTTGTTATCAACAGCAGCCTTTTAAACTCACCTGAGCTAACAGGTATGTGCGCTGGTTACTCTGCTGCGCTTAAAATTTCTTTTTTGGTTTGCTACAATGCCTTTTCTGAAACGTTGTCTCCTTCTGCTGGAACACTGACTTCTTTCATTTAATGCCTGCAGACTATAAAAGAGAACCCAACCCAAAAAGTTTGGTTGATTAGTCTGTGGCATTCTGTTAAACTGTTGCTTATGGCGGTCTCTGTGAGCTTCTCAGCGACATTCAGCCAGCCAGGTATCCTGCCTGCAGTAGATGGAATGTGGCAATGGAACGCTGGCTGCGCGTGTCATAATAGGCTCTGAGCCTTTATATACCTGTGCACAGCAGCAGCCACCTTCAGTCTGCTGCTGGACAGCCAGCAGCAGCAGCAGCAGGAGAGGTATGTAATCAGGAGCCCTCCTGCTAAGGGTAGACAGCTGCTCGTTCCACCCCACCCCCCGCCTTAATTGGTTCTCCTCCCTTCCAACGGTGTTGAGGCGGGTGGGAACAGCAGGGGGTGAAGGTGCTGTGTTTAAAGAGGTGGAGTTATGCAGATCTAAAACGCGTGGATTGCAGCAGCAGCAAGCCGAAAAGTGCAGGCATGTAAGGGATCTAGAGGTTGACAACATGTCTTCTTAACGGGAGTCCAGGAGCTCATCTCCACAAATGGACTTTTCAGGATCCTTGGGTGGCTCCGTAGTTTGAAACCAATTCTGGTTATCGCTTCTCGGCCTTTTGGCTAAGATCAAGTGTAGTATCTGTTCTTATCAGTTTAATATCTGAAACGTCCCCTATCTGGGGACCATATATTAAATGGATTTTTAGAACAGGGAGATGGAAAAAGAGCTTGCTCTGTCCACTCCACGCATTGACCTGGTATTGCAGTATCTCCAGGACCGGTGCACCCCTTCTTTAATGCAGTTTCTAAAATCAGAAAGAATTGAATTCAATGTTTTTTGTTCATTTTGCTTGTTTGTCGGATTTTGGGATGGACTCTTTGGCTTTGCTTTTCTTCTTCTCATTGGATTTTTCATGTTCAAAGTTGCAGAAGCCAGATTACAAGCTCATTTTGGTTCAACTTCAGCAACTGTGCATTGCATTGCCATGTAATGTGATGCAATGCTATCTTTCTAGCTCTCCCTTTTTACTTCCTTTTGGATAAACAGACATATTAGGCAAGCATTTTGGAGCTTTCACCTAAATAACTACAGGTGGTGAGATAAGCTGCACAATATAATTGACCTTTCAGTATATTGTTGCACACACACCATCTATTTAGCAAATGCCCTTGTTATCAACAGCAGCCTTTTAAACTCACCTGAGCTAACAGGTATGTGCGCTGGTTACTCTGCTGCGCTTAAAATTTCTTTTTTGGTTTGCTACAATGCCTTTTCTGAAACGTTGTCTCCTTCTGCTGGAACACTGACTTCTTTCATTTAATGCCTGCAGACTATAAAAGAGAACCCAACCCAAAAAGTTTGGTTGATTAGTCTGTGGCATTCTGTTAAACTGTTGCTTATGGCGGTCTCTGTGAGCTTCTCAGCGACATTCAGCCAGCCAGGTATCCTGCCTGCAGTAGATGGAATGTGGCAATGGAACGCTGGCTGCGCGTGTCATAATAGGCTCTGAGCCTTTATATACCTGTGCACAGCAGCAGCCACCTTCAGTCTGCTGCTGGACAGCCAGCAGCAGCAGCAGCAGCAGGAGAGGTATGTAATCAGGAGCCCTCCTGCTAAGGGTAGACAGCTGCTCGTTCCACCCCACCCCCCGCCTTAATTGGTTCTCCTCCCTTCCAACGGTGTTGAGGCGGGTGGGAACAGCAGGGGGTGAAGGTGCTGTGTTTAAAGAGGTGGAGTTATGCAGATCTAAAACGCGTGGATTGCAGCAGCAGCAAGCCGAAAAGTGCAGGCATGTAAGGGATCTAGAGGTTGACAACATGTCTTCTTAACGGGAGTCCAGGAGCTCATCTCCACAAATGGACTTTTCAGGATCCTTGGGTGGCTCCGTAGTTTGAAACCAATTCTGGTTATCGCTTTTCGGCCTTTTGGCTAAGATCAAGTGTAGTATCTGTTCTTATCAGTTTAATATCTGATACGTCCCCTATCTGGGGACCATATATTAAATGGATTTTTAGAACAGGGAGATGGAAAAAGAGCTTGCTCTGTCCACTCCACGCATTGACCTGGTATTGCAGTATCTCCAGGACCGGTGCACCCCTTCTTTAATGCAGTTTCTAAAATCAGAAAGAATTGAATTCAATGTTTTTTGTTCATTTTGCTTGTTTGTCGGATTTTGGGATGGACTCTTTGGCTTTGCTTTTCTTCTCCTCATTGGATTTTTCATGTTCAAAGTTGCAGAAGCCAGATTACAAGCTCATTTTGGTTCAACTTCAGCAACTGTGCATTGCATTGCCATGTAATGTGATGCAATGCTATCTTTCTAGCTCTCCCTTTTTACTTCCTTTTGGATAAACAGACATATTAGGCAAGTATTTTGGAGCTTTCACCTAAATAACTACAGGTGGTGAGATAAGCTGCACAATATAATTGACCTTTCAGTATATTGTTGCACACACACCATCTATTTAGCAAATGCCCTTGTTATCAACAGCAGCCTTTTAAACTCACCTGAGCTAACAGGTATGTGCGCTGGTTACTCTGCTGCGCTTAAAATTTCTTTTTTGGTTTGCTACAATGCCTTTTCTGAAACGTTGTCTCCTTCTGCTGGAACACTGACTTCTTTCATTTAATGCCTGCAGACTATAAAAGAGAACCCAACCCAAAAAGTTTGGTTGATTAGTCTGTGGCATTTTGTTAAACTGTTGCTTATGGCGGTCTCTGTGAGCTTCTCAGCGACATTCAGCCAGCCAGGTATCCTGCCTGCAGTAGATGGAATGTGGCAATGGAACGCTGGCTGCGTGTGTCATAATAGGCTCTGAGCCTTTATATACCTGTGCACAGCAGCAGCCACCTTCAGTCTGCTGCTGGACAGCCAGCAGCAGCAGCAGCAGGAGAGGTATGTAATCAGGAGCCCTCCTGCTAAGGGTAGACAGCTGCTCGTTCCACCCCACCCCCCGCCTTAATTGGTTCTCCTCCCTTCCAACGGTGTTGAGGCGGGTGGGAACAGCAGGGGGTGAAGGTGCTGTGTTTAAAGAGGTGGAGTTATGCAGATCTAAAACGCGTGGATTGCAGCAGCAGCAAGCCGAAAAGTGCAGGCATGTAAGGGATCTAGAGGTTGACAACATGTCTTCTTAACGGGAGTCCAGGAGCTCATCTCCACAAATGGACTTTTCAGGATCCTTGGGTGGCTCCGTAGTTTGAAACCAATTCTGGTTATCGCTTCTCGGCCTTTTGGCTAAGATCGAGTGTAGTATCTGTTCTTATCAGTTTAATATCTGATACGTCCCCTATCTGGGGACCATATATTAAATGGATTTTTAGAACAGGGAGATGGAAAAAGAGCTTGCTCTGTCCACTCCACGCATTGACCTGGTATTGCAGTATCTCCAGGACCGGTGCACCCCTTCTTTAATGCAGTTTCTAAAATTAGAAAGAATTGAATTCAATGTTTTTTGTTCATTTTGCTTGTTTGTCGGATTTTGGGATGGACTCTTTGGCTTTGCTTTTCTTCTCCTCATTGGATTTTTTATGTTCAAAGTTGCAGAAGCCAGATTACAAGCTCATTTTGGTTCAACTTCAGCAACTGTGCATTGCATTGCCATGTAATGTGATGCAATGCTATCTTTCTAGCTCTCCCTTTTTACTTCCTTTTGGATAAACAGACATATTAGGCAAGCATTTTGGAGCTTTCACCTAAATAACTACAGGTGGTGAGATAAGCTGCACAATATAATTGACCTTTCAGTATATTGTTGCACACACACCATCTATTTAGCAAATGCCCTTGTTATCAACAGCAGCCTTTTAAACTCACCTGAGCTAACAGGTATGTGCGCTGGTTACTCTGCTGCGCTTAAAATTTCTTTTTTGGTTTGCTACAATGCCTTTTCTGAAACGTTGTCTCCTTCTGCTGGAACACTGACTTCTTTCATTTAATGCCTGCAGACTATAAAAGAGAACCCAACCCAAAAAGTTTGGTTGATTAGTCTGTGGCATTCTGTTAAACTGTTGCTTATGGCGGTCTCTGTGAGCTTCTCAGCGACATTCAGCCAGCCAGGTATCCTGCCTGCAGTAGATGGAATGTGTCAATGGAACGCTGGCTGCGCGTGTCATAATAGGCTCTGAGCCTTTATATACCTGTGCACAGCAGCAGCCACCTTCAGTCTGCTGCTGGACAGCCAGCAGCAGCAGCAGCAGGAGAGGTATGTAATCAGGAGCCCTCCTGCTAAGGGTAGACAGCTGCTCGTTCCACCCCACCCCCCGCCTTAATTGGTTCTCCTCCCTTCCAACGGTGTTGAGGCGGGTGGGAACAGCAGGGGGTGAAGGTGCTGTGTTTAAAGAGGTGGAGTTATGCAGATCTAAAACGCGTGGGTTGCAGCAGCAGCAAGCCGAAAAGTGCAGGCATGTAAGGGATCTAGAGGTTGACAACATGTCTTCTTAACGGGAGTCCAGGAGCTCATCTCCACAAATGGACTTTTCAGGATCCTTGGGTGGCTCCGTAGTTTGAAACCAATTCTGGTTATCGCTTCTCGGCCTTTTGGCTAAGATCAAGTGTAGTATCTGTTCTTATCAGTTTAATATCTGATACGTCCCCTATCTGGGGACCATATATTAAATGGATTTTTAGAACAGGGAGATGGAAAAAGAGCTTGCTCTGTCCACTCCACGCATTGACCTGGTATTGCAGCATCTCCAGGACCGGTGCACCCCTTCTTTAATGCAGTTTCTAAAATCAGAAAGAATTGAATTCAATGTTTTTTGTTCATTTTGCTTGTTTGTCGGATTTTGGGATGGACTCTTTGGCTTTGCTTTTCTTCTCCTCATTGGATTTTTCATGTTCAAAGTTGCAGAAGCCAGATTACAAGCTCATTTTGGTTCAACTTCAGCAACTGTGCATTGCATTGCCATGTAATGTGA
This sequence comes from Phyllobates terribilis, assembly GCF_046119375.1. Taxonomy (NCBI): domain Eukaryota; kingdom Metazoa; phylum Chordata; class Amphibia; order Anura; family Dendrobatidae; genus Phyllobates; species Phyllobates terribilis. The sequence continues at coordinate 607,504 of NW_027363247.1, forward strand.
TGCAATGCTATCTTTCTAGCTCTCCCTTTTTACTTCCTTTTGGATAAACAGACATATTAGGCAAGCATTTTGGAGCTTTCACCTAAATAACTACAGGTGGTGAGATAAGCTGCACAATATAATTGACCTTTCAGTATATTGTTGCACACACACCATCTATTTAGCAAATGCCCTTGTTATCAACAGCAGCCTTTTAAACTCACCTGAGCTAACAGGTATGTGCGCTGGTTACTCTGCTGCGCTTAAAATTTCTTTTTTGGTTTGCTACAATGCCTTTTCTGAAACGTTGTCTCCTTCTGCTGGAACACTGACTTCTTTCATTTAATGCCTGCAGACTATAAAAGAGAACCCAACCCAAAAAGTTTGGTTGATTAGTCTGTGGCATTCTGTTAAACTGTTGCTTATGGCGGTCTCTGTGAGCTTCTCAGCGACATTCAGCCAGCCAGGTATCCTGCCTGCAGTAGATGGAATGTGGCAATGGAACGCTGGCTGCGCGTGTCATAATAGGCTCTGAGCCTTTATATACCTGTGCACAGCAGCAGCCACCTTCAGTCTGCTGCTGGACAGCCAGCAGCAGCAGCAGCAGGAGAGGTATGTAATCAGAAGCCCTCCTGCTAAGGGTAGACAGCTGCTCGTTCCACCCCACCCCCCGCCTTAATTGGTTCTCCTCCCTTCCAACGGTGTTGAGGCGGGTGGGAACAGCAGGGGGTGAAGGTGCTGTGTTTAAAGAGGTGGAGTTATGCAGATCTAAAACGCGTGGATTGCAACAGCAGCAAGCCGAAAAGTGCAGGCATGTAAGGGATCTAGAGGTTGACAACATGTCTTCTTAACGGGAGTCCAGGAGCTCATCTCCACAAATGGACTTTTCAGGATCCTTGGGTGGCTCCGTAGTTTGAAACCAATTCTGGTTATCGCTTCTCGGCCTTTTGGCTAAGATCAAGTGTAGTATCTTTTGAAAAGGCAGTTTTGTCCTTGGGCTGCCCTAGTAAATTGATGCATATTACACACTGGTTTGGTGCACTTGTTAGTACGCCAGGTGGCTCATAGAGTTATCTGATGGAAAACATGGCCCTCCAGGATCGAAGTCACTAGGCTGGGTAAGTGTGAGGGCTTTGGAGCAATGTGCCCCAGGAGTAGGCGCCCTGGTGGGAGTCCAAGCTTACTGGGACTGGGAACCCCAGAAAGACTTGGCTTCGTAGCACGCCGCACCTTTGCCAATCATACTTTCTGAGCAACCCCCCCTATTCCTGGCCTACGGGCTAGGAAGGGGAATTTTTATAAACCCGGTCGGAGGTCCGGTCAGCTTTGGGCTGAGAAACCAACACAGGCTCCAGCTCCACTAGGGTGGCAGCCTAGATGGAAGCTGGGAGCACGAAAACGGCTCTTCTCCGGCTTCGGCTAGGGAGAGCATCGGAGATCCCTGACCCTCGCTGTGGCCTTCTGGCTCGGAGGGATGGGGATGGTTTATTGGGGACCCTCTCCTCCGGGAAGGGTCCACATGAATCCTCGCCTCGTGCGCTGTTTTGGTGTGACTTCGGTCACATTTTTCAGTGCCTTGGATGCAGCTTCAATCAAAAAATCTGTTCTTATCAGTTTAATATCTGATACGTCCCCTATCTGGGGACCATATATTAAATGGATTTTTAGAACAGGGAGATGGAAAAAGAGCTTGCTCTGTCCACTCCACGCATTGACCTGGTATTGCAGTATCTCCAGGACCGGTGCACCCCTTCTTTAATGCAGTTTCTAAAATCAGAAAGAATTGAATTCAATGTTTTTTGTTCATTTTGCTTGTTTGTCGGATTTTGGGATGGACTCTTTGGCTTTGCTTTTCTTCTCCTCATTGGATTTTTCATGTTCAAAGTTGCAGAAGCCAGATTACAAGCTCATTTTGGTTCAACTTCAGCAACTGTGCATTGCATTGCCATGTAATGTGATGCAATGCTATCTTTCTAGCTCTCCCTTTTTACTTCCTTTTGGATAAACAGACATATTAGGCAAGCATTTTGGAGCTTTCACCTAAATAACTACAGGTGGTGAGATAAGCTGCACAATATAATTGACCTTTCAGTATATTGTTGCACACACACCATCTATTTAGCAAATGCCCTTGTTATCAACAGCAGCCTTTTAAACTCACCTGAGCTAACAGGTATGTGCGCTGGTTACTCTGCTGCGCTTAAAATTTCTTTTTTGGTTTGCTACAATGCCTTTTCTGAAACGTTGTCTCCTTCTGCTGGAACACTGACTTCTTTCATTTAATGCCTGCAGACTATAAAAGAGAACCCAACCCAAAAAGTTTGGTTGATTAGTCTGTGGCATTCTGTTAAACTGTTGCTTATGGCGGTCTCTGTGAGCTTCTCAGCGACATTCAGCCAGCCAGGTATCCTGCCTGCAGTAGATGGAATGTGGCAATGGAACGCTGGCTGCGCGTGTCATAATAGGCTCTGAGCCTTTATATACCTGTGCACAGCAGCAGCCACCTTCAGTCTGCTGCTGGACAGCCAGCAGCAGCAGCAGCAGGAGAGGTATGTAATCAGGAGCCCTCCTGCTAAGGGTAGACAGCTGCTCGTTCCACCCCACCCCCCGCCTTAATTGGTTCTCCTCCCTTCCAACGGTGTTGAGGCGGGTGGGAACAGCAGGGGGTGAAGGTGCTGTGTTTAAAGAGGTGGAGTTATGCAGATCTAAAACGCGTGGATTGCAGCAGCAGCAAGCCGAAAAGTGCAGGCATGTAAGGGATCTAGAGGTTGACAACATGTCTTCTTAACGGGAGTCCAGGAGCTCATCTCCACAAATGGACTTTTCAGGATCCTTGGGTGGCTCCGTAGTTTGAAACCAATTCTGGTTATCGCTTCTCGGCCTTTTGGCTAAGATCAAGTGTAGTATCTGTTCTTATCAGTTTAATATCTGATACGTCCCCTATCTGGGGACCATATATTAAATGGATTTTTAGAACAGGGAGATGGAAAAAGAGCTTGCTCTGTCCACTCCACGCATTGACCTGGTATTGCAGTATCTCCAGGACCGGTGCACCCCTTCTTTAATGCAGTTTCTAAAATCAGAAAGAATTGAATTCAATGTTTTTTGTTCATTTTGCTTGTTTGTCGGATTTTGGGATGGACTCTTTGGCTTTGCTTTTCTTCTCCTCATTGGATTTTTCATGTTCAAAGTTGCAGAAGCCAGATTACAAGCTCATTTTGGTTCAACTTCAGCAACTGTGCATTGCATTGCCATGTAATGTGATGCAATGCTATCTTTCTAGCTCTCCCTTTTTACTTCCTTTTGGATAAACAGACATATTAGGCAAGCATTTTGGAGCTTTCACCTAAATAACTACAGGTGGTGAGATAAGCTGCACAATATAATTGACCTTTCAGTATATTGTTGCACACACACCATCTATTTAGCAAATGCCCTTGTTATCAACAGCAGCCTTTTAAACTCACCTGAGCTAACAGGTATGTGCGCTGGTTACTCTGCTGCGCTTAAAATTTCTTTTTTGGTTTGCTACAATGCCTTTTCTGAAACGTTGTCTCCTTCTGCTGGAACACTGACTTCTTTCATTTAATGCCTGCAGACTATAAAAGAGAACCCAACCCAAAAAGTTTGGTTGATTAGTCTGTGGCATTCTGTTAAACTGTTGCTTATGGCGGTCTCTGTGAGCTTCTCAGCGACATTCAGCCAGCCAGGTATCCTGCCTGCAGTAGATGGAATGTGGCAATGGAACGCTGGCTGCGCGTGTCATAATAGGCTCTGAGCCTTTATATACCTGTGCACAGCAGCAGCCACCTTCAGTCTGCTGCTGGACAGCCAGCAGCAGCAGCAGCAGGAGAGGTATGTAATCAGGAGCCCTCCTGCTAAGGGTAGACAGCTGCTCGTTCCACCCCACCCCCCGCCTTAATTGGTTCTCCTCCCTTCCAACGGTGTTGAGGCGGGTGGGAACAGCAGGGGGTGAAGGTGCTGTGTTTAAAGAGGTGGAGTTATGCAGATCTAAAACGCGTGGATTGCAACAGCAGCAAGCCGAGAAGTGCAGGCATGTAAGGGATCTAGAGGTTGACAACATGTCTTCTTAACGGGAGTCCAGGAGCTCATCTCCACAAATGGACTTTTCAGGATCCTTGGGTGGCTCCGTAGTTTGAAACCAATTCTGGTTATCGCTTCTCGGCCTTTTGGCTAAGATCAAGTGTAGTATCTGTTCTTATCAGTTTAATATCTGATACGTCCCCTATCTGGGGACCATATATTAAATGGATTTTTAGAACAGGGAGATGGAAAAAGAGCTTGCTCTGTCCACTCCACGCATTGACCTGGTATTGCAGTATCTCCAGGACCGGTGCACCCCTTCTTTAATGCAGTTTCTAAAATCAGAAAGAATTGAATTCAATGTTTTTTGTTCATTTTGCTTGTTTGTCAGATTTTGGGATGGACTCTTTGGCTTTGCTTTTCTTCTCCTCATTGGATTTTTCATGTTCAAAGTTGCAGAAGCCAGATTACAAGCTCATTTTGGTTCAACTTCAGCAACTGTGCATTGCATTGCCATGTAATGTGATGCAATGCTATCTTTCTAGCTCTCCCTTTTTACTTCCTTTTGGATAAACAGACATATTAGGCAAGCATTTTGGAGCTTTCACCTAAATAACTACAGGTGGTGAGATAAGCTGCACAATATAATTGACCTTTCAGTATATTGTTGCACACACACCATCTATTTAGCAAATGCCCTTGTTATCAACAGCAGCCTTTTAAACTCACCTGAGCTAACAGGTATGTGCGCTGGTTACTCTGCTGCGCTTAAAATTTCTTTTTTGGTTTGCTACAATGCCTTTTCTGAAACGTTGTCTCCTTCTGCTGGAACACTGACTTCTTTCATTTAATGCCTGCAGACTATAAAAGAGAACCCAACCCAAAAAGTTTGGTTGATTAGTCTGTGGCATTCTGTTAAACTGTTGCTTATGGCGGTCTCTGTGAGCTTCTCAGCGACATTCAGCCAGCCAGGTATCCTGCCTGCAGTAGATGGAATGTGGCAATGGAACGCTGGCTGCGCGTGTCATAATAGGCTCTGAGCCTTTATATACCTGTGCACAGCAGCAGCCACCTTCAGTCTGCTGCTGGACAGCCAGCAGCAGCAGCAGCAGGAGAGGTATGTAATCAGGAGCCCTCCTGCTAAGGGTAGACAGCTGCTCGTTCCACCCCACCCCCCGCCTTAATTGGTTCTCCTCCCTTCCAACGGTGTTGAGGCGGGTGGGAACAGCAGGGGGTGAAGGTGCTGTGTTTAAAGAGGTGGAGTTATGCAGATCTAAAACGCGTGGATTGCAGCAGCAGCAAGCCGAAAAGTGCAGGCATGTAAGGGATCTAGAGGTTGACAACATGTCTTCTTAACGGGAGTCCAGGAGCTCATCTCCACAAATGGACTTTTCAGGATCCTTGGGTGGCTCCGTAGTTTGAAACCAATTCTGGTTATCGCTTCTCGGCCTTTTGGCTAAGATCAAGTGTAGTATCTGTTCTTATCAGTTTAATATCTGATACGTCCCCTATCTGGGGACCATATATTAAATGGATTTTTAGAACAGGGAGATGGAAAAAGAGCTTGCTCTGTCCACTCCACGCATTGACCTGGTATTGCAGTATCTCCAGGACCGGTGCACCCCTTCTTTAATGCAGTTTCTAAAATCAGAAAGAATTGAATTCAATGTTTTTTGTTCATTTTGCTTGTTTGTCGGATTTTGGGATGGACTCTTTGGCTTTGCTTTTCTTCTCCTCATTGGATTTTTCATGTTCAAAGTTGCAGAAGCCAGATTACAAGCTCATTTTGGTTCAACTTCAGCAACTGTGCATTGCATTGCCATGTAATGTGATGCAATGCTATCTTTCTAGCTCTCCCTTTTTACTTCCTTTTGGATAAACAGACATATTAGGCAAGCATTTTGGAGCTTTCACCTAAATAACTACAGGTGGTGAGATAAGCTGCCCAATATAATTGACCTTTCAGTATATTGTTGCACACAAACCATCTATTTAGCAAATGCCCTTGTTATCAACAGCAGCCTTTTAAACTCACCTGAGCTAACAGGTATGTGCGCTGGTTACTCTGCTGCGCTTAAAATTTCTTTTTTGGTTTGCTACAATGCCTTTTCTGAAACGTTGTCTCCTTCTGCTGGAACACTGACTTCTTTCATTTAATGCCTGCAGACTATAAAAGAGAACCCAACCCAAAAAGTTTGGTTGATTAGTCTGTGGCATTCTGTTAAACTGTTGCTTATGGCGGTCTCTGTGAGCTTCTCAGCGACATTCAGCCAGCCAGGTATCCTGCCTGCAGTAGATGGAATGTGGCAATGGAACGCTGGCTGCGCGTGTCATAATAGGCTCTGAGCCTTTATATACCTGTGCACAGCAGCAGCCACCTTCAGTCTGCTGCTGGACAGCCAGCAGCAGCAGCAGCAGGAGAGGTATGTAATCAGGAGCCCTCCTGCTAAGGGTAGACAGCTGCTCGTTCCACCCCACCCCCCGCCTTAATTGGTTCTCCTCCCTTCCAACGGTGTTGAGGCGGGTGGGAACAGCAGGGGGTGAAGGTGCTGTGTTTAAAGAGGTGGAGTTATGCAGATCTAAAACGCGTGGATTGCAGCAGCAGCAAGCCGAAAAGTGCAGGCATGTAAGGGATCTAGAGGTTGACAACATGTCTTCTTAACGGGAGTCCAGGAGCTCATCTCCACAAATGGACTTTTCAGGATCCTTGGGTGGCTCCGTAGTTTGAAACTAATTCTGGTTATCGCTTCTCGGCCTTTTGGCTAAGATCAGGTGCAGTGGTCTACCAGTTGCTGCCTTGGCCTTGGCTAGGAGGTGCCCAGGGTACCCGGCTCCTTGGCCTGGGGGGATCGCTTTGTCTAACGGCAGGGCTTCACCCTCCTGCTGCTATTGGGGAGTCGGATTAGTCCCTGGGCAACGAGAGGCGATCATCGTGTCACCACACATAGCTGTGGGGGGCAGTTCTTTTGGAGGAAGAAGATGGAGTTGACGAGGAAGAGGAACTGTTTACGGTTCTATGTGAAGACGGAGTTAGAGGATTTTTCGTTGGAGGAGAATCAGATCTTGGATATTCTGTTCAAGTATGGGACGATCATTGAAGAGGACATTTTTTGTATGCAAGAAATCAAGTTTAAAAAGGTATTTGACGTAACACTGAAGTCTGAAGAAAAGTGTATTTGTCTTCTCAAGAATTGGGAAGGAAAAGAAATTGGAGTTAATGCTCTTTTTGCTGGAAGGCCGAAAAAGGTGGTTATCTGTATGGATGACCCCTTTGTAGAGATGGAGGAAGTGATGGAGTTTTTGAAGCCATGGAGTATTTTGGTAAAATTCCAGAAGGACTACTTAAATAAAGTGGGAGTCTGGAATGGGAAGAGAAGTTTCCTAGTTTGGGAAAATGGACAAAATGAACTAAGTTTAGGAAGGATTGTTATAAATGGTAAATGTGGATTCAGTTATGTGGAAAATGGTAAAAGAAGAATTGATAATGGGAAACCTGGATTTTGTTATGAGGAAGGTGGGAAAAAAGAGGAGAAAGGGAAAAAGATATTTGAAGAATCGTTTGAAGATTGTAAAGAGAAAGAAGACAAAGATATACAAGTAGTTGAAAATAAGAAGGAGTTTGTGGGAGAGAAGCAGGAGTTCTCAGGAGTTGGGGACTCTATGTTTTGCAGACTGGAGAGAGTACCTAGAAGTAAAGACGTTAAGGAAAAAAGGAAGGTGGATGATAAGGGAAAAGAGAAAGTAATGCAGGATTGTGTTGATACCAGTGCTGAAGCTGAAGAAGATGAAAAGATTTTGCTGCAAGGTTTTGACTGGAAATTGTTGGACATGTCATGGAGGAAGAAGAAACGTGGAAGAAGAAAAATGTTGAGTTGATGTTTTTGTTGGAAGTTTTTTGTTGTTGATGTAAGGATATGTTATGTTATTTTTTATTTATTAATTATCATTAAATTTTCTTAAAAAAAACAAAAAGTTGAATTCGGATGATGAAGGCGTAGGCGACATTTTTTTGGTTATCCATGCAAATGGAATTTAATTTATGTCGCGTCTTCTGACGCATTCAATTAAAAAAATCTGTTCTTATCAGTTTAATATCTGATACGTCCCCTATCTGGGGACCATATATTAAATGGATTTTTAGAACAGGGAGATGGAAAAAGAGCTTGCTCTGTCCACTCCACGCATTGACCTGGTATTGCAGTATCTCCAGGACCGGTGCACCCCTTCTTTAATGCAGTTTCTAAAATCAGAAAGAATTGAATTCAATGTTTTTTGTTCATTTTGCTTGTTTGTCGGATTTTGGGATGGACTCTTTGGCTTTGCTTTTCTTCTCCTCATTGGATTTTTCATGTTCAAAGTTGCAGAAGCCAGATTACAAGCTCATTTTGGTTCAACTTCAGCAACTGTGCATTGCATTGCCATGTAATGTGATGCAATGCTATCTTTCTAGCTCTCCCTTTTTACTTCCTTTTGGATAAACAGACATATTAGGCAAGCATTTTGGAGCTTTCACCTAAATAACTACAGGTGGTGAGATAAGCTGCACAATATAATTGACCTTTCAGTATATTGTTGCACACACACCATCTATTTAGCAAATGCCCTTGTTATCAACAGCAGCCTTTTAAACTCACCTGAGCTAACAGGTATGTGCGCTGGTTACTCTGCTGCGCTTAAAATTTCTTTTTTGGTTTGCTACAATGCCTTTTCTGAAACGTTGTCTCCTTCTGCTGGAACACTGACTTCTTTCATTTAATGCCTGCAGACTATAAAAGAGAACCCAACCCAAAAAGTTTGGTTGATTAGTCTGTGGCATTCTGTTAAACTGTTGCTTATGGCGGTCTCTGTGAGCTTCTCAGCGACATTCAGCCAGCCAGGTATCCTGCCTGCAGTAGATGGAATGTGGCAATGGAACGCTGGCTGCGCGTGTCATAATAGGCTCTGATCCTTTATATACCTGTGCACAGCAGCAGCCACCTTCAGTCTGCTGCTGGACAGCCAGCAGCAGCAGCAGCAGGAGAGGTATGTAATCAGGAGCCCTCCTGCTAAGGGTAGACAGCTGCTCGTTCCACCCCACCCCCCGCCTTAATTGGTTCTCCTCCCTTCCAACGGTGTTGAGGCGGGTGGGAACAGCAGGGGGTGAAGGTGCTGTGTTTAAAGAGGTGGAGTTATGCAGATCTAAAACGCGTGGATTGCAGCAGCAGCAAGCCGAAAAGTGCAGGCATGTAAGGGATCTAGAGGTTGACAACATGTCTTCTTAACGGGAGTCCAGGAGCTCATCTCCACAAATGGACTTTTCAGGATCCTTGGGTGGCTCCGTAGTTTGAAACCAATTCTGGTTATCGCTTCTCGGCCTTTTGGCTAAGATCAAGTGTAGTATCTGTTCTTATCAGTTTAATATCTGATACGTCCCCTATCTGGGGACCATATATTAAATGGATTTTTAGAACAGGGAGATGGAAAAAGAGCTTGCTCTGTCCACTCCACGCATTGACCTGGTATTGCAGTATCTCCAGGACCGGTGCACCCCTTCTTTAATGCAGTTTCTAAAATCAGAAAGAATTGAATTCAATGTTTTTTGTTCATTTTGCTTGTTTGTCGGATTTTGGGATGGACTCTTTGGCTTTGCTTTTCTTCTCCTCATTGGATTTTTCATGTTCAAAGTTGCAGAAGCCAGATTACAAGCTCATTTTGGTTCAACTTCAGCAACTGTGCATTGCATTGCCATGTAATGTGATGCAATGCTATCTTTCTAGCTCTCCCTTTTTACTTCCTTTTGGATAAACAGACATATTAGGCAAGCATTTTGGAGCTTTCACCTAAATAACTACAGGTGGTGAGATAAGCTGCACAATATAATTGACCTTTCAGTATATTGTTGCACACACACCATCTATTTAGCAAATGCCCTTGTTATCAACAGCAGCCTTTTAAACTCACCTGAGCTAACAGGTATGTGCGCTGGTTACTCTGCTGCGCTTAAAATTTCTTTTTTGGTTTGCTACAATGCCTTTTCTGAAACGTTGTCTCCTTCTGCTGGAACACTGACTTCTTTCATTTAATGCCTGCAGACTATAAAAGAGAACCCAACCCAAAAAGTTTGGTTGATTAGTCTGTGGCATTCTGTTAAACTGTTGCTTATGGCGGTCTCTGTGAGCTTCTCAGCGACATTCAGCCAGCCAGGTATCCTGCCTGCAGTAGATGGAATGTGGCAATGGAACGCTGGCTGCGCGTGTCATAATAGGCTCTGAGCCTTTATATACCTGTGCACAGCAGCAGCCACCTTCAGTCTGCTGCTGGACAGCCAGCAGCAGCAGCAGCAGGAGAGGTATGTAATCAGGAGCCCTCCTGCTAAGGGTAGACAGCTGCTCGTTCCACCCCACCCCCCGCCTTAATTGGTTCTCCTCCCTTCCAACGGTGTTGAGGCGGGTGGGAACAGCAGGGGGTGAAGGTGCTGTGTTTAAAGAGGTGGAATTATGCAGATCTAAAACGCGTGGATTGCAGCAGCAGCAAGCCGAAAAGTGCAGGCATGTAAGGGATCTAGAGGTTGACAACATGTCTTCTTAACGGGAGTCCAGGAGCTCATCTCCACAAATGGACTTTTCAGGATCCTTGGGTGGCTCCGTAGTTTGAAACCAATTCTGGTTATCGCTTCTCGGCCTTTTGGCTAAGATCAAGTGTAGTATCTGTTCTTATCAGTTTAATATCTGATACGTCCCCTATCTGGGGACCATATATTAAATGGATTTTTAGAACAGGGAGATGGAAAAAGAGCTTGCTCTGTCCACTCCACGCATTGACCTGGTATTGCAGTATCTCCAGGACCGGTGCACCCCTTCTTTAATGCAGTTTCTAAAATCAGAAAGAATTGAATTCAATGTTTTTTGTTCATTTTGCTTGTTTGTCGGATTTTGGGATGGACTCTTTGGCTTTGCTTTTCTTCTCCTCATTGGATTTTTCATGTTCAAAGTTGCAGAAGCCAGATTACAAGCTCATTTTGGTTCAACTTCAGCAACTGTGCATTGCATTGCCATGTAATGTGATGCAATGCTATCTTTCTAGCTCTCCCTTTTTACTTCCTTTTGGATAAACAGACATATTAGGCAAGCATTTTGGAGCTTTCACCTAAATAACTACAGGTGGTGAGATAAGCTGCACAATATAATTGACCTTTCAGTATATTGTTGCACACACACCATCTATTTAGCAAATGCCCTTGTTATCAACAGCAGCCTTTTAAACTCACCTGAGCTAACAGGTATGTGCGCTGGTTACTCTGCTGCGCTTAAAATTTCTTTTTTGGTTTGCTACAATGCCTTTTCTGAAACGTTGTCTCCTTCTGCTGGAACACTGACTTCTTTCATTTAATGCCTGCAGACTATAAAAGAGAACCCAACCCAAAAAGTTTGGTTGATTAGTCTGTGGCATTCTGTTAAACTGTTGCTTATGGCGGTCTCTGTGAACTTCTCAGCGACATTCAGCCAGCCAGGTATCCTGCCTGCAGTAGATGGAATGTGGCAATGGAACGCTGGCTGCGCGTGTCATAATAGGCTCTGAGCCTTTATATACCTGTGCACAGCAGCAGCCACCTTCAGTCTGCTGCTGGACAGCCAGCAGCAGCAGCAGCAGGAGAGGTATGTAATCAGGAGCCCTCCTGCTAAGGGTAGACAGCTGCTCGTTCCACCCCACCCCCCGCCTTAATTGGTTCTCCTCCCTTCCAACGGTGTTGAGGCGGGTGGGAACAGCAGGGGGTGAAGGTGCTGTGTTAAAAGAGGTGGAGTTATGCAGATCTAAAACGCGTGGATTGCAGCAGCAGCAAGCCGAAAAGTGCAGGCATGTAAGGGATCTAGAGGTTGACAACATGTCTTCTTAACGGGAGTCCAGGAGCTCATCTCCACAAATGGACTTTTCAGGATCCTTGGGTGGCTCCGTAGTTTGAAACCAATTCTGGTTATCGCTTCTCGGCCTTTTGGCTAAGATCAAGTGTAGTATCTGTTCTTATCAGTTTAATATCTGATACGTCCCCTATCTGGGGACCATATATTAAATGGATTTTTAGAACAGGGAGATGGAAAAAGAGCTTGCTCTGTCCACTCCACGCATTGACCTGGTATTGCAGTATCTCCAGGACCGGTGCACCCCTTCTTTAATGCAGTTTCTAAAATCAGAAAGAATTGAATTCAATGTTTTTTGTTCATTTTGCTTGTTTGTCGGATTTTGGGATGGACTCTTTGGCTTTGCTTTTCTTCTCCTCATTGGATTTTTCATGTTCAAAGTTGCAGAAGCCAGATGACAAGCTCATTTTGGTTCAACTTCAGCAACTGTGCATTGCATTGCCATGTAATGTGATGCAATGCTATCTTTCTAGCTCTCCCTTTTTACTTCCTTTTGGATAAACAGACATATTAGGCAAGCATTTTGGAGCTTTCACCTAAATAACTACAGGTGGTGAGATAAGCTGCACAATATAATTGACCTTTCAGTATATTGTTGCACACACACCATCTATTTAGCAAATGCCCTTGATATCAACAGCAGCCTTTTAAACTCACCTGAGCTAACAGGTATGTGCGCTGGTTACTCTGCTGCGCTTAAAATTTCTTTTTTGGTTTGCTACAATGCCTTTTCTGAAACGTTGTCTCCTTCTGCTGGAACACTGACTTCTTTCATTTAATGCCTGCAGACTATAAAAGAGAACCCAACCCAAAAAGTTTGGTTGATTAGTCTGTGGCATTCTGTTAAACTGTTGCTTATGGCGGTCTCTGTGAGCTTCTCAGCGACATTCAGCCAGCCAGGTATCCTGCCTGCAGTAGATGGAATGTGGCAATGGAACGCTGGCTGCGCGTGTCATAATAGGCTCTGAGTAGTGTTGAGCATTCCGATACTGAAATATCGGGTATCGGCCGATATTCGCGGTATCGGAATTCCGATACTTAATTCCGATACTATTGCAATATCGTATACCGGAATCGGAAGTAACCATAATGCAATGAGACATTTTCATTTTATTCAGCCAATGAGGATCCTAAGAAGTGTGGGCACATCCTGTTAGGCATGTAGGCATCTTAACTAATGGCATGGCTGTGATTGGCTGCTGAAATGATGTCATGATGCACTATAAAAGCCACCGCCGCCATTTTGAGCTCACTCTGCTGTGAATTCAGTTAGGGATAGGACGCTGTTGTTCTGAGGGACAGTTTTAGCTACCTATTTGCTCTATACTGCTTTACCCAAGCTACTTTCTAAATCACTGTGCCTTGCAGTGCTAGTGCACAGTTCCCTGTGCTGTTCACCGCTATCTGCAAGGTCTGTGTGTGTGAGTGCAGCTCACCCTGTAGTGTGTGCTTCAGCCAAGTCTGGTTGTAGTGCACTCAGTGTGTGTCACTGCCTCATACATTGTCCTTTTTTGCCAATTCATAATTTTTCCTGATATCTCCTATTAGTGTGGTGGTTCCATCTGTATTCAGCTAAATTGGTTCCAAACACACTATATAGGAGTAGATAGAGAAATTTTTTTCCGTCTTGCAGCACTAGTGCACAGTGCTCTGCATCTGTACTGTTCACCGCTGTCTGCAAGGTCTGGTGTGTGAGTGCAGCTCACCCTGTAGTGTGTGCTTCAACCCCGTCTGGTTGTAGTGCACTCAGTGTGTGTCACTGCCTCATACATTGTCCTTTATTGCCAATTCATAATTTTTCCTGATATCTCCTATTAGTGTGGTGGTTCCATCTGTATTCAGCTAAATTGGTTCCAAACACACTATATAGGAGTAGATAGAGAAATTTTTTTCCGTCTTGCAGCACTAGTGCACAGTGCTCTGCATCTGTACTGTTCACCGCTGTCTGCAAGGTCTGGTGTGTGAGTGCAGCTCACCCTGTAGTGTGTGCTTCAACCCCGTCTGGTTGTAGTGCACTCAGTGTGTGTCACTGCCTCATACATTGTCCTTTATTGCCAATTCATAATTTTTCCTGATATCTCCTATTAGTGTGGTGGTTCCATCTGTATTCAGCTAAATTGGTTCCAAACACACTATATAGGAGTAGATAGAGAATTTTTTTTCCGTCTTGCAGCACTAGTGCACAGTGCTCTGCATCTGTACTGTTCACCGCTGTCTGCAAGGTCTGGTGTGTGAGTGCAGCTCACCCTGTAGTGTGTGCTTCAACCCCGTCTGGTTGTAGTGCACTCAGTGTGTGTCACTGCCTCATACATTGTCCTTTATTGCCAATTCATAATTTTTCCTGATATCTCCTATTAGTGTGGTGGTTCCATCCATATTCAGCTAAATTGATTCCAAACACACTATATAGGAGTAGATAGAGGAGCCTTTCTGCAGCATTGGGCCCTGCAGCCCCAGCCAGATTAGTATTAGCCTATTTTTTGCAGCCTCATCTATTGCATTGTAGGTTACCTTCCTACATTGTAATAGCTACAAAAAGTTTGTGATACTATCGTTATTACATCTTTAGGCACATCCAGTGTCTTTTTGTGACAAAAAAAACCTAAATAAAGTTCACCAAACACTCCACTTTACAGTTGTGTAGGCCACATTAGCTCATATTAAAGTCTAGTCCACACTTTATAAAATTAGTGTTTCTTATACCTGTTAGCAGCTGTTCAGGAATAAGCACACTAAGCCCTTAGTACTTTTCTGCCTATCTTTATCAGTCTACCAAGATGAAGAAGGCAGGGAGTAAGGCATGTGGTCGTGGTCGTGGGCGTGGGCGTGGAGTTTCTGCAGGGAGAGGACGTGAGGATTCTGTGCCTGCAGGGAGAGGACGTGGGGATTCTGTGCCTGCTGCGGGCACCAGTGACTCAGCATCCCCCAGTTTTACCAGGGAACAGTCCTTTATGCGCAGCTTTGTAGGAGCTAGCCGTACCCCACTGCTGCGCGAGGACCAAATTGAAGCCGTTGTCGGATGGATGGCAGCTAACGCATCGACTTCAATTAGTTCCAGATCCTCTCAGGTCCTGAGCACTGAAGAGCACCCATCTGTCTCTTCACCACCTGCCAAATTGCCCAGGCAGTCAGAGAGCCCTGGACAGGAGCCATCTCTACTTCTGTTCTCTGAATCTCTTGGCTTGGAAAGAGGGGGCCAGCCAAGCAGAATTCGAGAATTTGAAGAAGAGGTAGTATGCAGTGATGCGCAACCGTTTTGTCTCTCTGAATCTGAAGAGGCGGGTGGGCCAGTGCCTATGGTCAGCAGCACACCTCAGTACGCATCTGATGATGAGACTCAGGTGCCACTTTCTGGTGCGTACTGTGCTGTCGAGACTACCCAGGAGAAGCAGTTGTTTGAAGAGGGTGGTGTAGATGATGAGGTCCTTGACCCATCATGGCGTGAGGGACAGGAAGGTGGTGGGAGCAGCTCTGAGGAAGAGATTCCCCGAACGGCCCAAAAAGGAGGGAGAGGGAGGGGGCAGACTTGGTTGCCTGTAGCCTCCACTTCGGCACCCATTAGGAGCATGGCTCTTCCAAAATCCAAAGCGGGCGCTCCCAAGACTTGCAGTGCCTGGTCCTTTTTTGACACAGTTGCAGATGACATTTGCTTTGTCAAATGCAAGCTGTGTAATCAGAAGGTGAAAAGAGGGAAAAGTGTCAGCAACCTCAATACCACAAATATGTGGAAACATGTGCGGACCAAGCACGTGGTGGAGTTACACAAACACACTGAAGACCTAGGCCAACCTACAGCGCCACCTACCACCTCTTCAGCTCGTGTTGTAGCCTCTTCCTCCAGCTCACATACAGCTGGTTCGGCTTCCTCACAGGATCGCCATGGAAGAATCTCTGGCACTGTTGTACAGAGACACAGTGTAATTCCACCCACAGCACCACTTTCCCAGTCATCCTCACACTCCCAGGCCAGTCTACAGCCATCGTTAGCACAGGCATGGGAGAAAAGGCGCCCATACTCGGCAAACCACCCCCGAGCACAGGCTCTGAATGCTGGCATTGCTAAACTACTGGCCCTTGAAATGCTATCATTCAGGCTGGTGGAGACTGACACATTCCGTAACTTTATGGCATTGGCAGTCCCACAATACAACGTGCCCAGCCGCTTTTATTTCAGCAGGCAAGCCGTCCCTGCCCTGCAACATCATGTGGAGGGAAAAATTAAACATGCGCTACAAAACGCCGTCAGTAGCAAGGTCCACCTGACCACTGATGCGTGGACCAGTAAGCATGGACAGGGACGATACCTTTCCCTCACTGCCCATTGGGTAAATGTTGTGGAGCCGGGTACAGATCTTGAGAGTGGCGCTGTACGTGTTCTGCCAACTCCAAGGATTGCAGGAATCCAGTCTGTACACATTGACTCCTCCTCATACTCCAGTTCCTCTGAATCAGCGCTGCAGGAGCCGTCACGGTCTACCTCCACATCGACCCGTGAACGGTTACCTGTTATGATGACCGATATGAGCACAGCCGTGGCCAAACGTCAACAGGCCGTATTAAAATTAATTTCTTTGGGGAATCGAAGCCACACAGCGCAGGAGCTCTGGAATGCCATCAAGCAGCAGAGTGACGTGTGGTTTGTGCCAGCGAATCTCCAGCCAGGCATGGTAGTGTGTGACAATGGCCGAAATCTGGTGGCAGCTCTGGGCCTAGGCAACCTCACTCACATCCCATGTCTGGCACATGTGCTCAACTTGGTCGTGCAGAGTTTTTTGAGGGACTATCCGGATCTTGATGCACTGCTTCACAAGGTCCGCATAGAGTGCGCTCACTTGCGGCGTTCCAGCAATGCAAGATCACGCATTGCAGCTCTGCAGCGCCGATTATGTCTTCCGGAACATCGCATCATATGTGACCTACCCACCAGGTGGAATTCAACGTTACATATGTTGGAGAGGTTGTGTGAGCAGCAGGCAGCAGTAATGGAGTACCAGCTGCAGCAGGCGCAAACAAGTCGCAGTGCGCGCCGTTCACACTTCACCACCACTGAGTGGGCCTCTATGAAGGACATTTGCCACGTTTTGCGTGCCTTCGATTATTCCACGCAGATGGCGAGTGCAGATGATGCACTAGTCAGCATGACTATCCCCCTTATCTGCCTGCTTGAAAAAACACTGCAAGCACTAAGGGACGAGGTTTTGGAAGAGGTGGAGGATGAGGAGTCACAAATGCCATCTGCTTCTCTACAGTCTGCGCAACGTGGTTCCTCACAAAGGCCTAGGCAGGGGACACTTTGTGAGGAGGATGAGGAGGAGTCAATGGATGAGGAAGACATCTGTCCAGAGGAGGGAGGTACACAATGCTCTAGTAGTCAGTATCTAGAGCGAGGGTGGGGTGATGCAGAGCAGGCAGAGATCACGCCTCAAGCAGGGGACAGCGTTTCTTGGCCAGTTGGCAGTCTGCAGCACATGGTTGATTTCATGCTGCAGTGCCTCAGAAACGACCGCCGCATCGCCCACATTCTCAACACGGCTGATTATTGGGTGTCCACCCTCCTAGATCCTCGCTACCGGGACAACTTACAAAGCCTCATAACACCATTGAACCGGGAGCGTAAAATGCGGGAGTACCAAGACGCACTGGTGCATTCCATCATGTTCTCCATTCCAACCGAGAGCAGTGCTGCTAGTGCTTTACAAAGCAGCTCAGTGCGTCGAGGCAGTGGAGGAAGCTCTGCACAAAGAGGGAGCAGAAGCAGCGCCTCAGCACAAGGCAAGACCAGTATGGCCGAAATGTGGCAAAGTTTTGTGTCCCCGCCGCCACAAATGTCTACACCATCACAGACAGCTCCAGTCAGCAGGAGGCAACGTTTCCGTCAGATGGTGACAGACTACATGTCTTGCCCTCTTAGTGTACTCCCAGACGGCTCTTCTCCCTTCAAGTTTTGGGTCTGTAAGCTGGATACATGGCCAGAGCTTAGTCAGTATGCACTGGAGGTGCTAGCTTGCCCTGCTGCTAGTGTATTATCGGAACGCGTCTTTAGTGCCGCAGGTGGTGTACTAACAGACCGTCGCATGCGACTATCCTCCGATAACGTTGACCGGCTTACTTTTCTCAAAATGAACAAGGCCTGGATCTCTCATGAATTTGCCAGTCCTCTTCCAGAATAAATAATTGGTTGGCAACAGTATCCAGGTCTCCTGTTCTGTTCATGTTTCTACCACCTGAACTGTAATCCCTGAGCTCCAACACCGCCAGTTGGCGCTCGGAAGTGCCGTCTGCACAGTCAACACTTGCTGCCGTGTTATTGGGGTTCAGTAACGTCAGCTGTTCTCCTGCTGTGCGGACGGCAATTTCTCCTGATTTGTCCACATCCACTGTACTACACATTTTAAAGTTGCTCCAATTACTCCTCTGGCTCCTCTGTTTTCATTCTTATCCCTGGGCTCCAGCACCGCCAGTTGGCGCTCGGAAGTGCTGTCTGCACAGTCAACACTTGCTACCATGTTATTGGGGTTCAGTAACGTCAGCTGTTCCCCTGCTGTGCGGACGGCAATTTCTCCTGCTCTGTCCACATTCTCACTACTACAGATTTTAAAGTTGCTCCAATTACACCTCTGGCTCCTCTGTTTTCAGTATTATCCCTGAGCTCCAACACCGCCAGTTGGCGCACGGAAGTGCCGTCTGCACAGTCAACACTTGCTGCCGTGTTATTGGGGTTCAGTAACGTCAGCTGTTCTCCTGCTGTGCGGACGGCAATTTCTCCTGCTTTGTCCAAATCCACTGTACTACACATTTTAAAGTTGCTCGAATTACACCTCTGGCTCCTCTGTTTTCATTCTTATCCCTGGGCTCCAGCACCGCCAGTTGGCGCTCGGAAGTGCCGTCTGCACAGTCAACACTTGCTGCCGTGTTATTGGGGTTCAGTAACGTCAGCTGTTCTCCTGCTGTGCGGACGGCAATTTCTCCTGCTTTGTCCACATCCACTGTACTACACATTTTAAAGTTGCTCGAATTACACCTCTGGCTCCTCTGTTTTCATTCTTATCCCTGGGCTCCAGCACCGCCAGTTGGCGCTCGGAAGTGCCGTCTGCACAGTCAACACTTGCTACCATGTTATTGGGGTTCAGTAACGTCAGCTGTTCCCCTGCTGTGTTCACGGCAATTTCTCCTGCTCTGTCCATATTCACTGTGCTACTTATTTAAAACTTGCTCCAATTACACCTCTGGCTCCTCCGTTTTTAGTATTTACCCTGGGCTCCAACACCGCCAGTTGGCGCTCGGAAGTGCTGTCTGCACAGTCAACACTTGCTGCCGTGTTATTGGGGTTCAGTAACGTCAGCTGTTCCCCTGCTGTGCGGACGGCAATTTCTCCTGCTCTGTCCACATTCTCACTACTACAGATTTTAAAGTTGCTCCAATTACACCTCTGGCTCCTCTGTTTTCATTCTTATCCCTGGGCTCCAGCACCGCCAGTTGGCGCTCGGAAGTGCTGTCTGCACAGTCAACACTTGCTACCATGTTATTGGGGTTCAGTAACGTCAGCTGTTCCCCTGCTGTGCGGACGGCAATTTCTCCTGCTCTGTCCACATTCTCACTACTACAGATTTTAAAGTTGCTCCAATTACACCTCTGGCTCCTCTGTTTTCATTCTTATCCCTGGGCTCCAGCACCGCCAGTTGGCGCTCGGAAGTGCCGTCTGCACAGTCAACACTTGCTGCCGTGTTATTGGGGTTCAGTAACGTCAGCTGTTCTCCTGCTGTGCGGACGGCAATTTCTCCTGCTCTGTCCACATTCTCACTACTACAGATTTTAAAGTTGCTCCAAATACACCTCTGGCTCTTCTGTTTTTAGTATTTACCCTGGGCTCCAGCACCGCCAGCTGGTTCTCGGCAGTTCCATTGGCTCTTGTACCTTCTGCTACCCATCCGGGTTCCAGTACCGTCAGCTGGTCCTCGGTAGTTCCATTTGCTCTTGTATCTTCTGCTACCCATCCGGGTTCCAGTACCGTCAGCTGGTTCTCGGCAGTGTCTTTGGCACGGGTACTCCCTCCTGCCCAGCCTGGTTCCAGCACGCCAGCTGTTTCCGGGTAGTGTCAACGTCACTTTGCCTCCAATGCGTTGTCCTGTCGTGTTGCGGTCGGGTTAGCCGACTCTATGGTGCCTGCAGTTTAGGTGACTCCTATGTGGGCTGCGGGATCTGGCAATGAAGGCTGGTTCCATAGTGCCAATAGGACAAGCACCCTCTGTAGGACTGTGGGTTTTGGTAACTGCGGCCGGCTCGCGGCCTTGAACTTTTTTTTTACATGGGTACCTTCTGCTACCCATCCGGGTTCCAGTACCGTCAGCTGGTTCTCGGCAGTGCCTTTGGATTAGGTGCCTCCTTCTCGGTATCCAAGTTCCACCAACGTCTGCTGGTCCTTGGTAGTGCTTTCTGGCACAGGTACCTCCTGCTTAGTAACCGAGTTCCAGTAACATCAGCTGGTCCTCGGTAGTTCCATTGGCTCTTGTACCTTCTGCTACCCATCCGGGTTCCAGTACCGTCAGCTGGTCCTCGGTAGTTCCATTTGCTCTTGTATCTTCTGCTACCCATCCGGGTTCCAGTACCGTCAGCTGGTTCTCGGCAGTGTCTTTGGCACGGGTACTCCCTCCTGCCCAGCCTGGTTCCAGCACGCCAGCTGTTTCCGGGTAGTGTCAACGTCACTTTGCCTCCAATGCGTTGTCCTGTCGTGTTGCGGTCGGGTTAGCCGACTCTATGGTGCCTGCAGTTTAGGTGACTCCTATGTGGGCTGCGGGATCTGGCAATGAAGGCTGGTTCCATAGTGCCAATAGGACAAGCACCCTCTGTAGGACTGTGGGTTTTGGTAACTGCGGCCGGCTCGCGGCCTTGAACTTTTTTTTTACATGGGTACCTTCTGCTACCCATCCGGGTTCCAGTACCGTCAGCTGGTTCTCGGCAGTGCCTTTGGATTAGGTGCCTCCTTCTCGGTATCCAAGTTCCACCAACGTCTGCTGGTCCTTGGTAGTGCTTTCTGGCACAGGTACCTCCTGCTTAGTAACCGAGTTCCAGTAACATCAGCTGGTCCTCGGTAGTTCCATTGGCTCTTGTACCTTCTGCTACCCATCCGGGTTCCAGTAACATCAGCTGGTCCTCGGTAGTTCCATTGGCTCTTGTACCTTCTGCTACCCATCCGGGTTCCAGTACCGTCAGCTGGTTCTCGGCAGTGCCTTTGGATTAGGTGCCTCCTTCTCGGTATCCAAGTTCCACCAACGTCTGCTGGTCCTTGGTAGTGCTTTCTGGCACAGGTACCTCCTGCTTAGTAACCGAGTTCCAGTAACATCAGCTGGTCCTCGGTAGTTCCATTGGCTCTTGTACCTTCTGCTATCCATCCGGGTTCCAGTACCGTCAGCTGGTCCTCGGTAGTTCCTCAGCTTTCTTGTACCTTCTGCTACATTTCCAAGTTCAAGCTTTTTGAAATGGTTCTTGGTAATCACTCTGGATCTCCCTGACGAGGACCCTGAAGACGAGGACCCTGAAGACCAACCCTAAGAAGACGAGGACCCCGAAGACAATGACCCTGAAGACGAGGACCCTGAAGACCACCCCGAAGAAGACGAGGACCCTGAAGACCACCCCGAAGAAGACGAGGACCCTGAAGACCACCCCGAAGAAGACGAGGACCCCGAAGACGAGGACCCAGAAGACCAACCCGAAGAAGACGAGGACCCCGAAGACGAGGACCCCCGAAGACGACGACCCTGAAGACCACCCCGAAGAAGACCAAGAAGATGACCCTGAAGAAGTTGACCAAGAAGACAAAGAAGAGAAGACAAGCACCAAGATACAGAAAAACAAGAGACAGAAAACCAAGAAGCAGAAATACAAGAAGCTGCAGAACAAAAAGCGGAAGAACATTAAGCATAAGACTAAAAATCAGAGCAAAAGATAATATCTAAATTATAAGCAGAAGATGACTAAGCAGTGTATGGGGGTGAGTCCGTTCCTCCTCGTGGTGCCCCTGGAAAAGACCTGCTGCTGCAGGCCAAACTGAACGCGGACAAATCCTGTTGTAAATCTTTTGTGACGGGCAGAACGAAAGATGTAATGTCCAACCTTTTATAGATAACAACTACAGGAATGCCTGTCACAAATAAGAATATGATGAAGAAGAAGAATATGAAGAAGATGAAGAAGTAGAATATGAAGAATGTAAAAAAAAGAATAATACGAAGAAGGTGAAGAAGAAGAAGGTGAAGAAGAAGTGGATGAAAAAGATGCTGAGGATGATGAAGGAGAAAGTGTGGGAGAAGTAAAAAAGAAGGTGAAGAGCATGGAAGTAGTGAAACATAAATATCTGACAAAATATAAAAATACTTAACATAGTTAATATTTCCGTAACTCAGAACATAATAAAAAAATATTAATTCCTGCTATTCCATTTGACTGGGCTAAACCTCTATGCCTTTATTGTCTCCCCCACCTCCCCCAATACATTCTACATTATTCTTAGTTGTTTTCCTTCATGTAGAAATAACCTACAAGGAAAGAAAGGGTTTATTTTAATTCCGATATTTATGTCCCATTGACTTGCATTGGTTTCCGGTATCGGAATCGGCGATATCCGATACTTTTTCGGTATCGGTCCGATCCAATCCGATCCGATATTTCCCGATATCGGAAGGTATCGCTCAACACTAGCTCTGAGCCTTTATATACCTGTGCACAGCAGCAGCCACCTTCAGTCTGCTGCTGGACAGCCAGCAGCAGCAGCAGCAGGAGAGGTATGTAATCAGGAGCCCTCCTGCTAAGGGTAGACAGCTGCTCGTTCCACCCCACCCCCCGCCTTAATTGGTTCTCCTCCCTTCCAACGGTGTTGAGGCGGGTGGGAACAGCAGGGGGTGAAGGTGCTGTGTTTAAAGAGGTGGAGTTATGCAGATCTAAAACGCGTGGATTGCAGCAGCAGCAAGCCGAAAAGTGCAGGCATGTAAGGGATCTAGAGGTTGACAACATGTCTTCTTAACGGGAGTCCAGGAGCTCATCTCCACAAATGGACTTTTCAGGATCCTTGGGTGGCTCCGTAGTTTGAAACCAATTCTGGTTATCGCTTCTCGGCCTTTTGGCTAAGATCAAGTGTAGTATCTTTCGAAAAGGCGGTTTTGGATGTTGGCCGCCCTAGTAGATTGATACATTATGCACACTGGGGTTTAGGCGCTTGTTAGTACGCCAGGTGGCTAATATAGTCATCTGGTGGAAAGCATGGCCCCCCAGGATCGACGCCATTGGGCCGGGGAAGATCGAAAGCCCGAAGTGTGAAGTGCCCCAGGAGTGGTGACCCTGGGGTGCCTTAACTCACTGGGATTGGGAACCCCACTTGAGTTTATGGCACATTTGCACTAGCACTTCAATATTTCTTTCTTCACACACACCCTTATTCCGGGCCTTCTGGCCTTAGGATGGGGAATTTTTCAATTCCCGGTCGAAGGTCCGGGCAGTATTATACTGTGAAACCTTCACTATTTATTTAAATTTCTTTGTCACTGTGTGTCCACTTATTCACGTGTGTTACGTCCTACTAGGATTTTGTCGGGATGCGGTTCCCTTACGGGTTCCTCTCTTGGCAGGTCTAGTGGGGGAGTGTGTGGCCATCAGGTTCCGCTCCCCCCTGAACCCCCTTGGCTCTCCTCTTTCGGGAGGAGAGCGTTGTTGGCTCCCCTCTTCCGGGAGGGGAGCACAGTCTTTGGCTCCCAGTGCCTTGCTCGGGTGAGAACTCGGGCAGGTGCTGGGGGTAAGATTGGGTCGCCTCTGGCTCCGGCTGGAGGTGGCTATTTGTCCCTGTTCCTCGCTGTGGCCTTCTGGCTCGGAGGGACGGGGAATGGTTTGGGGGACCCTTCTCCTTTTGGAGAGGGTTTCAAGAAGACCAGCATCCTAGTGCACTTTTTTTGTGGCACTTGTCACTTTTTTAAGCGCACTCGGGTTTTGTACACGAATTCGGGCTTTCGACAAAAAAAAAATCTGTTCTTATCAGTTTAATATCTGATACGTCCCCTATCTGGGGACCATATATTAAATGGATTTTTAGAACAGGGAGATGGAAAAAGAGCTTGCTCTGTCCACTCCATGCATTGACCTGGTATTGCAGTATCTCCAGGACCGGTGCACCCCTTCTTTAATGCAGTTTCTAAAATCAGAAAGAATTGAATTCAATGTTTTTTGTTCATTTTGCTTGTTTGTCGGATTTTGGGATGGACTCTTTGGCTTTGCTTTTCTTCTCCTCATTGGATTTTTCATGTTCAAAGTTGCAGAAGCCAGATTACAAGCTCATTTTGGTTCAACTTCAGCAACTGTGCATTGCATTGCCATGTAATGTGATGCAATGCTATCTTTCTAGCTCTCCCTTTTTACTTCCTTTTGGATAAACAGACATATTAGGCAAGCATTTTGGAGCTTTCACCTAAATAACTACAGGTGGTGAGATAAGCTGCACAATATAATTGACCTTTCAGTATATTGTTGCACACACACCATCTATTTAGCAAATGCCCTTGTTATCAACAGCAGCCTTTTAAACTCACCTGAGCTAACAGGTATGTGCGCTGGTTACTCTGCTGCGCTTAAAATTTCTTTTTTGGTTTGCTACAATGCCTTTTCTGAAACGTTGTCTCCTTCTGCTGGAACACTGACTTCTTTCATTTAATGCCTGCAGACTATAAAAGAGAACCCAACCCAAAAAGTTTGGTTGATTAGTCTGTGGCATTCTGTTAAACTGTTGCTTATGGCGGTCTCTGTGAGCTTCTCAGCGACATTCAGCCAGCCAGGTATCCTGCCTGCAGTAGATGGAATGTGGCAATGGAACGCTGGCTGCGCGTGTCATAATAGGCTCTGAGCCTTTATATACCTGTGCACAGCAGCAGCCACCTTCAGTCTGCTGCTGGACAGCCAGCAGCAGCAGCAGCAGGAGAGGTATGTAATCAGGAGCCCTCCTGCTAAGGGTAGACAGCTGCTCGTTCCACCCCACCCCCCGCCTTAATTGGTTCTCCTCCCTTCCAACGGTGTTGAGGCGGGTGGGAACAGCAGGGGGTGAAGGTGCTGTGTTTAAAGAGGTGGAGTTATGCAGATCTAAAACGCGTGGATTGCAGCAGCAGCAAGCCGAAAAGTGCAGGCATGTAAGGGATCTAGAGGTTGACAACATGTCTTCTTAACGGGAGTCCAGGAGCTCATCTCCACAAATGGACTTTTCAGGATCCTTGGGTGGCTCCGTAGTTTGAAACCAATTCTGGTTATCGCTTCTCGGCCTTTTGGCTAAGATCAAGTGTAGTATCTGTTCTTATCAGTTTAATATCTGATACGTCCCCTATCTGGGGACCATATATTAAATGGATTTTTAGAACAGGGAGATGGAAAAAGAGCTTGCTCTGTCCACTCCACGCATTGACCTGGTATTGCAGTATCTCCAGGACCGGTGCACCCCTTCTTTAATGCAGTTTCTAAAATCAGAAAGAATTGAATTCAATGTTTTTTGTTCATTTTGCTTGTTTGTCGGATTTTGGAATGGACTCTTTGGCTTTGCTTTTCTTCTCCTCATTGGATTTTTCATGTTCAAAGTTGCAGAAGCCAGATTACAAGCTCATTTTGGTTCAACTTCAGCAACTGTGCATTGCATTGCCATGTAATGTGATGCAATGCTATCTTTCTAGCTCTCCCTTTTTACTTCCTTTTGGATAAACAGACATATTAGGCAAGCATTTTGGAGCTTTCACCTAAATAACTACAGGTGGTGAGATAAGCTGCACAATATAATTGACCTTTCAGTATATTGTTGCACACACACCATCTATTTAGCAAATGCCCTTGTTATCAACAGCAGCCTTTTAAACTCACCTGAGCTAACAGGTATGTGCGCTGGTTACTCTGCTGCGCTTAAAATTTCTTTTTTGGTTTGCTACAATGCCTTTTCTGAAACGTTGTCTCCTTCTGCTGGAACACTGACTTCTTTCATTTAATGCCTGCAGACTATAAAAGAGAACCCAACCCAAAAAGTTTGGTTGATTAGTCTGTGGCATTCTGTTAAACTGTTGCTTATGGCGGTCTCTGTGAGCTTCTCAGCGACATTCAGCCAGCCAGGTATCCTGCCTGCAGTAGATGGAATGTGGCAATGGAACGCTGGCTGCGCGTGTCATAATAGGCTCTGAGCCTTTATATACCTGTGCACAGCAGCAGCCACCTTCAGTCTGCTGCTGGACAGCCAGCAGCAGCAGCAGCAGGAGAGGTATGTAATCAGGAGCCCTCCTGCTAAGGGTAGACAGCTGCTCGTTCCACCCCACCCCCCGCCTTAATTGGTTCTCCTCCCTTCCAACGGTGTTGAGGCGGGTGGGAACAGCAGGGGGTGAAGGTGCTGTGTTTAAAGAGGTGGAGTTATGCAGATCTAAAACGCGTGGATTGCAGCAGCAGCAAGCCGAAAAGTGCAGGCATGTAAGGGATCTAGAGGTTGACAACATGTCTTCTTAACGGGAGTCCAGGAGCTCATCTCCACAAATGGACTTTTCAGGATCCTTGGGTGGCTCCGTAGTTTGAAACCAATTCTGGTTATCGCTTCTCGGCCTTTTGGCTAAGATCAAGTGTAGTATCTGTTCTTATCAGTTTAATATCTGATACGTCCCCTATCTGGGGACCATATATTAAATGGATTTTTAGAACAGGGAGATGGAAAAAGAGCTTGCTCTGTCCACTCCACGCATTGACCTGGTATTGCAGTATCTCCAGGACCGGTGCACCCCTTCTTTAATGCAGTTTCTAAAATCAGAAAGAATTGAATTCAATGTTTTTTGTTCATTTTGCTTGTTTGTCGGATTTTGGGATGGACTCTTTGGCTTTGCTTTTCTTCTCCTCATTGGATTTTTCATGTTCAAAGTTGCAGAAGCCAGATTACAAGCTCATTTTGGTTCAACTTCAGCAACTGTGCATTGCATTGCCATGTAATGTGATGCAATGCTATCTTTCTAGCTCTCCCTTTTTACTTCCTTTTGGATAAACAGACATATTAGGCAAGCATTTTGGAGCTTTCACCTAAATAACTACAGGTGGTGAGATAAGCTGCACAATATAATTGACCTTTCAGTATATTGTTGCACACACACCATCTATTTAGCAAATGCCCTTGTTATCAACAGCAGCCTTTTAAACTCACCTGAGCTAACAGGTATGTGCGCTGGTTACTCTGCTGCGCTTAAAATTTCTTTTTTGGTTTGCTACAATGCCTTTTCTGAAACGTTGTCTCCTTCTGCTGGAACACTGACTTCTTTCATTTAATGCCTGCAGACTATAAAAGAGAACCCAACCCAAAAAGTTTGGTTGATTAGTCTGTGGCATTCTGTTAAACTGTTGCTTATGGCGGTCTCTGTGAGCTTCTCAGCGACATTCAGCCAGCCAGGTATCCTGCCTGCAGTAGATGGAATGTGGCAATGGAACGCTGGCTGCGCGTGTCATAATAGGCTCTGAGCCTTTATATACCTGTGCACAGCAGCAGCCACCTTCAGTCTGCTGCTGGACAGCCAGCAGCAGCAGCAGCAGCAGGAGAGGTATGTAATCAGGAGCCCTCCTGCTAAGGGTAGACAGCTGCTCGTTCCACCCCACCCCCCGCCTTAATTGGTTCTCCTCCCTTCCAACGGTGTTGAGGCGGGTGGGAACAGCAGGGGGTGAAGGTGCTGTGTTTAAAGAGGTGGAGTTATGCAGATCTAAAACGCGTGGATTGCAGCAGCAGCAAGCCGAAAAGTGCAGGCATGTAAGGGATCTAGAGGTTGACAACATGTCTTCTTAACGGGAGTCCAGGAGCTCATCTCCACAAATGGACTTTTCAGGATCCTTGGGTGGCTCCGTAGTTTGAAACCAATTCTGGTTATCGCTTCTCGGCCTTTTGGCTAAGATCAAGTGTAGTATCTGTTCTTATCAGTTTAATATCTGATACGTCCCCTATCTGGGGACCATATATTAAATGGATTTTTAGAACAGGGAGATGGAAAAAGAGCTTGCTCTGTCCACTCCACGCATTGACCTGGTATTGCAGTATCTCCAGGACCGGTGCACCCCTTCTTTAATGCAGTTTCTAAAATCAGAAAGAATTGAATTCAATGTTTTTTGTTCATTTTGCTTGTTTGTCGGATTTTGGGATGGACTCTTTGGCTTTGCTTTTCTTCTCCTCATTGGATTTTTCATGTTCAAAGTTGCAGAAGCCAGATTACAAGCTCATTTTGGTTCAACTTCAGCAACTGTGCATTGCATTGCCATGTAATGTGATGCAATGCTATCTTTCTAGCTCTCCCTTTTTACTTCCTTTTGGATAAACAGACATATTAGGCAAGCATTTTGGAGCTTTCACCTAAATAACTACAGGTGGTGAGATAAGCTGCACAATATAATTGACCTTTCAGTATATTGTTGCACACACACCATCTATTTAGCAAATGCCCTTGTTATCAACAGCAGCCTTTTAAACTCACCTGAGCTAAAAGGTATGTGCGCTGGTTACTCTGCTGCGCTTAAAATTTCTTTTTTGGTTTGCTACAATGCCTTTTCTGAAACGTTGTCTCCTTCTGCTGGAACACTGACTTCTTTCATTTAATGCCTGCAGACTATAAAAGAGAACCCAACCCAAAAAGTTTGGTTGATTAGTCTGTGGCATTCTGTTAAACTGTTGCTTATGGCGGTCTCTGTGAGCTTCTCAGCGACATTCAGCCAGCCAGGTATCCTGCCTGCAGTAGATGGAATGTGGCAATGGAACGCTGGCTGCGCGTGTCATAATAGGCTCTGAGCCTTTATATACCTGTGCACAGCAGCAGCCACCTTCAGTCTGCTGCTGGACAGCCAGCAGCAGCAGCAGCAGGAGAGGTATGTAATCAGGAGCCCTCCTGCTAAGGGTAGACAGCTGCTCGTTCCACCCCACCCCCCGCCTTAATTGGTTCTCCTCCCTTCCAACGGTGTTGAGGCGGGTGGGAACAGCAGGGGGTGAAGGTGCTGTGTTTAAAGAGGTGGAGTTATGCAGATCTAAAGCACGTGGATTGCAGCAGCAGCAAGCCGAAAAGTGCAGGCATGTAAGGGATCTAGAGGTTGACAACATGTCTTCTTAACGGGAGTCCAGGAGCTCATCTCCACAAATGGACTTTTCAGGATCCTTGGGTGGCTCCGTAGTTTGAAACCAATTCTGGTTATCGCTTCTCGGCCTTTTGGCTAAGATCAAGTGTAGTATCTGTTCTTATCAGTTTAATATCTGATACGTCCCCTATCTGGGGACCATATATTAAATGGATTTTTACAACAGGGAGATGGAAAAAGAGCTTGATCTGTCCACTCCACGCATTGACCTGGTATTGCAGTATCTCCAGGACCGGTGCACCCCTTCTTTAATGCAGTTTCTAAAATCAGAAAGAATTGAATTCAATGTTTTTTGTTCATTTTGCTTGTTTGTCGGATTTTGGGATGGACTCTTTGGCTTTGCTTTTCTTCTCCTCATTGGATTTTTCATGTTCAAAGTTGCAGAAGCCAGATTACAAGCTCATTTTGGTTCAACTTCAGCAACTGTGCATTGCATTGCCATGTAATGTGATGCAATGCTATCTTTCTAGCTCTCCCTTTTTACTTCCTTTTGGATAAACAGACATATTAGGCAAGCATTTTGGAGCTTTCACCTAAATAACTACAGGTGGTGAGATAAGCTGCACAATATAATTGACCTTTCAGTATATTGTTGCACACACACCATCTATTTAGCAAATGCCCTTGTTATCAACAGCAGCCTTTTAAACTCACCTGAGCTAACAGGTATGTGCGCTGGTTACTCTGCTGCGCTTAAAATTTCTTTTTTGGTTTGCTACAATGCCTTTTCTGAAACGTTGTCTCCTTCTGCTGGAACACTGACTTCTTTCATTTAATGCCTGCAGACTATAAAAGAGAACCCAACCCAAAAAGTTTGGTTGATTAGTCTGTGGCATTCTGTTAAACTGTTGCTTATGGCGGTCTCTGTGAGCTTCTCAGCGACATTCAGCCAGCCAGGTATCCTGCCTGCAGTAGATGGAATGTGGCAATGGAACGCTGGCTGCGCGTGTCATAATAGGCTCTGAGCCTTTATATACCTGTGCACAGCAGCAGCCACCTTCAGTCTGCTGCTGGACAGCCAGCAGCAGCAGCAGCAGGAGAGGTATGTAATCAGGAGCCCTCCTGCTAAGGGTAGACAGCTGCTCGTTCCACCCCACCCCCCGCCTTAATTGGTTCTCCTCCCTTCCAACGGTGTTGAGGCGGGTGGGAACAGCAGGGGGTGAAGGTGCTGTGTTTAAAGAGGTGGAGTTATGCAGATCTAAAACGCGTGGATTGCAGCAGCAGCAAGCCGAAAAGTGCAGGCATGTAAGGGATCTAGAGGTTGACAACATGTCTTCTTAACGGGAGTCCAGGAGCTCATCTCCACAAATGGACTTTTCAGGATCCTTGGGTGGCTCCGTAGTTTGAAACCAATTCTGGTTATCGCTTCTCGGCCTTTTGGCTAAGATCAAGTGTAGTATCTGTTCTTATCAGTTTAATATCTGATACGTCCCCTATCTGGGGACCATATATTAAATGGATTTTTAGAACAGGGAGATGGAAAAAGAGCTTGCTCTGTCCACTCCACGCATTGACCTGGTATTGCAGTATCTCCAGGACCGGTGCACCCCTTCTTTAATGCAGTTTCTAAAATCAGAAAGAATTGAATTCAATGTTTTTTGTTCATTTTGCTTGTTTGTCGGATTTTGGGATGGACTCTTTGGCTTTGCTTTTCTTCTCCTCATTGGATTTTTCATGTTCAAAGTTGCAGAAGCCAGATTACAAGCTCATTTTGGTTCAACTTCAGCAACTGTGCATTGCATTGCCATGTAATGTGATGCAATGCTATCTTTCTAGCTCTCCCTTTTTACTTCCTTTTGGATAAACAGACATATTAGGCAAGCATTTTGGAGCTTTCACCTAAATAACTACAGGTGGTGAGATAAGCTGCACAATATAATTGACCTTTCAGTATATTGTTGCACACACACCATCTATTTAGCAAATGCCCTTGTTATCAACAGCAGCCTTTTAAACTCACCTGAGCTAACAGGTATGTGCGCTGGTTACTCTGCTGCGCTTAAAATTTCTTTTTTGGTTTGCTACAATGCCTTTTCTGAAACGTTGTCTCCTTCTGCTGGAACACTGACTTCTTTCATTTAATGCCTGCAGACTATAAAAGAGAACCCAACCCAAAAAGTTTGGTTGATTAGTCTGTGGCATTCTGTTAAACTGTTGCTTATGGCGGTCTCTGTGAGCTTCTCAGCGACATTCAGCCAGCCAGGTATCCTGCCTGCAGTAGATGGAATGTGGCAATGGAACGCTGGCTGCGCGTGTCATAATAGGCTCTGAGCCTTTATATACCTGTGCACAGCAGCAGCCACCTTCAGTCTGCTGCTGGACAGCCAGCAGCAGCAGCAGCAGGAGAGGTATGTAATCAGGAGCCCTCCTGCTAAGGGTAGACAGCTGCTCGTTCCACCCCACCCCCCGCCTTAATTGGTTCTCCTCCCTTCCAACGGTGTTGAGGCGGGTGGGAACAGCAGGGGGTGAAGGTGCTGTGTTTAAAGAGGTGGAGTTATGCAGATCTAAAACGCGTGGATTGCAGCAGCAGCAAGCCGAAAAGTGCAGGCATGTAAGGGATCTAGAGGTTGACAACATGTCTTCTTAACGGGAGTCCAGGAGCTCATCTCCACAAATGGACTTTTCAGGATCCTTGGGTGGCTCCGTAGTTTGAAACCAATTCTGGTTATCGCTTCTCGGCCTTTTGGCTAAGATCAAGTGTAGTATCTGTTCTTATCAGTTTAATATCTGATACGTCCCCTATCTGGGGACCATATATTAAATGGATTTTTAGAACAGGGAGATGGAAAAAGAGCTTGCTCTGTCCACTCCACGCATTGACCTGGTATTGCAGTATCTCCAGGACCGGTGCACCCCTTCTTTAATGCAGTTTCTAAAATCAGAAAGAATTGAATTCAATGTTTTTTGTTCATTTTGCTTGTTTGTCGGATTTTGGGATGGACTCTTTGGCTTTGCTTTTCTTCTCCTCATTGGATTTTTCATGTTCAAAGTTGCAGAAGCCAGATTACAAGCTCATTTTGGTTCAACTTCAGCAACTGTGCATTGCATTGCCATGTAATGTGATGCAATGCTATCTTTCTAGCTCTCCCTTTTTACTTCCTTTTGGATAAACAGACATATTAGGCAAGCATTTTGGAGCTTTCACCTAAATAACTACAGGTGGTGAGATAAGCTGCACAATATAATTGACCTTTCAGTATATTGTTGCACACACACCATCTATTTAGCAAATGCCCTTGTTATCAACAGCAGCCTTTTAAACTCACCTGAGCTAACAGGTATGTGCGCTGGTTACTCTGCTGCGCTTAAAATTTCTTTTTTGGTTTGCTACAATGCCTTTTCTGAAACGTTGTCTCCTTCTGCTGGAACACTGACTTCTTTCATTTAATGCCTGCAGACTATAAAAGAGAACCCAACCCAAAAAGTTTGGTTGATTAGTCTGTGGCATTCTGTTAAACTGTTGCTTATGGCGGTCTCGGTGAGCTTCTCAGCGACATTCAGCCATCCAGGTATCCTGCCTGCAGTAGATGGAATGTGGCAATGGAACGCTGGCTGCGCGTGTCATAATAGGCTCTGAGCCTTTATATACCTGTGCACAGCAGCAGCCACCTTCAGTCTGCTGCTGGACAGCCAGCAGCAGCAGCAGCAGCAGGAGAGGTATGTAATCAGGAGCCCTCCTGCTAAGGGTAGACAGCTGCTCGTTCCACCCCACCCCCCGCCTTAATTGGTTCTCCTCCCTTCCAACGGTGTTGAGGCGGGTGGGAACAGCAGGGGGTGAAGGTGCTGTGTTTAAAGAGGTGGAGTTATGCAGATCTAAAACGCGTGGATTGCAGCAGCAGCAAGCCGAAAAGTGCAGGCATGTAAGGGATCTAGAGGTTGACAACATGTCTTCTTAACGGGAGTCCAGGAGCTCATCTCCACAAATGGACTTTTCAGGATCCTTGGGTGGCTCCGTAGTTTGAAACCAATTCTGGTTATCGCTTCTCGGCCTTTTGGCTAAGATCAAGTGTAGTATCTGTTCTTATCAGTTTAATATCTGATACGTCCCCTATCTGGGGACCATATATTAAATGGATTTTTACAACAGGGAGATGGAAAAAGAGCTTGCTCTGTCCACTCCACGCATTGACCTGGTATTGCAGTATCTCCAGGACCGGTGCACCCCTTCTTTAATGCAGTTTCTAAAATCAGAAAGAATTGAATTCAATGTTTTTTGTTCATTTTGCTTGTTTGTCGGATTTTGGGATGGACTCTTTGGCTTTGCTTTTCTTCTCCTCATTGGATTTTTCATGTTCAAAGTTGCAGAAGCCAGATTACAAGCTCATTTTGGTTCAACTTCAGCAACTGTGCATTGCATTGCCATGTAATGTGATGCAATGCTATCTTTCTAGCTCTCCCTTTTTACTTCCTTTTGGATAAACAGACATATTAGGCAAGCATTTTGGAGCTTTCACCTAAATAACTACAGGTGGTGAGATAAGCTGCACAATATAATTGACCTTTCAGTATATTGTTGCACACACACCATCTATTTAGCAAATGCCCTTGTTATCAACAGCAGCCTTTTAAACTCACCTGAGCTAACAGGTATGTGCGCTGGTTACTCTGCTGCGCTTAAAATTTCTTTTTTGGTTTGCTACAATGCCTTTTCTGAAACGTTGTCTCCTTCTGCTGGAACACTGACTTCTTTCATTTAATGCCTGCAGACTATAAAAGAGAACCCAACCCAAAAAGTTTGGTTGATTAGTCTGTGGCATTCTGTTAAACTGTTGCTTATGGCGGTCTCTGTGAGCTTCTCAGCGACATTCAGCCAGCCAGGTATCCTGCCTGCAGTAGATGGAATGTGGCAATGGAACGCTGGCTGCGTGTGTCATAATAGGCTCTGAGCCTTTATATACCTGTGCACAGCAGCAGCCACCTTCAGTCTGCTGCTGGACAGCCAGCAGCAGCAGCAGCAGGAGAGATATGTAATCAGGAGCCCTCCTGCTAAGGGTAGACAGCTGCTCGTTCCACCCCACCCCCCGCCTTAATTGGTTCTCCTCCCTTCCAACGGTGTTGAGGCGGGTGGGAACAGCAGGGGGTGAAGGTGCTGTGTTTAAAGAGGTGGAGTTATGCAGATCTAAAACGCGTGGATTGCAGCAGCAGCAAGCCGAAAAGTGCAGGCATGTAAGGGATCTAGAGGTTGACAACATGTCTTCTTAACGGGAGTCCAGGAGCTCATCTCCACAAATGGACTTTTCAGGATCCTTGGGTGGCTCCGTAGTTTGAAACCAATTCTGGTTATCGCTTCTCGGCCTTTTGGCTAAGATCAAGTGTAGTATCTGTTCTTATCAGTTTAATATCTGATACGTCCCCTATCTGGGGACCATATATTAAATGGATTTTTACAACAGGGAGATGGAAAAAGAGCTTGCTCTGTCCACTCCACGCATTGACCTGGTATTGCAGTATCTCCAGGACCGGTGCACCCCTTCTTTAATGCAGTTTCTAAAATCAGAAAGAATTGAATTCAATGTTTTTTGTTCATTTTGCTTGTTTGTCGGATTTTGGGATGGACTCTTTGGCTTTGCTTTTCTTCTCCTCATTGGTTTTTTCATGTTCAAAGTTGCAGAAGCCAGATTACAAGCTCATTTTGGTTCAACTTCAGCAACTGTGCATTGCATTGCCATGTAATGTGATGCAATGCTATCTTTCTAGCTCTCCCTTTTTACTTCCTTTTGGATAAACAGACATATTAGGCAAGCATTTTGGAGCTTTCACCTAAATAACTACAGGTGGTGAGATAAGCTGCACAATATAATTGACCTTTCAGTATATTGTTGCACACACACCATCTATTTAGCAAATGCCCTTGTTATCAACAGCAGCCTTTTAAACTCACCTGAGCTAACAGGTATGTGCGCTGGTTACTCTGCTGCGCTTAAAATTTCTTTTTTGGTTTGCTACAATGCCTTTTCTGAAACGTTGTCTCCTTCTGCTGGAACACTGACTTCTTTCATTTAATGCCTGCAGACTATAAAAGAGAACCCAACCCAAAAAGTTTGGTTGATTAGTCTGTGGCATTCTGTTAAACTGTTGCTTATGGTGGTCTCTGTGAGCTTCTCAGCGACATTCAGCCAGCCAGGTATCCTGCCTGCAGTAGATGGAATGTGGCAATGGAACGCTGGCTGCGCGTGTCATAATAGGCTCTGAGCCTTTATATACCTGTGCACAGCAGCAGCCACCTTCAGTCTGCTGCTGGACAGCCAGCAGCAGCAGCAGCAGGAGAGGTATGTAATCAGGAGCCCTCCTGCTAAGGGTAGACAGCTGCTCGTTCCACCCCACCCCCCGCCTTAATTGGTTCTCCTCCCTTCCAACGGTGTTGAGGCGGGTGGGAACAGCACGGGGTGAAGGTGCTGTGTTTAAAGAGGTGGAGTTATGCAGATCTAAAACGCGTGGATTGCAGCAGCAGCAAGCCGAAAAGTGCAGGCATGTAAGGGATCTAGAGGTTGACAACATGTCTTCTTAACGGGAGTCCAGGAGCTCATCTCCACAAATGGACTTTTCAGGATCCTTGGGTGGCTCCGTAGTTTGAAACCAATTCTGGTTATCGCTTCTCGGCCTTTTGGCTAAGATCAAGTGTAGTATCTGTTCTTATCAGTTTAATATCTGATACGTCCCCTATCTGGGGACCATATATTAAATGGATTTTTAGAACAGGGAGATGGAAAAAGAGCTTGCTCTGTCCACTCCACGCATTGACCTGGTATTGCAGTATCTCCAGGACCGGTGCACCCCTTCTTTAATGCAGTTTCTAAAATCAGAAAGAATTGAATTCAATGTTTTTTGTTCATTTTGCTTGTTTGTCGGATTTTGGGATGGACTCTTTGGCTTTGCTTTTCTTCTCCTCATTGGATTTTTCATGTTCAAAGTTGCAGAAGCCAGATTACAAGCTCATTTTGGTTCAACTTCAGCAACTGTGCATTGCATTGCCATGTAATGTGATGCAATGCTATCTTTCTAGCTCTCCCTTTTTACTTCCTTTTGGATAAACAGACATATTAGGCAAGCATTTTGGAGCTTTCACCTAAATAACTACAGGTGGTGAGATAAGCTGCACAATATAATTGACCTTTCAGTATATTGTTGCACACACACCATCTATTTAGCAAATGCCCTTGTTATCAACAGCAGCCTTTTAAACTCACCTGAGCTAACAGGTATGTGCGCTGGTTACTCTGCTGCGCTTAAAATTTCTTTTTTGGTTTGCTACAATGCCTTTTCTGAAACGTTGTCTCCTTCTGCTGGAACACTGACTTCTTTCATTTAATGCCTGCAGACTATAAAAGAGAACCCAACCCAAAAAGTTTGGTTGATTAGTCTGTGGCATTCTGTTAAACTGTTGCTTATGGCGGTCTCTGTGAGCTTCTCAGCGACATTCAGCCAGCCAGGTATCCTGCCTGCAGTAGATGGAATGTGGCAATGGAACGCTGGCTGCGCGTGTCATAATAGGCTCTGAGCCTTTATATACCTGTGCACAGCAGCAGCCACCTTCAGTCTGCTGCTGGACAGCCAGCAGCAGCAGCAGCAGCAGGAGAGGTATGTAATCAGGAGCCCTCCTGCTAAGGGTAGACAGCTGCTCGTTCCACCCCACCCCCCGCCTTAATTGGTTCTCCTCCCTTCCAACGGTGTTGAGGCGGGTGGGAACAGCAGGGGGTGAAGGTGCTGTGTTTAAAGAGGTGGAGTTATGCAGATCTAAAACGCGTGGATTGCAGCAGCAGCAAGCCGAAAAGTGCAGGCATGTAAGGGATCTAGAGGTTGACAACATGTCTTCTTAACGGGAGTCCAGGAGCTCATCTCCACAAATGGACTTTTCAGGATCCTTGGGTGGCTCCGTAGTTTGAAACCAATTCTGGTTATCGCTTCTCGGCCTTTTGGCTAAGATCAAGTGTAGTATCTGTTCTTATCAGTTTAATATCTGATACGTCCCCTATCTGGGGACCATATATTAAATGGATTTTTAGAACAGGGAGATGGAAAAAGAGCTTGCTCTGTCCACTCCACGCATTGACCTGGTATTGCAGTATCTCCAGGACCGGTGCACCCCTTCTTTAATGCAGTTTCTAAAATCAGAAAGAATTGAATTCAATGTTTTTTGTTCATTTTGCTTGTTTGTCGGATTTTGGGATGGACTCTTTGGCTTTGCTTTTCTTCTCCTCATTGGTTTTTTCATGTTCAAAGTTGCAGAAGCCAGATTACAAGCTCATTTTGGTTCAACTTCAGCAACTGTGCATTGCATTGCCATGTAATGTGATGCAATGCTATCTTTCTAGCTCTCCCTTTTTACTTCCTTTTGGATAAACAGACATATTAGGCAAGCATTTTGGAGCTTTCACCTAAATAACTACAGGTGGTGAGATAAGCTGCACAATATAATTGACCTTTCAGTATATTGTTGCACACACACCATCTATTTAGCAAATGCCCTTGTTATCAACAGCAGCCTTTTAAACTCACCTGAGCTAACAGGTATGTGCGCTGGTTACTCTGCTGCGCTTAAAATTTCTTTTTTGGTTTGCTACAATGCCTTTTCTGAAACGTTGTCTCCTTCTGCTGGAACACTGACTTCTTTCATTTAATGCCTGCAGACTATAAAAGAGAACCCAACCCAAAAAGTTTGGTTGATTAGTCTGTGGCATTCTGTTAAACTGTTGCTTATGGTGGTCTCTGTGAGCTTCTCAGCGACATTCAGCCAGCCAGGTATCCTGCCTGCAGTAGATGGAATGTGGCAATGGAACGCTGGCTGCGCGTGTCATAATAGGCTCTGAGCCTTTATATACCTGTGCACAGCAGCAGCCACCTTCAGTCTGCTGCTGGACAGCCAGCAGCAGCAGCAGCA
Organism: Phyllobates terribilis; assembly: GCF_046119375.1. NCBI lineage: Eukaryota > Metazoa > Chordata > Amphibia > Anura > Dendrobatidae > Phyllobates > Phyllobates terribilis. Next base: position 645,445 of record NW_027363247.1, read on the forward strand.
GGAGAGGTATGTAATCAGGAGCCCTCCTGCTAAGGGTAGACAGCTGCTCGTTCCACCCCACCCCCCGCCTTAATTGGTTCTCCTCCCTTCCAACGGTGTTGAGGCGGGTGGGAACAGCACGGGGTGAAGGTGCTGTGTTTAAAGAGGTGGAGTTATGCAGATCTAAAACGCGTGGATTGCAGCAGCAGCAAGCCGAAAAGTGCAGGCATGTAAGGGATCTAGAGGTTGACAACATGTCTTCTTAACGGGAGTCCAGGAGCTCATCTCCACAAATGGACTTTTCAGGATCCTTGGGTGGCTCCGTAGTTTGAAACCAATTCTGGTTATCGCTTCTCGGCCTTTTGGCTAAGATCAAGTGTAGTATCTGTTCTTATCAGTTTAATATCTGATACGTCCCCTATCTGGGGACCATATATTAAATGGATTTTTAGAACAGGGAGATGGAAAAAGAGCTTGCTCTGTCCACTCCACGCATTGACCTGGTATTGCAGTATCTCCAGGACCGGTGCACCCCTTCTTTAATGCAGTTTCTAAAATCAGAAAGAATTGAATTCAATGTTTTTTGTTCATTTTGCTTGTTTGTCGGATTTTGGGATGGACTCTTTGGCTTTGCTTTTCTTCTCCTCATTGGATTTTTCATGTTCAAAGTTGCAGAAGCCAGATTACAAGCTCATTTTGGTTCAACTTCAGCAACTGTGCATTGCATTGCCATGTAATGTGATGCAATGCTATCTTTCTAGCTCTCCCTTTTTACTTCCTTTTGGATAAACAGACATATTAGGCAAGCATTTTGGAGCTTTCACCTAAATAACTACAGGTGGTGAGATAAGCTGCACAATATAATTGACCTTTCAGTATATTGTTGCACACACACCATCTATTTAGCAAATGCCCTTGTTATCAACAGCAGCCTTTTAAACTCACCTGAGCTAACAGGTATGTGCGCTGGTTACTCTGCTGCGCTTAAAATTTCTTTTTTGGTTTGCTACAATGCCTTTTCTGAAACGTTGTCTCCTTCTGCTGGAACACTGACTTCTTTCATTTAATGCCTGCAGACTATAAAAGAGAACCCAACCCAAAAAGTTTGGTTGATTAGTCTGTGGCATTCTGTTAAACTGTTGCTTATGGCGGTCTCTGTGAGCTTCTCAGCGACATTCAGCCAGCCAGGTATCCTGCCTGCAGTAGATGGAATGTGGCAATGGAACGCTGGCTGCGCGTGTCATAATAGGCTCTGAGCCTTTATATACCTGTGCACAGCAGCAGCCACCTTCAGTCTGCTGCTGGACAGCCAGCAGCAGCAGGAGAGGTATGTAATCAGGAGCCCTCCTGCTAAGGGTAGACAGCTGCTCGTTCCACCCCACCCCCCGCCTTAATTGGTTCTCCTCCCTTCCAACGGTGTTGAGGCGGGTGGGAACAGCAGGGGGTGAAGGTGCTGTGTTTAAAGAGGTGGAGTTATGCAGATCTAAAACGCGTGGATTGCAGCAGCAGCAAGCCGAAAAGTGCAGGCATGTAAGGGATCTAGAGGTTGACAACATGTCTTCTTAACGGGAGTCCAGGAGCTCATCTCCACAAATGGACTTTTCAGGATCCTTGGGTGGCTCCGTAGTTTGAAACCAATTCTGGTTATCGCTTCTCGGCCTTTTGGCTAAGATCAAGTGTAGTATCTGTTCTTATCAGTTTAATATCTGATACGTCCCCTATCTGGGGACCATATATTAAATGGATTTTTAGAACAGGGAGATGGAAAAAGAGCTTGCTCTGTCCACTCCACGCATTGACCTGGTATTGCAGTATCTCCAGGACCGGTGCACCCCTTCTTTAATGCAGTTTCTAAAATCAGAAAGAATTGAATTCAATGTTTTTTGTTCATTTTGCTTGTTTGTCGGATTTTGGGATGGACTCTTTGGCTTTGCTTTTCTTCTCCTCATTGGATTTTTCATGTTCAAAGTTGCAGAAGCCAGATTACAAGCTCATTTTGGTTCAACTTCAGCAACTGTGCATTGCATTGCCATGTAATGTGATGCAATGCTATCTTTCTAGCTCTCCCTTTTTACTTCCTTTTGGATAAACAGACATATTAGGCAAGCATTTTGGAGCTTTCACCTAAATAACTACAGGTGGTGAGATAAGCTGCACAATATAATTGACCTTTCAGTATATTGTTGCACACACACCATCTATTTAGCAAATGCCCTTGTTATCAACAGCAGCCTTTTAAACTCACCTGAGCTAACAGGTATGTGCGCTGGTTACTCTGCTGCGCTTAAAATTTCTTTTTTGGTTTGCTACAATGCCTTTTCTGAAACGTTGTCTCCTTCTGCTGGAACACTGACTTCTTTCATTTAATGCCTGCAGACTATAAAAGAGAACCCAACCCAAAAAGTTTGGTTGATTAGTCTGTGGCATTCTGTTAAACTGTTGCTTATGGCGGTCTCTGTGAGCTTCTCAGCGACATTCAGCCAGCCAGGTATCCTGCCTGCAGTAGATGGAATGTGGCAATGGAACGCTGGCTGCGCGTGTCATAATAGGCTCTGAGCCTTTATATACCTGTGCACAGCAGCAGCCACCTTCAGTCTGCTGCTGGACAGCCAGCAGCAGCAGCAGCAGGAGAGGTATGTAATCAGGAGCCCTCCTGCTAAGGGTAGACAGCTGCTCGTTCCACCCCACCCCCCGCCTTAATTGGTTCTCCTCCCTTCCAACGGTGTTGAGGCGGGTGGGAACAGCAGGGGGTGAAGGTGCTGTGTTTAAAGAGGTGGAGTTATGCAGATCTAAAACGCGTGGATTGCAGCAGCAGCAAGCCGAAAAGTGCAGGCATGTAAGGGATCTAGAGGTTGACAACATGTCTTCTTAACGGGAGTCCAGGAGCTCATCTCCACAAATGGACTTTTCAGGATCCTTGGGTGGCTCCGTAGTTTGAAACCAATTCTGGTTATCGCTTCTCGGCCTTTTGGCTAAGATCAAGTGTAGTATCTGTTCTTATCAGTTTAATATCTGATACGTCCCCTATCTGGGGACCATATATTAAATGGATTTTTAGAACAGGGAGATGGAAAAAGAGCTTGCTCTGTCCACTCCACGCATTGACCTGGTATTGCAGTATCTCCAGGACCGGTGCACCCCTTCTTTAATGCAGTTTCTAAAATCAGAAAGAATTGAATTCAATGTTTTTTGTTCATTTTGCTTGTTTGTCGGATTTTGGGATGGACTCTTTGGCTTTGCTTTTCTTCTCCTCATTGGATTTTTCATGTTCAAAGTTGCAGAAGCCAGATTACAAGCTCATTTTGGTTCAACTTCAGCAACTGTGCATTGCATTGCCATGTAATGTGATGCAATGCTATCTTTCTAGCTCTCCCTTTTTACTTCCTTTTGGATAAACAGACATATTAGGCAAGCATTTTGGAGCTTTCACCTAAATAACTACAGGTGGTGAGATAAGCTGCACAATATAATTGACCTTTCAGTATATTGTTGCACACACACCATCTATTTAGCAAATGCCCTTGTTATCAACAGCAGCCTTTTAAACTCACCTGAGCTAACAGGTATGTGCGCTGGTTACTCTGCTGCGCTTAAAATTTCTTTTTTGGTTTGCTACAATGCCTTTTCTGAAACGTTGTCTCCTTCTGCTGGAACACTGACTTCTTTCATTTAATGCCTGCAGACTATAAAAGAGAACCCAACCCAAAAAGTTTGGTTGATTAGTCTGTGGCATTCTGTTAAACTGTTGCTTATGGCGGTCTCTGTGAGCTTCTCAGCGACATTCAGCCAGCCAGGTATCCTGCCTGCAGTAGATGGAATGTGGCAATGGAACGCTGGCTGCGCGTCTCATAATAGGCTCTGAGCCTTTATATACCTGTGCACAGCAGCAGCCACCTTCAGTCTGCTGCTGGACAGCCAGCAGCAGCAGCAGCAGCAGGAGAGGTATGTAATCAGGAGCCCTCCTGCTAAGGGTAGACAGCTGCTCGTTCCACCCCACCCCCCGCCTTAATTGGTTCTCCTCCCTTCCAACGGTGTTGAGGCGGGTGGGAACAGCAGGGGGTGAAGGTGCTGTGTTTAAAGAGGTGGAGTTATGCAGATCTAAAACGCGTGGATTGCAGCAGCAGCAAGCCGAAAAGTGCAGGCATGTAAGGGATCTAGAGGTTGACAACATGTCTTCTTAACGGGAGTCCAGGAGCTCATCTCCACAAATGGACTTTTCAGGATCCTTGGGTGGCTCCGTAGTTTGAAACCAATTCTGGTTATCGCTTCTCGGCCTTTTGGCTAAGATCAAGTGTAGTATCTGTTCTTATCAGTTTAATATCTGATACGTCCCCTATCTGGGGACCATATATTAAATGGATTTTTAGAACAGGGAGATGGAAAAAGAGCTTGCTCTGTCCACTCCACGCATTGACCTGGTATTGCAGTATCTCCAGGACCGGTGCACCCCTTCTTTAATGCAGTTTCTAAAATCAGAAAGAATTGAATTCAATGTTTTTTGTTCATTTTGCTTGTTTGTCGGATTTTGGGATGGACTCTTTGGCTTTGCTTTTCTTCTCCTCATTGGATTTTTCATGTTCAAAGTTGCAGAAGCCAGATTACAAGCTCATTTTGGTTCAACTTCAGCAACTGTGCATTGCATTGCCATGTAATGTGATGCAATGCTATCTTTCTAGCTCTCCCTTTTTACTTCCTTTTGGATAAACAGACATATTAGGCAAGCATTTTGGAGCTTTCACCTAAATAACTACAGGTGGTGAGATAAGCTGCACAATATAATTGACCTTTCAGTATATTGTTGCACACACACCATCTATTTAGCAAATGCCCTTGTTATCAACAGCAGCCTTTTAAACTCACCTGAGCTAACAGGTATGTGCGCTGGTTACTCTGCTGCGCTTAAAATTTCTTTTTTGGTTTGCTACAATGCCTTTTCTGAAACGTTGTCTCCTTCTGCTGGAACACTGACTTCTTTCATTTAATGCCTGCAGACTATAAAAGAGAACCCAACCCAAAAAGTTTGGTTGATTAGTCTGTGGCATTCTGTTAAACTGTTGCTTATGGCGGTCTCTGTGAGCTTCTCAGCGACATTCAGCCAGCCAGGTATCCTGCCTGCAGTAGATGGAATGTGGCAATGGAACGCTGGCTGCGCGTGTCATAATAGGCTCTGAGCCTTTATATACCTGTGCACAGCAGCAGCCACCTTCAGTCTGCTGCTGGACAGCCAGCAGCAGCAGGAGAGGTATGTAATCAGGAGCCCTCCTGCTAAGGGTAGACAGCTGCTCGTTCCACCCCACCCCCCGCCTTAATTGGTTCTCCTCCCTTCCAACGGTGTTGAGGCGGGTGGGAACAGCAGGGGGTGAAGGTGCTGTGTTTAAAGAGGTGGAGTTATGCAGATCTAAAACGCGTGGATTGCAGCAGCAGCAAGCCGAAAAGTGCAGGCATGTAAGGGATCTAGAGGTTGACAACATGTCTTCTTAACGGGAGTCCAGGAGCTCATCTCCACAAATGGACTTTTCAGGATCCTTGGGTGGCTCCGTAGTTTGAAACCAATTCTGGTTATCGCTTCTCGGCCTTTTGGCTAAGATCAAGTGTAGTATCTGTTCTTATCAGTTTAATATCTGATACGTCCCCTATCTGGGGACCATATATTAAATGGATTTTTAGAACAGGGAGATGGAAAAAGAGCTTGCTCTGTCCACTCCACGCATTGACCTGGTATTGCAGTATCTCCAGGACCGGTGCACCCCTTCTTTAATGCAGTTTCTAAAATCAGAAAGAATTGAATTCAATGTTTTTTGTTCATTTTGCTTGTTTGTCGGATTTTGGGATGGACTCTTTGGCTTTGCTTTTCTTCTCCTCATTGGATTTTTCATGTTCAAAGTTGCAGAAGCCAGATTACAAGCTCATTTTGGTTCAACTTCAGCAACTGTGCATTGCATTGCCATGTAATGTGATGCAATGCTATCTTTCTAGCTCTCCCTTTTTACTTCCTTTTGGATAAACAGACATATTAGGCAAGCATTTTGGAGCTTTCACCTAAATAACTACAGGTGGTGAGATAAGCTGCATAATATAATTGACCTTTCAGTATATTGTTGCACACACACCATCTATTTAGCAAATGCCCTTGTTATCAACAGCAGCCTTTTAAACTCACCTGAGCTAACAGGTATGTGCGCTGGTTACTCTGCTGCGCTTAAAATTTCTTTTTTGGTTTGCTACAATGCCTTTTCTGAAACGTTGTCTCCTTCTGCTGGAACACTGACTTCTTTCATTTAATGCCTGCAGACTATAAAAGAGAACCCAACCCAAAAAGTTTGGTTGATTAGTCTGTGGCATTCTGTTAAACTGTTGCTTATGGCGGTCTCTGTGAGCTTCTCAGCGACATTCAGCCAGCCAGGTATCCTGCCTGCAGTAGATGGAATGTGGCAATGGAACGCTGGCTGCGCGTGTCATAATAGGTTCTGAGCCTTTATATACCTGTGCACAGCAGCAGCCACCTTCAGTCTGCTGCTGGACAGCCAGCAGCAGCAGGAGAGGTATGTAATCAGGAGCCCTCCTGCTAAGGGTAGACAGCTGCTCGTTCCACCCCACCCCCCGCCTTAATTGGTTCTCCTCCCTTCCAACGGTGTTGAGGCGGGTGGGAACAGCAGGGGGTGAAGGTGCTGTGTTTAAAGAGGTGGAGTTATGCAGATCTAAAACGCGTGGATTGCAGCAGCAGCAAGCCGAAAAGTGCAGGCATGTAAGGGATCTAGAGGTTGACAACATGTCTTCTTAACGGGAGTCCAGGAGCTCATCTCCACAAATGGACTTTTCAGGATCCTTGGGTGGCTCCGTAGTTTGAAACCAATTCTGGTTATCGCTTCTCGGCCTTTTGGCTAAGATCAAGTGTAGTATCTGTTCTTATCAGTTTAATATCTGATACGTCCCCTATCTGGGGACCATATATTAAATGGATTTTTAGAACAGGGAGATGGAAAAAGAGCTTGCTCTGTCCACTCCACGCATTGACCTGGTATTGCAGTATCTCCAGGACCGGTGCACCCCTTCTTTAATGCAGTTTCTAAAATCAGAAAGAATTGAATTCAATGTTTTTTGTTCATTTTGCTTGTTTGTCGGATTTTGGGATGGACTCTTTGGCTTTGCTTTTCTTCTCCTCATTGGATTTTTCATGTTCAAAGTTGCAGAAGCCAGATTACAAGCTCATTTTGGTTCAACTTCAGCAACTGTGCATTGCATTGCCATGTAATGTGATGCAATGCTATCTTTCTAGCTCTCCCTTTTTACTTCCTTTTGGATAAACAGACATATTAGGCAAGCATTTTGGAGCTTTCACCTAAATAACTACAGGTGGTGAGATAAGCTGCACAATATAATTGACCTTTCAGTATATTGTTGCACACACACCATCTATTTAGCAAATGCCCTTGTTATCAACAGCAGCCTTTTAAACTCACCTGAGCTAACAGGTATGTGCGCTGGTTACTCTGCTGCGCTTAAAATTTCTTTTTTGGTTTGCTACAATGCCTTTTCTGAAACGTTGTCTCCTTCTGCTGGAACACTGACTTCTTTCATTTAATGCCTGCAGACTATAAAAGAGAACCCAACCCAAAAAGTTTGGTTGATTAGTCTGTGGCATTCTGTTAAACTGTTGCTTATGGCGGTCTCTGTGAGCTTCTCAGCGACATTCAGCCAGCCAGGTATCCTGCCTGCAGTAGATGGAATGTGGCAATGGAACGCTGGCTGCGCGTGTCATAATAGGCTCTGAGCCTTTATATACCTGTGCACAGCAGCAGCCACCTTCAGTCTGCTGCTGGACAGCCAGCAGCAGCAGCAGCAGGAGAGGTATGTAATCAGGAGCCCTCCTGCTAAGGGTAGACAGCTGCTCGTTCCACCCCACCCCCCGCCTTAATTGGTTCTCCTCCCTTCCAACGGTGTTGAGGCGGGTGGGAACAGCAGGGGGTGAAGGTGCTGTGTTTAAAGAGGTGGAGTTATGCAGATCTAAAACGCGTGGATTGCAGCAGCAGCAAGCCGAAAAGTGCAGGCATGTAAGGGATCTAGAGGTTGACAACATGTCTTCTTAACGGGAGTCCAGGAGCTCATCTCCACAAATGGACTTTTCAGGATCCTTGGGTGGCTCCGTAGTTTGAAACCAATTCTGGTTATCGCTTCTCGGCCTTTTGGCTAAGATCAAGTGTAGTATCTGTTCTTATCAGTTTAATATCTGATACGTCCCCTATCTGGGGACCATATATTAAATGGATTTTTAGAACAGGGAGATGGAAAAAGAGCTTGCTCTGTCCACTCCACGCATTGACCTGGTATTGCAGTATCTCCAGGACCGGTGCACCCCTTCTTTAATGCAGTTTCTAAAATCAGAAAGAATTGAATTCAATGTTTTTTGTTCATTTTGCTTGTTTGTCGGATTTTGGGATGGACTCTTTGGCTTTGCTTTTCTTCTCCTCATTGGATTTTTCATGTTCAAAGTTGCAGAAGCCAGATTACAAGCTCATTTTGGTTCAACTTCAGCAACTGTGCATTGCATTGCCATGTAATGTGATGCAATGCTATCTTTCTAGCTCTCCCTTTTTACTTCCTTTTGGATAAACAGACATATTAGGCAAGCATTTTGGAGCTTTCACCTAAATAACTACAGGTGGTGAGATAAGCTGCACAATATAATTGACCTTTCAGTGTATTGTTGCACACACACCATCTATTTAGCAAATGCCCTTGTTATCAACAGCAGCCTTTTAAACTCACCTGAGCTAACAGGTATGTGCGCTGGTTACTCTGCTGCGCTTAAAATTTCTTTTTTGGTTTGCTACAATGCCTTTTCTGAAACGTTGTCTCCTTCTGCTGGAACACTGACTTCTTTCATTTAATGCCTGCAGACTATAAAAGAGAACCCAACCCAAAAAGTTTGGTTGATTAGTCTGTGGCATTCTGTTAAACTGTTGCTTATGGCGGTCTCTGTGAGCTTCTCAGCGACATTCAGCCAGCCAGGTATCCTGCCTGCAGTAGATGGAATGTGGCAATGGAACGCTGGCTGCGCGTGTCATAATAGGCTCTGAGCCTTTATATACCTGTGCACAGCAGCAGCCACCTTCAGTCTGCTGCTGGACAGCCAGCAGCAGCAGCAGCAGCAGGAGAGGTATGTAATCAGGAGCCCTCCTGCTAAGGGTAGACAGCTGCTCGTTCCACCCCACCCCCCGCCTTAATTGGTTCTCCTCCCTTCCAACGGTGTTGAGGCGGGTGGGAACAGCAGGGGGTGAAGGTGCTGTGTTTAAAGAGGTGGAGTTATGCAGATCTAAAACGCGTGGATTGCAGCAGCAGCAAGCCGAAAAGTGCAGGCATGTAAGGGATCTAGAGGTTGACAACATGTCTTCTTAACGGGAGTCCAGGAGCTCATCTCCACCAATGGACTTTTCAGGATCCTTGGGTGGCTCCGTAGTTTGAAACCAATTCTGGTTATCGCTTCTCGGCCTTTTGGCTAAGATCAAGTGTAGTATCTGTTCTTATCAGTTTAATATCTGATACGTCCCCTATCTGGGGACCATATATTAAATGGATTTTTAGAACAGGGAGATGGAAAAAGAGCTTGCTCTGTCCACTCCACGCATTGACCTGGTATTGCAGTATCTCCAGGACCGGTGCACCCCTTCTTTAATGCAGTTTCTAAAATCAGAAAGAATTGAATTCAATGTTTTTTGTTCATTTTGCTTGTTTGTCGGATTTTGGGATGGACTCTTTGGCTTTGCTTTTCTTCTCCTCATTGGATTTTTCATGTTCAAAGTTGCAGAAGCCAGATTACAAGCTCATTTTGGTTCAACTTCAGCAACTGTGCATTGCATTGCCATGTAATGTGATGCAATGCTATCTTTCTAGCTCTCCCTTTTTACTTCCTTTTGGATAAACAGACATATTAGGCAAGCATTTTGGAGCTTTCACCTAAATAACTACAGGTGGTGAGATAAGCTGCACAATATAATTGACCTTTCAGTGTATTGTTGCACACACACCATCTATTTAGCAAATGCCCTTGTTATCAACAGCAGCCTTTTAAACTCACCTGAGCTAACAGGTATGTGCGCTGGTTACTCTGCTGCGCTTAAAATTTCTTTTTTGGTTTGCTACAATGCCTTTTCTGAAATGTTGTCTCCTTCTGCTGGAACACTGACTTCTTTCATTTAATGCCTGCAGACTATAAAAGAGAACCCAACCCAAAAAGTTTGGTTGATTAGTCTGTGGCATTCTGTTAAACTGTTGCTTATGGCGGTCTCTGTGAGCTTCTCAGCGACATTCAGCCAGCCAGGTATCCTGCCTGCAGTAGATGGAATGTGGCAATGGAACGCTGGCTGCGCGTGTCATAATAGGCTCTGAGCCTTTATATACCTGTGCACAGCAGCAGCCACCTTCAGTCTGCTGCTGGACAGCCAGCAGCAGCAGCAGGAGAGGTATGTAATCAGGAGCCCTCCTGCTAAGGGTAGACAGCTGCTCGTTCCACCCCACCCCCCGCCTTAATTGGTTCTCCTCCCTTCCAACGGTGTTGAGGCGGGTGGGAACAGCAGGGGGTGAAGGTGCTGTGTTTAAAGAGGTGGAGTTATGCAGATCTAAAACGCGTGGATTGCAGCAGCAGCAAGCCGAAAAGTGCAGGCATGTAAGGGATCTAGAGGTTGACAACATGTCTTCTTAACGGGAGTCCAGGAGCTCATCTCCACAAATGGACTTTTCAGGATCCTTGGGTGGCTCCGTAGTTTGAAACCAATTCTGGTTATCGCTTCTCGGCCTTTTGGCTAAGATCAAGTGTAGTATCTGTTCTTATCAGTTTAATATCTGATACGTCCCCTATCTGGGGACCATATATTAAATGGATTTTTAGAACAGGGAGATGGAAAAAGAGCTTGCTCTGTCCACTCCACGCATTGACCTGGTATTGCAGTATCTCCAGGACCGGTGCACCCCTTCTTTAATGCAGTTTCTAAAATCAGAAAGAATTGAATTCAATGTTTTTTGTTCATTTTGCTTGTTTGTCGGATTTTGGGATGGACTCTTTGGCTTTGCTTTTCTTCTCCTCATTGGATTTTTCATGTTCAAAGTTGCAGAAGCCAGATTACAAGCTCATTTTGGTTCAACTTCAGCAACTGTGCATTGCATTGCCATGTAATGTGATGCAATGCTATCTTTCTAGCTCTCCCTTTTTACTTCCTTTTGGATAAACAGACATATTAGGCAAGCATTTTGGAGCTTTCACCTAAATAACTACAGGTGGTGAGATAAGCTGCACAATATAATTAACCTTTCAGTATATTGTTGCACACACACCATCTATTTAGCAAATGCCCTTGTTATCAACAGCAGCCTTTTAAACTCACCTGAGCTAACAGGTATGTGCGCTGGTTACTCTGCTGCGCTTAAAATTTCTTTTTTGGTTTGCTACAATGCCTTTTCTGAAACGTTGTCTCCTTCTGCTGGAACACTGACTTCTTTCATTTAATGCCTGCAGACTATAAAAGAGAACCCAACCCAAAAAGTTTGGTTGATTAGTCTGTGGCATTCTGTTAAACTGTTGCTTATGGCGGTCTCTGTGAGCTTCTCAGCGACATTCAGCCAGCCAGGTATCCTGCCTGCAGTAGATGGAATGTGGCAATGGAACGCTGGCTGCGCGTGTCATAATAGGCTCTGAGCCTTTATATACCTGTGCACAGCAGCAGCCACCTTCAGTCTGCTGCTGGACAGCCAGCAGCAGCAGCAGCAGGAGAGGTATGTAATCAGGAGCCCTCCTGCTAAGGGTAGACAGCTGCTCGTTCCACCCCACCCCCCGCCTTAATTGGTTCTCCTCCCTTCCAACGGTGTTGAGGCGGGTGGGAACAGCAGGGGGTGAAGGTGCTGTGTTTAAAGAGGTGGAGTTATGCAGATCTAAAACGCGTGGATTGCAGCAGCAGCAAGCCGAAAAGTGCAGGCATGTAAGGGATCTAGAGGTTGACAACATGTCTTCTTAACGGGAGTCCAGGAGCTCATCTCCACAAATGGACTTTTCAGGATCCTTGGGTGGCTCCGTAGTTTGAAACCAATTCTGGTTATCGCTTCTCGGCCTTTTGGCTAAGATCAAGTGTAGTATCTGTTCTTATCAGTTTAATATCTGATACGTCCCCTATCTGGGGACCATATATTAAATGGATTTTTAGAACAGGGAGATGGAAAAAGAGCTTGCTCTGTCCACTCCACGCATTGACCTGGTATTGCAGTATCTCCAGGACCGGTGCACCCCTTCTTTAATGCAGTTTCTAAAATCAGAAAGAATTGAATTCAATGTTTTTTGTTCATTTTGCTTGTTTGTCGGATTTTGGGATGGACTCTTTGGCTTTGCTTTTCTTCTCCTCATTGGATTTTTCATGTTCAAAGTTGCAGAAGCCAGATTACAAGCTCATTTTGGTTCAACTTCAGCAACTGTGCATTGCATTGCCATGTAATGTGATGCAATGCTATCTTTCTAGCTCTCCCTTTTTACTTCCTTTTGGATAAACAGACATATTAGGCAAGCATTTTGGAGCTTTCACCTAAATAACTACAGGTGGTGAGATAAGCTGCACAATATAATTGACCTTTCAGTATATTGTTGCACACACACCATCTATTTAGCAAATGCCCTTGTTATCAACAGCAGCCTTTTAAACTCACCTGAGCTAACAGGTATGTGCGCTGGTTACTCTGCTGCGCTTAAAATTTCTTTTTTGGTTTGCTACAATGCCTTTTCTGAAACGTTGTCTCCTTCTGCTGGAACACTGACTTCTTTCATTTAATGCCTGCAGACTATAAAAGAGAACCCAACCCAAAAAGTTTGGTTGTTTAGTCTGTGGCATTCTGTTAAACTGTTGCTTATGGCGGTCTCTGTGAGCTTCTCAGCGACATTCAGCCAGCCAGGTATCCTGCCTGCAGTAGATGGAATGTGGCAATGGAACGCTGGCTGCGCGTGTCATAATAGGCTCTGAGCCTTTATATACCTGTGCACAGCAGCAGCCACCTTCAGTCTGCTGCTGGACAGCCAGCAGCAGCAGCAGCAGGAGAGGTATGTAATCAGGAGCCCTCCTGCTAAGGGTAGACAGCTGCTCGTTCCACCCCACCCCCCGCCTTAATTGGTTCTCCTCCCTTCCAACGGTGTTGAGGCGGGTGGGAACAGCAGGGGGTGAAGGTGCTGTGTTTAAAGAGGTGGAGTTATGCAGATCTAAAACGCGTGGATTGCAGCAGCAGCAAGCCGAAAAGTGCAGGCATGTAAGGGATCTAGAGGTTGACAACATGTCTTCTTAACGGGAGTCCAGGAGCTCATCTCCACAAATGGACTTTTCAGGATCCTTGGGTGGCTCCGTAGTTTGAAACCAATTCTGGTTATCGCTTCTCGGCCTTTTGGCACGATCTGTAGTGGGTTGTGACATTGGGCTGAAGGTTACTGTGGTGGCAGAACCGATTCTTGGCCTTTGGAGATATCCAGTGCTGCTTTTGGGAATCGGTGCTAAAGCTGCAGTGCCTTTTCTTTACGGAGGACGGTGTGTTGGAGGGAGGACGAACTTCGTGGAGGCTGCGATCCGTGTGTGATATTTTCCTTGGTATCTGGAAAAGAAGAGGAAAATCATGGAGACAAGGAGAAACCCTGGAGGAAGGAAGGAGAATCAAGCAAGCAACCCGAATGATTATTTCTCGGAGGAGCATCCGCTGAAGGACACCATCAGGTTCGTGGTTGCTCCTGACCACCGGCAGGTGAAAGATTCTCAATTTATTTTCAATGTTATTTGTAAGCTCTTGAAGATCGACAAGGAGCATCTTTTTTGCTTTCAATCTTTTTTTTCTCGAGGACTTTATGATGTTACGCTTAATAAAGCCTCGCAGTGTGAAAGTGCCTACGCTCTTTATGAAGTAAATAAAGAGAAGGTAGAGCTGGAGGGGGTGAAAGTAATCCCCTCTTTTCAGTTTTCAATGAAAGTACTGACGATTCATTTGTTTAGTCCATTTATTACAGACTCTGAGGTTGAAAGTTACCTATCAATGTATTGTGACAAAATCATCCCTAAGAGACGCGGGGAAACACAGTTTGGAGTGTGGAACGGGAAACGTGTGTATGTGGTATCATTTAGGAAGAACCCGAATGAGGAGGGGGGCGTGTCCAGACCTCCGCTGCAGGTTTATATCAACCATAGCCGCGGTTATTTATTCTTCCCAGGGATGCCACACTACTGCCGTGTGTGTAAAAAATATGGACATCTGGATGCAGAATGTAACAAGTGTTTTAGTTGCATGGGTACTCCTCACCAGATGGATGAGTGCCCTAAAAATAAGAAAAAGGATGTAGAGGAGATGGACACATCGCCTGAAGAACAGCAACAAGAAGCTAAAGACGATGTGGAAGCAGGCATTGCTGCTGAAGAGGAAAAAGGGGAAGAGGAGAAAGAAAGGAGTGAGAAGGAGGAGACAGAAAGAAAGAGAAAAGAGGAAGAGGAGGGACGGGCAATGAAGGAGAAGAAGAAGGAGGAACGGGTTAAAAAATCACAAGAAGAAGAGGAAAGGAAGTTGGAAGAAAGGAAGAGAAAGAAGGAAGAGGAAAAACAGAAGAGGATAGAGGACATAGAAAAAAGGGCCATGGAGATAAAGAAACAGATGGAAAGGAAAAAGAGAGAAGAGCAGAAGAAAGAAGATAAGAAGAAAGAAGATAAGAATGAAAAGAAGAAGATAGAAGAACAGAAGAAAGAAGATCAGAAGAGAGAAGAGAAGAGTCAAATGTTGCAAGAAATTTCTCCACTAAGTAAAGGGAGTAGTTGTGGAAGGGAAAGTGATATTCCAGAAGTAGTGGAGTCCACTCCTACTAATTCCCTGTCGCAGAGCTTACCTTGCGCGCAGGTACAAATGGACTGCACAGAAAAATCTCTAAAAAGAAGTGTGGATAGAAGTGATAATGAAGGAATACCATGTGGTGGGAAAGTAAAGGCATTAGAAGCAACAAGTCTGCTGGGGAGTGTGTCATCTTCGGATGTATCAGATCTGGAGGTAGACCCATCTTCTCCGGCAGTAGAGAATGAGGGCGGAGGGAAGAGCCCTGCACTAAATGTTAGAAGATGATCCGCTCAATGTCCCTGAATGTTCAGGGGTTTAACGACCTATATAAGAGAACTGCTTTATATGATTTTTTAAATAATGAAAATATTGATTTTATCTTTCTACAAGAATGTAATTTGACAAAAAAAATAAGCTATGAATATTTACAGGGTATATGGAAGGGTAACTTATGCTTTTCTGGTGGGAACGAGTCAAAAAGTGATGGTGTGGGGTTTTTATGCTCTAAAGATTGGGAGATTGTAAATTATGAAGAGATATACCCTGGGAGGATTTTAAGAATTGATGTGCAGAAAAATGGGAAGAAAGTGAGGTGTTTTAATGTGTATGCAAATGCAGAAAAAGCCTTGAGATTACATTTGTTTGAACTTTTGCAGCTGTTTTTACCTGGAGTAGATCCATTAGTTTTAGGTGGGGATTTTAATTGTCATTTAAAAAATGTAAAAGATGGGTCAGCTTCATGTCTTAGAAATATTTTAGCAGCTTTTAATCTTAAAGATACATGGGCATTAGATGGACAAAAAAAGGAGCATGAAGTCACTTGGGTGGGGAGAGGTGTTTCATCCAGAATAGATTATATTTTTATATCTCAAGCCCTAACATGCTCAGGTTTTAAAACGCATTCAACACCTTTTTCAGATCATAAAATAATAGAATGTAGTTTTAAAATAGAATCAGATGTGGATAAAAGACCGTCACACTGGAAATTTAATGTATCCCTACTACAAGACGAGGTGGTTATGGAAGGTTTTAAAAAGCTGTATGAAAAACTGAAGCTAAAAAAAACGTTTTTTAAATCTATTTTTAATTGGTGGGATTTTGTCAAGAAGGAGGTAAAAATATTTTTTATTAAAGAAGGAAAGAAGAAAGCTGCTGCAAAACGTATTTTTTATAATGATCTTAATGCTAAACTGCAATGTTTTTTTCACCTCGAAAATAACGGATGTGATATGCAGGAGGCGATCCGAACAACAAAAGAAAAGATCCAAAACTGCCTGAAAGAAAAAGGTAAAGAAATTATTTTTAATTCCCGAGTAAAAGTTTTAGACGAGGATGAAAAATGCACAAAATTCTTTTTTAAAAAAATATGTGACAAGAAGGATTATATGAAGGTTTTGGAAGGAGAAACAAGTTTGGAGGGGAAGAAGATGAAAGCAAAAGAATTTTATGATGATTTATTTTCTGTTAAAAACACGGATGTGTCTCTAAAAAAACATTTTTTAGAAGGACTGGAAAAAAATTTTAATGCGGAAGATAAATCTTTTTTAATAGGGAATTTTACTAAAGAGGAAGTTTTTAATACAATTAATACGCTACAAAATAACAAAACGCCGGGAGCAGATGGACTACCTGTTGAATTTTACAAGTGTTTATGGGAGATCATGGGTGAGGATTTTTATGAAGTAATTTTAGAAGCAGAAGCATCTTTTAGTGTCCCAGAGTCGTGGTGGGAGGGTCTTATTGTTTTATTATTTAAGAAAGGAAATAAAGAACTGATTAAAAATTGGAGACCAATAACCCTTTTAAATACGGACTGTAAGGTATATGCAAAGTTACTAGCAAATAGATTAAAAAAGGTAATCGGCTCAGTAATAGAAGTGGATCAGACGTGTGCAGTGCCAAATCGGAGAATCAGCGACTCATTGATTTTAATCAGGGATGTTTTATGGGATGTTTTAGACAGAAAACAAAAGCTTGCTCTAATTACTTTGGATTTTGAAAAAGCGTACGATAGAGTTGCCCATGATTTTTTATTTGCAGTTTTAGAGAAAATGGGATGCCCGGATGTTTTTAGCAAACGTATTAAATCTCTTTACAAATCATGTTTTAGCAAAATATCTATTAATGTTTTTTTATCTGATAATGTAAAAATAAACTGTGGCGTTAAACAGGGGTGTCCCTTATCCCCTATTCTTTTTATTTGTGCAATTGAACCACTTTTAGCAGCTTTTAGGAGAGATAAGGTAATCAATGGTTTTTTTATTCCCGGGAGTTGCAATGAACAAGTTAAAGTGGTGGCATATATGGATGATGTGACGGTTTTAGTTAAAGACACTAGAAGCATGAACAGAGCCATAAGAACAGTGGATTGGTTTGGGGGCGCATCGGGTTTTAAAATTAACATGGAAAAATCTGGTATTTTAACTGTTGGTGATTTTATTGTAGATTCTGAGTGTAAATTAACAAGAATGAATGAAGTAAAAATTTTAGGTATTTATTTCTCAGAGTCAGGTGGTAATGTTAAGAAATTGGGAGTCTCTGCTGGAAAGAGTTAAGAAAAAGATTACTTTCTGGCAGTTGAGAGATCTTACCCTGGAAGGAAAAATTTTAATTATTAGACAGGTTTTACTCCCAATGTTTTTATATGTCTCAACAGTTTTTATCCCCCAAAATAATATCATGAAGAGAGTTATTAAGGTATGTTTTAATTTTTTATGGAGATCCAAGATGGAAAGAGTAAAGAGAGAGGAGATATATAAATCAAAGAAAAAAGGTGGGAAAGGTTTTCCGGATATTAGGTCCTTTTTATATGCAAAGTATGTAGCGAACTGGGTATGCACTTTATTAGGACCAGGCTCTAAGCTAAAGTTGTTTTCTATATATAATTTAGGTTTCTATATTAGAAATTATAAATGGTTGGAGATGTCTCTAAATAGGCCTTATAGGTTTTTACCTCCAGGAAATTATATTGTTTTAGAAAAAATTTTAAGAGATTTTAAACTTAAGATGGTCGAAATAAATGTTCTTAAATGCCATAAAAAAATCCTAAAAATCCTGGAAGAGAGAATAGGTATCAGTCCTGTGGAACATTTTTCATTCAAAATTGTGGAAAGAATCTGGATGAATGTAAATTATAGTGTGTTATCTAATGAACACAGGGATTTACTCTGGTGTATAGTAAAAGACTGCCTGCCAACCCGTGAGTTCCAACACAGGCGTGGGTTGGTAAGATCTGAAGTGTGCCCAAGATCCAGGTGTGGGAATAGTGAAACACCCATGCACATCTTCTGGAATTGTAATTTTGCACAGACAATATGGAGGAAAGTGTGCAATATAGTGAGAGCTGTGAGTACTGTTAATTTTTTGGATTTTAACAGAGTATTTTATGGGATGGGGATAAGAGAGGAGGATTTTAAAATTGTATGGATTATTATTGCATGTGTGAAGGCGGCATTGTGGAAAGCAAGGAACATTTTAGTGTTTAAACATAAGGAAGTAACAGTCGACCAGTGTATTAAATTATGTCTAAGTTATTTGTACATGTATTTCTGGAGGGACAAAATGACGCTTGGCAAGGTGAAAGCAAATGAGAAATGGAAACAATGTAAATGGAATGAACTTACCTTGTAAGCTTTGATTTTTTGAAAACCTGTGGAAAAACAAAAAAACAAAAACAAAAACAAACAAAAAAAAATAGCCAAAACTATATATTTTTTTTTTAAAAAAAAAAGAGGGAAAAAATAAATAAATATATATATATAAAAGAAAAAGAAAATAAAAGATTTGGAGAAGTATTAAAATTGGTAGAATGCACGATGATGGATTTGAGTCTTCTTATCTTTTTGTTGATTCCAAGACTTTGTAATCTGAGTGTAAAAAAAAAAAAAAAAAAATCTGTTCTTATCAGTTTAATATCTGATACGTCCCCTATCTGGGGACCATATATTAAATGGATTTTTAGAACAGGGAGATGGAAAAAGAGCTTGCTCTGTCCACTCCACGCATTGACCTGGTATTGCAGTATCTCCAGGACCGGTGCACCCCTTCTTTAATGCAGTTTCTAAAATCAGAAAGTATTGAATTCAATGTTTTTTGTTCATTTTGCTTGTTTGTCGGATTTTGGGATGGACTCTTTGGCTTTGCTTTTCTTCTCCTCATTGGATTTTTCATGTTCAAAGTTGCAGAAGCCAGATGACAAGCTCATTTTGGTTCAACTTCAGCAACTGTGCATTGCATTGCCATGTAATGTAACGCAATGCTATCTTTCTAGCTCTTCCTCTTTACTTCCTTTTGGATAAACAGACATATTAGGCAAGCATTTTGGAGCTTTCACCTAAATAACTACAGGTGGTGAGATAAGCTGCACAATATAATTGACCTTTCAGTATATTGTTGCACACACACCATCTATTTAGCAAATGCCCTTGTTATCAACAGCAGCCTTTTAAACTCACCTGAGCTAACAGGTATGTGCGCTGGTTACTCTGCTGCGCTTAAAATTTCTTTTTTGGTTTGCTACAATGCCTTTTCTGAAACGTTGTCTCCCTCTGCTGGAACACTGACTTCTTTCAATTAATGCCTGCAGACTATAAAAGAGAACCCAACCCAAAAAGTTTGGTTGATTAGTCTGTGGCATTCTGTTAAACTGTTGCTTATGGCGGTCTCTGTGAGCTTCTCAGCGACATTCAGCCAGCCAGGTATCCTGCATGCAGTAGATGGAATGTGGCAATGGAACGCTGGCTGCGCGTGTCATAATAGGCTCTGAGCCTTTATATACCTGCGCACAGCAGCAGCCACCTTCAGTCTGCTGCTGGACAGCCAGCAGCAGCAGGAGAGGTAAGTAATCAGCAGCCCTCCTGCTAAGGGTAGACAGCTGCTCGTTCCACCCCACCCCCCGCCTTAATTGGTTCTCCTCCCTTCCAACGGTGTTGAGGCGGGTGGGAACAGCAGGGGGTGAGGGTGCTGTGTTTAAAGAGGTGGAGTTATGCAGATCTAAAACGCGTGGATTGCAGCAGCAGCAAGCCGAAAAGTGCAGGCATGTAAGGGATCTAGAGGTTGACAACATGTCTTCTTAACGGGAGTCCAGGAGCTCATCTCCACAAATGGACTCTTCAGGATCCTTGGGTGGCTCCGTAGTTCGAAACCAATTCTGGTTATCGCTTCTCGGCCTTTTGGCTAAGATCAAGTGTAGTATCTTTTGAAAAGGCAGTTTTGTCCTTGGGCTGCCCTAGTAAATTGATGCATATTACACACTGGTTTGGTGCACTTGTTAGTACGCCAGGTGGCTCATAGAGTTATCTGATGGAAAACATGGCCCTCCAGGATCGAAGTCACTAGGCTGGGTAAGTGTGAGGGCTTTGGAGCAATGTGCCCCAGGAGTAGGCGCCCTGGTGGGAGTCCAAGCTTACTGGGACTGGGAACCCCAGAAAGACTTGGCTTCGTAGCACGCCGCACCTTTGCCAATCATACTTTCTGAGCAACCCCCCCTATTCCTGGCCTTCGGGCTAGGAAGGGGAATTTTTATAAACCCGGTCGGAGGTCCGGTCAGCTTTGGGCTGAGAAACCAACACAGGCTCCAGCTCCACTAGGGTGGCAGCCTAGATGGAAGCTGGGAGCACGAAAACGGCTCTTCTCCGGCTTCGGCTAGGGAGAGCATCGGAGATCCCTGACCCTCGCTGTGGCCTTCTGGCTCGGAGGGATGGGGATGGTTTATTGGGGACCCTCTCCTCCGGGAAGGGTCCACATGAATCCTCGCCTCGTGCGCTGTTTTGGTGTGACTTCGGTCACATTTTTCAGTGCCTTGGATGCAGCTTCAATCAAAAAAAAAATCTGTTCTTATCTGTTTCATATCTGATACGTCCCCTATCTGGGGACCATATATTAAATGGATTTTTAGAACAGGGAGATGGAAAAAGAGCTTGCTCTGTCCACTCCACGCATTGACCTGGTATTGCAGTATCTCCAGGACCGGTGCACCCCTTCTTTAATGCAGTTTCTAAAATCAGAAAGTATTTAATTCAATGTTTTTTGTTCATTTTGCTTGTTTGTCGGATTTTGGGATGGACTCTTTGGCTTTGCTTTTCTTCTCCTCATTGGATTTTTCATGTTCAAAGTTGCAGAAGCCAGATGACAAGCTCATTTTGGTTCAACTTCAGCAACTGTGCATTGCATTGCCATGTAATGTAACGCAATGCTATCTTTCTAGCTCTCCCTCTTTACTTCCTTTTGGATAAACAGACATATTAGGCAAGCATTTTGGAGCTTTCACCTAAATAACTACAGGTGGTGAGATAAGCTGCACAATATAATTGACCTTTCAGTATATTGTTGCACACACACCATCTATTTAGCAAATGCCCTTGTTATCAACAGCAGCCTTTTAAACTCACCTGAGCTAACAGGTATGTGCGCTGGTTACTCTGCTGCGCTTAAAATTTCTTTTTTGGTTTGCTACAATGCCTTTTCTGAAACGTTGTCTCCCTCTGCTGGAACACTGACTTCTTTCAATTAATGCCTGCAGACTATAAAAGAGAACCCAACCCAAAAAGTTTGGTTGATTAGTCTGTGGCATTCTGTTAAACTGTTGCTTATGGCGGTCTCTGTGAGCTTCTCAGCGACATTCAGCCAGCCAGGTATCCTGCCTGCAGTAGATGGAATGTGGCAATGGAACGCTGGCTGCGCGTGTCATAATAGGCTCTGAGCCTTTATATACCTGCGCACAGCAGCAGCCACCTTCAGTCTGCTGCTGGACAGCCAGCAGCAGCAGGAGAGGTAAGTAATCAGCAGCCCTCCTGCTAAGGGTAGACAGCTGCTCGTTCCACCCCACCCCCCGCCTTAATTGGTTCTCCTCCCTTCCAACGGTGTTGAGGCGGGTGGGAACAGCAGGGGGTGAGGGTGCTGTGTTTAAAGAGGTGGAGTTATGCAGATCTAAAACGCGTGGATTGCAGCAGCAGCAAGCCGAAAAGTGCAGGCATGTAAGGGATCTAGAGGTTGACAACATGTCTTCTTAACGGGAGTCCAGGAGCTCATCTCCACAAATGGACTCTTCAGGATCCTTGGGTGGCTCCGTAGTTCGAAACCAATTCTGGTTATCGCTTCTCGGCCTTTTGGCTAAGATCAAGTGTAGTATCTGTTCTTATCAGTTTAATATCTGATACGTCCCCTATCTGGGGACCATATATTAAATGGATTTTTAGAACAGGGAGATGGAAAAAGAGCTTGCTCTGTCCACTCCACGCATTGACCTGGTATTGCAGTATCTCCAGGACCGGTGCACCCCTTCTTTAATGCAGTTTCTAAAATCAGAAAGTATTGAATTCAATGTTTTTTGTTCATTTTGCTTGTTTGTCGGATTTTGGGATGGACTCTTTGGCTTTGCTTTTCTTCTCCTCATTGGATTTTTCATGTTCAAAGTTGCAGAAGCCAGATGACAAGCTCATTTTGGTTCAACTTCAGCAACTGTGCATTGCATTGCCATGTAATGTAACGCAATGCTATCTTTCTAGCTCTCCCTCTTTACTTCCTTTTGGCTAAACAGACATATTAGGCAAGCATTTTGGAGCTTTCACCTAAATAACTACAGGTGGTGAGATAAGCTGCACAATATAATTGACCTTTCAGTATATTGTTGCACACACACCATCTATTTAGCAAATGCCCTTGTTATCAACAGCAGCCTTTTAAACTCACCTGAGCTAACAGGTATGTGCGCTGGTTACTCTGCTGCGCTTAAAATTTCTTTTTTGGTTTGCTACAATGCCTTTTCTGAAACGTTGTCTCCCTCTGCTGGAACACTGACTTCTTTCAATTAATGCCTGCAGACTATAAAAGAGAACCCAACCCAAAAAGTTTGGTTGATTAGTCTGTGGCATTCTGTTAAACTGTTGCTTATGGCGGTCTCTGTGAGCTTCTCAGCGACATTCAGCCAGCCAGGTATCCTGCCTGCAGTAGATGGAATGTGGCAATGGAACGCTGGCTGCGCGTGTCATAATAGGCTCTGAGCCTTTATATACCTGCGCACAGCAGCAGCCACCTTCAGTCTGCTGCTGGACAGCCAGCAGCAGCAGGAGAGGTAAGTAATCAGCAGCCCTCCTGCTAAGGGTAGACAGCTGCTCGTTCCACCCCACCCCCCGCCTTAATTGGTTCTCCTCCCTTCCAACGGTGTTGAGGCGGGTGGGAACAGCAGGGGGTGAGGGTGCTGTGTTTAAAGAGGTGGAGTTATGCAGATCTAAAACGTGTGGATTGCAGCAGCAGCAAGCCGAAAAGTGCAGGCATGTAAGGGATCTAGAGGTTGACAACATGTCTTCTTAACGGGAGTCCAGGAGCTCATCTCCACAAATGGACTCTTCAGGATCCTTGGGTGGCTCCGTAGTTCGAAACCAATTCTGGTTATCGCTTCTCGGCCTTTTGGCTAAGATCAAGTGTAGTATCTGTTCTTATCAGTTTAATATCTGATACGTCCCCTATCTGGGGACCATATATTAAATGGATTTTTAGAACAGGGAGATGGAAAAAGAGCTTGCTCTGTCCACTCCACGCATTGACCTGGTATTGCAGTATCTCCAGGACCGGTGCACCCCTTCTTTAATGCAGTTTCTAAAATCAGAAAGTATTGAATTCAATGTTTTTTGTTCATTTTGCTTGTTTGTCGGATTTTGGGATGGACTCTTTGGCTTTGCTTTTCTTCTCCTCATTGGATTTTTCATGTTCAAAGTTGCAGAAGCCAGATGACAAGCTCATTTTGGTTCAACTTCAGCAACTGTGCATTGCATTGCCATGTAATGTAACGCAATGCTATCTTTCTAGCTCTCCCTCTTTACTTCCTTTTGGATAAACAGACATATTAGGCAAGCATTTTGGAGCTTTCACCTAAATAACTACAGGTGGTGAGATAAGCTGCACAATATAATTGACCTTTCAGTATATTGTTGCACACACACCATCTATTTAGCAAATGCCCTTGTTATCAACAGCAGCCTTTTAAACTCACCTGAGCTAACAGGTATGTGCGCTGGTTACTCTGCTGCGCTTAAAATTTCTTTTTTGGTTTGCTACAATGCCTTTTCTGAAACGTTGTCTCCCTCTGCTGGAACACTGACTTCTTTCAATTAATGCCTGCAGACTATAAAAGAGAACCCAACCCAAAAAGTTTGGTTGATTAGTCTGTGGCATTCTGTTAAACTGTTGCTTATGGCGGTCTCTGTGAGCTTCTCAGCGACATTCAGCCAGCCAGGTATCCTGCCTGCAGTAGATGGAATGTGGCAATGGAACGCTGGCTGCGCGTGTCATAATAGGCTCTGAGCCTTTATATACCTGCGCACAGCAGCAGCCACCTTCAGTCTGCTGCTGGACAGCCAGCAGCAGCAGGAGAGGTAAGTAATCAGCAGCCCTCCTGCTAAGGGTAGACAGCTGCTCGTTCCACCCCACCCCCCGCCTTAATTGGTTCTCCTCCCTTCCAACGGTGTTGAGGCGGGTGGGAACAGCAGGGGGTGAGGGTGCTGTGTTTAAAGAGGTGGAGTTATGCAGATCTAAAACGCGTGGATTGCAGCAGCAGCAAGCCGAAAAGTGCAGGCATGTAAGGGATCTAGAGGTTGACAACATGTCTTCTTAACGGGAGTCCAGGAGCTCATCTCCACAAATGGACTCTTCAGGATCCTTGGGTGGCTCCGTAGTTCGAAACCAATTCTGGTTATCGCTTCTCGGCCTTTTGGCTAAGACCAAGTGTCTTGTCTGGGGTCCTTGAGTGTTTTCCCTTGGCCTTCCGGCATCGCCATCTTGATGGCTTAAGCCGGTTGCTGCTTTAGGGGGAGAACGAGGAGGAACGAGAGAGTGATCATAATGGGCGTGAAGATACGCTATGCTGGGACCGATGACAATCGGGTTCGCAATGCATTCCGCATTGAAGTTGATGCTGCTGTCAGAGAGCGTTTCAATCTGTCGTATATGGTGCACGAGGTGATCTTCAAAATCCTGGAAGTGACAAGAGAAAACATCGTCTGCCTGCAGGAATCCCGGAAAGAAGGACGGTATGTCTTGGTGCTACAATCTATGGCGGCTTGCCGGAACCTGTATAAGAAGTTGAGGGAGCAGGAGAAGAATCCAACCTTGCATGGTTTGACTTTTACAGTCTTGTACTCCAAAGGTGATGTTCCCCTAGTCATATTTATGTATAATCCCTTTGTGCACGAACATGACATTGCGACTTTTCTTAAGAGGCATTGTGACTTTGTGAGCAACAGTCACAAAATCATGAACGAGGAGAACTTATGGACTGGCAAATACAGATATTTTGTCAGATTTGGGGAAAGTTCTTCAGAGCCTGGAGGTGTTCATTACCCTTCCCAAAGTTTCTCTATCGGGAGAGATAGGGGTATTCTCTTCTTTCCTGAGGCCCCAGTTTTTTGCAGGAAATGTAAGAAGTACGGACACTTACAAGAGGTTTGTACTGCTGTGCCTGTTTGCTCCAAGTGCAACCAAAGTGGGCATGTTGCTAAGGACTGTACCAATCCAATTGTTTGCAATGCTTGTGGTATGGAGGGGCATGCCTTTAAGGATTGTACTCGTCGTGCGAACGAGGGCAAGGCAAGGGCATACTCTGAGGTGGTCTCGAACTCTCCGAGGCCTAAGAGTGTGGCACCTGAGGCCGCAGTTTCTTCCAGGGTGAAGGTAGTGGAACAGCGTGTGGAGACTGCTCCAGTGAGGGCGTCTGCTGACCTACTGGTGGAGCCCGGGAGAGTGGAAGAGGTTCTGGCAGCTGAGATGGATATTTCTTCCTATCAGGGGGGTTTCATTGACTCCTTTTGTGAAGAACGTGAGGGAGCCTTGGAAATCCCAGGGGACCAGGCTCTCAGTTGGAGCAGTGAAAGTATGGATGAAGAGGGAGCTGGAGGTCAAGGAGACTTCACTGAGACTGGGGTGAGGTCTTCTGAGGAACCGGACCGCGCTAAGAATAAAAGGGCCCGGTTGTCTGAACCATCAAGTAGCCAATGCGTGGCAAGTCCGGTGAGTGAGCGGGATTACCCAGTGGTTTCTCTTTCTCCTGCGTCAACGGCTTACCTGGAGGAGAATTTGGAGTCCACTATCTTTCAGCTAAGTGGGAGTTCGCCGGATGACAAAGGATAAGGAAGGCATGTTTTTTTGCTGAGACTGGTGTTTCTGGTTTTTGAGCCAAAGAATGGTCTCTAAACCAAATTGGGACATTGCGTCCCTTAATGTAAGACTTTTAAAGTCTAGAGTTAGAAGATCTGTGATTCTGGACTTCTTACATAACCATTCTTTTGATATTATGTGTCTACAGGAGTGTGGTATAGAAGAACCCCTGGAAGACGCTGATTGGCCATATGGCCAGCATATCTGGTCTGGCTCTAGTGGGAATAAAAATGATGGAGTTGGGATAGTATTAAATAATAGAAATTTTGTTTTTGAATATTATAAGGTAATAGAGGTGGGTCGTTGCATCTCTGCAGTTGTGTGTGGGAGGGGGTGGAAAGTTAAAATTATAAATATTTATGGTCCTACAAAAAAAGAAGACAGGTTAAGTTTATTAGATAAATTATGTTTAGAATTACCTGGTAGGATCCCTGTGATAGTAACAGGTGATTTTAACTGTGTAACTGAGGGGAAAGTTGATGCCTCAGGAAAAAAATTGGCAAACATTATTTCTGATTTTTTCTTTTTTGATGCTGCTGAGGTTTATTTGGGGAAGCCACCACCACCAACCTATAAAGCTGACAGGGGTGGGATAACATCTAGGATTGATAGGATGTTTTTTTCTAAAAATATAATATGTGATGGTTTTTCTCAATTTTCAGTTCCTTTTTCGGACCATGTGTGCCTGAAAGGTGAGTTTAGAGGGGATTTAAGGCGGGTGCATGGGAGAGGTGTGTGGAAATTGAATGTGAGTTTGCTTGAGGATGAGAGAATTGTGAATGATTTTAAGAAAAAATATAGTTGGTGTAAATCTCAAAAGAGTAAGTTTGAAAGTGTGTTGGTGTGGTGGGATTGGATGAAGTATGAAGTGCAAAAGTTTTTTCGTCGATGGGGCTATAAAAAGGCTGCCATGGTTAGGAGTCAATATAAAGATTTAATGATGAGGGTGGAATGGCTAGAGAAAATGAGGATGTGTGGTGTGGATGTGGATGATTTGTTAAGAAGTGCGAGAGAGGATTTGAAGAGGACTTTGGAGAGGAAGGGAAGGGAAATAATTTTTAGGTCAAAGGTGGTCCATCTTGATAAAGATGAAAAGTGTTCAAGATATTTCTTTAAAAAAATAAATGGTAAGAAGGAGGGTATGGAGGAGATTTTTGATGTGGATGGTGTTTGTGTGAGTGGGGAGGATGTAATGAAGGAAGTGGTCACGTTTTATGCTGAGTTGTTTGGCAGGAAGTGGGTGGATGAGAGTTTGAAAGAAGAAGTGCTTAAGACTTTGGATTGTAAGGTGGATAAGGATGGATGTTCTGGTCTATGTGAGGCAGTGATTGAGGAGGAAGTTAAGAAAGCGGTGTTTGGTGCAAGGAAAAATGTGACGCCTGGGAAGGATGGTTTGCCTGTGGAGCTATATGTTATGATGTGGGAAGTGATGGGTATGGATTTAGTGGAAGTGTGTCAGTTTATGTGGGAGAATGGGATGCTTGCGGGTTCAATGAAGGAGGGAGTGGTGGTCTTAATCCATAAGAAAGGGGATAAAAGGTGTTTGAGTAATTGGAGGCCAATTACGCTTCTGAACGCCGATTACAAGGTATTCAGTAAAATTTTGGCGTGTCGGATGCGTGTGGTTGTAGCTGATGTGATTGGTAAAGATCAAGTGTGTGCAGTGCCTGGTAGATGTATGACGGATAATCTGTGTCTTTTAAGAGATGTGTTGTGGGATTGTAAAGTAAGAAAGCAGAAGTGTATGGTGATGGCTGTTGACTTTGAAAAGGCGTTTGATCGCGTGTCTCATGTGTTTCTATTTGAGGTTTTGCGTAGAATGGGTTTTCCGGAGAAATTTGTGCGTGCCGTGAGAGGATTGTATGGGGAGGTGATGAGTGAATTTCTGGTGAATGGGTTTTTGAGTGAGAAAGTGTGTATTAGGTCTGGTGTGAGGCAAGGTTGTCCCATGTCACCGGTATTATTTGTGTGTGTGATTGAGCCACTGCTGTGTATGATTCGGAAAGAGAAAGTGGTGCGTGGTTTGTTAGTGCCAGGGAGTGGTGGAATGACTGTGAAAGTCTTAGGATATATGGATGATGTAGTAGTGGTGAGTGAGAGTGTGGCCTCTATGGAGAGAGTAAAATTGTTGTTGAATTTTTTTTGTGGCGCGTCAGCGTTTCGTGTGAATTGGAACAAATGCATGTTTAAATGTTTTGGTGACAATAGGATTAAGATGGATGGTGTGGCTGGTGTGGATGGTGCAATTAAAGTGTTGGGAGTTTTTTTTAATGATGATTTGAAAGGTTATGAGAGTTGGGATGAATGTGGTGAGCGGATTGTGCGGAAGATGAATTTTTGGAAGTTACGTTCTTTGTCTTTGGTAGGGAAGGTTCTTATAATTAAGGCTGTTATTCTCCCTATTTTGCTTTATGTTTCTTGTATTTTTCCAGTGCCCTATAGGAAAATTAAAAAAGTGGAGAAACTAATTTTTGTGTTTTTTTGGGGCAGTAGGATGGAAAGACTTAAGAGAGAGATTTTGTTTAAGCAATATTTGTATGGGGGACTAAAGTTTCCGAATATTGAAGTGTTTCTAACATTGCATTTTATTAAGACTACGGTCATTTTGATTGGGAAGAATAATAAAGGGGCATTTATGTGTAAGTATTTGGCTGGATGGATGCTGTATGGTCTGAATTGGGTGAAGCGTGATAAGAATGTGCCTGTTGCTTTTAAGTGTCCTGAGTGGTATGGTTTGATTGAGAAGTTTGTGAGGAAGAATGATTTGTTAGCAGTTGCAATGAAAGACTTTATGTTGGTTAAGAAGGTGATGGGGAAGATGTGTGTGAATGAGTGTGAGAGTAATGTGGTGGGATTGTGTTCTATGGAAGTTGCGCGGGTATGGAAGAAGTTAAGCATTCAAGGTGTGTCGAATAGACAGCGAGATACAGTATGGATGGGCCTTCATAATATTTTGCCAGTGAGGGATTTTCAGAAGAAAAGAGATCTCATAAGATCTGCAGTATGTCCAAGGGATGGTTGTGGAGCGAATGAGACGGTGAGGCACCTTATGTGGGATTGTAATTTTGCGTATGATGTGTGGAAAGGTGTGGGTGGACTGTGTAAAGGGGTTGCTGGTGTGAAGTTTATTGATTGGAGAGTGGCTATGTTTGGTTTTGGTGCTAGTCGTCGTGGCCTAGAAAGGATGATGTGGTTTATTATGGTGTGTGTGCAGGAGAGCTTGTGGGATGTGAGAAATTTGTGTGTGTTTAAAAGAGTAAATTTAACAGTAAATGATTGTATTAGGTTGATCTTAGCAAGACTATATGTAATCTATTTGTGGGATACAAGAGAAGGTGGTGGTGGTGAAACAGATTCTGAAGGTGTGTGGAAATACCTTAAGTGGCAGGATATGGTTAAATACCGTTGATATTTTTTCTGGAAATGTCTCTGGCATAGGATTACTTGTTTGTATTTTTGTTGAATAATACTTTAATAAAGAAACCACAATGATGCTTATGAAGTGGCAGTATAACTTATGACGAAGTCTGGTTAACTGTTTGCTTATATCTAAACCTGAGTGGTTTTTAAAAAAAAAAAAAAAAATCTGTTCTTATCAGTTTAATATCTGATACGTCCCCTATCTGGGGACCATATATTAAATGGATTTTTAGAACAGGGAGATGGAAAAAGAGCTTGCTCTGTCCACTCCACGCATTGACCTGGTATTGCAGTATCTCCAGGACCGGTGCACCCCTTCTTTAATGCAGTTTCTAAAATCAGAAAGTATTGAATTCATTGTTTTTTGTTCATTTTGCTTGTTTGTCGGATTTTGGGATGGACTCTTTGGCTTTGCTTTTCTTCTCCTCATTGGATTTTTCATGTTCAAAGTTGCAGAAGCCAGATTACAAGCTCATTTTGGTTCAACTTCAGCAACTGTGCATTGCATTGCCATGTAATGTAACGCAATGCTATCTTTCTAGCTCTCCCTCTTTACTTCCTTTTGGATAAACAGACATATTAGGCAAGCATTTTGGAGCTTTCACCTAAATAACTACAGGTGGTGAGATAAGCTGCACAATATAATTGACCTTTCAGTATATTGTTGCACACACACCATCTATTTAGCAAATGCCCTTGTTATCAACAGCAGCCTTTTAAACTCACCTGAGCTAACAGGTATGTGCGCTGGTTACTCTGCTGCGCTTAAAATTTCTTTTTTGGTTTGCTACAATGCCTTTTCTGAAACGTTGTCTCCCTCTGCTGGAACACTGACTTCTTTCAATTAATGCCTGCAGACTATAAAAGAGAACCCAACCCAAAAAGTTTGGTTGATTAGTCTGTGGCATTCTGTTAAACTGTTGCTTATGGCGGTCTCTGTGAGCTTCTCAGCGACATTCAGCCAGCCAGGTATCCTGCCTGCAGTAGATGGAATGTGGCAATGGAATGCTGGCTGCGCGTGTCATAATAGGCTCTGAGCCTTTATATACCTGCGCACAGCAGCAGCCACCTTCAGTCTGCTGCTGGACAGCCAGCAGCAGCAGGAGAGGTAAGTAATCAGCAGCCCTCCTGCCAAGGGTAGACAGCTGCTCGTTCCACCCCACCCCCCGCCTTAATTGGTTCTCCTCCCTTCCAACGGTGTTGAGGCGGGTGGGAACAGCAGGGGGTGAGGGTGCTGTGTTTAAGAGGTGGAGTTATGCAGATCTAAAACGCGTGGATTGCAGCAGCAGCAAGCCGAAAAGTGCAGGCATGTAAGGGATCTAGAGGTTGACAACATGTCTTCTTAACGGGAGTCCAGGAGCTCATCTCCACAAATGGACTCTTCAGGATCCTTGGGTGGCTCCGTAGTTCGAAACCAATTCTGGTTATCGCTTCTCGGCCTTTTGGCTAAGATCAAGTGTAGTATCTGTTCTTATCAGTTTAATATCTGATACGTCCCCTATCTGGGGACCATATATTAAATGGATTTTTAGAACAGGGAGATGGAAAAAGAGCTTGCTCTGTCCACTCCACGCATTGACCTGGTATTGCAGTATCTCCAGGACCGGTGCACCCCTTCTTTAATGCAGTTTCTAAAATCAGAAAGTATTGAATTCAATGTTTTTTGTTCATTTTGCTTGTTTGTCGGATTTTGGGATGGACTCTTTGGCTTTGCTTTTCTTCTCCTCATTGGATTTTTCATGTTCAAAGTTGCAGAAGCCAGGTGATAAGCTCATTTTGGTTCAACTTCAGCAACTGTGCATTGCATTGCCATGTAATGTAACGCAATGCTATCTTTCTAGCTCTCCCTCTTTACTTCCTTTTGGATAAACAGACATATTAGGCAAGCATTTTGGAGCTTTCACCTAAATAACTACAGGTGGTGAGATAAGCTGCACAATATAATTGACCTTTCAGTATATTGTTGCACACACACCATCTATTTAGCAAATGCCCTTGTTATCAACAGCAGCCTTTTAAACTCACCTGAGCTAACAGGTATGTGCGCTGGTTACTCTGCTGCACTTAAAATTTCTTTTTTGGTTTGCTACAATGCCTTTTCTGAAACGTTGTCTCCCTCTGCTGGAACACTGACTTCTTTCAATTAATGCCTGCAGACTATAAAAGAGAACCCAACCCAAAAAGTTTGGTTGATTAGTCTGTGGCACACTATTAAAATCCCACTTATTAAACCTGACAGGGCACACCTGTGAAGTGAAAACCATTTCCGGTGACTACCTCTTGAAGCTCATCAAGAGAATGCCAAGAGTGTGCAAAGCAGTCATCAAAGCAAAAGGTGGCTACTTTGAAGAACCTAGAATATAAGAGATATTTTCTGTTGTTTCACACTTTTTTGTTAAGTATATAATTCCACGTGTGTTAATTCACAGTTTTGATGCCTTCAGTGTGAATGTACAATTTTCATAGTCATGAAAATACAGAAAAATCTTTAAATGAGAAGGTGTGTCCAAACTTTTGGTCTGTACTGTATATCTGATTTAAGGGCATGGAAATTAAAATTTTGAAAATTGTGACATTTTCAAAATTTTCATCAAATTTCTGATTTTTTTCACAAATAAATGCAAGTGATATCGAAGAAATTTTATCACTAACATGGAGTGCAATATGTCACGAAAGGACAGTCTCAGAATCAGGGGGATCCGTTGAAGCGTTCCAGAGTTATTACCTCATAAAGTGACAGTGGACAGAATTGTAAAAATTGGCCTGATCATTAAGGGCATAATTGTCTCCGTCCTTAAGGGGTTAATGTAGTTTTGAAAAAAATACTGTTTTATTAGCAGCAGATTATCAGGACTACTTGGCCTGATGCTAGGTAGTCCAACCCCGCCTCCATCACTGATTGGCAGCTCAGTGGTATGAGGGCGGAGCTATCTAGATCTCAGAATTCAGAGATCTCTTAGATCTGTGGCAGATAAAACAGTTTTTAATCAATACTGCAGCACCCAGTAAAGTAAGTGATACATCGCTGTAATCATGGTCTCTGTCTCTACATCATGCTGGTGGTTACAGATTCTCTTTAATAAATTTTAGTGTGATTAATATAACTCAACTAAAAATAGCAATAAAATACCGCAGTAATATACAACCATGATGAATGCAAGCAGAAAGAACTTCAATACTACTCCTTTTTGTAAGGTAATAACATTATTCCAGCCATTAATTCACTGAGAGAAAATCTAATAACGCTCAGTTTCCAGCCTATCGAGAAATTTCAAAAACACAAGTCTCTAAGTAAAAAGGATTATACATTCAGATAACTCCTACTCCTCCATTCTCATCAGTCAGACTGATGAGCAGAAATTGTCAAGAACTCGAAGTATGGCTCACTGCGCTTTTATTTCGTGTCTGCTTTGAAGTTATCTATTACTTGCAGCCCACCCCCTTGGGGAACCTGAATATATATTTTATTCCATCTGCTCCAAACTCAGAATTCAGTAGAAGAAATAAACTGCAACACAGGAGACAATGAGAAGCAAAGAGCCAATGCATCGGGAAATAGTGAGATTCCAAGCTGCGGGAAAAGATTTTATGATAAAGGTAAATTATCAACATTATAGATGATGAGCCCAGATGGGGGCTGGAAAAAAAAGATTCCTGGAGCAGGCATTTATGAAGACTCTGAACTGACATGTTGTCATGTTAAAGGGAAGCTGTCACATCCTAGTTACTATGTAAACTGCCCTCATAGCGTTGATAGTGATGCAATGTACATCACTAACACACTTTTTTCATTATAATTGGTGCAACTATAATGAGTGTATAGCACTTTATATACTTATACCCTACCTACTCGTTCAGTCATAGGGGTGTGATCCTCACATTCAGTCATGGGTGGCGCCGCCCAGGTGTTTGAATTTTGCTCCCGGTGAGCGTTGAAGTTATGGGACGCTTGTGCAGTATGACACAGCTGACAGCAAAGCTTGTAGCGCTGGGAGCCGCGCATGCGCTGTGACGATTGGGGGTGAGGGGTACCACGCATACCAGGATTGAGGGGTACCACGCATACCAGGATTGAGGGATGAGGGGTACCACGCATACCAGGATTGGGGGTGAGGGGTACCACGCATACCAGGATTGGGGGGTGAGGGGTGCCACGCATACCGGGATTGGGGGTGAGGGGTGCCAGGCATACTGGGATTGGGGATGAGGGGTGCCATGCATACCGGGATTGGGGATGAGGGGTGCCACGCATACCGGGATTGGGAATGAGGGATGGGGTGCCATGCATACCAGGATGAGGGATACCATACACACCAGGATAGGGATGGGGTACCATGCATACCAGGATGAGGGATACCATACACACCAGGATAAGGATGAGGGGTGCCATGAATACCGGGATTGGGGGTGAGGGGTTCCACGCATACCGGGATTGGGGGTGAGGGGAGCCACGCATACCAGGATGAAGGGTGCCATGCATAACGGGAATGGGGGTGAGGGGAGCCACGCATACCGGGATGAGGGGTGCCACGCATAACGGAAATGGGGGTGAGGGGTGCCACGCATACCGGATTGGGAGTGAGGGATAGGGTGCCATGCATACCAGGATGAGGGATACCATACACACCAGGATAGGGATGAGGAGTGCCACGCATACCGGGATTGGGGGGATGAGGGGTGCCAGGCATACTAGGATTGGGGGTGAGGGGTGCCACGCATAACAGGATTGGGAGTGAGGGATAGGGTGCCATGCATACCAGGATGAGGGATACCATACACACCAGGATAGAGGTGAGGGGTGCCACGCATACCAGGATTGGGGGTGAGGGGTGCCATGCATACCAGGATTGGGGGTGAGAGGTACCACGCATACCAGGATTGGGGGTGAGGGGTGCCACGCATACCAGGATTGGGGGTGAGGGGTGCCACGCATACCAGGATTGGGGGTGAGGGGGGCCACGCATACCAGGATTGGATGGTGGGGACAGGATGGGGGCAGCACAAATACAAGGAGGGGGGCAGCACATACCAGCATGGGAGACCATATACCAATAAAAATGCTCGCCACCTGGACGTAGAACGGGTTCAATAGCTAGTAAGTATGTAAAGTGCTATACACTCATTATAGTTGCACCAATTATAATGAAAAAAGTGTGTTAGTGATGTACATTGCATCACTACCAACGCTATAGGGGCAGTTTACATAGCAGCTAGGACGTTTCCCTTTAAGGAAATAGATGGCATTTAGATGAGTTTAATGATGCTTGGACACATCGCACAATATTGATCTGTGCTCTCCATTCATCTCCACCTTTTATCGCACAGCTGGGAAGTTAGAATGACAGGGGGCAATGCTCTTTCCAGGATTAATCTGTTTTTTTTTCTAGGCTTTAACATCAAAATGACACTGAAAAAAATCACATTGAGATATCTAAACTAAGGTGGGGGCATAGACCGAGGGTGGGGAGAGGTGGAGTATGGACTGGGGGTAGGGTAAGGTGGGGCATGGACCGGGGGTGGGGCAGAGGTGGGGGCATAGACCGAGGGTGGGGTAGAGGTGGGGGCATGGACCGGGGGTGGGGTAGAGGTGGGGGCATGGACCGGTAGTGGGGTGGAGGTGGGGGCATGGACCGGGGTGCGGGGTGGAGGTGGGGGCATGGACCGGGGGGTGGGGCATGGACCTGGGGTGGGGCATGGACCGGGGGTGGGGTGGAGGTGGGGGCATGCCCGGGGTGCGGGGTGGAGGTGGGGGCATGGACTGGGGGTGGGGTAGAGGTGGGGGCATGGACCGGTAGTGGGGTGGAGGTGGGGGCATGGACCGGGGTGCGGGGTGGAGGTGGGGGCATGGACCGGGGGTGGGGGCATGGACCGGGGGGTGGGGCATGGACCAGGAGTGGGGTAGAGGTGGGGGCAAGGACCTGGGGTGGGGGCATGGACCTGGGGTGGGGCATGGACCGGGGTGGGGTAGAGGTGGGGCATGGACTGGGGGGGTGGGGTATAGGTGGGGCATGGACCGGGGGTGGGGCATGGACTGGGAGTGGGGCAGAGGTGGGGCATAGGAGGGGCATGGACCGGGGGTGGGGCATGGACCAGGGGTGGGGGCATGGACCGAGGGTGGGGCATGGACCGAGGGTGGGGCATGGACCAAAGTGGGGCAGAGGTGGGGCATGTACCAGGGGTGGGGCAGAGGGGGGCATGGACCGGGGGTGGGGCATGGACCGGGGGTGGGGCAGAGGTGGGGGCATGGACCGGGGATGGGGCAGAGGTGAGGCATGGACCGGGGCAGAGGTGGGGCATGTGCCTTGAGCACTGTTAGCCGGGAGAGCTGTCACTGTGTGGTCAGTGTTGTGGCACCAGTCACCTGCCATCACCTTCCCCAGCAGCTCACCCATCACACCTGTCCCTGTGCTGTAGCTGCTCTGTGTCCAGCTGACAATCCTCTCCTGCTCCTCACAGACCTGTATAATGGAGCAGCTCTTCTGAGGGATAACGTCACCCGGCGGCAGAGCTTCCCACAGTGCGGAGCTCATTCACGGAGGCCGCAGCACAGTCCGCAGGTCACTACGAGGAGCCCGGTCCTGCAGGCTGAAGTGATGTAGTAGCGCAGCTACCGGGGGCAAAGACTGTGACCGCCCCGGGCCCCGCGCTCTGAGGGGCCACCCGGAGCTGAAAAGGTTAAACTGTGCGGCTTTGCCTCTATTGGGCCCTTTGAGCTGGGGGCCCCTCCGCAGGGTCACTGTATAGGCGACATCTGCAGATACACTTGAATGCGATGGAGAAGGAAACGTTACGTCACAGCTGACGCTCCCTCCCCCATCGTTCTATCTCAGCGTCTAACGTCTCAGCACGATGACGTCACTACGTAGCGTCCTCTACGCTGGGAGGTGCGACGCATAGAACACAAGCTGCGGCGACCGCGGAGGAGAGGTGAGTATAGTATTTTTTTTTTTAGGACATTGTTGTGGCCATTAAATTACATTTAAGACTATGGGGCTGCATTATACTATATGGGAGTGCTTTACACTGAATGGGCAATAGGGGTGCATTATACTATATGGGGCTGCATTATACAGAGCTATATAGAGGGTCTGAGAGGGGGGATATACTGCAGGATGGGACGGTATATAGATGAGAGGTGGGATATACTGCAGGATGGGACGGTATATAGGTGAGAGGTGGGATATACTGCAGGATGGGACGGTATATAGGTGAGAGGTGGCATATACTACAGGCTGGGGCTGTATATAGATGAGAGGTGGGATATACTGGAGGATGGGGCTGTATATAGGTGAGAGGTAGGATATACTACAGGATGGGGCTGTATATAGATGAGAGGTGGGATATACTGCAGCATGGGACGGTATATAGGTGAGAGGTGGGATATACTACAGGATGGGATGGTATATAGGTGAGAGGTGGGATATACTACAGGATGGGATGGTATATAGATGAGAGGTGGGATATACTACAGGATGGGATGGTATATAGGTGAGAGGTGGGATATACTGCAGGATGGGGCTGTATATAGGTGAGAGGTGGGATATACTGCAGGATGGGGCTGTATATAGGTGAGAGGTAGGATATACTACAGGATGGGGCTGTATATAGGTGAGAGGTGGGATATACTGCAGGATGGGGCTGTATATAGGTGAGAGGTGGGATATACTGCAGGATGGGGCTGTATATAGGTGAGAGGTGGGATATACTACAGGATGGGATGGTATATAGGTGAGAGGTGGGATATACTACAGGATGGGATGGTATATAGGTGAGAGGTGGGATATACTGCAGGATGGGGCTGTATATAGGTGAGAGGTGGGATATACTACAGGATGGGATGGTATATAGGTGAGAGGTGGGATATACTACAGGATGGGATGGTATATAGGTGAGAGGTGGGATATACTGCAGGATGGGGCTGTATATAGGTGAGAGGTGGGATATACTGCAGGATGGGACGGTATATAGATGAGAGGTGGGATATACTACAGGCTGGGGCTGTATATAGGTGAGAGGTGGGATATACTGCAGGATGGGGCTGTATATAGGTGAGAGGTGGGATATACTGCAGGATGGGACGGTATATAGGTGAGACGTGGGATATACTGCAGGCTGGGGCTGTATATAGGTGAGAGGTGGGATATACTGCAGGATGGGGCTGTATAGGTGAGAGGTGGGATATACTGCAGGATGGGGCTGTATATAGGTGAGAGGTGGGATATACTACAGGATGGGGCTGTATATAGGTGAGAGGTGGGATATACTGCAGGATGGGACGGAATATAGGTGAGAGGTGGGAAATACTGCAGGATGGGGCTGTATATAGGTGAGAGGTGGGATATACTGCAGGATGGGGCTGTATATAAGTGAGAGGTGGGAAATACTGCAGGATGGGGCTGTATATAGGTGAGAGGTGGGAAATACTGCAGGATGGGGCTGTATATAGGTGAGAGGTGGGATATACTACAGGATGGGGCTGTATATAGGTGAGAGGTGGGATATACTGCAGGATGGGGCTGTATATAGGTGAGAGGTGGGATATACTGCAGGATGGGGCTGTATATAGGTGAGAGGTGGCATATACTACAGGATGGGGCTGTATATAGGTGAGAGGTGTGATATACTGCAGGATAGGGCTGTATATAGGTGAGAGGTAGGATATACTACAGGATGGGACGGTATATAGGTGAGAGGTGGGATATACTACAGGATGGGGCTGTATATAGGTGAGAGGTGGGATATACTGCAGGATGGGGCTGTATATAGGTGAGAGGTGGGATATACTACAGGATGGGGCTGTATATAGGTGAGAGGTGGGATATACTGCAGGATGGGACCGAATATAGGTGAGAGGTGGGAAATACTGCAGGATGGGGCTGTATATAGGTGAGAGGTGGGATATACTGCAGGATGGGGCTGTATATAGGTGAGAGGTGGGATATACTGCAGGATGGGGCTGTATATAAGTGAGAGGTGGGAAATACTGCAGGATGGGGCTGTATATAGGTGAGAGGTGGGAAATACTACAGGATGGGGCTGTATATAGGTGAGAGGTGGGAAATACTGCAGGATGGGGCTGTATATAGGTGAGAGGTGGGATATACTACAGGATGGGGCTGTATATAGGTGAGAGGTGGGATATACTGCAGGATGGGGCTGTATATAGGTGAGAGGTGGGATATACTGCAGGATGGGGCTGTATATAGGTGAGAGGTGGCATATACTACAGGATGGGGCTGTATATAGGTGAGAGGTGTGATATACTGCAGGATAGGGCTGTATATAGGTGAGAGGTGGGATATACTACAGGATGGGGCTGTATATAGGTGGGAGGTGAGATATACTGCAGGA
The DNA here is from genome assembly GCF_046119375.1 of Phyllobates terribilis. NCBI lineage: Eukaryota > Metazoa > Chordata > Amphibia > Anura > Dendrobatidae > Phyllobates > Phyllobates terribilis. The sequence continues at coordinate 684,169 of NW_027363247.1, forward strand.
TGGGGCTGTATCACTATTCTGCTGTTACATCGTGTCTTATCCTCCATTCACCTCCAGAGCTACACTCACTATTCTGCTGTTACATCGTGTCTTATCCTCCAATAAACTCCAGAGCTGCAGTCACTATTCTGCTGTTACATCGTGTCTTATCCTCCAGTCACCTCCAGAGCTGCAGTCACTATTCTACTGTTAAATCAGGTCTTATCCTCCAGTCACCTCCAGAGCTGCACTCACTATTCTGCTGTTACATCGTGTCTTATCCTCCAGTAAACTCCAGAGCTGCAGTCACTATTCTGCTGTTACATCGTGTCTTATCCTCCAGTCACCTCCAGAGCTGCAGTCACTATTCTGCTGTTACATCATGTCTTATCCTCCAGTCATCTCCAGAGCTGCAGTCACTCTTCTGCTGTTACATTATGACCTATCTTCCAGTCACCTCCAGAGCTGCAATCACTATTCTGCTGTTAAATCATGTCCTATCTTCCAGTCACCTCCAGATCTGCAGTCACTATTCTGGTGTTACATCAAGTCTTATCCTCCAGTCATTTCCAGAGCTGCAGTCACTATTCTGCTGTAATATCGTGTCTTATCCTCAAGAGCTGCACTCACTATTCTGCTGTTACATCATGTCTTATCCTCCAGTCTCCTCCAGAGCTGCAATCACTATTCTGCTGTTACATCGTGTCTTATCCTCCAGTCACCTCCCAAGCTGTAGTCACTATTCTGCCGTTACATCGTGTCTTATCCTCCAGTCACCTCCAGAGCTGCACTCACTCTTCTGCTGTTACATCGTGTCTTATCCTCCAGTCACCTCAAGAGCTGCAGTCACTATTCTGCTATTACATCGTGTCTTATCCTCCAGTCACCTCAAGAGCTGCAGTCACTATTCTGCTGTTACATCGTGTCTTGTCCTCCAGTCACCTCCAGAGCTGCACTCACTATTATGCTATTGCTTCATGTCTTATCCTCCAGTCACCTCCAGAGCTGCAGTCACTATTCTGCTGTTACATCGTGTCTTATCCTCCAGCCACCTTCAGAGCTGCACTCACTATTCTGCTGTTACATCGTGTCTTATCCTCCAGTAAACTCCAGAGCTGCAGTCACTATTCTGCTGTTACATCGTGTCTTATCCTACAGTCACCTCCAGAGCTGCAGTCACTATTCTGCTGTTACATCAGGTCTTATCCTCCAATCACCTCCAGAGCTGCACTCACTATTCTGCTGTTGCATCGTGTCTTATCCTCCAGTCACCTCCAAAGCTGCACTCACCATTCTGCTGTTACACTGTGTCTTATCATCCAGTCACCTCCAGAGCTGTAGTCACTATTCTGCTGTTACATCATGTCTTATCCTCCAGTCACCTCCAGAGCTGCAGTCACTATTCTACTCTTACATCATGTCCTATCTTCCAGTGACCTCCAGAGCTGCAGTCATTATTCTGCTGTTACATCATGTCTTATCCTCCAGTCACCTCCAGAGCTGCAGTCACTATTCTACTCTTACATCATGTCCTATCTTCCAGTGACCTCCACAGCTGCAGTCATTATTCTGCTGTTACATCAGGTCTTATCCCCCAGTCACCTCCAGAGCTGCAGTCACTATTCTGCTGTAATATCGTGTCTTATCCTCCAGTGACCTCAAGAGCTGCACTCACTATTCTGCTGTTACATCATGTCTTATCCTTCAGTCACCTCCAGAGCTGCAATTACTATTCTGCTGTTACATCGTGTCTTATCCTCCAGTCACCTCCCGAGCTGTAATCTCGATTTTGCTGTTACATCATGTCTTATCCTCCAGTCACCTCCAGAGCTGCGTCACTATTCTGCTGTTACATCAGGTCTTATCCTCCAGTCACCTCCAGATCTGCACTCACTATTCTGATGTTACATCGTGTCTTATTCTCCAGACACCTCCAGAGCTGCAGTCACTATTCTGCTGTTACATCGTGTCTTATCCTCCAGCCACCTCCAGAGCTGCACTCACTATTCTGCTGTTACATCGTGTCTTATACTCCAGACACCTCCAGAGCTGCAGACACTATTCTGCTGTTACATCGTGTCTTATCCTCCAGTCACCTCAAGAGCTGCACTCACTATTCTGCTGTTACATAGTGTCTTATCCTCCAGTCACCTCCAGAGCTGCACTCACTATTTTGCTGTTACATCGTGTCTTATCCTCCAGTCACCTCAAGAGCTGCACTCACTATTATTTTGTTACATCGTATCTTATCCTCCATTCACCTCCAGAGCTGCAGTCACTATTCTGCTGTTACATCGTGTCTTATACTCCAGTCATCTCCAGAGCTCCAGTCTCTATTCTGCTGTAACATCGTGTCTTATCCTCCAGTCACCTCCAGAGCTGCAGTCACTATTCTGCTGTTACATCGTGTCTTATCCTCCGTTCACCTCCAGAGCTGCAGTCACTATTCTGCTGTTACATCGTGTCTTATCCTCCAGACACCTCCAGAGCTGCAGACACTATTCTGCTGTTACATCGTGTCTTATCCTCCAGTCACCTCCAGAGCTGCAATCACTATTCTGCTGTTACATCGTGTCTTATCCTCCGTTCACCTCCAGATCTGCACTCACTATTCTGCTGTTACATCGTGTCTTATCCTCCAGCCACCTCCAGAGCTGCACTCACTATTCTGCTGTTACATCGTGTCTTATACTCCAGACACCTCCAGAGCTGCAGACACTATTCTGCTGTTACATCGTGTCTTATCCTCCAGTCACCTCAAGAGCTGCACTCACTATTCTGCTGTTACATCGTGTCTTATCCTCCAGTAAACTCCAGAGCTGCAGTCACTATTCTGCTGTTACATCGTGTCTTATCCTCCAGTCACCTCCAGAGCTGCAGTCACTATTCTGCTGTTACATCATGTCTTATCCTCCAGTCACCTCCAGAGCTGCAGTCACTCTTCTGCTGTTACATTATGACCTATCTTCCAGTCACCTCCAGAGCTGCAATCACTATTCTGCTGTTAAATCATGTCCTATCTTCCAGTCACCTCCAGAGCTGCAGTCACTATTCTGGTGTTACATCAAGTCTTATCCTCCAGTCATTTCCAGAGCTGCAGTCACTATTCTGCTGTAATATCGTGTCTTATCCTCAAGAGCTGCACTCACTATTCTGCTGTTACATCATGTCTTATCCTCCAGTCTCCTCCAGAGCTGCAATCACTATTCTGCTGTTACATCGTGTCTTATCCTCCAGTCACCTCCCAAGCTGTAGTCACTATTCTGCTGTTACATCGTGTCTTATCCTCCAGTAAACTCCAGAGCTGCAGTCACTATTCTGCTGTTACATCGTGTCTTATCCTACAGTCACCTCCAGAGCTGCAGTCACTATTCTGCTGTTACATCAGGTCTTATCCTCCAATCACCTCCAGAGCTGCACTCACTATTCTGCTGTTGCATCGTGTCTTATCCTCCAGTCACCTCCAAAGCTGCACTCACCATTCTGCTGTTACACTGTGTCTTATCCTCCAGTCACCTCCAGAGCTGTAGTCACTTTTCTGCTGTTACATCATGTCTTATCCTCCAGTCACCTCCAGAGCTGCAGTCACTATTCTACTCTTACATCATGTCCTATCTTCCAGTCACCTCCAGAGCTGCAGTCATTATTCTGCTGTTACATCATGTCTTATCCTCCAGTCACCTCCAGAGCTGCAGTCACTATTCTACTCTTACATCATGTCCTATCTTCCAGTGACCTCCACAGCTGCAGTCATTATTCTGCTGTTACATCAGGTCTTATCCCCCAGTCACCTCCAGAGCTGCAGTCACTATTCTGCTGTAATATCGTGTCTTATCCTCCAGTGACCTCAAGAGCTGCACTCACTATTCTGCTGTTACATCATGTCTTATCCTCCAGTCACCTCCAGAGCTGCAATTACTATTCTGCTGTTACATCGTGTCTTATCCTCCAGTCACCTCCCGAGCTGTAATCTCGATTTTGCTGTTACATCATGTCTTATCCTCCAGTCACCTCCAGAGCTGCGTCACTATTCTGCTGTTACATCAGGTCTTATCCTCCAGTCACCTCCAGATCTGCACTCACTATTCTGATGTTACATCGTGTCTTATTCTCCAGACACCTCCAGAGCTGCAGTCACTATTCTGCTGTTACATCGTGTCTTATCCTCCAGCCACCTCCAGAGCTGCACTCACTATTCTGCTGTTACATCGTGTCTTATACTCCAGACACCTCCAGAGCTGCAGACACTGTTCTGCTGTTACATCAGGTCTTATCCTCCAGTCACCTCCAGATCTGCACTCACTATTCTGATGTTACATCGTGTCTTATTCTCCAGACACCTCCAGAGCTGCAGTCACTATTCTGCTGTTACATCGTGTCTTATCCTCCAGCCACCTCCAGAGCTGCACTCACTATTCTGCTGTTACATCGTGTCTTATACTCCAGACACCTCCAGAGCTGCAGACACTGTTCTGCTGTTACATCGTGTCTTATCCTCCAGTCACCTCAAGAGCTGCACTCACTATTCTGCTGTTACATAGCGTCTTATCCTCCAGTCACCTCCAGAGCTGCACTCACTATTTTGCTGTTACATCGTGTCTTATCCTCCAGTCACCTCAAGAGCTGCACTCACTATTATTTTGTTACATCGTATCTTATCCTCCATTCACCTCCAGAGCTGCAGTCACTATTCTGCTGTTACATCGTGTCTTATACTCCAGTCATCTCCAGAGCTCCAGTCTCTATTCTGCTGTAACATCGTGTCTTATCCTCCAGTCACCTCCAGAGCTGCAGTCACTATTCTGCTGTTACATCGTGTCTTATCCTCCGTTTACCTCCAGAGCTGCAGTCACTATTCTGCTGTTACATCGTGTCTTATCCTCCAGACACCTCCAGAGCTGCAGACACTATTCTGCTGTTACATCGTGTCTTATCCTCCAGTCACCTCCAGAGCTGCAATCACTATTCTGCTGTTACATCGTGTCTTATCCTCCGTTCACCTCCAGATCTGCACTCACTATTCTGCTGTTACATCGTGTCTTATCCTCCAGCCACCTCCAGAGCTGCACTCACTATTCTGCTGTTACATCGTGTCTTATACTCCAGACACCTCCAGAGCTGCAGACACTATTCTGCTGTTACATCGTGTCTTATCCTCCAGTCACCTCAAGAGCTGCACTCACTATTCTGCTGTTACATCGTGTCTTATCCTCCAGTCACCTCAAGAGCTGTAGTCTCTATTCTGCTGTTTCATAAGGTCTTATCCTCCAGTCACCTCCAGAGCTGCACTCACTATTCTGCTGTTACATCGTGTCTTATCCTCCAGTCACCTCCAGAGCTGCAGTCACTATTCTGCTGTTACATCGTGTCTTATCCTCCAGCCACCTCCAGAGCTGCACTCACTATTCTGCTGTTACATCGTGTCTTATCCTCCAGACACCTCCAGAGCTGCAGACACTATTCTGCTGTTACATCGTGTCTTATCCTCCAGTCACATCCAGAGCTGCGTCTCTATTCTGCTGTTACATCAGGTCTTATCCTCCAGTCACCTCCAGATCTGCACTCCCTATTCTGCTGTTACATCGTGTCTTATCCTCCAGTCACCTCCAGAGCTGCAGTCACTATTCTGCTGTTACATCGTGTCTTATCCTCCAGCCACCTCCAGAGCTGCACTCACTATTCTGCTGTTACATCGTGTCTTATCCTCCAGACACCTCCAGAGCTGCAGACACTATTCTGCTGTTACATCGTGTCTTATCCTCCAACCACCTCCAGAGCTGCAGTCACTATTCTGCTGTTACATCGTGTCTTATCCTCCAGACACCTCCAGAGCTGCAGACACTATTCTGCTGTTAAATCGTGTCTTATCCTCCAGTCACCTCCAGATCTGCACTCACTATTCTGCTGTTACATCGTGTCTTATCCTCCAGACACCTCGAGAGCTGCACTCACTATTCTGCTGTTACATCGTGTCTTATCCTCCAGTCACCTCCAGAGCTCCAGTCTCTATTCTGCTGTTACATCGTGTCTTATCCTCCAGTCACCTCCAGAGCTGCAGTCACTATTCTGCTGTTACATCTTGTCTTATCCTCCGTTCACCTCCAGAGCTGCACTCACTATTCTGCTGTTACATCGTGTCTTATCCTCCAGTCACCTCAAGAGCTGCACTCAATATTATTTTGTTACATCGTATCTTATCCTCCATTCACCTCCAGAGCTGCAGTCACTATTGTGCTGTTACATCGTGTCTTATACTCCAGTCATCTCCAGAGCTCCAGTCTCTATTCTGTTGTTACATCGTGTCTTATCCTCCAGTCACCTCCAGAGCTGCAGTCACTATTCTGCTGTTACATCGTGTCTTATCCTACGTTCACCTCCAGAGCTGCACTCACTGTTCTGCTGTTACATCGTGTCTTATCCTCCAGACACCTCCAGAGCTGCAGACACTATTCTGTTGTTACATCGTGTCTTATCCTCCAGTCACCTCCAGAGCTGCAATCACTATTCTGCTGTTACATAGTGTCTTATCCTCCGTTCACTTCCAGAGCTGCACTCACTATTCTGCTGTTACATCGTGTCTTATCCTCCAGACACCTCCAGAGCTGCAGTCACTATTCTGCTGTTACATCAGGTCTTATCCTCCAGCCACCTCCAGAGCTGCACTCACTATTCTGCTGTTACATCGTGTCTTATACTCCAGACACCTCCAGAGCTGCAGACACTATTCTGCTGTTACATCGTGTCTTATCCTCCAGTCACCTCAAGAGCTGCACTCACTATTCTGCTGTTACATCGTGTCTTATCCTCCAGTCACCTCAAGAGCTGTAGTCTCTATTCTGCTGTTTCATAAGGTCTTATCCTCCAGTCACCTCCAGAGCTGCACTCACTATTCTGCTGTTACATCGTGTCTTATCCTCTAGTCACCTCCAGAGCTGCAGTCACTATTCTGCTGTTACATCGTGTCTTATCCTCTAGCCACCTCCATAGCTGCACTCACTATTCTGCTGTTACATCATGTCTTATCCTCCAGTCACCTCCAGAGCTGCGTCTCTATTCTGCTGTTACATCAGGTCTTATCCTCCAGTCACCTCCAGATCTGCACTCACTATTCTGCTGTTACATCGTGTCTTATCCTACAGACACCTCCAGAGCTGCACTCACTATTTTGCTGTTACATCGTGTCTTATCCTCCAGTCACCTCAAGAGCTGCACTCACTATTATTTTGTTACATCGTATCTTATCCTCCATTCACCTCCAGAGCTGCAGTCACTATTCTGCTGTTACATCGTGTCTTATCCTCCAGTCATCTCCAGAGCTCCAGTCTCTATTCTGCTGTTACATCGTGTCTTATCCTCCACTCATCTCCAGAGCTCCAGTCTCTATTCTGCTGTTACATCGTGTCTTATCCTCCAGTCACCTCCAGAGCTGCAGTCACTATTCTGCTGTTACATTGTGTCTTATCCTCCGTTCACCTCCAGAGCTGCAGTCACTATTCTGCTGTTACATCGTGTCTTATCCTCCAGACACCTCCAGAGCTGCAGACACTATTCTGCTGTTACATCGTGTCTTATCCTCCAGTCACCTCCAGAGCTGCAATCACTATTCTGCTGTTACATCGTGTCTTATCCTCCGTTCACCTCCAGATCTGCACTCACTATTCTGATGTTACATCGTGTCTTATTCTCCAGACACCTCCAGAGCTGCAGTCACTATTCTGCTGTTACATCGTGTCTTATCCTCCAGTCACCTCCAGAGCTGCAGTCACTATTCTGCTGTTACATCGTGTCTTATCCTCCAGCCACTTCCAGAGCTGCACTCACTATTCTGCTGTTACATCGTGTCTTATCCTCCAGACACCTCCAGAGCTGCAGACACTATTCTGCTGTTACATCGTGTCTTATCCTCCAGCCACCTCCAGAGCTGCAGTCACTATTCTGCTGTTACATCGTGTCTTATCCTCCAGACACCTCCAGAGCTGCAGACACTATTCTGCTGTTACATCGTGTCTTATCCTCCAGTCACCTCCAGAGCTGCGTCTCTATTCTGCTGTTACATCAGGTCTTATCCTCCAGTCACCTCCAGATCTGCACTCCGTATTCTGCTGTTACATCGTGTCTTATCCTCCAGTCACCTCCAGAGCTGCAGTCACTATTCTGCTGTTACATCGTGTCTTATCCTCCAGCCACCTCCAGAGCTGCACTCACTATTCTGCTGTTACATCGTGTCTTATCCTCCAGACACCTCCAGAGCTGCACTCACTATTTTGCTGTTACATCGTGTCTTATCCTCCAGTCACCTCAAGAGCTGCACTCACTATTATTTTGTTACATCGTATCTTATCCTCCATTCACCTCCAGAGCTGCAGTCACTATTCTGCTGTTACATCGTGTCTTATACTCCAGTCATCTCCAGAGCTCCAGTCTCTATTCTGCTGTTACATCGTGTCTTATCCTCCAGTCACCTCCAGAGCTGCAGTCACTATTCTGCTGTTACATTGTGTCTTATCCTCCGTTCACCTCCAGAGCTGCAGTCACTATTCTGCTCTTACATCGTGTCTTATCCTCCAGACACCTCCAGAGCTGCAGACACTATTCTGCTGTTACATCGTGTCTTATCCTCCAGTCACCTCCAGAGCTGCAATCACTATTCTGCTGTTACATCGTGTCTTATCCTCCGTTCACCTCCAGATCTGCACTCACTATTCTGATGTTACATCGTGTCTTATTCTCCAGACACCTCCAGAGCTGCAGTCACTATTCTGCTGTTACATCGTGTCTTATCCTCCAGCCACCTCCAGAGCTGCACTCACTATTCTGCTGTTACATCGTGTCTTATACTCCAGACACCTCCAGAGCTGCAGACACTATTCTGCTGTTACATCGTGTCTTATCCTCCAGTCACCTCAAGAGCTGCACTCACTATTCTGCTGTTACATCGTGTCTTATCCTCCAGTCACCTCAAGAGCTGTAGTCTCTATTCTGCTGTTTCATAAGGTCTTATCCTCCAGTCACCTCCAGAGCTGCACTCACTGTTCTGCTGTTATATCGTGTCTTATCCTCCAGTCACCTCCAGAGCTGCAGTCACTATTCTGCTGTTACATCGTGTCTTATCCTCCAGCCACTTCCAGAGCTGCACTCACTATTCTGCTGTTACATCTTGTCTTATCCTCCAGACACCTCCAGAGCTGCAGACACTATTCTGCTGTTACATCGTGTCTTATCCTCCAGCCACCTCCAGAGCTGCAGTCACTATTCTGCTGTTACATCGTGTCTTATCCTCCAGACACCTCCAGAGCTGCAGACACTATTCTGCTGTTACATCGTGTCTTATCCTCCAGTCACCTCCAGAGCTGCGTCTCTATTCTGCTGTTACATCAGGTCTTATCCTCCAGTCACCTCCAGATCTGCACTCCCTATTCTGCTGTTACATCGTGTCTTATCCTCCAGTCACCTCCAGAGCTGCAGTCACTATTCTGCTGTTACATCGTGTCTTATCCTCCAGCCACCTCCAGAGCTGCACTCACTATTCTGCTGTTACATCGTGTCTTATCCTCCAGACACCTCCAGAGCTGCAGACACTATTCTGCTGTTACATCGTGTCTTATCCTCCAGCCACCTCCAGAGCTGCAGTCACTATTCTGCTGTTACATCGTGTTTTATCCTCCAGACACCTCCAGAGCTGCAGACACTATTCTGCTGTTACATCGTGTCTCATCCTCCAGTCACCTCCAGATCTGCACTCACTATTCTGCTGTTACATCGTGTCTTATCCTCCAGACACCTCCAGAGCTGCACTCACTATTCTGCTGTTACATCGTGTCTTATCCTCCAGTCACCTCAAGAGCTGCACTCAATATTATTTTGTTACATCGTATCTTATCCTCAATTCACCTCCAGAGCTGCAGACACTATTCTGCTGTTACATCGTGTCGTATACTCCAGTCATCTCCAGAGCTCCAGTCTCTATTCTGCTGTTACATCGTGTCTTATCCTCCAGTCACCTCCAGAGCTGCAGTCACTATTCTGCTGTTACATCGTGTCTTATCCTCTGTTCACCTCCAGAGCTTCACTCACTATTCTGCTGTTACATCGTGTCTTATACTCCAGTCACCTCCAGAGCTGCAGTCACTATTCTGCTGTTACATCATGTCATATCCTCCAGTCACCTCCAGAGCTGCACTCACTATTCTGATGTTACATCATGTTTTATCCTCCAGTCACCTCCAGAGCTGCACTCACTATTCTGCTGTTACATCACGTCTTATCCTCCAGTCACCTCCAGAGCTGCTCTCACTATTCTGCTGTTACATCATGTTTTATCCGTCCAGTCACCTCCAGAGCTGCACTCACTATTCTGTTGTTACACCGTGTCTTATCCTCCAGTCACCTCCAGAGCTGCACTCACTATTCTGCTGTTACATCATGTTTTATCCGCCAGTCACCTCCAGAGCTGCACTCACTATTCTGCTGTTACATCATGTCTTATCCTCCTGTCACTTCCTGAACTGCAGTCACTATTCTGCTGTTACATCGTGTCTTATCCTCCAGTCACCTCCAGAGCTGCGTCACTATTCTGCTGTTACATCAGGTCTTATCCTCCAGTCACCTCCAGATCTGCACTCACTATTCTGCTGTTACATCAGGTCTTATCCTCCAGTCACCTCCAGATCTGCACTCACTATTCTGCTTTTATATCGCCTCTTATCCTCCAGTCACCTCCACAGCTGCTCTCATCATTCTGCTGTTACATTGTGTCTTATCCTCCAGTCAACTCCAGAGCTGTAGTCACTATTCTGCTGTTACATCATGTCTTATCCTCCAGCCACCTCCAGAGCCGTAGTCTCTTTTCTGCTGTTACATCATTTCTTATCCTCCAGCCACCTCCAGAGCTGCAGTCACTATTCTGCTGTTTCATCTTGTCTTATCCTCCAGTCACCTCCTAAGCTGTAGTCACTATTCTGCTGTTTCATCGTGTCTTATCTTCCTGTCACCTCCAGAGCTGCAGTCTATATTCTGCTGTTACATCACGTCTTATCCTCCAGTCACCTCCATAGCTGCACTCACTATTCTGCTGTTACATCGTATCTTATCCTCCAGTCACCTCCAGAGCTGCAGTCACTATTCTGCTGTTACATCATGTCATATCCTCCAGTCACCTCCAGAGCTGCACTCACTATTCTGATGTTACATCATGTTTTATCCTCCAGTCACCTCCAGAGCTGCACTCACTATTCTGCTGTTACATCACGTCTTATCCTCCAGTCACCTCCAGAGCTGCTCTCACTATTCTGCTGTTACATCATGTTTTATCCGTCCAGTCACCTCCAGAGCTGCACTCACTATTCTGTTGTTACACCGTGTCTTATCCTCCAGTCACCTCCAGAGCTGCACTCACTATTCTGCTGTTACATCATGTTTTATCCGCCAGTCACCTCCAGAGCTGCACTCACTATGCTGCTGTTACATCATGTCTTATCCTCCTGTCACTTCCTGAACTGCAGTCACTATTCTGCTGTTACATCGTGTCTTATCCTCCAGTTACCTCCAGAGCTGCGTCACTATTCTGCTGTTACATCAGGTCTTATCCTCCAGTCACCTCCAGATCTGCACTCACTATTCTGCTGTTACATCAGGTCTTATCCTCCAGTCACCTCCAGATCTGCACTCACTATTCTGCTGTTACATCGCCTCTTATTCTCCAGTCACCTCCAGAGCTGCACTCATCATTCTGCTGTTACATTGTGTCTTATCCTCCAGTCAACTCCAGAGCTGTAGTCACTATTCTGCTGTTACATCATGTCTTATCCTCCAGCCACCTCCAGAGCTGTAGTCTCTTTTCTTCTGTTACATCATTTCTTATCCTCCAGCCACCTCCAGAGCTGCAGTCACTATTCTGCTGTTTCATCTTGTCTTATCCTCCAGTCACCTCCTAAGCTGTAGTCACTATTCTGCTGTTTCATCGTGTCTTATCCTCCTGTCACCTCCAGAGCTGAAGTCACCATTCTGCTTTTACATCATGTCTTATCCTCCAGTCACCTCCAGAGCTACACTAACTATTCTGCTGTTACATAGTGTATTATCCTCCAGTCACCTCCAGAGCTGCACTCACTATTCTGCTGGTGCATCATGTCTTATCCTCCTGTCACCTCCAGAGCTGCAGTCACTATACTGCTGTTACATCATCTATTATCCTCCAGCCACCTCCAGAGCTACAGTCACTATTCTACTGTTACATCGTGTATTATCCTCCAGTTACCTCCAGAGCTGAATTCACCATTCTGCTGTTACATCATGTCTTATCTTCCAGTCACCTCCAGAGCTGCTGTCACTATTCTGCTCTTACATCAGGTCTTATCCTCTAGTCACCTCCAGAGCTGCAATCATTATTCTTCTGTTACATCGTGTCTTATCCTCCTGTCACCTCCAGAGCTGCAATCACTATTCTACTGTTACATCCTGTCTTATCCTCCAGTCACCTCCAGAGCTGCAGTCACTATTCTGCTGTTACATCACGTCTTATCCTCCAGTCACCTCCATAGCTGTACTCACTATTCTGCTGTTACATCGTATCTTATCCTCCAGTCACCTCCAGAGCTGCAGTCACTATTCTGCTGTTACATCAAGTCATATCCTCCAGTCACCTCCAGAGCTGCACTCACTATTCTATTGTTACACCGTGTCTTATCCTCCAGTCACCTCCAGAGCTGCACTCACTATTCTGCTGTTACATCATGTTTTATCCGCCAGTCACCTCCAGAGCTGCACTCACTATTCTGCTGTTACATCATGTCTTATCCTCCAGTCACTTCCTGAACTGCAGTCACTATTCTGCTGTTACATCGTGTCTTATCCTCCAGTCACCTCCAGAGCTGCGTCACTATTCTGCTGTTACATCAGGTCTTATCCTCCAGTCACCTCCAGATCTGCACTCACTATTCTGCTGTTACATCAGGTCTTATCCTCCAGTCACCTCCAGATCTGCACTCACTATTCTGCTGTTACATCGCCTCTTATCCTCCAGTCAGCTCCAGAGCTGCAGTCACTGTTCTGCTGTTACATCATGTCTTATCCTCCAGCCACCTCCAGAACTGCACAAACTATTCTGCTGTTACATCATGTCTTATCCTCCAGTCACCTCAAGAGCTGCAGTCACTATTCTGCTGTTACATCAGGTCTTATCCTCCACTCACCTCCAGAGCTGCAGTCACTATTCTGCTGTTACATCATGTCCTATCCTCCAGTCACCTCCAGAGCTGCTGTCACTATTCTGCTGTTACATCAGGTCTTATCCTCCATTCACCTCCAGAGATGGACTCACTACTGTTACATCGTGTCTTATCCTCCAGTTACCTCCAGAGCTGAATTCATCATTCTGCTGTTACATCATGTCTTATCCTCCAGTCATCTACAGAGCTGCACTCACCATTCTGCTGTTAAATCATGTCTTATCTTCCACTCACCTCCAGAGCTGCAGTCACTATTCTACTGTTACATCAGGTCTTATCCTCCAGTCACCTCCAGAGCTGCAATCATTATTCTGCTGTTACATCGTGTCTTATCCTCCTGTCACCTCCAGAGCTGCACTCACTATTCTGCTGTTACATCGTATCTTATCCTCCAGTCAACTCCAGAGCTGCAGTCACTATTCTGCTGTTAAATCATGTCTTATCCTCCAGCCACCTCCAAAGCTGCACTCACTATTCTGCTGTTAAATCATGTCTTATCCTCCAGTCACCTCCATAGCTGCACTCACTATTCTGCTGTTACATCGTATCTTATCCTCCAGTCACCTCCAGAGCTGCAGTCACTATTCTGCTGTTACATCATGTCATATCCTCCAGTCACCTCCAAAGCTGCACTCACTATTCTGTTGTTACACCGTGTCTTATCCTCCAGTCACCTCCAGAGCTGCACTCACTATTCTGCTGTTACATCATGTTTTATCCGCCAGTCACCTCCAGAGCTGCACTCACTATTCTGCTGTTACATCATGTCTTATCCTCCTGTCACTTCCTGAACTGCAGTCACTATTCTGCTGTTACATCGTGTCTTATCCTCCAGTCACCTCCAGAGCTGCGTCACTATTCTGCTGTTACATCAGGTCTTATCCTCCAGTCACCTCCAGATCTGCACTCACTATTCTGCTGTTACATCGCCTCTTATCCTCCAGTCACCTCCAGAGCTGCACTCATCATTCTGCTGTTTCTTCATGTCTTATCCTTCAGTCACCTCCAGAGCTGCAGTCACTGTTCTGCTGTTACATCATGTCTTATCCTCCAGCCACCTCCAGAACTGCACAAACTATTCTGCTGTTACATCATGTCTTATCCTCCAGTCACCTCCAGAGCTGCAGTCACTATTCTGCTGTTACATCAGGTCTTATCCTCCACTCACCTCCAGAGCTGCCCTCACTATTCTGCTGTTACATCGTATCTTATCCTCCAGTCACCTCCAGAGCTGCAGTCACTATTCTGCTGTTACATCATGTCATATCCTCCAGTCACCTCCAGAGCTGCACTCACTATTCTGTTGTTACACCGTGTCTTATCCTCCAGTCACCTCCAGAGCTGCACTCACTATTCTGCTGTTACATCATGTTTTATCCGCCAGTCACCTCCAGAGCTGCACTCACTATTCTGCTGTTACATCATGTCTTATCCTCCAGTCACTTCCTGAACTGCAGTCACTATTCTGCTGTTACATCGTGTCTTATCCTCCAGTCACCTCCAGAGCTGCGTCACTATTCTGCTGTTACATCAGGTCTTATCCTCCAGTCACCTCCAGATCTGCACTCACTATTCTGCTGTTACATCAGGTCTTATCCTCCAGTCACCTCCAGATCTGCACTAACTATTCTGCTGTTACATCGCCTCTTATCCTCCAGTCACCTCCAGAGCTGCACTCATCATTCTGCTGTTACTTCGTGTCTTATCCTTCAGTCACCTCCAGAGCTGCAGTCACTGTTCTGCTGTTACATCATGTCTTATCCTCCAGCCACCTCCAGAACTGCACAAACTATTCTGCTGTTACATCATGTCTTATCCTCCAGTCACCTCCAGAGCTGCAGTCACTATTCTGCTGTTACATCAGGTCTTATCCTCCAGTCACCTCCAGATCTGCACTCACTATTCTGCTGTTACATCGTATCTTATCCTCCAGTCACCTCCAGAGCTGCAGTCACTATTCTGCTGTTACATCATGTCATATCCTCCAGTCACCTCCAAAGCTGCACTCACTATTCTGTTGTTACACCGTGTCTTATCCTCCAGTCACCTCCAGAGCTGCACTCACTATTCTGCTGTTACATCATGTTTTATCCGCCAGTCACCTCCAGAGCTGCACTCACTATTCTGCTGTTACATCATGTCTTATCCTCCAGTCACTTCCTGAACTGCAGTCACTATTCTGCTGTTACATCGTGTCTTATCCTCCAGTCACCTCCAGAGCTGCGTCACTATTCTGCTGTTACATCAGGTCTTATCCTCCAGTCACCTCCAGATCTGCACTCACTATTCTGCTGTTACATCAGGTCTTATCCTCCAGTCACCTCCAGATCTGCACTCACTATTCTGCTGTTACATCGCCTCTTATCCTCCAGTCACCTCCAGAGCTGCACTCATCATTCTGCTGTTTCTTCATGTCTTATCCTTCAGTCACCTCCAGAGCTGCAGTCACTGTTCTGCTGTTACATCATGTCTTATCCTCCAGCCACCTCCAGAACTGCACAAACTATTCTGCTGTTACATCATGTCTTATCCTCAAGTCACCTCCAGAGCTGCAGTCACTATTCTGCTGTTACATCAGGTCTTATCCTCCACCCACCTCCAGAGCTGCACTCACTATTCTGCTGTTACATCGTATCTTATCCTCCAGTCACCTCCAGAGCTGCACTCACTATTCTGCTGTTACATCATGTCATATCCTCCAGTCACCTCCAGAGCTGCACTCACTATTCTGTTGTTACACCGTGTCTTATCCTCCAGTCACCTCCAGAGCTGCACTCACTATTCTGCTGTTACATCATGTTTTATCCGCCAGTCACCTCCAGAGCTGCACTCACTATTCTGCTGTTACATCATGTCTTATCCTCCAGTCACTTCCTGAACTACAGTCACTATTCTGCTGTTACATCGTGTCTTATCCTCCAGTCACCTCCAGAGCTGCGTCACTATTCTGCTGTTACATCAGGTCTTATCCTCCAGTCACCTCCAGATCTGCACTCACTATTCTGCTGTTACATCAGGTCTTATCCTCCAGTCACCTTCAGATCTGCACTAACTATTCTGCTGTTACATCGCCTCTTATCCTCCAGTCACCTCCAGAGCTGCACTCATCATTCTGCTGTTACTTCATGTCTTATCCTTCAGTCACCTCCAGAGCTGCAGTCACTGTTCTGCTGTTACATCATGTCTTATCCTCCAGCCACCTCCAGAACTGCACAAACTATTCTGCTGTTACATCATGTCTTATCCTCCAGTCACCTCCAGAGCTGCAGTCACTATTCTGCTGTTACATCAGGTCTTATCCTCCAGTCACCTCCAGATCTGCACTCACTATTCTGCTGTTACATCGCCTCTTATCCTCCAGTCACCTCCAGAGCTGCACTCATCATTCTGCTGTTACATTGTGTGTTATCCTCCAGTCAACTCCAGAGCTGTAGTCACTATTCTGCTGTTACATCATGTCTTATCCTCCAGCCACCTCCAGAGCTGTAGTCTCTTTTCTGCTGTTACATCATTTCTTATCCTCCAGCCACCTCCAGAGCTGCAGTCACTATTCTGCTGTTTCATCTTGTCTTATCCTCCAGTCACCTCCTAAGCTGTAGTCACTATTCTGCTGTTTCATCGTGTCTTATCCTCCTGTCACCTCCAGAGCTGAAGTCACCATTCTGCTTTTACATCATGTCTTATCCTCCAGTCACCTCCAGAGCTACACTAACTATTCTGCTGTTACATAGTGTATTATCCTCCAGTCACCTCCAGAGCTGCACTCACTATTCTGCTGGTACATCATGTCTTATCCTCCTGTCACCTCCAGAGCTGCAGTCACTATTCTGCTGTTACATCATCTATTATCCTCCAGCCACCTCCAGAGCTACAGTCACTATTCTACTGTTACATCGTGTATTATCCTCCAGTTACCTCCAGAGCTGAATTCACCATTCTGCTGTTACATCATGTCTTATCTTCCAGTCACCTCCAGAGCTGCAGTCACTATTCTGCTCTTACATCGTGTCTTATCCTCCTGTCACCTCCAGAGCTGCAATCACTATTCTACTGTTACATCCTGTCTTATCCTCCAGTCACCTCCAGAGCTGCAGTCACTATTCTGCTGTTACATCACGTCTTATCCTCCAGTCACCTCCATAGCTGTACTCACTATTCTGCTGTTACATCGTATCTTATCCTCCAGTCACCTCCAGAGCTGCACTCACTATTCTGCTGTTACATCATGTCATATCCTCCAGTCACCTCCAGAGCTGCACTCACTATTCTATTGTTACACCGTGTCTTATCCTCCAGTCACCTCCAGAGCTGCACTCACTATTCTGCTGTTACATCATGTTTTATCCGCCAGTCACCTCCAGAGCTGCACTCACTATTCTCCTGTTACATCATGTCTTATCCTCCAGTCACTTCCTGAACTGCAGTCACTATTCTGCTGTTACATCGTGTCTTATCCTCCAGTCACATCAGGTCTTATCCTCCAGTCACCTCCAGATCTGCACTCACTATTCTGCTGTTACATCAGGTCTTATCCTCCAGTCACCTCCAGATCTGCACTCACTATTCTGCTGTTACATCGCCTCTTATCCTCCAGTCAGCTCCAGAGCTGCACTCATCATTCTGCTGTTACTTTATGTCTTATCCTTCAGTCACCTCCAGAGCTGCAGTCACTGTTCTGCTGTTACATCATGTCTTATCCTCCAGCCACCTCCAGAACTGCACAAACTATTCTGCTGTTACATCATGTCTTATCCTCCAGTCACCTCCAGAGCTGCAGTCACTATTCTGCAGTTACATCAGGTCTTATCCTCCACTCACCTCCAGAGCTGCAGTCACTATTCTGCTGTTACATCATGTCCTATCCTCCAGTCACCTCCAGAGCTGCTGTCACTATTCTGCTGTTACATCAGGTCTTATCCTCCATTCACCTCCAGAGATGGACTCACTACTGTTACATCGTGTCTTATCCTCCAGTTACCTCCAGAGCTGAATTCATCATTCTGCTGTTACATCATGTCTTATCCTCCAGTCATCTACAGAGCTGCACTCACCATTCTGCTGTTAAATCATGTCTTATCTTCCACTCACCTCCAGAGCTGCAGTCACTATTCTACTGTTACATCAGGTCTTATCCTCCAGTCACCTCCAGAGCTGCAATCATTATTCTGCTGTTACATCGTGTCTTATCCTCCTGTCACCTCCAGAGCTGCACTCACTATTCTGCTGTTACATCGTATCTTATCCTCCAGTCAACTCCAGAGCTGCAGTCACTATTCTGCTGTTAAATCATGTCTTATCCTCCAGACACCTCCAGAGCTGCACTCACTATTCTGCTGTTAAATCATGTCTTATCCTCCAGTCACCTCCATAGCTGCACTCACTATTCTGCTGTTACATCGTATCTTATCCTCCAGTCACCTCCAGAGCTGCAGTCACTATTCTGCTGTTACATCATGTCATATCCTCCAGTCACCTCCAAAGCTGCACTCACTATTCTGTTGTTACACCGTGTCTTATCCTCAGTCACCTCCAGAGCTGCACTCACTATTCTGCTGTTACATCATGTTTTATCCGCCAGTCACCTCCAGAGCTGCACTCACTATTCTGCTGTTACATCATGTCTTATCCTCCAGTCACTTCCTAAACTGCAGTCACTATTCTGCTGTTACATCGTGTCTTATCCTCCAGTCACCTCCAGAGCTGCGTCACTATTCTGCTGTTACATCAGGTCTTATCCTCCAGTCACCTCCAGATCTGCACTCACTATTCTGCTGTTACATCAGGTCTTATCCTCCAGTCACCTCCAGATCTGCACTCACTTTTCTGCTGTTACGTCGCCTCTTATCCTCCAGTCACCTCCAGAGCTGCACTCATCATTCTG
Source organism: Phyllobates terribilis (assembly GCF_046119375.1). Taxonomy (NCBI): domain Eukaryota; kingdom Metazoa; phylum Chordata; class Amphibia; order Anura; family Dendrobatidae; genus Phyllobates; species Phyllobates terribilis. Next base: position 703,255 of record NW_027363247.1, read on the forward strand.
CTGTTTCTTCATGTCTTATCCTTCAGTCACCTCCAGAGCTGCAGTCACTGTTCTGCTGTTACATCATGTCTTATCCTCCAGCCACCTCCAGAACTGCACAAACTATTCTGCTGTTACATCATGTCTTATCCTCCAGTCACCTCCAGAGCTGCAGTCACTATTCTGCTGTTACATCAGGTCTTATCCTCCACTCACCTCCAGAGCTGCACTCACTATTCTGCTGTTACATCGTATCTTATCCTCCAGTCACCTCCAGAGCTGCAGTCACTATTCTGCTGTTACATCATGTCATATCCTCCAGTCACCTCCAGAGCTGCACTCACTATTCTGTTGTTACACCGTGTCTTATCCTCCAGTCACCTCCAGAGCTGCACTCACTATTCTGCTGTTACATCATGTTTTATCCGCCAGTCACCTCCAGAGCTGCACTCACTATTCTGCTGTTACATCATGTCTTATCCTCCAGTCACTTCCTGAACTGCAGTCACTATTCTGCTGTTACATCGTGTCTTATCCTCCAGTCACCTCCAGAGCTGCGTCACTATTCTGCTGTTACATCACGTCTTATCCTCCAGTCACCTCCAGATCTGCACTCACTATTCTGCTGTTACATCAGGTCTTATCCTCCAGTCACCTCCAGATCTGCACTAACTATTCTGCTGTTACATCGCCTCTTATCCTCCAGTCACCTCCAGAGCTGCACTCATCATTCTGCTGTTACTTCATGTCTTATCCTTCAGTCACCTCCAGAGCTGCAGTCACTGTTCTGCTGTTACATCATGTCTTATCCTCCAGCCACCTCGCACAAACTATTCTGCTGTTACATCATGTCTTATCCTCCAGTCACCTCCAGAGCTGCAGTCACTATTCTGCTGTTACATCAGGTCTTATCCTCCACTCACCTCCAGAGCTGCAGTCACTATTCTGCTGTTACATCATGTCCTATCCTCCAGTCACCTCTAGAGCTGCTGTCACTATTCTGCTGTTACATCAGGTCTTATCCTCCATTCACCTCCAGAGATGGACTCACTACTGTTACATCGTGTCTTATCCTCCAGTTACCTCCAGAGCTGAATTCATCATTCTGCTGTTACATCATGTCTTATCCTCCAGTCACCTACAGAGCTGCACTCACCATTCTGCTGTTAAATCATGTCTTATCTTCCACTCACCTCCAGAGCTGCAGTCACTATTCTACTGTTACATCAGGTCTTATCCTCCAGTCACCTCCAGATCTGCACTCACTATTCTGCTGTTACATCAGGTCTTATCCTCCAGTCACCTCCAGATCTGCACTCACTATTCTGCTGTTACATCGCCTCTTATCCTCCAGTCAGCTCCAGAGCTGCACTCATCATTCTGCTGTTACTTTATGTCTTATCCTTCAGTCACCTCCAGAGCTGCAGTCACTGTTCTGCTGTTACATCATGTCTTATCCTCCAGCCACCTCCAGAACTGCACAAACTATTCTGCTGTTACATCATGTCTTATCCTCCAGTCACCTCCAGAGCTGCAGTCACTATTCTGCTGTTACATCAGGTCTTATCCTCCACTCACCTCCAGAGCTGCAGTCACTATTCTGCTGTTACATCATGTCCTATCCTCCAGTCACCTCCAGAGCTGCTGTCACTATTCTGCTGTTACATCAGGTCTTATCCTCCATTCACCTCCAGAGATGGACTCACTACTGTTACATCGTGTCTTATCCTCCAGTTACCTCCAGAGCTGAATTCATCATTCTGCTGTTACATCATGTCTTATCCTCCAGTCATCTACAGAGCTGCACTCACCTTTCTGCTGTTAAATCATGTCTTATCTTCCACTCACCTCCAGAGCTGCAGTCACTATTCTACTGTTACATCAGGTCTTATCCTCCAGTCACCTCCAGAGCTGCAATCATTATTCTGCTGTTACATCGTGTCTTATCCTCCTGTCACTTCCAGAGCTGCACTCACTATTCTGCTGTTACATCGTATCTTATCCTCCAGTCAACTCCAGAGCTGCAGTCACTATTCTGCTGTTAAATCATGTCTTATCCTCCAGCCACCTCCAGAGCTGCACTCACTATTCTGCTGTTAAATCATGTCTTATCCTCCAGTCACCTCCATAGCTGCACTCACTCTTCTGCTGTTACATCGTATCTTATCCTCCAGTCACCTCCAGAGCTGCAGTCACTATTCTGCTGTTACATCATGTCATATCCTCCAGTCACCTCCAAAGCTGCACTCACTATTCTGTTGTTACACCGTGTCTTATCCTCCAGTCACCTCCAGAGCTGCACTCACTATTCTGCTGTTACATCATGTTTTATCCGCCAGTCACCTCCAGAGCTGCACTCACTATTCTGCTGTTACATCATGTCTTATCCTCCAGTCACTTCCTAAACTGCAGTCACTATTCTGCTGTTACATCGTGTCTTATCCTCCAGTCACCTCCAGAGCTGCGTCACTATTCTGCTGTTACATCAGGTCTTATCCTCCAGTCACCTCCAGATCTGCACTCACTATTCTGCTGTTACATCAGGTCTTATCCTCCAGTCACCTCCAGATCTGCACTCACTATTCTGCTGTTACATCGCCTCTTATCCTCCAGTCACCTCCAGAGCTGCACTCATCATTCTGCTGTTTCTTCATGTCTTATCCTTCAGTCACCTCCAGAGCTGCAGTCACTGTTCTGCTGTTACATCATGTCTTATCCTCCAGCCACCTCCAGAACTGCACAAACTATTCTGCTGTTACATCATGTCTTATCCTCCAGTCACCTCCAGAGCTGCAGTCACTATTCTGCTGTTACATCAGGTCTTATCCTCCACTCACCTCCAGAGCTGCACTCACTATTCTGCTGTTACATCGTATCTTATCCTCCAGTCACCTCCAGAGCTGCAGTCACTATTCTGCTGTTACATCATGTCATATCCTCCAGTCACCTCCAGAGCTGCACTCACTATTCTGTTGTTACACCGTGTCTTATCCTCCAGTCACCTCCAGAGCTGCACTCACTATTCTGCTGTTACATCATGTTTTATCCGCCAGTCACCTCCAGAGCTGCACTCACTATTCTGCTGTTACATCATGTCTTATCCTCCAGTCACCTCCAGAGCTGCAGTCACTATTCTGCTGTTACATCATGTCTTATCCTCCAGTCACTTCCTGAACTGCAGTCACTATTCTGCTGTTACATCGTGTCTTATCCTCCAGTCACCTCCAGAGCTGCGTCACTATTCTGCTGTTACATCAGGTCTTATCCTCCAGTCACCTCCAGATCTGCACTCACTATTCTGCTGTTACATCAGGTCTTATCCTCCAGTCACCTCCAGATCTGCACTAACTATTCTGCTGTTACATCGCCTCTTATCCTCCAGTCACCTCCAGAGCTGCACTCATCATTCTGCTGTTACTTCATGTCTTATCCTTCAGTCACCTCCAGAGCTGCAGTCACTGTTCTGCTGTTACGTCATGTCTTATCCTCCAGCCACCTCCAGAACTGCACAAACTATTCTGCTGTTACATCATGTCTTATCCTCCAGTCACCTCCAGAGCTGCAGTCACTATTCTGCTGTTACATCAGGTCTTATCCTCCACTCACCTCCAGAGCTGCAGTCACTATTCTGCTGTTACATCATGTCCTATCCTCCAGTCACCTCCAGAGCTGCTGTCACTATTCTGCTGTTACATCAGGTCTTATCCTCCATTCACCTCCAGAGATGGACTCACTACTGTTACATCGTGTCTTATCCTCCAGTTACCTCCAGAGCTGAATTCATCATTCTGCTGTTACATCATGTCTTATCCTCCAGTCACCTACAGAGCTGCACTCACCATTCTGCTGTTAAATCATGTCTTATCTTCCACTCACCTCCAGAGCTGCAGTCACTATTCTACTGTTACATCAGGTCTTATCCTCCAGTCACCTCCAGAGCTGCAATCATTATTCTGCTGTTACATCGTGTCTTATCCTCCTGTCACCTCTAGAGCTGCACTCACTATTCTGCTGTTACATCGTATCTTATCCTCCAGTCAACTCCAGAGCTGCACTCACTATTCTGCTGTTAAATCATGTCTTATCCTCCAGCCACCTCCAGAGCTGCACTCACTATTCTGCTGTTAAATCATGTCTTATCCTCCAGTCACCTCCATAGCTGCACTCACTATTCTGCTGTTACATCGTATCTTATCCTCCAGTCACCTCCAGAGCTGCAGTCACTATTCTGCTGTTACATCATGTCATATCCTCCAGTAACCTCCAGAGCTGCACTCACTATTCTGTTGTTACACCGTGTCTTATCCTCCAGTCACCTCCAGAGCTGCACTCACTATTCTGCTGTTACATCATGTTTTATCCGCCAGTCACCTCCAGAGCTGCACTCACTATTCTGCTGTTACATCATGTCTTATCCTCCAGTCACTTCCTGAACTGCAGTCACTATTCTGCTGTTACATCAGGTCTTATCCTCCAGTCACCTCCAGATCTGCACTCACTATTCTGCTGTTACATCAGGTCTTATCCTCCAGTCACTTCCAGATCTGCACTCACTAGTCTGCTGTTACATCGCCTCTTATCCTCCAGTCACCTCCAGAGCTGCACTCATCATTCTGCTGTTACATCATGTCATATCCTCCAGTAACCTCCAGAGCTGCACTCACTATTCTGTTGTTACACCGTGTCTTATCCTTCAGTCACCTCCAGAGCTGCAGTCACTGTTCTGCTGTTCCATCATGTCTTATCCTCCAGCCACCTCCAGAACTGCACAAACTATTCTGCTGTTACATCATGTCTTATCCTCCAGTCACCTCCAGAGCTGCAGTCACTATTCTGCTGTTACATCAGGTCTTATCCTCCACTCACCTCCAGAGCTGCAGTCACTATTCTGCTGTTACATCATGTCCTATCCTCCAGTCACCTCCAGAGCTGCTGTCACTATTCTGCTGTTACATCAGGTCTTATCCTCCATTCACCTCCAGAGATGGACTCACTACTGTTACATCGTGTCTTATCCTCCAGTTACCTCCAGAGCTGAATTCATCATTCTGCTGTTACATCATGTCTTATCCTCCAGTCATCTCCAGAGCTGCAGTCACTATTCTGCTGTTACATCGTGTCTTATCCTCCAGCCACCTCCAGAGCTGCACTCACTATTCTGCTGTTACATCAGGTCTTATCCTCCACTCACCTCCAGAGCTGCCGTCACTATTCTGATGTTACATCAGGTCTTATCCTCCAGTCACCTCCAGAGCTGCTGTCACTATTCTGTTGTTACATCAGGTCTTATCCTCCGTTCACCTCCAGAGATGCACTCACTATTCTGTTGTTACATCTTGTCTTATCCTCCAGTCACCTCCAGAGCTGCAGTCACTATTCTGCTGTTACATCGTGTCTTATCCTCCAGTCACCTCAAGAGCTGCAGTCACTATTCTGCTGTTACATCATGTCTTATCCTCCAGTCACCTCATGAGCTGCAGTCACTATTCTGCTGTTACATCGTATCTTGTCCTCCAGTCACCTCCAGAGCTGCACTCACTATTATGCTGTTACTTCATGTCTTATCCTCCAGTCACCTCCAGAGCTCCAGTCAGTATTCTGCTGTTACATCGTGTCTTATCCTCCGTTCACCTCCAGAGCTGCACTCACTATTCTGCTGTTACATCGTGTCTTATCCTCCAGACACCTCCAGAGCTGCAGTCACTATTCTGCTGTTACATCGTGTCTTATCCTTCAGTCACGTCAAGAGCTGCACTCACTATTATTTTGTTACATCGTATCTTATCCTCCAGTCACCTCCAGAGCTGCTGTCACTATTCTGCTGTTACATTGTGTCTTATACTCCAGTCATCTCCAGAGCTGCAGTCTATATTCTGCTGTTACATCACGTCTTATCCTCCAGTCACCTTCATAGCTGCACTCACTATTCTTCTGTTACATCGTATCTTATCTTCCAGTCACCTCCAGAGCTGCAGTCACTATTCTGCTGTTATATCACATCATATCCTCCAGTCACCTCCAGAGCTGCACTCACTATTCTGCTGTAACATCATGTTTTTTCCTCCAGTCACCTCCAGAGCTGCACTGACTATTCTGCTGTTACATCACGTCTTATCCTCCAGTCACCTCCAGAGCTGCTCTCACTATTCTGCTGTTACATCATGTTTTATCCGTCCAGTCACCTCCAGAGCTGCACTCATCATTCTGCTGTTACATTGTGTCTTATCCTCCAGTCTCCTCCAGAGCTTTAGTCACTATTCTACTGTTACATCACGTCTTATCCTCCAGCCACCTCCACAGCTGTAGTCTCTTTTCTGCTGTTACATCATTTCTTATCCTCCAGCCACCTCCAGAGCTGCAATCATTATTCTGCTGTTACATCGTGTCTTATCCTCCTGTCACCTCCAGAGCTGCACTCACTATTCTGTTGTTACATCGTGTCTTATCCTCCAGTCACCTCCAGAGCTGCACTCACTATTCTGCTGTTACATAATGTTTTATCCGCCAGTCACCTCCAGAGCTGCACTCACTATTCTGCTGTTACATCATGTCTTATCCTCCAGTCACTTACTGAAGTGGAGTCACTATTCTGCTGTTACATCGTGTCTTATCCTCCAGTCACCTCCAGAGCTGCGTCACTATTCTGCTGTTACATCAGGTCTTACCCTCCAGTCACCTCCAGATCTGCACTCACTATTCTGCTGTTACATCAGGTCTTATCCTCCAGTCACCTCCAGATGAGCACTCACTATTCTGCTGTTACATCGCCTCTTATCCTCCGGTCACCTCCAGAGCTGCACTCATCATTCTGCTGTTACATTGTGTCTTATCCTCCATTCACCTCCAGAGCTGCAGTCACTATTCTGCTGTTACATCATGTCTTATCCTCCAGCCACCTCCAGAGCTGTAGTCTCTTTTCTGCTGTTACATCATTTCTTATCCTCCAGCCACCTCCAGAGCTGCAGTCACTATTCTGCTGTTTCATTGTGTCTTATCCTCCAGACACCTCCAGAGCTGTAGTCACTATTCTGCTGTTACATCGTGTCTTATCCTCCAGTCACCTCCTGAGCTGTAGTCACTATTCTGCTGTTACATCATGTCTTATCCTCCAGTCACCTCCAGAGCTACACTAACTATTCTGCTGTTACATAGTGTATTATCCTCCAGTCACCTCCAGAGCTGCACTCACTATTCTTCTGTTACATCATGTCTTATCCTCCAGTTACCTCCAGAGCTGCAGGCACTATTCTGCTGTTACATCATGTCTTATCTTCCAGTCACCTCCAGAGCTGCAGTCACTATTCTGCTGTTACATCATCTATTATCCTCCAGCCACCTCCAGAACTACAGTCACTATTCTACTGTTACATCGTGTCTTATCCTCCAGTCACCTCAAGAACTGCAGTCAGTATTCTGCTGTTACATCAAGTCTTAATCTCCAGTCACCTCCAGAGCTGCACTCACTATTCTGCTGTTACATCGTGTCTTGTCCTCCAGTCATCTCCAGAGCTGCAGTCACTATTCTGCTGTTACATCATGTCTTATCCTCCAGTCACCTCCAGAGCTGCACTCACTATTCTGCTGTTACATCGTGTCCTATCCACCAGTCACCTCCAGAGCTGCAGTCACTATTCTGCTGTTACATGGTGTCTTATCCTCCAGCCACCTCCAGAGCTGCAGTCACTATTCTGCTGTTACATCAGGTCTTATCCTCCACTCACCTCCAGAGCTGCAGTCACTATTCTGCTGCTACATCATGTCTTATCCTCCAGTCACCTCCAGAGCTGCTGTCACTATTCTGCTGTTACATCAGGTCTTATCCTTCATTTACCTCCAGAGATGCACTCACTATTCTACTGTTAAATCGTGTCTTATCCTCCAGTTACCTCCAGAGCTGCAGTCACTATTCTGCTGTTACATCAGATCTTATCCTCCAGTCAACTCCAGAGCTGCACTCACTATTCTGCTGTTAAATCATGTCTTATCCTCCAGCCATCTCCAGAGCTGCACTCACTATTCTGCTGTTACATCGTGTCTTATCCTCCAGTCACATCCAGAGCTGCAGTCACTATTCTGCTGTTACATCGTGTCTTATCCTCCAGCCACCTCCAGAGCTGCAGTCACTATTCTGCTGTTACATCAGGTCTTATTCTCCACTCACCTCCAGAGCTGCAGTCACTATTCTGATGTTACATCAGGTCTTATCCTCCAGTCACCTCCAGAGCTGCTGTCACTATTCTGTTGTTACATCAGGTCTTATCCTCCGTTCACCTCCAGAGATGCACTCACTATTCTGCTGTTACATCTTGTCTTATCCTCCAGTCACCTCCAGAGCTGCAGTCACTATTCTGCTGTTACATCGTGTCTTATCCTCCAGTCACCTCATGAGCTGCAGTCACTATTCTGCTGTTACATCTTGTCTTGTCCTCCAGTCACCTCCAGAGCTGCACTCACTATTATGCTGTTACTTCATGTCTTATCCTCCACTCATCTCCAGAGCTGCAGTCACTATTCTGCTGTTACATCATGTCTTATCCTCCAGTCACCTCCAGAGCTGCACTCACTATTCTGCTGTTACATCGTGTCCTATCCTCCAGTCACCTCAAGAGCTGCCGTCACTATTCTGCTGTTACATCGTGTCTTATCCTCCAGTCACCTCCAGAGCTGCACTCACTATTCTGCTGTTACATCGTGTCTTGTCCTCCAGTCATTTCCAGACCTGCAGTCACTATTCTGCTGTTACATCATGTCTTATCCTCCAGTCACCTCCAGATCTGCACTCACTATTCTGCTGTTACATCGTGTCCTATCCTCCAGTCACCTCCAGAGCTGCAGTCACTATTCTGCTGTTACATCATGTCCTATCTACCAGTCACCTCCAGAGCTGCACTCATCATTCTGCTGTTACATTGTGTCTTATCCTCCATTCACCTCCAGAGCTGCAGTCACTATTCTGCTGTTACATCATGTCTTATCCTCCAGCCACCTCCAGAGCTGTAGTCTCTTTTCTGCTGTTACATCATTTCTTATCCTCCAGCCACCTCCAGAGCTGCAGTCACTATTCTGCTGTTTCATTGTGTCTTATCCTCCAGACACCTCCAGAGCTGTAGTCACTATTCTGCTGTTACATCGTGTCTTATCCTCCAGTCACCTCCTGAGCTGTAGTCACTATTCTGCTGTTACATCATGTCTTATCCTCCAGTCACCTCCAGAGCTACACTAACTATTCTGCTGTTACATAGTGTATTATCCTCCAGTCACCTCCAGAGCTGCACTCACTATTCTTCTGTTACATCATGTCTTATCCTCCAGTTACCTCCAGAGCTGCAGGCACTATTCTGCTGTTACATCATGTCTTATCTTCCAGTCACCTCCAGAGCTGCAGTCACTATTCTGCTGTTACATCATCTATTATCCTCCAGCCACCTCCAGAACTACAGTCACTATTCTACTGTTACATCGTGTCTTATCCTCCAGTCACCTCAAGAACTGCAGTCAGTATTCTGCTGTTACATCAAGTCTTAATCTCCAGTCACCTCCAGAGCTGCACTCACTATTCTGCTGTTACATCGTGTCTTGTCCTCCAGTCATCTCCAGAGCTGCAGTCACTATTCTGCTGTTACATCATGTCTTATCCTCCAGTCACCTCCAGAGCTGCACTCACTATTCTGCTGTTACATCGTGTCCTATCCACCAGTCACCTCCAGAGCTGCAGTCACTATTCTGCTGTTACATGGTGTCTTATCCTCCAGCCACCTCCAGAGCTGCAGTCACTATTCTGCTGTTACATCAGGTCTTATCCTCCACTCACCTCCAGAGCTGCAGTCACTATTCTGCTGCTACATCATGTCTTATCCTCCAGTCACCTCCAGAGCTGCTGTCACTATTCTGCTGTTACATCAGGTCTTATCCTTCATTTACCTCCAGAGATGCACTCACTATTCTACTGTTAAATCGTGTCTTATCCTCCAGTTACCTCCAGAGCTGCAGTCACTATTCTGCTGTTACATCAGATCTTATCCTCCAGTCAACTCCAGAGCTGCACTCACTATTCTGCTGTTAAATCATGTCTTATCCTCCAGCCATCTCCAGAGCTGCACTCACTATTCTGCTGTTACATCGTGTCTTATCCTCCAGTCACATCCAGAGCTGCAGTCACTATTCTGCTGTTACATCGTGTCTTATCCTCCAGCCACCTCCAGAGCTGCAGTCACTATTCTGCTGTTACATCAGGTCTTATTCTCCACTCACCTCCAGAGCTGCAGTCACTATTCTGATGTTACATCAGGTCTTATCCTCCAGTCACCTCCAGAGCTGCTGTCACTATTCTGTTGTTACATCAGGTCTTATCCTCCGTTCACCTCCAGAGATGCACTCACTATTCTGCTGTTACATCTTGTCTTATCCTCCAGTCACCTCCAGAGCTGCAGTCACTATTCTGCTGTTACATCGTGTCTTATCCTCCAGTCACCTCATGAGCTGCAGTCACTATTCTGCTGTTACATCTTGTCTTGTCCTCCAGTCACCTCCAGAGCTGCACTCACTATTATGCTGTTACTTCATGTCTTATCCTCCACTCATCTCCAGAGCTGCAGTCACTATTCTGCTGTTACATCATGTCTTATCCTCCAGTCACCTCCAGAGCTGCACTCACTATTCTGCTGTTACATCGTGTCCTATCCTCCAGTCACCTCAAGAGCTGCCGTCACTATTCTGCTGTTACATCGTGTCTTATCCTCCAGTCACCTCCAGAGCTGCACTCACTATTCTGCTGTTACATCGTGTCTTGTCCTCCAGTCATTTCCAGACCTGCAGTCACTATTCTGCTGTTACATCATGTCTTATCCTCCAGTCACCTCCAGATCTGCACTCACTATTCTGCTGTTACATCGTGTCCTATCCTCCAGTCACCTCCAGAGCTGCAGTCACTATTCTGCTGTTACATGGTGTCTTATCCTCCAGCCACCTCCAGAGCTGCGGTCACTATTCTGCTGTTACATCAGGTCTTATCCTCCACTCACCTCCAGAGCTGCAGTCACTATTCTGCTGCTACATCATGTCTTATCCTCCATTCACCTCCTGAGCTGCTGTCACTATTCTGCTGTTACATCAGGTCTTATCCTTCATTCACCTCCAGAGATGCACTCACTATTCTTCTGTTAAATCGTGTCTTATCCTCCAGTTACCTCCAGAGCTGAATTCACCATTCTGCTGTTACATCATGTCTTATCCTCCAGTCACCTACAGAGCTGCACTCACCATTCTGCTGTTAAGTCATGTCTTATCTTCCAGTTACCTCCAGAGCTGCAGTCACTATTCTGCTGTTACATCAGATCTTATCCTCCAGTCACCTCCAGAGCTGCAATCATTATTCTGCTGTTACATCGTATCTTTTCCTCCAGTCAACTCCAGAGCTGCACTCACTATTCTGCTGTTAAATCATGTCTTATCCTCCAGCCACCTCCAGAGCTGCACTCACTATTCTGCTGTTACATCATGTCTTATCCTCCAGTCTCCTCCAGAGCTGCAGTCACTATTCTGCCGTTACATCGTGTCTTATCCTCTAGTCATATCCAGAGCTGCAGTCACTATTCTGCTGTTACATCGTGTCTTATCCTCCAGCCACCTCCAGAGCTGCAGTCACTATTCTGCTGTTACATCAGGTCTTATCCTCCACTCACCTCCAGAGCTGCAGTCACTATTCTGATGTTACATCAGGTCTTATCCTCCAGTCACCTCCACAGCTGCAGTCACTATTCTGCTGTTACATCTTGTCTTATCCTCCAGTCACCTCCAGAGCTGCAGTCACTATTCTGCTGTTACATCGTGTCTTATCCTCCAGTCACCTCAAGAGCTGCAGTCACTATTCTGCTGTTACATCATGTCTTATCTTCCAGTCACCTCATGAGCTGCAGTCACTATTCTGCTGTTACATCATGTCTTATCCTCCAGTCACCTCCAGAGCTGCACTCACTATTCTGCTGTTACATCGTGTCCTATCCTCCAGTCACCTCCAGAGCTGCAGTCACTATTCTGCTGTTACATCATGTCTTATCCTCCAGTCACCTCCAGAGCTGCTGTCACTATTCTGTTGTTACATCGTTTCTTATCCTCCATTCACCTCCAGAGATGCAATCACTGTTCTGCTGTTACATGGTGTCTTATCCTCCAGTCACCTCCAGAGCTGCAGTCACTATTCTGCTGTTACATTGTGTCTTGTCCTCCAGTCACCTCCAGAGCTGCACTCACTATTATGCTGTTACTTCATGTCTTATCCTCCAGTCACCTCAAGAGCTGCACTCACTTTTCTGCTGTTACATTGTGTCTTATCCTCCAGTCACCTCCAGAGCTGCAGTCACTATTCTGCTGTTACATCAGGTCTTATCCTCCAGTCACCTCCAGAGCAGCAATCATTATTCTGCTGTTACATCGTGTCTTATCCTCCTGTCACCTCCAGAGCTGCAATCACTATTCTACTGTTACATCATCTATATTCCTCCAGTCACCTCAAGAGCTGCACTCTCTATTCTGCTGTTACATCGTATCTTATCGTCCAGTCAACTCCAGAGCTGCACTCACTATTCTGCTGTTATTTCATGTCTTATCCTTCAGTCACCTGCAGAGCTGCAGTCACTGTTCTGCTGTTACATCATGTCTTATCCTCCAGCCACCTCCAGAGCTGCACTCACTATTCTGCTGTTACATCATGTCTTATCCTCCAGTCACGTCCAGAGCTGCAGTCACTATTCTGCCGTTACATCGTGTCTTATTCTCCAGTCACCTCCAGAGCTGCAGTCACTATTCTGCTGTTACATCGTGTCTTATCCTCCAGCCACCTCCAGAGCTGCAGTCACTATTCTGCTGTTACATCAGGTCTTATCCTCCACTCACCTCCAGAGCTGCACTCACTATTCTGCTGTTACATCATGTCTTTTCCTCCAGTCACCTCCAGAGCTGCTGTCACTATTCTGCTGTTACATCAGGTCTTATCCTCCATTCACCTCCAGAGATGCACTCATTATTCTACTGTTACATCGTGTCTTATCCTCCAGTTACCTCCAGAGCTGAATTCACCATTCTACTGTTACATCATGTCTTATCCTCCAGTCTCCTACAGAGCTGCACTCACCATTCTGCTGTTAAACCATGTCTTATCTTCCAGTCACCTCCAGAGCTGCAGTCACTATTCTGCTGTTACATCATGTCTTATCCTCCACTCATCTCCAGAGCTGCAGTCACTATTCTGCTGTTACATCATGTCTTATCCTCCAGTCACCTCCAGAGCTGCACTCACTATTCTGCTGTTACATCGTGTCCTATCCTCCAGTCACCTCCAGAGCTGCAGTCACTATTCTGCTGTTACATGGTGTCTTATCCTCCAGCCACCTCCAGAGCTGCAGTCACTATTCTGCTGTTAAATCAGGTCTTATCCTCCACTCACCTCCAGAGCTGCAGTCACTATTCTGCTGTTACATCATGTCTTATCCTCCAGTCACCTCCAGAGCTGCTGTCACTATTCTGCTGTTACATCAGGTCTTATCCTCCATTCACCTCCAGAGATGCACTCACTTTTCTACTGTTACATCGTGTCTTATCCTCCAGTTACCTCCAGAGCTGAATTCACCATTCTGCTGTTACATCATGTCTTATCCTCCAGTCACCTACAGAGCTGCACTCACCATTCTGCTGTTAAATCATGTCTTATCTTCCAGTCACCTCCAGAGCTGCAGTCACTATTCTGCTGTTACATCATGTCTTATCCTCCACTCATCTCCAGAGCTGCAGTCACTATTCTGCTGTTACATCATGTCTTATCCTCCAGTCACCTCCAGAGCTGCACTCACTATTCTGCTGTTACATCGTGTCCTATCCTCCAGTCACCTCCAGAGCTGCAGTCACTATTCTGCTGTTACATGGTGTCTTATCCTCCAGCCACCTCCAGAGCTGCAGTCACTATTCTGCTGTTACATCAAGTCTTATCCTCCACTCACCTCCAGAGCTGCAGTCACTATTCTGCTGTTACATCATGTCTTATCCTCCAGTCACCTCCAGAGCTGCTGTCACTATTCTGCTGTTACATCAGGTCTTATCCTCCATTCACCTCCAGAGATGCACTCACTATTCTACTGTTACATCGTGTCTTATCCTCCAGTTACCTCCAGAGCTGAATTCACCATTCTGCTGTTACATCATGTCTTATCTCCCTGTCACCTCCAGAGCTGCAGTCACTATTCTGCTGTTACATCAGGTCTTATCCTCCAGTCACCTCCAGAGCTGCAATCATTATTCTGCTGTTGCATCGTGTCTTATCCTCCTGTCACCTCCAGAGCTGCAATCACTATTCTACTGTTACATCCTGTCTTATCCTCCAGAGCTGCAGTCACTATTCTGCTGTTACATCATCTATATTCCTCCAGTCACCTCAAGAGCTGCACTCTCTATTCTGCTGTTACATCGTATCTTATCGTCCAGTCAACTCCAGAGCTGCACTCACTATTCTGCTGTTATTTCATGTCTTATCCTTCAGTCACCTCCAGAGCTGCAGTCACTGTTCTGCTGTTACATCATGTCTTATCCTCCAACCACCTCCAGAGCTGCACTCACTATTCTGCTGTTACATCATGTCTTATCCTCCAGTCACGTCCAGAGCTGCAGTCACTATTCTGCCGTTACATCGTGTCTTATCCTCCAGTCACCTCCAGAGCTGCAGTCACTATTCTGCTGTTACATGGTGTCTTATCCTCCAGCCACCTCCAGAGCTGCAGTCACTATTCTGCTGTTACATCAGGTCTTATCCTCCAGTTACCTCCAGAGCTGAATTCACCATTCTGCTGTTACATCATGTCTTATCCTCCAGTCACCTACAGAGCTGCACTCACCATTCTGCTGTTAAATCATGTCTTATCTTCCAGTCACCTCCAGAGCTGCAGTCACTATTCTGCTGTTACATCATGTCTTATCCTCCACTCATCTCCAGAGCTGCAGTCACTATTCTGCTGTTACATCATGTCTTATCCTCCAGTCACCTCCAGAGCTGCACTCACTATTCTGCTGTTACATCGTGTCCTATCCTCCAGTCACCTCCAGAGCTGCAGTCACTATTCTGCTGTTACATGGTGTCTTATCCTCCAGCCACCTCCAGAGCTGCAGTCACTATTCTGCTGTTACATCAGGTCTTATCCTCCACTCACCTCCAGAGCTGCAGTCACTATTCTGCTGTTACATCATGTCTTATCCTCCAGTCACCTCCAGAGCTGCTGTCACTATTCTGCTGTTACATCAGGTCTTATCCTCCATTCACCTCCAGAGATGCACTCACTATTCTACTGTTACATCGTGTCTTATCCTCCAGTTACCTCCAGAGCTGAATTCACCATTCTGCTGTTACATCATGTCTTATCCTCCAGTCACCTACAGAGCTGCACTCACCATTCTGCTGTTAAATCATGTCTTATCTTCCAGTCACCTCCAGAGCTGCACTCACTATTCTGCTGTTACATCATGTCTTATCCTCCACTCATCTCTAGAGATGCAGTCACTATTCTGCTGTTACATCATGTCTTATCCTCCAGTCACCTTCAGAGCTGCACTCACTATTCTGCTGTTACATCGTGTCCTATCCTCCAGTCACCTCCAGAGCTGCAGTCACTATTCTGCTGTTACATGGTGTCTTATCCTCCAGCCACCTCCAGAGCTGCAGTCACTATTCTGCTGTTACATCAGGTCTTATCCTCCACTCACCTTCAGAGCTGCAGTCACTATTCTGCTGTTACATCATGTCTTATCCTCCAGTCACCTCCAGAGCTGCTGTCACTATTCTGCTGTTACATCAGGTCTTATCCTCCATTCACCTCCAGAGATGCACTCACTATTCTACTGTTACATCGTGTCTTATCCTCCAGTTACCTCCAGAGCTGAATTCACCATTCTGCTGTTACATCATGTCTTATCCTCCAGTCACCTACATAGCTGCACTCACCATTCTGCTGTTAAGTCATGTCTTATCTTCCAGTCACCTCCAGAGCTGCAGTCACTATTCTGCTGTTACATCAGGTCTTATCCTCCAGTCACCTCCAGAGCTGCAATCATTATTCTGCTGTTACATCGTGTCTTATCCTCCTGTCACCTCCAGAGCTGCAATCACTATTCCACTGTTACATCATGTCTTATCCTCGAGTCACCTCCAGAGCTGCACTCACTATTCTGCTTTTACATCGTATCTTATCCTCCAGTCAACTCCAGA
Source organism: Phyllobates terribilis (assembly GCF_046119375.1). NCBI lineage: Eukaryota > Metazoa > Chordata > Amphibia > Anura > Dendrobatidae > Phyllobates > Phyllobates terribilis. The sequence continues at coordinate 719,477 of NW_027363247.1, forward strand.
GCTGCACTCACTATTCTGCTGTTAAATCATGTCTTATCCTCCAGCCACCACCAGAGCTGCACTCACTATTCTGCTGTTACATCATGTCTTATCCTCCAGTCTCCTCCAGAGCTGCAGTCACTATTCTGCCGTTACATCGTGTCTTATCCTCCAGTCACCTCCAGAGCTGCAGTCACTATTCTGCTGTTACATCACGTCTTATCCTCCAGTCACCTCCAGAGCTGCAGTCACTATTCTGCTGTTACATCAGGTCTTATCCTCCACTCACCTCCTGAGCTGCAGTCACTATTCTGTTGTTACATCGTGTCTTATCCTCCAGTCACCTCCAGAGCTGCACTCACTATTCTGCTGTTACATCATGTTTTATCCGCCAGTCACCTCCAGAGCTGCACTCACTATTCTGCTGTTACATCAGGTCTTATCCTCCAGTCGCCTCCAGAGCTGCTGTCTCTATTCTGTTGTTACATCAGGTCTTATCCTCTGTTCACCTCCAGAGATGCACTCACTATTCTGCTGTTACATCTTGTCTTATCCTCCAGTCACCTCCAGAGCTGCAGTCACTATTCTGTTGTTACATCGTGTCTTATCCTCCAGTCACCTCAAGAGCTGCAGTCACTATTCTGCTGTTACATCGTGTCTTGTCCTCCAGTCACCTCCAGAGCTGCACTCACTATTATGCTGTTACATCGTGTCTTGTCCTCCAGTCACCTCCAGAGCTGCACTCACTATTCTGATGTTACATCATGTCTTATCCTCCAGTCACCTCCAGAGCTGCACTCACTATTCTGCTGTTACATCGTGTCCTATCCTCCAGTCACCTCCAGAGCTGCAGTCACTATTCTGCTGTTACATCATGTCTTATCCTCCAGTCACCTCCAGAGCTGCTGTCACTATTCTGTTGTTACATCGTTTCTTATCCTCCATTCACCTCCAGAGATGCAATCACTGTTCTGCTATTACATGGTGTCTTATCCTCCAGTCACCTCCAGAGCTGCAGTCACTATTCTGCTGTTACATCGTGTCTTGTCCTCCAGTCACCTCCAGAGCTGCACTCACTATTATGCTGTTACTTCATGTCTTATCCTCCAGTCACCTCAAGAGCTGCACTCACTATTCTTTTGTTACATCATGTCTTATCCTCCAGTCACCTCCAGAGCTGCAGTCACTATTCTGCTGTTACATCATCTATATTCCTCCAGTCACCTCAAGAGCCGCACTCTCTATTCTGCTGTTACTTCATGTCTTATCCTTCAGTCACCTCCAGAGCTGCAGTCACTATTCTGCTGTTACATGGTGTCTTATCCTCCAGCCACCTCCAGAGCTGCAGTCACTATTCTGCTGTCACATCAGGTCTTATCCTCCACTCACCTCCAGAGCTGCTGTCACTATTCTGCTGTTACATCAGGTCTTATCCTCCTTTCACCTCCAGAGATGCACTCACTATTCTCTGTTACATGGTGTCTTATCCTCCAGCCACTTCCAGAGCTGCAATCATTATTCTGCTGTTACATCATGTCTTATCCTCCAGTCACCTCCCGAGCTGCAGTCACTATTCTGCTGTTACATCGTGTCTTATCCTCCTGTCACCTCCAGAGCTGCAATCACTATCCACTGTTACATCATGTCTTATCCTCCAGTCACCTCCAGAGCTGCTCTCACTATTCTGCTGTTACATCGTATCTTATCCTCCAGTCAACTCCAGAGCTGCACTCACTAATCTGCTGTTAAATCATGTCTTATCCTCCAGCCACCTTCAGAGCTGCACTCACTATTCTGCTGTTACAGCATGTCTTATCCTCCAGTCTCCTCCAGAGCTGCAGTCACTATTCCGCTGTTATATCGTGTCTTATCCTCCAGTCACCTCCAGAGCTGCAGTCACTATTCTGCTGTTACATCGTGTCTTATCCTCCTGTCACCTCCAGAGCTGCAATCACTATTCCACTGTTACATCATGTCTTATCCTCCAGTCACCTCCAGAGCTGCTCTCACTATTCTGCTGTTACATCGTATCTTATCCTCCAGTCAACTCCAGAGCTGCACTCACTATTCTGCTGTTAAATCATGTCTTATCCTCCAGCCACCTTCAGAGCTGCACTCACTATTCTGCTGTTACAGCATGTCTTATCCTCCAGTCTCCTCCAGAGCTGCAGTCACTATTCTGCCGTTACATCGTGTCTTATCCTCCAGTCACCTCCAGAGCTGCAGTCAATATTCTGCTGTTACATCAGGTCTTATCCTCCACTCACCTCCAGAGCTGCAGTCACTATTCTGATGTTACATCAGGTCTTATCCTCCAGTCACCTCCAGAGCTGCTGTCACTATTCTGTTGTTACATCAGGTCTTATCCTCCGTTCACCTCCAGAGATGCACTCACTATTCTGCTGTTACATCTTGTCTTATCCTCCAGTCACCTCCAGAGCTGCAGTCACTATTCTGCTGTTACATCGTGTCTTATCCTCCAGTCACCTCAAGAGCTGCAGTCACTATTCTGCTGGTACATCATGTCTTATCCTCCAGTCACCTCCAGAGCTGCAGTCACTATTCTGCTGTTACATGGTGTCTTATCCTCCAGCCACCTCCAGAGCTGCAGTCACTATTCTGCTGTTACATCAGGTCTTATCCTCCACTCATCTCCAGAGCTGCAGTCACTGTTCTGCTGCTACATCATGTCTTATCCTCCAGTCACCTCCAGAGCTGCTGTCACTATTCTGCTGTTACATCAGGTCTTATCCTCCATTCACCTCCAGAGATGTACTCACTATTCTACTGTTAAATCGTGTCTTATCCTCCAGTTACCTCCAGAGCTGAATTCACCATTCTGCTGTTACATCATGTCTTATCCTCCAGACACCTACAGAGCTGCACTCACCATTCTGCTGTTAAGTCATGTCTTATCTTCCAGTTACCTCCAGAGCTGCACTCACTATTCTGCTGTTACATCAGATCTTATCCTCCAGTCACCTCCAGAGCTGCAATCATTATTCTGCTGTTACATCGTGTCTTATCCTCCTGTCACCTCCAGAGCTGCAATCACTATTCCACTGTTACATCATGTCTTATCCTCCAGTCACCTCCAGAGCTGCACTCACTATTCTGTTGTTGCATCATATCTTATCCTCCAGTCAACTCCAGAGCTGCACTCACTATTCTGCTGTTACATCGTATCTTATCCTCCAGTCAACTCCAGAGCTGCACTCACTATTCTGCTGTTAAATCATGTCTTATCCTCCAGCCACCTCCAGAGCTGCACTCACTATTCTGCTGTTACATCATGTCTTATCCTCCAGTCTCCTCCAGAGCTGCAGTCACTATTCTGCTGTTACATCGTGTCTTATCCTCCAGTCACCTCCAGAGCTGCAGTCACTATTCTACTGTTACATCGTGTCTTATCCTCCAGCCACCTCCAGAGCTGCAGTCACTATTCTGCTGTTACATCAGGTCTTATCCTCCACTCACCTCCAGAGCTGCAGTCACTATTCTGATGTTACATCAGGTCTTATCCTCCAGTCACCTCCAGAGCTGCTGTCACTATTCTGTTGTTACATCAGGTCTTATCCTCCGTTCACCTCCAGAGATGCACTCACTATTCTGCTGTTACATCTTGTCTTATCCTCCAGTCACCTCCAGAGCTGCAGTCACTATTCTGTTGTTACATCGTGTCTTATCCTCCAGTCACCTCAAGAGCTGCAGTCACTATTCTGCTGTTACATCGTGTCTTGTCCTCCAGTCACTTCGAGAGCTGCACTCACTATTATGCTGTTACTTCATGTCTTATCCTCCACTCATCTCCAGAGCTGCAGTCACTATTCTGCTGTTACATCATGTCTTATCCTCCAGTCACCTCCAGAGCTACAGTCACTTTTCTGCTGTTACATCGTGTCCTATCCTCCAGTCACCTCCAGAGCTGCAGTCACTATTCTGCTGTTACATCATGTCTTATCCTCCAGTCACCTCCAGAGCTGCAGTCAATATTCTACTGTTACATCAGGTCTTATCCTCCAGTCACCTCCAGAGCTGCTGTCACTATTCTGTTGTTACATCAGGTTTTATCCTCCGTTCACCTCCAGAAATGCACTCACTATTCTGCTGTTACATCTTGTCTTATCCTCCAGTCACCTTCAGAGCTGCAGTCACTATTCTGCTGTTACATCGTGTCTTATCCTCCAGTCACCTCAAGAGCTGCAGTCACTATTCTGCTGTTACATCATGTCTTATCCTCCAGTCACCTCATGAGCTGCAGTCACTATTCTGCTGTTACATCGTGTCTTGACCTCCAGTCATCTCCAGAGCTGCAGTCACTATTCTGCTGTTACATCATGTCTTATCCTCCAGTCACCTACAGAGCTGCACTCACTATTCTGCTGTTACATCGTGTCCTATCCTCCAGTCACCTCCAGAGCTGCAGTCACTATTCTGCTGTTACATGGTGTCTTATCCTCCAGCCACCTCCAGAGCTGCAGTCACTATTCTGCTGTTACATCAGGTCTTATCCTCCACTCACCTCCAGAGCTGCAGTCACTATTCTGCTGCTACATCATGTCTTATCCTCCACTCATCTCCAGAGCTGCAGTCACTATTCTGCTGTTACATCATGTCTTATCCTCCAGTCACCTCCAGAGCTGCACTCACTATTCTGCTGTTACATCGTATCCTATCCTCCAGTCACCTCCAGAGCTGCACTCACTATTCTGCTGTTACATCGTGTCTTATCCTCCAGTCACCTCCAGAGCTGCTGTCACTATTCTGTTGTTACATCGTTTCTTTTCCTCCATTCACCTCCAGAGATGCAATCACTGTTCTGCTGTTACATGGTGTCTTATCCTCCAGTCACCTCCAGAGCTGCAGTCACTATTCTGCTGTTACATCGTGTCTTGTCCTCCAGTCACCTCCAGAGCTGCACTCACTATTATGCTGTTACTTCATATCTTATCCTCCAGTCACCTCAAGAGCTGTACTCACTTTTCTGCTGTTGCATTGTGTCTTATCCTCCAGGCACCTCCAGAGCTGCACTCACTATTCCGCTGTTACCTCATGTCCTATCTACCAGTCACCTCCAGAGCTGCACTGACTATTCTGCTGTTACATCGTATCTTATTGTCCAGTCAACTCCAGAGCTGCACTCACTATTCTGCTGTTATTTCATGTGTTATCCTTCAGTCACCTCCAGAGCTGCAGTCACTGTTCTGCTGTTACATCATGTCTTATCCTCCAGCCACCTCCAGAGCTGCACTCACTATTCTGCTGTTACATCATGTCTTATCCTCCAGTCACGTCCAGAGCTGCAGTCACTATTCTGCTGTTACATCGTGTCTTATCCTCCAGTCACCTCCAGAGCTGCAGTCACTATTCTGCTGTTACATCGTGTCTTATCCTCCAGCCACCTCCAGAGCTGCAGTCACTATTCTGCTGTTACATCAGGTCTTATACTCCACTCACCTCCAGAGCTGCACTCACTATTCTACTGTTACATCATGTCTTATCCTCCAGTCACCTCCAGAGCTGCTGTCACTATTCTGCTTTTACATCAAGTCTTATCCTCCATTCACCTCCAGAGATGCACTCACTATTCTGCTGTTACATCGTGTCTTATCCTCCAGTTACCTCCAGAGCTGAATTCACCATTCTGCTGTTACATCATGTCTTATCCTCCAGTCACCTACAGAGCTGCACTCCTGCACTCACCATTCTGCTGTTAAATCATGTCTTATCTTCCAGTCACCTCCAGAGCTGCAGTCACTATTCTGCTGTTACATCAGGTCTTATCCTCCACTCACCTCCAGAGCTGCAGTCACTATTCTGCTGCTACATCATGTCTTATCCTCCACTCATCTCCAGAGCTGCAGTCACTATTCTGCTGTTACATGATGTCTTATCCTCCAGTCACCTCCAGAGCTGCACTCACTATTCTGCTGTTACATCGTGTCCTATCCTCCAGTCACCTCCAGAGCTGCAGTCACTATTCTGCTGTTACATCATGTCTTATCCTCCAGTCACCTCCAGAGCTGCTGTCACTATTCTGTTGTTACATCGTTTCTTATCCTCCATTCACCTCCAGAGATGCAATCACTGTTCTGCTGTTACATGGTGTCTTATCCTCCAGTCACCTCCAGAGCTGCAGTCACTATTCTGCTGTTACATCATGTCTTATCCTCCAGTCACCTCCAGAGCTGCACTCACTATTATGCTGTTACTTCATGTCTTATCCTCCACTCATCTCCAGAGCTGCAGTCACTATTCTGCTGTTACATCATGTCTTATCCTCCAGTCACCTCCAGAGCTGCACTCACTATTCTGCTTTTACATCGTGTCCTATCCTCCAGCCACCTCCAGAGCTGCACTCACTATTCTGCTGTTACATCATGTCTTATCCTCCAGTCACGTCCAGAGCTGCAGTCACTATTCTGCTGTTACATCGTGTCTTATCCTCCAGTCACCTCCAGAGCTGCAGTCACTATTCTGCTGTTACATCGTGTGTTATCCTCCAGCCACCTCCAGAGCTGCAGTCACTATTCTGCTGTTACATCAGGTCTTATCCTCCACTCACCTCCAGAGCTGCACTCACTATTCTACTGTTACATCATGTCTTATCCTCCAGTCACCTCCAGAGCTGCTGTCACTATTCTGCTTTTACATCAAGTCTTATCCTCCATTCACCTCCAGAGATGCACTCACTATTCTACTGTTACATCGTGTCTTATCCTCCAGTTACCTCCAGAGCTGAATTCACCATTCTGCTGTTACATCATGTCTTATCCTCCAGTCACCTCCAGAGCTGCAGTCACTATTCTGCTGTTACATCATGTCTTATCCTCCAGTCACCTCATGAGCTGCAGTCACTATTCTGCTGTTACATCGTGTCTTGTCCTCCAGTCACCTCCAGAGCTGCACTCACTATTATGCTGTTACTTCATGTCTTATCCTCCACTCATCTCCAGAGCTGCAGTCACTATTCTGCTGTTACATCATGTCTTATCCTCCAGTCACCTCCAGAGCTGCACTCACTATTCTGCTGTTACATCGTGTCCTATCCTCCAGTCACCTCCAGAGCTGCAGTCACTATTCTGCTGTTACATCAGGTCTTATCCTCCACTCACTTCCAGAGCTGCAGTCACTATTCTGCTGTTGCATCATGTCTTATCCTCCAGTCACCTCCAGAGCTGCTGTCACTATTCTGCTGTTACATCAGGTCTTATCCTCCATTCTCCTCCAGAGATGCACTCACTATTCTACTGTTACATCATGTCTTATCCTCCAGTTACCTCCAGAGCTGAATTCACCATTCTGCTGTTACATCATATCTTATCCTCCAGTCACCTACAGAGCTGCACTCACCATTCTGCTGTTAAGTCATGTCTTATCTTCCAGTCACCTCCAGAGCTGCAGTCACTATTCTGCTGTTACATCATGTCTTATCCTCCAGTCACCTCATGAGCTGCAGTCACTATTCTGCTGTTACATCGTGTCTTGTCCTCCAGTCACCTCCAGAGCTGCACTCACTATTATGCTGTTACTTCATGTCTTATCCTCCACTCATCTCCAGAGCTGCAGTCACTATTCTGCTGTTACATCATGTCTTATCCTCCAGTCACCTCCAGAGCTGCACTCACTATTCTGCTGTTACATCGTGTCCTATCCTCCAGTCACCTCCAGAGCTGCAGTCACTATTCTGCTGTTACATCAGGTCTTATCCTCCACTCACTTCCAGAGCTGCAGTCACTATTCTGCTGTTGCATCATGTCTTATCCTCCAGTCACCTCCAGAGCTGCTGTCACTATTCTGCTGTTACATCAGGTCTTATCCTCCATTCTCCTCCAGAGATGCACTCACTATTCTACTGTTACATCATGTCTTATCCTCCAGTTACCTCCAGAGCTGAATTCACCATTCTGCTGTTACATCATATCTTATCCTCCAGTCACCTACAGAGCTGCACTCACCATTCTGCTGTTAAGTCATGTCTTATCTTCCAGTCACCTCCAGAGCTGCAGTCACTATTCTGCTGTTATATCAGGTCTTATCCTCCAGTCACCTCCAGAGCTGCACTCACTATTCTGCTGTTACATCGTATCTTATCCTCCAGTCAACTCCAGAGCTGCACTCACTATTCTGCTGTTAAATCATGTCTTATCCTCCAGCCACCTCCAGAGCTGCACTCACTATTCTGCTGTTACATCATGTCTTATCCTCCAGTCTCCTCCAGAGCTGCACTCACTATTATGCTGTTACTTCATGTCTTATCCTCCACTCATCTCCAGAGCTGCAGTCACTATTCTGCTGTTACATCATGTCTTATCCTCCAGACACCTCCAGAGCTGCACTCACTATTCTGCTGTTACATAGTGTCCTATCCTCCAGTCACCTCCAGAGCTGCAGTCACTATTCTGCTGTTACATCGTGTCTTATCCTCCAGTCACCTCCAGAGCTGCACTCACTATTCTGCTGTTACATCGTGTCTTATACTCCAGTTACCTCCAGAGCTACTGTCACTATTCTGCTGTTACATCATGTCTTATCCTCCAGTCACCTCCAGAGCTGCAGTCACTATTCTGCTGTTACATCGTGTCTTGTCCTCCAGTCACCTCCAGAGCTGCACTCACTATTATGCTGCTACTTCATGTCTTATCCTCCAGTCACCTCAAGAGCTGCACTCACTATTCTGCTGTTACATCATGTCTTATCCTCCAGTCACCTCCAGAGCTGCACTCAGTATTCTGCTGTTACCTCATGTCCTATCTACCAGTCACCTCCAGAGCTGCACTGACTATTCTGCTGTTACATCGTGTCTTATCCTCCAGTCACCTCCAGAGCTGCACTCACTATTCTGCTGTTACATCGTGTCTTATACTCCAGTTACCTCCAGAGCTGCTGTCACTATTCTGCTGTTACATCATGTCTTATCCTCCAGTCACCTCCAGAGCTGCACTCACTATTCTGCTGTTACATCATGTCTTATCCTCCAGTCACCTCCAGAGCTGCAGTCACTATTCTGCTGTTACATCATCTATTATCCTCCAGTCACCTCCAGAGCTGCACTCACTATTCTGCTGTTACATCGTGTCCTATCCTCCAGTCACCTCCAGAGCTGCAGTCACTATTCTGCTGTTACATGGTGTCTTATCCTCCAGCCAACTCCAGAGCTGCAGTCACTATTCTGCTGTTACATCAGGTCTTATCCTCCACTCACCTCCAGAGCTGCAGTCACTATTCTGCTGTTGCATCATGTCTTATCCTCCAGTCACCTCCAGAGCTGCTGTCACTATTCTGCTGTTACATCAGGTCTTATCCTCCATTCACCTCCAGAGATGCACTCACTATTCTACTGTTACATCGTGTCTTATCCTCCAGTTACCTCCAGAGCTGAATTCACCATTCTGCTGTTACATCATGTCTTATCCTCCAGTCACCTACAGAGCTGCACTCACCATTCTGCTGTTAAGTCATGTCTTATCTTCCAGTCACCTCCAGAGCTGCAGTCACTATTCTGCTGTTACATCAGGTCTTATCCTCCAGACACCTCCAGAGCTGCAATCATTATTCTGCTGTTACATCGTGTCTTATCCTCCTGTCACCTCCAGAGCTGCAATCACTATTCCACTGTTACATCATGTCTTATCCTCCAGTCACCTCCAGAGCTGCACTCACTATTCTGCTGTTACATCGTATCTTATCCTCCAGTCAACTCCAGAGCTGCACTCACTATTCTGCTGTTAAATCATGTCTTATCTACCAGTCACCTCCAGAGCTGCACTGACTATTCTGCTGTTACATCGTGTCTTATCCTCCAGTCACCTCCAGAGCTGCACTCACTATTCTGCTGTTACATCGTGTCTTATACTCCAGTTACCTCCAGAGCTGCTGTCACTATTCTGCTGTTACATCATGTCTTATCCTCCAGTCACCTCCAGAGCTGCACTCACTATTCTGCTGTTACATCATGTCTTATCCTCCAGTCACCTCCAGAGCTGCAGTCACTATTCTGCTGTTACATCATCTATTATCCTCCAGTCACCTCCAGAGTTGCACTCACTATTCTGCTGTTACATCGTGTCCTATCCTCCAGTCACCTCCAGAGCTGCAGTCACTATTCTGCTGTTACATGGTGTCTTATCCTCCAGCCAACTCCAGAGCTGCAGTCACTATTCTGCTGTTACATCAGGTCTTATCCTCCACTCACCTCCAGAGCTGCAGTCACTATTCTGCTGTTGCATCATGTCTTATCCTCCAGTCACCTCCAGAGCTGCTGTCACTATTCTGCTGTTACATCAGGTCTTATCCTCCATTCACCTCCAGAGATGCACTCACTATTCTACTGTTACATCGTGTCTTATCCTCCAGTTACCTCCAGAGCTGAATTCACCATTCTGCTGTTACATCATGTCTTATCCTCCAGTCACCTACAGAGCTGCACTCACCATTCTGCTGTTAAGTCATGTCTTATCTTCCAGTCACCTCCAGAGCTGCAGTCACTATTCTGCTGTTACATCAGGTCTTATCCTCCAGACACCTCCAGAGCTGCAATCATTATTCTGCTTTTACATCGTGTCTTATCCTCCTGTCACCTCCAGAGCTGCAATCACTATTCCACTGTTACATCATGTCTTATCCTCCAGTCACCTCCAGAGCTGCACTCACTATTCTGCTGTTACATCGTATCTTATCCTCCAGTCAACTCCAGAGCTGCACTCACTATTCTGCTGTTAAATCATGTCTTATCCTCCAGCCACCTCCAGAGCTGCACTCACTATTCTGCTGTTACATCATGTCTTATCCTCCAGTCTCCTCCAGAGCTGCAGTCACTATTCTGCCGTTACATCGTGTCTTATCCTCCAGTCACCTCCAGAGCTGCAGTCACTATTCTGCTGTTACATCGTGTCTTATCCTCCAGCCACCTCCAGAGCTGCAGTCACTATTCTGCTGTTACATCGTGTCTTATCCTCCAGCCACCTCCAGAGCTGCACTCACTATTCTGCTGTTACATCATGTCTTATCCTCCAGTCACCTCCAGAGCTGCTGTCACTATTCTGCTGTTACATCAGGTCTTATCCTCCATTCACCTCCAGACATGCACTCACTATTCTCTGTTACATGGTGTCTTATCCTCCAGCCACTTCCAGAGCTGCAATCATTATTCTGCTGTTACATCGTGTCTTATCCTCCTGTCACCTCCAGAGCTGCAATCACTATTCCACTGTTACATCCTGTCTTATCCTCCAGTCACCTCCAGAGCTGCACTCACTATTCTGCTGTTACATCGTATCTTATCCTCCAGTCAACTCCAGAGCTGCACTCACTATTCTGCTGTTAAATCATGTCTTATCCTCCAGCCACCTTCAGAGCTGCACTCACTATTCTGCTGTTACATCATGTCTTATCCTCCAGTCTCCTCCAGAGCTGCAGTCACTATTCTGCCGTTACATCGTGTCTTATCCTCCAGTCACCTCCAGAGCTGCAGTCACTATTCTGCTGTTACATCGTGTCTTATCCTCCAGCCACCTCCAGAGCTGCAGTCAATATTCTGCTGTTACATCAGGTCTTATCCTCCACTCACCTCCAGAGCTGCAGTCACTATTCTGATGTTACATCAGGTCTTATCCTCCAGTCACCTCCAGAGCTGCAGTCACTATTCTGCTGTTACATCGTGTCTTATCCTCCAGTCACCTCAAGAGCTGCAGTCACTATTCTGCTGGTACATCATGTCTTATCCTCCAGTCACCTCATGAGCTGCAGTCACTATTCTGCTGTTACATCGTGTCTTGTCCTCCAGTCATCTCCAGAGCTGCAGTCACTATTCTGCTGTTACATCATGTCTTATCCTCCAGTCACCTACAGAGCTGCATTCACTATTCTGCTGTTACATCGTGTCCTATCCTCCAGTCACCTCCAGAGCTGCAGTCACTATTCTGCTGTTACATGGTGTCTTATCCTCCAGCCACCTCCAGAGCTGCAGTCACTATTCTGCTGTTACATCAGGTCTTATCCTCCACTCACCTCCAGAGCTGCAGTCACTATTCTGCTGCTACATCATGTCTTATCCTCCAGTCACCTCCAGAGCTGCAATCATTATTCTGCTGTTACATCGTGTCTTATCCTCCTTTCACCTCCAGAGCTGCAATCACTATTCCACTGTTACATCATGTCTTATCCTCCTGTCACCTCCAGAGCTGCACTCACTATTCTGTTGTTGCATCATATCTTATCCTCCAGTCAACTTCAGAGCTGCACTCACTATTCTGCTGTTACATCGTATCTTATCCTCCAGTCAACTCCAGAGCTGCACTCACTATTCTGCTGTTAAATCATGTCTTATCCTCCAGCCACCTCCAGAGCTGCACTCACTATTCTGCTGTTACATCATGTCTTATCCTCCAGTCTCCTCCAGAGCTGCAGTCACTATTCTGCCATTACATCGTGTCTTATCCTCCAGTCACCTCCAGAGCTGCAGTCACTATTCTGCTGTTATATCGTGTCTTATCCTCCAGCCACCTCCAGAGCTGCAGTCACTATTCTGCTGTTACATCAGGTCTTATCCTCCACTCACCTCCAGAGCTGCAGTCGCTATTCTGATGTTACATCAGGTCTTATCCTCCAGTCACCTCCAGAGCTGCTGTCACTATTCTGTTGTTACATCAGGTCTTATCCTCCGTTCACCTCCAGAGATGCACTCACTATTCTGCTGTTACATCTTGTCTTATCCTCCAGTCACCTCCATAGCTGCAGTCACTATTCTGTTGTTACATCGTGTCTTATCCTCCAGTCACCTCAAGAGCTGCAGTCACTATTCTGCTGTTACATCATGTTTTATCCTCCAGTCACCTCATGAGCTGCAGTCACTGTTCTGCTGTTACATCGTGTCTTGTCCTCCAGTCACCTCCAGAGCTGCACTCACTATTATGCTGTTACTTCATGTCTTATCCTCCACTCATCTCCAGAGCTGCAGTCACTATTCTGCTGTTACATCATGTCTTATCCTCCAGTCACCTCCAGAGCTGCACTCACTATTCTGCTGTTACATCGTGTCCTATCCTCCAGTCACCTCCAGAGCTGCAGTCACTATTCTGCTTTTACATCATGTCTTATCCTCCAGTCACCTCCAGAGCTGCTGTCACTATTCTGTTGTTACATCATTTCTTATCCTCCATTCACCTCCAGAGATGCAATCACTGTTCTGCTGTTACATGGTGTCTTATCCTCCAGTCACCTCCAGAGCTGCAGTCACTATTCTGCTGTTACCTCGTGTCTTGTCCTCCAGTCACCTCCAGAGCTGCACTCACTATTATGCTGTTACTTCATGTCTTATCCTCCAGTCACCTCAAGAGCTGCACTCACTTTTCTGCTGTTGCATTGTGTCTTATCCTCCAGTCACCTCAAGAACTGCACTCACTATTCTGCTGTTACATCATGTCTTATCCTCCAGTCACCTCCAGAGCTGCACTCACTATTCTGCTGTTACCTCATGTCCTATCTACCAGTCACCTCCAGAGCTGCACTGACTATTCTGCTGTTACATCGTCTTATCCTCCAGTCACCTCCAGAGCTGCACTCACTATTCTGCTGTTACATCGTGTCTTATACTCCAGTTACCTCCAGAGCTGCTGTCACTATTCTGCTGTTACATCATGTCTTATCCTCCAGTCACCTCCAGAGCTGCACTCACTATTCTGCTGTTACATCATGTCTTATCCTCCAGTCACCTCCAGAGCTGCAGTCACTATTCTGCTGTTACATAATCTATTATCCTCCAGCCACCTCCAGAGCTACAGTCACTATTCTACTGTTACATCGTGTATTATCCTCCAGAGCTGAATTCACCTTTCTGCTGTTACATCGTGTCTTATCTTCCTGTCACCTCCAGAGCTGCAGTCACTATTCTGCTGTTACATCAGGTCTTATCCTCCAGTCACCTCCAGAGCTGCAATCATTATTCTGCTGTTACATCGTGTCTTATCCTCCTGTCACCTCCAGAGCTGCAATCACTATTCTACTGTTACATCCTGTCTTATCCTCCAGTCACCTCCAGAGCTGCAGTCACTATTCTGCTGTTACATCATCTATATTCCTCCAATCACATCAAGAGCTGCACTCTCTATTCTGCTGTTACATCGTATCTTATTGTCCAGTCAACTCCAGAGCTGCACTCACTATTCTGCTGTTATTTCATGTCTTATCCTTCAGTCACCTCCAGAGCTGCAGTCACTGTTCTGCTGTTACATCATGTCTTATCCTCCAGTCACCTCCAGAGCTGCACTCACTATTCTGCTGTTACATCATGTCTTATCCTCCAGTCACGTCCAGAGCTGCAGTTACTATTCTGCTGTTACATCGTGTCTTATCCTCCAGTCACCTCCAGAGCTGCAGTCACTATTCTGCTGTTACATCGTGTCTTATCCTCCAGCCACCTCCAGAGCTGCAGTCACTATTCTGCTGTTACATCAGGTCTTATCCTGCACTCACCTCCAGAGCTGCACTCACTATTCTGCTGTTACATCATGTCTTATCCTCCAGTCACCTCCAGAGCTGCACTCACTATTCTACTGTTACATCGTGTCTTATCCTCCAGTTACCTCCAGAGCTGAATTCACCATTCTGCTGTTACATCATGTCTTATCCTTCAGTCACCTACAGAGCTGCACTCCTGCACTCACCATTCTGCTGTTAAATCATGTCTTATCTTCCAGTCACCTCCAGAGCTGCAGTCACTATTCTGCTGTTACATCATGTCTTATCCTCCAGTCACCTCATGAGCTGCAGTCACTATTCTGCTGTTACATCGTGTCTTGTCCTCCAGTCACCTCCAGAGCTGCACTCACTATTATGCTGTTACTTCATGTCTTATCCTCCACTCATCTCCAGAGCTGCAGTCACTATTCTGCTGTTACATCATGTCTTATCCTCCAGTCACCTCCAGAGCTGCACTCACTATTCTGCTGTTACATCGTGTCCTATCCTCCAGTCACCTCCAGAGCTGCAGTCACTATTCTGCTGTTACATCAGGTCTTATCCTCCACTTACCTCCAGAGCTGCAGTCACTATTCTGCTGTTGCATCATGTCTTATCCTCCATTCACCTCCAGAGCTGAATTCACCATTCTGCTGTTACATCATGTCTTATCCTCCAGTCACCTACAGAGCTGAACTCACCATTCTGCTGTTAAGTCATGTCTTATCTTCCAGTCACCTCCAGAGCTGCAGTCACTATTCTGCTGTTACATCAGGTCTTATCCTCCAGTCACCTCCATAGCTGCAATCATTATTCTGCTGTTACATCGTGTCTTATCCTCCTGTCACCTCCAGAGCTGCAGTCACTATTCCACTGTTACATCATGTCTTATCCTCCAGTCACCTCCAGAGCTGCACTCACTATTCTGCTGTTACATCGTATCTTATCCTCCAGTCAACTCCAGAGCTGCACTCACTATTCTGCTGTTAAATCATGTCTTATCCTCCAACAACCTCCAGAGCTGCACTCACTATTCTGCTGTTACATCATGTCTTATCCTCCAGTCTCCTCCAGAGCTGCAGTCACTATTCTGCCGTTACATCGTGTCTTATCCTCCAGTCACCTCCAGAGCTGCACTCACTATTCTACTGTTACATCGTGTCTTATCCTCCAGTTTCCTCCAGAGCTGAATTCACCATTCTGCTGTTACATCATGTCTTATCCTCCACTCACCTCCAGAGCTGCAGTCACTATTCTGATGTTACATCAGGTCTTATCCTCCAGTCACCTCCAGAGCTGCAGTCACTATTCTGTTGTTACATCAGGTCTTATCCTCCGTTCACCTCCAGAGATGCACTCACTATTCTGCTGTTACATCTTGTCTTATCCTCCAGTCACCTCCAGAGCTGCAGTCACTATTCAGCTGTTACATCGTGTCTTATCCTCCAGTCACCTCAAGAGGTGCAGTCACTATTCTGCTGTTACATCATGTCTTATCCTCCAGTCACCTCATGAGCTGCAGTCACTATTCTGCTGTTACATCGTGTTTTGTCCTCCAGTCACCTCCAGAGCTGCACTCACTATTATGCTGTTACTTCATGTCTTATCCTCCACTCACCTCCAGAGCTGCACTCACTATTCTGCTGTTACATAGTGTCCTATCCTCCAGTCACCTCCAGAGCTGCAGTCACTATTCTGCTGTTACATCGTGTCTTATCCTCCAGTCACCTCCAGAGCTGCACTCACTATTCTGCTGTTACATCGTGTCTTATACTCCAGTTACCTCCAGAGCTGCAGTCACTATTCTACTGTTACATCATGTCTTATCCTCCAGTCACCTCCAGAGCTGCAGTCACTATTCTGCTGTTACATCGTGTCTTGTCCTCCAGTCACCTCCAGAGCTGCACTCACTATTATGCTGCTACTTCATGTCTTATCCTCCAGTCACCTCAAGAGCTGCACTCACTATTCTGCTGTTACATCATGTCTTATCCTCCAGTCACCTCCAGAGCTGCACTCAGTATTCTGCTGTTACCTCATGTCCTATCTACCAGTCACCTCCAGAGCTGCACTGACTATTCTGCTGTTACATCGTGTCTTATCCTCCAGTCACCTCCAGAGCTGCACTCACTATTCTGCTGTTACTTCGTGTCTTATACTCCAGTTACCTCCAGAGCTGCTGTCACTATTCTGCTGTTACATCATGTCTTCTCCTCCAGTCACCTCCAGAGCTGCAGTCACTATTCTGCTGTTACATCGTGTCTTGTCCTCCAGTCACCTCCAGAGCTGCACTCACTATTATGCTGCTACTTCATGTCTTATCCTCCAGTCACCTCAAGAGCTGCCCTCACTATTCTGCTGTTACATCATGTCTTATCCTCCAGTCACCTCCAGAGCTGCACTCAGTATTCTGCTGTTACCTCATGTCCTATCTACCAGTCACCTCCAGAGCTGCACTGACTATTCTGCTGTTACATCGTGTCTTATCCTCCAGTCACCTCCAGAGCTGCACTCACTATTCTGCTGTTACATCGTGTCTTATACTCCAGTTGCCTCCAGAGCTGCTGTCACTATTCTGCTGTTACATCATGTCTTATCCTCCAGTCACCTCCATAGCTGCACTCACTATTCTGCTGTTACGTCATGTCTTATCCTCCAGTCACCTCCAGAGCTGCAGTCACTATTCTGCTGTTACATCATCTATTATCCTCCAGTCACCTCCAGAGCTGCACTCACTATTCTTCTGTTACATCGTGTCCTATCCTCCAGTCACCTCCAGAGCTGCAGTCACTATTCTGCTGTTACATGGTGTCTTATCCTCCAGCCACCTCCAGAGCTGCAGTCACTATTCTGCTGTTACATCAGGTCTTATCCTCCACTCACCTCCAGAGCTGCAGTCACTATTCTGCTGTTGCATCATGTCTTATCCTCCAGTCACCTCCAGAGCTGCTGTCACTATTCTGCTGTTACATCAGGTCTTATCCTCCATTCACCTCCAGAGATGCACTCACTATTCTACTGTTACATCGTGTCTTATCCTCCAGTCACCTACAGAGCTGCACTCACCATTCTGCTGTTAAGTCATGTCTTATCTTCCATTCACCTCCAGAGCTGCAGTCACTATTCTGCTGTTACATCAGGTCTTATCCTCCAGTCACCTCCAGAGCTGCAATCATTATTCTGCTGTTACATCATGTCTTATCCTCCTGTCACCTCCAGAGCTGCAATCACTATTCCACTGTTACATCATGTCTTATCCTCCAGTCTCCTCCAGAGCTGCAGTCACTATTCGGCCGTTACATCGTGTCTTATCCTCCAGTCACCTCCAGAGCTGCAGTCACTATTCTGCTGTTACATCGTGTCTTATCCTCCAGCCACCTCCAGAGCTGCACTCAATATTCTACTGTTACATCGTGTCTTATCCTCCACTCACCTCCAGAGCTGCAGTCTCTATTCTGATGTTACATCAGGTCTTATCCTCCAGTCACCTCCAGAGCTGCTGTCACTATTCTGTTGTTACATCAGGTCTTATCCTCCGTTCACCTCCAGAGATGCACTCACTATTCTGCTGTTACATCTTGTCTTATCCTCCAGTCACCTCCAGAGCTGCAGTCACTATTCTGCTCTTACATCGTGTCTTATCCTCCAGTCACCTCAAGAGCTGCAGTCACTATTCTGCTGTTACATCATGTCTTATCCTCCAGTCACCTCATGAGCTGCAGTCACTATTCTGCTGTTACATCGTGTCTTGTCCTCCAGTCATCTCCAGAGCTGCAGTCACTATTCTGCTGTTACATCATGTCTTATCCTCCAGTCACCTACAGAGCTGCACTCACTATTCTGCAGTTACATCGTGTCCTATCCTCCAGTCACCTCCAGAGCTGCAGTCACTATTCTGCTGTTACATGGTGTCTTATCCTCCAGCCACCTCCAGAGCTGCAGTCACTATTCTGCTGTTACATCAGGTCTTATCCTCCACTCACCTCCAGAGCTGCAGTCACTATTCTGCTGCTACATCATGTCTTATCCTCCACTCATCTCCAGAGCTGCAGTCACTATTCTGCTGTTACATCATGTCTTATCCTCCAGTCACCTCCAGAGCTGCACTCACTATTCTGCTGTTACATCGTGTCCTATCCTCCAGTCACCTCCAGAGCTGCAGTCACTATTCTGCTGTTACATCATGTCTTATCCTCCAGTCACCTCCAGAGCTGCTGTCACTATTCTGTTGTTACATCGTTTCTTATCCTCCATTCACCTCCAGAGATGCAATCACTGTTCTGCTGTTACATGGTGTCTTATCCTCCAGTCACCTCCAGAGCTGCAGTCACTATTCTGCTGTTACATCGTGTCTTGTCCTCCAGTCACCTCAAGAACTGCACTCACTATTCTGCTGTTACATCATGTCTTATCCTCCAGTCACCTCCAGAGCTGCACAGACTATTCTGCTGTTACATCGTCTTATCCTCCAGTCACCTCCAGAGCTGCACTCACTATTCTGCTGTTAAATCATGTCTTATCCTCCAGCCACCTCCAGAGCTGCACTCACTATTCTGCTGTTACACCATGTCTTATCCTCCAGTCTCCTCCAGAGCTGCAGTCACTATTCTGCCGTTACATCGTGTCTTATCCTCCAGTCACCTCCAGAGCTGCAGTCACTATTCTGCTGTTACATCGTGTCTTATCCTCCAGCCACCTCCAGAGCTGCAGTCACTATTCTGCTGTTACATCAGGTCTTATCCTCCACTCACCTCCAGAGCTGCAGTCACTATTCTGATGTTACATCAGGTCTTATCCTCCAGTCACCTCCAGAGCTGCTGTCACTATTCTGTTGATACATCAGGTCTTATCCTCCGTTCACCTCCAGAGATGCACTCACTATTCTGCTGTTACATCTTGTCTTATCCTCCAGTCACCTCCAGAGCTGCAGTCACTATTCTGCTGTTACATCGTGTCTTATCCTCCAGTCACCTCAAGAGCTGCAGTCACTATTCTGCTGTTACATCATGTCTTATCTTCCAGTCACCTCATGAGCTGCAGTCACTATTCTGCTGTTACATCGTGTCTTGTCCTCCAGTCACCTCCAGAGCTGCACTCACTATTATACTGTTACTTCATGTCTTATCCTCCACTCATCTCCAGAGCTGCAGTCACTATTCTGCTGTTACATCATGTCTTATCCTCCAGTCACCTCCAGAGCTGCACTCACTATTCTGCTGTTACATAGTGTCCTATCCTCCAGTCACCTCCACAACTGCAGTCACTATTCTGCTGTTACATCATGTCTTATCCTCCAGTCACCTCCAGAGCTGCTGTCACTATTCTGTTGTTACATCTTTTCTTATCCTCCATTCACCTCCAGAGATGCAATCACTGTTCTGCTGTTACATGGTGTCTTATCCTCCAGTCACCTCCAGAGCTGCAGTCACTATTCTGCTGTTACATCGTGTCTTGTCCTCCAGTCACCTCCAGAGCTGCACTCACTATTATGCTGCTACTTCATGTCTTATCCTCAAGTCACCTCAAGATCTGCACTCACTTTTCTGCTGTTACATTGTGTCTTATCCTCCAGTCACCTCAAGAACTGTACTCACTATTCTGCTGTTACATCATGTCTTATCCTCCAGTCACCTCCAGAGCTGCACTCACTATTCTGCTGTTACCTCATGTCCTATCTACCAGTCACCTCCAGAGCTGCACTGACTATTCTGCTGTTACATCGTGTCTTATCCTCCAGTCACCTCCAGAGCTGCACTCACTATTCTGCTGTTACATCGTGTCTTATACTCCAGTCACCTCCAGAGCTGCACTCACTATTCTGCTGTTACATCATGTCTTATCCTCCACTCACCTCCAGAGCTGCAGTCACTATTCTGCTGTTGCATCATGTCTTATCCTCCAGTCACCTCCAGAGCTGCTGTCACTATTCTGCTGTTACATCAGGTCTTATCCTCCATTCACCTCCAGAGATGCACTCACTATTCTACTGTTACATCGTGTCTTATCCTCCAGTTACCTCCAGAGCTGAATTCACCATTCTGCTGTTACATCATGTCTTATCCTTCAGTCACCTACAGAGCTGCACTCACCATTCTGCTGTTAAGTCATGTCTTATCTTCCAGTCACCTCCAGAGCTGCAGTCACTATTCTGCTTTTACATCAGGTCTTATCCTCCAGTCACCTCCAGAGCTGCAATCATTATTCTGCTGTTACATTGTGTCTTATCCTCCTGTCACCTCCAGAGCTGCAATCACTATTCCACTGTTACATCATGTCTTATCCTCCAGTCACCTCCAGAGCTGCACTCACTATTCTGCTGTTACATCGTATCTTATCCTCCAGTCAACTCCAGAGCTGCACTCACTATTCTGCTATTAAATCATGTCTTATCCTCCAGCCACCTCCAGAGCTGCACTCACTATTCTGCTGTTACATCATGTCTTATCCTCCAGTCTCCACCAGAGCTGCAGTCACTATTCTGCCGTTACGTCGTGTCTTATCCTCCAGTCACCTCCAGAGCTGCAGTCACTATTCTGCTGTTACATCGTGTCTTATCCTCCAGCCACCTCCAGAGCTGCAGTCACTATTCTGCTGTTACATCAGGTCTTATCCTCCACTCACCTCCAGAGCTGCAGTCACTATTCTGATGTTACATCAGGTCTTATCCTCCAGTCACCTCCAGAGCTGCTGTCACTATTCTGTTGTTACATCAGGTCTTATCCTCCGTTCACCTCCAGAGATGCACTCACTATTCTGCTGTTACATCTTGTCTTATCCTCCAGTCGCCTCCAGAGCTGCAGTCACTATTCTGCTGTTACATCGTGTCTTATCCTCCAGTCACCTCAAGAGCTGCAGTCACTATTCTGCTGTTACATCATGTCTTATCTTCCAGTCACCTCATGAGCTGCAGTCACTATTCTGCTGTTACATCGTGTCTTGTCCTCCAGTCACCTCCAGAGATGCACTCACTATTATGCTGTTACTTCATGTCTTATCCTCCACTCATCTCCAGAGCTGCACTCACTATTATGCTGTTACTTCATGTCTTATCCTCCACTCATCTCCAGAGCTGCAGTCACTATTCTGCTGTTACATCTTGTCTTATCCTCCAGTCACCTCCAGAACTGCACTCACTATTCTGCTGTTACATAGTGTCCTATCCTCCAGTCACCTCCAGAGCTGCACTCACTATTCTGCTGTTACATCATGTCTTATCCTCCAGTCACCTCCAGAGCTGCTGTCACTATTCTGTTGTTATATCGTTTCTTATCCTCCATTCACCTCCAGAGATGCAATCACTGTTCTGCTGTTACATGGTGTCTTATCCTCCAGTCACCTCCAGAGCTGCAGTCACTATTCTGCTGTTACATTGTGTCTTGTCCTCCAGTCACCTCCAGAGCTGCACTCACTATTATGCTGCTACTTCATGTCTTATCCTCCAGTCACCTCAAGAGCTGCACTCACTTTTCTGCTGTTACATTGTGTCTTATCCTCCAGTCACCTCAAGAACTGCACTCACTATTCTGCTGTTACATCGTGTCTTATCCTCCAGTCACCTCCAGAGCTGCAGTCACTATTCTGCTGTTACATCAGGTCTTATCCTCCAGTCACCTCCAGAGCTGCAATCATTATTCTGCTGTTACATCGTGTCTTATCCTCCTGTCACCTCCAGAGCTGCAATCACTATTCTACTGTTACATCCTGTCTTATCCTCCAGTCACCTCCAGAGCTGCAGTCACTATTCTGCTGTTACATCATCTATATTCCTCCAATCACCTCAAGAGCTGCACTCTCTATTCTGCTGTTACATCGTATCTTATCGTCCAGTCAACTCCAGAGCTGCACTCACTATTCTGCTGTTACTTCATGTCTTATCCTTCAGTCACCTCCAGAGCTGCAGTCACTGTTCTGCTGTTACATCATGTCTTATCCTCCAGCCACCTCCAGAGCTGCACTCACTATTCTGCTGTTACATCATGTCTTATCCTCCAGTCACCTCCAGAGCTGCAGTCACTATTCTGCCGTTACATCGTGTCTTATCCTCCAGTCACCTCCAGAGCTGCAGTCACTATTCTGCTGTTACATCAGGTCTTATCCTCCATTCACCTCCAGAGATGCACTCACTCTTCTACTGTTACATCGTGTCTTATCCTCCAGTTACCTCCAGAGCTGAATTCACCATTCTGCTGTTACATCATGTCGTATCCTCCAGTCACCTACAGAGCTGCACTCCCCATTCTGCTGTTAAATCATGTCTTATCTTCCAGTCACCTCCAGAGCTGCAGTCACTATTCTGCTGTTACATCGGGTCTTATCCTCCAGTCACCTCCAGAGCTGCAATCATTATTCTGCTGTTACATCGTGTCTTATCCCCTTGTCACCTCCAGAGCTGCAATCACTATTCCACTGTTGCATCATGTCTTATCCTCCAGTCACCTCCAGAGCTGCACTATTCTGCTGTTACATCGTATCTTATCCTACAGTCAACTCCAGAGCTGCACTCACTATTCTGCTTTTAAATCATGTCTTATCCTCCAGCCACCTCCAGAGCTGCACTCACTATTCTGCTGTTACATCATGTCTTATCCTCCAGTCTCCTCCAGAGCTGCAGTCACTATTCTGCCGTTACATCGTGTCTTATCCTCCAGTCACCTCTAGAGCTGCAGTCACTATTCTGCTGTTACATCGTGTCTTATCCTCCAGCCACCTCCAGAGCTGCTGTCACTATTCTGCTGTTACATCAGGTCTTATCCTCCACTCACCTCCAGAGCTGCAGTCACTATTCTGATGTTACATCAGGTCTTATCCTCCAGTCACCTCCAGAGCTGCTGTCACTATTCTGTTGTTACATCAGGTCTTATCCTCCGTTCACCTCCAGAGATGCACTCACTATTCTGCTGTTACATCTTGTCTTATCCTCCAGTCACCTCCAGAGCTGCAGTCACTATTCTGCTGTTACATCGTGTGTTATCCTCCAATCACCTCATGAGCTGCAGTCACTATTCTGGTGTTACATCGTGTCTTGTCCTCCAGTCACCTCCAGAGCTGCACTCACTATTATGCTGTTACATCTTGTCTTATCCTCCAGTCACCTCCAGAGCTGCAGTCACTATTCTGCTGTTACATCGTGTGTTATCCTCCAATCACCTCATGAGCTGCAGTCACTATTCTGCTGTTACATCGTGTCTTGTCCTCCTGTCACCTCCAGAGCTGCAGTCACTATTCTGCTGTTACATCAGGTCTTATCCTCCAGTCACCTCCAGAGCTGCAATCATTATTCTGCTGTTACATCGTGTCTTATCCTCCTGTCACCTCCAGAGCTGCAATCACTATTCTACTGTTACATCCTGTCTTATCCTCCAGTCACCTCCAGAGCTGCAGTCACTATTCTGCTGTTACATCATCTATATTCCTCCAATCACCTCAAGAGCTGCACTCTCTATTCTGCTGTTACATCGTATCTTATCGTCCAGTCAACTCCAGAGCTGCACTCACTATTCTGCTGTTACTTCATGTCTTATCCTTCAGTCACCTCCAGAGCTGCAGTCACTGTTCTGCTGTTACATCATGTCTTATCCTCCAGTCACCTCCTGAGCTGCAGTCACTATTCTGCCGTTACATCGTGTCTTATCCTCCAGTCACCTCCAGAGCTGCAGTCACTATTCTGCTGTTACATCGTGTCTTATCCTCCAGCCACCTCCAGAGCTGCAGTCACTATTCTGCTGTTACATCGTGTCTTATCCTCCAGAGCTGCACTCACTATTCTGCTGTTACATCATGTCTTATCCTCCAGTCACCTCCAGAGCTGCTGTCACTATTCTGCTGTTACATCAGGTCTTATCCTCCATTCACCTCCAGAGATGCACTCACTCTTCTACTGTTACATCGTGTCTTATCCTCCAGTTACCTCCAGAGCTGAATTCACCATTCTTCTGTTACATCATGTCTTATCCTCCAGTCACCTACAGAGCTGCACTCCCCATTCTGCTGTTAAATCATGTCTTATCTTCCAGTCACCTCCAGAGCTGCAGTCACTATTCTGCTGTTACATCGGGTCTTATCCTCCAGTCACCTCCAGAGCTGCAATCATTATTCTGCTGTTACATCGTATCTTATCCTCCAGTCAACTCCAGAGCTGCACTCACTATTCTGCTTTTAAATCATGTCTTATCCTCCAGCCACCTCCAGAGCTGCACTCACTATTCTGCTGTTACATCATGTCTTATCCTCCAGTCTCCTCCAGAGCTGCAGTCACTATTCTGCCGTTACATCGTGTCTTATCCTCCAGTCACCTCCAGAGCTGCAGTCACTATTCTGCTGTTACATCGTGTCTTATCCTCCAGCCACCTCCAGAGCTGCAGTCACTATTCTGCTGTTACATCGGGTCTTATCCTCCACTCACCTCCAGAGCTGCAGTCACTATTCTGATGTTACATCAGGTGTTATCCTCCAGTCACCTCCAGAGCTGCTGTCACTATTCTGTTGTTACATCAGGTCTTATCCTCCGTTCACCTCCAGAGCTGCACTCACTATTCGGCTGTTACATCGTGTCTTATACTCCAGTTACCTCCAGAGCTGCTGTCACTATTCTGCTGTTACATCAAGTCTTATCCTCCAGTCACCTCCAGAGCTTCAATCATTATTCTGCTGTTACATTGTGTCTTATCCTCCTGTCACCTCCAGAGCTGCAATCACTATTCTACTGTTACATTATGTCTTATCCTCCGGTCACCTCCAGAGCTGCAGTCACTATTCTGCTGTTACATCATGTCTTATTCTCCAGTCACCTCCAGAGCTGCTGTCACTATTCTGTTGTTACATCGTGTCTTATCCTCCATTCACCTCCAGAGATGCAATCACTGTTCTGCTGTTACATGGTGTCTTATCCTCCAGTCACCTCCAGAGCTGCAGTCACTATTCTGCTGTTACATCGTGTTTTGTCCTCCAGTCACCTCCAGAGCTGCACTCACTATTATGCTGTTACTTCATGTCTTATCCTCCAGTCACATCAAGAGCTGCACTCACTTTTCTGCTGTTACATCGTGTCTTATCCTCCAGTCACCTCAAGAGCTGCACTCACTATTCTGCTGTTACATCATGTCTTATCCTCCACTCACCTCCAGAGCTGCACTCACTATTCTGCTGTTACCTCATGTCCTATCTACCAGTCACCTCCAGAGCTGCACTGACTATTCTGCTGTTACATCGTGTCTTATCCTCCAGTCACCTCCAGAGCTGCACTCACTATTCTGCTGTTTCATCGTGTCTTATCCTCCAGTTACCTCCAAAGCTGCAGTCACTATTCTGCTGTTACATCATGTCTTATCCTCCAGTCACCTCCAGAGCTGCAGTCACTATTCTGCTGTTACATCATGTCCTATCTACCAGTCACCTCCAGAGCTGCAGTCACTATTCTTATGTTACATCAGGTCTTATCCTCCAGTCACCTCCAGAACTGCAGTCACTATTCTGCTGTTACATCGTGTCTTATTCTCCAGTTACCTCCAGAGCTGCAGTCACTATTTTGCTGTTACATCATGTCTTTCCTCCAGTCACCTCCAGAGCTGCACTCACTATTCTGTTGTTACATCATGTCCTATCTACCAGTCACCTCCAGAGCTGCACTCACTATTCTGATGTTACATCAGGTCTTATCCTCCAGTCACCTCCAGAGCTGCAATCATTATTCTGCTGTTACATCGTGTCTTATCCTCCTGTCACCTCCAGAGCTGCAATCACTATTCTGATGTTACATCAGGTCTTATCCTCCAGTCACCTCCAGAGCTGCAGTCACTATTCTGATGTTACATCAGGTCTTATCCTCCAGAGCTGCTGTCACTATTCTGTTGTTACATCAGGTCTTATCCTCCGTTCACCTCCAGAGCTGCACTCACTATTCGGCTGTTACATCGTGTCTTATACTCCAGTTACCTCCAGAGCTGCTGTCACTATTCTGCTGTTACATCAAGTCTTATCCTCCAGTCACCTCCAGAGCTGCAATCATTATTCTGCTGTTACATTGTGTCTTATCCTCCTGTCACCTCCAGAGCTGCAATCACTATTCTACTGTTACATTATGTCTTATCCTCCAGTCACCTCCAGAGCTGCAGTCACTATTCTGCTGTTACATCATGTCTTATCCTCCAGTCACATCAAGAGCTGCACTCACTTTTCTGCTGTTACATCGTGTCTTATCCTCCAGTCACCTCAAGAGCTGCACTCACTATTCTGCTGTTACATCATGTCTTATCCTCCAGTCACCTCCAGAGCTGCACTCACTATTCTGCTGTTACCTCATGTCCTATCTACTAGTCACCTCCAGAGCTGCACTGACTATTCTGCTGTTACATCGTGTTTTATCCTCCAGTCACCTCCAGAGCTGCACTCACTATTCTGCTGTTTCATCGTGTCTTATCCTCCAGTTACCTCCAAAGCTGCAGTCACTATTCTGCTGTTAGATCATGTCTTATCCTCCAGTCACCTCCAGAGCTGCACTCACTATTCTGCTGTTACATCATGTCCTATCTACCAGTCACCTCCAGAGCTGCACTCACTATTCTGTTGTTACATCATGTCCTATCTACCAGTCACCTCCAGAGCTGCACTCACTATTCTGATGTTACATCAGGTCTTATCCTCCAGTCACCTCCAGAGCTGCAATCATTATTCTGCTGTTACATCGTGTCTTATCCTCCTGTCACCTCCAGAGCTGCAATCACTATTCTACTGTTACATTATATCTTATCCTCCAGTCACCTCCAGAGCTGCAGTGACTATTCTGCTGTTACATTATCTATTATCCTCCAGTCACCTCCAGAGCTGCACTCACTATTCTGCTGTTACATCGTGTCTTATCCTCCAGTCACCTCCAGAGCTGCACTCACTATTCTACTTTTACTTAATGTCTTATCTTTCAGTCACCTCCAGAGCTGCAGTAACTATTC
Source organism: Phyllobates terribilis (assembly GCF_046119375.1). Taxonomy (NCBI): domain Eukaryota; kingdom Metazoa; phylum Chordata; class Amphibia; order Anura; family Dendrobatidae; genus Phyllobates; species Phyllobates terribilis. The sequence goes on from NW_027363247.1 coordinate 746,857, forward strand.
TGCTGTTACTTCATGTCTTATCCTCCAGCCACCTCCAGAGCTGCACTCACTATTCTGCTGTTACATCAAGTCTTATCCTCCAGTCACCTCCAGAGCGGCAGTCACTCTTCTGCTGTTACATCGTGTCTTATCCTCCAGTCACCTCCAGAGCTGCTGTCACTATTCTGCCGTTACATCGTGTCTTATCCTCCAGTCACCTCCAGAGCTGCAGTCACTATTCTACTGTTACTTGGTGTCTTATCCTCCAGTCACCTCCAGAGCTGCACTCACTATTCTGCTGTTACATCGTGTCTTATCCTCCAGTCACCTCCAGAGCTGCACTCACTATTCTACTTTTACTTAATGTCTTATCTTTCAGTCACCTCCAGAGCTGCAGTAACTATTCTGCTGTTACTTCATGTCTTATCCTCCAGCCACCTCCAGAGCTGCACTCACTATTCTGCTGTTACATCAAGTCTTATCCTCCAGTCACCTCCAGAGCGGCAGTCACTCTTCTGCTGTTACATCGTGTCTTATCCTCCAGTCACCTCCAGAGCTGCTGTCACTATTCTGCCGTTACATCGTGTCTTATCCTCCAGTCACCTCCAGAGCTGCAGTCACTATTCTACTGTTACTTGGTGTCTTATCCTCCAGTCACCTCCAGAGCTGCACTCACTATTCTGCTGTTTCATCGTGTCTTATCCTCCAGTCACCTCCAGAGCTGCAGTCTTTTATCTACTGTTACATCCTGTCTTATCCTCCATTCACCTACAGAGATGCACTCACTATTCTGTTGTTACATCGTGTCTTATCCTCCAGTTACCTCCAGAGCTGCAGTCACTATTCTGCTGTTACATCATGTCTTATCCTCCAGTCACCTCCAGAGCTGCACTCACTATTCTGCTGTTACATCATGTCCTATCTACTAGTCACCTCCAGAGCTGCACTCACTATTCTGCTGTTACATCCAGGGCTGTGGAGTCGGAGTCGTGGAGTCAGAGTTAGTTTTGGTTGGAGTCGGAGTCGGTAGAAATGTACCGACTCCGACTCCAGCTTTAAAAAAATGTATTAATATTTCATAATTGAACTTTCATATGAATTTTATAAATGTTACTTAAATTTATATGTTCTATCAAACTATGAACAACAGTGATAAGCAGTTCTGCTGGAGATAGAGACATTTCTTACTTCTTGTGTGTCACTGTTCTCCACTGCCCTTATCTAATCTTATAATTGGTTAACCTCATGCTGCCCCAACCCCCCTACTTACAATGTATGAAACTGAAAGTGAAAATGTGTTGCAAATTCTTAGTAGTAAAGCTCCTCCTCTAGACTAGATGTTTACTAGGTGTTATGCACACGCCCGGGCTAAGCGGCGTGTGCGTGTGATTGGTAGTGATTCCACTGGACCGTGCCGGAGAGTGAATGCCTGGAGGGGCGTGACTAAGTATTCACCCGATCCGACCAGGGTCGCACGACGGCATACGACGCCAGTGCACCAAGGAGGAACCGAGCAGAGGGACCAGGTGCTACTCCAGGACAGACCCCGGACACGGCTGTTGACCCACACAGGGGAATACAGGAACAGGCTGGTAGGCTGGCTCACAGACTGGTGGGTATAGGCAGGCACGACTGGTATGCAGGCAGGCGGGTATGCAGGCAGGGGGGTAAAGGCAAGCACAGCTAGAGTGCAGACAGGGAGGCACTAGCAGGTAGGAACACAGGCGGGATAGGACCCAGTACACACCGGGACTCAGGAACAATACAGGCAGAGGGTTACAGGCAAGCACAGCTAGAGTGCAGACAAGGCTGAGCAGGGAGGACAGGGCTCTGTTCACACGGAACAGACAGGAAGGGAAAGACAGAGCCAGATACTCACACAGTACTTGCAGAGACAACAAGCAGGAGTTAGGTACGAGTTCAGACTCTGCAGAAAAAGGAAGGGAACGGACATAGAGGCAAAACAGGTAAAGGACAGGAGAGAGTTCAGACTGGAACTGAGTGTACGGAGGAGACCGACACTGCAGAGGGATACAGGAGCGGGTCTGGGAATACGGCCCCCAGAGAGGCGGAACGAACAGGCAAGGAGCGTGTTCAGACAGGACAGACCAGACGCAGGAGCGGGTCTAGGAAATCGGCCACTAGAAGGCGGAACGAACAGGCAAGGAGCGTGTTCAGACAGGACAGACCAGACACAGGAGCGGGTCTAGGAAATCGGCCACTAGAAGGCAAGAGGAACAGGCAAGGAGCGAGTTCAGACAGGTCAGACAAGATACAGGAACGGGTCTAGGAAATCGGCCACTAGAAGGCAGGAGGGAAGAGACGGGACCTGGCACCTTCAGAGTGCAAGCACACACTGAAGGAAACACTATGCTCAGGCAGGGATAGAAGGGAGCTGCTGAGCTATATACCAAGTGACAGACAGCAATAGGCTGAGGACGCACAAGGGGTGTGACCCACAGCAGGTACAAAAGGCAGGAAGTGATCGGGCGCCGCCCTTAAGCAGCAGAAACAGACACAAACAGACAGCATGGAGGGAAGCCAGAGAGACATTCTGGACAGGAGATCAAGTGCGCCCTCTTGCACAGTGGGAGATGGACCACCATGCAAGGACGCCGCCAGGTATGTTACAGTACCTCCCCCCTTACGCCCCCTCTTCTTCAGGCCTGCCAGAATCTTCCGCAGGGAATTCGAGGGCCAGTCGTTCACTGGGTTGGAGGGGGACAGAGACTTAAGGGTAATCTCTGCTTCGAGGTACATCTTGTCAAGCTCACAGGAAGAAATAGACGGGTTATCAGGTACATAATGAGGAAAAGTCACTGTCTCTTTGTTATCTGGTGGTATCCCGGAGGATTCAGGAAACAACTGGAGGTCCTCCGCCGGGTCAGAAGAGTGCAGAGGCTCAGAGAAAACAACTGCTTCAGAGTACACTAGGTCGGACTCACTGGAGGAAGCAGGCGAGGTATCGGGTACCGAGTATAGGAAAGTCTCTGTCCATTCACCACCAGGTGGCACCCCGAAGGGTTCTGGAGACAGCTGGCGGTCCTCCGCCTGGTCAGAGGGGTGTAGAGACTCACGGGTAACCTCTGCTTCAGAGTACACTAGGTCGGACTCACTGGAGGAAGCAGGCGAGGTATCGGGTACCGAGTATAGGAAAGTCTCTGTCCATTCACCACCAGGTGGCACCCCGAAGGGTTCTGGAGACAGCTGGCGGTCCTCCGCCTGGTCAGAGGGGTGTAGAGACTCACGGGTAACCTCTGCTTCAGAGTACACTAGGTCGGACTCACTGGACGAAGCAAGCGAGGTATCAGATCCAGGATATAGGAAAGTCTCTGTCCATTCACCACCAGGTGGCACCCCGAAGGATTCTGAACACAACTGGAGGTCCTCCGCCTGGTCGGAGGGGTGTAGAGACTCAGGAGTAACCTCTGCTTCGGAGTACACTAAGTTGGACTCACTGGACGAAGCGAGCGAGGTATCAGGTACAGAGTATAGGAGAGTCTCTGTCCTTTCGCTACCAGGTAGCACCCCGAAGGGTTCAGGAGACAACTGGAGATCCTCCGCCTGGTCGGAGGGGTGTAGAGACTCGGAGGTAACTACCACTTTGGGGTACCCATTGTCAGGCTCACAGGACGAAGCGGACAAAGTATTGAGTACCGGGTGTAGAGAAGTCTCTCTCCATTTGTCATCGAGTGGTATCCCGGAGGGTTCAGGAGGCAACAGGGGATCCTCCGCCAGGTAGTAGAGGTGCACAGACTCTGAGGTAACCACAGCTTTGGAGCATCCTTGGACATGCACACCGGTTAAAGAGAAAGAAGCATCTGATGCCGGGTGCAGGAAGTTCTCCTGTGTGGAGTCTGGATGGGCAGAAGTCTCTTCGGCCAGGAGAACTGGTGCACTACCCACGCACATTACCCATTGGGGTTTCTCCGGGATACAGGGAGATGAAGCTTCAGTAGGGACTTCAAAGTTAGGGTCCTCGAAGACCATACGAAAGGCCACCAGGAAGGCCTGCAGGTCAAGGATGACAGGATCCCATGCTTCCCATAGGGGGGTGACCCATTTCAAGGCATCACCCGCTAGGTAGTCAATCATAAAGGCCACTTTAGCCCAATCGGAAGGAAAATAGAGAGGGTAGGCCTTAAAGTGTAGCATGCATTGCTCCACAAATGCACGACACTGTCTTGGATCCCCATAGTAACGTGGCGGATCCGCAGGAACGAGAGCTGATAGATCCATCTGGACGGGTGCGTAATTCGCCTGGAACTCAGCTAAAGGGGGAAAAAAATTTATTTATTTATTTTAATGCATGTATTCGCTGGAAAAACTTCTCAAAGAGCGAAGGCCGTGGGGCTCAACGGGAACCATGGCCTGAGCATGCTGTTATGCACACGCCCGGGCTAAGCGGCGTGTGCGTGTGATTGGTAGTGATTCCACTGGACCGTGCCGGAGAGTGAATGCCTGGAGGGGCGTGACTAAGTATTCACCCGATCCGACCAGGGTCGCACGACGGCATACGACGCCAGTGCACCAAGGAGGAACCGAGCAGAGGGACCAGGTGCTACTCCAGGACAGACCCCGGACGCGGCTGTTGACCCACACAGGGGAATACAGGAACAGGCTGGTAGGCTGGCACACAGACTGGTGGGTATAGGCAGGCACGACTGGTATGCAGGCAGGCGGGTATGCAGGCAGGGGGGTAAAGGCAAGCACAGCTAGAGTGCAGACAGGGAGGCACTAGCAGGTAGGAACACAGGCGGGATAGGACCCAGTACACACCGGGACTCAGGAACAATACAGGCAGAGGGTTACAGGCAAGCACAGCTAGAGTGCAGACAAGGCTGAGCAGGGAGGACAGGGCTCTGTTCACACGGAACAGACAGGAAGGGAAAGACAGAGCCAGATACTCACACAGTACTTGCAGAGACAACAAGCAGGAGTTAGGTACGAGTTCAGACTCTGCAGAAAAAGGAAGGGAACGGACATAGAGGCAAAACAGGTAAAGGACAGGAGAGAGTTCAGACTGGAACTGAGTGTACGGAGGAGACCGACACTGCAGAGGGATACAGGAGCGGGTCTGGGAATACGGCCCCCAGAGAGGCGGAACGAACAGGCAAGGAGCGTGTTCAGACAGGACAGACCAGACGCAGGAGCGGGTCTAGGAAATCGGCCACTAGAAGGCGGAACGAACAGGCAAGGAGCGTGTTCAGACAGGACAGACCAGACACAGGAGCGGGTCTAGGAAATCGGCCACTAGAAGGCAAGAGGAACAGGCAAGGAGCGAGTTCAGACAGGTCAGACAAGATACAGGAACGGGTCTAGGTAATCGGCCCCTAGAAGGCAGGAGGGAAGAGACGGGACCTGGCACCTTCAGAGTGCAAGCACACACTGAAGGAAACACTATGCTCAGGCATTGATAGAAGGGAGCTGCTGAGCTATATACCAAGTGACAGACAGCAATAGGCTGAGGACGCACAAGGGGTGTGACCCACAGCAGGTACAAAAGGCAGGAAGTGATCGGGCGCCGCCCTTAAGCGGCAGAAACAGACACAAACAGACAGCATGGAGGGAAGCCAGAGAGACATTCTGGACAGGAGATCAAGTGCGCCCTCTTGCACAGTGGGAGATGGACCACCATGCAAGGACGCCGCCAGGTATGTTACACTAGGTGTGCGTCTTCCAAGCATCTCACAGCTGCTACTCAGAAGAGGAAGACTGTAAGAAGTATAATCCTTTCAACAAACTTTGCATCAGTTAACTGTGAGTACATGAGGGATATATCAGTTGTACGACCTGGCAATAATTTTGTACAATTGTTTTTAGGAAAAACAATTGTCATTTGGATTGTGAATGCAGAATTAAAAACCTGAGAATGTCAAAGAAGCGTCACATTAAATCAGCTGTATTTGAACATTTCACCATCACTCAAGATAGAAAACATTATGTCTGTCAGTGTATGGCAAATGATCCAGACGAAAACAAATGCTGTGAAGCCAAGATCAGTGCATATTCAGGTAAAGATAAAATTGCTCCTACCAGAGCTTCTAATCTAAAGAGACATTTACAGCGCTTTCATCCAGAAGTACTGAAAGCAGTGGATGAGAGAGACTGCATCCAAACCAATGAGCCAGTGCCCAGCTCTTCCAGCCAAACAAAGGAGCAGAGAACTTTGCAGCCATCAGATATTTTGTCAGTGACAAAGTTACTGTGACAATGACAGTAGATACATTTAAAAAACAGATCATAGAGCTTGTTGTAAAGGATAGTGTGCCTATTTCATTATTTTCACGACCAGCTTTTATGTGTCTGAATGGGGAAATGGCCCGCAAGCTTGGTGTTTCTCTGGAGAGAGAGAGTATTAGAAAATTAGTAATCGAAGAAGCTTTTAAACAAAAGGAAGAACTTAAAAAAACTCTCAAGGGACGCTTTCTGCTTCTTAAAATGGATGCCTGCACACGTCACAGAGTAAACTATTTTGCCATCAATGTCCGATTTGTTTGTGACAAAAATGAAATAGTTACCAAGACATTGGCAGTAAAAGACACCAAAGCTCATCACACCAGTGAGTTTCTCCAGGTCTTGGTGGAAAAGGTTCTGCAAGACTATGAACTTAAAAAAGAGCAAGTTCAATGCTTCAAATATGATAAGTACTATTAAGCTAATGAATGAGAGTAATGATGGTGACCAGCAGCTAGAAGAACATTCTGGGTCCACAGACACAGAAATGTTTGAAATAGAGGAACACCGTATTGTAACTGAGGAGCAAACTGAAGTTGCTTCAGATGAACAGCAACATGATAGTTTAGATGATCTTGTTGAAACTGTGACAATCCGTTCTTTCATTCATCACATGCGCTGTGTTGTGCGTACGCTACAGCTGGCTATAAGAGACAGTCTGTAAGAAGGACATGCTGCTGCACTGATTGGCAAGGAGAGAAAATTGGCTACTGTTGCCAGAACCCCTAAAGTTGACTCAATTTTGAAGAGACGTGCTGGAAAAGGGGCAATTATTGATCAAGCCACACGATGGGGCAGTACTTACTTAATGATTCAGCGCTTGGTTGAACTGAAAACCTTTCTTGTAGACATGGCTAACCCTCAACTGACGCTAAATGAAAGTCAGTGGAATCAGGTGACTGAGCTGGAAAAATTGCTAGAGCACCCATTTACAGTGACTAAAAAATTACAAGCAGAGGACTTAACTCCAGGTATTTTCTTAAAGGAGTGGAAGAACCTGATGTTTCGCCTGTCCCAAAGAGGAGGGTTAATTGCAAGTGGCATTGCTACATCAATGAAACGGAGAGAGGAGCTACTATTACAAAATACCATTCTTTTGGCAGCTGTTTATGTAGACCCAATGCATCGGATTCTTCTAGATGATCAACAGCTAACTAAAGGAAAAGAAGCTCTGTTTGAAATAGCAGTAAGGATGAAAGGGTTGCAGAACAGTCAGGAGGAACAAGAAGAGTTTGGTCGTCCTGCCACATCTTCACCCTCATCATCAACTGATGAAGAATTTAATTTCGAAAAATATTTGGATCACAAGGACCGTGCAAAGCGTTCCCGCATAGAAGAAGAGTCATCCCCATCAAAGAACACAGCCAGTACATTTCAGCAGAATTTTTCATGTGCACTAAAAGAAATTGAGAAATTTGACCGTTCATCAAAAATAACAGTGAAACAAGCGATTCCTCTGTATCCTGACATTGTCAGAGATGTTGCCCGAGTGGTTACTGCTTTGCCACCAACCCAAGTTAGTGTAGAGAGGTTGTTCTCAGCTCTCAAAATAATTAGATCAGATTTGAGGGCATCCATGAAGGAGGATCTGACAGAGGTAATACTTTTTCTGAGGACAAATTTATAGATTTCTTCTTATTAACTGCATAACAGTGTTTATTGCATATTTACTTACAAGAGTTTAGAAAAGTTTATAAAAGTTATTTGCTATATTCTAATTGTATTCTAATAAATATAGTTTTTGCTCTAAGTGGTCTGATTACTTATATGATGGTGAGAAACTGAATAAGCACGATGTTAATATTTTACAACAGTAAATTTATTGTTACGAATTGGCCATTTATGAAGGAGTCGGAGCCGGAGTAGGAGTCGGAACCTGATAAAATCCAGGAGTCGGAGTCGCAACTGTGGCTTACCAACTCCACAGCCCTGGTGAGCACGCAGCCTAAGTCTTCAAAGGTGTTGTCCATGATTAGAAACTTGTGTTTTTTTGTCTAAAAACAGCACCACAACCTGTCTACAGGTTCAGTGTGGTATTGCAGCTCAGCTCCATTTATTTCAGTAGAGCTGAAGTACAGTGCCAGTCACAATCTATGGACAGATGTGATATTGCTTTTGAAAGAAAACAATAATGTTTTTCTAATCCTGTATGTGAAGATCTGAGGTTGTGGGTTGCAATAATCACCTAGACAAGTTAACGATGCAACAATAGTTTATCTCTTACATCCAAGGTTTTACTACAACTCTAGGTAAATGGCCAAAATACATTGCCCCCAGTGCACAAGATACCCTTCCTGGGGCGGTAGTTCAACTGCCTTTGTACCAGGCGATACTCACTATTTCACCACTTTTGGTTGGCTCACAGATTTCGTATCGCCAACCAGTATAGTTTGTATTCACATTCCTCGCTCCTCCAGACGACAAGATAAAACAATAGAGACACAGGTATCCAGTAGCAACAGTCCTTAAGAAAGTTCATCAAATCCAGACGACAGATTCCACAACTGTAGGATATTTATCCAGCCTAGTGATCAACCGATCTTCAAACTCCATAGGCCATTCACCCATGGGTCCAGGACCTCAGCCTAGATCCTTTCCCTTCAACGTCATTTCACCAACTTCCTAAACATGGGGCTTTTTTTCCTCCCTTCATGGGAGCATTTGAGGGTCATCAGAGAGGTTCACATACAGCTATTTGAATTGGTTTTAAAAATAATATTTTTCTTTCATATATTTTCACGTTTTGGGTGCAGTTTTTGTTTACGTCCTAGATCATATTTATGTCTTTTTAGCATTGTATAAATAAAGGTTACATTTTATTATTAGATCCCTTTATGATTTCTGACTTTTTGAGACCTCTATATACATTTGACTATTAACCTGCAGATTAACTGCATATCTGCAGGTTAATAGCCTTTCTTTCACGTGACTGGTTCCCTTGTAGGGTTGTCGTATGAATGCAATCCTTAATAAACCCAATCCTGTCTATGCTATATATACCCCTGTCCAGATCTATATTATAAAAGTATACAGTTGACATCTATCTGATGGATACATTTTTTTGCCAAACCTGTTTTCTAGTTGGCCCGTTATATTCATGCTGCAGCGTGGACTTACTTTACAGAGTGTTTTTTATAGCAGCGTGCTTTAGTAGAGGCATTTCCATGGGGATTTTTCACTTGATGTGATATGCATGTAACATTTTACTGTATATGCCGTGCTGCCAATGTGGTTTTCTGTAAAAAGATGTAGTAAATTAATTATTAAAACACTGCGCTACGACAGCCATCAATTAGATCCCATAATGATACAATAACCAGTACAGTTCTATTATCCTCATTAGACAGCGGTGTACACAGTTTATTGTATAGACCTTTGCTGCACAATGGGACAGTGTTCATTTATGTAAAATAATCCATAGATGTGGGACAGGTCCATAGGGATATGTACAAACACCTTCCATATAAATGTGCACATATAAGCTAACACTGCCCCCTACAGCTTCAGTGGCTGATCTCAGGTGCCCACAGGGAATCAGTGCCCGTGTATTGTTAGTAGACTTCCATTGTAGTCTTTATTAACACATCTACAACCCTTTGTATTATTCTGAACCTCCATAGAAGTGAATGGAGAAAGCCTATCATGCACAGCCACTTCTATGTTTATATTAACTAGAGATACAGCCTTATCTCGATAGCTGCGGGGGGCTACAGAGGTGGAGCCAACATCTATTAGCCATTTATGGCTTATTTGGTGGATATATCTGAGAGGGAAATAACCCTTTAATTGGGTTATCCACTACTAGACACCAACTATTGATGGGCCGAGGGAGGTGAGAAAACTAAAAGAAATTGATATCTCCAGACCAGCGCTGCATATGTAGCACCCTGAGGATTCGGCTGCTACAGGGGTATTGCACCTCAACCCAGAGGTGTGATATTCCACTCCCGGGTAAGGATGGAGTGTGGAACTGAGCTCGGTAGGCTGCATGCACTACACACATCCCATTTCCGAGGGGCAGGCCGACGGTACTCCCACTTAGAAATGTGCAGGTACGACCGAGTCTGTTCCTGGCTGGAGTGGGAGGGGGGTGGTACATCCCAAGTAGTGTAGGGGCAGATAGGGGGAGCAGCCTGGGTAAAGTTAGGAGCTCATTGGGTGCTGGTCACCTGAGCTCACACATAGAGGGAGTATATAAGGTGGGCACCATCTAAGATCAGGGTCAGTCTGTCAGAGTCAGTAAGAAGCAGAGGTCCAGATGAGCCTGCAGAGAGAGAGTGGAGCAGAGAAGGAAAGACCCAGAGGGGGAAAAAGAAAGGACTCTGAGAACCCAAATTCAATCCCCGGGTGAAGAGTCGGCAATAGGGTACCGGATCCCAAACTGGTGGGGGCAAAAGCACACCCTAGCCAGAGACCGGAGGCCGTGGGCAGCGTCTGCCACGGCCACCCACCACATCCACACCGAAGGCAAACCACGTGGAGGGTCAGGGAACCCAAGGCCAAGGGTCTCCCAACAGAAGGCCCGAGGGAGCTGGACCTAGGTGGATCACTAGTGGGGACGGCCAGAGGAAAGGACAGAAGGAGAGCTCAGGGTCACGCTCCGGACTTGTTTGGGGGTTTGCTGAATCCAGGACCTGGTGGACGCAGCACGGCTCGGGTGGTCACTTGAAGCTGGAGTGACCGGAACATCAGCAGTGAGTAAATACCCTAAACTGCACAACCCGACTCTGTCTTCACTTAACATCTACGCTGCACCACCACAACCCCCATCCTCTGCACCTGACCCCCTGAGGCTATACCCCACCCGTTGGGGGTTATACTACCAAAAGCTGCACCAACACCATCAGCCTCAGCGGACCCTGCTGCAGCGGCGGCCAAAGTGACCGCAATACAACGGGTGGCGTAGTCGACAATAAACAACTTAATAACATCGGTAGGACTGCCACATACAACTGAGCTTGACACCCTGGGCACGGACCGGGTCACAGCCACTCGGAAGACTACAACCCCCATCTGATCCGGCTCCGGGTATTCCCCTAAAAGAATATGGCCCAGGGGGTGCGTCAACTTTGGCGTAGTCAGCAGGATTACGTGCCTGCAACACCCGGGTACTGCGTGCCTGAAGAAAAGTGCAAGTTTACCTCAAAAAGAAGTCTCCTGCCGGTTCCGGAGGGTCCCCGCCATCGGACCCCATCACCAGTCGATTCCTGCCGGTTGTCCGCCATTAACAGCTTTTTCCCGCCATCTGCAGAGTTTCCCGCCACTGGGAGACGATTCCCGCCATTTCCAAAGGTTTCCCGCCTTGGAAGAGCGGACGCCATTATGGGCGTGCCAGAGGGTGGCAAGAGGCCACCTCCCATCGTGGGCCAGGACCGAAAATGGCGCCAAAAGTGGAAACCGCCCCCACCAACAGAGACTGTGATGCTAGAGGTGTCTGTCAGCGTGAAAGAACTGCCCCTGGAGCTGACAATCACCAAGTGGCCCCGGGACCGCCCTCGAAGTGGGAGGACTGAGAACAAGAGAACAAAGATGGGTGCCGCCTGGAGCAGTCTGGAGAGAGCGCACCCGGAGGCAAGAAGCCTGGAGAAGAGTATCGGAGGAGCTTACCCGGAGATGGCGAGAAAGCAGAGCAGCACCGGCCCGTTAGCCAGGAGCCTGCTAGAAACAGAGGAGGGAGAGCAGAGCAGCACCGGCCCGCTGGCCAGGAGCCTGCTGGAAACAGTGGAAGGAGAGCAGAGCAGCACCGACCCGTTGGTCAGGAGCCTGCTGGAAGCAACGACCCCACTAGGCCTAGTGGAGGTCCTAGCACAGCTCCCCCGAGACCGGGAGTGTGCACAGACCGCTCTGGAGGGCCTCGCAAGGAGGATGGCCCGGGTGCAGCGAGAGACGTTGGCGGAGTGGAGCCGTGAGATGGCCCAGCAGACCGAGACCTGTCAGCGGAGCACGCCACCCAAGACGAGGAGACAGACCGCCTCTGAGGATGGCGCGGGAGGACTGAAGGCCGGAGACGGCGCCGAGAAGGGAGCCGAACGAAAGGAGGCAGGTAAAGGGGACGTCTCTACCCCAAGCCGGGAAACCGCGTACCTGCCCCAGCTCCCCGTCGCAGAGCCCGAAGTATCCCCTGCCGTGCCCATCGCTGCAACGTCACCGCCGCAGACTAGGCCTCAAACGGGAGCCGCGACCCCTGTGACGTCACACGCCTCGACCCCGAGCGTGACCAAGCAGGAAGTACCATCGGCCTGGTCGCAAGGCCTAGTACCCCCGGGCGCCGCAACACCAACAGCGCCCCCTACCTCCGCGGAGCCACCGGCCTGGTCGCAGGGCCAAGTAGCCCAGGGCGCCGCCATCCTTACGGTGCCCTTCACCTTCCAGATACCCCAGGCCTGGCCGCAAGGCCCGGGCAACCCGGGCGCTAACACCACCGCGCCCATAAGACCAAGAGTGCCGCATCTGGGAGAGGACCTGTTTACCCAACACACGTGCCCGGATGGGCAGCCTTTCATCTGGCCCCAGGAATATCATGAACTGGAACGGCAGAGGAAGGCTGGGGCCATGTGTGCACCCCTGATCCCGGCTCCACAGCCCGTAAAGAGGATCTCGCCCCCACTATAAGAGTCCCAATTTGAGTGGGACCCCACCGGAGAAGATCTCATGGGGTTCACTCAGGAGACTCGGGCAGCTGCAGCGGAGCGTGCTGAGTGCTGCCGCCAACAACTCGAGGTCTTTGAGAGGGAGCGGAGAGAGAGGCGGGTCCGGGAACAGCAAGCTCAAATAAGGAGCGCGGAGCAGAAGAGCCGGGCCAGGAGAGACCCCCGTGCAGCGCATAGTCCCCGCACCACCGGGACTGTGATCAAGTTTAACATGCAGCATGGGTGGGGCTTCATCCGAGACCACCGCACCCCAGGCGACGTCTTCGTAACCAGGAGAGACGTTGAATCCCACCTACCGGAGGGACACAGAGGTCGTGACCTGTATATAGGGGACGAGGTCACCTTCACCCGGCACAAGTGTGCCAAAGGACCCTACGCCCTCCATGTGCATCGCCTGACGGAGGAAGAGCTGCGGTGTGAGGAGGAAGAACAGGAGGACCCGGACGGGTCTGAAGCTAAAGGTAACCACAAAGAAAGAGCAGGAGGACGTCGTCGTTGAGTACGGCAGAGTAGAGGCTGTACATAGTTGCCCGTCGGGGTACCAAAGAAACTGTTGCTGATAATATAGTCCCCGTTGGGACCAGCATGTGTGAACTGTTTACCCGTTTATCCCTTAAATCCCACTGACCGAGGACTGAGAGCGGTCATTCCTCCCTTATACCTGGCCGAGGACTGAGAGCGGCCATATCCCTTGTAAATAGTTGCGCGTCCTAAAGCGCCCCTACTGGTTTTATAGGAAAGCCACGAGTTCCAAAGACTGTCGCACTTTACCCGGTCACACGTTGCACAGTGACCGGAGGAGGAGCCAGAGGCGACGAGAATGTTATTTATATGAAAAGTTTTCTGATATATATATGATATTTTATATGTTTTTACTATGTTGTTTATATGAAAAAAAAATTTGTATGTTTTGTGGTGTTTTGTTCTTACAGCCCGAGGATGTGCTGTGATTTACCAGGGGGGAATGTAGCACCCTGAGGATTCGGCTGCTACAGGGGTATTGCACCTCAACCCAGAGGTGTGATATTCCACTCCCGGGTAAGGATGGAGTGTGGAACTGAGCTCGGTAGGCTGCATGCACTACACACATCCCATTTCCGAGGGGCAGGCCGACGGTACTCCCACTTAGAAATGTGCAGGTACGACCGAGTCTGTTCCTGGCTGGAGTGGGAGGGGGGTGGTACATCCCAAGTAGTGTAGGGGCAGATAGGGGGAGCAGCCTGGGTAAAGTTAGGAGCTCATTGGGTGCTGGTCACCTGAGCTCACACATAGAGGGAGTATATAAGGTGGGCACCATCTAAGATCAGGGTCAGTCTGTCAGAGTCAGTAAGAAGCAGAGGTCCAGATGAGCCTGCAGAGAGAGAGTGGAGCAAAGAAGGAAAGACCCAGAGGGGGAAAAAGAAAGGACTCTGAGAACCCAAATTCAATCCCCGGGTGAAGAGTCGGCAATAGGGTACCGGATCCCAAACTGGTGGGGGCAAAAGCACACCCTAGCCAGAGACCGGAGGCCGTGGGCAGCGTCTGCCACGGCCACCCACCACATCCACCCCGAAGGCAAACCACGTGGAGGGTCAGGGAACCCAAGGCCAAGGGTCTCCCAACAGAAGGCCCGAGGGAGCTGGACCTAGGTGGATCACTAGTGGGGACGGCCAGAGGAAAGGACAGAAGGAGAGCTCAGGGTCACGCTCCGGACTTGTTTGGGGGTTTGCTGAATCCAGGACCTGGTGGACGCAGCACGGCTCGGGTGGTCACTTGAAGCTGGAGTGACCGGAACATCAGCAGTGAGTAAATACCCTAAACTGCACAACCCGACTCTGTCTTCACTTAACATCTACGCTGCACCACCACAACCCCCATCCTCTGCACCTGACCCCCTGAGGCTATACCCCACCCGTTGGGGGTTATACTACCAAAAGCTGCACCAACACCATCAGCCTCAGCGGACCCTGCTGCAGCGGCGGCCAAAGTGACCGCAATACAACGGGTGGCGTAGTCGACAATAAAGAACTTAATAACATCTGTAGGACTGCCACATACAACTGAGCTTGACACCCTGGGCACGGACCGGGTCACAGCCACTCGGAAGACTACAACCCCCATCTGATCCGGCTCCGGGTATTCCCCTAAAAGAATATGGCCCAGGGGGTGCGTCACATACCCCACTGGTTACATGAGGTTAACAACCGGTGGGGGCAACGCATGAGTGTTGCAGCTTCTGATTGGTTGCAGCATTCATATTTCATCTAAGCCAGAAGAAGTAGTGCTCACATGACACCCCTGCCTGATGTTGATGTCAGAATAATGGCGGGATACACAACAATGAGTATAAGAGGGCACTGGTTTGGGAGGTGATTTGGGGATTTTTTAATATTTTCCCCTTCCTAGGTCCACAAATAAGACCCTACAAGTTCCAGGGAACATAGGTACACAGAACACCCTTTTTGGGCTGTGCATCTTCTCTATATACAGTGGGGAAAAAAGTAAACTGCTCAAAAAAATAAAGGGAGCACTTAAACAACAGAATATAACTCCAAGTAAATCAAACTTCTGTGAAATCAAACTGTCCACTTAGGAAGCAACACTGATTGACAATCAATTTCACATGCTGTTGTGCAAATGGAATAGTCAATAGATGGAAATTATTGGCAATTATCAAGACACCCTCAATAAAGGAGTGGTTCTGCAGGTGGGGACCACAGATCACATCTCAGTACCAATGCTTTCTGGCTGATGTTTTGGTCACTTTTGAATGTTGGTTGTGCTTTCACACTCGTGGTAGCATGAGACGGACTCTACAACCCACAGAAGTTGCTCAGGTAGTGCAACTCATCCAACATGGCACATCAATGCAAGCTGTGGCAAGAAGGTTTGCTGCATCTGTCAGCGTAGTGTCCAGAGGCTGGAGGCGCTGCCAGGAGACAGGCCAGTACACCAGGAGACGTGGAGGGGGCCGTAGGAGGGCAACAACCCAGCAGCAGGACCGCTACCTCCGCCATTGTGCAAGGAGGAACAGGAGAAGCACTGCCAGAGCCCTTCAAAATGACCTCCAGCAGGCCACAAATGTGCATGTGTCTGCACAAACGGTTTGAAACAGACTCCATGAGGGTGGTATGAGGGCCCAACGTCCACAGATAGGGGTGGTGCTCACAGCCCAACACCGTGCAGGACACTTGGCATTTTCCACAGAACACCAGGATTGGCAAAGTCGCCACTGGCGCCCTGTGCTCTTCATAGATGAAAGCAGGTTCAGACTGAGCTCATGCGACAGACGAGACAGAGTCTGGAGACGCCGTGGAGAGCGCATAGTGGGCAAACAACCTTACGCGGTGAAATGAGCTGCATCTGGATCTCGTCCATCTAAAGGGACTGTCAGCACAGAATGACTGTTCAAACAAAGTCCCAACTCTCGGTGCTTCGGGGCCAATCATTTATATAAACCATCCCACCTGCTTGTTTTCCCTCTATCCACACCCTCCTCTTCTTTGATTGACAGCTCTGGCTTCATAGAACCAGAGAAGGAAGGAGACAGAGGTAAAACAAGCAGGTTGGAAGGTGTATATAAATGATTGGCCCACGCCGTGATCCATGGAGCGCTTGTACTTGGTTTCAACAGTCATTCTGTGCTGACAGTCCCTTTAAAATCAGTGTTTCCCAAACTCCAGTCCCCACGGCCCCCCACAGGTCATGTCTTCAGGATTTCTATAGTATTGCACAGGTGAGAGAATTCCTGGTTCCTTGATGATACTTTCATCACATGTGTAATACTGAGGAAATCCTGAAAACCTGACCTGTTGGGGGCCATGAGGACTGGAGTTTGGGAAACACTGCCTTAAATGGAGCGGTGCTGCAGTTTTATTATTCAGCAATTAGCAGGATCCCCCAACAATTTCTTAAGCAATGAGAAAATGCAGTCCCTAATGATGTCCTCTGACAATAAGCGGATCACGGACAGCAGATGCATTGGGTTCTGCATTTCTTGGAGAATGGGATGGGGCAGCTTCTGTCTTCTCAGTGATACAATCAGGAAGGAGATGCAGCGTGAGACAATCCCTGTCTAGATCTTTGATCTGATCATCAATACAGAGGGCTGATTGGTGAAGACAGAGGGAAAGGCTAATAAGATTATTAAAAAAAAAATAGTTTTTCAGCTGGTACTTCCTCTGGGGTCAGTATGCCAACCTCATTGACTTCATAGCACTTGCCAGAGTGGGCAGACACGATTTATTGCCTTTATACACGTCACCTCCACACAGGGCGATGCTGGCTACCACGCCTCTGTAGTGATCAAACGTTGAGTCAAACAGCAGGGCTTTAAGAGGGCTGCCCTTTTCAATCTTGGGACTAAAACACAAAAATAAGACATCCTGTTAAGGGGTATAAAGGTAAGTAAACCGCGTTCAGTCCGGGGTGATGAATTCCAAAAGACAAAGTTTATTCTGCCATCACATAACGTTTCGACCTGTTATAGGTCTTTATCAAGTATATACAAAGACATACAGGGATACTGATCCCCCTGGTCAGTGGCCAGAACCCTGTAAATTCCCCTTAAATGGTCCAAAACTGAAACTGTGGGAACAATCGAATCCACTTAGGGTTCAGCAAACTTACAGTCAAGGGTTTGATAAAGTTATCTACACCCTTGTGTCTCCGGAAAGCATGGCGTACGTTCACGTGCTGAAAATGCCGACCAGTGCTGGAGTGAGCGGAGGTCCGCAGCTTGTGAAACTACAGATCCCAGCAGGCTGACGGTCTCTCATCAAGTTATGCTGGGAGCCGCAGTTTCACAAATAGTGCTAGAGGATCCATGTCAGAAATATGAGGCTGCCACTAGGGTTTCTCCCACAAATATGTAATCGGACGTGGAGCAGATCCGCACGTGAATGAGCCATATTCTCTATCTGTGAACATACTACTCTCCTTCACTCAGATTGTAAGTGGTTCTGCAGCGCATCTGTGCAGAGCAAGCTGTCAATCAAAATCCGGGCCAGGTTTACAGCCGTCACCTCCGATATAGTGAGCGGTGCTGTGATCCAAGACTGTAGCCGCTCCGTGCACAACGATGAGTGAAGGCCGGCGGCTGCAGGGAGGAAAGAAGTTAATTTTCTCCCGGTACCTGCATTATCAATAAGGCGGCCGGGCAACATTGTAACAATATTTATCTGCAGATTAACCCTATACCTGCAGGTACATAGCATTTTTCAAGGTGACAGGTTCCCTTTAATAAAGAGAAGATGGATAGAGCCGCATTAGTCCATACTCACGGTGGAAGCCTCCTGACAACTTCTTGAAGAACACTTTCCACATTTGTTCCAAACTTCGCCGAGATCTAATAGAAATAAACAGAGAAATTAATTTCTTAATACAGTTTAGACCTCGGCTCCAATGAATCACAAGAAATGAAACCTGTTTGAAGCTGACAAGCAATCAAGCCCCTCCGTAAGCCACACAGAACATGGCTACTTATGTCATCTGCAGGTGATTAAAGGAACCTGTCATGTTGAAATGGTATAAGATCTGTAGGGGGATGTTGTAGAGCAGAGAAGTTGATCAGACTGATAGACATATCTGTGGGAAGAGAGTCAGTAAGACTTGCATTTTATGCAGAGAAAGTCCTGCAGTATGTATACTAGTCCAGTGGGCGGTCCTAAGTGATTGACAGTTCCCTGTATGACCATGCAGGCAAAGATAGCTGTCAATCACTAGCATGACCGCCCACTGGACTCATCTATACAAACAGCAGGATTCCACTGAATAAATTGATACAGGAAAAATATCTATCTTTGTACTGTGTTAGCCAGTAGATAGAAGAGTATTTAGATGTGAGAGTCCTCAGTGGTTGATACCTTTAATGGCTAACGGAAAAGATGGTAACAAATTGCAAGCTTTCCAGACTACTCAGGTCTCAGGTCTGCCTGATGAAGAGGCCTGAGCAGTTTGGAAAGCTTGCAATTTGTTACCATCTTTTCAGTTAGCCATTAAAGGTATCAACCACTGAGGACTCTCAAATCTAATGAATGAATTACAATTTATACTGAATCTTCTCCCACAAACCTATATATTGTTCTGCTCAGTTTCTCATGGGTAAAACCTGTAAGTCTGAATGGGGCTGTAATGTTATTACAATCATGTTGTAATGGGGTTTGGGAGGTGGAACCTCTGAGCAACTATACAAGGGGGCGGTCCTTGTAAGGAAGCGGGTGGCTCCCAGGGAAGACGGGCAGGTAGTCACAGCAAGTGACAGGGACAGTTTCTGGGTAGAAGGGCAGGTAGTCACGGCAAGTGACAGGGACAGTCTCTGGGTAGAAGGGCAGGTAGTCACGGCAAGTGACAGAGACAGTCTCTGGGTAGAAGGACAGCAGGCAGGTGGCTGGTGAGCGCTCCCAGGTGAGCAGGCGAGAGTCTCTGGACAGGCAGGTGGTCACGGCAAGTGACGGCAGAACCTCCAGGTAGACTAGCAGACAGGTAGCAGGTGGACGCTCCCAGTTGAGCGGGCAAGAGTCTCTGGACAGACAGGTGGTCACGGCAAGTGACGGCAGAGCCTCCAGGTAGACTAGCAGACAGGTAGCAGGTGGACGCTCCCAGTTGAGCGGGCAAGAGTCTCTGGACGGGCAGGTGGTCACGGCAAGTGACGGCAGAGCCTCCAGGTAGGCTAGCAGGCAGGTAGCAGGTGAGCGCTCCCAGGTGAGCGGGCAAGAGTCTCTGGACAGGCAGGTGGTCACGGCAAGTGACGGCAGAGCCTCCAGGTAGGCTAGCAGGCAGGTAGCAGGTGAGCGCTCCCAGGTGAGCGGGCAGGCTGGTCCATAGACAGACTGACAGGTGTCGGAAGGCAGACCGTCGGACCGCAGGCTTGCAAGCAGGTAAGCGGATATCAGGCAGGTATCCAGCAGGAATCTGGCAGGTGACTGGCAGGTAACAAGCAGGAATCTGGCAGGTGACTGGCAGGTAACAAGCAGGAATCTGGCAGGTGACTGGCAGGTAACTGGTAACGGGACCTGAGGGCTGAAGCAGAGTGAAGGCTTTGCAACAACATTGCTCGGGCACCTCCATTTTGGAGGAGGTGCCTTATATATGGTGAAGTCCTCCGGCCATTGGCCGGGGACTCCTTAGGACGACGCGCGCGGCCCCTTTAAGAGAGGGGGAGCGCGCCCGCGCGCGCACTAAGCACCGTGGCCGGGAAGCAGCGCGCGCTGCCAGCAGAGCGGGAGGAAGACGCTGGGCACGGAGCGGAGAGGTGAGGGGAACAGCATGCCTGCCTAGCAGGAGGCAGGGACGCCGACGCTACAGTACCCCCCCCCTTTAGGCCCCCCCTTTTTTAAGCCAGAGAGAAATTTATCAAGGATGAGAGGGGCATGAATGTTCTCCCGGGGCTCCCACGTTCTCTCCTCAGGACCAAACCCCTTCCAATCTACCAGAAAAAAGGTTTTTCCTCTTACCCATTTGGTGGCCAGAATGTTCTCTACCTCAAACTCATTCTCAGCGGAAACCGGAGCAGGGGGCGTACCTGTAGACTTGGAAAAAGAGTTAAGTACCACGGGTTTGAGGAGAGATACATGGAAGGAGTTAGGGATCCGTAAGTTGGCCGGGAGTTTCAATTTATAGGCCACCGGATTGATTTGTTTGATAACTTCCAGTGGGCCGATGAACCGAGGCCCTAACTTGTAGGAGGGAATCTTGAGCCGGACATACTTGGACGAGAGCCAGACTTTATCTCCAGGACGGAATTGTGGAGGATCCAGTCGTTTTTTGTCAGCGTGTTTTTTCATCCGCTCGGACGACTGAAGGAGTGCGGATCGGGTACTCTCCCAAATGGAGGAGAATTTGCTAATGAGAGATTCCGCAGCCGGATTGTCCACCGAGGTGGAGACGGGAAATGGGATCCGAGGATGCTGACCGAAGACTACAAAAAACGGGGATTTGGAGGAAGATTCGCTCTCGTGATTATTGTAAGAGAATTCAGCCCATGGTAGGAGATCCACCCAGTCCGAATGGTGGGCATTAACGAAGTGCCGGAGGTAACTGGTCAGGATCTGATTGATCCGCTCCACTTGGCCATTGGACTGTGGGTGGTAAGTGGAGGAGAAGTCCAGGGTAACGTCAAGCAGCTTACATGTGGCTCTCCAGAAGCGTGAGGTGAACTGAACCCCACGATCCGACACGATGTGGAGGGGCAGGCCATGGAGACGGAAGATGTGGCGGATAAAGTCTTTAGCCAGTTCGGGTGCAGACGGGAGACCCGGCAGGGGAATGAAGTGCGCCATCTTGGAAAAGCCGTCAGCGACCACCCAAATGACCGTACAACCGGCAGAGACAGGGAGATCCGTTATAAAGTCCATAGCTATATGCTGCCACCAGGCAGCAGGTACTGGAAGAGGAAGGAGGCGACCGGCTGGCAGGTGTCTCGAAACTTTGTTGCGGGCGCAGGACACACAGGCTGAAACAAAGTCTATTACATCCTTGTGCAGGGTAGGCCACCAGTAATGCCGGGTAATAAGCTGGAGGGTCTTTATCTGACCGGCGTGGCCAGCTAGCTTAGATGAGTGACCCCAGAGTAGGACCTTCTTCCGATCAGGTACTGTTACGAACGTCTTACCGGGACGGAGACTTTAGATTCACGGGAGCCACCTGCATTACTCTGGCGGGATCAATGATGTGCTTCGGTTCCTCCTCTAGGTCAGACACCAGGAAGGATCGGGACAAGGCGTCAGCTTTGATGTTTTTGTCTGCCGGGCGAAAATGAAGAACGAAATCAAAGCGGGCAAAAAACAAGGACCACCGGGCTTAGCGCGGGTTAAGTCTCTGGGCGCTCTGGAGGTAAGCCAAGTTCTTGTGGTCCGTGTAAATAATTACCGGGTGAAGAGCCCCCTCGAGCAGGTAATGCCACTCCTCCAGTGCCAGCTTAATGGCCAATAACTCTCGATCTCCTATAGAATAATTGCGCTCAGAAGAGGAGAAGAGTTTGGAGAAGAAGCCGCAAGTTACCATTCTTCCGGAAGGCGACTTTTGGGTAAGTACCGCTCCGGCTCCAGAGGAGGAGGCGTCAACTTCCAGGAAGAATTGTTTGTTGCCGTCCGGACGATGCAGCACCGGGGCGGAAGAGAAAGCCTGTTTTAAGGAAAGAAAGGCTTCCTCTGCTTCGGGCGGCCATTTTCTGTAATTAGTGCCCTTACTGGTGAGCGCAGAGATTGGGGCAGTCCGGGAAGAGAAGTGCGGTATGAAGAGGCGGTAGTAGTTGGCGAAACCCAGGAACCGCTGAATAGCTTTCAACCCCTCTGGTCGGGCCACTTCTGGATGGCAGACAGTTTCTCAGGATCCATTTGTAGGCCGGTCTGAGAGATTATGTAGCCCAGAAACGGAAGCGAGGTCTGCTCAAAGAGGCACTTCTCATATTTAGCGTAGAGGTGGTTCTGCCTGAGCCTGAGCAGAACCTGACGAACATCCCCCCGGTGTGTGGGGAGATCCGGAGAGAAGACCAAGATGTCGTCCAGGTACACCACTACGCAGGAATAGAGAAGGTCCCAGAAGATGTCATTGACCAATTCTTGAAAAACGGCGGGAGCGTTACAGAGACCGAAGGGCATTACCAGGTATTCATAGTGGCCGTCCCGGGTGTTGAATGCCGTCTTCCATTCATCCCCCTGACGGATACGGACCAGGTTATACGCCCCACGGAGGTCCAGCTTGGTGAAGATTCTAGCCCCCCTCAGACGGTCAAATAATTCCGGAATGAGCGGAAGGGGGTATTTATTCTTCACCGTGATCTGGTTAAGGCCTCTATAGTCTATACAGGGACGGAGTGAGCTGTCCTTTTTGATGAAGAAGAAGCCTGCTCCCGCCGGGGAATTAGATTTCCGGATGAATCCCCGGGCCAGATTCTCCTCAATATATTCTGACATGGATCGGGTCTCAGCAGCGGACAAAGGGTAAATGCGCCCACGGGGAGGAGTAGCGCCGGGCATCAGGTCGATTCGGCAGTCGTATGGTCTATGAGGGGGTAATGTCTCTGCCTCCTTTTTATTAAAGACGTCCGCATACGACCAATAAGGAGCCGGAAGACCAGGTAGATTGGCTGGAGTAGTAGAAGGACGGACAGGATGGACGGGAACTAAGCAAGTCTTATGGCAGTCCTGTCCCCAGCGAAGGACTTCTCCGGTCTGCCAATCAAGCACGGGTGCATGTCTCTGAAGCCAAGGTAGGCCTAATAAGAGGGCGTGAGAGAGTCCAGGCAGAACATGAAAGAAGATGCTCTCAGAGTGCAGCATTCCCACCTGCAGGGTTATGGATTCGGTGATGAGTTGGATGGGATGTGGTAAGAGGCCCCCATCCACGGCAGCGACAGATAAGGGTACAGCTAGAGGTTTGGTGGGAATGCGGTATTTCTCTACCAGAGACTGAGAAATGAGATTTCCGGCAGCTCCAGAGTCAAGTTGGGCTAGTTCAAAATAACGGTTCTCCCCGCAGATGATAGAGACCGACAGCAACAGAGATGGAGAGGGTTTACTCTTGTCTAGGACGACCTCTCTGAGCGATCCTAGACACAGGCGTTTCCCGACCTCTCCGGGCAGGAACGGATCCGGTGCAACTTACTGCCACAGTAGAAGCAGCTCCCCTCGGCTCGGCGTAACTCTTGACGGGTTTTGACCATCTTGGTCTGGTCGACCTGCATAGGCTCAGGTGAGTGCGCCTGGGTAGTAACGGGAGAAGTGACAGGTTTCTGGAAGGTAGGGGCTAGACGTGGAAACCTCCTCTCACGGGTGACCTCTTTGGCGCGCTCCTGGAACCGGATGTCAATCCGGGTGGCAAGTGTTATTAAGTCGTCGAGAGTGGTAGGAATGTCCCGACCGGCGAGTTCATCTTTAATACGGCCGGACAGACCCTCCCAAAAGACAGACACCAGGGCGTCGTTATCCCAGGCCAGCTCCGAAGCAAGGGTACGGAACCGTATGGCGTATTGGCCCACGGAGAGATTTCCTTGACGGAGGCGTAGCAGAGATGATGCGGATGAGGTCTTCCGTTCTGGTTCGTCGAAGACTTTCCGGAAGGCCATGAGAAAGGCTGGCAGGTTGGACACCAGGGGGTCTCCTCTCTCCCATAGAGGATTTAGCCAAGCCAGTGCCTCTCCCGTGAGATGGGACATGATGAAGGCTACTCTGGCTCGGTCGCTGGAAAACTGGTGTGTCAACAGTTCGAAGTGCAGAGTGCACTGGTTAATGAAGCCCTGTGCCTGGCTGGGATCTCTGCCAAAACGAGGAGGGGCGGAGAGGCGGGGACCGGGAAGAGATGCCATGGTGTTGATGGGCTGCGGCGGTGCTGGGGTAGTAAGTGTGCGAGTGGAGGCAGCTCCCGAAGAGGTAGTCAATGTGTCCAGGCGGGAGTTAACACCACGCAGGTGACTCAGGATGGACTCCTGTTGGGACCTCTGACGGGAAAGTTCATGACATAGGTCCGAGAGCGAGGGAGCTTGGGTGCCGCCGGGTTCCATGGCCCGAGCAAACTGTAACGGGTCTGGGAGGTGGAACCTCTGAGCAACTATACAATGGGGCGGTCCTTGTAAGGAAGCGGGTGGCTCCCAGGGAAGACGGGCAGGTAGTCACAGCAAGTGACAGGGACAGTCTCTGGGTAGAAGGGCAGGTAGTCACGGCAAGTGACAGGGACAGTCTCTGGGTAGAAGGGCAGGTAGTCACGGCAAGTGACAGGGACAGTCTCTGGGTAGAAGGGCAGGTAGTCACGGCAAGTGACAGGGACAGTCTCTGGGTAGAAGGACAGCAGGCAGGTGGCTGGTGAGCACTCCCAGGTGAGCAGGCGAGAGTCTCTGGACAGGCAGGTGGTCACGGCAAGTGACGGCAGAACCTCCAGGTAGACTAGCAGACAAGTAGCAGGTGGATGCTCCCAGGTGAGCGGGCAAGAGTCTCTGGACGGGCAGGTGGTCACGGCAAGTGACGGCAGAGCCTCCAGGTAGACTAGCAGACAGGTAGCAGGTGGACGCTCCCAGCTGAGCGGGCAAGAGTCTCTGGACAGGCAGGTGGTCACGGCAAGTGACGGCAGAGCCTCCAGGTAGACTAGCAGACAGGTAGCAGGTGGACGCTCCCAGTTGAGCGGGCAAGAGTCTCTGGACAGGCAGGTGGTCACGGCAAGTGACGGCAGAGCCTCCAGGTAGGCTAGCAGGCAGGTAGCAGGTGAGCGCTCCCAGGTGAGCGGGCAGGCTGGTCCATAGACAGACTGACAGGTGTCGAAAGGCAGACCGTCGGACCGCAGTCTTGCAAGCAGGTAAGCGGATATCAGGCAGGTATCAAGCAGGAATCTGGCAGGTGACTGGCAGGTAACAAGCAGGAATCTGGCAGGTAACTGGTAACGGGACCTGAGGGCTGAAGCAGAGTGAAGGCTTTGCAACAACATTGCTCGGGCACCTCCATTTTGGAGGAGGTACCTTATATATGGTGAAGTCCTCCGGCCATTGGCCGGGGACTCCTTAGGACGACGCACGCGGCCCCTTTAAGAGAGGGGGAGCGCGCCCGCGCGCGCCCTAAGCACCGTGGCCGGGAAGCAGCGCGCGCTGCCAGCAGAGCGGGAGGAAGACGCCGGGCACGGAGCGGAGAGGTGAGGGGAACAGCGTCCCTGCCTAGCAGGAGGCAGGGACGCCGACGCTACACATGTAAACGCAGATCACAAAATCTTTCAGATGATCTTTTTTTTTTAACACTCAAATCCCCTATGGATATTTATGTTTACTAAAGGATTCCTTACCCATTCTTCTGACAGCTCTTCTTTAGGTATGGACACATACCGGCATCCGGCATAAAAACATCTGGAGACTTTTCCTTATTCTGTGATATTGGATAATCTTGTTCATTTCTAACGCTTTAAATCTTTCAAATTCTTTCCGAAAAATGTATCATAAAGGGACTTCCTCAGGTCGGTTTTGCTTGTGGTTGTGTTACCATTATTTGTGCCAAATGTATCAAAGAGTTGCACGATGTTTGATAAATGTTTATGCAGCACTTCCATCTTTATTTATTCATTTTACTCACTTAGATAGCATCAACCTATTCCGATGCGCTTTACAGACATTATCATTGCTGTCCCCATTGGGGCTCACAATCTACATTCCCTATCAGTATGTCTTTGGAGTGTGGGAGGAAACCGACGAAAACATGGGGAGAACATACAAACTTCTTGCAGATGTTATCCTTGGTGGGATTTGAAACCAGGATCCCAGTGCTGCAAAGCACCAATGCTAACCACTGAGCCACCGTGTATCTTTATCCACTGAGCCACCGTGTATCTTTATCCACTTTTAACGTCACCAGTCGTTCTTAGACCTGTGTAGCTTTCCAAGCCCAATTTCTAAAAGTTGCAAGAGTGCTGTAAAATAGGAAGCTGCACATTTTTGCGCAAAAATGATGCGTTACAAAATAGTTTCGTGTTTTTTTAACCCCAAAAATTGATGTAAATTCCTCGCTACATTGCCCCTTTTCCAGCCAAATTTTGTAGAAAAAAAAAAAAAAGACAAGGTACAGACAGCGAAGTTAAATTTGCCTACAGGAATGATTTTGATCTGGAGCGCATTGTACCCGGATACAGTCACTAGCGGGAATGTCAACCATCTTCTCAATTTGTTTCTCCACCCTCTCCGGATCTGCATTCTTCAAGTCTATCTAAAAGCAAAAGTATAAATACTAATTATTTATCAAAGCTGGACAAAATCTAGAAACCATGTAATAAAACTGGCATAAAATATAGTGCTGAACAAGAGTTTAGGGAGAGATGTACAACTGGCACTGGCCTTTAGAAGGGATTGTGTAACCGCACAAAACTAGCAAAAATGTAAAGTGCCTGTAAAACAAGGAACGTGCAATTTACCTCTTAGTAAAAATCCTATTCTTTCTCAAGAACGGGAGGAATTTTAATTTCATAATTTTTTTTAATCAAATTATTTTTATTGAAAAACTCCAAATACAAATTTTCCATCTTTCAAATAACATACATGACATGTAATCACAGGACACAAGCAAACAGCATGGCATTTCCTATCAGCAGGGAGGAAGTAAAGGGAACAGTAATGAAAGTCTCCTCCTACTCCGCTCCATAATGAAATGAACAGTGTGCATCCTACAAATGCGATGCATACAGCAAACAATTCATTTTCCATACACAGGTTTTGAGTTGACCACTGGATATACACATGTGTATAACTAATTACCAGAACTGGAAATCGAAAAAAAAGACGAGCAAGTTTGGGGTGAATCCTGCCTTCATTACTGCACAGCCGCTCATAGAGGGATCGGTACTAGGAACAGCAGCAGTGCCGGCGATGTTCACAGATTTACCTGCTGCGGGACTGAAGGAGTCTGATAGTGTTCGGCTCTAAGCTTTTTACCTTGTTTACGACAGGAATAATTGAAAGCTGTGCTTCAAAGGCGAGGAAGAAGTTGGTCACCGTCTGCGCTTGAATACCCTTAAGGGGGGAAAAAAAATATATATACATATATACAAATACTGAAACATCTAAATGCATTAGAACATCAAACCTGGTGAAGCGGTAAATGACTTGTCCTCCAGGGATACAGGCTGCTGTCATTCAGTAATTATTTAATAGGAATTTTACATTTTATGTGATCACCACGCTAGAATGTAAATGATGAAAACACAACACAACTCCTCACCATATGAAGATATTTTGTGTTTTATAGAACAGCATTTCTGTGGAATAACACGACTGATTTACTGTGTATGCACCATAGCCTTCATTTGATGTCACTTACTGTCACCTGTCACCTTGCCCCAACTCTGCAATCCCCAATATCAGTCCATGACCTCAATGGGGTCACTATAAAATTCTAAAGGGGACTGGTCATGTCTTTATTAGAAAATAGATAAACTTAGGATAGAAACAATATGAGCATATACCCTGCTATAAGTAAGTAAAAAGCAATAGTGAATATATATAATATAGGGTACTTAGTAAACATGGTTTTTGATTTAAAAAAAGCCATCCCACCCACACCAAGGTGTACCCAGTCAGTTATGTGAAATATATAATAAAATACACTTTAGTACAATATTAGTGTTTTGTCCCTTTAAATCTGCTGCTACTTCTGTCACCATGGTAACTGCATTCATGCTCAGCCAATAGGATTGCTCGGTTTGAATTTGGGAAAAAAAAAAAGTCCTATATCGTCAGTTTGTTCCTTCTCATCTGAGTGTGAAGACAGACACCTGCGATCAGCGAGAGATTATAGGTATAAGACGTGATATAATATAACGGACGGAGCCACATCCCATCACACGCACTCAGCGACCACAACTCACAGGAATCAGCACATTTACCAGACAATAAGTTATTATACCCCAACACATAATACGCTGAGACACCAGTGGGGGGCGCTGCACTCGTTACATCTCCCATCTGGATGGATCCAGCGACGAGATCCTGATATTTCCCCCCAGCTCCGCTCCTCCATAGGGAATGGCCCAGATGCACGCAGAACGGACCGAAGTGTAATACTGCTAGAACTCTGCATGATATCACATCCTCCATATATACCACATAATAAAGGGGTGCTCCCACTGGGACAGGTCATCACCTATCCAGAGATCAGTGATAACTTGTTCCAACTAGACATCCCCTTTAATGGAAGAGATCACATCTCTAACAGTCAATACGCTATTCATTCCCAATCTTCCCTGGCCCCAGTAATGCCCCTGAGTATATCGCCAATATGAGCCAATCATCAAACCCTCTGCTGACTGTTCCCGATGTTTTATAGAGTTTGGAGACGTTGCTACAAGAGAAGATATCAGCGGACACCATGGGGGTGGAGTATTCTGCCAGCGATGGAGCAGGTAGTATCCACCAGTCTGTGATATCTGACCTTCCTCCATATTCTGCTCTTACATGCGTTTCTTCAGCTTTACCCCTTCCCGACATAACCAATTTATGTTTTTTTTCTGTTTTTTCCTCCGCTTTTTCCAACTTTTCTAACTTTTTGATATCTGTCCACATAGTGTGAGGTCTTGTTATTTTGTAGGATGAGCTGTCCTTATAAATGACACCATTCATTTACCACATAGTGCTAGAAAACGGGAAAAACATTTCAAGTGCAGTAAAAGTGCGAAAAAAAAGCCTGACATTGTTGTTCTGGGAACGGTTTTAACGGCGCACATTGTGTGGTAAAAATGACCTGGTAATAGGATCCTACTCCTCAGTGTGATTACAGCAAGACCAAACTTCTCCAATAGTTTTGGCAAAAGAAAAAAACTTTTTTTTGATGCTGTCACCATTTTTTCTGAGACCCGAAACATTTTCAGTTTCCGGGTTGATGGAGCTGTGTGGGGGCTTATTTTTTGAAGGGCAAGAGGACTTTATTGATAACATTTTGGGGCACATATGTCATGGTCATCGCTTCTTACAGGATTTTCTGCAGTATTGAGGCGAACGAAAAAATGCAATTTTGTCTTTTTGAATTTTTTTCTGTGTTCACTGATCGTTTTTTTTTTATATTTTGATAGATTGTATTTCTCTGAAAGAGACCAAACCACAAAATGTGTATATTTTTATTATCTTTATTTTTAGTGGGAGGTGAGTTGAACGTGTGGGGTTTTAATAAATATATATATACTTTTTTTCACTGTATTTGTATACATCATCTGATTGCTTGTGCTATATACAGCGATACCACAGTAATGCTCCATATAGCAAAACCACGGTCTTCTTTACAGCCCAAATGAAGCGTTATGATGAC
Source organism: Phyllobates terribilis (assembly GCF_046119375.1). Taxonomy (NCBI): domain Eukaryota; kingdom Metazoa; phylum Chordata; class Amphibia; order Anura; family Dendrobatidae; genus Phyllobates; species Phyllobates terribilis. Next base: position 776,462 of record NW_027363247.1, read on the forward strand.
AGACACGGAGGCTTCAGCAGACCCCCGGATGTCATAGCAGTCCATCGGCGCCCTATGATCGCGTCACAGGAGCGCCGGTGGGCGTATGGAACGACGCGTCCCAATGCTGGCGCACTGTTAATGCTGCTGTTAGAGATTGACAGCAGCACTGAACAGGTTAACAGTGGTGGGCAGATCTTCGCTCCACTCGCAGCTGTTAGAGGCAGGTCCTGGTTGTTTGTCACAGCCATTATCTGCCATGTACGGGGCGAGCTGACCCTGCTCCATACACCCGCTACTGACTTATACCATACATGTACGGCAGATGTTGGTAAGGAGTTAAAGCGGTTGTCCAGCTTTGGGGCCATTTTTTTTTACTTTAATGCAAGTATTTGGGGCTAAAATTGATTTCTGTAATTGAGTTTCATTAAAAATGTTGCCTTCTGTAGCATCTGTGCTGCACTGTCTATTGCTGGCTGCAAAATTAGCTAACTGAGAATCTATCAGTGAGCTCCTTAGTCTTAAGGGAGAGTTTGTAGATCTTTAATCTGTTTTTTTTTCCTGAGTGCCTATTAGCTGATCTATGCCCAAAGAAAACACAAAACTTGAATGTGCAGGGAAACAATAAGTCTGTAATAGCCGGTGAAAAACACTTAATGAAACCTAAATGTAAAAAATTACTTTTAGTAGTAAATACATGACATGAGAAAATATACACTGCTCAAAAAAATAAAGGGAACACTTAAACAACAGAATATAACTCCAAGTAAATCAAACTTCTGTGAAATCAAACTGTCCACTTAGGAAGCAACACAAATTGACAATCAATTTCACATGCTGTTGTGCAAATGGAAGACAATAGAGGGAAATTATTGGCAATTATCAAGACACACTCAATAAAAGAGTGGTTCTGCAGGTGGAGACCACAGACCATATCTCAGTACCAATGCTTTCTGGCTGATGTTTTGGTCACTTTTGAATGTTGGTTGTGCTTTCACACTCGTGGTAGCATGAAACGGACTCTACAACCCACAGAAGTTGCTCAGGTAGTGCAGCTCATCCAGGATGGCACATCAATGCGAGCTGTGGCAAGAAGGTTTGCTGCGTCTGTCAGCGTAGTTCCAGAGGCTGGAGGCGCTACCAGTAAACATGCCAGTACACCAGGAGACGTGGAGGGAGCCATAGGAGGGCAACAACCCAGCAGCAGGACCCCTACCTCCGCCTTTGTGCAAGGAAGAACAGGAGGAGCACTTCCAGAGCCATGCAAAATGACCTACAGCAGGCCACAAATGTGCATGTGTCTGCATAAACTGTTAGAAACCGACTCCATGAGAGTGGGATGAGGGCCAGACGTCCACAGATGGGGGTTGTGCCCAATGCCAGACCTCATGTGGCTGGAGAGTGTCAGCAGTTCCTGCAAGATGAAGGCATTGAAGCTATGGACTGGCCCGCCCGTTCCCCAGACCTGAATCCCATTGAGCACATCTGGGACATCATGTCTCACTCCATCCACCAATGTCACGTTGCACCACAGACTGTCCAGGAGTTGGTGGATGCTTTAGTCCAGGTCTGGGAGGAGATCCCACAGGAGACCATCCGCAACCTCATCAGAAGCATGTCCAGGCATTGTAGGGAGGTTATACAGGCACGTGGAGGCCACACACAATACTGAGCCTCATTTTGACTTGTTTTAAGGACATTACATCAAAATTGGATCAGCCTGTAGTGTGTTTTTCCACTTTAATTTTGGGGGTGACTCCAAATCCAGGCCTCCATTGGTTAATACATTTGATTTCTATTGATGATTTTTGTGTGATTTTGCTGTCAGCACATTCAACTTTGTACAGAACAAAGTATTCAATGAGAATGTTTCATTCATTCAGATCTAGGATGTGTTATTTGAGTGTTCCCTTTATTTTTTTGAGCAGTGTGTATATATAATATAAACAATTACTGCAGCTTTAATGCTATTTATTACGTCTCAGGAGGAGGACGGAAGAGGAAGAGGACGGAAGAGGCGGAGGACAGAAGAGATGGAGGACGGAAGAGGCGGAGGATGGAAGAGGAGGAGGACAGAAGAGGAGGAGGACGGAAAAGGAGGAGGACGGAAGAGGAGGAGGATGGAAGAGAAGGAGGACGGAAGAGGCGGAGAATGGAAGAGGCGGAGGATGGAAGAGGCGGAGGACAAAAGAGGCGGAGGACGGAAGAGGGGGAGGACGGAAGAGAAGGAGGACCGAAGAGGAGGAGGACGGAAGATGAGGAGGACGGAAGAGGAGGAGGACGTAAGAGGAAGAGGACGGAAGAGGAGGAGGACGGAAGAGGCGGAGGACAGAAAAGGCGGAGGAAGGAAGAGGCGGAGGACAGAAGAGGCGGAGGACGGAAGAGGCGGAGGACAGAAGAGGAGGAGGACGGAAGAGAAGGAGGACGGAAGAGGAGGAGGATGGAAGAGGAGGAGGACGGAAGAGGAGGAGGCCGTAAGAGGAAGAGGACGGAAGAGGAGGAGGACGGAAGTGGAGGAGGATGGAAGAGGAGGAGGACAGAATAGGAGGAGGAGGACAGAACTGCACCTTAAGATCCCTAGGGGGAAAGGGATGGTAGTAATATAGTGGTAGTATATCCATATTAGTGTAATATGAGTAATAATACTAGTGATAATAGTAAGAAAGTAATAAAATAACAGTAGTAATAGTAGTAGGTAGAATAGCAGTGTGATCCAGGGTCCTAGGACTGATCGCCTTTTCTCGGGGTCAAGAAGGAATTTTTCCCCTGTGACACAAATTGGCTGAAGGTGTCCTGGGGTTTTTGCCTTCTTCTGGATCAACACTGTAGGTATAGGGCAGTATTAGTAGTGATAGGAAAGAAGAATAATACTGTAATAAGATAGCACAATGTAATAATAACCATATCAAATAGATTTATAAAAACAAATTAAAATAACTCCAGTAGTACAATAATTAGTGTAATATTATATAACTTCTAATAACATTATTAGGTTTGATCCAGGGTCCTAGGACTGATCGCCTTTTGCCGGGGTCAAGAAGGAATTTTTCCCCTGTGACACAAATTGGCTGAAGGTGTCCTGGGGTTTTTGCCTTCTTCTGGATCAACACTGTAGGTTTAGGGCAGTATTAGTAGTGAAAGGAAAGAAGAATAATACTGTAATAAGATAGCACAATGTAATAATAACCATATCAAATAGATTTATAAAAACAAATTAAAATAACTCCAGTAGTACAATAATTAGTGTAATATTATATAACTTGTAATAACATTATTAGGTTTGATCCAGGGTCCTAGGACTGATCGCCTTTTGCCGGGGTCAAGAAGGAATTTTTCTCCTATGACACAAATTGGCTGAAGGTGTCCTGGGGTTTTTGCCTTCTTCTGGATCAACAGCTTTAGGCATAGGGATTTTAGTAATACCATTATTAGAATCACAAGATTAATAAAAAAAAATTAGAATTACATTTTTTTAATTAGTTTTATATTTATAACAGTTACAATTAATTGCATTAATGCAATAATAATAAATAGTAAAAATGGTGGTAATAATAATAATACAAAAAACTAGTCCCAGTTAGTAAGTTAGTGTAATGTTAGTGTAGGGACCCATCTGAAGAGGTCGCCTTGACGTTGGCAGATGGGCTCGCACAATTTGCTCAAAATGTGCGCTAAGAACCTCATATTTCTATGTACAGGAGATCTAGCAGTAATACCATTCAGGAGATAGATATCTGTGTACACACATTTTGTTATATACTTTTGTGCAGCACACAGGGCAGGCATACAGGTACAGGGCGAGAGTGTTACAGTGATATTATAACTCGGCCTTAAGGATAAAATGCTGATAACTACAGATCCTGGAAACACATCCGAAACTAGACCTTGTAAGTAACTGGTTCCCAGCTAGTGGTAAATATGTACAGGGCAGTCCGGTACCAAGACCTGCTCTATAGGACACATTATCATCAGGCAGGTCCTTACAAGATCTGCGGCAGAAGTGTGGCTGTGTAACACAGTCCTGCTCCTGCCTCAGCTGCCCACAGTGGAGCCAACCTTGATCCTGGCAGCTTAATCCATTGTATGACACAGTAGGGGGCTTCCACAGCATTTAGGCACTTTAGACAGGAGAGGGAGGCATGATCATGGTGCCAATGAGTTTCTATGGCAGCTGAGATCTAACAATGGACCCCATGACGGCCATCTTACTGCTCCTATTAGACCCCGGCTGAGGAAAGGTCTATGAGGACACCGGTCAGACTTATGTCGCCTGCTCTGCACATATTAGAAATACCTAGGGCTGATTAGTTTGCCATTTGTAAATCTGATCCAGCAGCGCTGGGCTACCACTGACGTGATCAGGGCTATTGAGCTCCTAGATTGGGCAGAGGAGCTCAGTATTCAGCAGGAGCTGGCCGAGGAGAGCAGAGCAACTTGCATGGGGCTGCTGCACAAGAAGCAACTCACAAGGTGGAGATTTACCCGGAGACGCTGTGCTCGGGCTGTGATCTGCTGTGCAGGCTGCATAGTAGATGCCTCGAAGGACCCTAACTTCACCCCTAACAGGCACAGCAGAGCTCGGACGGCTGCAAGTGAACGGAGAGCGGCTGATTAGTAACTGCTGCATCTCCTGCAGCTCAGATAAGAGCCGCACAGAGCGGGGGTTCAGTAATGATGAATATGGGAAGTGTCCGCCCCTCACATGCCCTATATGCGGCCTCCAGAGGTAAAGTCTCCCCTGTAACCAGCGCCTCCTCCCACCTTCTCTGCTGGCATGCTCCATTACTTAAAGGGGATGTCTGAAGAAAACAAGTTATCACTTATCCACAGGCTCGGTGATCACTTACTGATCGTGGGGTCTGACCGCTGCGAGCCATCGTCTGATCGGGAAGGAGTGGAAAGTCAGGGATCAACTGCAGCTCCATTCATTCTCTATGGGGCTCCGGAAAAGCCGAGCTCAGCGCTTGAATGCCACATAGGGAATGAATGGAGCGGATCCTGGAGTAATAACATGTCCTCCTCTCCTCAGCTTTCTGTCTGTGTAAGTGGCTCAGCCCTTGTCTCCCCTTCTGCTCCGGCTTCTGTGCTGGTCCTTGTGAGGAAGAGGAAACCCTCTGCCCTTCTGCTCCGGCTTCTGTGCTGGTCCCTGTGAGGAAGAGGAAACCCTCTGCCCTTCTGCTCCGGCTTCTGTGCTGGTCCCTGTGAGGAAGAGGAAACCCTCTGCCCTTCTGCTCTCAGTCCTCTGCGACTTTTCACAATCGCTCAGTGCACCCATTATATGTAATAAGGATCATTCTTCATCCCTTGTCCAGCTTTCATCCCCCCCAGTCTGACCAGCGGACAAGATAATAAACATGTGAGTGGAAGGTTCACAATTATTAGATGTGTTGTGAATAGTCTCCACAGCATTATCCGGAGAAAACTGCAGGGTGACCACTTGTGAAACCAGCACAAAATCCAGCGGACTGCGCTTCCCTGCCCCCCGCCGGTCTCTGTATCCTGGCATTCAGCTATTCCATTTGGTGCTTATTCTGGAAGGAAAACAAAAATGTGATGTTCTTACACAGACGCCTGAAGACGCAGCTTTTCATCATCCATGTTGGGCTGTTGTATGAGGTGTGGATTACTCTGCTTGTTGGATTCTTGCATTACCACAAACACTGCCTTTATTTTGTGATTTCTGTGCCGCTTCCCACTTCTATTGGCAGTGTGATATATCAGCACGTGAGGGCTGCCACAATCATGTGTCAATAGGTTATTGCTGGAGGCCGTGATATAGAGACCATCCTGGACCAGGGAGGAGTTGGTACAGAAGCACCTAGAGAGGGGGGTATAGGGGCTTCATTTCAATTTTAAACTTAGCTGGATTGTGTTTAGCTACAAGAATGGAAAGTAAAATAATAAAATCTTTATTTTTTTTTTCTATTTGGCAAAATCGTTCATCAGAGGTTTGGCCACTACCGAAAAGTTTTTGATGAACTTACAGTAGTAGCTGGCGAAACCCAAAAAACTTTGTAACGCCTTTAAGTCTTGAATATAATACCAATCCAGTACCGTCCGGACTTTGGCCAGATCCATGCAAAAACGGTGAATGATAAGAACTAACCCTGAATGGAGAACATACATTTCTCTGGTTTGACAAATAATTTATTATCTTTGAGTATCTGTAAGACCTGCCTGACATGTACCTGATGTGACTGGAGGTAAATAAATTAATATGTAATCAAGATTGGTTTGTTGTGATCTACCTGCCAGATGACTAAAAATGTCACTAACAGTGTTGAAAGAAAGCGGGAGCATTAGTCAACCCAAATGTCATCACAAGCTTTTCATAGTGCCCCTCAGGAGTATTGAAGGCCATCTTCCACTCATCTCCTCAATGTGAATGAGATTATAAGCCCCCCTGAGGTCTAGTTTAATCAAATCGTAGGAGACAATTTTTTTTCTAAAGAGGTCGGGGATGAGAGGGAGAGGATATGCATCCCAGACCGTGATCCGATTAAACTCGCGAAAATCAAGGCGAGGGCGCAACCCCCAGTCTTTTTTTTTGACAAATAAAAACTCCACTGCAACGGGAGATGAAGAACGTCTTATATGGCCCAATGGTAGACTGACTGACCATGCTGTTCTGAACTGCCACCCTAAGATGGCTTCCCATTATATACCTACTGTATAAGTGCTCCCTCTAACGGCTTCCTCCACCCACACCCACTACTGGTTCCCCCTACCTTTGGGTTCCCCCCACTCCAGCCAGGGACAGGGCTCAGCAGCTGCACTCTGCATGTTGGATGCAGGTGTTTTGGGGGGTTCCGTGCAGCACTCCCATCTTACCTGAGTGAAGGGAGACACCACACCTCTGGGAGAGGTGCAGTACCGCTGTGGCGACTGAACACTCAGGGGCGCCACATTCCCCCCCCCGGTAAAACACAGCACGTCCGCGGGCTGGAACAGAGCAAAACCAGGCATAACTGACATGCAAAATTTTTAAGATGCATCCGCATATAAGACCATAAAACAACATTTCTTCCCTTTATGGGAGGCACATTTCTTTTAATGTTACTGGTTACATTATAAAACATCATAAGAGCATTGTCATATAAAACAATTTTCAAGACAGTTCCAGCACCAGGGTGCAACAGTAGCAGCATGAGGGACCCGTCCACAAACCCTCAACGTAGGCCCTGGGCATGGCTGCAGGGCATAGACGATCCAATCCTGGACCTCGTCTTCCGCCACGCCAAACGGGTTTTTGTTCTGAGGTATATTTGTAATTATAAAACCAATAGGATGCACTTTAAGAAGTGCTAAACTATGTACAATGTCAACGTCCGGCTTCTCACAGTCCTCAGCCTGTCAGTCTCTGTACCCTGACGGGTAACTGGGTAGCAAACATGAAGTCAACTGCACCCTTCCGGGCAACTTATGTACAGTCCAGTTAACTAAAACAGTTTAACAGTGGGGCCCCCTCCGGGGGAACCCCTGGTTTCTGCAGGCTGACCCAGCCTGGTCATCAGCCTCAGGCTGCAGGGGGACCAGGGATGAAGCAGCGCCAGCCGCATTTGGGAAAGGGACATCACTCCTACCTGCTCCCGCGACTGCGTCAGCTCGGCCTGACACCTCCCGGTCTTTACGCAGCTTCTCTCCACCTCCTCTCCTCTTTCGGGGGCGGTCCCATGGCACTTTGCTGTCGGTCACTCCCTGTGTCGGCCTCCCCGCTTTGACGGACACATCTATGCGGACAGTCACTGTTGCAAGGGGCAGGGCCTGCTTTTGGCGCCATTCTGGGACTCGGCCCACGACGGGAGGTTCCATTCTGTTGTTCTTTAGCACGCACATAATGGTGCCCGTTCTTCTGGGGCGGGCGCCACATTCAAGGCAGAAAACACTTCTTTAGGCGCACATTACCCGCAGATGGCGGGCTGGTCACATATCCTGTTCGTGACGCCAAGTGGTGACTCGCTGCCCCCTGGGCCGCGGGGCACACGGCAGCCGGGCCTTATGGCTGCTTTGGGGAATATCACGGTGGCTGGCCCGGGGCGGTCAGTTCAAAAGGGATTATTTATAGGATTTGTCGTGAAGCCACCTGTGGTGTCTGGTGAGGATCACCAGTGCTGCAACAGTCCTCTGAGGCAGATGTTAGGGCAGCTAGAGATGGAACGGCTCCCCACAGGTGGATCGGGCCTCAGGGCAGTGTAAATTGATGGAGGGTGCGCTGGGCGTTATAGTGCAGGGAGGGAAATGACACCAGTGAAGGAATAGACGGAGGCAACTCAGTGCAGTCATCCAAGATTTTTATTCACAGTTCTTCAGGAAACACACAAGTGCACGTTACAGGTGAAGACCTCCCACGTTGCGCCGTGGTCACCCTGGCAGGGGTTCAATCCTTCCTCAGGAAGTTTAGGAATGCTTGGCAGAACCCCACTTTCTCGTGTTCCTACTTTGACCGTCTTCACACTAGGTCCTTCTCCCTGCTGCCCTGCGCTGCCCACTCTCAATCCCGCTCGGGTATGCTGAAGTCCTTCCTATACGTCGGATCCGGGACCAACCTCACCCCCTGGAGATTAGAATGCAGCAACCGATCCCTCTGTCTTCTGACAGATGCGGGGTGTACGGGTGCTGTCCTCCACGCGCCGTACCCCTGGGATCCCTTCTTAGAATGGAGTCTACTCCCTGCTCCCCTCCGGGGCCTCTATCCCGGGCCCGTCTTGTGGAGCAGAGCTCCTGCTGAGCCTCTGCTCCCAGACAGTCCTCACTGACCGTCTGTACTGTACTGACTGACCATTCTGTTCTGAACTGCCACCCTAAGATTGCTTCCCATTATATACCTACTGTGTGCTCCTTCTAACTGCTTCCTCCACCCACACCCACTACTGGTTCCCCCTACCTTTGGGTTTCCCCCACTCCAGCCAGGGACAGGGCTCAGCAGCTGCGCTCTGCATGTTGCCCTTCCAGCCGGTCTGAAGCAGTGTAATGTTGGATGCAGGTGTTTTGGGGGGTTCTCTGCAGCACTCCCATCTTACCTGAGTGAAGGGAGACACCACACCTCTGGGTGAGGTGCAGTACCTCTGTGGCGACTGAACCCTCAGGGGCGCCACATGCCCACGATGCAGAAATGCTCCGGATTTTTCCTGAGTGTTTCTGCATCTCCCTGGTAAACGTAAGTGAAGCGTTTTTCACATGCATGTCCGCATGCGGGTTGTCAACTGCTTTCCAAGCGATTTTAGCATCACTTGGAAAGTGCTTGACAACTTGGTCACGCTATATAAATCCTTGCAACCGGCATGTATTTATATAGTGTGACCAAGTTAATAGTTGAAAAAAAGAATAAAAATGGTAAAAAAAGAAAAATAGAATTAGACTTACCGGTAATTCTGTTTCTAAGACCCTCCACGACAGCACACCTGAAGGTAGCCTCCCCATCCTAATTAGGGACAGGAAAACAAGATGTTAAATAGCCCCTCTCTGCTACAATCCCCAGTGTTTTCAAAGGACCACACAGTATGAATGCTCTAAATATTTATTAACACTAAGGATTTTTCCAATCAATAAAGAGATGGAGGGAACTACCCATGCTGTTGTGGAGGGTCTTAGAAACCGAATTACTGGTAAGTCTAATTCTATTTTCTCCAATCCCCTCCATGACAGCACACCTGGAGTAATACCAAAGAATGAATTTTAGGGAGCGACAACAGCCTGAAGGACTTTCCTTCCAAATGCTAAGTCTCTATTAGATATTACATCTAGTCTATAATGTTTAGCAAAGGTATGGACAGACGACCATGTAGCTGCCCTGCAAATCTGCTCAATGGATGCACTAGCTTTTTCCGCCCAGGAGACCCACATAGCTCTAGTAGAAAGAGCTTTCAAGGATTTCAGAGGAGGCAAATCTTGAACTATGTATGTTTCACAAATTGCTTTCTTAATCCAATTTGCTAGCGTATTTTTGCAATTTGCTTTCCTTTATTGGGGCCTCCATATTGGACAAATAGGTTCTGATCCTTCCTCCAGGTTTCAGTCTGCCTCAAATAGCGGATTATAGTCCTTCTTACATCCAACGCGTGGAATTCTTCTTCCTTGCTATTTGATGGATTTTGACAGAATGACGGAAGAATTATGGGCTGAGACATATGAAAATTAGACGACACTTTAGGTAGAAAAGAAGGATCCAACTGGAGGATGATCCTGTCCTCCAAAATACGACAATAAGTCTCTCTGATAGACAGGGCTTGGATTTCACTCACTTTTCTGGCTGTAGTCAGAGCTACAAGCAATGCCGCTTTCCAAGACAATTTGTCTATGTGTGCCTCGGCTATTGGCTCGAAAGGATGCATAGTTAGACCTCTAAGAACTACGTTGAGATCCCAAGGTGGAACTATTTTAGCTCTTGTTGGATTAATCCGAGAAGCAGCTATCATGAACCTCTTAATCCATCTGTTTTGGGCCAAATCAGCATCAAAATAGGAACATAAAGGCGAGACTTGGACCTTCAGCGTGCTTGGTCTTAATCCTTTAGACAGACCGTTCTGTAGGAAATCCAAGATTCTGGCCACGTCAGGCCGAAAGGGATCTAATGGACGAGGCTCATACCATAGCTTGAAAGCTTTCTAGATTTTTCCATAGATGGAATTTGTGACTGGTTTTCTGCTTTTCTGCAGTGTATGTGACTCGCCCCCAGGGGTGTCGCGGGGCACCCGGCAGCCGGGCCTAAGACTGCCTGCGGGGATTATCGCGGTGGCTGGCCCAGGGCGGTCAGTGCCAAAAGGAATTATTTGTAGGGAATTTGTCGTGACGCCACCTGTGGTGTCTGGTGAGGATCACCAGTGCTGCAACAGTCCTCCGAGGCAGATGTCAGGACAGCTTGAGATGGAACGGCTCCCCACAGGTGCAGCAGGCCTCAGGGCAGTATAAATGATGCAGGTTGCGCTGAGCGTTGTGGTGCAGGGAAAGCGATGGCACAGCAGGAGTAACGGACAGAGACAGGGGATTTGCTTCATTACCTTTACTGGTACAGCTGTTAGGTACGGTCCAGGGTACTCCAGATGAAGGGCGCACTTTTGGACTTCTCCCCAGGGAGCGGGTATAGGGCCTCCTGATCCGTGTCTGTCCCTATGTATGCTCCTGGCCAGCCTGCAACTGGGCATAGCTTATGTGTCCTGCTTTTACTTCACCAGATGCTCAGAAACAGGACCTCTGGTTGGTAACCACTTTCCCTGGACGTCGGGGCCTTCGTGGTTCCTGATCCTGTGTGTGTCTAGCCTTCAGGTTTGCCAGGGACTTGTAGTCCTCCTGGGATTCCGGTTATCCCCACTGGGTGTAAAGGGTCCCTGTAGGTGCGGACCCGGTGTCCGGTAGATATAACGGGGTGAGCTTATTGTGCTCCTCTGCCCCCTTGGTTTCACTCCCCTTTTTCTCCTTGCCGTCGGCCACACTCGGGGCCCTCACTACTAGGCAGCTGACGTGCTGCGTCTTCACCGCTATCTGAGCGTCGGCACGTTCTCAGGCTCTCTCTCTATCTGGGCTCCCTCTGCTGGTATGAGTTGGAAGGTAGAGGTGTTTGTATGTAGTGAGGGCCTCTTGTGGAGAAATCCATCCATGCACCCTTCTGGGTTCTGTGGCACCAATGCACAGCAGGGCGCCACATTTGGATCACCTGTACTGAGAAGCCTCTGGCTTTTCAGAGGGCGGTCTCAGAAGCCAAGCAGCTAGAGCCAAATTCTGAGGGGTCGGATGGAAAATCTGGCCCTAATGCAGCAGATCGTGGATTCGAGGAAGCATCAATGGATCATCCATTCTTAGACTGCTCAATGTTCCGAACCATGCTCTTTTTGGCCACATTGGAGCTATTAGGATAGTCTTGACCCCTTCCGACCTGATTTTTTGTAAAGTCCTTGGTATTAACAGAATCAGGGGAAAAGCATTAGCGAGCCCAACTTTCCAAGGGTGAGCGAATGCATCTATCCCTGTTGCTGAATCCTCGGGTTTCAAAGAGAAAAAGGCTCTTACTTTTGCGTTTTCCTGGTTCGCAAACAGGTCCACATCTGGGTATTCCCACTTTTGAACAATCATCTGAAATATCTTCGAGTTCATGCTCCACTCCCCTGGATGAATGTCTTTTCTGCTCAGAAGATCTGCATGATAGTTGTCGGAGCCCCTCAGATGCAGAGCCGATAAGGATAGTAGATTATGCTCCGCCCAGTGGAAGATCCTTTCGGAGATCATCTGTAACCTCCTGTTTCTTGTACTTTCCTGATGTCTCAAGTGGGCTACAGTTGTCATATTGTCCGAGTAGACTCTGACATGCGACCCCTGAAGCACAGTAGTGGCTGCCCATAGGGTTTCTTCCACCACTTTCATTTCTCTTAAGTTTGAGTACTGCTCTGCTATTTCTTGCGACCAGACCCCTTGGAAGGCCACGTGGGAGACTACTGCTCCCATCCCCTTTTGCTTGCGTCTGTTTTGACGGATAACAAGGGAAGTTGAATCCATGCTGAACTTTTCTCCAGATTTCCTGGACAGAGCCACCAATTTAAAGATGCTTTCACCTTCTCTGGCAGATGAATTCTGTTGGAGAGGGAACTTGGAGATCTGTCCCAACAGGAAAGGATGTAGTTTTGAAGGACCCTTGAATGCGCTTGAGCCCAAGGTACCGCCTGAATAGATGAGGTCATGGACCCGAGGACGGACATGGCGAATCTTAATGACACTCCGCTCTGGTTCTTTAGTGCATAAACTTTCGACCTCAACTGAATCTGCTTCTCTTTTGGCAGAAAAGAGGCTTGTTGCTGAGAATCCAGGAGAATTCCCAAGGAGGTCTTCCTGGTGGAGGGAATCAGATCTGACTTTTGGTTGTTTATCAACCATCCCAAGGATTCCAGGATCTGGAGGGTCATCTGGAGGTCTCTTTCCAAACTTGAAACCGAGGGAACCATCACCAAAAAATTGTCTAAATATGGGACGATGCAGATATTCAGTTTCCTTAGATAAACCTACTACCTCTGCCATGATCTTTGTAAACAGGCGGGGTGCTGACGAAATGCCGAAGGGGAGTACATTGAATTGAAAATGAAGTACCTCTCGGTTCTGAGTTACAGCAAATCTGAGAAATTTTCTGTAATCCGGATGAATTGGCACGTGGTAGTAAGCCTCTGGCTGGTCTACTGTTGCCACGACAAATCCTTTTCCAATCAATAAGCTGCCATTGAGGAAGGAAGCTCGCAATTCTGCCTCCTACCTTCTTGGCGTCATTGTCTGTCCTGCCTAGAACCTTGAAAGATATTCCTACCTCTTCCCCCTTTTGTGTAACTCCAGCGACCAGTTTTACCCTTGCCTCTGTACTGAAATGCTTGCTGCTGTTGTTGTTGAGGGAGAAGAAATGGTCTCTTTCTGAAACTTTTTGGATTCTTTGGCTCTGGCAGAGACTTCTTCTTGTCGGATGCTTTCTCCAACAACTCGTCTAGGACCGCCCCAAACATATACTCTCCTTTAAATGGAATGGAACAAAGCTTAGATTTTGATGCGTTGTCCCCACTCCACATCTTCAACCACAAAGCTCTTCTCGTAGAATTTGATAATGCTGCCAATCTTGCCGCAATCTTGACCGACTCCGCCAAGGCATCCGCTAGGAATCCAGTGGCCTTCTGCAGAAAAGGAAGAGATGCTAGGAGGTCCTCTTGAGTGGTACCTTTCCAGAGATGTTCCTCTAGTTGTTGGAGCCAGAGGAACATGGAACGAGCTACACAAGTTGAAGCGATATTAGTCTTCAGTGAAGCCGCCGATGTTTCCCATGCCTTCCTTAGAAGGCTTTCCATCTTCCTATCCATAGGATCTTTGAGCTGTGACGAGTCTTCAAAGGGAAGGGTTGTTTTCTTCGCAACCCTTGCCACCTGTACATCAACCTTCGGGACTTCCATCCATAGCTTAGCCGCCTTTTCATCTAGAGGGAATCTATCCTTCATTTCTCCTGCCATACTAAGCCTTTTCTCAGGTGACTCCCATTCATCCAAAATAAGACTCCAAATGTTGTCATGCACAGGTAACACTACCTTCTTCTTGGATTTCAGACCGCCAAACATTTCATCCTGAACTGTACTGGTTTCCTTCTCCTCTTCCACCTGCATCGTGTCTCTCACCTGCGACAACAATTCCTCCATATTCTCAGACGAAAAGTAATATTTCCTATCTTCCTCATGATCTTCACTTAGGACCCCTTCTTCCGGTTCCTCCATAGACCCTAATTCTGAATCATAGGTCTCCCTAACCGTATATTTTCTCCTTTTGGGGGGAGATGGACCTTCAGCTCTGGCTTGTGAGAAGGAGGCTAGGGAAGATTGTATTTCCTGCCGAACCATTCCCCTGACTTCTTCCATAAGGGAAGGCTGTTCTTCCTTCACAATGTTGTCAGTGCATTTCCAGCAGAGGGGTTTCTTATGCCCTGAAGCTAGCTTTTTTATACAGATGGCACATTTGCGAACTGTAGTGCTTTCTCCCACTGTCGGTGCAGGATCCTTGTCTCCCTAAATTAAAAATAAAAAAAGGGGAGATTTAAAATATATTTAGGATCCTGCTCAAAAGAGAGTGGGGAATAACCTAGGACCTAGTACTTACTGGGGCCGGGTTAGCGCTGGGCTCTGCAGACGCAGGCTTTGGAACAGCACCCTCCATAGTAGCAGAATATTCTGTCCTACCTTAATGGAGTCTTCTCATCTGGGTCTTTTATAGGGGAGACCGAGATCCAGTGCCAAATTTTCACCTATCTAGTGAAGGATCCTCATTTTCAGGGCAAACCGCGGCTTCTCCTTTTGAATTTCCCGCCGCAGCCCCATGCGTTCCACGGTGGAACGCACCAGAAGTGACGTCCCGCTGGCCAAAAGCCTGACTTCCGGCACGCCGCCATGGAGGACAGAGGAGACTCCGGCCGGGGAGCAACAGGAGGCCCCCAGCCCCCAAAACCCTACTCGGCTTTACACGCAGGCGAGTGTGTGTGGGGGGGGTCCCGCTCTCAAGGAGACACGGGAGCTGCAAAGGAAGGAAGGTCGGAGGCGATCGCTCCCTGCAGCCCGGCAGGTAAATTTAATAGGGCCCTGCTTGCCGGCCGCAGGCACCCCAGGTAACCTCTTTATCCCATAGGGACAGGAAAACACTGGGGATTGTTGGGGGAAGGGGCTATTTAACCTCTTGTTTTCCTGTCCCTAATTAGGATGGGGATGCTACCTCCAGGTGTGCTGTCATGGAGGGGATTGGAGAAAATAACATTATACTTACCTTCTGATGGCCCCCGGTCTTTTCTCCACTGCGTCTGGTCTCTTGTATGGCTCGCGGTGGAGTGAAAGGATCTTCCATGACGTCATTTAGTCATTTGACAGGAGACGAGACTGCCGTGACCTGTTGAACATCCGCAACAAGAGCACAGAGAAACAAATCAAGAAGAAACGTCACACTCACCGCAGTGTTGATCAGGTTCAGGAGATACTTCTTTCCCTCGTAAGTGTAAAACAGAGACGCAGTCAGGGCCTTCACCGTAATCCCGCGCTCCCTCTCCACCTGCAGCTTGTCCAGAACTTGCTTATTGGAGGAGGCTTTTGGAATACACCCTGAGGGAAGGAGCGAGACACCAGAATCCACACTGTTAGCTCGTAGTGGCAGTGTCTCCCTCCATACTAGTCTGTCAATGGTAGCTTGTTTCTGTGTTTTATATATGTATTTTAGGTGTGTAAACCCTCTTCATGTGTACAGCAGCCTGGAATGAACGCTGCTTAAAAAATAAATAATAGAGTAAGGCCTCATTCAGACTTTCATCAGCTTTGTTTTGCATCCGAGAAACTCTAAACTTTGATTTGGATCAAAATTCGACAGGTCAACGTGTTTCAGTGAAAAATACGCGGTCCGCAGAAATATGTGAACAGCCCTAGACTATAATAGATATGAGTTCTGTGAAAAACAAGGATCGAGCTCATGAGAAATCCAACATTTCATTCTATAAATCTACATAAATTAAGTAACGTGCCAAATTGCTTTTTTTTTGGTTTATGTTTTGCGTGTACGGAGGGAAAGTTCCCAGTGCTAGTGTCTAGCTCACTGATTTTCCTTGCTTGGTGCCTGACGTCCCAAAAAACTGACAGTGAGCTATCAATCAAGATACAGAGGCTGGTGCTGGGCAGGGAAGCAACCTTGGAAGGCTGAGGCTTGGTTAGTGCTCCGTTACACCCAGAGCACTCAGAAATGCAGCAACAGATAAAAGATATAGAGGTGTCTATGGATTTAGCTTTCCAAATCCTGCATGGTCATGAATGGGAATTGGAGGGAGGGGTATATCTGATGGATTCCCTTAAATTGTTAATTGGCAATTGCAGTTCACATAGTTGCATATTGCTTAATCATTAGAGCTACAAAAAATTGCACTTCAAGCACCAGTAAAACAGAGGCCAAAAAAGATTCCTTAGAGGCATCTGGTCACTATTAGTGATGATCGAGCGTGTTCTATCAACCCCTTCGGCAAGCACGCTCGGGTGCTCGCCGAGTATTTTGGTATGCTCGGCATTTCTTTTAAGGTCGCCGTGCCTGCAAGTGTCACGGCTGTTAGCGTGCTCGCTGAATGGGTTCATAGAACACGCTCGATCATCACTAGTCACTATACATTAGTATACAATAAAAAAACACATCACATAGTGAATAACACAGACACTATTCAATACAGCAGGGTTGAGGTGTACTTTGTGGGACAAAATTACAGCATTTTTGAAAGACGCCATTCACTTTACTGTGCAACATATAGAAAAAAAAGGGCAATGAATTCCAAATAAAGTGAAATGGTGCAGAAGAAAACAAAAACATTTTACTGCTTTTAAAAAATTCTAAACTTTGCAAACAAATTGTTTGGCTTGTGTTCCAATTTTCTAAGACCGTTTTTAATACCATTTTGGGGTACAACTTTTTGATTGCTCCATCAAATGAATAGTCGTAAGTTACTTACCGGTAACAGGATTTTTCAGAGACCATGACAGCACCACGAGAGAGGGGATCCGCCCACCAAGGAGAGGAAACATACAGGCTTAAAAGGGCGCCACCTCTCTCCCGCCTCAGTTTGGATTACAGAGCATTGAGAGGACCGCCAGGTTAATAAACACAGCAAACAATCACAAAATTGCCATACCAGACGAAACTTACTGAGTGTGAGATTATAATTAATAAAACAGGAGTGTTCCCACAAACGTGAAAGGAGGGAATATAAGGGTGCTGTCATGGTCTCCGAAAAATCCCATTACCGGTATGTAATTTAAGATTTTATCGGTCGACCATGACAGCACCACGAGAGAATTACAGAGATGAAGTAATCTATTGAAGGACCACAGCCTGGAACACTCTTCTCCCAAAGGTGAGGTCAGCCGATACACCCATATCTAACCTATCGTGTCTATGGAATGTAGAGGGACAGGACCAGGTAGCAGCCTTAAATATGTCTTCTATCGAGACACCTGTCTTCTCAGCCCAGGAGGTCGCCACAGCCCGGGTGGAATGAGCCTTCAGCCCTTCTGGCCCTTCCTCGCCGCTAGATGTACAGACCAAAAGTTTGGACACACCTTCTCATTTAAAGATTTTTCTGTATTTTCATGACTATGAAAATTGTACATTCACACTGAAGGCATCAAAACTATGAATTAACACATGTGGAATTATATACTTAACAAAAAAGTGTGAAACAGCTGAAAATATGTCTTATATTCTAGGTTCTTCAAAATAGCCACCTTTTGCTTTGATGACTGCTTTGCACACTCTTGGCATTCTCTTGATGAGCTTCAAGAGATAGTCACTGGAAATGGTTTTCACTTCACAGGTATGTCTTGTCAGGTTTAATAAGTGGGATTTCTTGCCTTATAAATGGGGTTGGGACCATCAGTTGTGTTGTGCAGAAGTCTGGTGGATACACAGCTGATAGTCCTACTGAACAGACTGTTAGAATGTGTATTATGGCAAGAAAAAAGCAGCTAAGTAAAGAAAAACGAGTGTCCATCATTACTTTAAGAAATGAAGGTCAGTCAGTCCGAAAAATTGGGAAAACTTTGAAAGTGTCCCCAAGTGCAGTTGCAAAAACCATCAAGCGCTACAAAGAAACTGGCTCACATCAGGACCGCCCCAGGAAAGGAAGACCAAGAGTCACCTCTGCTTCTGAGGATAAGTTTATCCGCGTCACCAGCCTCAGAAATCGCAGTTTAACAGCAGCTCAGATTAGAGACCAGGTCAATGCCACACAGAGTTCTAGCAGCAGACACATCTCTTCAACAACTGTTAAGAGGAGACTTTGTACAGCAGGCCTTCATGGTAAAATAGCTGCTAGGAAACCACTGCTAAGGACAGGCAACAAGCAGAAGAGACTTGTTTGGGGTAAAGAACACAAGGAATGGACATTAGACCAGTGGAAATCTGTGCTTTGGTCTGATGAGTCCAAATTTGAGATCTTTGGTTCCAACCACCATGTCTTTGTGCGACGCAGAAAAGGTGAACGGATGGACTCTACATGCCTGGTTCCCACCGTGAAGCATGGAGGAGGAGGTGTGATGGTGTGGGGGTGCTTTGCTGGTGACACTGTTGGGGATTTATTCAAAATTGAAGGCATACTGAACTAGCATGGCTACCACAGCATCTTGCAGCAGCATGCTATTCCATCCGCTTTGCGTTTAGTTGGACCATCATTTATTTTTCAACAGGACAATGACCCCAAACACACCTCCAGGCTGTGTAAGGGCTATTTGACCAAGAAGGAGAGTGATGGGGGACTACGCCAGATAACCTGGCCTCCACAGTCACCAGACCTGAACCCAATCGAGATGGTTTGGGGTGAGCTGGACCGCAGAGTGAAGGCAAAAGGGCCAACAAGTGCTAAGCATCTCTGGGAACTCCTTCAAGATTGTTGGAAGACCATTTCCGGTGACTACCTCTTGAAGCTCATCAAGAGAATGCCAAGAGTGTGCAAAGCAATCATTAAAGCAAAAGGTGGCTACTTTGAAGAACCTAGAATATAAGACATATTTTCAGTTGTTTCACACTTTTTTGTTAAGTATATAATTCCACATGTGTTAATTCATAGTTTTGATGCCTTCAGTGTGAATGTACAATTTCCATAGTCAAGAAAATACAGAAAAATCTTTAAATGCGAAGGTGTGTCCAAACTTTTGGTCTATACTGTATATGATAGAGAAATGGCCTCCCAATTCCATCTAGCTATGGTGGACTTCGTGACCTTAGACCGTTCCTAGTCCCTTGGTAGGATATAAACAACGAGTTATCTTTCCTAAAGCTTTTGGTAACTGAATGTTACCTAACCAGACATCTCCTCACTTCTAACGTATGTAACTCCACCTCTTTCTGGTTACTAGGATGTGGACAAAAGGAGGGTAGGAGGACTTCCTGAAGTCTGTTGAAACGAGTAGCTACCTTAGGGAGAGAGAGTGATTTTTAGACCAGATCCTGCCTATCATCCAGAATTTGAGTAAACGGCGAGGCCATAGACAGGGCCTGGATGTCACTAATGCTCCTGGCCGAGGTTAAAGATATTAAAGCGGTCTTAAGAGAGAGGGATTTAAGGGTTGCTGACTATTAGCTCAAACAGCGAGATAGTCAAGGCCTTTAGAACCAAATTTAAATACCAGGGAACCAAGCTGCTTTTAATAATGAGTCTAGATCTAAAAGCTGCCTTAATGAACCGAGAAACCCAGTAGTTACAAGCTACATCACAGCTATATAGGGCACCCAAGGCAGAAATCTGTACTTTAAGGGTGCTGGTGGATAACCCTAGTTCAAGACTTTTTTGTAAAAACTCCAAAGATTTGTCCTATTGGCACCCCCTCCCCATGAACCCCAGAACCAGAGAAAGACAAAAACTTTCTCCAACTTGTGGCATAAATCTGGGTTGTAACAGGTTTTCTCCTGTGCAGGATGGTTACTAGACCTTTGGAAAAACCTTTCTGATTTGGCAGTGTCCTTTCAAGTTCCACACCGTCAAGTGGAGGCCAGTTGCTTGAGGATGGAATATCGGACCCCGGAGAAGGAGATATGGAATCTCTGGAAGAACCCAAGGATCGTAGATGGACACCCTCCTGGGCAAAAAGGGTGCGATCAGCAGAACCCTGGCCTTGTCCTCCCTGATCTTTCTTATTACCATGAGAAGAACAGCCAACCAGGGGGGGAGGAGTCATACGCCAGGCTGAAATACCAACGAATCAGGAAAGCGTCCACAGCTAGGGGATTTAGGGAACACAAGATCTTTGTCTTCCGATTTAGTGTTGTGGCAAACGGATCTACCTGACCGGAGGCCCCCCCCCATCTTCGGCTATTTGGGTAAAAATTCCTTGATTTAGTTCCCATTCCCCTTGCATCAGAGGATAGCAGCTTGGGAAATCTGCTCTCATGTTTTCTTTTTCCCTTATATAGAGGGCCATCAGGGAAAGGAGGTGACTTTCTGTAATCTGGAAGAGATGATCTGTCACTCTCATCAGCGATCTTGACCATGTATCCCCCTGGTGGTTCACATATGCTACCGCAACTAGATTATCCAAGAGGATCTTTACATTCTGGCCCTGAAGGAAAGGTAAGAAATTATTCACCGCCTTGTCTACCGCCAGAAGTTCTTTTGCATTGGAGGAGAGACCCTTTTCGATATCTGACCAGGTCCCCTGGGCTACCATATCTCCCAGATGGGCTCCCCACCCTCTCGGACTCGCATCTGTGGTAATTGTTCTAGTGACCCTAAGTACCCAGGGAACCCCTCGAGATAGGTTAGGCTCATCCTGCCACCACTATAAAGATTTTACTGACCGGGGTGATAAGGACATCTTCCCTTCCAAGTGCCCCTTAAGAGAAACTTCATTATGTAGCACATCCCACTGTAGAACTGTGGCGCCCCTGAAGATTCGACCGCCACAGGGATGCTGCACTTCTGTAATGGAGTGTAGTGTTCCTCCTCCGAGGTAAGAACAGCGTGATGGTCGGGACCCAACCTTTGCATCCAACACCACATTTCTCCACCAGAGGGGGCTAGTATGCACCAGGTGCTGCCCTCCTGGTTACAGGGAGACTGGGGAACCAAGAGTGAGGGGAACCAGTTAGTGGGTGAGGGTGGAGGACTTACAATTTAGTGACACTTTAAATTTCATATTTAATAAAAAGCCATCTTTGGTTTTGGTCTTTGTGCTGTTAATTACTGTGAGGTATTGTGATCTCCCACCCTGAACGTGGATCCTGTGTGAACCTACAGTGGATGGAGACACAGCCCTCATACCCCAGCCTTGGAACGAGGGGCAGGTTGCAGACGAGGAATGTCTCAACCCGGTCAAGGACCACGACCAAGAAGGCCCGGAGCTAAAGAGTGTAGCTCCACAGCAAATGGATCCCGGGGAGGATGCAGATGGAGCAGTGTACGCCACCTGTCCTCACCACCTGATATATTCAGAGGGAGTCCAGCTGCAAGAGGGGTACCGGCCCCCGACACCCGACCTTGCTACTCCATGTCCTGGTTGGTAAAGCCCGGTAGGCCCAGAGGATCCCATCGGGTATCGGAAGGAGCAGAGCTGCCACCCGTGCCCTTGTTCTGAGAGGAGTTCAGAGGGAGATCCGGCCTATCTACACACACACAGACAGGAGAGGATACGGTCTGTAGTTCAGGAACACTCAGGTGCGGGGTCCCGATTGAATGCTGGACTTGCTCGGAGGTTGTCGGACCCCGGTCCCTGGTGACCGCAGGACTCCGTGGGGAGCAGGGAGTCGCCTTCCTTCTGCCATCTCTAATGTGAGTAAAGCCTTGGAAATTCATCCCTATGGCCTCCGGACTGTTCATTACGCGCCATTCCGTGCGACGCCGCGTCCCTACTGCCGCACTACTACCTCCCCTTTATCCTGCTTTACCGGCCCTGAGGCCGCGCTCCGCCTGTAGGGAGCGGCGAGAACTTTAGCCGCCATGACTCCAGGCCTCAGCGGACTGTAGTTGCGCTGGTGGCGCATCACCAGACACCACAGGTTGTCTAAGTCGACAATTACCACTCAACCCGGAAAGCCCTAGCATCATTTTCAATGTGACGGCCCTGGGCAAGGAACGGGTCCAGGCCACGACTGCACCCCCGTTCTCAACATCTGACCCGACTCCGAGTACCCCCATCTTCCCAGGGCAGGGCTGAGAGCGTCACATCACCATGTGTAGGGGTGGATTCAGTGAGGAGAAGTGAGAGGAGCAGGGGCTCTGCAGGAGCTCTGCTCGGCAGGCAGGCTCGGCCTGTCATGCCCAAGAAGGAGAGAGGAGTGGGAGCTAGGGAGGAAGGCTCCAGTAACTTAAGGGATCCCAGGGGGTACGGTGAGTGCAGGACGGCACCCGTACGCCTGAATCTGCCAGGTGTCAGAGGGATCAGGCTGCAAGAAGGGAACCGGTCCCTGGACTAGCCGAGTTACTTCAGGTCTCGGCTGGAAAACTTTCATTGTGCAGTTGCCACAACCTCACCTAAGCCGCCGTGAAGGGCACCAAGCAAGGTCCGGGAACTTCAAGTTGCCCAGAGGGATCTCAAGGTAACAGATCGGCACTTTGTGTGGCGGGGCGCATGGCAGGAGGGAGAAGACCCACCGCGGGAAGTCAGCTAAGAAAGGAACATACAGAAAGGGGGTCCCGTTAAGTGCTCTTGAAGTACGTGGGAGAGTGCTGAGCCCCTGCCTGGTAAACGCAGCGCGACATGGGAGGCTGACACCTGTACAGTGCACCTGAGGAAGCTAAAGAACTGTGAGTAAACTCGGATGACTGCACCCCACTGTTTCTGTCAGTTATTTCTACAACGCTATCGCTCCTGCACTACAACGCCCAGCATCACCATCTGCATCTACACTGCCCTGGAGCTGTGCTCTGCCTGTGGAGAGCCATGCCAACCCAGCTGCCCTAACATCTGCTTCAGAGGTCTGCAGCAGCGCCGGTACTCATTACCGGGAACCACAGGTGGCGTCACGAGACAAAACTGTTAACAAACCCTTTTTTTTTAAAGAGTGACCCCAGGGTACGGGCCCGTGACATCCGAAGAAGGTAAAGGCCCGGGTACCGAGTCACCCATATTCCCCCTGGGCGAGTCATACTACACCACACAGGAGAGCCGACAGATCCTCTATATACTACACCACACAGGAGAGCTGACAGATCCTCTATATACTACACAATACAGGAGAGCTGACAGATCCTCTATATACTACACCACACAGGAGAGCTGACAGATCCTCTATATACTACACAATACAGGAGAGCTGACAGATCCTCTATATACTACACCACACAGGAGAGCTGACAGATCCTCTATATACTACACCACACAGGACAGATCCTCTATATACTACACCATACAGGAGAGCTGACACATCCTCTATATACTACACAATACAAGAGAGCTGACAGATCCTCTATATACTACACCACACAGGAGAGCTGACAGATCCTCTATATACTACACCACACAGGACAGATCCTCTATATACTACACCATACAGGAGAGCTGACACATCCTCTATATACTACACAATACAGGAGAGCTGACAGATCCTCTATATACTACACCACACAGGAGAGCTGACAGATCCACTATATACTACACCACACAGGAGAGCTGACAGATCCTCTTTATACTACACCACACAGGAGAGCCGACAGATCCTCTATATACTACACCACACAGGAGAGCTGACACATCCTCTATATACTACACCACACAGGAGAGCCGACAGATCCTCTATATACTACACCACACAGGAGAGCTGACAGATCCTCTATATACTACACCACACAGGAGAGCCGACAGATCCTCTATATACTACACCACACAGGAGAGCTGACACATCCTCTATGTACTACACCACACAGGAGAACTGACAGATCCTCTATATACTACACCACACAGGAGAGCTGACAGATCCTCTATATACTACACCACCCAGGAGAGCTGACAGATCCTCTATACACTACACCACACAGGAGAGCTGACACATCCTCTATATACTACACAATACAGGAGAGCTGACACATCCTCTATATACTACACAATACAGGAGAGCTGACACATCCTCTATATACTACACCACACAGGAGAGCTGACAGATCCTCTATATACTACACCACACAGGAGAGCTGATAGATCCTCTATATACTACACCACACAGGAGAGCTGACAGATCGTCTATATACTACACCACACAGGAGAGCTGACACATCCTCTATATACTACACCACACAGGAGAGCTGACAGATCCTCTATATACTACACCACACAGGAGAGCTGACAGATCCACTATATACTACACCACACAGGAGAGCTGACAGATACTCTATACACTACACCACACAGGAGAGCTGACAGATCCTCCATATACTACACCACACGGGAGAGCTGACAGATCCTCTATATACTACACCACACAGGAGAGCTGACAGATCCTCTATATACTACACCACACAGGAGAGCTGACACATCCTCTATATACTACACCACACAGGAGAGCTGACACATCCTCTATATACTACACCACACAGGAGAGCTGACAGATCCTCCATATACTACACCACACGGGAGAGCTGACAGATCCTCTATATACTACACCACACAGGAGAGCTGACAGATCCTCTATATACTACACCACACAGGAGAGCTGACAGATCCTCTATATACTACACCACACAGGAGAGCTGACAGATACTCTATACACTACACCACACAGGAGAGCTGACACATCCTCTATATACTACACCACACAGGAGAGCTGACAGATCCTCTATATACTACACCACACAGGAGAGCTGACACATCCTCTATATACTACACCACACAGGAGAGCTGACAGATCCTCTATATACTACACAACACGGGAGAGCTGACAGATCCTCTATATACTACACCACACAGGAGAGCCGTCAGATCCTCTATATACTACACCACACAGGAGAGCTGACAGATCCTCTATATACTACACCACACGGGAGAGCTGACAGATCCTCTATATACTACACCACACAGGAGAGCTGACAGATCCTCTATATACTACACCACACAGGAGAGCTGACAGATACTCTATATACTACACCATACAGGAGAGCTGACAGATCCTCTATATACTACACCACACAGGAGAGCTGACAGATCCACTATATACTACACCACACAGGAGAACCGACAGATCCTCTATATACTACACCACACAGGAGAGCTGACAGATCCTCTATATACTACACCACACAGGAGAGCTGACACATCCTCTATATACTACACCACACAGGAGAGCTGACAGATCCTCTATATACTACACCACACAGGAGAGCTGACACATCCTCTATATACTACACAATACAGGAGAGCTGACACATCCTCTATATACTACACCACACAGGAGAGCTGACAGATCGTCTATATACTACACCACACAGGAGAGCTGACACATCCTCTATATACTACACAATACAGGAGAGCTGACAGATCCTCTATATACTACACCACACAGGAGAGCTGACAGATCCTCTATATACTACACCACACAGGAGATCCGACAGATCCTCTATATACTACAGCACACAGGAGGGCTGACAGATCCTCTATATACTATACCACACAGGAGATCCGACAGATTCTCTATATACTACAGCACACAGGAGAGCTGACAGATCCACTATATACTACACCACACAGGAGAGCTGACACATCCTCTATATACTATACCACACAGGAGAGCCGACAGATCCTCTATATACTACACCACACAGGAGAGCTGACACATCCTCTATATACTACACAATACAGGAGAGCTGACAGATCCACTATATACTACACCACACAGGAGAGCTGACAGATCCTCTATGTACTACACCACACAGGAGAGCTGACAGATCCTCTATATACTACACCACACAGGAGAGCTGACAGATCCTCTATATACTACACCACACAGGACACATCCTCTATACACTACACCACACAGGAGAGCTGACAGATCCTCTATATACTACACCACACAGAAGAGCTGACAGATCCTCTATATACTACACCACACAGGAGAGCTGACAGATCCTCTATATACTACACCACACAGGAGAGCTGACAGATCCTCTATATACTACACCACACAGGACAGATCCTCAATATACTACACCACACAGGACACATCCTCTATACACTACACCACACAGGAGAGCTGACAGATCCTCTATATACTACACTACACAGGAGAGCTGACAGATCCTCTATATACTACACCACACAGGAGAGCTGACAGATCCTCTATATACTACACCACACAGGAGAGCCGACAGATCGTCTATATACTACACCACACAGGAGAGCAGACAGATCCTCTATGTACTACACCACACAGGAGAGCTGACAGATCCTCTATATACTACACCACACAGGAGAGCTGACAGATCCTCTATATACTACACCACACAGGAAAGCTGACAGATCCACTATATACTACACCACACAAGAGAGCTGACAGATCCTCTATATACTACACAACACAGAAGAGCTGACAGATCCACTATATACTACACAACACAGGAGAGCTGACAGATCCACTATATACTACACCACACAGGAGAGCCGAGAGATCCTCTACATACTACACCATACAGGAGAGCTGACAGATCCTCTATATACTACACAACACAGGAGAGCTGACAGATCCACTATATACTACACCACACAGGAGAGCTGACAGATCCTCTATATACTACACAACACAGGAGAGCTAACAGATCCACTATATACTACACAACGCAGGAGAGCTGACAGATCCACTATATACTACACCACACAGGAGAGCTGACAGATCCTCTATATACTACACCACACAGGAGAGCTGACAGATCATCTGTATACTACACCCCACAGGAGAGCTGACAGATCCTCTATATACTACACCACACAGGAGAGCTGACAGATCCACTATATACTACACCACACAGGAGAGCTGACAAATCCTCTATATACTACACCACACAGGAGAGCTGACAGATCATCTATATACTACACCACACAGGAGAGCTGACAGATCCTCTATATACTACACTACACAGGAGAGCTGACACATCCTCTATATACTACACCACACAGGAGAGCTGACAGATCCTCTATATACTACACCACACAGGAGAGCTGACAGATCCTCTATATACTACACCATACAGGAGAGCTGACAGATCCTCTATATACTACACCACACAGGAGAGCTGACAGATACTCTATAAACTACACCACACAGGAGAGCCGACAGATCCTCTATACACTACACCACATAGGAGAGCTGGCAGATCCTCTATATATTACACCACACAGGAGAGCTGACAGATCCTCTATATACTACAACACACAGGAGAGCCGACAGATCCTCTATATACTACACCACACAGGAGAGCTGACAGATCCTCTATATACTACACCACACAGTAGAGCTGACAGATCCACTATATACTACACCACACAGGAGAGCTGACAGATCCTCTATATACTACACCACACTGGAGAGCTGACAGATCCTCTATATACTACACCACACAGGAGAGCTGACACATCCTCTATATACTACACCACACAGGAGAGCTGACAGATCCTCTATATACTACACCACACAGGAGAGCTGACAGATCCTCTATATACTACACCACACAGGAGAGCTTACAGATCCTCCATATACTACACCACTCAGGAGAGCTGATAGATCATCTATATATTACATCACACAGGAGAGCCGACAGATACTCTATATACTACACCACACAAGAGAGATGACAGATCCTCTACATACTACACCACACAGGAGAGCCGACAGATCCTCTATATACTACACCACACAGGAGAGCTGACAGATCCTCTATATACTACACCACACAGGAGAGCTGACAGATCCTCTATATACTATACCACACAGGAGAGCTGACAGATCCTCTATATACTACACCACACAGGAGAGCTGACAGATCATCTATATACTTCACCACACAGGAGAGCTGACAGATCCTATATATACTACACCACACAGGAGAGCCGTCGGATCCTCTATATACTACACCACACAGGAGAGCTGACAGATCCACTATTTACTACACCACACAGGAGAGCTGACAGATCCTCTATATACTACACCTCACAGGAGAGCCGACAGATCCTCTATATACTACACAATACAGGAGAACTGACAGATCCACTATATACTACACCACACAGGAGAGCTGACAGATCCTCTATATACTACACCACACAGGAGAGCCGACAGATACTCTATATACTACACCATACAAGAGAGCCGACAGATCCTCTATATACTACACCACACAGGAGAGCTGACAGATCCTCTATATACTACACCACACAGGAGAGCTGACAGATCCTCTATATACTATACCACACAGGAGAGCTCACAGATCCACTATATACTACACCACACAGGAGAACTGACAGATCCTCTATATACTACACCACACAGGAGAGCTGACACATCCTCTATATACTACACCACACAGGAGAGCTGACAGATCCTCTATATACTACACCACACAGGAGAGCTGACAGATCCTCTATATACTACACCACACAGGAGAGCTTACAGATCCTCCATATACTACACCACTCAGGAGAGCTGATAGATCATCTATATATTACATCACACAGGAGAGCCGACAGATACTCTATATACTACACCACACAAGAGAGATGACAGATCCTCTATATACTACACCACACAGGAGAGCCGACAGATCCTCTATATACTACACCACACAGGAGAGCTGACAGATCCTCTATATACTACACCACACAGGAGAGCTGACAGATCCTCTATATACTATACCACACAGGAGAGCTGACAGATCCTCTATATACTACACCACACAGGAGAGCTGACAGATCATCTATATACTTCACCACACAGGAGAGCTGACAGATCCTATATATACTACACCACACAGGAGAGCCGTCGGATCCTCTATATACTACACCACACAGGAGAGCTGACAGATCCACTATTTACTACACCACACAGGAGAGCTGACAGATCCTCTATATACTACACCTCACAGGAGAGCCGACAGATCCTCTATATACTACACAATACAGGAGAACTGACAGATCCACTATATACTACACCACACAGGAGAGCTGACAGATCCTCTATATACTACACCACACAGGAGAGCCGACAGATACTCTATATACTACACCATACAAGAGAGCCGACAGATCCTCTATATACTACACCACACAGGAGAGCTGACAGATCCTCTATATACTACACCACACAGGAGAGCTGACAGATCCTCTATATACTATACCACACAGGAGAGCTCACAGATCCACTATATACTACACCACACAGGAGAACTGACAGATCCTCTATATACTTCACCACACAGGAGAGCTGACAGATCCTCTATATACTACACCACACAGGAGAGCCGTCAGATCCTCTATATACTACACCACACAGGAGAGCTGACAGATCCACTATTTACTACACCACACAGGAGAGCTGACAGATCCTCTATATACTACACCTCACAGGAGAGCCGACAGATAATCTATATACTTCACCACACAGGAGAGCTGACAGATCCTCTATATACTACACCACACAGGAGAGCTGACAGATACTCTATAAACTACACCACACAGGAGAGCTGACAGATCCTCTATATATTACACCACACAGTAGAGCTGACAGATCCTCTATATACTACACCACACAGGAGAGCTGACAGATCCTCTATATATTACACCACACAGGAGAGCTGACAGATCCTCTATACACTACACCACATAAGAGAACTGGCAGATCCTCTATATATTACACCACACAGGAGAGCCGACAGAGCCACTATATACTACACCACACAGGACAGCTGACAGATCCTCTATATACTACACCACACAGAAGAGCTGACAGATCCTCTATATACTACACCACACAGGAGAGCTGACAGATCCTCTATATACTATACCACACAGGAGAGCTCACAGATCCACTATATACTACACCACACAGGAGAGCTGACAGATCCTCTATATACTTCACCACACAGGAGAGCTGACAGATCCTCTATATACTACACCACACAGGAGAGCCGTCAGATCCTCTATATACTACACCACACAGGAGAGCTGACAGATCCACTATTTACTACACCACACAGGAGAGCTGACAGATCCTCTATATACTACACCTCACAGGAGAGCCGACAGATAATCTATATACTTCACCACACAGGAGAGCTGACAGATCCTCTATATACTACACCACACAGGAGAGCTGACAGATACTCTATAAACTACACCACACAGGAGAGCTGACAGATCCTCTATATATTACACCACACAGTAGAGCTGACAGATCCTCTATATACTACACCACACAGGAGAGCTGACAGATCCTCTATATATTACACCACACAGGAGAGCTGACAGATCCTCTATACACTACACCACATAAGAGAACTGGCAGATCCTCTATATATTAAACCACACAGGAGAGCCGACAGAGCCACTATATACTACACCACACAGGACAGCTGACAGATCCTCTATATACTACACCACACAGAAGAGCTGACAGATCCTCTATATACTACACCACACAGGAGAGCTGACAGATCCTCTATATACTACACCACACAGGAGAGCTGACAGATCCTCTATATACTACACCACACAGGAGAGCTGACAGATCATCTGTATACTACACCCCACAGGAGAGCTGACAGATCCTCTATATACTACACCACACAGGAGAGCTGACAGATCCACTATATACTACACCACACAGGAGAGCTGACAAATCCTCTATATACTACACCACACAGGAGAGCTGACAGATCATCTATATACTACACCACACAGGAGAGCTGACAGATCCTCTATATACTACACTACACAGGAGAGCTGACACATCCTCTATATACTACACCACACAGGAGAGCTGACAGATCCTCTATATACTACACCACACAGGAGAGCTGACAGATCCTCTATATACTACACCATACAGGAGAGCTGACAGATCCTCTATATACTACACCACACAGGAGAGCTGACAGATACTCTATAAACTACACCACACAGGAGAGCTGACAGATCCACTATATACTACACCACACAGGAGAGCTGACAGATCCTCTATATGCTACACCACACAGGAGAGCCGACAGATCCTCTATACACTACACCACATAGGAGAGCTGGCAGATCCTCTATATATTACACCACACAGGAGAGCTGACAGATCCTCTATATACTACAACACACAGGAGAGCCGACAGATCCTCTATATACTACACCACACAGGAGAGCTGACAGATCCTCTATATACTACACCACACAGTAGAGCTGACAGATCCACTATATACTACACCACACAGGAGAGCTGACAGATCCTCTATATACTACACCACACTGGAGAGCTGACAGATCCTCTATATACTACACCACACAGGAGAGCTGACAGATCCTCTATATACTACACCACACAGGAGAGCTGACAGATCCTCTATATACTACACCACACAGGAGAGCCGACAGATCCTCTATATACTACACCACACAGGAGAGCTGACAGATCCTCTATATACTACACCACACAGTAGAGCTGACAGATCCTCTATATACTACACCACACAGGAGAGCTGACAGATCCTCTATATACTACAGCAGAGAGGAGGGCTGACAGATCCTCTATACACTACACCACAAAGGAGAGCTGACAGATCCTCTATATACTACACCACACAGGAGAGCTGACAGATCCTCTATATACTACACCACACAGTAGAGCTGACAGATCCTCTATATACTACACCACACAGGAGAGCTGACAGATCCTCTATATACTACAGCAGAGAGGAGGGCTGACAGATCCTCTATACACTACACCACAAAGGAGAGCTGACAGATCCTCTATATACTACACCACACAGGAGAGCTGACAGATCCTCTATATACTACACCACACAGGAGAGCTGACAGATCCTCTATATACTACACCACACAGGAGAGCTGACAGATCCTCTATATACTACAGCACACAGGAGGGCTGACAGATCCTCTATACACTACACCACAAAGGAGAGCTGACAGATACTCTATATACTACACCACACAGGAGAGCTGACAGATCCACTATATACTACACCACACAGGAGAGCTGACAGATCCTCTATATACTACACCACACAGGAGAGCTGAGAGATCCTCTATATACTACACCACACAGGAGAGCCAACAGATCCTCTATATACTACACCACACAGGAGAGCTGACAGATCCTCTATATACTACACCACACAGGAGAGCTGACAGATCCTCTATATAGTACACCACACAGTAGAGCTGACAGATCCACTATATACTACACCACACAGGAGAGCTGACAGATCCTCTATATACTACACCACACAGGAGAGCTGACAGATCCTCTATATACTACACCACACAGGAGAGCCGACAGATCCTCTATATACTACACCACACGGGAAAGCTGACAGATCCTCTATATACTACAGCACACAGGAGGGCTGACAGATCCTCTATACACTACACCACAAAGGAGAGCTGACAGATCCTCTATATACTACACCACACAGGAGAGCTGACAGAGCCTCTATATACTACACCACACAGGAGAGCTGACAGATCCACTATATACTACACCACACAGGAGAGCTGACAGATCCTCTATATACTACACCACACAGGAGAGCTGACAGATCCTCTATATACTACACCACACAGGAGAGCTGACAGAGCCTCTATATACTACACCACACAGGAGAGCTGACAGATCCACTATACACTACACCACACAGGAGAGCTGACAGATCCACTATATACTACACCACACAGGAGAGCTGACACATCCTCTATATACTACACCACACAGGAGAGCTGACACATCCTCTATATACTACACCACACAGGAGAGCTGACAGATCCTCTATATACTACACCACACAGGAGAGCGGGCAGATCCTCTATATACTACCTGTGAAGCACCTGAAGGGTTAATAAACTTCTTGAATGTGGTTTGAGTACCTTGAGGGGTGCAGTTTTTAGAATGGTGTCACTTTTGGGTATTTTCTGTCATAAAGGCCTTTTAAAGTCACTTAAAATGTGATGCGGTCCCTAAAAAAATGGTTTTGTAAATTTTGTTGGAAAAATTAGAAATCGCTGGTCAAATTTTAACCCTTATAGCTCTCTAATAAAAAAAAAGTAGACATGTGGAAATGTTATTTATTAACTATTTTGTGTGTCATCTCTCTGATTTAAGGGCATAAAAATTCAAATTTTGAAAATTGCTAAAGTTTCAAAATTTTTGCAGATTTCCTTTTTTTTCACAAATAAACGCAAGTGTTATCGAAGAAGTTTTACCACAATCATGAAGTACAATATGTCAAGAAAAAAGAATCTCAGAATCAGGGGGATCCATTGAAGCGATCCAGAGTAATTACCTCATAAAGTGACAGTGGTCAGATTTGTAAAAATTGGCCCGGTCATTAATGTGTAAACCACCTTAGGTTGTAAAGGGGTTAAGCATTATATATGAGGATTGGAAGAAAATAAGAATTGTCCTTTATTAGAATGCATATAGAATAAATGTACAGGCAAAAATAAAATAAAACCTGGTGAAAAAAAAGCTGGTGAAGTTTGAAGGATTGCTGTATGCAATTAGGCTACTTTCCCTGCATCTTTGACGGTGATTTAATAGCGCTATACCGCTGTTTTGCGCATGCGCTGATGATTCTAAGATGTTTCCCTTACGAAGAAAACGCTGGGAAGCTTCATAGCATGCTCGCGCATGCGCAAAGTGTTTGTTTTCCACTACCTTTCTGTTTTGACATGCGCATTGTACCCAGCAGGACGCCGATGTTGGCGTTTTTTTCACAAATTGTATGGGGTGAGTCATCAAGTGATCAATCATATAAAGCTGTTCTTAAATAATAATAATGACTCTTTTCATGTATTTTGTATGTTATCTTCACAGCACAGGCACTATAATGAACTTTATCTTGATTGTATATACTTGAATTGCCATTCACTCCTTGTATATCGTATCTCCATTATATGATATGCTCCTATTTGTATAATTACTGTTAACACTATTTGTAATTGTTCTACTATATAAGGTTCACTATGTTCACTTTGTTAATACTTGAGAGGCTCACACCTGTCTGTCTGTCTATCTACCTATCACTCTCTCATTATGACATCAGGGTAAAATCTACAGTATGTCACAGTGATGTGATGACATCATCACATTCTATATCCCAGTGTTACAGCCCAAGGGAAATCACTGCCTCACAGACTTACAAGGGTGAGGGAGTACCTTTTGTTTTTCGTGACGAACGAAGCAAAAATTTATTCTAAAATGGAGAGAAGACGAGCCCAAAGAGATCGGGTTCTGAGAGAAAGGAGAGGAATAAATGAAGAGCAGGTATTGTTGTTCGCTTTAGGGCGAAAAGACATTAATCTACCGGACATGGACCCTGACGCCTCAGAAATGGCGTCCAAACGACAACATTTAGAGAAAATGAGAAAGTCCAAAAGACAAGAGATCCTTACACAGAGAAGGAACATGGAGAACCTCATGGCGTCTGACTCTGCTGCCTCCGCTGAGCTTCAGAGGGTCATTCTTATCTCCTTGAAAAAAATCGGAGATCTGGTCCCTGAAATAAGGAGGAGGAATAAAGAAGCCATCCTCAATAAGCAGAGAAACATCAGCGCAGAGATAGAGCTGGAGGAAGTTCTCCAAGAAACTCCAAGACAGGTCTCATCCAAGGCTGAAAGCCAAGACACCCTGAACCTGCAAAGAGCGGCAGCCCAGAAAAGAATGAGGAACAGCAGAGACTGGGTTGTCCAATGCAGGAGACATCTGAGATATGCTACACCCATCATTAATGGGAATGGTGCCCTATGGAGATCCCACTCATCAACCAAAACCATCTCCATCCCGGATTTTCTGTTCCATCTGAGTGTTTCTTCACCAGACAGATCAATGGATAAAGATGAACCAGGTAAGAAATAAACTTACTCAGTATAATAAGACTGGGGGTGAGGGGGATTATACTCCTAATATTATGTACAGGCCTCAATTATAAATGCTGACTAATGGAAGAACTGTCCTTGTTGCCCGTAGCAACCAGTCACCTTTCAGTGTTCTATAGAATGTTGAGAAATAGAATCTGTGCTGTGAATCGTTGCTATGGGCAACAGGGTCAGTTTTGCTATTAGAGAGTATTGATAAATGAAGGACCAAATATTAGACATTTCCTGCTCATTTACATAGTTTTGTTTAAAATTATAATATATGCGCTGGAGCTATATCTATTAACCCCCCTTTGACCGGAAAAACTTTCGCTTTTTTTCTTCCTTCTTCGAAAAGCCATAACTTTTCTTTTATTTGCATGTGAGCTTGCTTTTTTAGTGGACCGAGCTGCAGTTTTGAAGAACACTATTTATTTTGTCTTTCAATTATTTAGAAAAGAGGGGAAAAAAATCAAAGAGTGGTAAAATTGTGGGACGGGGGGAGGGATTCCGACATTGTTCTTTTCTATTGTGTTCATTGTGTGGTAAAAATGACCTCATAAAGTAATTCTCCATGTCAGTGACAAGTGTGGTAATGCTGAACATGCATGGGTTTCCTTTTTACATAAGTGGTGGAACAAAATTAAAAATGTAATAAAAAACATTGATTTGTGTCTCCATATTCTGAGACATTGTAACTTTGTGATTGTGATACCTCAATGGCGCAGTGTAAAGGCTTCTTTATTGTGTATGAAGCTGTAGCTTTTAATGATCCTTTCTTGGGTAGACAGGACATTACGATATCTTTTTATTGCTATTGTTAGATATTTTTTTTTCTCATTTTAGTATTTACTGTTTGGGAAAATTATTTTTATATTTTTGTATAACGGACTTATACTAATGCCGTGATCCCAGTTATGCTTATTTTTCATTTTTTATTATTATTATTATTCATTAGGAAAGTTGTTTCATTCAAATTATATTTTTAAATAATTTTTTGGGTTTATTAATTTTTTTTAATTTATTTAATTTTTTAGTCTCCTTAGAAGACTTGAACCTGCAATTTTTTGATCGCTTGTACTACAAGTGCTTCTCACTAAATTAGAATATCATCAAAAAGTAAATTTATTTTTAGTTCTTCAATACAAAAAGTGAAACTCATATATTATATAGAGTCATTACAAACAGAGTGATCAATTTCAAGTGTTTATTTCTGTTAATGTTGATGATTATGGCTTACAGCCAATGAAAACACAAAAGTCATTATCTCAGTAAATTAGAATACTTTATAACACCAGTTTGAAAAATGATTTTAAAATCTGAAATGTCCTACTGAAATGTATGTTCAGTAAATGAACTCAATACTTGGTCGGGGCGCCTTTTGCATCAATTACTGCATCAATGCCGCGTGGCATGGAGGCGATCAGCCTGTGGCACTGCTGTGGTGTTATGGAAGCCCAGGTTGCTTTGATAGCAGCCTTCAGCTCGTCTGCATTGTTGGGTCTGGTGTCTCTCATCTTCCTCTTGACAATACCCTATAGATTCTCTATGGGGTTAAGGTCAGGCAAGTTTGCTGGCCAATCAAGCACAGTGATAGTGTTGTTTTTAAACCAGGTATTATTTTTGTATTGAAGAACTGAAATAAATTAACTTTTTGATGATATTCTAATTTAGTGAGAAGCACCTGTATGTGCTGTAATGGAACTGTATCGCTGTATATGGCTATACTATATGTTATCATAAGAAATTAAACCAGGCTGGTCTAAACGGGAGGACAAAAGTGAAAGATATGGGTTTTCAGTAGGTCCAGATAGTCATTACAGTTAATTAACCTCTTGCAATTGTGACCTGGTGGGGGCTAATGGGTGCTGGTAGCAAATTGGCAATCACTTCATTTAAATACCACTGTCAGCATTGAAACGGTTAAACCGCAGTAATTGGAGTGTGCTCCAGTCGCTGTATTTATTGGCACGTGGCAGCTATGTAATACAGCCGGTATCAGCCTGGTAAAATGCAGGCTCAGCGACTGAGCCCGCTCCATACACTTACCACACAACATGACAAACATTTCCATTATGTCTTCTCAAAGAGACTAACAAATCTTGTATCATCTCAGCAGGTGGAAGCCTTATGATGCCCTCTGACATAGCAGACATGCCAGCACATGCTGATGCCAGATCCCTTCTTTTACCCCAGAGAGAACTGGTTAAAATGGAAAATCCTGTTGACCTGTGCAGCCTTGAATTCCACAAAGATCTTGGAGTGGGAGGCTTTGGAAAGGTAAGTGTGAATTTCTCCTTCTCTGTGCTCCCCAATGTATCCTGCACCAGATACACAGGAGGATATACATATTCATTACAGAATGTTCATATGTAATGGTGATTGGGATAAACCAGTGATCCATTATACAGATCCCTATAATAGATGGGAGTTTGGTCTGATCTCCTTTGATTTTTCTCCAGGTCCTCTTGGCATCAGATCCGGTCAGCGGAGAACTGCTGGCTATTAAAATGATGGACAAGAGTCGTATTGATGAGGACACAATCTCTACAGAATTAGACATCCTCTGTATGGCCACTGGCTGCCGCTTCCTAGCATCTCTGCGGGGGTTTATGGAAACACCATTAGAATATATATTAGCCATGGAGTATATGGCCGGAGGAGATCTGTTTCACCACCTGGCTCCATCTAATTCATTTGATATGGAAACATCAAGGTAAACTTCTAACAGCCAAATCCTAATAATCTGCTGCCCGTACATTGTAGTCCTAGAGTGTATGTAACCACTGATCCATCCTCTACTTTCTACTCCACAGACTCTTTGCGGCAGAAATGGTTTGCGGACTCCAGTTCCTCCATGAACATGGCGTGATACATTGGTAATCAGTTCATCTTCATAAATCTCTGTTGTCTCCTTACATATCTATTGTATAAAGTTATTTTCATGAATTATTCTCACAATCAGTATCTGCTCCTTCTCCCTTCAGTGACCTGAAGCCACAGAACATTCTCATCGATGACATGGGACATATAAAAATCTCTGACTTTGGCTTATCAGTCATGAATATGGGCGAGGATGACCTATTAGAAGAACAAGTTGGCACTCAGGGTTACATCGCACCTGAGGTAAAAAACATCCCAGTGTGATTGATGGCGATAGTAGGACTGAGTATTAATCTGAGTATCCTGCTCATATCTAATCACAGACTGGTCCTCATGGCCTCTGTGTGTAAATCCCCTCCCCGGTATATTCACCTCATCTCCTATCTTATGTTCCCACAGATAATGGATGGAGAAGCCTTCAATCATCTGGCAGATTCCTTTTCATTTGGTGTCATCCTGTACATGATGATTGTGGGGAGCCAACCGTTCTATGGCAGCGGCACACTGGAGGAATACCACCGGTCTCTGCAGGAGGACGTCCCAGATATTCCAGACTGGATGCCCAACGATGCCCTTGACATCCTAGAAGGCGTAAGTAGGATCAGAGAAAGAAGGAAGATGAAGGACTATAAGGAAAGCTATAAGATATGATGTGGAGAGTCCATGGACATTGTGTAATAACGTATCAGTAATAATCCGTAATATAATGATTAATGGTCTCTCTCATTTTCCAGCTTCTTTGCAAATCTCCATCTGCCCGGTATGCTATATCATCCTTAATCCGAGAGCGCCCATTCTTCTACCCTAAATACTGGTTCGACGTGGAGTCCGGCGAAGCCGACCCACCATTCCGATGGGGCGATGATGTAAGTATAGCACATAGGGACATCCATAGTGTTATCAATGCCCAGTAACACACATATCCACTATACACCTTATCATTATATCCCCCCGGTATACATTATATATGTGAGGAGACGATTCTCAGATGTGTATATTTCTCGTCTTAAAATGGAGAATAGCGGCGCACACCATATCAAATTACTTCTTTATTAATGTCCTTTAAAACATATCAGCAGGGAGAGAGAGAAGGAGCAGGTGTGGCTGGTCAGACAGACCCGACAATATGTTTTAAAGCACATTAATGAAAAAGTAATTTTATACGGTGAGTGACGCTTTTCTCTATTTTTGGACAGCAATTGTTTCCCCAGTCTGGGGTGTATTTAGCTGAGCACTACTGTGGTCCACGAACCCTTTCTTAATTGTGCAACTCGCAACATTGTACTCAGACTTTATGATAGTGCAGAATCGCCTAACTTTCTTTATTTTGAATATATTTCTCTCCTTACAGGAGGATTAGGCTGATATAAATCAGCCCCATTCCAGTAACATCTAGGAATGAAGCTTTCCATTAATCGGATGAGACAATTACACTGGACTTTCTTATTTACCGGACTGTGACAAACTTACCGATCTTCCACCACATAACATCAACGTAGATTCGAGCACCAAACATCCAGGGATTCATTCCGATCGCCATATTTGGGGTCAGGAAGGATTTTTTTTCCCTTGATATGAGGATAATCGAACAACGAGTCCTCAGGGTTATTTTTCGCCTTCCTCTGGATCAACATAGCAAGTAATTAAAGGCTGAAATTGAAGGATTTCTTTCAGCCATACTTGCTATGTCACCATCTGGACGACTCATCTACAATGTGGTGGTAAGGAGACGACTATCAGATATGGACAGACAGAAGGCAGCCGCTGCTCCTTCTCCTACCAGACAGGAAAAAAAGAAGGTAGCGGCTGCTCCTTCACCTACCGGATATGGACAGACAGAAGAAAGCGGCTGCTCCTTCTTATAATTGGCCAAGTAAAGAGAGATGGAAGCGGCTGCTCCTTCTCATACTTGGCCATGTAGCAACAGAATGAAGCGGCTGCTTCTTCTACTACCTGACTGTGGACAGAGAGAAGAAGCGGCTGCTCCTTCATCTACCTAGCCATGGTGAAACAGAAGGCCGTATGGTTGATCGCAGTGCAGTAGGAATCCAGGAAAACTCCAACTGCATAGATCACACATTCCTGCTCTTCTCCTCTCCGTCATGTGTGATCCAGACCTGAATGTCCAAAAACAGCTCAAGTGCAACCAAAGGCCTGAAGAGTGGAATCATCATCTGCTCCTTTCTATAGAAAGTGACTGTATCTACAGACTTTCTTTTTTCATCTTTGCATATTATTAACAACTTATATGCACAAATATATATATTGAACATCTATGGTGTTTCTGGTTAGATTATTCTTATATACAGAACTGCTTGTTGGTATGTTTAATAATATCATAATTGAGCGAACCTTTCAAGGGTTGGTTTGGTTCTGCTCGGCGAACTTACCGATGTTCGTCGAACGGTTCGACGAACATATCCGAATCCCATTGCATTCAATGGGAGGCAAAACCAAACGCATACACAACACGTTCAAAGGGACCGAAAAGCTGCCAAAACAGCTCAAATTATGGGCAGACACCAGGAAAAGTGGCATCAATTGACCCACAGTACAAATTTTATAATGGCACAGCAGCAGTCAGCCATGGGCCATGCATGAGGTATCAGGGTATGGGCCAGCATTTATAGCTTTGAATTTAACTTCAAATTAAGACGAGGTGGGTGAGGGATCGGTGTAGGCCTGCTGTGCTGGGAGCCCTGATACCACATGCAACAGTTCAACCTGCTTTTCTGGTCAGCCACACTCAGGTGGCACAAACATAAGATTTAATAGACTACTATTGATAGAAAAATGTAAGGATAGTAACACAGGTAGTTGACTGAAAGTAAGTGCACGCCTTCCGATCTGAGAGCCCTAGCGCTACAGGCAACACACATGAAGGAGATCCAAAGAGGAGTCTCCAGATTTAAAAAAATTAAAGGCAGACACCACCAAAGTGGCATCAATTTCACCAGAGTAAAAATAGTATAATGGGGACAGACACCTCTTCCACTACAGGAAACCCAGCAGATGGAAACCCAACTTGGAGTCTCCATGTTTTGAAAAAATAGGGGCAGACACCAACAAAGTGACATCAATTTCACCAAAGTAGAAATAGTATAATGGGGACCTACTCCCCTTGCACTACAGGAAACACACCAGATGGACACTAGAGATGAGGAAACTTTCAAAGTTCGGTTCTGCTTGGCGAACTTCCCGATGTTCGCTGAACGGTTCGCCGAGCAAATCCGAATCCCATTGCATTCAATGAAAGGTAAAACCAAAAGCATACACAACACCTTCAAAGGGACCCAAAAGCTGCCAAAACAGCTCAAATTAGCTGCAGACACCAGGAAAAGTGGCATCAATTGACCCACAGTACAAATAGTATAATTATTATTATTTATTATTACAGCGCCATTTATTCCATGGCACTTTACATGTGAAAAGGGCTATACATAGCAAACAACAAGTACAATAATCTTGAACAAAAAAAAGAGTCACCGACTGGTACAAGAGGAGAGCGGACCATGCAAGCGAAGGCTCACAAACAATCTACTAGGAATGGGTGAGGATACAGAAGGTGAGGGTAGAGATGGTCGTGCAGCGATATGGTGGAGCGAGGATTACTGCAAGTTGTACGCTTGTCCGAAGAGGTAAGTCTTCAGGTTCCTTTTGAAGGTGTTCACGGTAGGCGAGAGTCTCATGTATGTTGGGGTTGAGAGTTGCAGAGTAGCGGAGATGCACAGGACAAATCTTGTATGCGATTGTGGGAAGAGGAGATAAGAGGGGAGCAGAGAAGGAGATCCTGTGAGGAACGGAGGTTGTGTGCAGGTAAGCACTGGGAGACTAGGTCAGAGATGTATGGAAGAGACAGATTTTGGATGGCTTTGTAAGCCAAAGTTAGGGTTTTGAACTGGAGTCTTTGGGCAACAGGGAGCCAGTACAGGGATTGACAGGTGGATAAGTCGGCCAGCAGAGTTTAGGATAGATTGGAGGGGTGCAAGAGTTTTAGAAGTGAGGCCACAGAGCAGGAGCTTGTAGTAGTCGAGGCGGGAGATAATGAGGGCGTGCACTAGTGCTTTTGCAGATTCATGGTTGAGAAATGTGCAGATCAGAGAGATATTTTGGAGTTGGAGTCGGCAGGAAGTGGAAAGTGCTTGGATCTCAGGTTTGAAACTAGATCTCAGGTTAAACTAGAAGAAGAGGGGATGGGAAGAAAAACGCCGGACACGATCATGCAACCAGAGAACATACTAATGAAAGATATGAAGTGCGACAAAGAAGGTCCAAGACAAGATACTTGGAAGGGAGGTAAGAAAATTTCTAATACAATCCACAGGGAGAAGATTGGAACAAAACAAAATCGTGTAAACTGCGTGCTAGCAAATGCCAGGAGCCTGACAAACAAGATGGATGAACTGGAAGCAGAAATATCTACAGGTAACTATGACATAGTGGGAATAACCGAGACATGGTTAGATGAAAGCTATGACTGGGCAGTTAACTTACAGGGTTACAGTCTGTTTAGAAGGGATCGAAGAAGTCGGAAAGGGGGTGGAGTCTGTCTATATGTAAAGACGTGTCTAAAGCCTACAATACGGGAGGATGTATGGGAGGGAAATGAGGAGGTCGAGTCCTTATGGGTGGAGATACATGGGGCAAAAAACAATAATAAAATTATCATAGGAGTCTGTTATAAACCACCAAATTTAGCAGAAGCCACGGAAAGTCTATTAATGAGACAAATAGACGAAGTAGCAAAAAATAATGAGGTGCTTATTATGGGGGACTTCAACTACCCCGATATAGACTGGGAAACCGAAAGCTGTAGATCTCAGAAAGGAAACAGGTTTCTGTCAATTATGAAAGACAATTATTTGTCACAACTTGTGCAGGAACCAACTAGAGGGACGGCCCTTTTAGACTTAATATTAACTAACAGGCCAGACAGAATAACTGAGGTGCAGGTCGGGGGGCACCTGGGAAATAGTGACCACAACATTATACAATTCCACATGTGCTTCAGTAGGGTGCCCAGCAAGGGAGTCACAAAAACACTGAACTTCAGGAGGGCAAAGTTTGATCAGCTAAGAGATGCCCTTCACCTTATAGACTGGGATAGTATCTTTAGTAATAGGAGCACGGATAGAAAATGGGACATTTTCAAAACAGTTCTACATAGTCACTGTAGAAGGTACATACCTTATGGGAATAACAGGGCTAGGAATAGGAGGAAGCCAATGTGGCTAAATAAGGAAGTCAAGAGGGCAATGAAAAACAAAAAAAGGGCTTTCGGTAAACTTAAACAAGAAGGCAGCGAGGAAGCGCTAATATCTTATAGGGAAAAAAACTAAATCTGTAAGAAACAAATAAGAATAGCAAAAGAGGAGACAGAGAGACTAATTGCCAAGGAAAGTAAAACGAATCCCAAACTGTTCTTTAACTATATAAACAGTAAAAGGATTAAAACTGATGGCGTTGGC
Organism: Phyllobates terribilis; assembly: GCF_046119375.1. Lineage (NCBI taxonomy): Eukaryota > Metazoa > Chordata > Amphibia > Anura > Dendrobatidae > Phyllobates > Phyllobates terribilis. The sequence continues at coordinate 819,849 of NW_027363247.1, forward strand.
CCATTGAAAAATAACCTGGGTAAAATCATAGAGGGCGATGAGGGTAAAGCAAACCTACTCAATAGCTTCTTCTCCACTGTTTTCACAAAAGAAAACAATTTATCGGAGGAAATGCAGAGTGATAAAGTAAACCCTCCGCTAAATATCACCCACCTAACCCAGGAGGAAGTTCAGAAACGCCTAAATAATATCAAAATAGACAAGTCACCAGGCCCAGATGACATACACCCCCGGGTACTAAAAGAATTAAGTAATGTGATAGACAGGCCGCTGTATCTTATATTCAAGCACTCTTTATGGACAGGGACTGTCCCACTAGACTGGCGCCAAGCAAATGTGGTACCAATATTCAAAAAGGGGTCTAAAAGTGACCCTGGGAACTATAGACCAGTCAGCTTAACGTCTGTTGTGGGTAAATTGTTTGAAGGATTTCTTAGAGATGCTATTGTAGAATATCTTAATGATAATAACTGTCTAACTCCATATCAACATGGATTCATGAGGGATCGCTCCTGCCAAACAAACCTGATCGCCTTCTACGAGGAGGTGAGCTCACAGCTGGACCGGGGAGAGTCAGTGGATGTTGTATAACTTGACTTCTCCAAAGCGTTTGATACCGTGCCACACAAAAGGTTGGTATATAAAATGAGAATGCTTGGTCTGGGGGATAATGTGTGCAAGTGGGTAAATAGCTGGCTGAGTGATAGAAAGCAGAGGGTGGTTATCAATGGAGTAAGCTCAGGGTGTGTCAGGGTTACTAGCGGGGTGCCTCAAGGGTCTGTCTTGGGCCCTATATTATTTAATATATTTATTAATGATCTAGTGGAAGGGTTGCATAGTAAAATAGCAATATTTGCAGATGATACTAAACTTTGTAAAGTAGTTAATACAGATGAGGACAGGGCACAGCTACAGGAGGATTTAGATAAATTGGGGAGTTGGGCCAAAAAATGGCAAATGGGGTTCAATGCCGATAAATGTAAGGTCATGCACATGGGAAAGAAAAACAGCAGTCACCCATACATATTAAATGGGAAACCGTTGGGGAAATCTGACATGGAGTCTTGGTTAACAGCAAATTAAATTGGAGTGCCCAGTGTCAGGCAGCAGCTGCGAAGGCAAATAGAGTCATGGCATGCATCAGAAGAGGAATAGGGGCATATGATGAGAACATTGTTCTTCCTCTGTATAAAGCGCTGGTAAGGCCGCACTTAGAATATTGTGCACAGTTCTGGGCTCCGGTGCTCAGGAAAGACATATTGGAGCTAGAGAGGGTACAAAGGAGGGCGACTAAGGTAATAAAGGGAATGGAGGGACTAGAATACCCAGAGAGGTTGTCAAAATTAGGCCTATTTACATTGGAAAAGAGAAGGCTTAGGGGAGACCTCATAAACATGTATAAATACATCAGGGGGCAGTACAGAGATCTCTCCCATGACCTGTTTATACCAAGGATGGTGACAAAGACGAGGGGGCACACTATGCGTCTGGAGGAAAGGAGGTTCCTGCACCAGCATAGAAGGGGATTCTTTACGGTCAGAGCCGTGAGACTCTGGAACTCTCTGGGAGAGGAAGTGGTGATGTCCAACTCACTTAAAGAGTTCAAGAGAGGCCTGGACGCCTTTCTTGAGAACAATAAAATTACATCTTATGCTTAGTTAATTAATCCAGGGATTTAATCTTACTGCCAGATTGGTGTCGGGAAGTGAATTTTTCCTCAGTGATGTAAATTGGCCTATACCTCATGGTTTTTTGTTGCCTTCCCCTGGATCAACGCTGCGGAATAGCTGCAGTGCACAAGAAATAGGCTGAACTGGATGGACGCTTGTCTTTTTTCGGCCTTATAAACTATGTAACTATGTAACTATGTAACTATGTAAGATCAGAGTCAAGTTTGTAGGACTGGGTAGAGTGGGTAGCCATTGACTTTGATGGATAGGTCAGCTGAAGGGGTTGAATGAGATGGTGGAAAGATAATTGTGACATGCAGAAGCAGTGCTGTTGCTTCCAAAGCATCCAGCAACTGTTACAAATAACACAAGCACAGGAGACAGGAAGTGTTGTGCTTCAGAAGCATCCAGCAACTAGAGGGCTTAACACGGTCACAGGAGACAGGGAGTGTTTTAGCAGAGCCCCAGGGGGACTGTGGTGAACTTGTTATTGTAGTCTGGCTCAAGCCGAAGAGAGAGGTGGTGTGTATCTGACAGAAGGCAACTAAACAGGATTGAAGAGAAGACTGAAGGCAGATGAGAGGGGTGTCGGTACAGGGGTAGCACTGCTGCAGCAAGGCATGTCCCCTGAAAGCCGGAGGAGTGTCAGCTCCAGTAAGGGGGCAAATAGGAGAGCAGGGCAAGTCAGGCAGGTGCTGGTAGTGGGGGACTCAATTATTAGGGGAACAGATAGGGCAATCTGTCACAAAGACAGGGATCGTCGAACAGTGTGCTGCCTACCTGGCGCTCGAGTCCGGCACATCGCTGATCGGGTTGACAGATTACTGGGAGGGGCTGGTGAGGACCCAGCGGTCATGGTGCACATTGGCACAAATGACAAAGTTAGAGGTAGGTGGAAGGTCCTTAAAGATGATTTCAGGGAATTAGGCTGCAAGCTTAGAGCAAGGACCTCCAAGGTGGTATTCTCGGAAATACTACCTGTACCATGTGCCATGCCAGAGAGGCAAACGGGAGATTAGGGAGAAAAATAAGTGGCTCAAGAACTGGTGTAGGAAGGAGGGATTTGGGTTCCTGGAGAACTGGGCCGACTACGCTAGGGAACGGCTGCACCTCAATGGGGAGGGTGCAGCTGTGCTGGGGAGAAAATGGCTAGAAGGTTGGAGGAGTGATTAAACTAGGGATTGGGGGGAGGGTGTTCATTTTATAGCTGGGGAAGATAGTGCAGAGAATGACCTGGGCACAAATAAAGAAATTGGGGGTGGGGTTAGAACAGTCAATAAAGTAAGAAGGAATAGAGGTACAGAGAGATACATAAAATGCATGTACACTAATGCCAGAAGCCTCACCAACAAAATGGAGGAATTAGAATTAATTTTGTTGGAAAATAATTATGGCATGGTGGGGATATTTGAGACATGGCTGGACGAGAGCCATGACTGGGCAGTTAACTTACAGGGCTATAGTCTGTTCTGAAATGACCGTACAAACAAGCGAGGGGGGTGTGTGTTTATATGTAAAATCATCCTTAAAACCCATCTTGCGGGAGAATATATGTGAATATAATGAAAATGTAGAGTCCCTGTGGGTGGAGATAAGGGGAAGGGGAAAAATAATAAATTACTGATAGGGGTTTCTTATAATCTCCAAAAATAATGGAAGCAGTGGAGAATATCCTTGTAAAGCAAATAGATGAAGTAGCGACTCAAGGAGAACTCATTATTATGGGGGACTTCAACTACCCTGAAATACATTGGGGGACAGAAACCTGTAGTTCAAGCAAAGGTAATAGGTTTTTGACTACTATGAGAGACAATTACCTTTCACAACTGGTTAAGGAACAAACAAGAAGGGGGGCACTGCTAGACCTAATATTTACCAACAAGCCAGACCGCATATCAAATATACGAGTTGGGGGTCACTTGGGTAATAGTGATTACAAAATAATAAGTTTTCATGTAACCTTTAATAAGATGGGTAGTAGAGGGGTTACAAGGACACTAAACTTCAGGAAGGCAAATTTCCAACGGTTGAGAGATGATCTTAGTGCAATATACTGGGACGATATCCTGAGACATAAAGCTACACAAAGCAAATGGGAGACATTTATTAGCATCCTGAATAGGACCGTTGCACAATGTATACCCTATGGGAATAAACATGCTAGAAATAGGAGGAAACCACTATGGCTAAATAGAGCTGTAAGGGGCGCAATAAGTGACAAAAAGAAAGCATTTAGAGAACTAAAGCTAGTAGGTAGTGATGAGGCATTAAATAAATATAGAAAATTAAATAAATTCTGTAAAAACCAAATCAAGGCAGCAAAGATTGAGACAGAGAGAATCATTGCCAGATAAAGTAAAAATAATCCCAAAATATTCTTTAACTACACAAATAGTAAAAAACTAAAAAATGATAGTGTTGGTCCCCTTAAAAATAGTCTGGGTGAAATGGTGGATGAGGATGAGGAAAAAGCCAATATGCTAAATGATTTTTTTCAACCGTATTTACACAAGAAAATCGCATGACAGAAAACATGATAAGTCAGTGATAACAAAAATTCTCCATTAAATGTCACTTGCTTAACCCAGCAGGAAGTACGGCGGCGTCTAAAAATCACTAAAGTTGACAAATCCCCGGGCCCGGATGGGATACACCCACGAGAACTGCAGGAATTAAGTAACGTCATAGATAGACCATTACTTTTAATCTTTAAAGATTCCATAATAACAGGGTCTGTACCACAGGACTGGCGTATAGCAAATGTGGTGCCAATATTCAAAAAGGGGACAAAAACTGAACTTGGAAGTTATAGGCCAGTAAGCTTAACCTCTACTGTGTGTAAAATCCTGGAGGGTTTCCTAAGAGATGCTATACTAGAGTATCTGAGGAGGAATAACTTCATGACCCAATATCAACATGGGTTTACGAGGGACCGTTCCTGTCAAACTAATTTGATCAGTTTTTATGAGGAGGCAAGTTCCGGACTGGACCAAGGAAATGAAGTGAATGTTGTGTATATGAACTTTTCAAAAGCTTTTGATACAGTTCCACACAAAAGATTGATACATAAAATGAGAACAATGGGGATAGGGGAAAATATATGTAAGTGGGTTAAGAATTGGCTCAGTGATAGGAAACAAAGGGTGGTTATTAATGGAACGCACTCAGACTGGGTCTCAGTTAACAGTGGGGTACCACAGGGGTCAGTATTGGGCCCCCTTCTTTTTAACATATTTATTAATGACTTTTTAGAGGGCATACAGAGTAATATTTCAATATTTGCAGATGACACTAAACTCTGCAGGGTAATCAATACAGAGGAGGGTAATTTTATATTACAGGAGGATCTGTGTAAACTAGAACCTTGGGCTGATAAATGGCAAATGAGCTTTAATGGGGATAAATGTAAGGTAATGCACTGGGACAGAGGAAATAAATTGTATAATTATATGCTTAATTGAAAAACACTGTGCAAAACTGGAACTGAAAAAGACCTGGGTGTATTGGTGGACGACAAGCTCACGTTTAGTGGCCAGTGTCAGGCAGCTGCTGCAAAGGCAAATAAAATAATGGGATGCATTAAAAGAGGCATAGATGCTCATGAGGAGAACATAATTTTACCTCTATACAAGTCACTAGTGCGACCACACTTAGAATACTGTGTACAGTTCTGGTCTCCGGTGTATAAGAAAGACATAGCTGAACTAGAGCGGGTGCAGAGAAGAGCGACCAAGGTTATTAGAGGACTGGGGGGTCTGCTATACCAAGACAGGTTATTACACTTGGGGTTATTTACTGAGGAAAAACTAAGGCTTAGGGGTGATCTTATTACTATGTACAAGTATATGAGGGGACAGTACAAAGACCTTTCTACTGATCTTTTTACTCTGAGACCAGAGACGGGGACAAGGGGGCATCTTCTACGTCTGGAGGAAAGAAGGTTTAATAATAATCACAGACGCGGATTCTTTACTGTAAGAGCAGTGAGACTATGGAGCTCTCTGCCGCATGATGTTGTAATGAGTGATTCACTATTAAAATTTAAGAAGGGCATGGATGCCTTTCTTGAAAAGTATAATATTACAGGTTATACAGTGGTGGCCAAAAGTATTGGCACCCCTGCAATTCTGTCAGATAATACTCAGTTTCTTCCTGAAAATGATTGCAATCACAAATTCTTTGTTATTATTCTCTTCATTTAATTTGCTTGCAAGGAAAAAACACAAAAGAGAATGAAGCAAAAATCAAATCATTGATCATTTCACACAAAACTCCAAAAATGGGCCAGACAAAAGTATTAGCACCCTCAGCCTAATACTTGGTTGCACAACCTTTAGCCAAAATAACTGCGAACAACCGCTTCCGGTAACCATCAATGAGTTTCTTACAATGCTCTGCTGGAATTGTAGACCATTCTTCTTTGGCAAACTGCTCCAGGTCCCTGATATTTGAAGGGTGCCTTCTCCAAACTGCCATTTTGAGATCTCTCCACAGGTGTTCTATGGGATTCAGGTCTGGACTCATTGCTGGCCACCTTAGAAGTCTCCAGTGCTTTCTCTCAAACCATTTTATAGTGCTTTTGGAAGTGTGTTTTGGGTCATTGTCCTGCTGGAAGACCCATGACCTGTGAGGGAGACCCAGCTTTCTCACACTGGGCGCTACATTATGCTGCAAAATTTGTTGGTAGTCTTCAGACTTCATAATGACATGCACACGGTCAAGCAGTCCAGTGCCAGAGGCAGCAAAGCAACCCCAAAACATCAGGGAACCTCCGCCATGTTTGACTGTAGGGACCGTGTTCTTTTCTTTGAATACCTCTTTTTTTTCCTGTACACTCTATGTTGATGCTTTTTGCCAAAAAGCTCTACTTTTGTCTCATCTGACCAGAGAACATTCTTCCAAAACGTTTTAGGCTTTCTCAGGTAAGTTTTGGCAAACTCCAGCCTGGCTTTTTTATGTCTCAGGGTAAGAAGTGGGGTCTTCCTGGGTATCCTACCATACAGTCCCTTTTCATTCAGACGCCGACGGATAGTACGTGTTAACACTGTTGTACCCTCGGACTGCAGGGCAGCTTGAACTTGTTTGGATGTCAGTCGAGGTTCTTTATTCACCATCCGCACAATCTTGCGTTGAAATCTCTCGTCAATTTTTCTTTTCCGTCCACATCTAGGGAGGTTAGCCACAGTGCCATGGGCTTTAAACTTCTTGATGACACTGCGCATGGAAGACACAGGAACATTCAGGTCTTTAGAGATGGACTTGTAGCCTTGAGAATGTTCATGCTTCCTCACAATTTGGTTTCTCAAGTCCTCAGACAGTTCTTTGGTCTTCTTTCTTTTCTCCATGCTCAATGTGGTACACACAAGGACACAGGACAGAGGTTGAGTCAACTTTAATCCATGTTAACTGGCTGCAAGTGTGATTTAGTTATTGCCAACACCTGTTAGGTGCCACAGGTAAGTTACAGGTGCTGTTAATTACACGAATTAGAGAAGCATCACATGATTTTTGAAACAGTGCCAATACTTTTGTCCACCCCCTTTTTAGGTTTGGTGTGGAATTATATCCAATTTGGCTTTAGGACAATTCTTTTTGTGTTTTTTCATTGAAGACAAATTAAATGAAGATAATAATACCAAAGAATTTGTGATTGCAATCATTTTCAGGAAGAAACTGAGTATTATCTGACAGAATTACAGGGGTGCCAATACTTCTGGCCACCACTGTAGTATATAATGGCCGACATATATTGCTCAATATAGTATCATGGCCCCATCTACTATATAATTGGCTTATCCCGTCTGTCTGTCCGTCCAGGAATTGCCGGCCGGACCAATCAGCGAAGCGGGATTTCAGAACAAGATGGCGGCCGTTAGCTCCATACTGTATATACTGGGCCCCATATATTGCTCCATACAGTATATACTGGGCCCTATATATTGCTGCACAGTATAATGGCCCCATATAGTATATAATGGCAGACATATATTGCTCCATACAGTATCATGGCCCCATATAGTATATAATAGGCCCCATATATTGCTCCATACAGTATATAATAGGCCCCATATATTGCTCCACACAGTATATAATAGGCCCCATATATTGCTCCACACAGTATATAATAGGCCCCATATATTGCTCCACACAGTGTATCATGGGCCCCATATATTGCTCCATACAGTATATACTGGGCCCTATATATTGCTTCATACAGTATAATGGCCCCATATAGTATATAATGGCAGACATATATTGCTCCATACAGTATCATGGCCCCATATAGTATATAATAGGCCCCATATATTGCTCCATACAGTATATAATAGGCCCCATATATTGCTCCACACAGTATATAATAGGCCCCATATATTGCTCCACACAGTATATAATAGGCCCCATATATTGCTCCACACAGTGTATCATGGGCCCCATATATTGCTCCATACAGTATATACTGAGCCCCATATATTGCTGCACAGTATAATTTCCCCTTATAATATATAAAGGGCCACATTTTTTGCTTCATACTGTATATACTGGGCCCCATATATTGCTTCATACAGTATACACTTGGCCCCATATATTGCTCCATACTGTATATACTGGGCCCCATATATTGCTCCATACAGTACTTACTGGGCCCCATAAATTGCTGCACAGTATAATGGCCCCATATAGTATATAATAGGCCCCATATATTGCTCCATACAGTATATACTGGACCCCATATATTGCTCCATACAGTATATACTGAGCCCCATATATTGCTGCACAGTATAATTTCCCCTTATAATATATAAAGGGCCACATTTTTTGCTTCATACTGTATATACTGGGCCCCATATATTGCTCCATACAGTACATACTGGGCCCCATAAATTGCTGCACAGTATAATGGCCCCATATAGTATAAAATAGGCCCGATATATTGCTCCATATAGTATAATGGCCACATATAGTATATAATGGGCCCTATATATTGCTCCATACAGTATATACTGGGCCCCATATATTGCTGCACAGTATAATGGCCCCATATAGTATATAATGGGCTCCATAAATTGCTAAACAGTATAATGGCCCCAATATAATATATAAGGGGCCCCATATATTGCTCCATACAGTATAATGGCCACATATAGTATATAATGGGCCCCATATATTGCTCCATACAGTATATAATGAGCCCCATATATTGCTCCATACAGCATAATGGCCCCATATAGTGCTCCATACAGTATAATGACCACATATAGTATCTAATAGGCCCCATATAGTGCTCCATACAGTATAATGGTCCCCATATATTGCTCCATACAGTATATACTGGGCCCCATATATTGCTCCATACAGTATATACTGAGCCCCATATATTGCTCCATACAGTAAAATGGCCACGTATAGTATATAATAGGCCCCATATATTGCTCCATACAGTATAATGGCCCCATATAGTATATAATGGGCCCCATATATTGCTCCCATACAGTATATACTGAACCCCATATATTGCTGCACAGTATAATGGCCCCATATAGCATATAATGGGCCCCATATATTGCTCCATACAGTATAATGGCCCCATATAGTGTATAATGTGCCACATATTTTGCTCCATACTGTATATACTAGGCACCATAAATTGCTCAATACAATATAATGGCCCCATATAGTATATAATAGGCCCCATATAGTGCTCCAAACAGTAGAATGGGCCCCATATATTGCTCCACACAGTATATACTGGACCCCATATAATGCTCCATTAAGTATAATGGCCCCATATAGTATATAATGGGCCCCACATATTGCTCCATACAGTATAATGGCCCAATATAGTGCTCCATACAGTATATACTGGACCACATATATTGCTACATAAAGTATAATGGCCCCATATAGTATATAATGAGCCCCATATATTGTTCCATACAGTATACTGGCCACATATATTTCTCCATACAGTATAATAGCCCCTTATAGTATATAATAGGCCCCACATATTGCTCCATACAGTATAATAGCCCCATATATTGCTACATACAGTATATGATGGGCCCCATATATTTCTCCATAGAGTATATAATGGGCCCCATATATTGCTCCATAAAGTATATACTGAGCCCCATTTAATGATCCATACACTATAATGGCCTCATATAGTATATAATACGCACCATATATTGCTCTATACAGTATAATGGCCCCATATAGTATATAATAGGCCCCTTATATTGCTCCATACAGTATATAATGGGCCCCATATCTTGCTCCATACAGTATAATGGCCCCATATAGTATATAATTGGCCCCATGTATTGCTCCATACAGTATAATGACCTCATATAGTATATAATGGGCCCCATATATTGCTCCATACAGTATAATGGCCCCATATAGTATATAATGGGCCCTATATATTGTTCCATACAGTATATACTGGGTCCTCTAAATTGCTCCAAACAATATAAAGGCCCCATGTAGTATATAATGGGCCCAATGTACTGCTCCACACATTATATACTGGGCCCCATAAATTGTTCCATACAATTTAATTGCCCCATATAGTATATAATGGGCTCCATGTTTTGCTCTATGCGGAATATTCTGGGCCCCATAAATTGTTCCATACAGTATAATAGCCCCATATAGTATATAATGGCCTACATATATTGCTCCATACAGTATCATGGCCCCATATACCATATAAGAGGCCCCATATATTGCTCCATACAGTATATACTGAGCCCCATATATTGCTGCACAGTATAATTTCCCCTTATAATATATAAGGGCCACATTTTTTGCTCCATACTGTATATAATGGGCCCCATATATTGCTCCATACAGTATATACTGGGCCCCATATATTGCTCCATACAGTACAAACTGGGCCCCATATATTGCTCTATACTGTATATACTGGGCCCCATATATTGCTCCATACAGTACTTACTGGACCCCATATATTGCTGCACAGTATAATGGCCCCATATATTGCTCCATACAGTATAATGGCCCCATATAGTGTATACTGTGCCACATATTTTGCTCCAAACTGTATATACTGGGTACCATAAATTGCTCAATACAGTATAATGGCCCCATATAGTGCTCCATACAGTATAATGGGCCCCATATATTGCTCCATACAGTATATACTGGACCCCATATATTGCTCCATAAAGCATAATGGCCCCATATAGTATATAATGGACCCCATATATTGCTCCATACGGTATAATAGCCCCTTATAGTATATAATTGGGCCCCACATATTGCTCCATACAGTATAATGGCCCCATATAGTGCTCTATACAGTATATACTGGACCCCATATATTGCTCTATAAAGTATAAAGGCCGCATATAGTATATAATGAGCCCCATATATTGTTCCATACAGTATAATGGCCACATATATTTCTCCATACAGTATAACCCCCTCATATAGTATATGATAGGCTCCATATATTGCTCCATAGAGTATATACTGGGCCCCATATATTGCTCCATACAGTATAATGGCCCCATATATTATATAATGGGCCCAATATATTGCTCCATAGAGTATATACTAGGCCCATATATTTCTCCATACAGTATAATGGCCCCATATATTATATAATGGGCCCAATATATTGCTCCATACAGTATATACTGGGCCCTAGATACTGTTCCATACAGTATAATGGTCACATATAGTATATAATAGGTCCCATATATTGCTCCATACAGTGTAATGGCCATATATAGTATATAATAGGCCCCATATATTGCTCCATACAGTGTAATGGCCACATATAGTATATAATAGGCCCCAAATATTGCTCCATACAGTATATACTGGGCCCCATATATTGCTGCAAAGTATAATGGCCCCATGTAATATATAAAGGGCCACATTTTTTGCTCAACACTGTAAATACTGGGCCCCAATATATTGCTAAATACAGTATATACTGGGCCCCATATACAATATAATTGCTCCATATAGTATATAATGGGCTCCATAAATTGCTCCATACAGTATAATGGACCCATATATTATACAATGGGCCCAATATATTGCTCCATACAGTATATACTGGGCCCCATATATTGCTCCATAATGTATATACTGGGCCCAATATATTGCTCCATACACTTCTTACTGTGCTCCTTATATTGCTGCACAGTATTATGGCCCCATATAGTATAAAATAAGCCCGATATATTGTTCCATATAGTATAATGGCCACTTATAGTATATAATGGGCCCCATATATTGCTCCATATAGTATATACTGGGCCCCATATATTGCTGCACAGTATAATGGCCCCATATAGTATATAATAGGCTCCATAAATTGCTAAATACAGTAAAATGGCCCCATATAATATATAATGGGCCCCATATATTGCTCCATACAGCATAATGGCCCCATATAGTGCTCCATATAGTATAATGACCACATATAGTATATAATAGGCCCCATATATTGCTCCATACAGTATAATGGCCACATATAGTATATATTGGGCCCCATATATTGCTCCATACAGTATATACTGGGCCCCATATATTGCTCCATACAGTATATACTGGGCCCAGATATTAACCACAGTATAATGGCCCCATATAGAATATAATGGGCCCCATATATTGATGCATACAGTATAATGGCTCCATATATTATATAATGGGCCCGATATATTGCTCCATACAGTAAAATGGCCACATATAGTATATAATAGGCCCCATTTATTGCTCCATACAGTATAATGGCCCCATATAGTATATAATGGGCCCCATATATTGCTCCATACATTATATACTGAGCCCTATATATTGCTGCACAGTATAATGCCCCATATAGTAAATAATGGCCCCATATATTGCTCCATACAGTGTAATGGCCCCATATAGTGTATAATGTGCCACATATTTTGCTCCATACTGTATATCCTGGGCACCATAAATTACTAAATACAGTATAATGGCCCAATATAGTGCTCCATACAGTATAATGACCACATATAGTATATAATAGGCCCCATATAATGCTCCATACAGTATAATGGGACCCATATATTGCTCCATACAGCATACACTGGACCTCATATATTGCTCCATAAAGTATAATGGTGCCATATAGTATATAATGGACCCCATATAGTGCTCCATACAGTATATACTGGATCCATATATTGCTCCATAAAGTAAATGGCCCCATATAGTATATAATGATCCCCATATATTGTTCCATACAGTATAATGGCCACATATATCTCTCCATACAGTATAATAGCCCCTTATAGTACATAATAGGCCCCACATATTGCTCCATACAGTATAATGGCCTCATATATTGCTACATACAGTATATAATGGGCCCCATATATTGCTCCATACAGTATATAATGGGCCCCATATATTGCTCCATACAGTATATACTGAGCCCCATTTATTGCTCCATACACTATAATGGTCCCATATAGTATATAATAGGCCCCTTATATTGCTCCATACAGTATATAATTGGCCCCATATCTTGTCCATACAGTATATTGGCCCCATATAGTATATAATGGGCCCTATATAGTATATAATGGGCCCCATGTATTGCTCTATACCAGGGGCGGACACAGACTGTAGTGGGCCCCTGTGCAAGAAATTTTGGGGGGCCCCCCCTGCCCTTCATAAGGCAACAAAGTTATGTAAACATAACCCCCCATGTGCATCTCTCACCCCCCCATGTGCAGCTCTCATCCCACCCATGTGCAGCTCTCACCCCCCGTGCATCTCTCATCCCCCCCATGTGCATCTCTCATCCCCCCCATGTGCATCTCTCATCCCCCCATGTGCATCTCTCACCCCCCCATGTGCATCTCTCACCCCCCCATGTGCATCTCTCACCCCCCCATGTGCATCTCTCACCCCCCATGTGCATCTCTCACCCCCCCCCATGTGCATCTCTCATCCCCCCCGTGCATCTCTGATTCCCCCCACTCCTAGTTAATTAATTGTATTTAAAAAAAATAAAACTTGTTATACTTACCCCCATGCAATCCCTGCAGAATCCTGGCGCTCGTCCACGTCGCTGCCACCAGGTTCTCCTGACGTTCGGCCATGTGACGGCGCCACATACATAGCCATCAGCTTTTGTTTTGGCCAAAAGATTTTTAAAGCCGCCACCACGATAAGGTAGACTCTTCTGGGCGGGCCCTACTCTAACCTATTAAAATTTTCTTAAAATATCCAATACTCTTTTTAGATATATTTTTATTTAGTTTTCTTTAAGGGAATGTGTCATATACATTTTTTTTTTAAATGACCAATAATACCACATACAGGGAATACCGCCACACCATGACCAGACCACATATTACCACAACATAGTGACCGAATAATACCACACAGAAGGGAGAAAAACTGCCACACCATGACCAGACCACATATTACCACTACATTACTAATATTACCACCACATTACTAATATTACCATAAGTGTCATTATACACGGGAGCTCTATACATGGTATGTATAACGTAAGTGTCCAGGTAATCTAGTGATCACCAGTGAAATTATACACAGGAGCTCTGTATATAGTGTCAGTGTACAGGTAATACAGTGACATTATACACAGGAGCTCTGTATATAGTGTACAGGTAATACAGTGATCATCAGTGACATTATACACAGGAGCTCTGTATATAGTGTCAGTGTACAGGTAATACAGGGATCACCAGTGACATTATACACAGGAGCTCTGTATATAGTGTCAGTGTACAGGTAATACAGTGATCACCAGTGAAATTATACACAGGAGCTCTGTATATAGTGTCAGTGTACAGGTAATACAGTGATCACCAGTGACATTATACACAGGAGCTCTGTATATAGTGTCAGTGTACAGGTAATACAGTGATCACCAGTGAAATTATACACAGGAGCTCTGTATATAGTGTCAGTGTACAGGTAATACAGTGATCACCAGTGACATTATACACAGGAGCTCTGTATATAGTGTCAGTGTACAGGTAATACAGTGATCACCAGTGACATTATACACAGTGTACATGTAATAGACTGACTCACCGGTGACGTCTCTAGGTGAAGTCCTTCATCTTCGCTTTTCTCCTTCATCCAGCACAGACCGCCATCACGTCTTCCAGCCAGGACTCGTCTCTGCATAAAATAACACAGTTATCTAGAGCACATTCCCCAACTTCTACATTACGCATCTGAATACAGACGTGCATCCACCATCAATATATGGTTAGTTATTAGGCAACCTACCATTCCAAATATAAATTGTAATCCACCACTGTGCCCCCATTAACTGTAAATAGGCACTTAATATATAATTTAATTAGAACCTCTACTCTTTCCGCCAATTTGTTACCAGTCACACTCCTGCATCCGCAACGCCCCCTACTCTATACTTCCTGCTCCCCGCATTCAATATTTACATGCACCCCCTGCCCCAATTCATTATATCATGTCCGTGCTCTCCCCACCCCATCATCATTTATCATTTACTCTCCCCCACCCCACATTCGTTATGTGCAGCTCATTATCCCCCTACTCCCAATTCCCCCATGTGCAGCTCTCAAACCCCCCCATGTGCAGCTCTCATCCCCCTCCATGTGCCCCTCTCTCATCCCCCTCCCCCACATGTGCCCCTCTCTCATCCCCCTCCCCCACATGTGCCCCTCTCTCATCCCCCTCCCCCACATGTGCACCTCTCTCATCCCCCTCCCCCACATGTGCACCTCTCTCATCCCCCTCCACCACATGTGCACCTCTCTCATCTCCCCCCACACATGTGCATCTCCCATCTCCCCCCCCACACATGTGCATCTCCCATCTCCCCCCCCCACACATGTGCATCTCCCACCCCCCCCCACACATGTGCATCTCCCATCTCCCCCCCACACATGTGCATCTCCCATCTCCCCCACACATGTGCATCTCCCATCTCCCCCCCCCACACACATGTGCATCTCCCATCCCCCCCCCCACATGTGCATCTCCCATCCCCCCCCCACACACATGTGCATCTCCCATCCCCCCCCCACACACATGTGCATCTCCCATCCCCCCCACACACACATGTGCATCTCCCATCCCCCCCACACACACATGTGCATCTCCCATCTCCCCCCCTACACACATGTGCATCTCCCATCTCCCCCCCTACACACATGTGCATCTCCCATCTCCCCCCCCACACACATGTGCATCTCCCATCTCCCCCCCCACATACATGTGCATCTCCCATCTCCCCCCCCACATACACGTGCATCTCCCATCTCCCCCCCCACACACATGTGCATCTCCCATCTCCCCCCCCCACACACATGTGCATCTCCCATCCCCCCCCCCACACACGTGCATCTCCCATCTCCCCCCCACACACACATGTGCATCTCCCATCTCCCCCCCACACACATGTGCATCTCCCATCTCCCCCCCCACACACACACATGTGCATCTCCCATCTCCCCCCCCACACACATGTGCATCTCCCATCTCCCCCCCCACACACACACATGTGCATCTCCCATCTCCCCCCCCACACACATGTGCATCTCCCATCCCCCCCACACACACATGTGCATCTCCCATCTCCCTCCCCCACACACATGTGCATCTCCCATCTCCCCCCCCCCACACACATGTGCATCTCCCATCTCCCCCCCCACATACATGTGCATCTCCCATCTCCCCCCCCACACACATGTGCATCTCCCATCTCCCCCCCCACACACGTGCATCTCCCATCTCCCCCCCCACACACACATGTGCATCTCCCATCTACCCCCCCACACACATGTGCATCTCCCATCTCCCCCCCCCACACACATGTGCATCTCCCATCTCCCCCCCCACACACATGTGCATCTCCCATCTCCCCCCCCCCACACACATGTGCATCTCCCATCTCCCCCCCCACACACACACACATGTGCATCTCCCATCTCCCCCCCCACACACACACACATGTGCATCTCCCATCTCCCCCCCCCACACACACATGTGCATCTCCCATCTCCCCCCCACACACGTGCATCTCCCATCTCCCCCCCACACACGTGCATCTCCCATCTCCCCCCCCCACACACATGTGCATCTCCCATCTCCCCCCCCACACACATGTGCATCTCCCATCTCCCCCCCCACACACACACACATGTGCATCTCCCATCCCCCCCCCACACACACACACACATGTGCATCTCCCATCTCCCCCCCCCACACACATGTGCATCTCCCATCCCCCCCCCACACACACACACACACATGTGCATCTCCCATCTCCCCCCCCACACACACACACACATGTGCATCTCCCATCTCCCCCCCCACACACACACACACATGTGCATCTCCCATCTCCCCCCCCACACACACACATGTGCTTCTCCCATCTCCCCCCCACACACACATACACACATACACACACACACATGTGCTTCTCCCATCTCTCCACTCCTAGTTAATTGTATTTTAAAAAAAATAAAACTTGTTATACTTACCCCCATGCGATCCCTGCAGAATCCTGGTGCTCGTCCAAATCGCTGACAGCAGGTTCTCCTGACTTCCGGCCATGTGACGGCACCGTCACATGACCGGAAGTCAGGGGAATCATGAAGGCGCTGCTGCAACAGCGCAGCTCAGCGCTGAAATGTCCCGGACCCGGCGCATAGCATGGGGCCGGGGGCCCCATGAGGAGAGAGACGCACAAGAGGGGGGCCCCCGAGGGGGCCCCTACCGGCCGGGCCCCATACTAGAGTCAGGGCAGTCATGCCCTGATGGCGGCCCTGCTGGAGGCTGGAGGGGCCCCCTCTCCCTCGGGGCCCCCGTTCAATGAACCGGCTGCACGGGCGGTAGTTCCGCCCCTGCTCTATACAGTATAATGGCCCCATATAGTATATAATTGGCCCCATGTATTGCTCCATACAGTATAATGGCCCCATATATTGCTCCATACAGTATAATGGCCCCATATAGTATATAATGGGCCCTATATATTGTTCCACACAGTATATACTGGGTCCTCTAAATAGCTCCAAACAATATAAAGGCCCCATGTAGTATATAATGGGCCCAATGTATTGCTCCTCACAGTATATACTGGGCCCAATAAATTGTTCCATACAATATAATTGCCCCATATAGTATATAATGGGCTCCATGTATTGCTCTATACAGTATATACTGGGCCCCATAAATTGTTCCATACAGTATATTATCTCCATATAGTATATAATGGGCCCCAGATATTGCTCCATACAGTATAATGGCTCCATATAGTATATACTGGGCCTCATATACAGTATTGCTCCATACAGTATAATGGCCCCATAAAGTATATAATGGGCCTCATATAATGCTCCATACAGTATATACTGTGTCCCATATATTGCTTCATACAGTACAATG
The DNA here is from genome assembly GCF_046119375.1 of Phyllobates terribilis. NCBI lineage: Eukaryota > Metazoa > Chordata > Amphibia > Anura > Dendrobatidae > Phyllobates > Phyllobates terribilis. Next base: position 837,953 of record NW_027363247.1, read on the forward strand.
GCCCCATATATAGTATATAATGGCCGACATATATTGCTCCATACAGTATTATGGCCCCATATAGCATATAATAGGCCCCATATATTGCTCCACACAGTATATAATGGGCCCCATATATTGCTCCATACAGAATATACTGAGCCCCATTTATTGCTGCACAGTATAATTTCCCCTTATAATATATAAAGGGACACATTTTTGCCTCCATACTGTATATACTGGGCCCCATAAATTGTTCCATACAGTATATTATCTCCATATAGTATATAATGGGCCCCATATATTGCTCCATACAGTATAATGGCCCCATAGAGTATATACTGGGCCTCATATAATGCTCCATACAGTATATACTGTGTCCCATATATTGCTTCATACAGTACAATGGCCCCATATAGTATATAATGGCCGACATATATTGCTCCATACAGTATTATGGCCCCATATAGCATATAATAGGCCCCATATATTGCTCCACATAGTATATAATGGGCCCCATATATTGCTTCATACAGTATATACTGGGCCCCATATATTGCTCCATACAGTATATACTGAGCCCCATTTATTGCTGCACAGTATAATTTCCACTTATAATATATAAAGGGACATATTTTTGGCTCCATACTGTATATACTGGGTCCCATATTTTGCTCCATACAGTATATACTTGGCCCCATATATTGCTCCATACTGTATATACTGGGCCCCATATATTGCTCCATACAGTACTTACTGGTCCCCATATATTGCTGCACAGTATAATGGCCCCATATAGTATTTAATGGGCTCCATAAATTGTAAAATACAGTATAATGGCCCCATATAATATATAATGGGCCCCATATATTGCTCCTTACAGCATAATAGCCCCATATAGTGTTCCATACGGTATAATGACCACATATAGTATATAATGGGCCCCATATATTGCTCCATACAGTATATAATGGGCCCCATATATTGCTCCATACAGTATATAATGGGCCCCATATATTGCTCCATACACTATATACTGAGCCCCATTTATTGCTCCATACACTATAATGGCCCCATATAGTATATAATAGGCCCCTTATATTGCTCCATACAGTATATAATTGGCCCTATATCTTGTCCATACAGTATATTGGCCCCATATAGTATATAATGGGCCCTATATAGTATATAATGGGCCCCATGTATTGCTCCATACAGTATAATGGCCCCATATAGTATAGAATTGGCCCCATGTATTGCTCCATACAGTATAATGGTCCCATATATTGCTCCATACAGTATAATGGTCCCATATATTGCTCCATACAGTATAATGGCCCCATATAGTATATAATGGGCCCTATATATTGTTCCACACAGTATATACTGGGTCCTCTAAATAGCTCCAAACAATATAAAGGCCCCATGTAGTATATAATGGACCCAATGTATTGCTCCTCACAGTATATACTGGGCCCAATAAATTGTTCCATACAATATAATTGCCCCATATAGTATATAATGGGCTCCATGTATTGCTCTATACAGTATATACTGGGCCCCATAAATTGTTCCATACAGTATATTATCTCCATATAGTATATAATGGGCCCCATATATTGCTCCATACAGTATAATGGCTCCATATAGTATATACTGGGCCCCATACACAGTATTGCTCCATACAGTATAATGGCCCCATAGAGTATGTAATGGGCCTCATATAATGCTCCATACAGTATATACTGTGTCCCATATATTGCTTCATACAGTACAATGGCCCCATATAGTATATAATGGCCAACATATATTGCTCCATACAGTATTATGGCCCCATATAGCATATAATAGGCCCCATATATTGCTCCACACAGTATATAATGGGCCCCATATATTGCTCCATACAGTATATACTGGGCCCCATATATTGCTGCACAGTATAATTTCCCCTTATAATATATAAAGGGACACATTTTTGGCTCCATACTGTATATACTGGGCCCCATAAATTGTTCCATACAGTATATTATCTCCATATAGTATATAATGGGCCCCATATATTGCTCCATACAGTATAATGGCTCCATATAGTATATACTGGGCCCCATATACAGTATTGCTCCATACAGTATAATGGCCCCATAGAGTATATAATGGGCCTCATATAATGCTCCATACAGTATATACTGTGTCCCATATATTGCTTCATACAGTACAATGGCCCCATATAGTATATAATGGCCGACATATATTGCTCCATACAGTATTATGGCCCCATATAGCATATAATAGGCCCCATATATTGCTCCACACAGTATATAATGGGCCCCATATATTGCTCCATACAGTATATACTGAGCCCCATTTATTGCTGCACAGTATAATTTCCCCTTACAATATATAAAGGGACACATTTTTGGCTCCATACTGTATATACTGGTCCCATATTTTGCTCCATACAGTATATACTTGGCCTCATATATTGCTCCATACTGTATATACTGGGCCCCATATATTGCTCCATACAGTACTTACTGGTCCCCATATATTGCTGCACAGTATAATGGCCCCATATAGTATTTAATGGGCTCCATAAAGTGTAAAATACAGTATAATGGCCCCATATAATATATAATGGGCCCCATATAATGCTCCATACAGTATATACTGTGTCCCATATATTGCTTCATACAGTACAATGGCCCCATATAGTATATAATGGCTGACATATATTGCTCCATACAGTATTATGGCCCCATATAGCATATAATAGGCCCCATATATTGCTCCACACAGTATATAATGGGCCCCATATATTGCTCCATACAGTATATACTGAGTCCCATTTATTGCTGCACAGTATAATTTCCCCTTATAATATATAAAGGGACACATTTTTGGCTCCATACTGTATATACTGGGCCCCATAAATTGTTCCATACAGTATATTATCTCCATATAGTATATAATGGGCCCCATATATTGCTCCATACAGTATAATGGCTCCATATAGTATATACTGGGCCCCATATACAATATTGCTCCATAAAGTATAATGGCCCCATAGAGTATATAATGGGCCTCATATAATGCTCCATACAGTATATACTGTGTCCCATATATTGCTTCATACAGTACAATGGCCCCATATAGTATATAATGGCCGACATATATTGCTCCATACAGTATTATGGCCCCATATAGCATATAATAGGCCCCATATATTGCTCCACATAGTATGTAATGGGCCCCATATATTGCTCCATACAGTATATACTGGGCCCCATTTATTGCTGCACAGTATAATTTCCCTTTATAATATATAAAGGGACACATTTTTGGCTCCATACTGTATATACTGGGTCCCATATTTTCCTCCATACAGTATATACTTGGCCCCATATATTGCTCCATACTGTATATACTGGGCCCCATATATTGCTCCATACAGTACTTACTGGTCCCCATATATTGCTGTACAGTATAATGGCCCCATATAGTATTTAATGGGCTCCATAAATTGTAAAATACAGTATAATGGCCCCATATATTATATAATGGGCCCCATATATTGCTCCTTACAGCATAATAGCCCCATATAGTGTTCCATACGGTATAATGACCACATATAGTATATAATAGGCCCCATATATTGCTCCATACAGTATAATGACCACATATAGTATATAATGGGCCCCATATATTGCTCCATACAGTATATAATGGGCCCCATACATTGCTCCATACAGCATAATGGACCCATATAGTGCTCCAAACAGTATATACTGGGCCCCATATATTGCTCCATACAGTATATACTGGACCACATATAGTATATAATAGGCCCCACATAGTGCTCCATACAGTATATACTGGACCCCATATATTGCTCCATACAGTATATACTGGACCACATATAGTATATAATAGGCCCCACATAGTGCTCCATACAGTATATACTGGACCCCATATATTGCTCCATACAGTATAATGGCCCCATATAGTATATTATGGGCCCCATATATTGCTCCATACAGTATATACTGAGCCCCAGATATTGCTCCACAGTATAATGGCCCCTTATAATATATAAATGGCCATTTTTTTTGCTCAATACTGTATATACTGGACCTCATATATAGCTCCATACAGTATATACTGGGCCCCATATATTGCTCCATACAGTATAATGGCCCCATATAGTATATAATAGGCCCCATATATTGCTCCATACAGTATAATGGTCCCATATATTACTTCATACAGTATAATAGGCCCCCATATATTGCTCCATACAGTATAATGGTCCCATATATTGCTTCATACAGTATAATAGGCCCCATATATTGCTCCATACAGTATAATGGTCCCATATATTGCTTCATACAGTATAATAGGCCCCATATATTGCTCCATACAGTATAATGGTCCCATATATTGCTGCACAGTAAAATGGCCCCATATAGTGTATAATGTGCCACATATTTTGCTCCATACTGTATATACTGGGCACCATAAATTGCTCAATACAGTATAAGGGCCTCATATAGTATATAATGGGCCCCATATATTGCTCCATACAGTATAATGGCTCCATATATTGCCCAGGGGAGGAAATTGTGCAACCCACCTCGGGGTCCTGGGATCCCCCAGTACCCCTGGAACACTTGTGTGCTGAAGATATAGCGGTAGCAAAACAAATGCTGAGAGAATAGTGTCATGTGTTTGACGCGCCCCCTGGGACATATTCCTTTTTGAGGGGAATACCCGGCACCGGATCAGATGGGGGGTTGTAGTCTCCGAGCGGCTGTGACCCGGCCCGTGCCCAGGGCGTCAAGCTCAGTGTTATGTGGCAGTCCTACAGATGTTATTAAGAGTTCTTTTGTGTCGACTACGCCACCCGTTGTGATGCGGTCACTGTGGCCGCCGCTGCAGCAGGGTCCGCTGAGGCTGATGGTGGGTGCGCAGCTTGGTGGGATAACCCCCAACGGGAGGGGTATAGCCTCAGAGGGGACAGGCGCAGAGGATGGGGGTTGTGGTGGTGTAGTGCAGACGGCAGTGAAGACAGAGTCGGGTTGTGCAGTTAAGGGTGTTTACTTACTGCAGATGTTGTGCTGGTCACTCCAGCTTCGAGTGACCACCCGAGCCGTGCTGCGTCCACCAGGTCCTGGATCCAGCCAACCCCCAAACAAGTCCGGAGCGTGGCCCTGAGCTCTCTTTCTGTCCCGTTCTCTGGCCGTCCCCACCAGTAATCCACCTAGGTCCAGCTCCCTCGGGCCTTCTGTTGGGACACCCTTGGCCCTGGGTTCCCTGACCCTTCATGTGGTGTGCCTTCGGGGTGGATGTGATGGGTGACCGTGGCAAACGCTGCCCACGGTCTCCGGTCTCTGGCTGGGGAATGTTTTTACCCCCACCAGCTTGGGTTCCGGTACCCTGATGCCGACTCTTCACCCGGTGTTTTTAGTTGGGATCTCAGAGTCCTTCTCTTCTGTGCTCTGGGTCTCTCTCTTTTCTCCTCTCTCACCCTGGGTCTTTCTTCTCTCCTCTGCTCCTGACTTGTTCTCTGCAGCTGACTGACTCTCTGCATCTGACTTGTCCTCTGCATCTGACCCTGATCTTAGTTGGTGCCCACCTTATATACACCCTCTATGTGTGAGCTCAGGTGACCAGCACCCAATGAGCTCCTATCTTTACCCAGGCTGCTCCCCCTATCTGCCCCTACACTACTTGGGATGTACCACCCCCCTCCCACTCCAGCCAGGAACAGACTCGGTTGTACCTGCACATTTCTAAGTGGGAGTACCGTTGGTCTGCTCCTCGGAAATGGGATGTGTGTAGTGCATGCAGCCTACCGAGCTCAGTTCCACTCTCCATCCTTGCCCGGGAGTGGAATATCACACCTCTGGGTTGAGGTGCAATACCCCTGTAGCAGCCGAATCCTCAGGGTGCTACATTCCCCCCTGGTAAACCACAGCACGTCCTCGGGCTGTAAGACATAAATAACACCAAAAACATACATTTTTTTTTTTTTTTCATAAACATATAAAACATATAAAATATTATATATATAAAACTTTTTATATAAACATTCTCGTCGTCTCTTGTTTCAGGTTCCTCCTCCGGACACTGTGCAACGTGTGTCCGGGAAAAGTGCGACAGTCTCTTAGAAAAACTGGTTTTCCTATAAAACCGGTAGGGGGCGCTTTAGGAAGCGCAACTATATACAGGGGAAGTTGGCCGCTCTCAGTCCTCGGCCAGGTAGAGGGAAGGGAATGGCTGCTCACAGTCCTCAGCCTGTGGGATGAAGGGGTTAACGGGTAAACAGTTCACTCAGCTGGTCCCAACGGGGACTATATATATGTATCAACAGTTTCTTTATACCCCGGTCGGGTAACTATTTACATCCACTGCTCTGCCGCACTCAACGGCGTCTTCCTCCTGCTCTTTGCTTATAGCTGGTTGTTACTTCAGACCCGTCCGGGTCCTCTTGCTCCTCCTCCCCGCACTGCAACTCCTCCTCCGTCAGGCGGTGTACGTGGAGGGCGTAAGGTCCTTTGGCACACTTGTGCCGGGTAAAGGTGACCTCGTCCCCGACGTAGAGGTCACGACCTCTGTGCCCCTCCGGCAGATGGGACTCCACGTCTCTGCGCGTGACAAAGACGTCGCCGGGGGTGTTGTTGTCTCGAATGAAGCCCCACCCATGCTGCTGGTTGAACTTGATCACTGTCCCGATGGTGCGGGGACAATGTGCTGCACGGGGGTCCCTCCTGGTCCGGCTCTTCTGCTCGGCGCTCCTTATTTGGGCCTGTTGTTCCCGGACCCGCCTCTCTCTCCGCTCCCTCGCAAACTCTTCGAGCTGCTGTCGGCAACACTCAGCGCGCTCTGCTGCAGCTGCCCTAGTTTCCTGAGTGAACCCCATTAGATCTTCTCCGGTGGGGTCCCACTCAAACTGTGCTTCCTCTAGCGGGGGCGAGATCCTTCTTACGGGCTTCGGAGCCGGAATCAGGGGTGCACACATGGCCCCAACCCTCCTCTGATGCTCCAGTTCGTAATACTTCTGGGGCCAGATGAAAGGCTGCCCGTCCGGCCACGTGTGCTGGGCAAACAAGTCCTCTCCCAGACGCGGCACCCTTGGTTTTACGGGTGCGGGCGCGGTGGTGGTGGCGCCCAGGTTGCCCAGGCCTTGCGGCCAGGCCTGGGGCACCTGGAAGGTGAAGGGCACCGTTAATACGGCGGCGCCCTGGGCTACCTGGCCTTGCGACCAGGCCGGAGGCTCCGCGGAGGTAGGGGGCGCTGTTGGTGTTGCGACGCCCGGGAATTCTAGGCCCTGCGACCAGGCTGGTGGTACTTCCTGCTTGGTCACGCTCGGGGTCGAGGCGTGTGACGTCACAGGGGTCGCGGCGGCGGCTTCCGGTTGGGGCCTAGTCTGCGTCGGTGACATGGCGTTTTCGGGCACAGCAGGGGGACTTTCGGGCTCTGCGACGGGGAGCTGGGGCAGGTAAGCGGTGTCACGGCTTGGGGTATAGGCCTCCCCTTTACCTGCCTCCATGCGTTCGGCTCCCTCCTCGGCGCCGTCTCCGGCCTTGGGTCCTTCCGCGCCATCCTCAGAGGCGGTCTCCTTCCTCATCTCGGCTGGCGTGCTCCGGGTCTTGGTTTGCTGGGCCATCTCCCGGCTCCACTCCGCCAATGTCTCTCGCTGTACCCGGGCCATCCTCCATGCGAGGCCCTCCAGGGCAGTCTGTGCACACTCCCGGTCTCGGGGGAGCTGTGCAAGGACCTCCACTAGGCCTAGTGGGGTCGTGGTGTCCAGCAGGCTCCTGACCAACGGGTCGGTGCTGCTCTGCTCTTCTTCCAGCAGGCTCCTGGCCAGCGGGCCGGTGCTGCTCTGCTCTCCTTCCTCGGTCTTTAGCAGACTCCTGGCCAGCGGGCCGGTGCTGTTCTGCTTTCTCTCCATATCCGGGTAAGCTCCTCCGCTACTCCTCGTTAGACTTCTTGCCTCCGGGTGCGCTCGCTCCAGACTCCTCCAGGCGGCACCCATCTTCGTTCTTTTCTTTCGTCTCCTCCCACTTCGAGGGCGGTCCCGGGGCCACTCGGTGACTGTCAGCTCCAGGGGCAGTTCTTTCACGCTGACAGACACCTCTAGCATCACAGTCTCTGTTGGTGGGGGCGGTTTCCACTTTTGGCGCCATTTTCTGTCCCGGCCCACGATGGGAGGCGGCCTCCTGCCCTCCTTTGGCACGCCCATAATGGCGTCCGCTGCTCTTCCAAGGCGGGAAATCTTCGGATTTGGCGGGAAGCGTCGCCCAGTGGCGGGAAACTCTGCAGATGGCGGGAACAAGCTGGAAATGGCGGACAATCGGCGGGAAACGACCTGTGATGGGGTCCGATGGCGTGGACCCTCCGGAACCGGCAGGAGACTTCTTTCTGAGGTAAACTTGCACTTTTCTTCAGGCACGCAGTACCCGGGTGTTGCGGGCACGTAATCCTGCCGACTAAGCCAAAGTTGACGCGCCCCCTGGGACATATTCCTTTTTGAGGGGAATACCCGGCACCGGATCAGATGGGGGGTTGTAGTCTCCGAGCGGCTGTGACCCGGCCCGTGCCCAGGGCGTCAAGCTCAGTGTTATGTGGCAGTCCTACAGATGTTATTAAGAGTTCTTTTGTGTCGACTACGCCACCCGTTGTGATGCGGTCACTGTGGCCGCCGCTGCAGCAGGGTCCGCTGAGGCTGATGGTGGGTGCGCAGCTTGGTGGGATAACCCCCAACGGGAGGGGTATAGCCTCAGAGGGGACAGGCGCAGAGGATGGGGGTTGTGGTGGTGTAGTGCAGACGGCAGTGAAGACAGAGTCGGGTTGTGCAGTTAAGGGTGTTTACTTACTGCAGATGTTGTGCTGGTCACTCCAGCTTCGAGTGACCACCCGAGCCGTGCTGCGTCCACCAGGTCCTGGATCCAGCCAACCCCCAAACAAGTCCGGAGCGTGGCCCTGAGCTCTCTTTCTGTCCCGTTCTCTGGCCGTCCCCACCAGTAATCCACCTAGGTCCAGCTCCCTCGGGCCTTCTGTTGGGACACCCTTGGCCCTGGGTTCCCTGACCCTTCATGTGGTGTGCCTTCGGGGTGGATGTGATGGGTGACCGTGGCAAACGCTGCCCACGGTCTCCGGTCTCTGGCTGGGGAATGTTTTTACCCCCACCAGCTTGGGTTCCGGTACCCTGATGCCGACTCTTCACCCGGTGTTTTTAGTTGGGATCTCAGAGTCCTTCTCTTCTGTGCTCTGGGTCTCTCTCTTTTCTCCTCTCTCACCCTGGGTCTTTCTTCTCTCCTCTGCTCCTGACTTGTTCTCTGCAGCTGACTGACTCTCTGCATCTGACTTGTCCTCTGCATCTGACCCTGATCTTAGTTGGTGCCCACCTTATATACACCCTCTATGTGTGAGCTCAGGTGACCAGCACCCAATGAGCTCCTATCTTTACCCAGGCTGCTCCCCCTATCTGCCCCTACACTACTTGGGATGTACCACCCCCCTCCCACTCCAGCCAGGAACAGACTCGGTTGTACCTGCACATTTCTAAGTGGGAGTACCGTTGGTCTGCTCCTCGGAAATGGGATGTGTGTAGTGCATGCAGCCTACCGAGCTCAGTTCCACTCTCCATCCTTGCCCGGGAGTGGAATATCACACCTCTGGGTTGAGGTGCAATACCCCTGTAGCAGCCGAATCCTCAGGGTGCTACATGTTCTCCAAAGATGACTCTGATATGACTCTGATATAGGCAGTATCCCGTCATTGCATTTGAAAATCAATTTGAAAGACACGACCCCAGTAACCAGAAGTGACATGTCTGTGCTAAAACCATTACATTGTGAAGTGAAAGAATATTCACAAGATCTCATCAAGAGAGGTTGGGTCCAAAAGTCGAAGTCATCTTATTCCTCTCCAATTTTCTGTGTTAGGAAGAAGGATGGTACGTTGTGACTCTGTTGTGATTACTGGGAGCTAAACCGAAAGTCAGTACCTGATCGACACCCGATACCAAAGATCCAAGATATGACGGATAGCCAATCAAGAAGCACCTGGTTCTCTGTCCTCGATCAGAGTAAGGCATACCACCAAAGGTTTGTCGAAGAGTCCAGTAGACCTTTGACAGCATTCATCACACCGTGGAGATTATATGAGTGGATCTGCATACCGTTTGGACTCAGTTCAGCTCCAGCATAATTTCAGATGAGCATGGAGTCATGTTTAGAAGGATTGAGGGACGATATCTGCCAGCCGTACTTGGATGACAATGTGGTACACAGCAAAACCTTCCGGGAGCATGTTGAACACGTGAGGACCGTATTTCAACGATATCAACAACATGGAGTTAAGTTGACCCCAAAGAAGTGTGAACTGTTCAAAAGACAAGTCCGCTTTCTAGGGAAAATTGTGTCCAGAGAAGGATATACCATGGACCCAGCAGAAATCGCTCCTGTACTAACCTTAAAAGACAGGCAGCCCTCGACCGTCGGGGAGTTGATGCAGATATTAGGATTCCTCTCCTACTATCGTACTTACGTTCGGAACTTCTCCAGGATTGTCGCCGTACTATACCTCCTCTTGGGGGGGATAACAGAGACAACAACACTCACGGAGAAAAAGAAGAACGCGGGTAGGACATGGCTTAAAAGAAAGAACGCTGTTTCATCCCATCAGCCCATTCTCTGGACAGCCGACCACCAGGAAGTATTGGAAAAACTAGTAGACTACCTGGTAAAACCTTGGGATATCCTGATTTCAATTTACCATTTGTTCTTCATTGTAACGCTTCTCAAGTTGGACTGGGAGCTGCCCTGTATCAGCATCAAGATGGAAAAATGAGAGTGATCGGTTACGGTTCTAGAACGTTGACAGATGTCGAGAAGAAATACCATCTACATTCCAGAAAATTGGAGTTCCTGGCATTGAAATGGGCTATCTGAGAACGATTTAGAGATTAGTTCTACTAGAGGAAAGAGTTTGAGGTATGCACTGACAAAAACCCTTTGACCTATGTCCTTACTACAGCCAAACTGATTGCAACGGGTCAGAAATGGGTTGCTGAACTAGCTGACTTCAATTTCAGCATCAAGTACAGGCCAAGAAAATGCAATGTGGATGCTGACGGATTGTCAAGAATGCCACTAGAGCCTGAGGAGTTCATGCAAGAATGCTCGGAGGAAGTCAGTCTGGAAGCAATTGAGATCAGTACCCAAGCAGTACAAGCTTATCAGGAGGAAGACACACAATTATGGTATCCGTTGATGGTGGAAAACACCATAAAAACGAGAGCACAAGATCACCCCCGGTCTATTCAACAATTACCAAAACGGCAGCACAACGGGAAGATTAGATAATTGGTAGAATACTACTTTATGTGGACCAAAATCGGTTTCCAAGTAAACGAGAGAGAGCCAATGAGTCATCAGCAGTATCTGTTTTAATTAAAGAGTGGACGAAGCTCTACCTCACTGAAGACGGTATCCTGTATCGTAAAGGAGGACAAAAACGGCAGTTGGTACTACCCAGAGTATTCCATAGGTTGGTCTTCAAAGCACTCCATGAAAACATGGGACACCTGGGAGTGGAAAGGACAACCAACTTGATCCATGAACGTTTCTTCTGGCCGTACATACAGAGAGGTATTGAGAGGTACGTGACCAGGGAGTGTGCGTGTCTGAAACACATCAACACATCAACCCGGGCACCTATGGGAAACATCCAAACTACATATCCATTTGAGATGGTCTCAATAGACTTTCTACATCTCGAGACGTGCAAGGGTGGTTACTAATACATCTTGGTGGTGATGGACCATTTTACACGATTTGCTCAAGCATATGCCACCACCAATACATCGGGTCGAACAGCGGCAGAGAAGATCTTCAATGATTTTGCTGTGAGGTTTGGGTTCACTACAAGGTTACGCCACGGCCAAGAAAGAGAATTTGAGAACCAGCTCTTTGCCAAGCTCGGAAAGTACTGTAGAATTCAGAGATCCCACAAAACGCCCTATCACTCAGAAGGTAATGGACAAGTGGAATGTTTTAACCAAACATTATTGTCAATGTTGCGCACTTTAACTGCTGATGAGAAGAAAGACTGGAAGAGTTCTCTGTCAAAAGTGGTACATGCCTATAACTGTGCAAAGTCCAACGGGTTGCTCACCCTTTTTCCTATTGTATGGACGGTCGCCAAGACTGCCAATCGACATCATGTTCCATACTCCGGTGTCAGAGACTTACAGATTGTATCAGGAGTACGTTCGGAAATGGAAGGAACGGATGGCAGGGGCATACAATATAGCGCCCAAAGTAGTTACGCAAGGACTGAGCAAGAGTAATGAGTACTATGATCGAAAATGTTATGGAGCAGAATTGGCACCAGGAAGCCAGGTGCTAGTCAAGAAAGTACGTGAGAAAGGCGGTCCAGGAAAACGTTCGTACTGGGAAGACGAGGTGTATGTGGTCGTAAGAAGAAAAGCTGATGACAGCCCAGTGTATGAAATCCGATTGGAAATGGGAGACAAGAAAACCAGAATAGTCCATCGGAATTTACTACTACCCTGTGACTATCTCCCACCACAACAAGACTTCCCAGAAGTAGACTGACATCGTCCGAGATTGACTAAAAGACCACCACAGACTGAAGCTCCGGAGGTGAATAGTGACCTTGAAAGTTCCGATGGAGAAGAACACACCATTGTATCTCTCGGACCAGCAAGGAGAGGGCTGTACCATCCTCAGGAGAGTTAACTAAACCCTGAGGCTCCAGAGTTCGTACCAAAGAGTATAGATGAAGTCCAATTCAGATCTGATGATCGAACACTGGCTCCTGAAGAGACCGATAGAGACTCAGGAGGAGCAAAATTACCAGACTGTGCGGAAACAAGCGACTCAGGAGAAGTACAGGAACTTACAGAGGCAGCTCCATGAGCATTTGAGGATGCACGGGAAATGAGTGCGGCGGAAGAAACTTCTGTGACCGAAGAACCCGTGGTCTCTGAGGAACAACCCACCAGGAGGATGTCGACGCGAGAAGTGAGGAAGCCCATGATGCTGACGTATGAGACACTTGCTGAACCGAGTCAAGTGCCAAGGACTGTCGACTGGAAACAGGTATCTCTGCCTGTGGACTAGGTAAGCCCACTTGAGTGGTATTCACCAACGTGAGGCAGTATTGAAGATGTTGCCTGGTGGAAAGACTTGTTTTCATGCTTTGATTTTCCTTAAAAGACTTTGTAGAAACAAAGAACTGTTAAAGCATAGAGAGAGAGAGCTGGTTGAAGACGTACGAAAAGCTCCAGCTGAAGAGATGCTGAGTGTTTTAATTGTGTTAATTGTTTATTTCTTATAGGCATCCTACAAGAAAAAGGTTATAAGATTAGGTTGTTATCAATGTTTATGAACGTTATACTAATTTCACAATGCCAATTTGCATATAAAGTTATTCAACTTTCACCACTGTCTCAGAATTGGTTAGATTGATCAATTAAGACGAATGTCGAGGACGACATTCAAAAAGGAGGGAAATGTGTGGCATGCAGAAGTAGGGCTGTTGCTTTAAAAGCATTCAGCAACTATTAGAAGTAACACAGGTACATGAGACAGGAAGTGTTGTGCTCCAGAAGCATCCAGCAACTAGAGGGTTTAACACAGTCACAGGAGAAGGGGAGTGTTTTAGCAGAGCCCCAGAGGGATTGTGGGGAAGTTGTGTACTGTCTGGCTGGAGCCAAAGAGAAAGGTGGTGTGTGTGTTCTGTATCTCACAGAAGCACCACTGCAAGTGAAAAGGATTCAAGTCAGGAGTGAAGCTAAGCACAGGTCAGGGAGAGTTCCTGAACTAACAGTGCAGAGTATTGTCAGGCAGACAGATAAGGACTGTAAGAAATGGTGTCACAGGGATCATCTCCCTCAGCAAACCCACCCCCCCTCCTCCATCTCCCTCTGCTGTAAAGAATGCTGTGTTCATTAATGTGCCTTTGCATTAGAACTGTGCTGTTCTGTACTACTGGGAAGACTGTGCACTGCTGTGCTGCTAAGGAAACTGTATTGTTTGTTACTGGAGTCTGTTGCTCATAAGACTTAACTTGCACTGGCTGTGCGGTTTCTTATTAAAAGCTACTGTTCTACCGTTTATAAGGACTCTTGTCAAGTGTGTCTGGTCACCAAGTGAAACAACCTACGTGTTTGTGCCTGAGGGTCAATACCCCTGTGTGCCTGAGAGAAGCTGCAGCACATGGTCTATGGTCTCCCTGAGTAACTGTTCCCCCAGGATGTAACCTGTTTCGCCCCTACCTGAACCTAGAGGCGTGCGTGTAACATGTATATGTTAAAGGGTGAGAATTTCCAACAATCCCATGTCTCAAACAATATTTAATACTAAGTTCTATATGGCATGTGATACTGAATATGTTATCTATGGTTTACAATGCCCATGTAAATTGTTATATGTGGGGAAAACAACTTGGGATTTTAAAACTAGAATAAACCACCATCGATATACAATTAGGAAAAAGAAATTAGATTTACCTATGTGAAAGCATTTTGTGGAATTGGGACAAAAATGGAAGGACCTTATGTAAGCTCTTTATATATGTAATTTTTATGATGTGCTGGAATGTTTATTTATTGATATCATTGCTGCACCTATTTAATATATCAATATATACCATTGCACTGCTTGAGAAAGTTCCACACTTGGAACGAAACGTTGCCTTTTCACTATACTGTATATATATGTACAGTATATACTGTATATATATATACACCTATATTAAAAATCAGGATGGTGGGCCATCCAAATCTTGCACCGGGGCCCAACTGCCTCCAATCACACCACTGTTTAGGGCCACACAGGCATCAACTATAAATCACAAGGTGCTTGAACATTATATTGCTTTTTGGGTGGTTTAGTGGAACAATTGTTATGTGGACTGATGGCAATTATATGGAGCCTGGTAACCACAGTATATAATTAATAGGAGGGGAAGGACATCTCATAATGTGAGTCAAATCATTCTGTATTTGCACAAGCTATTAAAATGTAAAAAACACATTTATGTATCTACAAGTGACATGGACGCCAGAACCCATCATATATAAAATTAGATGAAGGCCCACCATACTGGTTCCACTTATGTGGCCTAGCAGAGCTGATTGTGGACAAATCTCTTGGTTTGCTTACAGGAACGTTTTACCTAAAGACAGAGGCAAGCTTGTGAGGAGCCATAGCACTCCGCAAAGGAAGGGCGGCAGCACCTCCTTATAAATTAAGCACCACTAGAATCAAATCAAATGGCACAGTTTAAACTTACCTGAGGGCGATAAAAAGATGTTCCTCTACCGAAATACAACGCCTAATTGTTGTGTTTAGGAACTAAAGGCCAGGATGAAGCTCCTCCAACAGGCGATCAATGGTTACAAGGTGCATGCGGCAAAATGAGAACAATTTGTCAGGGTTGCGCTGTAGCTCCCCATACAGCCAGTAAGAAGTGGCCTTTAGAGACCCGTTGGCTAAGCAGAGGATAAACCCATAGGTTGAAACGCCTCCTTGGATCCACATCACCCTGCGTAGATCTCCAAATCACCTTGACACCACCCAGGTCTGAAGAACCCGCTCACCAGGGGTGAAGGATAAATTAGCCATATTGAGAGCTTGGTCAATACATCAGACCAACAATGAGTATTCACTCTGGGATATCCCAACATAATGGATGTGGTCTAATCCTATGATCTTATTGGGGTTGTTTTTATAGGGTTAGGATCATAGAGGACCTTCATTTTATAGGAAATTGAAGCAAAACAGACTAGAAAATCAGACTAGAAAAACTGCACTCAGGGACACTGGAGGCTGTGACTCTGTTCACTCATGTGTTCAGGCTAATGAGGAAAGGGCTTTACATGACAGTAGATAAAGCTGAAGTCTTTCTGTAAAGCTGAAATCCCCCAGCATTCCCTGCCACTTCAGTGTCTGTGCGGAGCTTACTCTGATCATTTGCATTAATGAGATGTCATCAGCCTCTGTACATTCATCTGATATAGGAATAACAAAATACCTTTCTGCGTTACAAGAGCTCATCTGATTGGGAGCCATCAATCCATCCAGCTTTCTGATTGTTTCCAAAACTTACCAGAAGAATTATAAATGCAGTTATTCACGTTTGAATCATCATCATAATAATAATAGAATGTGCTACAGTGGTTTCTACCTCTATTTCCTTGGTCCATTTTGTCGACCGAAGGACTTGCCAGTTTTTTACAATAGTATCAGCAGGAAATTATCATTAGATGACTAGTAAACCTGTTGCCAGGTAATCCAACATAGCCCCCACCACTGATTGGCAGCTTTCTGCCTATGCACAGTGTAGACAGGAAGCTGCCAATCAGTGGTGTGGGTGGTGATATACAGAGCTCAGCATTCAGAGAACCGCTAGATCTGCCGCAGATAAAACAGTGATGTTATTAAGTAGTAGCAATAAAATACAGCACTCCTGGTAATTGTAGGTCCCCGGATAGGATCCCAATCCGTATCAATCAAATAGTAGAAAGAATCCGTCACTCTGAGGTGAGTAGAGTGAAAAACGTGAATCTTTTATTGCAGTGGTCCATATGGACAGTGTGTATTACATGTAACGTTTCCATCATCAAAGACCTTTGTCAAACATATACTGTAGAGGCAACTGAATCGCCCTCCCTGGGCTATGGGGGATACTCGGAGCCGGGCCTTGCAGATGTCGCGGGGATGCAGTCGTGGCCTTGGCCCGTTCCGTGCCCAGGGCTGTCACATGAAAAATATGGGCAATTGGATGAGTGGTTGTTTGACTTCGCCACCTGTGGTTTCTGGTGAAGGCCACGAGCGCTGCAACAGTCCTCTGAGGCTGATGTTATGGCAGCTCGGTTTGGTACTACTCCCCACAGGCGGAGTAGGCCTCAGGGCAGTGATCAATGAACGATCTGTGTGGAGGTATGGTGGGTGCAGTGCCGCGCAGGAATAAACAAGCGGAGGCGGTGGATGAAGTCATCCTGGTCTTTACTCACTTTAGATGTACTTTCAGCCGCAAAGCTTCTCTCTGCTACACACGGCGTACAGCGGCCACCGGGTACGGGGTTCAGCACTTCCCAGGTAGATCAAGAGCACCTGTCAAGACCCCGCTGGTGTGTTCCTCTCCTTTTTCTCTCCTCCCGCTTGTGTTCCTCCCTGGGATCCACTAAGCCGCCGGGCTTTTCCAACAGTGACGTGAAGTACAAAGTCAGATATCGGGAGCCGGTCACCCCTCTTGCAGAAGGAATCCCTCTGGCTAAGCCAGAGTGAAGAATACAGGTGGCGACTCCGCTCCGTTCGTATTCCCCTGGGATCCTTTTGCCTGTGGAGCCTATCTCCTCTGCTCCCCTCCAAGGCCTTCTTAGAACAGGACCCTGACCGGGCAGAGAAACTGGTTAACCCTGACCCGCTCCTCGTCTCAAGGCCAGAGAACGAGGACCGTGAATCTTCAGCCAGCTGCAGACTCTTGCTGGACCCTGACAGAAGACCACAATCAAAAGACCTTGAACTAAAGATGGCCGTTTATTATATATGGTTCTATAAGTGCTTCCTGTAAGTGTTTCCTCCACCCTCACCCACTACTTCGTTCCCCCTGTCTTTGGTTCCCCCCATCTCCTATATCCCGGGCCAGGGCAGCACCCTGGTGCATTTAGGCCCCCTACAGGACAGGAGTGGTGTAGTGTTGAGTGCGAAGTGGGGTTCTGAGTGATGCTCCATCCTTACCTGGGAGAGGAGATACCACATCTCTATCTGACGTGCAGTACCCCTGTGGCGACTGAACCCTCAGGGGCGCCACACAACAAATAAAAAAACAAAAGACTTAACATGAGAAATATAATACAGAACATGAAACTATAAAGATAGATATGACGTAATGCTTAAGTGAGGACCACAAGATCTGGCAGATACAGACACCAAGTCTATGAGCAATGGTGAAAAATATATATGTATTGCAGTTTGTAAGAGCCACCAAACAATATACATGAAGACCAGGGCTGGAGGTAGGCAGTTCCCTAACTCCAAAATATTTATAGTGTAGAAGATACTATGTCTCTATGGGGAAATAAATATGCAGGGTACAACGCAAAATAGAAATAAGCAATACTTAACATGGGACTATAAAAAATGAAACAGATGGTACATAGAAGGTGGGGGGATTGAATGGTGGTCACAAAGAAGCCCCAAGTCCAAAGTCCACTGGAGAGTCCTGATCTAGAACTAATTTATCCCAAACTGTAAAATAAGATACAAAGCGGAACCTTATCATATACAGTACAGACCAAAAGTTTGGACACACCTTCTCATTGAAAGATTTTTCTGTATTTTCATGGCTATGAAAATTGTACATTCACACTGAAGGCATCAAAACTATGAATTAACACATGTGGAATTATATACTTAACAAAAAAGTGTGAAACCACTGAAAATATGTCTTATATTCTAGGTTCTTCAAAGTAGCCACCTTTTGCTTTGATGACTGCTTTGCACATTCTTGGCATTCTCTTGATTAGCTTCAAGAGGTAGTCACCGGAAATGGTCTTAGAACAATCTTGAAGGAGTTCCCAGAGATGCTTAGCACTTGTTGGCCCTTTTGCCTTCACTCTGCGGTCCAGCTCACCCCAAACCATCTCGATTGGGTTCAGGTCTGGTGACTGTGGAGGCCAGGTCATCTGGCGTAGCACCCCTTCACTCTCCTTCTTGGTCAAATAGCCCTTACACAGCCTGGAGGTGTGTTTGGGGTCATTGTCCTGTTGAAAAATAAATGATTGTCCAACTAAGCGCAAACCGGATAGAATAGCATGCCATTGCAAGATGCTGTGGTAGCCATGCTGGTTCAGTATGCCTTCAATTTTGAATAAATCCCCAACAGTGTCACCAGCAAAGCACCCCCACACCATTACACCTCCTCCTCCATGCTTCACGGTGGGAACCAGGCATGTAGAGTCCATCCGTTCACCTTTTCTGCGTCGCACAAAGACACGGTGGTTGGAACCAAAGATCTCAAATTTGGACTCATCAGACCAAAGCACAGATTTCCACTGGTCTAATGTCCATTCCTTGTGTTCTTTAGCCCAAACAAGTCTATTCTGCTTGTTGCCTGTCCTTAGCAGTGGTTTCCTAGCAGCTATTTTACCATGAAGGCCTGCTGCACAAAGTCTCCTCTTAACAGTTGTTGAAGAGATGTGTCTGCTGATAGAACTCTGTGTGGCATTGACCTGGTCTCTAATCTGAGCTGCTGTTAACCTGCGATTTCTGAGGCTGGTGACTCGGATAAACTTATCCTCAGAAGCAGAGGTGACTCTTGGTCTTCCTTTCCTGGGGCGGTCCTCATGTGAGCCAATTTCTTTGTAGCGTTTGATGGTTTTTGCAACTGCACTTGGGGACACTTTCAAAGTTTTCCCAATTTTTCGCACTGACTGACCTTCATTTCTTAAAGCAATGATGGCCACTCGTTTTTCTTTGCTTAGCTGCTTTTTTCTTGCCATAATACAAATTCTAACAGTCTATTCAGTAGGACTATCAGCTGTGTATCCACCAGACTTCTGCACAACACAACTGATGGTCCCAACGCCATTTAAAAGGCAAGAAATCCCACTTATTAAACCTGACAGGGCACACCTGTGAAGTGAAAACCATTTCCGGTGACTACCTCTTGAAGCTCATCAAGAGAATGCCAAGAGTGTGCAAAGCAGTCATCAAAGCAAAAGGTGGCTACTTTGAAGAACCTAGAATATAAGACATATTTTCAGTTGTTTCACACTTTTTTGTTAAGTATATAATTCCACATGTGTTAATTCAAAGTTTTGATGCCTTCAGTGCGAATGTACAATTTTCATAGACATGAAAATACAGAAAAATCTTTAAATGAGAAGGTGTGTCCAAACTTTTGGTCTGTACTGTATGTCAGGCCACTAACGGATGGAGCAGAACATGAGGAATGGGTGGGAAAGCAGGAGGGGTAGTTTTATTGTCATAAAAAAACAGAAGAGAGAAAGAGGTGGAAAATGAAACCATGCTAGGAGCAGATAAAAAGTGTAGAGGAAGGGAAAAAAACATAGGAAAAGACTGAATAAGAGGAAAGAAAAATAAAATAAAAATGAAGATGAAAAAAAAATAAAGG
Organism: Phyllobates terribilis; assembly: GCF_046119375.1. Classification (NCBI taxonomy): domain Eukaryota; kingdom Metazoa; phylum Chordata; class Amphibia; order Anura; family Dendrobatidae; genus Phyllobates; species Phyllobates terribilis. The sequence goes on from NW_027363247.1 coordinate 858,110, forward strand.
AAAAAATAAAATTAATAAAAAATAAAATAAAAAAATAAAGATGAAAAAAGGGGAAAAATAAAGATAAAAGATGAAAAATAAAGAAAAATAATGAAAAATGAACCATAAGGAATAAAAAATAATAGCTTATTCAGAAAGAATAAATAATAATAATCAAAGAAATTAAAAAATATGTAGCAGCCTGATGTGCTCCAGGTTCCTAAATACATGGGATGATGAGATTCCTGATATAAAATGGATCAAGAAGACTGTCCTCCTGTCTTGAATAATAAATACTTTGATCTCTGTAATATTCACATAATTCCGATACTTCAATGTCCTATATATTAATACTAGATGGTGGCCCGATTCTAACGCATCGGGTATTCTACAATATGTACGCGGCCGACCGGGCGCATTCAGCAGAGCGTTGTTTAAATTTGGCGCCAAAATCGCTGATTGGTCGTGGCCGGCAACCGCGACCAATCAGCAAAACGGTGTTTAAATTTGGCGGCAATATCGGTGATTGGTTGCGGGTGGCGGCCGCGACCATTCAGCGAACTGTGTTAGTGAGGACCGGAGAGCTTGTTTAAATTTGGCGCTAAAATCGCTGATTAGTCGCGACCGCGACCAATCAGCAAAACGGTGTTTAAATTTGGCGCCAATATCACTGACTGGTCGCGGCCAGCGGTCGCGACCAATCAGCAGAGCGGGGTTTAGATTTGGCGCCAATAATGCTGATTGGTGGCGACTGCGACCAATCAGCAGAGCGGTGTTTAAATTTGGCGCCAATCTCCCTGATTGTTCGCTGCTGGCGGCCGCGACCAATCAGCAGAGCGTTGTTTAAATTTGGCGCCAATCTCGCTGATTGGTAGCGGCCGCGACCAATCAGCAGAGCGGTGTTTAAATCAGCGAACCGTATTACTGAGGACCGGGCAGCGGCGCCGTCCCTCCCTTCACACTTGCCGTCGGGAGATCAGCGGCGCCGCCCGTCGGGGTACTTGTGCTGCCAGCAGCGGGGAGATGAGCAGCTAGCGCCGCTCATCTCCCGGCTGCATCGCCGCTGACTTCCGTCCGGCAGATGAGCCGCTAACGGCCGCCATCTTTTTCTGAAATCCCGCGTCGCTGATTGGCCACGGCCGGACCAATCAGCGACGCGGGATTTCCTGGACAGACAGACAGACAGGATAAGACGATTATATATATTAGATATTTTACTGTATTGCAGTTACCTATTGTTAAATGTGTGATACAATACCTGCAACATTGTTTTAAAATGGATATTTACTGATGTTTATAACAGGATTCGGATTTCTATCTTATTGCTGTATGTTTGTAACATTTATTATAAAGGATTCTTCAAGAAACGAGTTTAAAAAAAACAATAATAATTCTGCACACATAGATATTCTCATAAGAAAGACAAAACCTCACTTTTATTTTCCTAAATATTCAGGGTTCAGGTTTATTAACGTTTTAAATTGACCGACTGCACTGGAGTTGTTCAATATTAAAATGAATAATCAAAAATACAAATTGAGCACACAGTGCATATATATATTTATTTATTTATAAGCAAAAGTTTGGTTCAGCATCCTCCAAATTTGATATCTATCTATCTATCTATCTATCTATCTATCTATCTATCTATCTAATCCAAAAATATGGAGGCAGCACACAGTTGAAGAAAATTTTTTTTTTATTATTTAATAGCCCATGTGGCGACGTTTCGGTCCAGTATTGTGCACCTTTCTGAAGCTACATGGGCTATTACATAATATAAATTTTTCTACTTCATCTGTGTGCTGCCTCCATATTTTTGGATTATATAAGAGGACTGGTATATAACAGGGGGCTTTTCACCTAAACTTTTTGCTTGTGCTGTGTTTTATCTTATTTCTTATCTATCTATCTATCTCATTGTGAGGTGAGATCAGAAAAAAAATGATGTCACAAGTGATGTGATGACATCACCGCATTCTATATCCCTGTGTTCCGGCCTAAGGGAAATCACTGCCTTACAGACTCCCAAGGGTGAGGCAGCCCCTTTTGTTTTTCGTCACGAACGAAGCAAAAATTGATTATAAAATGGATAAAGAGAGAAGAAGAGCCCATAGAGATCGGGTTCTCAGTGAGAGGAGAGGATTAAATGAAGAGCAGGTACCATTGTTCGCTATTGGGCGAAAAGGCTTTATACTACCGGACGTGGACACTGACGCCTCAGAAATGGCGTCCAAACGTCAAACTCTGGACAAAATGAGAAAGACCAAAAGACATGAGATCCTTACAGAGAGAAGGAAAATGGAGACCCTCATGGAGTCTCACTCTGCAACCTCCGCTCAGCTTCAGAGGGCCATACTTATCGCCTTGAAAAAACTCGGAGATCTGGTCCCTGAAATACGGAGGAGGAACAAAGAAGCCATCCTCAATAAGAGGAGAAACATCAGCGCAGAGTTAGAGCTGGAAGAGGTTCTCCAAGAGACACCAAGACAAGTGACATCCTCCAGATCTGAAAGTCTGGAGGCACCAAAACTACAAAGAGCAGCAGCCCAGAAGAGGATCAGGAACAGCAGAGACTGGGTTGTCCAATGTAGAAGACGTCTCATCTACGCTAAATCCATTATAAATGGGAATGGTGCATTGCGGAGGTCGAGGTCATCAGCTGAAAACATCTCCATCCCAGAGAACAAACAGCTGAGTGTTTCTCCACCAAACACATCACTGGATACAGATGGACCAGGTAAGATGGATCTGCTCAGTGTAATAAGACTGGGGGTGAGGAGGATTATACTCCTAATATTATGTACTGGCATCAGTTATCAAAAGTGCAGAAAAACTGTCCTTGTTGCCCATAGCAACCAATCACAATGCGGCTTTCATTGTTCCATAGAATGTTAAGAGATGGAATCTATGTTGTGATTCGTTGCTATGGACAACAGGGACAGTTTTGCTATTGGACAGTTTTGATAAATGAGAGCCCAAATATTAGACATTTCCTGCTCATTTACATAATGCCATTTAAAATTATAATATTTTCTCTGGAGCTACATTTGTTAACCCCTTATTGACCAGGCAACCTTTTTTTTTCTCTCCCTCCTTTGAAAACCCATAACTATTTATTTATTAATTTTTCTGGCAATGTAGCTGTATGTGGACTTGTTTTTTTAGTGGCCGAGCTGTAGTTTTGAACATTATTTATTTTACCATTCAATGTTCTGGAACACGGGGAAAAAGATTTAATCTGTGGTAAAATTGTGGAAAAAAAGTGATTCCAACATTGTTTTTTTCTAGATGTTCATTGAGTGGTAAAAATGACCTGACAAAATGATTCTCCATGTCAGTTACAGCTATGATACTGCTGAACTTGCATAGGGGTTTCTAAAAAATACTTAAGAATTTTATTTAAACAAATGCTTTGTGTGGCCATGTTCTGAGACATTGGAACTGTGTGATTGTGATCGCTGGATGGAGATGTGTGAGGGCTTGATGATTTTTTGCGCGGTGAACTGTAGCTTTTATTGATACCTTTCCTGGGTAGACAGGACATTGTGATATCTTTTTATTGCAATTTTTTAGGTGGATACAGCGCCCCCCAAAAATGCAATTCTAATGTTTAATTTTTTTATCATGTTAGTGTTTACTGTTTGCAATATTTAATTTTATATTTTTGTAAATCGGACTTATGCGGATGTCGTGATACAAGATGTGCTTATAAATATGATTATAATTATGTCAATTTGGTGATTCAAATATTTTTTACATTTTCCCTCTTTTTTAAACTATTTTTTTTTATTTACTTCACTTTTTAGTTTCCTTGGGGGACTTAAACCTGTGATTTTCTGATCGCTTGTACTGTATACTGTGGTAGAACTGTATATAGATAAATTGACATTCTCGTATGAAATTAAGCCAGGCTGGTCTTAACACTAGGCCAAAAGTGACAGACTGGGGCTTTCAGCAGTAGGCCCAGGTAGTCATTTTAAACAATTGACCCCCTGCAATAGTGTCCTGGGGGGTTAATAGGTGCTGGTGCACACAAATCGGCAATAGCTTCATTTAAATATCACTGTCAGCATTGAAATGGTTAAACTACAGTAATTGGAGTGTGCTCCAGTCGCTGCAGTTATAGGCAAGTGTCAGCTATGTAATACTGCCAGCATCTGCCTGATATGGTGCATGCTCAGCTAATGAGCCCGCTTCATACATTTTATGCACAACATGACAAACATTTCCATTATGTGTTCGCAAAGGGTTTAATAAATCTTGTATTTTCTCAGCAGATGGAGGCCTTATGATACCCCCTGACATAGCAGACATGCCAGCAGAAGACCCCGGTGATGCTAGAATCTGTATTTCACCCCTGAGAGAAGTGGTCAACACTAATAATACTATTGACTTTGACAGCCTTGACTTCCAGAAAGTTCTTGGAAAGGGAGGCTTCGGAAATGTAAGTGTGAATTTATCCTCCACCATGTTCATCAATGTATCCTGCACCAGATACACAGGAGAGATGTACATATTCATTACAGGATGCTCATATGTAATGATATATGAGATAAACTAGTGAACTACTACACACTAATAGATGGGAGTTTGGTCTGATCTGTTGTGATTTTTCTCCAGGTCATCTTGGCATTAGATCTGGTCAATGAAGGACTTCAGGCCATTAAAATCATGGACAGAAGTTATTGTAGAGAGGACATATTCTCTACAGAGCTAGAAGTCCTGAGAATGGCTGCCGGATGCCCCTACCTAATGACTATGCGGGCGTTTATGGAATCACCATTGGAGTATGTGATAGCCATGGACTATATGGCCGGAGGAGACCTGTTTGACCACATGGCAGATTCAATGCTGTTTAACACAAGGACAACAAGGTAAATGTCTTATACTGAATATTAATAATCCGTTGCCCTCGCACTGTAGTCCTAGAGCAATGGACAACGACAACAGGAGAAAATAATGACATGAAAAGGACACGTGTGTGATCTCCTCATGTTCTCTGTATGATTGTGCATGTAACCACTGATCCATCCTTTCTACTCCACAGACTCTTTGCGGCAGAGATGGTGTGCGGACTCCAGTTCCTGCATGAACGCGGCATCATACATCGGTAATCATTTCACCTTCATAAATCTGTCACCTGTGACTCTCTGTTGTCTCCTTACATATCTATTGTAGAAAGTTCTTTCCATGAATTGTCCTCACAATCAGTGTCTGCTCCTTCTCCCTGCAGTGACCTGAAGCCAGATAATATCCTCCTCCAAGACACCGGACACATCAAAATCTCCGACTTTGGCTTAGCAGCCATGAATGTATTTGAGGATGGCATAGTGAAGAACAAGGTTGGCACTAAGGGTTACATAGCGCCCGAGGTAAGGAACATCTCTGTGTGATTGATGCCAATAGTAGGATTGAGGGATAATCTGATCCCAATGTATCCTGCTGATATCTAATCACAGACCGGTCCTCATAGTCTCTGTGTGTAAATCCCCTTCCCGGTATATTAAGCTCCTCTCCAATCTCATGTTTCCACAGATAATGGACAGTAAAGGCTACAACCATCTGGCAGACTCCTTTTCCTTCGGCGTCATCTTATATATAATGAGTGTAGGTGACCAGCCATTCTATTGCAAAGGCACAATGGATGAATACCACCAGTCTCTGCATGATGACATCCCTTATTTTCCACCTGGGATCTGCTGTCATACCATGGACATCATAAAAGGGGTGAGTAAGATCAGATGGATAAGTATGATGGGGGGATTACTAAAAGAGATAGAAGATAAGATGGGAATAGTCCATAGACATTGTGTAAAAACTTGTCAGTAATAATACATAATATAATGACTAATGGTCTCTATCATTTTCTAGCTTCTCTGCAAATCTCCATCTGCCCGATCTGCCATTACATCATCCATCAGATCACATCCGTTTTTCTATTCTATAGACTGGAGCGATGTGGAGTCCGGCAGAGCCGACCCACCATTCCCATATTGCTATGTAAGTACAACACATACAGACATCCATAGTGTTATCACTACCCAGTAACACACTTACCCACTATACACCTTATCGCTATATCCCCCTAGTACTGTATATACTGTATGTGAGGGGCTGATTCTCAGACGTGTATATTTCTCTTCTTACAGCAGGAGTATTAGGCTGATAAAAATCAGCCCCATTCCAGCAACATCCAGGAATGAAGATTTACATTAATCGGATGAGACAATTACACTGGACTTTCTTATTTACCGGACTGTGACAAACCTACCAAGCTTCCACCACATAACATCCAAGTAGATTTGAGCACCAAACATCCAGGGATTTATTCCGATCGCCATATTTGGGGTCAGGAAGGAATTTTTTTCCCTTGATATGAGGATGATCCAGCAACGAGTCCTCAGGGTTATTTTTCGCCTTCCTCTGGATCAACATAGCAAGTAATTAAAGGCTGAAATTGAAGGACTTCTTTCAGCCATACTTGCTATGTTACCATCTGGATGACTCATCTACAATGTGGTGGTAAGGAGACGACTACAAGATATGGACATAAAGAAGGAAGCGGCTGCTCCTTCTCCTACTTGGCCATGTACAGACACAAGGAAGCGGCTGCTCCTTCTCCTACTTGGCCATGTACAGACAGAAGGAAGCGGCTGCTCCTTCCTCTACCAGGCCATGGTCAGACAGAAGGAAGCGGCTGCTCCTTCACCTTCCTGACCATGGTCAGACAGAAGGCCATATGGCTAATCGCGATGCTGAAGGAATCCAGGAAAACTCCAACTATACAGATCACAAGTCACACATTCCTGCTCTTCTCCTCTCTCATGTGTGATCCAGACCTGGATGTCCAAAAGCGGCAAAAGTGTAAGCCGAGGCCTGAGGAGCGGAATCATCTGCTCCTTTCTATAGAAAGTCACTGTATCTACACACTTTCTTTTATCATCATTGCAAATTTGTAACAACTTTATTGCACAAATATATATATATGTATATATAAAACATCTAAGTGTCTTTTGTGCGTTTGGTTAAATTCTTCTCATATACAGACCTGCTTTTTGTTATTTTTATTAATATCATGATAAGGACAAGGTATTTTGGAGCCTTAGGCAAATGAAGCCTATGGTGACCCCCACCAAAGGAATAGGCAAGAAACTGAGGTAACAGGACCCCTAACGCTGCACCTCCTCCCTCCGATCAGTCCGATAATAATCTCTGACGACCACTTCCACTCAAATTATTACTTTTCTCACCAAAAAAATACCAGCACAAGTAAAAAAAATGTGGCGTACTTTAGGGATGAGGCTTAAAAGGGAGCGCAATGTCAAAGTTCTATATAGAATCGTTCATTGTTTGTGGACCAATTACACATTACAAGGGACAAATAGCGTTATTCATCCCTGACATTCTATATTTTAAATGTCCTACCCAAGGATAGTGATGGAAACTAATATAGCTGTTAGTATAATGGAGGCCGTGGGTTTCAGTTAAGGTCATGTGACAGATGCAACTTGTAACAAAACTGATGGCGTTTCTAGTGCCGTATTCCTGTGTGGCGCCATCCTGTAACAGAGAACACACCGGAAGTAGCCTGCGTCTTGTTGGAGTTACCGGCAGGGGAGGGAGCTGATTACAGCTCTTTTGCTCCTGTCCTGGGCAGCGCTCAGATTGTCTTAAAGAGGCAAATACAATTCAGTGCAGAGAGGGAGCGACAGGCGGTGAGCGGTGTTAGTGACTCACTGAACGCCTGTGACTGGAGGAAGGGGCCGAAACAATGTCATTTTTTTTTTTAAACTGAGCCCCCTCGGGGAGACAAGGGGTAGCGCCCTAGGCTAGTGCCTACCCTGCCTACCTGTCGAACCAGCCCTTATTATGAATCATGTTTGATAATTTTTTTGTGATCTTTATTAATTTATTCTTCATTCACTTTTTTCCTAATAAATACTATAATCAATGTAGTCTTGACCTATATTTATATCTGTATATGGGCACTTTGTGGTGGTAACAAATCCACATTGTATCAATTTTTCAAAGACCCCGGTGCTGTCATCTTTTTCATATGTTTTTATTATTTTCAAGGAGCTTTTCCACCCTAATGGCAATGTGCCCAGGGCATTCTGGTTAATACCAGATGAAGGGGAACGCAGTCTCCATTATTTGATGGGACTACACATGATAGGATGAGATACACATCAGCAGACTGTATTATTTGATTGAACTGCACATGATAGGATTAGATACACAGCTTAAAGGGAAACCGTCACCAGAAATAACGCTATTAGCCTGCACATATGGGGTTAATCTGCAGGATAACAGCGTTATTATGCTGCCCGGCGCCTGCACTCAGCCAAATACGTGCAGAATCAAAGCTTTCCTGTATTATAAAAACACATTTAAAATACAGCTTCAACATCTGCACCAAAAACACATCAAATAAGGGAGAAAATTCATAAAAAAGGCAGCGAAAATGCAATAATGAGTATTTACTCTCTGTGTGAACTCGGCCTTAAAGACACCAAAAAAGCCAGATGTCATATAGTGATGCTTATGTAAAAATGAAAGAGTTCTGACTAATGTGGCGTCCCTGCGGGTCCAGTTGCCACAGAGGTACTGCATCTCACCCAGAGGTGTGGTACCCCACTCTTAGGTAAGGATGGAGTACTACCCAGGACCCACACATCTACATCCAACACTACACCACGCCAGACCAGCAGGCGGTGCAATATGCACTTGTTCACTGCGGAGCCCTGTCCCTGGCTGGAAGGGGGGGAACCAAGAGAGGGGGAACCATGTAGTTTGTGTGGATGGAGGAAGAAGTTCAGTAGAGCACAGACTTGGAGTCAGGAGAAAGAGTTGAGTGGAGAGGAGTCTGTGAGAGCTCAGGAGGAGCTCTGCTCAGGAGAGCAAGGAGGAGAGAGAGAGAGGAAAGAAGAGAGGAGCAGTGAGGAGGGCTCCAGGAAGACAGAAGGGATCCCAGAGGCACGGCGAGTGCAGAGGCAACCCGTGACCCCGAATTCACGCTGACGTGGAGGGATCAGGCTGCAGAAGGGGACCGGCCCCAAACTAGTTGAGAACAACCACTCTCAGCTAGCCAACCGGAGGCAGCAGCATTTTCAAGGTGTTGCAGCCAAAATCCACAATTACATCGCCGAAAAGGTGGCCGCATAGGGTCCAGGGGACTGAGAGCACGTCGCCGGACAAGACCCGAGGCCACTAGCTTGGGACACTGATTGTGAGGTGCAGGGCAGGAGGGTGAGAGCCAGCGCAGTGAGACGACCGAAAAACGTACATAGAACGGGGTCCCGTGTAAGTGCTCCTGAGATACCTGAGGGTTTGCTGGACCCCTACCCCGGAGGACACAGGACGATGTTACACACCGGTAACTGTAACCTGGAGTCTTGAACAACTGTGAGTAAAACCTGAAGACCCACTGTGTCCTTGAATAATTGATGCGCCATCAACTGCCCTGCACTACACTGCACCGACAACATCTACCTCATAAAATCACCATCTACACTGCCCTGGAGCTAAGCTCTGCCTGTGGAGAACTGAACCAACTTTGCTGCGTCACCATCGGCTCCAGTGGATCTGCACCGCAGCGGTAGCCCCATATAGCCGCATACCACAGGTGGCGTCACAAAATATTATTCTCCAAAAACTTTATTCCCGTTTTACTTTTCCTTTAATTGACCGCTCTGGGTCGCGGACCGGGTCACCGCCACCATGACATCCCCAGCATCGACCGACCCGGCTACCGAGTACCCCACGGCCCAGGGGGCGCTTCAGATACAACTAAAAATGACAAAAATAAATCCAAGTCCCAATTTGAGATGAGCGGATCGATTTGCAAGACTCCGGTTCATGTTCCAGGGCAGTGGCACCTGGCAGGTAGATGGGAGGCCTGCGGATCTCTTACATTCGGAGTCTCTAGGACAGCCTTTGATTTGTCATGACTGTTATGACATCATCAGTCTGTAAAAAGTTGACTGTAAAAGTTTGAAGTTGTGAAATAGGACTTGCTGTACTATGAATGTTATGTGTTGTATTTAAGTTGATTTTCTCCCCTAGAATTAATGCAATCTTTTCCACTCTGATTCCTGCAGAATTTTAGAGAAAAACCTCCTTATAAATTGGAGTTGTATATACAGTTGACACCAGAAGTTTACATACACTATATAAAAAGACACATATGCATGTTTTTCTCAATATATAACTTGAAATCAGAATAAACCTTTCCCATTTTAGGTCAATTAGGATTACCATAATTTTTAATATTTGCCAAAATGCCAGAATAATGAGAGAGAGAGAATGTTTTAAGGCATTTTTATTACTTACTACAAAGTCAAAAGTTTACATACATTTCATTAGTATTTGGTGCCATTGCCCTTAAACTGAATGACTTGGGTCTGACTTCCACAAGCTTCTCACAATAGTTGGTCGGAATTCGGGCCCATTCCTCCTGACAAAACTGGTGTAACTGATCCAGGTTTGTAGGTCGCCTTGCTCACACCTGCCTTTTCAGCTTTGCCCATAAATTTTCAATAGGATTGAGATGAGGGCTCTGTAATGGCCACTTCAAAACATTGACTTTGTTATCCTTAAGCCACTTTGTTAGCATTTTGGCAGTATGTTTCTGTAACATACCTGGCGGCGTCCTTGCATAGTGGTCCATCTCCCACTGTGCAAGAGCGCGCACTTGATCTCCAGTCCAGTCTGCTAGCCTGGCTTCCCTCCATGCTGTTTGCTTGCCTCTGTGTCTGCTGCTTAAGGGCGGCACCCGATCACTTCCTGTTTCTTGTACCTGCTGCAGGCACACCCCTTGTGTGTTCTCAGCCTATTGCTGTCTGTCATCTGCTATTTAACCCAGCTGCTCCAATGAATCCCTGCCTGAGCATTGTGTTTCATTCAGTGTGGTCTTTCACTCTGATTGTGCCAGGTCCCCTTCTGTGTTCTCTTGTCTGCCTATCCTGGAGGCTGTATTTCCAGGCCTGTCTGAACACGCTCTTTGCCTGTTCGTCTCGCCTTCTAGGGGCCGCATACCTAGACCCGCTCCTGTATCTTGTCTGTCCTGTCTGAACACGCTCCTGGTCTGTTCCTCCCACCTTCTAGGGGCTGCATTCCTAGACCCGCTCCTGTATCTTGCTACTGTGTCTGTTCTTGTCTGTATACTCTTCTAGCCTGTTTTCTCGTGTTTCTCTACGTCCGTACCTTTCCTTTTTCTGCACAGTCTGAACTCGTACCTAACTCCTGCTCGTTGTCACTGTACTCCCGGTTGTGAGTTTGTGGTCCACTCGCTACTTCACTGCAAGTACCCTGTGGGTATCTGGTTCTGCCTTTCCCTTCCTGTCTGTTCCGTGTGAACAGAGCCCTGTTCTAGCCTGCTCTGCCTTTGCTCACTGCTCCGGCGGTTCTAGCCTGCTCTGCCTTTGCTCACCGCTCCGGCGGTTCTAGCCTGCTCTGCCTTTGCTCACCGCTCTGGCGGTTCTAGCCTGCTCTGCCTTTGCTCACCGCTCTGGCGGTTCTAGCCTGCTCTGCCTTTGCTCACCGCTCCGGCGGTTCTAGCCTGCTCTGCCTTTGCTCACCGCTCCGGCGGTTCTAGCCTGCTCTGCCTTTGCTCACCGCTCTAGCGGTTCTAGCCTGCTCTGCCTTTGCTCACCGCTCCGGCGGTTCTAGCCTGCTCTGCCTTTGCTCACCGCTCCGGCGGTTCTAGCCTGCTCTGCCTTTGCTCACCGCTCTGGCGGTTCTAGCCTGCTCTGCCTTTGCTCACCGCTCCGGCGGTTCTAGCCTGCTCTGCCTTTGCTCACCGCTCCGGCGGTTCTAGCCTGCTCTGCCTTTGCTCACTGCTCCGGCGGTTCTAGCCTGCTCTGCCTTTGCTCACCGCTCCGGCGGTTCTAGCCTGCTCTGCCTTTGCTCACCGCTCTGGCGGTTCTAGCCTGCTCTGCTCTTGCACACCGCTCCGGCGGTTCTAGCCTTCTCTGCTCTTGCTCGCCGCTCCTGGCGGTTCTAGCCTGCTCTGCTCTTGCTCGCCGCTCCAGGCGGCCTTGTCCTGCTCTGCTCTTGCTCCGAGTGGCCTTGTCTTGCTCTGCTCTTGCTCGCCGCTCCGGGCGGCCTTGTCTTGCTCTGCTCTTGCTCGCCGCTCCAGGCGGCCTCGTCCTGCTCTGCTCTTGCTCACCGCTTCGGGCGGCCTTGTCCTGCTCTGCTCTTGCTCCGGGCGGCCTTGTCCTGCTCTGCTCTTGCTCGCTGCTCCGGGCGGCCTTGTCCTGCTCTGCTCTTGCCCGCCGCTCCAGGCGGCCTCGTCCTGCTCTGCTCTTGCTCGCCGCTCCGGGCGGCCTCGTCCTCCTCTGCTCTCGCTCGCCGCTCTAGGCGGTCTCGTCCTGCCCTGCTCTCGCTCGCCTCTCTGGGCGGCCTCACTCTGCTGTGTTTGTCCGCCACATCTGTGGTTCTGTTCCTGAGTCCCACTGTGTACTGGGTCCTATCCCGCCTGTGTTCCTACCTGCTAGCGCCTCCCTGTCTGCACTCTAGCCGTGCTTGCCTGTACCCCCCTGCCTGCATACCCGCCTGCCTGCATACCAGTCGTGCCTGCCTATACCCACCAGTCTGTGTGCCAGCCTAACCTGTCTGTTCCTGTATTCCCCTGTGTGGGTCAACAGCCGTGTCCGGGGTCTGTCCTGGAGTAGCACCTGGTCCCTCTGCTCGGTTCCTCCTTGGTGCACTGGCGTCGTATGCCGTCGTGCGACCCTGGTCGGATCGGGTGAATAACTAGTTACGCCCCTCCAGGCATTCACTCTCCGGCATGGTCCAGTGGAATCGCACGCACACGCCGCTCAGCCCGGGCATGTGCATTACAGTTTCAGGTCATTGTCCATTTGGAAGACCCATTTCTTACCAAGCTTTAACTTCCTGGCTGATGTCTTGAGATGTTGCTTCAGTATTATCACATGATCTTCTTTTCTCATGATGCCATCTATTTTGTGAAGGGCACCAGACCCTCCTGCAGCAAAACAACCCCACAACATGATGATGCCACCCCCGTATTTCACAGTTGGGATGGTATTCTTAGGCTTCCAAGCTTCTCCCTTTTTCCTCCAAACTTAACGATGGTCATTATGCCCAAAAAGTTCAATTTTAGTTTCTTCAGACCACAGGACAAGTTTCCAAAAATTAAGGTCTTTGTTCCTGTGTACATTTACAAACATTAATCTGGTTTCTTTATGTTTCTTTTGGAGTAATGACTTCTTCCTGGCAGCATGGACTTTCAGCCTATGTTGATACAGTACTCGTTTCACTGTGGATATTGACACAATCTTATCAGCTTCTGCCATCATCTTCACAAGGTCTTTTGCTTTTGTCCTTGGATTTATATTCACATGTTGGACCAAAGCACGTTCATCTCTGGGACACAGAACCCATTACCTTCCTGAGCAGTATGAATGCTGGACATTCCCATCTTGTTTGTACTTATGTATAATTGTTTGTACAGATGAGCGAGGCACCTTCAGGTATCTTGAAATTGTACCCAAGGATGAGCCAGACTTGTGAAAGTCCACATTTCTCTTCCTGATATCTTGGCTGATTTCTTTACACTTTCCCATGATGCTACACAAAAAAGAAGTGTGTTTCAGGTGTGCATTAAAATACATTCACATCCAAATTTTTTTTGCTCTTAATCCTGATTATTTATATCTATAACGCCACTGCTTAAAACCGTGGTCAGACGTGATATGATATTACTTCTGTAATAATCGTGACATTTTTTGGAGCATGCCAAATTTTACCCTCCATTTAAAGTCTGCAAGTTATGTGTTGTTCAACATATTCACACTTGGTCGCTGACCAATGCCACATCTATAAGGCCACTGCCTAAAACCATGGTCATCAGACATTATCCGATATTACTGCTGTAATAATCATGACATTTTTTGGAGCATGCCAAATTTTACCCTCCATTTAAAGTCTGCCAGCTGTGTGTTATTCATGCTATTCACACTTGGTCTATGACCAATACCACATCTATAAGGCCACTGCCTAAAACCGTGGTCATCAGACGTCATCTGATATTACTGCAGTAATCATGACATTTTTTGGAGCGTGCCAAATATTACCCTCCATTTAAAGTCTGCCAGTTGTGTGTTGTTCATCCTATTCACACTTGATCGCTGACCAATACCACATCTATAAGGCCACTGCCTAAAACCGTGGTCATCAGACGTCATCTGATATTACTGCAGTAATCATGACATTTTTTGGAGCGGGCCAAATATTACCCTCCATTTAAAGTCTGCCAGTTGTGTGTTGTTCATCCTATTCACACTTGGTCGCTGACCAATACCACATTTATAAGGCCACTGCCTAAAACCGTAGTCATCAGACGTTATCCGATATTACTGAGGAGATAATCGTGACATTTTTTGGAGCAAGCTACATATTACCCTCCATTTAAAGTCTGCCAGTTGTGTGTTGTTCATCCTATTCACACTTGATCGCTGACCAATACCACATCTATAAGGCCATTGCCTAAAATCCTGGTGATCAGACGTGATCCGATATTACTGCAGTTATAATCGTGACATTTTTTGGAGCGGGCCAAAAATTACACTCCATTTAAAATGGGCAAAACGCTTGGCAAGGGACAGTGAAGTGGACGTAATGGTGATGGTGCATGCAAAGGCCTATGCCGTGGGCAAGCTGAAATTATGTCTGCTGAGTGAGCACAACAAGCACCCACATCATGGTCACCCTATCTTCCTGTCCCACTTTGTAGGGGGCAGCGGAACCCCACTCTTAAAGCCAGAGCAGTGTGAAAAGGTTGTTGGTTGGATAGCATATAATGCTTCCAGTCACTTTGCCACCACCACCACCGTCTTTCACACTGTCCAGTCTCAGTAGCCATGAGTATGGACCACATATTCCTCACCCTGATCCTCCTTACTCCCACTATGCCGAGTGCCCAGAGACAACTGATCCCACACTTGAACGCTCAGAAGAGCTGTTTACTTTCCCATTTATAGATTTGGGCCTCTCTCCTGGCCCGTTTCAAGTGGGGCAAGAAGAGATCACATGTAGCTATGCCCAAATATTTGAGCAGCCATGGTTACATAAAGGCGACGGTCGAAAAGTGCAATTACTGTCACAAGAGGTGGATGATGATGATGAGACACAATTGCCAGCGAGTCAGAAGGAGGCCCAGGGTGCATACGGGGAAGACGAGGTGGGACATTAACACGAGGAAAGTTGCCAGTCCAACTGTTAGGTCTTCCAGAGTCTGGCTCTTTTTTAAAAACTGTCCAGTTAACCCAAAAAAAGCTATTTGCAAAATCTGCCATGCCAGCATCATCAGGGGCAGCAAAACTACCAGCCTGACCACCACCAGCAAGCTCAGGCACATGACAGCAAAGCACCCGACTAGTAATGCCAGAGTCCAGAAACAGTGTCTAAGGGTGACAATACTGCCTGTACCGCTGTTGTGCGTGCACGCCAATCCTCTGTCCATGGTGCAGGCGAAGATGCCTCCCGCCCTGCACCTGTAGTTTGACACTCACAACCACCACCATCAGCAACCACGTGCACATCCTTGTCCCAGGGCTGCATTCATTTGTCCCTGCCCCAGTCCTTTGAACGCAAGCGCAATTATGCAGCCAACCACCCACAGGCCATAGCACTAAACTGCCACATTTCTAAAATGCTTGCACTTTAAATATTGTCTTTTAGGCTCGTGGAGACGCAATCTTTCTTCAACCTCATGGTGGCGGCCATCCCTCAGTACTCGGTTTCCAGCTGCCACTATTTCTCCCTGTGTGGTGTCCCTGCCTTACACAAGCACGTGTCCCAGATCATTAGCCGTGCCCTCAACAATGCAGTTACAGGGAAGGTCCACCTAACCACGGACACATGGACAAGTGCTTGTGGCCAGGGACGATACATCTCGCTGATGGCACACTGGGTTAATAGGGGAAGCCGGGACCCAGTCGGACGGAACACATCCTCCTGACGCCAAGGATTGTGGGCCCTGGGTCAATCAGGGTTGCCCCTACATTATAAAGCTCCTGCACCTCCTCCTCCTCTTCAGCCTCCATCTCCGAAATTACCACATCAGTAGGAAGCTGGAAGCACTGCAGTACTGCCTCGGCCAAGTGGCAACAGGCTGTGCTGAAGCTGATATGCTTATGGGACAAACCGCACACCTCTATGGTGTTGTTGACAGCTTTAACAGAGCAGGCAGAACTCTGGCTGTCACCGCTGCACCTACAGCCAGGCATGGTGGTGTGTGACAATGGCCAGAACCTGGTGGTGGCTCTGAAGCTTGGCAACCTCGCACAAGTACCATGCCTGTTCCATGTGCTCAACCTAGTGATTCAGCGGTTTTTCAAAACTTACCCGGATCTGCCGGAGCTGGTTGTCAAAGCAACCCCACAACATGATGATGCCACCCCCGTATTTCACAGTTGGGATGGTATTCTTACGCTTCCAATCTTCTCCCTTTTTCCTCCAAACTTAACGATGGTCATTATGCCCAAAAAGTTCAATTTTAGTTTCTTCAGACCACAGGACAAGTTTCCAAAAATTAAGGTCTTTGTTCCTGTGTACATTTACAAACATTAATCTGGTTTCTTTATGTTTCTTTTGGAGTAATGACTTCTTCCTGGCAGCATGGACTTTCAGCCTATGTTGATACAGTACTCGTTTCACTGTGGATATTGACACAATCTTATCAGCTTCTGCCATCGTCTTCACAAGGTCTTTTGCTTTTGTCCTTGGATTTATATGCACATGTTGGACCAAAGCACGTTCATGTCTGGGACGCAGAACCCATTACCTTCCTGAGCAGTATGAATGCTGGACATTCCCATCTTGTTTGTACTTATGTATAATTGTTTGTACAGATGAGCGAGGCACCTTCAGGTATCTTGAAATTGTACCCAAGGATGAGCCAGACTTGTGAAAGTCCACATTTCTCTTCCTGATATCTTGGCTGATTTCTTTACACTTTCCCATGATGCTACACAAAAAAGAAGTGTGTTTCAGATGTGCATTAAAATACATTCACATCCAAATTTTTTTTTGCTCTTAATCCTGATTATTTATATCTATAACGCCACTGCTTAAAACCGTGGTCAGACGTGATATGATATTACTTCTGTAATAATCGTGACATGTTTTAGAGAATGCCAAATATTACCCTCCATTTAAAGTCTGCAAGTTATGTGTTGTTCAACATATTCACACTTGGTCGCTGACCAATGCCACATCTATAAGGCCACTGCCTAAAACCATGGGCATCAGACATTATCCGATATTACTGCTGTAATAATCATGACATTTTTTGGAGCATGCCAAATTTTACCCTCCATTTAAAGTCTGCCAGCTGTGTGTTATTCATGCTATTCACACTTGGTCTATGACCAATACCACATCTATAAGGCCTAAAACCGTGGACATCAGATGTTATCTGATATTACTGCGGTAATCATGACATTTTTTGGAGCGTGCCAAATATTACCCTCCATTTAAAGTCTGCCAGTTGTGTGTTGTTCATCCTATTCACACTTCGTCGCTGACCAATACCACATTTTTAAGGCCACTGCCTAAAACCTTAGTCATCAGACATTATCCGATATTGCTGAAGAGATAATCGTGACATTTTTTGGAGCAAGCTACATATTACCCTCCATTTAAAGTCTGCCAGTTGTGTGTTGTTCATCCTATTCACACTTGATCGCTGACCAATACCACATCTATAAGGCCATTGCCTAAAACCCTGGTCATCAGACGTGATCCGATATTACTGCAGTTATAATCGTGACATTTTTTGAAAGGGCCAAAAATTACACTCCATTTAAAATGGGCAAAACGCTTGGCAAGGGACAGTGAAGTGGACGTAATGGTGATGGTGCACGCAAAGGCCTATGCCGTGGGCAAGCTGAAATTATGTCTGCTGAGTGAGCACAACAAGCACCCACATCATGGTCACCCTATCTTCCTGTCCCACTTTGTAGGGGGCAGCGGAACCCCACTCTTAAAGCCAGAGCAGTGTGAAAAGGTTGTTGGTTGGATAGCAGATAATGCTTCCAGTCACTTTGCCACCACCACCACCATCTTTCACACTGTCCAGTCTCAGTAGCCATGAGTATGGACCACATATTCCTCACCCTGATCCTCCTTACTCCCACTATGCCGAGTGCCCAGAGACAACTGATCCCACACTTGAACGCTCAGAAGAGCTGTTTACTTTCCCATTTATAGATTTGGGCCTCTCTCCTGGCCCGTTTCAAGTGGGGCAAGAAGAGATCACATGTAGCTATGCCCAAATATTTGAGCAGCCATGGTTACATAAAGGCGACGGTCGAAAAGTGCAATTACTGTCGCAAGAGGTGGATGATGATGATGAGACACAATTGCCAGCGAGTCAGAAGGAGGCCCAGGGTGCATACGGGGAAGACGAGGTGGGACATTAACACGAGGAAAGTTGCCAGTCCAACTGTTAGGTCTTCCAGAGTCTGGCTCTTTTTTAAAAACTGTCCAGTTAACCCAAAAAAAGGCTATTTGCAAAATCTGCCATGCCAGCATCATCAGGGGCAGCAAAACTACCAGCCTGACCACCACCAGCAAGCTCAGGCACATGACAGCAAAGCACCCGACTAGTAATGCCAGAGTCCAGAAACAGTGTCTAAGGGTGACAATACTGCCTGTACCGCTGTTGTGCGTGCACACCAATCCTCTGTCCATGGTGCAGGCAAAGATGCCTCCCGCCCTGCACCTGTAGTTTGACACTCACAACCACCACCATCAGCAACCACGTGCACATCCTTGTCCCAGGGCTGCATTCATTTGTCCCTGCCCCAGTCCTTTGAACGCAAGCGCAAATATGCAGCCAACCACCCACAGGCCATAGCACTAAACTGCCACATTTCTAAAATGCTTGCACTTTAAATATTGTCTTTTAGGCTCGTGGAGACACAATCTTTCTTCAACCTCATGGTGGCGGCCATCCCTCAGTACTCGGTTTCCAGCTGCCACTATTTCTCCCTGTGTGGTGTCCCTGCCTTACACAAGCACGTGTCCCAGATCATTAGCCGTGCCCTCAACAATGCAGTTACAGGGAAGGTCCACCTAACCACGGACACATGGACAAGTGCTTGTGGCCAGGGACGATACATCTCGCTGATGGCACACTGGGTTAATAGGGGAAGCCGGGACCCAGTCGGACGGAACACATCCTCCTGACGCCAAGGATTGTGGGCCCTGGGTCAATCAGGGTTGCCCCTACATTATAAAGCTCCTGCACCTCCTCCTCCTCTTCAGCCTCCATCTCCGAAATTACCACATCAGTAGGAAGCTGGAAGCACTGCAGTACTGCCTCGGCCAAGTGGCAACAGGCTGTGCTGAAGCTGATATGCTTATGGGACAAACCGCACACCTCTATGGTGTTGTTGACAGCTTTAACAGAGCAGGCAGAACTCTGGCTGTCACCGCTGCACCTACAGCCAGGCATGGTGGTGTGTGACAATGGCCAGAACCTGGTGGTGGCTCTGAAGCTTGGCAACCTCGCACAAGAACCATGTCTGGTCCATGTGCTCAACCTAGTGATTCAGCGGTTTTTCAAAACTTACCCGGATCTGCCGGAGCTGGTTGTCAAAGTACGCCGTCAGTCTGCCCATTTCGGAAAGTCAGCTACAGCTTCCACCACCCTCGCTGTGCTTCAGCAGCGCTTGCAGCTTCCAGCTCATCAACTGGTGTGTGATGTCACCATACAGTAGAACTCAACCTTGCATATGTTGGGGAGAATTTGTGAGCAGCAGAGGGCAGTCGTTGAGTACCAGCTTCAATACGCCTGTCGGTATTCAAGTCAGCCTCCACACATAAGAGCTGATGAGTGGGCATAAATGTCTGACATCTGTGCCATCCTCCAAAACTTTGAGGACTCCATCAAGATGGTGAGCGGCGATGACGTCACCATCCTTCTTCTCTGTCTAATGAAACGCTTGTTGCTCACAATTAAAGAGGAGGCATTGCAGGCGGAGCATGATATGGAGCAAGGAACTATACAGGTTGATGCTACACAGCCTAGCCTCATCTCATCTCAATGCAGGTTGGGTGATAATGAGGAGAAGGAGGAACAGGAGGAGGAACAGGAGCTGGTTTCATGCGCTACAGATGTTACTACCCACACAACATTCATACCGCCTGGTCAGCGTGGATGGCGTGAGGAGAGGGAGTATGAAGAGGTGGAAAGGTGGAGGATGAGGAGGAGGAAAGCATGGACAGTCGTCCTCTTTGTCAGGAAAGGGAAGTCTTGGCTGTTGGCAGTCTGGCTGTTAGAATCTATGTTGTTTTACTATCGGCCATCTTGTTGTGGTTTGCTGGCTTCTAGTCTTTTCCTCTGGTGCTGGGTGTCTTGGTCACGTGATCTCTTCACTCTTTATTACTTAGCACCTGTCTCCCATTCCATGCTGCACATCAGTGTTGTTACGCTTGTGCTCTGGCTAAGTAGCCTTGTTAAGTTCTTTGTGCTTTGGACAATTGATTGCTTGGGACTTCTTGTTCCACCAGTTTTGTTCCCTTTTATCTTCGTTTCTGCAACTAACTTTTCTGTTAGGAGGTCTCCAGTTTTGCTCCCAGTCCTTAGATCTTTTAGGGACCCCTTTTCCCCTTCCTTCATGTCTTCGTTTGAGTTCAGTGCAGGAGTTTAGGTGCGGCTATTCATAATAGGGCACCCACTCCAGCGTAGGGTTAAGCTGAGTCTCAGTGAAGGGACAGCTTTTCCCTCCTATTCCTTAGTTCTAAGTTGCAGTACATAACAGTATGTCCCGCCCTGTTTAAAAAAAAAAAAGTTTTTTTTTTTTTCTCCTCTCCTCTTCCTGGGTTATCTTCAGTATGTGTACCATGCAGGAGCTTGCTCAATGCTTGAAAGGATTGACTCTGGAGGTTGCCGATCTTCAGCAGTACATGAGTAAATACCCTGCAGAATGCTATGAAGAACTGAAGGTAGGATTACCTGAGTGTTTCTCGGGTAAACAACAGAATTTTTTTTCATTTAAAAACGCTTGTTTGTTGTATTTTCGGCTCAGACCTAAATCTTCTGGGAGTGAACTACAGTGTGTAGGCATTATTATTAGTGATGAGCGAGCACTAAAATGCTTGGGTACTCGTTGCTCGGGTCGAGCACATTGTAATACTCGGGTGCTCGACCCGAGCAACGAGCCCAATGTAAGTCTATGGGAAACTCGAGCATTTTTCAGGCGGCTCCACCCGGCGGTCTGCAGAGGGCCTAAAAATTTCCCAAATCGATGGGAACAGTGCCCAAATGACATGGGAACAGCATGGGGAAGACCCCTGGAAGCATTTCTGACTCCGAGGTCACTGCTGTCAACAACGTTGTCAGAGTATTACGCCACTTTTACGGACTCACAATAAAACATACAAAAACAAAACCAAAATGGATTTTCCTGGGAAATATATTAAGGAACATCCTTTCCAGGGTAATGACTTGTATATATAGCAAAATAAATAACCAAAACCAAAAATACTCCTCCACACCTTGGGCTATGTTCACACGTAGTTTTTTATGCGATTTTGCACTTCTGCATTGCTTTCAGCAAAGACAAATGCATACACTGGGAAATGTCATTTTAACATTTTACAACCTTATCTGGCCATGTCGTGTGTGACACATCATCAGACACATGCATACAGTGCTGAAAAGACATGGGACCAGCATGGGGAAGACCTCTGGAACCATTTCTGACTCCCAGGTCACTGCCTAAAAGTGTGCCCATCATAAGTGATTCTTGGCGCATGCGAAGATGCCTCCCGCCATGCACCTGTCATTGCAGACATCACCGTCCACGTCCTTGTCCCAGTGCAGCATTCAGTTTTCCCTACCCCATTCCTTGGAATGCAAGCGCAAGTATGCAGGCAGCCACCCACCCACAGGCTGCAATACTATACTGCCAAATTTTTGACAGCTGCTTGCACTTGAAATGTGGCCTTTTAGGCTCGTGGAGGCGGAAGCTTTTCATAACCTCATGCCTGCGGCGGCCGGGTGTCCATACTCGGTCCCCAGCCGCCACTGTTTCTCCCGGTGTCGTCTCCGCCTTCCACAAGCATGGGTCCCACAACATTACCAGTGCCCTCCCCAGTGCACTTACTGGGAAGGACCGCCTAACCACAAACACGTGGACAGGTGAATGTGGCCAGGGACGGTATGGAGCCACTCCACAGCTTTTTTTGCTGAGAGTTGTATTTAGCTCGGCGAAAGGTCTGGCATAGAGGGAAACCATATCTATTCTGGGTGTCATTTCTCCGTCACCAGGTTCCGGACATTGACACACACGACCATGCCTGGCTGTATGTTCAGCGGTGAGAGCCACAGATCAGACTGCTGTGTTACAGCTTTCAACAACTCTGCAGCGCTGGGCGGTTTGTCAATTAAGTATTAAGCATGTTATCTTCAGCACAGCCTGTTGCCGCTTGGCCAAGACAGTGCTGCAGTGCTGTCAGCTTGTGACTGATGTGGTCATTTCGGAGATGGAGGAGGAGGTGCATGAGCTGAACAATGTGATTACATTGTTGTTAAATTGGTGACGCTGTTTTTTATACTAAAGAAAGATCCTATTGTTTTGTTTTTTTTATGTATTTTTTTAAGACAAATGCATTCACCGGGAAATGTCATTTTAACATTTTACAACCTTAGCTGGTAATGTGGTGTGTGACACATCATCAGACACTTCCTGTTTTATTTATGATGGAGGGACTCTGAAAGTCATAAAGCCTATTTTTATAGGGACATCATACGGCCCTTACTATTCTTAAAAGGCCAGCAGTCGGCCCTAGCTATTGTTAGAGAGCCATCAGCCGGCTATGCTTTGTTGTTCCCATTATTAACAAGTGGGTCTCCTATACTGTTATAGCTTATCCAGTGACTGCAAGGGCTGCCAGAAATTTGGACGCAACCCAATACCCCTTTGAAGAGACATAGAGGAGGGTCTCAGTAAAAAAATGTTCCCATTATAAAGGATCGGGTCTCCTATAAGTGGTAATGCCCATGCTGTGACTGCAAGGGCTGCCAAAATTTGGGAAAAACCCCATTAAGAATTTAAAGACACATAGAGCAGGGCCACAGTAGCAAGGTACGACATGTTCCCATTAGAAAGGAGGGGGTCTGCTATACAGTTATAGGGTATGCAATGAGTCCAATGGCTGACAATTTTAGGAAAAAACCCACTAAGAATTTAAAGACACACAGAGCAGGGCCACAGTAACAAGGTACGACTTGTTCCCATTAGAAAGGAGAGAGTCTGCTATACAGTTATAGGGTATGCAGTGAGTCCAACAGCTGACAATTTTAGGAAAAACCCCACTAAGAATTTAAAGACACATGGAGCAGGGCCACAGTAACAAGTACGACATGTTCCCATTAGAAAGGAGAGAGTCTGCTATGCAGTTATAGGGTATGCAGTGAGTCCAACGGCTGACAATTTTAGGAAAAACCCCACTAAGAATTTATAGACACATGGCCCCGGAGCTGGGCTCACTGAGTGACAGGACACCGCTCCTGAGCTCAGCTCCGGGGCCCGCTCGCTGGTGCGGCTCATTATCCCTGGCTCCTCAGCATCAGCGGTCAGAGAATTAAAGCTAGGGACACATAGGACATGTGAGTATAAGGATTTTATTATTTTATTCTTATTTTTACAGGTGGACACTGCGGGAGCAGACACTACTACCCTCATCATTGTCTCCTGCTGGTGCTGATCGCAGCACCGGTAGGAACCATGATGAGGGCAGTGTTCAGCACCCCGCGCATGGGAACAGTGCTAACTGTACAGTGATTCCCAGGCACCGTTCCGTGTGATCTTGATGCTGCTCAGGGGTGGCACATGGTTGCCACATGTGACACACAGGGAAACATGAGACACGGATATCTCTGGTACCGGTTTATACCGAAATATACGGACATGTGAAACCGGCCTAAATCGGCTGCGAGAAATCCTCCGAATAAACAAACTGCTCAATCGTCAGGTGAAATGATCTTTTGGGATGCACACAACATTATCATTCTTGGCACAAGACTTGTGCTGCCGAGAACAATGACAGCCAATGAACAATCGTCTAATACAGATCATTCAGAGTGTATCTGAAGCGCAGTATTCCTGTGTAAATTGTCTATTAACCCCTTAGTAACTGAGACAATTTGGACATTAATGACCAGGCCAAATTTTTGAATTCTGACCAGTGTCACTTCATGTGGTAATAACTCTGGAACGCTTCAATGGATCCCGCTGATTCTGAGACTGTTTTTAGTGACATATTGTATTTCATGATAGTGGTAAAAAATTTTGATACGACAATTTGGTGAAAATTTTGAAAATTTTGCAATTTTTAAACTTTTAATTCCTATGCCTTTAAACCAGAGAGTTATGTCACACAAAATAGTTAATAAATAACATTTCCTATATGTTTACTTTACAACAGCACAATTTTTAAAACATATTTTTTTTTTGTTAGGAAGTTAGAAGGTTTAAATGTTGACCAGTGATTTCTAATTTTTCCAACAAAATTTACAAAACTATTTTGATAGGGACCATATCACATTTGAAGTGACTTTGGGAGGCCGATATGACAGAAAATGCCCAAAAGTGACACCATTCTAAAACCTGCACCCCTCCAAGTCCTCAAAACCGCTTTCAAGAAGTTTATTAACCCTTCAGGTGCTTCACAGGAACTAAAGCAATGTGGAAGTGACGCGCCCCTGGGCCTGTGTCGCGCTGCGATGCGCACGCGGGAGCTTACCCGGAGCCGGATCTCTTGAGGGTTGTAGTCTCGTGGCGGCGACCCGGTCCGTGCCCAGGGAGTCAAACTGAGCGGCGATGTACTAGCAGTAGATGGTTGGTGACTACGCCACCCGTTGAATGCAGCTATGGAGCTGCCGCTGCAGGGCAGACCGCTGAGGCCGGTGGAAGGATGGTGCAGCGTGGATGGTATAACCCCCAACGGGAGGGGTATGGCCTCAGGGCAGCCGACGTGGATGATGGGGGTAGCAGGAACCACTCAGAGACGGTGCGGTGTAGTTCAGGGTCTTTACTGGTAACAACGATAGACCCTCCCGGAGTACTTGCTAGTGAACGGGGCCTGGTCAGTCCTTGAGCCGATGGGATTTCCCCTGGCCAGGCGGAGTTGTAGGCCTTCCCAACTAACTGTACTCTTCTGGCTACCTTGCTAGAGGCGGGAATAAGTAGCCCACGTCCCTGAGTGTACCGTGTGGTGCTCACCCGTATGGCCGGTGACTCGGGGCCTTCTAATGGCTTCCGCTCCACGATGGCGGTGCTGGTCCCACGCGTGTGACCGTGCCTTCGGGCTTCTGGGCCAGAGGACCTGAAATCCTCTGCCGGACGGTTTCTGCTGCTGGGTAGGAGTTAGTCCCCACAGCCTCGGACTCCGGGTCCGGTTAGAAATCTTCTCAGTCAGGGCGAGCTCTGCAGCTGCCAGCCCCTGACTCGTGGTAACACTGCTCCCCACAGAGCTCCTGATGTTTCTTGCTATGCTGCTTCTCTTCTCTACTCTTGTTCTGTCTTCTTTTTCCCTAACTCTGCCTCAGCCCCGGGTTTATATAGGGGAAGTCCTTCCCCTCCCAAGACTGGGCAGGAGGTGTGGCATGCACAGGATCCCTGACCAAAGGACCTCCCACCTGCTCTCAGACGTAATATCTCTATCACTGTGGCAACCAGACCCCTGGGGTGTCACATTCCCCCCTAGTGAAATTTAATACTCCGGGACTAAACATATTTTTTTTTTTAGAAAAACATAACAAGGTATAACAATAACAATACAATAAGAAAAACACATAAGATGGTTACGGCGTGTCCGCAACCGAGTGCAGTTTTGAAAAGCAAGGTGTCCATTTCAACAAAACAGGGAGACGTAACCAGGTAGGGGCCTGTCCTGCCCCGAGTCCTTAACAGTCTTTAGTCCATCCTGGGTTACGCTCCAACTATGTACAAGGATTCCCGGTAAATCCACCAAGGACTCCTAAAAAGAACTAGAAACACAAAATTATACACAAGCAACTATAAACAAGTAAACATATAAGATAGCTTAAACATTTAGATCCTCCAACGTGCGGGTAGCTGGCCTCTAGTGGCCCTAGTGGACCTACGGAGCTGACTGTCTGGCCCTGAACTACAGGGTGTAGGAGCTGTCAAGGGTAAACTGGGCAGCTGTCTATGGGCCCTCTGGCTCACTAGGGGTATGGCAGGCTCACTATAAGCAGAGGGTTGATTTTCCGGGTCTGCTTGTGTAGAGTCTTCTGCCTCCTGGACCGGCTGTTCTTCCAGCTCTACCGGTTGCTCCGTAGGTTCTTGGGATGATGGTTGGAGGAAGGTGAGTACGGGTACCACAACTGCACCATTGACTTGAGTCCAAGACCGAGGGAAGTCCCCGAGCACGGTACTAACCATATCTTCCCTTTCCTCTACGGGTCGATGGTCTTCTTGTTCCTCTTCAGGGTTCCTCAGTTGTTCGGGACACTTCTTCAGGTGGTCCCGGGATACAATGGCTGTGGTTTCCCCTCCGTCTTTACTGATGGTACAGACCTTCGGGTTTTCGTGGCTTGAGGGCAGTACGGTGTACGGGTCCTTCTCCCACTGGTCGTCCAACTTGTGGAGCCGTCTCTTCCTCTTCAAGACCTGCTCTCCGGGTACCAGGGGAACAGCGGGAGCATACTGGTTGTAAGTTTTCTCTTGTCTTTCCCTAGCCTGACAGAGACTTCGCTCCACGCTCTCCTGTACTCTCCGGTACTGCTGCTGCCTCTCTGTGTCCCAGTCTGTTTCTGGTGAAGTGTCCTCGGGTGTCAGGACTCCCATTTCCAGGTCAACAGGTAACTTACCAGGTCTTGCCCTCATTAGATAAGCCGGGGTACAGTTGGTGGAACCTACCGGGATGTGGTTGTATAGGTCCACCAGATCGGGCAACTTTTCAGGCCACAGACTGCGTTCTTCCAGGGGCAACGTTTTTAGAAGATCCATCACCACCTGGTTCATTTTTTCACAAAGTCCATTAGTCTGCGGATGGTAGGGTGTCGTCCTTATCTTCCGGCAGCCATACAGATTGCAGAATTCCTGGAAGACCTCCGCTTCAAAGGCAGGTCCCTGGTCCGTCAGCACTTGGTCCGGGTACCCGTGTGGACGGCAAAAGTGCTGCTGGAAGGCTCTAGCTGCTGTTTGAGCCGTTAAGTCCTTGACGGGGACGACAACCAGAAACCGGGAGTAATGATCCACGATGGTTAACGCGTAGACGTAGCCACTTCTGCTTGGGGTCAGTTTTACATGATCCAAGGCTACCAGTTCCAACGGTTGCCGGGTGACGATGGACTGCAGGGGAGTCTTCTGGCTGGCGCGGTCCTTCCTTCTCAGGTTGCACGGGCCACAGTCTCTGCACCACTTCTCAATGGTTCCCCTCATGCCTACCCAGTGGAATCGCTCGCGCAGCAGGAACTCCAGCTTCTTCCACCCGAAGTGTCCAGCTCCGTCGTGGTATGCCTCCATCACCATGGCTGCGTCTCTTCGTGGCACCACTACTTGCCAGAGTAATTCATGCGTCCGGGAGTTAACCATCCTGCGGCACAACTTCCCTTTGTAAAGGAACAGTCGACTCTTCTCTGCCCATAGTTGTTTGGCTTCCTCCGGAGCGTCTGGTTCAAGGCGAGCCTCCGGCCGAGTCAGCATCTCCTTCACCAGTCGGACGGCAGGGTCGCTGTCTTGCGTTTCCGCCCAGTTGTAGTGAGGTAAGGGGTTCAACGTAGCAGCCTGCTTACTCCTTACCCGGTGGGAATACTGGATAGTCCCATGACGGTGGAACGCAGGGAGTTCAATTTCTTCCAGTCCCTCCGGATCTTCTCCTTCGTCCGGCAGGTTGGGCATCCTGGACAGGGCGTCCGCGTTAGTATTGGAGCGCCCTGCCCGGTATTTGATTATGAACTCGTAGTTGGACAGACGGGCCATCCACCTCTGCTCCAGGGCACCGAGTCTTGCCGTGTCCAGGTGTGTCAACGGGTTGTTATCCGTGTACACGGTGAACCGGGAAGAAGCAAGGTAATGCTTAAAGCGCTCAGTGACTGCCCATACCACGGCCAGGAACTCTAGCTTAAATGAGCTATAATTCTCGGGGTTCCTTTCGGTGGGTCGCAGTTTTCGGCTGGCGTAGGCGATTACTCGTTCTTTCTCCTGCTGGATCTGGGACAGTACGGCTCCTAGCCCGATGTTACTGGCGTCGGTGTAGAGGATGAAGGGCTGGCTATAATCCGGGTACGCCAAGATTTCATCCCCCGTGAGGGCCATCTTCAGCTGGCGGAAGGACTCTTCTTCTAGCTCTTCCCATTTGAAGGGCGGCTTCTGGTTCTTGGCCTTCCGGGACTGGCCTATCAGGAGGTCCTGCATAGGCGCTGCCTTTTTGGTGAAACCGGGAATAAACCTTCGGTAGTAGCCTACCAACCCGAGGAACTGCCGCACTTCTTTTACGCTGGAGGGGCTTGGCCATCCCTTAATTGCGGTGATCTTATCGGGGTCGGGAGCCACTCCGTCAGCGCTCACCACGTGTCCCAGGTACTGCACCTTTGGTTTCAGGAGGTGACACTTGGAGGGTTTCACCTTTAGGCCGTAACTCGCCAGAGCTTCGAACACCTCCGCCAGGTGTTTCAGGTGGTCCTCATAAGTTTTGGAGTATACGATGACATCGTCCAGGTACAACAGGACCGTCTCGAAGTTTCTGTGGCCCAGACAGCACTCCATTAATCGTTGGAAGGTTCCTGGGGCGTTGCAGAGTCCGAACGGCATGCAGGTGAACTCACTAAGTCCCATCGGGGTGGTGAATGCGGTCTTCTCCCGGTCCGCCTCTGCTACAGGAACCTGCCAGTACCCGCTAGTGAGATCCAAGGTAGAGAAGAAGTTAGCAGATCTTAAAGCAGCCAATGACTCCTCTATCCTTGGTAAGGGGTACGCATCCTTGTGTGTGATACGGTTGATTTTCCGGTAATCTACACACATCCTCATGGTGTTGTCTTTCTTTTTGACTAAAACTAGCGGGGCTGCCCAGGGGCTACAGCTATCCCGGATTACCCCAGCCTCCTTCATGTCTCTAAGCATCCCCTTGGCGTGTTGGTAATGTGCAGGGGGTACGGGTCGATACCTCTCTTTTATGGGAGGATGATCTCCCGTGGGGATGCGGTGTTCTACCCCCTTGACTCGCCCGAAGTCTAACGGGTGTTTACTAAACACTCTCTCATACTCTTGAACCACCCGGTAGACTCCCTGTTTCTGGTGGGAGGGAGTGGAGTCAGTTCCCAAGTGTAGTTGCTGACACCAATCCTCCATTACTTTCTTAGAGCCGTTACCTTCCTCCGGGTGAGATGGAGGCAAGGGTTCCACAGACTGTATAGAGTTTTGGTTGATGGTATATAATTTTGCTAGCGTGGCATACCGGGGCAGGTACACTTCCCTCTCCCCGATATTGATTATGCGAACGGGCACCCTCCCATGGCGTACATTGACCACCCCCCGTGCTGTCAAAATGGTGGGCCTACTGTCTGAGTAAACTGGTTCTACCATTGCCTGGTAATCTCTACCTCTCAGACCAATAGCTGCCCGGCACCAAATCATCATTTCGCTTTTTGGGGGCATGGCAATAGGGAAAGGGTCACACATTCTTACGCTACCAATCTCACCGCCGGAGAGTTCCACCTGTTGCCGTCGCATCAGTGCCCGGATCTCTTTCTGGAGCACTCGCTGCTCGCCGGAGCTGGCGTTCTTGGCAACCTGCTGTAGAAGGAAAATCACCTCTGCAAGACAATTCTCAATTACATTAGTTCCTAGAGTTATTTTTGGGTGGCTCTCATGTTTGTCAATGTTTACAATGATCAGTCCCTGTGCTGCCAGTTCGACTCTACCGATTTTGATGGTCACCTCTTTAAATCCGATCTGTGGCACGGGCTGGCCATTGCTGGCGATGATACTCAAGTCGTCGTCAGGGTAGCGGGTAATATCCGAGTCATTCCAGTACTGCTTAAAGAGCACGTATGGGATAGTGGTGACCTGTGACCCGGTGTCCAGTAGGGCACTCATGGGAATGCCATCCAGTACCACAGGCAAGACTGGACGTCCTCCCACATATCTGTCGCGCCAGTTCGATGGGCCTGGTGATCTTTTTCCTGGGGGTTGGCCCTCTACCCCAGGTTGTGCCCGTTTAAAGAACAGTACCTTTCCATATGTCCGGGTTGATTGCAGCGGCGGCAGATGGGTCGTCCGTCCTCGCTGTATCGGTCACTGGGTCTTCCTCTGGCCGGTGGGGTCCTCCTTGGTCGACGCCACGGGATGTCCTCCGGTCCGGATGCCAGCTGGATCTTCCCTGGGGTGGAAACCTGTAAAGACTGCACAGTTCGGGTTAGCGCAGCAACGCTCTTAGCTAGCTCTTGGACCTGATGGCGTAGGTCTGGAGCCGGGTCATTGTCCAAAGCCTGCGCATCAGCTCCCACAGGCCCTGCCGACAAGGGCGCCGCCTCCTGGTGGTAAGTGATAGCTGGGCGCCTGTGGGTCACAACGCCACCCGGTGCCGGTTCTCGGAGCACCCGGATGGCTCTGTCCTTGAACTGTGCAAAGTCCAGATGGGGATCCTGTAAGGCCATTGCCCGCAACTGGGTTCGGTGGGCATTGCAATATAAACCCTCTATAAATTGTTCAGTCAACAGCCTGTCCTCGTTTCCCACCCCATCAGGGTCGGTCTGCTTTATGGCCCTCAGGGCCTCTTGTAGGTTTAGTGCATAGTCCCTTATACTCTCATGCGCTCGCTGCTTGCACCCGTAGAATCTAAGCTTAATCTCGGCTGAGGTGCGGGTATCAAAGGTGTCCTTCAGCCGGGTTAGTATCCCTGCGACAGTCTTCCTCCCAGGTGGCCAGGATTTTACTTCCCTTTTGGCTGCCCCGGTTAGTTGGGCCACCAGGATGCTCACTTTTTGCTCTTCTGTGAGGGGGTACACCTGGAAGAGGCTATCCAGCTTTTCTCTAAAGTCATGCAGGGTATGTGACTCCCCTGAGTACTGGGGTAGCCAAGCTGCTCCCGGGATATAGGGCATGGTGAAGGGCATAATTGCAGCAGCGGTGGTGCTGGCGGGGGTTGAGGCAGTGAAGCTCTCCTCCGTATCCGACATCTTCCTCCCCCCTAGTGGACCGTGGCCTACCTTGCGATGATCCTGTTCCGTAGGCCGCGGCTCCGCAGTGGATCGTCAGGGTTGAGGACCTTCCGTCGCGCTCCGGTGACGTCGGCGTCTGCTGGGCTCCTTCCAGGACCTTACGCAACGTCCGGACGTGAGGCGGGGCTTCAGTTCTCGCGCGCTTTCGGAGTCCACGCCCCTCTTCTTCCCGCGCGGCGTCCTCAAGATGGCGTCCAATGGCGGGAAAACTCCACGGATGGCGGGAAGAAGGTCGAAGATGGCGCCGGATGGCGGGAAAACTTCGCGGATGGCGGGAAGAAGGTAGAAGATGGCGCCGGATGGCGGGAAACCTCCACGGATAGCGGAAATCTTCACCACTGGTAAGTTTGAACAGTCTTTGCTTTTCAGGCACGCAGTACCCGGTGGTTGCGGGCACGAGATCCTGCCGACTACGCCAAAGTTGACGCGCCCCTGGGCCTGTGTCGCGCTGCGATGCGCACGCGGGAGCTTACCCGGAGCCGGATCTCTTGAGGGTTGTAGTCTCGTGGCGGCGACCCGGTCCGTGCCCAGGGAGTCAAACTGAGCGGCGATGTACTAGCAGTAGATGGTTGGTGACTACGCCACCCGTTGAATGCAGCTATGGAGCTGCCGCTGCAGGGCAGACCGCTGAGGCCGGTGGAAGGATGGTGCAGCGTGGATGGTATAACCCCCAACGGGAGGGGTATGGCCTCAGGGCAGCCGACGTGGATGATGGGGGTAGCAGGAACCACTCAGAGACGGTGCGGTGTAGTTCAGGGTCTTTACTGGTAACAACGATAGACCCTCCCGGAGTACTTGCTAGTGAACGGGGCCTGGTCAGTCCTTGAGCCGATGGAATTTCCCCTGGCCAGGCGGAGTTGTAGGCCTTCCCAACTAACTGTACTCTTCTGGCTACCTTGCTAGAGGCGGGAATAAGTAGCCCACATCCCTGAGTGTACCGTGTGGTGCTCACCCGTATGGCCGGTGACTCGGGGCCTTCTAATGGCTTCCGCTCCACGATGGCGGTGCTGGTCCCACGCGTGTGACCGTGCCTTCGGGCTTCTGGGCCAGAGGACCTGAAATTCTCTGCCGGACGGTTTCTGCTGCTGGGTAGGAGTTAGTCCCCACAGCCTCGGACTCCGGGTCCGGTTAGAAATCTTCTCAGTCAGGGCGAGCTCTGCAGCTGCCAGCCCCTGACTCGTGGTAACACTGCTCCCCACAGAGCTCCTGATGTTTCTTGCTATGCTGCTTCTCTTCTCTACTCTTGTTCTGTCTTCTTTTTCCCTAACTCTGCCTCAGCCCCGGGTTTATATAGGGGAAGTCCTTCCCCTCCCAAGACTGGGCAGGAGGTGTGGCATGCACAGGATCCCTGACCAAAGGACCTCCCACCTGCTCTCAGACGTAATATCTCTATCACTGTGGCAACCAGACCCCTGGGGTGTCACAGAAGCAAAAATGAAAATTTTTTCATAAAAATTTTACTATAGCCCCAAATTTTTTATTTTCACAAGGGTAACAGGATAAAATGGACCACAAAATTTGTTGTGCAATTTCTACTGAGCATGTTGATTCCCCATATGTGGGGGAAAACTATTGTTTGGGCACACAACAAGGCTTGGAAGGGAAGGAGCACCGTTTTGACTTTTTGAACGCAAAAAAGACTGAATCAAGAGTGGATGCCATGTCACATTTGGAGAGCCCCTGACATGAAAAACAGCAGAAACCCCCACAAGTGACAGCATTTTGGAAACTAGCCCCCTCAAGGAATAACACATTTAGATGTGAGAACAAATTTTTTTTTTTTTTTACAAAAACACTGTTTTAGCACCAAATTTGGACCCAACAATTTGTTCTGCAATTTCTCCCGCATGTGGCAGAATTCTATATGTGGATATACACTACTGTTTGAGCACCCGGCAGGGATCAGATGGGAAGGAGCGCTACTTGGCTTTTAGAACGCAGATTCCTTTTGAATAGATTATGGGCTCCATTAGTTTAGCCCCTGAGGTGCCAAAACAGCAGAACCCCCACCCCCAGTTAACCCCATATTGGAAACTCCACTACCTAAGGAATTCATCTAGGGGTGTAGTGAGATTTTGAACTCATGGATGCCTCACAGAATTTTATAACATTGAGACATGGAAATTTGTTCTCAGTAGCGATCTGGGAGTCAGAGATGCTTCCAGGGGTCTTCTCCATGCTGTTCTCCTTCCATTCAGCACTTTTACCATCCATTTCATCATTTTCAGTGCCCCCCAGACCTCCTTGTAGGGTCTTCTGGAAAAATGCTTTGATTTCTCATTGACGCTCATTATACTCGTTACTTGAAATGAGCATCCAAGCATTAGAAATTGTTTAGGTCGAGTAACGAGCATCTGAGCATTTTAGTGCTCACTCATCTCTAATTTTTACCTGTGGATTTTCAGCATTTTATGCAATACAATGCAATTCTGACTTTAAACTCTGAATGTCCACAAGAAAATTGACATGTTGAGGATTTCAAACACACACGGCTGGTCAGTTTACGCTATGTAAAAAAAAATTAAACAGTGGACCCCAGGATGGGGGACATTATACAAGGAAGGGGCCTAGGATGGGGGTTATTATACCAGCAAGGAGCCCAGGATGGGGGACATTACACCAGGAAGGGGTTAAGGATCGGGATTATTATACCAAGATGGAGGTCATTATACCAGGAATGGGCACAGTATACCAGGAAGGGGTCCAGGATGGGAGAAATTATACTAGGAAGGGGCTGGGAATTCTGGGACATGGTTATACAATGGAGGACATTATAACAGGAAAGGGTCCATGATGGTGTCAGGATGGTGTACAATATTACAGTAAGGGGCCCAGTACAGGAGACATTACACCAGGAAGCCCCCATGATGGGGGACATTATACCAGGATGGGTGACATTGTTAGACGAAGGTACCAGAATGTGGAAAATTATTACAATAAGGGGTCAAGGACAGGGGACATTATACCAGGAAGAGGCTCAGGATGGGGGACATTATTACTGGAAAGGGCTCAGGATGGAGGACATTTTACCAGAAAGAGTACAGGACAGGGGACATTATACAACCCCTGGCAAAAATTATGCTTGGTCTGAAAAAAATTACCCTTACTGAGTACCACATTTTTAATCTTGATTTCTTTTAGTGTTTCTTAAAGCCCTAAAGTTGCCATTTGAAATGACTTTAGTTTTGTGCCATGTCTGTGATCTGCTTTTTTTCAACAACATTAAACAACTGAATGAACATCCTCCGAGCCCGGTGATTCCATAATTTTTTCCAGGGGTTGTAATAGGAAGAGGCAAAGGATGGAGGAAATTATACCAGGAAGAGGTGTAGGTGGAGGTGACGCGCCCCCTGGGCCGTGGGGTACCAGGTGCTGGGCCTATGGATGCCGGTATGGGGGATATCACGGTGGCTGGCCCGGTCCGTGACCCAGGGTGGTCAGTAAAAGGGGGAATATGTATAGGGGATTTGGAAAGTTCTGGAGCCGTCCTCTGGAGCTGGTGTTACGGCAGCAGGGATGGTGTGGCTCTCCACAGGTAGAGCTAGCTCCAGGGCAGCGTGAGGTGTAATGGATGGTGGTGCAGGGAGAGACGGCAGGATGGTCCCGGAGGAAAGAAGGACACTCACACGGGGGTAAGCTTCTGTACCTTTACTGGTGATGTTGCAGGCACGGTCCAGGGTACTCCGGACAAGGGCGCACTTTTGGACTCTCCCTAGTGAGCGGGTATAGGGCCTCCTGATCCGTGGCTTTACTCGCTAAGCTTCTGACCTGCCTGGAGCTAGGCCTAGCTTGGTTGCTGTCTCTCTTTTGCACCTGCTGACCTGGTGGTAGGGCCTACTCTTGCAGATCACTCTCCCTGGATGCTGGGGCCTCCGTGACTCCTAGCCCTGGTACTGCAATCAGTATTTGGTGAACCTGGGACCTGTAGTCCTCCAGGGGTTCCGGTGGTTCCTACTGGGTATTGAGGGTCCCTGTAGGCGCGGACCCGGTGTCCGGTATATATCTCGGGGTGAGCCTGGTAAGCTCCTCTGCCCCCTTGGCTACTTCTTCCTTCTCCTCTATCCTTCGGCCACACTCAGGGCCCTCACTAGGCCTTCACACGTGCTGTAGGCCTTGGCTCGCTAAGCACAGCAGCCAGCTTGCTGCCTCTTCGCTGCTCTCTGAGCGTCAGCACGCTCTCTGCTCAACTCTGAGCTCTGTCCCTCTCTGTGTCTGAGAGACTCACTAACTAGACTGAGCTGCCTGGCTCCACCCTCCCTTTATATATCCCTGAAGGACTCCCTCTGGTGGTCTGAGGTGGTAGGGTGGAGGTGTGTGAATGTGTGAGGGCCTCTTGTGGAGAAGTCCATCCATGCACCCTTCTGGGTTCTGTGGCACCAGTGCACAGCAGGGCGCCACAGAGGGACATTATTACAGGATGGTGGTCAAGATGGGGGACAATATTAAAGAAAGCGGCCAGGATGGGGAATATTGCAAAATCATTGCAAAATGAGCAGAAATGCAGACATGTATTGCACACTTAGGTATAGTTGTGAGAAGAACCAAATTTGTTTATATTATGTGATGTATTGGAATTTATGAATGTGTCTATCATAATGCAATGGCAATCTGAACTGTGGGTACAGTATAGAAAGTATAGAGTAGTAAAGGCACAGACAAGTGATGCGAACAAAGGATGATTATTTCCTCCATCAACAGATGACTTATGAAATAATAATAATAATAATGAAACAATTTATATAACATAACCATTATATCCCTAAATGTATTACACTGTAGTAAAACAGATAACCTTTCCTAAGGCTAGGGTCAAACAAGCATATATGTCTCATCCAAGGGAATTGGGTCGATTAGACAAATCACACTCTGATAAAACTCTAATTAGAGTTTTATCAGAGCATGATCATAGTGTGTTCCGATTCTGTTGGATGAGAAGATGGAGAACAAAATTTCTCCATCTTCTCCATTATGTCAGTCCATGAAAATCGGACTGCACTCAAATGTAATCTGAGTGCAGTCCAATATTTTCCTTCGACTCATAGACTTGCATTGCCAAGTGCGCTCCGAATTTTGGATCAAACTAGTACATGCTGCAATTGTTTTCCTCGGACCAGCTCTGTCTGAGAAAAAAAATCTGACATTTGCACAGCCCTATACAATAATAATGATCTAAGTGCGATCCTATGTTTTGTTGGATCACACTAGGACTGATAATACGGTTGTCTGCTCAAGCCCTTAGAATAGGTCATCAATGTAAGAGTGATTGGGGTCTGACACACAGAAGCCCCACACAGGGCCAATTGTAGCTTTTCTGCAATCTAAAGGTCCGTTTACATAAACTGGCCAGTGGCACTATATGACCGCTGATCAATAAACTAAGTATCAATGGTTGTTTCAGTGGCAGTTTACGCAGGCAGACCAAAGCAAACGATGAAAACTGAGTGATCGATCATAGTTCTCGGCAGTGTGAGACCTGTTTATCCAGGACGATGCCAAGCTGAGAATGATGATCTTTTGTTTTGCACAAAATATAATTTCCCCCAATGAATGAGTGTTTTACTGATTTATGGAATGATTGGCAGCCTGATTACACGTCAAGATAACAGTGAAACCAGCGTTTTGAACAATGCTTGCTCATTACTAAGTGGTTTGTCCCTCACTTAGGGGCATCTCCATTTAGAGTGTGATTGATTCTTATAATTGTTATTATTGTTTTAGCCGTTTTCATTTAAGGTATTTATTTCTATCATAATTCTGGATGATTACATCGATATGAAATGTTTTGCTGTAGTTTAATCATGGTTCTTTGAATTTCCCCATCATGTCTGGTGTAAGTAGTGACATTTGTTGTCCTATATTGCAGCCCTGTCTGCCTGTGAGATGGAAGCTGAGAGGAAGCTGCAGACGTGTCAGTTATAAGCGCACACAGCTCTGCAGTGAGATCAGGAGAGCAGAGAGCGGCCATCACACATCACACTGGGAACTCCCCTTCATGTGAGATAAGTGATGCGCCCCCTGGGCCAGTGCTGTTTGGGGATTACCCGGAGCCGGATCAGATGGGGGTTGTAGTCTCCGAGTGGCGGCGACCCGGTCCGTGCCCAGGGTGTCAAACTCAGTGTGTGGCAGTCTTGATAGATGTTATTGGTGTTCTTAATGTCGACTACGCCACCCGTTGATTTGCGGTCAAAAGGCCGCCGCTGTAGCAGGGTCCGCTGAGGCTGTTGGTATGTGTGCAGCTGTGGTAGTATAACCCCCAACGGGAGGGGTATAGCCTCAGGGGGTCAGATGTAGAGGATGGTGGTTGTGAAGGTGCAGGAGAGCTAAGCAAGAAGACTCAGAGTCGGGCTGTGCAGTTCAGGGGTTTTTACTTACGGGTGTTCTTATGGTCACTCTGGCCTGAAGCGACCACCCGAGCCGTGCTGCGTCCACCAGGTCCTGGACTCGGCCAACCCCCAAGCAATTCTGGAGCGTGGTCCTGAGCTCCTGTCTGACTTTCCCTCTCTTCTGGCCGTTCTCACTAGGGATCCACTTATGTCCGGCTCCCTCGGGTCTCTTGGTGGGTACACCTCTTCTGGGTTCCCTGACCCTATACTTGGTATGCCTTCCTAGTGGATTTAGTGAGGGTCGTGGCAGATCCTGCCCACGACCTCCGGTCTCTGGCTGAGGATTAGTGGCCTCCACCAGCTTGGGATCCGGTACCCTGGGTGCCAACCCTTCACCCTGCTGTTTGTATTCTGGGGTCTTGGGGTTCCTTCTTCTTCTCTCTGGGTCCTTCTGACTCCTCTCTCTCTCTCAGACTTGGCCTTAGAGCTGGGCCCAGCCGGAACCACAACTCCCTGTCAGCCCTTCTGGCTGAGCTTCTCTGCTCTGCTCCTCTGACTCCACAAAGACTGACTCACTCTACAAAAGACCCTGTCCTAAGATGGTGCCCACCTTATATACTCCCTCTATGTGTGAGCTCAGGTGACCAGCACCCAATGAGCTCCTAGCATTACCCAGACTGCTCCCCCTATCTGCCCCTACACTACTGGGATGTTCCACCCCCCTCCCACTCCAGCCAGGGACAGACACTATCGTACCTGCACATATATTGGTGGGAGTACCGTCGATCTGTCCCCCGGAAATGGGATGTATGTAGTGTATGCAGCTATCTGAGCTCAGTTCCACACTCCATCCTTACCCGGGAGTGGAATACCACACCTCTGGCTTGAGGTGTAATACCCCTGTAGCAGCCGAGTCCTCAGGGTGCTACATTCCCCCCTGGTAAATCACAGCACGTCCTCGGGCTGTAAGAGAATAAAAACATCCACAAACATACATTTTTTTTTCATAAAACATAAACATATAAAACATCATATATTATCAGCATAAACTTTTCATATAAAGCTTTTCATAAATAACACTCTTGTTCCTCCGGCCACGGTGCAACTTGTGACCGGGTAAAGTGCGACAGTCTCTTCAAGAAAAACACAGCTTTCCTATAAAACCGGTAGGGGGCGCCTTAGAAAGCGCAACTATATACAAGGGAAGGTGGCCGCTCTCAGTCCTCGACCAGTGGGGAAAAGGGATGGCTGCTCACAGTCCTCAGCCTGTGGGGAGATGGGACACACTGGAACAGTTCAGTCTGCTGGTCCCAACGGGGACTATATTTTAACTAGCAGCAGTAACAGTTCTTATACCCTGACGGGTAACTATCTACAGTCTCTTTACCGTACTTTAATGACGGCGTACTCCTGCTCCTCCTTCAGACCCGTCCGGATCCTCTTGCTCCTCTTCACACCGTAGCTCCTCCTCCGTCAGCCGGTGTACATGGAGGGCGTAGGGTCCTTTGGCACACTTGTGCCGGGTGAACGTGACCTCGTCCCCTACATATAGGTCACGACCTCTGTGTCCCTCCGGCAGATGGGACTCCACGTCTCTTCTGGTCACGAAGACGTCGCCGGGGGTGTGGTGATCCCTGATGAAACCCCAACCGTGCTGCAGTTGGAATTTAATTACAGTCCCGGTGGCACGGGGACCGTGGGCTGCACGGGGGTTCCTCCTGGTCCGGCTCTTCTGCTCTGCACTCTGTTCCTGCAGCCGCTGCTCTCGGACCCGCCTCTCTCTTCGCTCGCGGTCAAAGACCTCTAACTGCTGCCGGCAGCACTCCGCACGCTCAGCTGCGGCTGCCCGAGTCTCTTGGGTGAATCCCATGAGGTCTCCTACGGTGGGGTCCCACGCAAACTGCGCTTCCTCCAACGAGAGTGGGGTGATCTTAACGGGCTTCGGAACCGGAATCAGGGGCTCATCTAGGGGTCTTTCTTTCCGGAGTCGGGGATGGTGGAACTCCGGTGGCCACACAAAGGGCTGCCCATCCGGGCACGTATGCTGGGCAAATAGGTCTTCACCCAGGTGTGGCGCTGTGGATGTTGAGGGCGCGGTGGTGGTAGCGGCGCCCGGGTTCGCCAGGCCTTGCGACCAGGCCTGGGGTACCCTGAACGTAAAGGGCACCGTGAAGACGGCGGCGCCCGGGGTTACTTGGCCCAGCGACCAGGCCGGTGGCTCAGTGGAGGTAGAGGGCGCTGTTGGTACTAGACCTTGCGACCAGGCCGGTGGTGTTTCCTGCTTTGCCGCGCTCAGGGTTGAGGCGCGTGACGTCACAGGGGTCGCGGCCGCGGCTTCTGCTTGAGGCCTTGTCTGGAGCGGTGACGATGCAGCGATGGGCACGGCAGGGGGAATTTCGGGCTCTGCGACGGGGAGCTGGGGCAGGCACGCGGTTTCTCGGCTCGGGGTTGTGACGTCCCCTTTACCTGCCTCCAGTTGTCCAACTCCCTTCTCGGCGCCGTCTCCGGCCTTCACTCCTCCTGCACCATCTTCAGAGGCGGTCTGTCTCCTCGTCTCGGGTGGCGTGCTTCGCTGGCGGGTTCTTGCCTGCAGGACCATCTCTCGGCTCCACTCCGTCAGCGTCTCTCGCTGCACCTGGGCCATCCTCCATGCGAGGCGCTCCAGCGCGGTCTGTGCACACTTCCTGTCTCGGGGGAGCTGTGCCAGGATCTCCACCAGGCCTTGTGGGGTTGTCGCTTGCAACAGGCTCCTGACCACTGGGTCGGTGCTGCCTGCCTCTCCCTCCATCTCCGGGTACGGCTTCTCCGGAGTCCTCTCCAGACTTCTTGTCTCCGGGTGCGCTCTCTCCAGACTCCTCCAGGCTGCACCCATCTTCTCTCTTTTGTTCTGTCTCCGCCCACATTGAAGGTGGTCCCGGGGCAACTTTGTGATTGTCAGTTCCAGGGGCAGTTCTCTCACGCTGATGGACATCTCCAGCATCACAGTCTCTGTTGGTGGGGGC
The DNA here is from genome assembly GCF_046119375.1 of Phyllobates terribilis. Lineage (NCBI taxonomy): Eukaryota > Metazoa > Chordata > Amphibia > Anura > Dendrobatidae > Phyllobates > Phyllobates terribilis. Next base: position 898,645 of record NW_027363247.1, read on the forward strand.
GGTTTCCGCTTTTGGCGCCATTCCTTGACCTGGCCCACGATGGGAGGTGACCTCTTGCCACCCTCTGGCACGCCCATAATGGCGTCTGCTCTTCCAAGGCGGGAAATCTTCTGGAAATGGCGGGAATCGTCTCCCAGTGGCGGGAAACTCCGTGGATGGCGGGAAAAAGCTGCAGATGGCAGGCAACCGGCGGGAAACGATCCGTGATGGCGTCCCATGGCGGAGACCCTCTGGAACCGGCGGGAGACTTCTTCTTAAGGTAAATTTGAACTTCTCTTCAGGCACGCAGTACCCGGTGGTTGTGGGCACGAAATCCTGCCGACTACGCCAAAGTTGACGCGCCCCCTGGGCCAGTGCTGTTTGGGGATTACCCGGAGCCGAATCAGATGGGGGTTGTAGTCTCCGAGTGGCGGCGACCCGGTCCGTGCCCAGGGTGTCAAACTCAGTGTGTGGCAGTCTTGATAGATGTTATTGGTGTTCTTAATGTCGACTACGCCACCCGTTGATTTGCGGTCAAAAGGCCGCCGCTGCAGCAGGGTCCGCTGAGGCTGTTGGTATGTGTGCAGCTGTGGTAGTATAACCCCCAACGGGAGGGGTATAGCCTCAGGGGGTCAGATGTAGAGGATGGTGGTTGTGAAGGTGCAGGAGAGCTAAGCAAGAAGACTCAGAGTCGGGCTGTGCAGTTCAGGGGTTTTTACTTACGGGTGTTCTTATGGTCACTCTGGCCTGAAGCGACCACCCGAGCCGTGCTGCGTCCACCAGGTCCTGGACTCGGCCAACCCCCAAGCAATTCTGGAGCGTGGTCCTGAGCTCCTGTCTGACTTTCCCTCTCTTCTGGCCGTTCTCACTAGGGATCCACTTATGTCCGGCTCCCTCGGGTCTCTTGGTGGGTACACCTCTTCTGGGTTCCCTGACCCTATACTTGGTATGCCTTCCTAGTGGATTTAGTGAGGGTCGTGGCAGATCCTGCCCACGACCTCCGGTCTCTGGCTGAGGATTAGTGGCCTCCACCAGCTTGGGATCCGGTACCCTGGGTGCCAACCCTTCACCCTGCTGTTTGTATTCTGGGGTCTTGGGGTTCCTTCTTCTTCTCTCTGGGTCCTTCTGACTCCTCTCTCTCTCTCAGACTTGGCCTTGGAGCTGGGCCCAGCCGGAACCACAACTCCCTGTCAGCCCTTCTGGCTGAGCTTCTCTGCTCTGCTCCTCTGACTCCACAAAGACTGACTCACTCTACAAAAGACCCTGTCCTAAGATGGTGCCCACCTTATATACTCCCTCTATGTGTGAGCTCAGGTGACCAGCACCCAATGAGCTCCTAGCATTACCCAGACTGCTCCCCCTATCTGCCCCTACACTACTGGGATGTTCCACCCCCCTCCCACTCCAGCCAGGGACAGACACTATCGTACCTGCACATATATTGGTGGGAGTACCGTCGATCTGTCCCCCGGAAATGGGATGTATGTAGTGTATGCAGCTATCTGAGCTCAGTTCCACACTCCATCCTTACCCGGGAGTGGAATACCACACCTCTGGCTTGAGGTGTAATACCCCTGTAGCAGCCGAGTCCTCAGGGTGCTACATAAGGAGGCAGAGTTATCTTCCAGGCAGCGTCGTCCCCAGAGCCAGGAAGAGGTCATTTACATAAAGTGATAAAAGATGATTTATCAGCAACAAGGCATCAGATATGAGGCATACAGGCATCACTCTCCTCTGCAGTCTATAACCTATATGCCCATATTAATAGTTACAGCAGGCCGGAATTGCTAATCTGGCGCACCGGGCATTTTCCCAGTGGTCCACGGATGTGTGCATTGTAGTAGGCCACGGGGCCCGCTGATCCGGCCACCGGCCCGCTGATCCGGCCACCGACCCGCTTTTCTGGCCGCTGGCCCCTTAAATCTGGAGGCACAGCCGGGATTGGGGCGCTCTGCGCCCGCACGCAGGGTTCAGTATTTGAACCGCTGCATGCGTCACATATAAGAGCACATCAGCGTTCTCTGTGGGAGGAGAGCGCGATCCTCTCTCCCGCCTTTACAACACCGGCTGCAGCTGTTGGTGCAGCGCAGCCCGGTGCCGTACCGAATCAGGAAGCGGATCTCTGCAGCTCTGCTCCTACCTAGCGTGAGTACAGTGGCATGATGATGTATGCTGTTGTTTAGCCAGTAAAAAACATGTTTCTGGTACCCAGGGGTGGGGGATGATCTCTGGGGCTGGGGGCTTACATATGGGGCTAGGGACTGACCTCTGGGGCTGGGGGATTACTTATGGGTCTGGGGGCTGACCTCTGAGGCTGGGGGCTTACTTATGGGGCTAGGGGCTGACCTCTGGGGCTGGGGGATTACTTATGGGGCTGGAGGCTTACTTATGGGACTGGGGGCTGACTACTAACTTCCGGGGCTGACTGATGTGTTTATGGATCTGTGATACATATTCAGCAGTTGCTGTGTGTCCTATGTGATGTATATGTGTCTCCTGTGATGTGTGTTTCATAATATAGTATAATGTGGTCTTAATTATAATGTAAAGTTGTGTATATACAGTACAGACCAAAAGTTTGGACACACCTTCTCATTTAAAGATCTTTCTGTATTTTCATGACTATGAAAATTGTACATTCACACTGAAGACATCAAAACTATGAATTAACACATGTGGAATTATATACTTAACAAAAAAGTGTGAAACAACTGAAAATATGTCTTATATTCTAGGTCCTTCAAAGTAGCCACCTTTTGCTTTGATGACTGCTATGCACACTCTTGTCATTCTCTTGATGAGCTTCAAGAGGTAGTCACCGGAAATGGTTTTCACTTCACAGGTGTGCCCTGTCAGGTTTAATAAGTGGGATTTCTTGCCTTATAAATGGGATTGGGACCATCAGTTGTGTTGTGCAGAAGTCTGGTGGATATGTGTCACCCTGGCCTGGATGCCACAAGTGTAATTAAAGCTGTGTCTGAGAGCAAGGGGGAGGTTCTTTAGTCAGGGGAACATTAGCATGCAGTACCTCCTGTCTCAGGCCAGTAGGGGGAGCAGGCTGCCCCTATAAAAGCTGTTACTGGGGGCAGGGTTAGAGAGAACTGGATGGCCTGTCTCAGCACTGAGACTTGTCCCAGAGCAGAGCAGGGACAGAAAGTTGTATTGCACCTAAGAGGAAGTGTGGCAGGAGGAGAGCCACAAGCCAGAGACAAGAGGCGAAGAGAGCCTGTCTTGGCAGATAAAAGACTTACTTTACCAGACTTTGGTGTCTGAGGCTGGGAGGATTCTACATCCTCCAGCAGATAACCAGTCCACAAGGGACTGTATATTCCTTGGCCTAAGAAGCCTGGAGGCCCTGCCACAACCGAAGGGACCAGTAAAGCCGTACAAGGCTGGGAGCAGAAAGGAACCCACGTCGCAGGCCAAACAGGTGAGAATACACGGAAAGCTCGGAAACGTGGGCTGTCACCCTATAACGAGGAGATAGCCAGAAGGAGCGCAGAAAGCACGGTAGGCCTACACCCTCACCCTGACCAGGGCCAATTTCCCCGTTGCTCTCAGACATCCAGGTCCCCTCCTAGCTGGGACTGTTTATGAGTCAGTTTACCTGTTTCAGTAAAGACCTTGGACTGCAACCTATTGTCTGTGTGCTCCTTCGCGCCTCCAGCACTACCAGTACTGGGACTCTCACCACCATCACTCCCACCATCCACTACACTGCCCTGGGCCGCACTCTTCCCGTGGGGAGTCACACCATCCCAGCTGCACACATCATCAGCCCCAGCGGTCTGCCTTGCAGCGGCGGTTCCTAATGACCGCAAATCCACGGGTGGCGTAGTCGGACATAATCAACAACACATAACGGACTACCACTGGCCTGACCACCCTGAGCCACGGAACCGGGTTGCCACTACTACTCCCATCGTTCCCCCTATTGCCCGGATCCGAGTGCCCCACGGCCCAGGGGGCAAGTCAGATACACAGCTGATAGTCCTACTGAATAGACTGTTAGAATTTGTATTATGGCAAGAAAAAAGCAGCTAAGTAAAGAAAAACGAGTGGCCATCATTACTTTAAGAAATGAAGGTCAGTCAGTCTGAAAAATTGGGAAAACTTTGAAAGTGTCCCCAAGTGCAGTTGCAAAAAACATCAAGCGCTACAAAGAAACTGGTTCATATGAGGACCGCCCCAGGAAAGGAAGACCAAGAGTCACCTCTGCTTCTGAGGATAAGTTTATCCGAGTCACCAGCCTCAGAAATCGCAGGTTAACAGCAGCTCAGATTAGAGACCAGTTCAATGCCACACAGAGTTCTAGCAGCAGACACATCTCTTCAACAACTGTTAAGAGGAGACTTTGTGCAGCAGGCCTTCATGGTAAAATAGCTGCTAGGAAACCACTGCTAATGACAGGCAACAAGCAGAATAGACTTGTTTGGGCTAAAGAACACAAGGAATGGACATTAGACCAGTGGAAATATGTGCTTTGGTCTGATGAGTCCAAATTTGAGATCTTTGGTTCCAACCACCGTGTCTTTGTGCGACGCAGAAAAGGTGAACGGATGGACTCTACATGCCTGGTTCCCACCGTGAAGCATGGAGGAGGAGGTGTGATGGTGTGGGGGTGCTTTGCTGGTGACACTGTTGGGGATTTATTCAAAATTGATGGCATACTGAACCAGCATGGCTACCACAGCATCTTGCAGCGGCATGCTATTCCATCCGGTTTGCGTTTAGTTGGACCATCATTTATTTTTCAACAGGGCAATGACCCCAACACACCTCCAGGCTGTGTAAGGGCTATTTGACCAAGAAGGAGAGTGATGGGGGGCTACGCCAGATGACCTGGCCTCCACAGTCACCAGACCTGAACCCAATCGAGATGGTTTGGGGTGAGCTGGACCGCAGAGTGAAGGCAAAAGGGCCAACAAGTGCTAAGCATCTCTGGGAACTCCTTCAAGATTGTTGGAAGACCATTTCCGGTGACTTCCTCTTGAAGCTCATCAAGAGAATGCCAAGAGTGTGCAAAGCAGACATCAAAGCAAAAGATGGCTACTTTGAAGAACCTAGAATATAAAACATATTTTCAGTTGTTTCACACTTTTTTGTTAAGTATATAATTCCACATGTGTTAGTTCATAGTTTTGATGCCTTCAGTGTGAATGTACAATTTTCATAGTCATGAAAATACAGAAAAATCTTTAAATGAGGTGTGTCCAAATTTTTGGTCTGTACTGTATAGTGTAGAGATGTTTATATAGTATGGTGCTGTGTACATAGTGTAGTATATAGTTTGGAATCCACACTATATACACTGGCACATCCCTACACTATATAATATATATAGTATATAAACAGCTCGACTCTATATTCTTTTGCACAGTATATAGTGTGGAGCTGGGTATATAATTGATTGTAGAATATATTGTGGAGCTGTGTATGATTTGCATACTTCCCCTGCCCTGTATACATGGTGTCATTCTCAGTATCTGCTCTTATTATGTTTGCGTGTGTGTGTACATATGACGCGCCCCCTGGGCCAGTGTTGTTTGGGGGATACCCGGAGCCGGATCAGATGGGGGTTGTAGTCTCCGAGTGGCTGTGACCCGGTCCGTGCCCAGGGTGTCAAGCTCAGTGTGTGGCAGTCCTTATGATGTTACTAGATGTTCTTTTGTGTCGACTACGCCACCCGTTGAATTGCGGTCAATACGGCCGCCGCTGCAGCAGGGTCCGCTGAGGCTGGTGATGTATGTGCAGCTCAGGTAGTATAACCCCCAACGGGAGGGGTATAGCCTCAGGGGGTCAGTTGCAGAGGATGGGGGTTGTGGTGGTGCAGCGAGGATGGAAATGAGACTCAGAGTCGGGCTGTGCAGTTCAGGGTTTTTACTTACTGCAGTTGTTCTGGTCACTCCGGCCTTGAGTGACCACCCGAGCCGTGCTGCGTCCACCAGGTCCTGGACTCGGCCAACCCCCAGGTGATTCTGGAGCGTGGTCCTGAGCTCCCTTTCTGTCCTGTCCTCTTCTCTGGCCTTCCCCACCAGGGATCCACCTATGTCCGGCTCCCTCGGGCCTCTTGGTGGTAAACCCTTGTCTCTGGGTTCCCTGACCCTATTCCTGGTCTGCCTTCCGGGTGGATTTAGTGGGTGGTCGTGGCAGATCCTGCCCACGACCTCCGGTCTCTGGCTGAGGATTAGTGCCCTCCACCAGCTTGGGATCCGGTACCCTTGTGCCAACTCTTCACCCTCTGGTCTAATTTGGGCTCTTGGAGTTCCTTCGTTCTCCCCCTCTGGGTCTTTCTTTCTCCTCTCTCTCTCTTGGCCTTGGAGCTGCTCTTCTCCTCTGCTCTGCTCCTCAGGTTACACTCTGACAGACTGACTCACTCTACAAAAGACCCTGTCCTAAGATGGTGCCCACCTTATATACTCCCTCTATGTGTGAGCTCAGGTGACCAGCACCCAATGAGCTCCTAGCATTACCCAGACTGCTCCCCCTATCTGCCCCTACACTACTGGGATGTTCCACCCCCCTCCCACTCCAGCCAGGAACAGACACTGTCGTACCTGCACATTTCTCTAGTGGGAGTACCATCGGTCTGTTCCCCAGAAATGGGATGTGTGTAGTGTATGCAGCTAACTGAGCTCAGTTCCACACTCCATCCTTACCCGGGAGTGGAATATCACACCTCTGGGTTGAGGTGCAATACCCCTGTAGCAGCCGAATCCTCAGGGTGCTACATTCCCCCCTGGTAAATCACAGCACGTCCTCGGGCTGTAAGATATAAAAACATCCAAAACATACAATTTTTTTCATAAAACATAAACATATAAAACATATAAACATTATCAGCAGCATAAACTTTTCATATAAATAACATTCTTGTAAACATTCCTGTCTCTGGTTCCTCCGGTCACGGTGCAACTTGTGACCGGGTAAAGTGCGACAGTCTCTTGAAGAAACACGGTTTTCCTATAAAACCAGTAGGGGGCGCTTTAGGAAGCGCAACTATATACAAAGGGAAGGTATGGCCGCTCTCAGTCCTCGGCCAGGTAATGGGAATAGGGACACACGGGGTTAACAGTTCACTCTTGTCCCAACGGGGACATATTTAAAGCAGCAACAGTTCTTATACCCTGACGGGTAACTATGTACAGTCTCTCTCTACCGTACTTCAACGACGGCGTCCTCCTGCTCCTCCTTTAGATTCTTCAGACCCGTCCGGGTCCTCTTGCTCCTCCTCACACCGCAGCTCCTCCTCCGTCAGGCGATGCACATGGAGGGCGTAGGGTCCTTTGGCACACTTGTGCCGGGTGAAGGTGACCTCGTCCCCTACATACAGGTCACGACCTCTGTGTCCCTCCGGCAGATGGCTTTCTACGTCTCTGCGGGTTACAAAGACGTCGCCGGGGGTCTGATGGTCTCTGATAAAGCCCCATCCGTGCTGCATATTGAATTTTATCACAGTCCCGGTGGCACGGGGACCATGAGCTGCACGGGGTTTCCTCCTGGTCCGGCTCTTCTGCTCCGCGCTCCTTATCTGCATTTGCTGTTCCCGGACCCCCCTCTCTCTCGCTCCCTCTCGAAGACCTCGAGCTGCTGGAGGCAGCACTCTGCACGCTCCGCTGCGGCCGCCCGAGTCTCCTGAGTGAACCCCATGAGGTCTTCTCCGGTGGGGTCCCACTCAAACTGTGCCTCCTCTAGCGGGGGCGAGGTCCTCTTTACAGGCTTCGGAGCCGGAATCAGGGGCTCGTCTAGGGGTCTCTCTTTCTGGAGTCGGGGATGGTGAAACTCCGGTGGCCATATAAAGGGCTGCCCATCCGGGCACGTATGCTGGGCAAATAGATTTTCACCCAGGTGCGGCACTCTAGATGTTGAGGGCGCGTTGATGGTAGTGGCGCCCGGGTCGACCAGGCCTTGCGACCAGGCTTGGGGCACCCTAAAGGCAAAGGGCACCGTAAGAACGGCGGCACCCGTGGTTACTCGGCCCTGCGGCCAGGCCGGTGGCTCCGCGGAGGTAGGGGGCGCTGTTGGAATAGCGGCGCCCGGGGGTACTAGGCCTTGCGACCAGGCCGGTGGTATTTCCTGCTTTGCCACGCTCGAGGTCGAGGCGTGTGACGTCACAGGGGTCGCGGCCGCGGTTTCCGGTTGAGGCCTAGTCGGCGGCGGTGACGATGCAGCGACGGGCACGGCAGGGGGAATTTCGAGCTCTGCGACGGGGAGCTGGGGCAGGCACGCGGTTTCCCGGCTTGGGGTAGAGACGTCCCCTTTACCTGCCTCCGTCCGTTCAGCTCCCTTCTCGGCGCCGTCTCCTGCCTTCATTCCTCCTGCGCCATCCTCAGAGGCGGTCTGTCTCCTCGTCTCGGGTGGCGTGCTCCGCTGACGGATTTCGGTCTGCTGGGCCATCTCTCGGCTCCACTCCGCCAACGTCTCTCGCTGTACCCGGGCCATCCTCCGTGCGAGGCCCTCCAGCGCGGTCTGTGCACACTCCAGGTCTCGGGGGAGCTGTGCTAGGATCTCCAGCAGGCCTTCTGGAGTGGCGACCTGCAACAGGCTCCTGACCACTGGGTCGGTGCTGCCTGACTCTCCCTCCATCTCCGGGTAGGCTCTCTCTGGACTCTCTTCCAGACGTCTTGTCTCCGGGTGCGCTCTCTCCAGACTCCTCCAAGCGACACCCATTTTTTTTTCTCTTGTTCTGTCTCCGCCCACATCGAAGGTGGTCCCGGGGCAACTTCAGTTAGAGGGGCAGTTCTCTCACGCTGATGGACACTTCCAGCATCACAGTCTCTGTTGGTGGGCGCGGTTTTCGCTTTTGGCGCCATTCCTTGACCTGGCCCACGATGGGAGGTGACCTCTTGCCACCCTCTGGCACGCCCATAATGGCGTCCGCTCTTCCAAGGCGGGAAATCTTCGGAAATGGCGGGAATCGTCTCCCAGTGGCGGGAAACTCCATGGATGGCGGGAAAAAGCTGCAAATGGCGGACAACCGGCGGGAAACGACCTGTGATGGGGTCCATTGGCGGGGACCCTCCGGAACCGGCGGGAGACTTCTTTTTAAGGTAACGGTGAACTTTTCTTCAGGCACGCAGTACCCGGTTGTTGCGGGCATGTTATCCTGCCGACTACGCCAAAGTTGACGCGCCCCCTGGGCCAGTGTTGTTTGGGGGATACCCGGAGCCGGATCAGATGGGGGTTGTAGTCTCCGAGTGGCTGTGACCCGGTCCGTGCCCAGGGTGTCAAGCTCAGTGTGTGGCAGTCCTTATGATGTTACTAGATGTTCTTTTGTGTCGACTACGCCACCCGTTGAATTGCGGTCAATACGGCCGCCGCTGCAGCAGGGTCCGCTGAGGCTGGTGATGTATGTGCAGCTCAGGTAGTATAACCCCCAACGGGAGGGGTATAGCCTCAGGGGGTCAGTTGCAGAGGATGGGGGTTGTGGTGGTGCAGCGAGGATGGAAATGAGACTCAGAGTCGGGCTGTGCAGTTCAGGGTTTTTACTTACTGCAGTTGTTCTGGTCACTCCGGCCTTGAGTGACCACCCGAGCCGTGCTGCGTCCACCAGGTCCTGGACTCGGCCAACCCCCAGGTGATTCTGGAGCGTGGTCCTGAGCTCCCTTTCTGTCCTGTCCTCTTCTCTGGCCTTCCCCACCAGGGATCCACCTATGTCCGGCTCCCTCGGGCCTCTTGGTGGTAAACCCTTGTCTCTGGGTTCCCTGACCCTATTCCTGGTCTGCCTTCCGGGTGGATTTAGTGGGTGGTCGTGGCAGATCCTGCCCACGACCTCCGGTCTCTGGCTGAGGATTAGTGCCCTCCACCAGCTTGGGATCCGGTACCCTTGTGCCAACTCTTCACCCTCTGGTCTAATTTGGGCTCTTGGAGTTCCTTCGTTCTCCCCCTCTGGGTCTTTCTTTCTCCTCTCTCTCTCTTGGCCTTGGAGCTGCTCTTTTCCTCTGCTCTGCTCCTCAGGTTACACTCTAACAGACTGACTCACTCTACAAAAGACCCTGTCCTAAGATGGTGCCCACTTTATATACTCCCTCTATGTGTGAGCTCAGGTGACCAGCACCCAATGAGCTCCTAGCATTACCCAGACTGCTCCCCCTATCTGCCCCTACACTACTGGGATGTTCCACCCCCCTCCCACTCCAGCCAGGAACAGACACTGTCGTACCTGCACATTTCTCTAGTGGGAGTACCATCGGTCTGTTCCCCGGAAATGGGATGTGTGTAGTGCATGCAGCTAACTGAGCTCAGTTCCACACTCCATCCTTACCCGGGAGTGGAATATCACACCTCTGGGTTGAGGTGCAATACCCCTGTAGCAGCCGAATCCTCAGGGTGCTACACATACATACACGCATAATATAATAATATATATAGCTCAACAATCTGATTAATTGTCAAAAAAATGGAGGACTCTTCTTTATTAGCCCATGTGGTTATGTTTCGGATTCATGTTCTGTTATGGAACTGAATTGTCGTCATAGAGGCTGGCATCTGCAGGGTACAAATGTATATATACAATGCACAGTACCACTCATCCTGTCCTGTATATATACAATGCACAGTACCACTCCTCCTGTCCTCTATATATACACTGCACAGTACCACTCCTCCTGTCCTGTATATATACACTGCACAGCACCACTCCTCCTGTCCTGTATATATACACTGCACAGCACCACTCCTCCTGTCCTGTATATATACACTGCACAGTACCACTCCTCCTGTCCTGTACATATACACTGCACAGTACCACTTCTCCTGTCCTGTATATATACACTGCACAGTACTACTTCTCCTGTCCTGTATATATACACTGCACAGTACCACTCCTCCTGTCCTGTACATATACACTGCACAGTACCACTCCTCCTGTCCTGTATATATACACTGCACAGTACCACTCCTCCTGTCCTGTATATATACAGTGCACAGTACCACTCCTACTGTCCTGTATATATACACTGCACAGCACCACTCCTCCTGTCCTGTATATATACACTGCACAGTACCACTCCTCCTGTCCTGTACATATACACTGCACAGTACCACTCCTCCTGTCCTGTATATATACACAGCACAGCACCACTCCTCCTGTCCTGTATATATACACTGCACAGTACCACTCCTCCTGTCCTGTATATATACACTGCACAGTACTACTCCTCCTGTCCTCTATATATACACTGCACAGTACCGCTCCTCCTGTCCTGTATATATACACTGCACAGCACCACTCCTCCTGTCCTGTATATGTAGCACCCTGAGGATTCGGCTGCTACAGGGGTATTGCACCTCAACCCAGAGGTGTGATATTCCACTCCCGGGTAAGGATGGAGTGTGGAACTGAGCTCAGTTAGCTGCATGCACTACACACATCCCATTTCCGGGGAACAGACCGATGGTACTCCCACTAGAGAAATGTGCAGGTACGACAGTGTCTGTTCCTGGCTGGAGTGGGAGGGGGGTGGAACATCCCAGTAGTGTAGGGGCAGATAGGGGGAGCAGCCTGGGTAAAGCTAGGAGCTCATTGGGTGCTGGTCACCTGAGCTCACACATAGAGGGAGTATATAAGGTGGGAACCATCTTAGATCAGGGTCAGTCAGTCTGTGAGACGTCAGTCTGTTAGAGTTTAGTCAGAGGAGCAGAGCAGAGAAGCTCAGCCAGAAGGGCTGACAGGGAGTTGTGGTTCCGGCTGGGCCCAGCTCCAAGGCCAAGAGAGAGAGAGGAGTCAGAAGGACCCAGAGAGAACAAGCAGGAACTCCAAGAACCCAAAATTAGATCAGAGGGTGAAGAGTTGGCAACAGGGTACCGGATCCCAAGCTGGTGGAGGCTACAGCACACCTTAGCCAGAGACCGGAGGTCGTGGGCAGGATCTGCCACGACCACCCACTAAATCCACCCGGAAGGCAAACCAAGAATAGGGTCAGGGAACCCAGAGACAAGGGTTTACCAACAAGAGGCCCGAGGGAGCCGGACTTAGGTGGATCCCTGGTGGGGAAGGCCAGAGAGAAGGACAAGTCAGAAAGGGAGCTCAGGACCACGCTCCAGAATCACCTGGGGGTTGGCCGAGTCCAGGACCTGGTGGACGCAGCACGGCTCGGGTGGTCGCTTCAGGCCAGAGTGACCATAAGAACACCTGTAAGTAAAAACCCCTGAACTGCACAGCCCGACTCTGAGTCTTCTTGCTGATTCATCCTGCACCTTCACAACCACCATCCTCTACATCTGACCCCCTGAGGCTATACCCCTCCCGTTGGGGGTTATACTACCAGAGCTGCACAAGCACCACCAGCCTCAGCGGACCCTGCTGCAGCGGCGGCCGTATTGACCGCAAATCAACGGGTGGCGTAGTCGACACAAAGAACACTAATAACATCTGTAGGACTGCCACACACTGAGTTTGACACCCTGGGCACGGACCGGGTCACAGCCACTCGGAGACTACAACCCCCATCTGATCCGGCTCCGGGTATCCCTAGCAACATGGCCCAGGGGGCGCGTCAACTTTGGCGTAGTCGGCAGGATAACGTGCCCGCAACAACCGGGTACTGCGTGCCTGAAGAAAAGTTCACCGTTACCTCAAAAAGAAGTCTCCTGCCGGTTCCGGAGGGTCCCCGCCAACGGACCCCATCACAGGTCGTTTCCCGCCGGTTGTCCGCCATTTGCAGCTTTTTCCCACCATCCATGGAGTTTCCCGCCACTGGGAGACGATTCCCGCCATTTCCAAGGATTTCCCGCCTTGGGGGAGCGGACGCCATTATGGGCGTGCCAAAGGATGGCAAGAGGCCACCTCCCATCGTGGGCCAGGACCGAAAATGGCGCCAAAAGTGGAAACCGCCCCCACCAACAGAGACTGTGATGCTGGAAGTGTCCATCAGCGTGAGAGAACTGCCCCTGGAACTGACAATCACAAAGTTGCCCCGGGACCACCCTCGATGTGGGCGGAGACAGAACAAGAGAGCAAAGATGGGTGTCGCCTGGAGCAGTCTGGAGAGAGCGCACCCGGAGACAAGACGTCTGGAGGAGAGTCCAGAGAGAGCGTACCCGGAGATGGAGGGAGAGACAGGCAGCACCGACCCAGTGGTCAGGAGCCTGCTGCAAGCAACAACCCCACTAGGCTTAGTGGAGATCCTGGCACAGCTCCCTCGAGACCGGGAGTGTGCACAGACCGCGCTGGAGGGCCTCGCATGGAGGATGGCCCGGGTGCAGCGGGAGACGTTGGCGGAGTGGAGCCGAGAGATGGCCCAGCAGACCGGAACCCGTCAGCGGAGCACGCCACTCGAGACGAGGAGACAGACCGCCTCTGAGGATGGCGCAGGAGGACTCAAGGCCGGAGACGGCGCCGAGAAGGGAGCTGAACGAATGGAGGCAGGTAAAGGGGACGTCTCTACCCCGAGCCGGGAAACCGCGTGCCTGCCCCAGCTCCCCGTCGCAGAGCCCGAAATTCCCCCTGCCGTGCCCGTCGCTGCATCGTCACCGCCGCAGACTAGGCCTCAACCGGAAACCGCTGCCGCGACCCCTGTGACGTCACACGCCTCGACCTCGAGCGTGGCCAAGCAGGAAATACCACCGGCCTGGTCGCAGGGCCTAGTACCCCCGGGCGCCGCCATTCCAACAGCGCCCCCTACCTCCGCGGAGCCACCAGCCTGGTCGCAGGGCCGAGTAACCACGGGCGCCGCCGTTCTTACGGTGCCCTTTTCCTTTAGCGTGCCCCAAGCCTGGTCGCAAGGCCTGGTCAACCCGGGCGCCGCTACCACCACAGCGCCCATAACACCTAAAGTACCGCACCTGGGTGAGGACCTGTTCGCCCAGCATACGTGCCCGGATGGGCAGCCCTTCATATGGCCACCGGAGTTTCACCATCCCCGACTCCGGAAAGAAAGACCCCTAGATGAACCCCTGATTCCGGTTCCGAAACCCGCAAAGAGGACCTCGCCCCCACTGGAGGAGATCCAGTTCGAGTGGGACCCCACCGGAGAAGACCTCATGGGGTTCACTCAGGAGACTCGGGCGGCCGCAGCGGAGCGTGCAGAGTGCTGCCGGCAGCAGCTCGAGGTCTTCGAGAGGGAGCGGAGAGAGAGGCGGGTCCGGGAACAGCAGATGCAGATAAGGAGCGCGGAGCAGAAGAGCCGGACCAGGAGGAAACCCCGTGCAGCTCATGGTCCCCGTGCCACCGGGACTGTGATAAAATTCAATATGCAGCACGGATGGGGCTTTATCAGAGACCATCAGACCCCCGGCGACGTCTTTGTAACCCGCAGAGACGTAGAAAGCCATCTGCCGGAGGGACACAGAGGTCGTGACCTGTATGTAGGGGACGAGGTCACCTTCACCCGGCACAAGTGTGCCAAAGGACCCTACGCCCTCCATGTGCATCGCCTGACGGAGGAGGAGCAAGAGGACCCGGACGGGTCTGAAGAATCTAAAGAAGGAGCAGGAGGACGCCGTCGTTGAAGTACGGTAGAGAGAGACTGTACATAGTTACCCGTCAGGGTATAAGAACTGTTCTAGCTAAAATATAGTCCCCGTTGGGACCAGCCAATTGAACTGAAACCCGTGTGTCCCTATTCCCACTGACCGAGGACTGAGAGCGGTCATTCCTCCCTAATACCTGGCCGAGGACTGAGAGCGGCCATATCCCCTTTGTATATAGTTGCGCTTTTTAAGGCGCCCCCTACCGGTTTTATAGGAAACTGTTTTCTTCCAAAAGAGACTGTCGCACCTTACCCGGTCACAAGTTGCACCGTGGCCGGAGGAACAAGAATGTTATTTATGTAAAGTTTTATATGAAAAGTTTGATAGCTGATAATATATATGATGTTTTATATGTGTATGTTTTGAAAAAAATTGTATGTTTTTGGATGTTTATTCTTTTACAGCCCAAGGACGTGCTGTGATTTACCAGGGGGGAATGTAGCACCCTGAGGATTCGGCTGCTACAGGGGTATTGCACCTCAACCCAGAGGTGTGATATTCCACTCCCGGGTAAGGATGGAGTGTGGAACTGAGCTCAGTTAGCTGCATGCACTACACACATCCCATTTCCGGGGAACAGACCGATGGTACTCCCACTAGAGAAATGTGCAGGTACGACAGTGTCTGTTCCTGGCTGGAGTGGGAGGGGGGTGGAACATCCCAGTAGTGTAGGGGCAGATAGGGGGAGCAGCCTGGGTAAAGCTAGGAGCTCATTGGGTGCTGGTCACCTGAGCTCACACATAGAGGGAGTATATAAGGTGGGAACCATCTTAGATCAGGGTCAGTCAGTCTGTGAGACGTCAGTCTGTCAGAGTTTAGTCAGAGGAGCAGAGCAGAGAAGCTCAGCCAGAAGGGCTGACAGGGAGTTGTGGTTCCGGCTGGGCCCAGCTCCAAGGCCAAGAGAGAGAGAGGAGTCAGAAGGACCCAGAGAGTACAAGCAGGAACTCCAAGAACCCAAAATTAGATCAGAAGGTGAAGAGTTGGCAACAGGGTACCGGATCCCAAGCTGGTGGAGGCTACAGCACACCTTAGCCAGAGACCGGAGGTCGTGGGCAGGATCTGCCACGACCACCCACTAAATCCACCCGGAAGGCAAACCAAGAATAGGGTCAGGGAACCCAGAGACAAGGGTTTACCAACAAGAGGCCCGAGGGAGCCGGACTTAGGTGGATCCCTGGTGGGGAAGGCCAGAGAGAAGGACAAGTCAGAAAGGGAGCTCAGGACCACGCTCCAGAATCACCTGGGGGTTGGCCGAGTCCAGGACCTGGTGGACGCAGCACGGCTCGGGTGGTCGCTTCAGGCCAGAGAGACCATAAGAACACCTGTAAGTAAAAACCCCTGAACTGCACAGCCCGACTCTGAGTCTTCTTGCTGATTCATCCTGCACCTTCACAACCACCATCCTCTACATCTGATCCCCTGAGGTTATACTACCAGAGCTGCACAAGCACCACCAGCCTCAGCGGACCCTGCTGCAGCGGCGGCCGTATTGACCGCAAATCAACGGGTGGCGTAGTCGACACAAAGAACACTAATAACATCTGTAGGACTGCCACACACTGAGTTTGACACCCTGGGCACGGACCGGGTCACAGTCACTCGGAGACTACAACCCCCATCTGATCCGGCTCCGGGTATCCCTAGCAACATGGCCCAGGGGGCGCGTCATATATATACACTGCACAGTACCACTCCTTCTGTCCTGTATATATACACTGCACAGTACTACTCCTCCTGTCCTCTATATATACACTGCACAGTACCGCTCCTCCTGTCCTGTATATATACACTGCACAGCACCACTCCTCCTGTCATGTATATATACACTGCACAGTACCACTTCTGCTGTCCTGTATATATACAATGCACAGTACCACTTCTCATGTCCTGTATATATACAATGCACAGTACCACTCCTCCTGTCCTGTATATATACACTGCACAGCACCACTCCTCCTGTCCTGTACATATACACTGCACAGCACCACTCCTCCTGTCCTGTATATATACAGGGCACAGTACCACTCCTCCTGTCCTGTATATATACACTGCACAGCACCACTCCTCCTGTCCTGTATATATACACTGCACAGCACCACTCCTCCTGTCCTGTATATGTAGCACCCTCAGGACTCGGCTGCTACAGGGGTATTACACCTCAAGCCAGAGGTGTGGTATTCCACTCCCGGGTAAGGATGGAGTGTGGGACTGAGCTCAGATAGCTGCATACACTACATACATCCCATTTCCGGGGGACAGACCGACGGTACTCCCACCAGTATATGTGCAGGTACGACAGAGTCTGTCCCTGGCTGGAGTGGGAGGGGGGTGGAACATCCCAGTAGTGTAGGGGGGCAGATAGGCGGAGCAGTCTGGGTAAGGCTAGGAGCTCATTGGGTGCTGGTTACCTGAGCTCACACATAGAGGGAGTATATAAGGTGGGCACCATCTTAGATCAGGGTCAGTCTTCTGTAGAGGGTCAGTCAGTCCTGAGAGAGGTCCAGGAGCCCCTGCAGAGAGAAGAGAGAGAGGAGAAGAGAAGGACCCAGAGGGGGAGAAGAAGGAACCCCAAGAACCCAGTATACAACCAGAAGGGTGAAGGGTTGGCACGCAAGGGAACCGGATCCCAAATTAGTGGAGGAGAGAAACTACCCTCAACTAAGAACCGGAGGCTGCGACATTACATGTGGAGCAGCCCCTCACCAAGTCCACTAAGAAGGCACACCGAGCATAGGGTCAGGGAAGCCAAAGAAGGTTCACCCAACAGGAGACCCGAGGGAGCCGGACATAAGTGGACCCCTGGTGGGAACGGCCAGTAGAGACGACAGTCAGAAAGGGAGCTCAGGACCACGCTCCAGAATTGCTTGGGGGTTGGCCGAGTCCAGGACCTGGTGGACGCAGCACGGCTCGGGCGGTCACTCAAGGCCAGAGTGACCAACAGAACAGCAGTAAGTAAAAACCCTGAACTGCACAGCCCGACTCTGAGTCTTCTTACCATCCACACTGCACCACCACTACCACCATCCTCTACACCTGACCCCCTGAGGCTATACCCCTCCCGTTGGGGGTTATACTACCACAGCTGCACATATACCACCAGCCTCAGCGGACCTTGCTGCAGCGGCGGCCTTTTGACCACAAATCAACGGGTGGCGTAGTCGACACTAAGAACAACTAATAACATCTGTAAAGACTGCCACACACTGAGTTTGACACCCTGGGCACGGACCGGGTCGCCGCCACTCGGAGACTACAACCCCCATCTGATCCGGCTCCGGGTAATCCCCAAACAGCACTGGCCCAGGGGGCGCGTCAACTTTGGCGTAGTCGGCAGGATTTCGTGCCCGCAACCACCGGGTACTGCGTGCCTGAAGAAAAGTTCAAATTTACCTCAAGAAGAAGTCTCCCGCCGGTTCCAGAGGGTCCCCGCCATGGGACGCCATCACGGATCGTTTCCCGCCGGTTGCCCGCCATCTGCAGCTTTTTCCCGCCATCCACGGAGTTTCCCGCCACTGGGAGACGATTCCCACCATTTCCAGAAGATTTCCCGCCTTGGAAGAGCGGACGCCATTATGGGCGTGCCAGAGGGTGGCAAGAGGTCACCTCCCATCGTGGGCCAGGTAAAGGAATGGCGCCAAAAGCGGAAACCGCCCCCACCAACGGAGACTGTGATGCTAGAGATGTCCATCAGCGTGAGAGAACTGCCCCTGGAACTGACAATCACAAAGTTGCCCCGGGACCACCTTCAATGTGGGCGGAGACAGAACAAGAGAGCGAAGATGGGTGCAGCCTGGAGGAGTCTGGAGAGAGCTCACCCGGAGACAAGAAGTCTGGAGAGGACTCCGGAGAAGTCGTACCCGGAGATGGAAGGAGAGTCAGGCAGCACCGACCCTGTGGTCAGGAGCCTGCTGCAAGCAACAACCCCACTAGACTTAGTGGAGTTCCTGGCACAGCTCCCCCGAGACCGGGAGTGTGCGCAGACCGCGCTGGAGCGCCTCGCATGGAGGATGGCCCAGGTGCAGCGAGAGACGCTGACGGAGTGGAGCCGAGAGATGGCCCTGCAGGCAAGAACCCGCCAGCGAAGCACGCCACCCGAGACGAGGAGACAGACCGCCTCTGAGGATGGTGCAGGAGGAGTGAAGGCCGGAGACGGCGCCGAAGAGGGAGCTGAACAGATGGAGGCAGGTAAAGGGGACGTCACTACCCCGAGCCGAGAAACCGCGTGCCTGCCCCAGCTCCCCGTCGCAGAGCCCGAAATTCCCCCTGCCGTGCCCGTCGCCGCATCGTCACCGCTCCAGACAAGGCCTCAAGCAGAAGCCGCGGCCGCGACCCCTGTGACGTCACGCGCCTCAACCCTGAGCGCGGCAAAGCAGGAAACACCACCGGCCTGGTCGCAAGGTCTAGTACCCCCGGGCGCCGCAGTACCAACAGCGCCCTCTACCTCCACTGAGCCACCGGCCTGGTCGCTGGGCCAAGTAACCCCGGGCGCCGCCGTCTTCACGGTGCCCTTTACGTTCAGGGTACCCCAGGCCTGGTCGTAAGGCCTGGCGAACCCGGGCGCCGCTACCACCACCGCGCCCTCAACATCCACAGCGCCACACCTGGGTGAAGACCTATTTGCCCAGCATACGTGCCCGGATGGGCAGCCCTTTAGATGGCCACCGGAGTACTACCAACTGGAACTCCAAAAAGCAAGGCCCCTGTGCGAGCCCCTGATTCCGGCTCCGAAGCCCGTTAAGAGGACCCCGCTCCCGCTGGAAGAAGCGCAGTTCGAGTGGGACCCCACCGGAGGAGACCTCATGGGGTTCACTCAGGAAACTCGGGCAGCCGCAGCGGAGCGTGTGGAGTGCTGCCGCCAGCAGTTGGCAGTCTTCGACTAAGAACGGAGAGAGAGGCGGGTCCGTGAGCAGCGGCTGCAGGAACAGAGCGCAGGGCAGAAGAGCAGGACCAGGAGAGACCCCCGTGCAGCTCATGGTCCCCGTACCACCGGGACTGTGATTAAGTTTCAATTGCAGCACGGGTGGGGCTTCATCAGGGATCACCACACCCCCAGCGACGTCTTTGTGACCAGAAGAGACGTGGAGTCCCATCTGCCGGAGGGACACAGAGGTCGTGACCTATATGTAGGGGACGAGGTCACGTTCACCCGGCACAAGTGTGCCAAAGGACCCTACGCCCTCCATGTACACCGGCTGACGGAGGAGGAGCTACGGTGTGAAGAGGAGCAAGAGGACCCGGACGGGTCTGAAGGAGGAGCAGGAGTACGCCGTCATTAAAGTACGGTAAAGAGACTGTACATAGTTACCCGTCAGGGTATAAGAACTGTTACTGCTGCTAGTTAAAATATAGTCCCCGTTGGGACCAGCAAATTGAACTGAAACCCGTGTGTCCCTATTCCCACTGACCGAGGACTTAGTGCGGTCATTCCTTTCCTAATACCTGGCCGAGGACTGAGAGCGGCCATATTTCCCCTTGTATATAGTTGCGCTTTTTAAGGCGCCCCCTACTGGTTTTATAGGAAAGCTGTGTTATTCTACAAGAGACTGTCGCACTTTACCCGGTCACAAGTTGCACCGTGGCCGGAGGAACAAGAAAGTTTACAAGAATGTTTATTATGAAAAAGTTTTATGCTGCAGAAATATATATATAATGTTTTATATGTTTATGTTGTTATGAAAAAAATTGTATGTTTATGGATGTTTTATTCTCTTACAGCCCGAGGACGTGCTGTGATTTACCAGGGGGGAATGTAGCACCCTGAGGACTCGGCTGCTACAGGGGTATTACACCTCAAGCCAGAGGTGTGGTATTCCACTCCCGGGTAAGGATGGAGTGTGGGACTGAGCTCAGATAGCTGCATACACTACATACATCCCATTTCCGGGGGACAGACCGACGGTACTCCCACCAGTATATGTGCAGGTACGACAGAATCTGTCCTTGGCTGGAGTGGGAGGGGGGTGGAACATCCCAGTAGTGTAGGGGCAGATAGGGGGAGCAGTCTGGGTAAGGCTAGGAGCTCATTGGGTGCTGGTCACCTGAGCTCACACATAGAGGGAGTATATAAGGTGGGCACCATCTTAGATCAGGGTCAGTCTTCTGTAGAGGGTCAGTCAGTCCTGAGAGAGGTCCAGGAGCCCCTGCAGAGAGAAGAGAGAGAGGAGAAGAGAAGGACCCAGAGGGGGAGAAGAAGGAACCCCAAGAACCCAGTATACAACCAGAAGGGTGAAGGGTTGGCACGCAAGGGAACCGGATCCCAAATTAGTGGAGGAGAGAAACTACCCTCAACTAAGAACCGGAGGCTGCGACATTACATGTGGAGCAGCCCCTCACCAAGTCCACTAAGAAGGCACACCGAGCATAAGGTCAGGGAAGCCAAAGAAGGTTCACCCAACAGGAGACCCGAGGGAGCCGGACATAAGTGGACCCCTGGTGGGAACGGCCAGTAGAGAGGACAGTCAGAAAGGGAGCTCAGGACCACGCTCCAGAATTGCTTGGGGGTTGGCCGAGTCCAGGACATGGTGGACGCAGCACGGCTCGGGCGGTCACTCAAGGCCAGAGTGACCAACAGAACAGCAGTAAGTAAAAACCCTGAACTGCACAGCCCGACTCTGAGTCTTCTTACCATCCACACTGCACCACCACTACCACCATCCTCTACACCTGACCCCCTGAGGCTATACCCCTCCCGTTGGGGGTTATACTACCACAGCTGCACATATACCACCAGCCTCAGCGGACCCTGCTGCAGCGGCGGCCTTTTGACCGCAAATCAACGGGTGGCGTAGTCGACACTAAGAACAACTAATAACATCTGTAAAGACTGCCACACACTGAGTTTGACACCCTGGGCACGGACCGGGTCGCCGCCACTCGGAGACTACAACCCCCATCTGATCCGGCTCCGGGTAATCCCCAAACAGCACTGGCCCAGGGGGCGCGTCATATATATACACTGCACAGTACCACTCCTCCTGTCCTGTACATATACACTGCACAGTACCGCTCCTCCTGTCATGTATATATACACTGCACAGTACCACTTCTCCTGTCCTGTATATATACACTGCACAGCACCACTCCTCCTGTCCTGTATATATACACTGCACAGCACCATTTCTCCTGTCCTGTATATATACACTGCACAGTACCACTTCTCCTGTCCTGTATATATACACTGCACAGAACCACTCCTCCTGTCCTGTATATATACACTGCACAGTACCACTCCTGCTGTCCTGTACATATACACTGCACAGTACCACTCCTCCTGTCCTGTACATATACACTGCACAGTACCACTCCTCCTGTCCTGTATATATACAGTGCACAGTACCACTCCTCCTGTCCTGTATATATACACTGCACAGCACCACTCCTCCTGTCCTGTATATACACTGCACAGCACCACTACTCCTGTCCTGTATATATACACTGCACAGCACCACTCCTCCTGTCCTGTATATATACACTGCACAGCACCACTCCTCCTGTCCTGTATATATACACTGCACAGTACCACTCCTCTTGTCCTGTATATATACACTGCACAGCACCACTCCTCCTGTCCTGTATATATACACTGCACAGCACCACTCCTCCTGTCCTGTATATATACACTGCACAGCACCACTCCTCCTGTCCTGTATATATACACAGCACAGCACCACTCCTCCTGTCCTGTGCATATACACTGCACAGCACCACTTCTCCTGTCCTGTATATATACACTGCACAGCACCACTCCTCCTGTCCTGTATATATACACTGCACAGCACCACTCCTCCTGTCCTGTATATATACACTGCACAGCACCACTCCTCCTGTCCTGTATATATACACTGCACAGCACCACTCCTCCTGTCCTGTATATATACACAGCACAGCACCACTCCTCCTGTCCTGTGCATATACACTACACAGCACCACTTCTCCTGTCCTGTATATATACACTGCACAGCACCACTCCTCCTGTCCTGTATATATACACTGCACAGCACCACTCCTCCTGTCCTGTATATATACACTGCACAGCACCACTCCTCCTGTCCTGTATATATACACAGCACAGCACCACTCCTCCTGTCCTGTGCATATACACTGCACAGCACCACTTCTCCTGTCCTGTATATATACACTGCACAGCACCACTCCTCCTGTCCTGTATATATACACTGCACAGCACCACTCCTCCTGTCCTGTATATATACACTGCACAGCACCACTCCTCCTGTCCTGTATATATACACTGCACAGCACCACTCCTCCTGTCCTGTATATATACACAGCACAGCACCACTCCTCCTGTCCTGTGCATATACACTGCACAGCACCACTCCTCCTGTCCTGTATATATACACTGCACAGCACCACTCCTCCTGTCCTGTATATATACACTGCACAGCACCACTCCTCCTGTCCTGTATATATACACTGCACAGCACCACTCCTCCTGTCCTGTGCATATACACTGCACAGCACCACTTCTCCTGTCCTGTATATATACACTGCAGGTCTTTTTTATATTGATAGAATAAGTACAGTACATGACAGAACAATAATACATTACAGGACACCAAACATATGAACAAAACAAGACGACAAATCACAGAAAATAGAAACAAAATAAATCCCCCCAGGAATATATACATATACAAGAAATAAATATTATAAAACCTATAAAACCTCCGGCCCAGCTTCATTCATACTACTATATACAATCCCACACAACGCTCACACTGTCCTATATACACATAAAACACCGTCCTATATACAAGATTATATACAATAAAACGCTAGAAACACAAAACACTAAACCTAATATAACGTATATACAACCGGAAACTAACACTAACCTACTGGTCCCACTGCCTGACCTTACAGTCACACCCTTACCGCACCTCATTCACACCACAGAAAACCAAAAATAACAATATATACAATAGTGACATGAACAATTTTAAACCTTTTTTTGTTTTGTATATTTTTTTTTTTGTATTTTTTTTTTAATATTTTTTTTTGTAATTTTTTAATATATATATAAAACACACACCTACACTAACTATCCCGCCACCCCTGATCCAGCTCTGGCCACAAAGTTCAGGATTACTCCGAGCTAGGATCAGACCCCAAAGTTTTTCCCCAGGCGGGGCCTGGACCAGGCCAGATCAGTCCTCTTATCACCGCTGATGAAGAACTTCCCCAAATCCCCCACCCAACCTAACTAAAACCCCCTATTATACATTATATACAATATATACAGAACACAACCTACACACTCACCATCCAAGGCTCAAGTTCGATGCCGGCAAACCTTCTATTCAGGAGACAGAAATACAAAACAAAAATCTAGGGTGGAAAGACATCAGCCCACCACCAGGATATAGGAGTACTACCGGACTAAGGCACCCTGAAGGAAAAGCCCCTCCAGAGACGGGCCGCCCTCCGGGCACCCAGTCTTTCATACTCCAGAGAATGTACCTTCACCAGGTCACCTAGGATGTTCCTACAGACTTCATCTACATGGAGGATTTTACTCTGCGTCAAAACTAAAACTCGTGCGTTCCACGTGAAATACCTGACCACTGCGCTGACTATGAATAAAGTGTCTCGGTCCCTTCTCCCAAGGTCTCCGAACGCTCCATAGGCCCACCCGGGGTAGGACAGAGTAGCCAGCCGCAGCCAACCAATGGAAGTCCCCACCCTGTTGTACACCTCTGTATTAAAGGGACAATGAAGCAGGAAGTGCTCCATGCTTTCCAGCACGTTAGCACAAGCCTCACGGGGGCAATTCCTGTCCTCGGAGCTCCTGTACTTCAAATTGTCCCTCACATACAGCTTACCATGGAAGCAGCGCCAAGTCAAGTCCCAGTACTTCTCGGGGATCCTGCTAGAATTTAACAAACTCAACCCAACCTCCAGATCCCGACTTGGGCAGTCTTTGAGGGCCAATGGACTCTGAAAATGAGAAACCAAGACCCTCATATCGAGGAGTTTCCTCGGGAGGGACCTCACCTCCCACATTCCCAGACCCCACCGGCGGATTATTTTCAGAACCGGGGTAACATAAGCCGGGAGATGCCCGTGTGGTGTGCGAAGATCCTTCAATCTTCCCCCTGTCTCCCATTCCTGGAAGAAAGGCTGAAACCATCCCTTGCAGGAGAATACCCACGTAGGAGCCCTCTCTTTCCAGAGGTTTGACACGTTCACTTTCAAGAAGGTGTTCACTAGGAACACCACGGGGTTCACCATATTCAAACCCCCTAGTCTCCTCGTGTGGTAAGTGACCTCCCGCTTGACTAGGTTCAGTCTGTTACCCCATAACATCTGGAAGAACAGACTGTAGACCCGTGTCCAGAGAGGCTCTGGCAAGACACAGACGCTGCCCAGGTAGATTAGCAAGGGGAGCAGGAAAGCTTTGCACAGGCCAACCCTTTCCCTCAGGGTCAAAGAACATCCCCTCCATTGGTCCACTCTTTGGGCTACACCTTTGATTCTGCCTTCCCAGTTTTTCGTGGAGTAATCACCCTGGCCGAATTCGATGCCCAGGACTTTGGCATGTTCTTGGGGTTCGGGGAGGGTGTCCGGAAGATCAAACCCGGGATCTCCGCCTCCCAGCCAGAGACTCTCACACTTATCCTGGTTGACCTTGGACCCGGATGCTCCGAGTAGCGCTCCACTCGCTGCCTCCCCTTGCGAAGAAACAAATACGGTGACATCGTCCGCGTAGGCCACCACCCTCAGGATAGCCTCCGGTGCCGCCCCGCCCATCCGCACCCCCGCCAACGGTCCACAATCGATCCTTCTGAGGAAGGGATCGATTGCAAACGCGTAAAGCAAAGGGCTAAGAGGACAGCCCTGACGGACACCGGATCCTACCCAGAAAGGTCGTCCAATCCACCCATTCACCAGAGGGAAAGTCTCAGCCCCTGCATATAAGGTCTTAAGCCTGTCCACAAACCCTCCAGGCAGACCATACCTCAAAAGAGTGGACCAGAGGTACTCGTGGTTAACCCGATCAAAGGCTTTTGCCTGATCCAAGGTCAGCAAGAACCCCTTCCAGAGGCCCGCCCTGCCTTGCTCCACGGCCTCTCGGACACCTAGAACAGCACTAAAAGTGCTACGGCCAGGAACGCAACAGTGCTGAACCTCCGAAAGGAGCCGGGGTGCAAACTTTACCAGCCTGTTGAAAAGTATCTTAGCCAAAATCTTCCTGTCCACATTGAGAAGTGCTATGGGACGCCAGTTCTCAATGCGTGACGGATCCTTACCCTTTGACAAAATGATCAAAGCTGACCTCCTTAACGATCTCGGCAGAGTGCCCGAGGAGAGACACTCGTTAAGCACCTGAGTCAAGAGGGGGACCAAAGAGTCCCTAAAGGTCCTAAAGAACTCGGATGTTAAGCCATCCGGACCTGGCGACTTTTTGGGCCTAAGCCCATCGATCGCCAGTCTCACTTCCTCTTCTTTGATCGCTTCTGCCAAATCGCCCAGCGAGAGGTCAGCCCCTGGCTCAGGAACAGATTCAGTCAGGAAAGCCGACATCCCGTCACGATCACGCTCCCTCTCTCCCAAGAGGTGCGAGTAGTAGGAACTGACGACCTCCAAGATCACTGACCTGGACCTTCTCAGGGACCCCGTACTGTCCACCAGCCCCGTCACTATCTTACTATTCACTGACATCTTACAGTTTCTGTAAGGGTCGGGCGAGCAGTACTTCCCGTAGTCCCTCTCGAAAACCATAGATGCGTGCCTATCGTACTGACACCTCTTCAGCAAGGACTTCACTCTGGAGATCTCCTCGCGGCTACCTCCAGTCAAGACAAGATGCTCGAGTTTCCTCCTCAGGCTCTGATACAGGCGATCCCTGTTCAGGCTTCTGAAGTTCGAGAGCTGCCGGAAGAATCTCGCCACCCGATTTTTGAACATCTCCCACCACTCTGACTTAGTGTTACTTAGGCCCAGCAATGGTACCTGGCTCTGAAATAATTCCTCAAAAGAACGTCTTACAGCTTCTTCCTCAAGGAGTGACGAATTCAGCTTCCAATAACCTCTTCCCATCCGAGGAGTCTCTGTAACGTTCAGAGAAAACATAATCAAACAGTGATCGGAGAACTCCACCTCCACAACCGACAACGGTGAAGAGACGGCCTCCTCCTTCAAATAAAACCTGTCTAGCCTAGACCTGCACTGACTACCTCTAGAAAAGGTGAATCCCATGTTGCCCGGGTTGTGCCGGATGTGGACATCCACCAGGCGAGCCTCACTCACTATCCTGTTTAACGCGACCCAGTCATAAGACAGCCGGTCTCCGGAACCTCCTCTATCACAGGATCTCGTGACATTGTTGAAATCCCCTCTGAAGACCACCTGCCGACTCGAAAATAAAAAAGGTTTGATCTTCAGGAAGAGACATTTGCGGTCCCACTTGGACTGGGGACCATAGATGTTAATGAGCCGAAGCTCTTGTCCCCCCATGGAGACATCTAGGATCAAGCATCTCCCCATTTCTAATTCGATCACTCGTCTGCATTCAACCGCTGCGGTCTTAAAAAGGACCGCCACCCCGCTATACGGCTCGGCCGCAAGAGACCAGTAGGAGGGCCCATGCCTCCACTCCCGCCTTGCTTTATGCAAGGTTGATATATCGGTCAACCTGGTCTCCTGCAAAAATAAAATGTCGGCGTCAAGTTGGCCGAGAAAATGAAAGGCCGTGTACCTTGCCGCATCTGACTTTATGCTGCAAACATTAATAGTTGCCAACGTCAACGGGGTGGGTGCCGCCATCATGAATGGTTGAATTAGATAGCCTTTTTCTTCCCACCACTGACAGTCCCAACCTGTTCCTCCGATAATGACGGGTTTTTAGTGCGCTTAAGACAAACAGACTCGTCCATTCTCTCCTTACATACATTCTTGCCCCCGTCTGGTGGTCCTGGGTTAGTCGTCCCCCCAGAGGGCTTTGTATTTGCCCCCGAGAGGAAGACCCAGCCATCTCCTGAGCCCCAACCACCTTGTCCGCAACCTCCGGCCCCGGGTCCCCATTTCCCCCCTGCAGAGGGAGGTCCTGGAGAGCCCCGAACCGGTTGGAGAGATCCACCAGAGGGGGGGCGGCTGAACCCTCCAATGGCGCTTGGATCACGGCCAGAGAGTCAGAGGGGTCACACTCCAAAGAGGCAGCTCGAGACCTGGTCCCCCTCCTACCTCTGGCCGTTTTCCTGTTACCCTTTTTCTTTTTCTGTGACCACTCCCCCTCTCCCTCATCTAGACTGTCACCAGAAGAGGGTTCCTGGGAAGACGTGGCGTCCTCTCGCTCTTCCCTTTCAAGTCTCTTGACCTCCTCGCTCAATTCACTGTCTTTAGGATCCTCAGCTGCAAGTGAAGTACCTGGGTCAAAGTTTAGGGACATTACTCCCTGCCCCCTGTCCCCACGGCGCTGCTCCTGTCGCCTGATGGTGGATGGCGGCAGCTTGCTCCTCACCGGTTCCCTGCCTCCCCGCCTCTACTGGTCCCTTCACCGGCAAGATTAGTCCTGGCTTTCGCCTGTCCCGCACTCGCCGCTTTCAGGACAGCATTGGCGAAGGAACGTGGAGAGCGACTGAACGGGTGACCGAGGTCACCACACAAGTTACACCTAATCCTGCGACAGGCAGCAGCAAGATGACCAAGGTCCCCACACAGTGCGCATTTCTGGGTGGTACACTGCGCACTGAAGTGTGTGGGGCTACCGCACCTGTGACAGACCTTAGGCTGCCCCCGGTAGAAAATCAAGATCCTATCCCTCCCCAAAAAGGTTGAGGAGGGGATATGGGTAATAGTGTTTCCCGAAACCTTCAATCTCACCATGAAGGTCCAGGCTCCTGACCAGATACTATGGCCATTCAGATTCTTTTCGGGAATATTGGTGACCTCTCCGTATCGACTCACCCAGGTCGTAATGTCCATACAGGAAAGCGACTCGTTACTAGTCAAAACGGTCACTTTCCTGACTGAATCTTGGCGGGTTATTGCCAGGGGAAAGAGACCATGCCATTCGGGGCGACTCTGAGCCAGCTCATGGCGAGACCAGAAAAGCTCAAGGCCCTCCGGTCTCACGAAGCTGACATCGAAGTAGGAGGTCCCGTAGGGATGGATCAAGGCAAAGATGTCATATGCCGCAAAGCCCATCCCCAGCAGGAGCTCAACCACCTTCCACCTATCAGGACAGGCATCCTTGCTTACCCACTGGAGACGGACCACGTTCCTATGGTTACTCCTCTGCCCCGTTGTCGACAGAGACCAGACAGTCTCTGCCCCTCTATCTCGGAAGGCTGAAAGACCATGTCTCTCTATCCAGAAAGACAGATCAACCTCCCTCCCCTCTATAGTGATGGAGCTCTCCCCTCTCCTCAGGGCGTCCAGGAGCTGCTGTTGCAAGTCACCATCCCCAGGGCCACCAGACGAGGGCGCACTACTACCCCCAGCACTGACAGCTCCTGAATAGCTTTGGGCTGAAGCCCCCGCCAATGCTGGGGGGGCAGCGGGACCAGCACCTACTTTCCCCCCACCAACACCAGTGCTGCTCCCACCATTCACTTCACTACTACTCCCACCATTCGCAGGACCATTACTCCCATCATTCACTCCACTACTTCTCCCACCATTTGCTGCATCACTACTCCCACCATTCATTCCACCACTACCCCTACCATTTGCTACACCACTACTCCCACCATTCCCACTACTCCCAGCATTCATTCCACCACTACCCCCACCATTTGCTACACCACTACTCCCACCATTCCCACTACTCCCACCATTCACTCCACCACTACTCCCACCATCTGCTCCACCATTACTCCCACCATCTGCTCCACCACTACTCCCATCATTCACTACACCACTACTTCCATTCCCTTTACTTGTCACCCCATTACCTCTGCTGTTCTCTGCACCTTCCACAGTCACCTCCATTCCTTCCTCCCTTGTGTCTGGTGTCTCTGCACTCACACCTGCTGGGCCGGGGGAGGGGAGCACTTCCAGAGACTCCTTTCCCTGCAGCACCACACCCTTTTCCCTTTGGTTGCTGCTGGCTTTCTGCAGGTCGTCTCCTGGAGCGCCCTGCCCCCCTACTGCAGCATTTTGGTCCTTGTGCTGGGCAGACTGTTTGTTGGGCACCGCTGCCCGCCCTGCACCCACAGACTTTGGGGTCTTAGTGTCCTTTTTGGGCGCTGGGGCACACTGCCCCCCTGTCGCAGCAGTGTGCCCAGTGTTCCTCGCAGATGTGTTTTTCACATCCCTCCCGGCCCCCCCAGCCCCGGTGATAACTGGCTTAGCCGCAGAGGGCAGGGAGGGAAACTCCACAGAACTTCCTATGTCCGGCGCTGTGAGTACCTCCACAGCCTCGCCCTCTGCACTGTTCCCTGCACAGATGGCAGCATCGCCGGACATCCTTCTCCTCTCCCCACCTTGCCTCTGCCTCGAGCCCACTGCAGAGCCCGTGTCTTTAGGTTTGGTGGGGTTTAAACAGAAGGTGGCAGGCACAACATCAGACATTGGTACATACTTGTAACTCACCACCTCCTGTGCGGCTCCTCCGGTCTTCCTCTTCCTCCTCTTGGTCTCCTCCACTGGTTTGTTCTCACCGAAGGA
This sequence comes from Phyllobates terribilis, assembly GCF_046119375.1. Taxonomy (NCBI): domain Eukaryota; kingdom Metazoa; phylum Chordata; class Amphibia; order Anura; family Dendrobatidae; genus Phyllobates; species Phyllobates terribilis. The sequence goes on from NW_027363247.1 coordinate 928,726, forward strand.
AAACCGCGTCAGGTCCACTGGAAACTCCAGCAGTCGGATCTCCCTCAGCAATCCTCCTTCCTCCTCCTCCCCCAACACTCCAACCTCTGCTGTCGGAGTCCTCTGCCCTGCAGGGAGACCACTTGGGCTCCGGCTCTGCCCCTCACTGGCTCCATCAACTGAAACTCCAGTCACCTCTTCATCCTCTTCCTCCTCTTCACTAAGGACGCCGGTTGGCGGTTCTCCTGAGGTGTTTAACCCCTTCATTTCTGAGAACCACCGCTGGTTCTTAAACCTTTCCAGGAAGGGACCTGCGCTTTTCTCAATCCCCTCCCGGAGGAGCACTAACCTGACCACCTCGTCTCTGAGGGCTTTAAACCTCTGGGAGGTCGCGGGTCTTTCCTTGTTGGACGCCCGGGTGTTCAGGACCCAGGCCTCCCTCAGCTCCTCTTTCAGCTGGGTTAGTGCTTTGCCGGCGTCCTCGTACTCTCGCAACGTGGCGACCACTCGGGAGGAGAAGGAACTTGTGGACTCGCAAGAGCTCATCTCCCCCCAGGATCTTGCTGGGCTCTTGTTCCTGGGGCCTGGGGTGCCCCGGTCTCCCTCTCTGGGTGGGCGGTGAACAGTCTCGGGGTTGGAGTAGGTGGATGTACTCTTCCTCACCCTTCCCAATCTCCTCACTCCCTTCTGGGCCGGTTGTTGAGGCTCCTTCTCCCCCGCCGGCATAGACCGGGGGATAGGAGGCTGGGAAGCCATGCCGGCCTCCCAGTAGGCCTGCCTCTCCCTAGGGAGAAGAGAGGCAGACGACGACCCTCCTCCTGGAAGTGCTTGAGCTCAGGAGGCAGGTGCTACTCTCAGCACCACTCCTCCTGTCCTGTGTACTGTATATATACACTGCAAAGTACCAATTCTCCTGTATACAGTATATACACTGCACAGTACCTGTATATATACATATATACAGTATATATACAGTCCTGTAAATATACAGTCCTGTATATATACCTGTATATATACAGTATATATAGACTGTATATATACAGTCCTGAATACAGTCCTGTATATATACACTGTACATATACACTATATATATACACAGTCCTGTATATATACACTGCACAGTCCCATTTCTCCTTTCCTGTATATACTGTATACTGCACAGTACCACTTCTCCTGTCCTGTGTATATATGACTCGCCCCCTGGGCCGTGGGGCACTCAGAACCGGGCAATAGGGAGACGATGGGGGTAGTAGTGGCGACCTGGTCCCGTGGCTCAGGGTGGTCAGACCAGTGGCAGTCTTTTAGATGTTTTAGATAATGTCCGACTACGCCACCCGTGGATTGCGGTTATTAGGAACCGCCGCTGCAGGGCAGACCACTGGGGCCGATGATGTATGCAGCTGGGATGGTGTGACTCCCCACGGGAAGAGTGCGGCCCCAGGGCAGTGTAGTGGATGGTGGGAGTGATGGTGGTGAGAGTCCCAGTACCGGTAATGCCGGAGGAGTGAAAAAGCACACAGACAACGTACTGCAGTCCAGGGTCTTTACTCACGATTAATATCCAAGTCACTTCTGCGGGGAATGACTGCCCGAGCCGTGCTGCGTCCACCAGGTGAGGGGCTCGGTCAACCCCCAGACAGCTCAGGAGTATGGCTCAAGACCCCCTTTTGTCCTTTCTCTGGCCTGCCTCACCAGTGACCCACTTTTTTCCAGCTACCGCGGACTTGTGCGGTTAAACGTGGGCCCCGTCCTCCGCTGTCCTATATGGTGCCTTCCTAGCAGGTTTGATGAGGTGTCGCACCAATAAATGATCACGACCTCCGGTCTTTGGCTGAGGGTTGTTTCTCCTCCACCAACTTGGGATCTGGTACCCTTAATCTGCCTGACCCTGCACCCTGGATTCTCGTGGGTTCGTAGGGTCCCTTCCACCTTCTTGTTCCTGAGCCCTTCTGTTTCTCTCTCTCTCTATTCTTCTCCTTTTCTGTTCCTTTCTCGTGGAGCTGGGATGAGACGTAATCTCAGCTCCACTTCACCTCCTCTCTCTCTCTCTCCACTCTCCTCCTCGGCCTCTCACTAGGCCCACTCTGGAGTAGAGCTCCTACAGAGCCTCTACTCCCTGTCTTCTCTTCTCTGGACAGAACCTAGATCTAAGATGGTGCCCACCTTTTATACCTCCCTCTAGCCATGAGCCCAGGGGACCAGCAACCAATGAGCTCCTATCTACGCTCAGGAACCAACCCCTATCTGCCCCTACAGCACTGGGTGTTCCACCCCCCTCCCCACTCCAGACAGGGACATAGTTGGTCGTGCCTGCACTTCTGTCTAGTGGGAGCACCGCTGAGCTGTCCCTCGGAAATGGGGTGTGTGTGCTGTATGCAGCTAACTGAGCCCTGGTCCATACTCCATCCTTACCCGGGAGTGGAATATCACACCTCTGGTCTGAGGTGCAATACCCCTGTAGCGGCCGAACCCTCGGGGCGCTACATATACACTGCACAGTACCAATTCTCCTGTATATATACACTGCACAGTACCACTTCTCCTGTATATATACACTGCACAGTCCCACTTCTCCTGTCCTGTATATATATACTGCACAGTACCACTTCTCCTGTCGTGTAAATATACACTGCACAGTACCACTTCTTGTTTCCTGTATATATACACTGCACAGCACCACTCCTCCTGTCCTGTATATATACACTGCACAGTACCACTTCTCCTTTCCTGTATATATATACTGCACAGTACCACTTCTCCTGTCCTGTGTATATACACTGCACAGTACCACTTCTCCTGTATATATACACTGCACAGTCCCACTTCTCCTTTCCTGTATATATATACTGCACAGTACCACTTCTCCTGTCGTGTAAATATACACTGCACAGTACCACTTCTTGTTTCCTGTATATATACACTGCACAGCACCACTCCTCCTGTCCTGTATATATACACTGCACAGTACCACTTCTCCTTTCCTGTATATATATACTACACAGTACCACTTCTCCTGTCCTGTGTATATACACTGCACAGTACCACTTCTCCTGTTTATATACACTGCACAGTCCCACTTCTCCTTTCCTGTATATATATATATATATACTGCACAGTACCACTTCTCCTGTCGTGTATATATACACTGCACAGTACCACTTCTTGTTTCCTGTATATACATATACACTGCACAGTACCACTTTTTGTGTCCTGTTGTCGTGAGGCAACATTAGACTTTGGTTGGGTTAATATTGGTTTATTATTTTCAATATTCCTATGATAAAATAAGAATAAATATTGGAAAACTAATTTAAACATCCCAAGTATCCCCTATCCTGAGAACTTTCCAATCACTGGGGGTCCGTCCACTGAGACCCCCATAATCCCGAGATCCAGAGCTCTGAAGAGCACCATGTTAGTGGGGCTATGGTGGATCATACACACTGCTGCACTATTCACATGTGGCTCATCAAATAACTCCTTAAAGGGAGTGATGAGGGGCACGACTAAGTATAGCCAAATTTACTGATCTGGGGTAATGAGTGTTACAGTATGTGGGCTGGTGGGGTTTGTCTTGCAGGGCTGCTTTTTTGTCCCAGTCCGGCCCTGGTTTACAGAGATCAAATGGAGTTTTTTAAATTAATTTTCTCATTGTAATATTAATAGAATTCATATGAAATGAAGTGAAATATGTTGCAAAAGTTATTTTTATTATTGAAAAAAATATAAGATACTGATATTCAACTGTGAACTGGATACAAGGCACAAGATAAATGCATGAATACAGTGCAGGTTGGATTACTTTGCCTTATTTCGGCTTTGTGGAATTAAGTTCATAAAATAAGCACCTAAAAGAAGAAATCACACTAACGAACATGTGATGGGGCATCTCCTTAATGTCCAAAAGTGATCTGGTTTCCCAATAGTATATATTTTCAACCAGTTTATTTTTTAGAGAAAGAACTAATGCCTGATCCTTCTTCTGGAGGGATTGAAATGCCAGATCCTTCATTTTGATCAATTATTGTGTGCCAGATCCTTCTTCTGGAGGGATTGAAATGCCAGATTCTTCATTTTGATCAATTATTTTGTGCCAGATCCTTCTTCTGGAGGGATGACAATACCAGATCTTTCATCTTGACCGATTATAGTGCCAGATCCTTCTTCTGGAGTGATGATTATGCCAGATCCTTCATCTTGACCAATTGTTGCACCAGATCCTTCTTCTGGAGTGATGACAATGCCAGATCCTTCATCTTGACCAACTATTGCGCCAGATCCTTCTTCTGGAGTGATGACAATGCCAGATCCTTCATCTTGACTGATTATTGTGCCAGATCCTTCTTCTGGAGTGATGATAATGCCAGATCCTTCATCTTGACCGATTATGTCGCCAGATCCTTCTTCTGGAGTGATCACAATGCCAGATCCCTCATCTTGACCGATTATAGCGCCAGATCCTTCTTCTGGAGTGATGATAATGCCAGATCCTTCATCTTGACCGATTACAGAGCCAGATCCTTATTCTGGAGTGATGACAATGCCAGATCCCTGATCTTGACCGATTACAGAGCCAGATCCTTCTGGAGTGATGACAATGCCAGATCCTTCATCGTGACCGATTATTGTGACAAATTCCTCGCCAGATCCTAATCCAGATCCTTCAAAAACTAAAAAATTCAATAGTTAGCAGCCATCAATTTCATAATTAGATACTAAACAGCAAAAAAATATTAAAACTACAAAAGAACAAGCAGATTAGTATCCAAGAGCAACTTTGTGTGTTAAGGAACACAACGCGCTGGGGTTTATTCACGTGGGAAGAATTAGATTATAAAACAGCTCAATTGGGGATATTTATTAAAATTATCAGAGAGAGGGCATGAATTTACTAGTCTTTAAAAATGTCACTAATTGCAGCAAATGTATCACATTGGTGTATGTGCAACCATGGTAGAAATGCAAAAATTCAGCCATTTTGTTCCTTATGCCACTTCATAGATAGTGTGCACATGAACATCAAGTTAATATATATCACATTATAAATTTGTAATTACTTGTTAAATTATTACATTTGTTCTTAGCAGTAAACTATAATATATACAGTAATTATGTTTAGAATACTCTAAATATTATAATATATACTATTACGATTACAATACAGTTATATGAAAAAGTTTGGGCACCCCTATTAATCTTAAGCTTAATGTTTTATAAAAATTTGTGTTTTTGCAACTGCTATTTCAGTTTGATATATGTAATAACTGTTGGACACAGTAATGTTTCTGCCTTGAAATGAGGTTTATTGTACTAACAGAAAATGTGCAATCTGCATTCAAACAAAATTTGACAGGTGCATAAGTATGGGCACCCTTATCATTTTCTTGTTTTAAATACTCCTACCTACATTTTACTGACTTACTAAAGCACTTTTTTTGGTTTTGTAACCTCATTGAGCTTTGAACTTCAAAGCCAGGTGTATGCAATCATGAGAAAAGCTACTTAAAGTGGCCACTTGCAAGTTGTTCTCCTGTTTGAATCTCCTCTGAAGAGTGGCATCATAGGCTCCTCAAAACAACTGTCAAATGATCTGAAAACAAAGATTATTCAACATAGTTGTTCAGGGGAAGGATACAAAAAGCAGTCTCTGAGATTTAACCTGTCAGTTTCCACTGTGAGGAACATAGTAAGGAAATGGAAGAACACAGGGACAGTTCTTGTTAAGGCCAGAAGTGGAAGGCCAAGAAAAACATCAGAAAGGCAGAGAAGAAGAATGGTGAGATCAGTCAAGGACAATCCTCAGACCACCTCCAGAGAGCTGCAGCATCAACTTGCTGCAGATGGTGTCACTGTGCATCGGTCAACTATACAACGCACTTTGCACAAGGAGAAGCTGTATGGGAGAGTGATGCGAAAGAAGCCGTTTCTGCAAGCACGCCACAAACAGAGTCGGCTGAGGTATGCAAAAGCACATTTGGAGAAGCCAATTTCTTTTTGGAAGAAGGTCCTGTGGACCGATGAAACCAAGATTGAGTTGTTTGGTCATACAAAAAGGCGTTATGCATGGCGGCAAAAAAACACAGCATTCCAAGAAAAACACTTGCTACCCACAGTAAAATTTGGTGGAGGTTCCATCATGTTCATTGAACATCTGTGGGATCATTTGAAGGGGGCTGTCCATGCTCGGCGACCATCAAACTTAACTGAACTGGAAATGTTTTGTAAAGAGGAATGGTCAAAAATACCTTCATCCAGGATCCAGGAACTCATTAAAAGCTACAGGAAGCGACTAGAAGCTGTTATTTTTGCAAAAGGAGGATCTACTAAATATTAATGTCACTTTTCTGGTGAGGTGCCCATACTTATGCACATGTCAAATTTTGTTTGAATGCAGATTGCACATTTTCTGTTAGTACAATAAACCTCATTTCAAGGCAGAAACATTACTGTGTCCAACAGTTATTCCATATATCAAACTGAAATAGCTGTTGCAAAAACATCAATTTTTATAAAACAATAAGCTTAAGATTAATAGGGGTGCCCAAACTTTTTCATATAACTGTATATACTATTACTATTACCTATGGTAATGACCAATAGAATTATTGGAAAATAAGTTACACAATGTAAACTATCTACATTATGTGGAGGGCGACAATCGCAGAAGCCGTTCTTGTAGCAAGATTCATCAACAGATAGAAATATCTAACTGCTTGGTGTGTCCAAGAATGCTATCACACATAAAGACACATAATGCCGCCTAAGCTGTGCCCAAAGTAAGGTCTACCCAGGGATTCCCCATAGAAGAGTCTGTAATTAATAGTGGAATTAAATGAACACATTGATGTTGGATTTATATTCTTACAGGATTACAACAATAGAGCATAAGATATTACCATACAAATATTACATATAATAAGAAGCAGTAAGAAGTCAGACAATAGATACATATAATGGAACATTGTGCATTTGAGTGTTTAATTAATTGAAGACATTGATGTTGGATTTAGATTCTTACAGGATTAAACCACTAGAGCATAAGATATTATGATATAACTATTACATATACTAAGAAGCTGTAAGAAATCAGACAATAGATAAAGGAACTGGACTTACGAGGTGCAGAAAATATGGGGGTCACGCAGCAGAGGAGGAGAAGGTAAGTGGCCTGCATGGTGGTCCTCGCTTCTGTATGACTACAGGTAAGAAGTGAGGAGCAGATGGAAGAGGCCTCTTTATATAGGACTGGGACACTACATTTGGGGGAGGGGTCAGTGGTAATAGCTCCGCCCCCTTGTATCTAATGTAAATGACACTAATGGTTACATAGTAACATCAGATCTGGTGGTTACACTTCACATTACACATCGTCATAGATTATTTTATTTAAGTAGTAATTTATATTATTTATATTGTTGGTGACTTTTGTAAGTTTCTTCTGTTTTCTTCTGAATATACGGAGATGTATTGTGTAGCTCCAGCAATGTAATGATCTGTATAATTTGATTACTTTAACAAATATATATATTAGACTAAAAAGCATCAGGGCCCCTGCACACTATAGTATTACAGATCTGTACAATACAGCGACGTCCATAGAAAGTAATAACCAATCCTGAATCTGAAGCCTCATTCCTATATTACTATACACTGCAAAATACAATCCTATAACACTACAATCCTATACACTCCATAATGGATAATGTCTACTGTATATATCCCCTAAGACAGACAGATTTCCCCACTATGTATAACAATGCGGATAAGGTGAACGATACAAAATCCATGTAAAATAACAATCTTTATTAGAGCATAAAAATATATAGATATACAATTAGAAGTGATACTGCACAAAGATTAGGAGGAGGAGGAGGATTGCAGCCCAGTTATAGTATAACAGAAGTAATGTGCATTTTATCCATAGTGGGCATAAACCAAAGTGGGACTAAGTAACCAAAATCATAAGTGCCCACTAGGTACACAATGAGAAAGATCAATCAAATGTGATCAAGTGGAAATGATGGAGATCGGGCAGCCACCCACAGCTTGATGCGTGTTTCACCTATCGCTTCCTCAGGGGGGCGTTGTCATATACTGCAAAACAAAAGCCCAATAATTGCAAAATATCCTACTAATACTTCCATTCTATTAGTCCAAAAAGTAAAAAGCCTATTTGGTACAATACTTCTATTCAACAAACACTCAATCAGGTCAAAGAAGTATAGATGCACAAGTTTGATAAAAAGATTTGGAACTTTTATTGAATTATTTAAAAGAAATTTATAAAACACACATAAAGGGGAAGTGAACCAATGAAGGTGCCTGCAGTGCTAGTAACAAGGGTAGTCAATCATTTATTCTGTTTAACAAGACTTACAAAAGGAGATCATATCAATGAACCCAGTGATAAATACATGAAGAATTAAATAAATAAATAAGTAAAAGGATCAGTATCCAAAATTCATTCATCTAGTAAGCATTAGTGGATAACAAGTACATACCTTAAAGTATCCAGCATAGATAAATGTAGTCAAAATGCCATGAAAGTATATATCTATAAATATGTCAATAGGTCATATAGAGAGAAGCCATAAAGCCCACAAGTGGTAGACAAGTGTCAATATAGGGCAAAGTCAATCATGGCCCACAAAATACAGATGGTATCACCAAGCATAGAAATAAACAGATGGAATCATCAGGCATAGAGATAAACAGAATGTAAATAAAGACAATACAGCTGTCCTTACCTGCAGTTGAAAGGTTGTATTGTCTTTATTTACATTCTGTTTATCAGAACAGAATAAATGATTGACTACCCTTGTTACTAGCACTGCAGGCACCTTCATTGGTTCACTTCCCCTTTATGTGTGTTTTATAAATTTCTTTTAAATAATTCAATAAAAGTTCCAAATCTTTTTATCAAACTTGTGCATCTATACTTCTTTGACCTGATTGAGTGTTACTCCCATTCTAGTAGCCACAATAACAACGTACAACTGAAGCAATAAAAAAATGCCTTTATTAAAAATAAATATAAAAACATAACAAAAGTAATTTCTAAAAATACCCATTAAATACCATGGGAAACAATTGAACTCCACAACAATAAATAAAGCTCATAGGATATGATGAAGGAGTCTATATATCATCTGATGTCTATACACATAGTATAGCACCTGCAGTATACAGGATAATATATGACTGGTATATGGTATACAGTGATTACAGAAGTCAGATATCATATACAGGATAATATGTGACTGTTATCTATTGTATAATTCCCAAATTTAACAGAAAGGAAAAAGGGACAAATTATTTGGCTTGCATAGTAGCAGAGTGCTTTGTGGAAAATTAATGACCATGCCTCGAACCATTTATTTCTATACAGATAAATGTACAAGGATGACCTGCATCTTCTAAAGCAGCAGAAGCCAAGGCATCCCGAAACAACTGCTGGGGTATCGGCCTGGGGGACATCCGTATACATAGCTAGTGTGACTGTGGATTAATTGATCTGTGATATACTGCAGTAACTGCACCTTAATCACAACATTTATTTAATCATCACACACTGGAATTACAAACCATGAGGGCTATGTCCTCATTAAAGAATACTGACACCTCGGATTGTTGTTGTTTTTTTTTTGTTGTTTAATACAAATCACAAATCTACAGAATCCAGAAATGTAAAATCAACTATCTACCTAAGACTAGCATCCTCTGTAATCGAAACCTTCTACCCCCATCTTCAGGACTTCTCTTGTGCTGCAGCAGTTCTCTGGAATGCACTATCCCACAGAATATGGTTAATCTAACTATGCCCTGTTCTCCCTTCCTTAATTTTCTCCAGAATCTGGTCCCTTCACTCATCTGTATCCACAGCCTCCATGCACTCTACAGCTCCTTGTATCTGTACTTATACAGATTATGGCTGATGACTGGTTCATGTAATGGTATTTGAATTCCCCTGTTTATAATAATCATGGCCGGACCATACATGACAAGCACCTTTTTATCTTTTGTGTCACTCCTATATCTTCATAGACTGTAAGCTTGTTAGCAGGGCCTTCACTCCTCTTAGTATGTCATGAATTATGTGATAATCTGTATTGTCTTATTCAGTTTGTACATGTCTCTACTAAATATAGAAATTAAATAAAAAATATTATTATATATAACTCTCTTTGGCCCCCTGTAGTACAATGTCTCTCTTTTTGGTCCTCATTTAGAATAAAGTCCCCTTCTTTGGCCACCATTTATCATAATGTTCCCCTTTTGCTCCCATGGTATGATGCCCCCCTTTTTAGACAAAATTTACAATAATGTCCCCTCTTGGGGCCCCCATTTAAAATAATGTCCCCCTCCTTGGACCCCAATTAAAATAATGTCTCCCTCTGTGGCCCCTACTTAGGACAATGCCCCCTTCTTTGGCCTTTGGCTCCCATTAGGTGTCAAGTATTATACATATATATATATTTATATATATATGTATATATATATATATATATATATATATATATATATATATATATATATATAAAAGTATGTAGACCACTCTTCTTTTGCAAACTGTCCCAGGTCTCCCATATGTGAAGTGTGTCTCCTCCCAAGAGCAATTTTAAGAGCAATTTAGATCCGGACTAAGCAATGAGTCCGGATCTAAATCCACAGGTGTTCAAAAGGATTTAGATCCGGACTCATTGCTGCCACTTCAGAACTCTCCAGCACTTTGTTCCCATCCATTTCTTGGTGCTTCTTGAAATATGTTTGGGGTAATTGTCCTGCTCGAAGTCCCATGACCTAGGACGCAAACCCAGCTTTCTGACAATAGACACTACATTGTGACCCAAAATCCTTTGGTAATCTTCAGATTTCATGATGCTTTGCACGCAGTCAAAGCAATGAGTGCCAGAGGCAACAAAACAACCCCAAAACATCTTTGAACCTCCACCATATATGACTGTAGGTACTGTGTTCTTTTCTTTGCAGTCCTCATTCCATTTTTGGTAAACAGTAGAATGATGTGCTTCACCACAAAGCTCTATCTTGGTTTCATCTGTCCACAAGATGATTTCCCAAAAGGATTTAGGCTTACTCACGCACATATTGGTAAATTGTAGTCTAGCTTTTTTATGTATCTATGTCAGCAGTGGGGTCCTCCTGGGTCTCCTGCCATGGTGATTCATTTCATTCAAAAGACTACATATAGTTCACGCTGACACTGATGCACCCTGAGCATGCAGGACAGCTTGAATATCTTTGGAACTTGATTGGGGTTGCTTATCCACCATTTGGACTATCCTGCGTTGCAACCTTTCATCAATTTTTCTCGGCTGTCCACATCCAGAGAGATTAGCTACAGTGCCATGGGTTGTAAACTTCTTGATAATGTTGCGCACCATGGACAAAGGAACATCAAGATCTCTGGAGATTAATTTGTAACCTTGAGATTGTTGATATTTTTCAACAATTTTGGTTCTCAACTCCTCAGACAGTTCTCTTCTCCTCTTTGTGTTCTCCATGCTTAGTTTGGCACACACAGTCATACAATGCAAAGAATATGTAAATTTCTCAATTTTTTATCTGATTTCAGGTATGATTTCATATTGCTCAAACCTGTTACTTGCCACAGGTGAGTTTGAATGAGCATCATATGCTTGAAACAAAGTTGTTTACCTACAACTTTGGAAAAGTGCCAACATTTTGGTGTGGCCCATTTTGGGAGTTTTGTGTGAAATTATGTCCAATTTGCCTTTTTTGTTTGTTTTTTTGTGTTGTTCCATTACATACAAATGAAATAAACATATTGTAGCATCGACGTCTCTGCCCCGTTCTAGGCAGAGACGCCGTCCCTCTCACCTCCCCGCTCCTGGCGCGGCGTCCTCCAGCGCTGCTCTCCCCGCTGCTTCCGGCGCGCGCTCCTTCCCCGGCAGTGTGCTTAGGGCGCGCGCGCGCGCGCTCCCCCTCTCTTAAAGGGACCGCGCGCGCCGTCCTAAGGAGTCCCCGGCCAATTGCCGGAGGACCTCCCATATAAAGGGCACCTCCTCCAAAATGGAGGTGCCCGAGCAATGTTGTTTGCACCTGTGTCTCACCTGTGCTTCAGCCCTCAGGTCCCGTTGCCAGTTACCTGCCAGATTCCTGCCAGCTTGCTGCCTTTGTCCTGCCTGATATCCAGTCACCTGCCTGCTAGCCTGAGGTCCGACGGTCTGCCTTCCAACTCCTGTCAGTCTGTCTATGGACCAGCTTGCCCGCTCACCTGGGAGCGCACACCTGTTACCTGCCTGCTAGCCTACCTGGAGGCTCCGCCGTCACGTGCTGTGACCATCTGCCTTTCCAGAGACTCCTGCCCGCTCACCTGGGAGCGCACACCTGTTACCTGCCTGCTAGCCTACCTGGAGGCTCCGCCGACACGTGCTGTGACCATCTGCCTTTCCAGAGACTCCTGCCCGCTCACCTGGGAGCGCCCACCTGTTACCTGCCTGCTAGCCTACCTGGAGGCTTCGCCGTCACGTGCTGTGACCACCTACCATTCCAGAGACTCTCGCTTGCTCACCTGGGAGCACACATCTACCATCTGCCTGCTAGCCTACCCGGAGGCTCTGCCATCACAGGTCGTACCTACCCTTTACCCAGAGACTGCCCCGGTCACTTGCCGTAACTCCCTGCCCGTTCATCCAGAGACTGCCCCGGTCACTTGCCGTAACTTCCTGCCCGTTTATCCAGAGACTGCCCCGGTCACTTTCCGTGACCTCCAGCCCGTCCACTCAGAGACTGTCCCGGTCACCTGCTGTGACTGCCTGCCCGTCATCCCTGATTGCCACCCGCTCCCTTACAAGGACCGCCCCCTTGTATAGTAGCTCAGAGGTTCCGCCTCCCAGACCCGTTACACATATCTATACCAACACATGTGTAATTACATTAATTTTCCAGGAGCAATACTTCATTTTCTGGAACAAATTCAAGGGTGAAAAACACTATGAAAAAAGCTTGAAATCTATGACGCTTTTTAACAATGGATAAAAGATGTTAAGTGTGTAAAGTGAGGGATCCTTTAAGCTTGGCCATGGACCCCGGGGCCCCGGGCGGTAGCCCAGATTGCCCTCATTATAATCTGCCTATGGTCCTAAGTGTTCCCCGGATAGTGGCCCCGGAGCTGCGCTCACTGAGTAACAGGACACCGCTCCTGAGCTCAGCTTCGGGGCCCGCTCGCCGAAGCGGCTCATTCTCCTCGGCTCCTCAGCGTCAGCGGTCAGAGAATTACAGCTAGGGACACATAGGACATGTGAGTATAAGGATTTTATTATTTTCTTCTTATTTTACAATGGATCCCACTGATTCTGAGATTGTGTTTAGTGACATATTGTACTTCATGATAGTGGTAACCAATTTTGATACGACAATTTGGTGAAAATTTTGATAATTTTGCAATTTTCAAACTTTTAATTCCAGAGAGTTATGTCACACAAAATAGTTAATAAATAACATTTCTCATATGTTTACTTTACATCAACACAATTTTTAAAACATTTTTTTTGTTAGGAAGTTAGAAGGTTTAAAAGTTGACCAGCGATTTCTAATTTTTCCAACAAAATTTACAAAACCATTTTTTTAGGGACCACATCACATTTGAAGTGACTTTGAGGGGCCTTTATGACAGAAAATACCCAAAAGGAACTAAAGCAATGTGGAAAGAAAAATGAACATTTTACTTTTTTTCACAAAAATTTTACTATAGCCCCAATTTTTTTATTTTCACAAGGGTAACAAGATAAAATGAACCACAAAATTTGTTGTGTAATTTCTACTGAGCATGTTGATACCCCATATGTGGGGGAAAACTATTGTTTGGGCACATGACAGGGCTCGGAAGGGAAGGAGCACCGTTTCGACTTTTTGAACGCAAAAAAAGACTGAATGCCATATCACCATATTAAAATGAATGCCGTAATGCCATTATGAAAACAAAATGCCATATGAAAAAAGTGGATGCCATATCACATTTGGAGAGCGCCTGACATGCGAAAACAGCAGAAACCCCCCACAAGTGATAGCGTGACGTCTCTTACTCGAAAAAGCCCTTTTCTTTACCCTGGGAGATGGGGGACTCGGAGTCGGGTCCTGTGATGGAGAGATGGGGTGCAGCCGTGGCCCGGACCCGACCCGGACCCGACCCGTGCTCAGGGCCGTCACATTAAAAGAGATGGTGTGGGCTTATCCGGGTTGAGTGGCTGATTTACGACTACGCCACCTGTGGCACCTGGTGAAGGCCACCAGCGCCGCTGCAGTCCGCTGAGGCATAGTGTTACGGCGGCCAGAGTTATTACTACTCCCCACAGGCGGAGCAAGGCCTCAGGGCAGAGGGACAGGAAGGATGGAGGGGGTAGTAGTGGAGGAAGAACGGATGCCACGTCGCGCGGTGTAGCGCAGAATAAACAGTCCGGAGGCCATAGGGGTGAACTTCCAAGGCTTTACTCACATTAGAGATGGCAGAAGGAAGGCGACTCCCTGATCCCCACGGAGTCCTGCAGTCACCAGGGATGGGGGTCCGACAATCTCCGAGCAAGTCCAGCATTCAATCGGGACCCCGCACCAGAGTGTTCCTGAACTACAGACCGTATCCTCTCCTGTCTGTGTGTGTAGATAGGCCGGGTCTCCCTCTGAACTCCTCTCAGAACAAGGGCACGGGTGGCAGCTCCGCTCCTTCCGATACCCGATGGGATCCTCTGGGCCTACCGCGCTTTACCAACCAGGACATGGAGAAGCAAGGTCGGATGTCGGGGCCGGTACCCCTCTTGCAGCCGGACTCCCTCTGAATATATCAGATGGTGAGGACAGGTGGCGTACACTGCTCCGTCTGCATCCTCCCCGGGATCCATTAGCTGTGGAGCTACACTCTTAAGCTCCGGGCCTTCTTGGTCGTGGTCCTTGACCGGGTTGAGACATTCCTCGTCTGCAACCTGCCCCCCGTCCCAAGGCTGGGGTATGAGGGCTGTGTCTCCATCCACTGCAGGTCCACACAGGATCCACGTTCAGGGTGGGAGATCACAATACCTCACAGTAATTAACAGCACAAAGACCAAAACCAAAGATGGCTTTTTATTAAATATGAAATTTAAAGTGTCACTAAATTGTAAGTCCTCAACCCTCATCCACTAACTGGTTCCCCTCACTCTTGGTTCCCCAGTCTCCCTGTAACCAGGAGGGCAGCACCTGGTGCATACTAGCCCCCCTGGTGGAGAAATGTGGTGTTGGATGCAAAGGTTGGGTCCCGACCATCACGCTGTTCTTACCTCGGAGGAGGAACACTACACTCCATTACAGAAGTGCAGCATCCCTGTGGCGGTCGAACCTTCAGGGGCGCCACAGTTCTACAGTGGGATGTGCTACATAATGAAGTTTCTCTTAAGGGGCACTTGGAAGATGTCCTTATCACCCCGGTCAGTAAAATCTTTATAGTGGTGGCAGGATGAGCCTAACCTATCTCGAGGGGTTCCCTGGGTACTTAGGGTCACTAGAACAATTACCACAGATGCGAGTCCGAGAGGGTGGGGAGCCCATCTGGGAGATATGGTAGCCCAGGGGACCTGGTCAGATATTGAAAAGGGTCTCTCCTCCAATTCAAAAGAACTTCTGGCGGTAGACAAGGCGGTGAATAATTTCTTACCTTTCCTTCAGGGCCAGAATGTAAAGATCCTCTTGGATAATCTAGTTGCGGTAGCATATGTGAACCACCAGGGGGATACATGGTCAAGATCGCTGATGAGAGTGACAGATCATCTCTTCCAGATTACAGAAAGTCACCTCCTTTCCCTGATGGCCCTCCATATAATGGAAAAAGAAAACATGAGAGCAGATTTCCTAAGCTGCTATCCTCTGATGCAAGGGGAATGGGAACTAAATCAAGGAATTTTTACCCAAATAGCCGAAGATGGGGGGGCCTCCGGTCAGGTAGATCCGTTTGCCACATAACTAAATCGGAAGACAAAGATCTTGTGTTCCCTAAATCCTCTAGCTGTGGACGCTTTCCTGATACGTTGGTATTTCAGCCTGGCGTATGACTCCTCCCCCCCTGGTTGGCTGTTCTTCTCATGGTAATAAGAAAGATCAGGGAGGAGAAGGCCAGGGTTCTGCTGATCGCACCCTTTTGGCCCAGGAGGCCCTGGCTCTCATGCCTGAGGAACATGTCCATCTCTGATCCTTGGGTTCTTCCAGAGATTCCATATCTCCTTCTCCGGGATCCGATATTCCATCCTCAAGCAACTGGCCTCCACTTGACGGTGTGGAACTTGAAAGGACACTGCCAAATCAGAAAGGTTTTTCCAAAGGTCTAGTAACCATCCTGCACAGCAGAAAACCTGTTACAACCCAGATTTATGCCACAAGTTGGAGAAAGTTTTTGTCTTTCTCTGGTTCTGGGGTTGATGGGGAAGGGGTGCCAATAGGACAAATCTTTGGAGTTTTTACAAAAAGGTCTTGAACTAGGGTTATTCACCAGCACCCTTAAAGTACAGATTTCTGCCTTGGGTGCCCTATATAGCTGTGATGTAGCTTGTAGCTACTGGGTTTCTCGGTTCATTAAGGCAGCTTTTAGATCTAGACTCATTATTAAAAGCAGCTTGGTTCCCTGGGATTTAAATTTGGTTCTAAAGGCCTTGACTAGCTCGCCGTTTGAGCTAATAGTCAGCAACCCTTAAATCCCTCTCTCTTAAGACCGCTTTAATATCTTTAACCTCGGCCAGGAGCATTAGTGACATCCAGACCCTGTCTATGGCCTCGCCGTTTACTCAAATTCTGGATGATAGGCAGGATCTGGTCTAAAAATCACTCTCTCTCCCTAAGGTAGCTACTCGTTTCCACAGACTTCAGGAAGTCCTCCTACCCTCCTTTTGTCCACATCCTAGTAACCAGAAAGAGGTGGAGTTACATACGTTAGAAGTGAGGAGATGTGTGGTTAGGTACAATTCAGTTACCAAAAGCTTTAGGAAAGATAACTCGTTGTTTATATCCTACCAAGGGGCTAGGAACGGTCTAAGGTCACGAAGTCCACCATAGCTAGATGGAATTAGGAGGCCATTTCTCTATCATATACAGTATAGACCAAAAGTTTGGACACACCTTCGCATTTAAAGATTTTTCTGTATTTTCTTGACTATGGAAATTGTACATTCACACTGAAGGCATCAAAACTATGAATTAACACATGTGGAATTATATATTTAACAAAAAAGTGTGAAACAACTGGGTTCAGGTCTGGTGACTGTGAAGGCCAGGTTATCTGGCGTAGCACCCCATCACTCTCCTTCTTGGTCAAATAGCCCTTACACAGCCTGGAGGTGTGTTTGGGGTCATTGTCCTGTTGAAAAATAAATGATGGTCCAACTAAACGCAAACCAGATGGAATAGCATGCCGCTGCAAGATGCTGTGGTAGCCATGCTGGTTCAGTATGCCTTCAATTTTGAATAAATCCCCAACCGTGTCACCAGCAAAGCACCCCACACCTCCTCCTCCATGCTTCACGGTGGGAACCAGGCATGTAGAGTACATCCGTTCACCTTTTCTGCGTCGCACAAAGACACGGTGGTTGGAACCAAAGATCTCAAATTTGGACTCATCAGACCAAAGCACAGATTTCCACTGGTCTAATGTCCATTCCTTGTGTTCTTTAGCCCAAACAAGTCTCTTCTGCTTGTTGCCCGTCCTTAGCAGTGGTTTCCTAGCAGCTATTTTACCATGAAGGCCTGCTGCACAAAGTCTCCTCTTAACAGTTGTTGAAGAGATGTGTCTGCTGCTAGAACTCTGTGTGGCATTGAACTGGTCTCTAATCTGAGCTGCTGTTAAACTGCGATTTCTGAAGCTGGTGACTCGGATAAACTTATCCTCAGAAGCAGAGGTGACTCTTGGTCTTCCTTTCCTGGGGCGGTCCTCATGTGAGCCAGTTTCTTTGTAGCGCTTGATGGTTTTTGCAACTGCACTTGGGGACACTTTCAAAGTTTTCCCAATTTTTCGGACTGACTGACCTTCATTTCTTAAAGTAATGATGGCCACTCGTTTTTCTTTACTTAGCTGCTTTTTTCTTGCCATAATACAAATTCTAACAGTCTGTTCAGTAGGACTATCAGCTGTGTATCCACCAGACTTCTGCACAACACAACTGATGGTCCCAACCCCATTTATAAGGCAAGAAATCCCACTTAATAAACCTGACAAGGCATACCTGTGAAGTGAAAACAATTTCCGGTGACTACCTCTTGAAGCTCATCAAGAGAATGCTAAGAGTGTGCAAAGCAGTCATCAAAGCAAAAGGTGGCTACTTTGAAGAACCTAGAATATAAGACATATTTTCAGCTGTTTCACACTTTTTTGTTAAGTATATAATTCCACATGTGTTAATTCATAGTTTTGATATCTTCAGTGTGAATGTACAATTTTCATAGTCATGAAAATACAGAAGAATCTTTAAATGAGAAGATGTGTCCAAACTTTTGGTCTGTACATCTAGCGGCGAGGAAGTGCCAGAAGGGCTGAAGGCTCATTCCACCCCACCCCTCCTGGGCTGAGAAGACAGGTGTCTCGATAGAAGACATATTTAAGGCTGCTACCTGGTCCTGTCCCTCTACATTCCATAGACACGATAGGTTAGATATGGGTGTATCGGCTGACCTCACCTTTGGGAGAAGAGTGTTCCAGGCTGTGGTCCTTCAATAGATTACTTCATCTCTGTAATTCTCTCGTGGTGCTGTCATGGTCGACCGATAAAATCTTAAATTACATACCAGTAATGGAATTTTTCGGAGACCATGACAGCACCCTTATATTTCCTCCTTTCACGTTTGTGGGAACACTCCCCTTTTATTAATTATAATATCACACTCAATAGGTGTCGTCTGGTATGGCAATTTTGTGATTGTTTGCTGTGTTTATTAACCTGGCAGTCCTCTCAATGCTCTGTAATCCCAACTGAGGCGGGAGAGAGGTGGCGCCCTTTTAAGCCTGTAGGTTTCCTCTCCTTGGTGGGCGGATCCCCTCTCTCGTGGTGCTGTCTCTGAAAAATCCCGTTACCGGTAAGTAACTTACGACTATACATTTGATGGAGCAATCAAAAAGTTGTACCCCAAAATGGTATTAAAAACGGTCTTAGAAAATTGAAACACAAGCCAAACAATTTGTTTGCAAAGTTTAGAATTTTTTAAAAGCAGTAAAATGTTTTCGTTTTCTTCTGCACCATTTCACTTTATTTGGAATTCATTGCCCTTTTTTTTTCTATATGTTGCACAGTAAAGTGAATGGCGTCTTTCAAAAATGCTGTAATTTTGTCCCACAAAGTACACCTCAACCCTGCTGTATTGAATAGTGTCTGTGTTATTCACTATGTGATATGTGTTTTTTTATTGTATACTAATGTATAGTGACTAGTGATGATTGAGCGTGTTCTATGAACCCATTCAGCGAGCACGCTAACAGCCGTGACACTTGCAGGCACGGCGACCTTAAAAGAAATGCCGAGCATGCCAAAATACTCGGCGAGCACCTGAGCGTGCTCGCCGAAGGGGTTGATAGAACACGCTCGATCATCACTAATAGTGACCAGATGCCTCTAAGGAATCTTTTTTGGCCTCTGTTTTACTGGTGCTTGAAGTGCAAATTTTTGTAGCTCTAATGATTAAGTAATATGCAACTATGTGAACTGCAATTGCCAATTAACAATTTAAGGGTATCCATCAGATATACCCCTCCCTCCAATTCCCATTCATGACCATGCAGGATTTGGAAAGCTAAATCCATAGACACCTCTATATCTTTTATCTGTTGCTGCATTTCTGAGTGCTCTGGGTGTAACGGAGCACTAACCAAGCCTCAGCCTTCCAAGGTTGCTTCCCTGCCCAGCACCAGCCTCTTTATCTTGATTGATAGCTCACTGTCAGTTTTTTGGGACGTCAGGCACCAAGCAAGGAAAATCAGTGAGCTAGACACTAGCACTGGGAACTTTCCCTCCGTACATAAACAAAACATAAACCAAAAAAAAAGCAATTTGGCACGTTACTTAATTTATGTAGATTTATAGAATGAAATGTTGGATTTCGTACGAGCTCGATCCATGTTTTTTTCACAGAGCTCATATCTATTATAGTCTAGGGCTATTCACATATTTCTGTGGACCGCGTATTTTTCACCGAAACACGTTGACCTGTCGGACTTTGATCCAAATCAAAGTTTAGAGCTTCTCGGATGCAAAACAAAGCTGATGAAAGTCTGAATGAGGCCTTACTCTATTATTTATTTTTTAAGCAGCGTTCATTCCAGGCTGCTGTACACATGAAGAGGGTTTACACACCTAAAATACATATATAAAACACAGAAACAAGCTACCAGACTAGTATGGAGGGAGACACTGCCACTACGAGCTAACAGTGTGGATTCTGGTGTCTCGCTCCTTCCCTCAGGGTGTATTCCAAAAGCCTCCTCCAATAAGCAAGTTCTGGACAAGCTGCAGGTGGAGAGGGAGTGCGGGATTACGGTGAAGGCCCTGACTGCGTCTCTGTTTTACACTTACGAGGGAAAGAAGTATCTCCTGAACCTGATCAACACTCCGGTGAGTGTGACGTTTCTTCTTGATTTGTTTCTCTGTGGTCTTGTTGCGGATGTTCAACTGGTCACGGCGGTCGCGTGACCTGTCACATAACTAAATGATGTCATGGAAGGTCCTTTCACACCAACGCGAGCCGTACAAGAGACCGGACGCAGTGGAGAAGACCGGGGGCCATCAGAAGGTAAGTATAATGTTATTTTCTCCAATCCCCTCCATGACAGCACACCTGGAGGTAGCCTCCCCATCCTAACTAGGGACAGGAAAACAAGAGGTTAAATAGCCCCTTCCCGCTACAATCCCCAGTGTTTTCCTGTCCCTATGGGATGAAGAGGTTACCTGGGGTGCCTGCAGCCGGCAAGCAGGGCCCTATTAAATTTACCTGCCGGGCTGCAGCTCCCGTGTCTCCTTGAGAGCGGGACCCCCCACACACACACTCGCCTGCGTGTAAAGCCGAGTAGGGTTTTGGGGGCTGGGGGCCTCCTGTAGCTCCCCGGCCGGAGTCTCCTCTGTCCTCCATGGCGGCGTGCCGGAAGTCAGGCTTTTGGCCAGCGGGACGTCACTTCTGGTGCGTTCCACCGTGGAACGCATGGGGCCGCGGCGGGAAATTCAAAAGGAGAAGCCGCGGTTTGCCCTGAAAATGAGGATCCTTCACCAGATAGGTGAAAATTTGGCACTGGATCTCGGTCTCCCCTATAAAAGACCCAGATGAGAAGACTCCATTAAGGTAGGACAGAATATTCTGCTACTATGGAGGGTGCTGTTCCAAAGCCTGCGTCTGCAGAGCCCAGCGCTAACCCGGCCCCAGTAAGTACTAGGTCCTAGGTTATTCCCCACTCTCTTTTGAGCAGGATCCTAAATATATTTTAAATCTCCCCTTTTTTATTTTTAATTTAGGGAGACAAGGATCCGGCACCGACAGTGGGAGAAAGCACTACAGTTTGCAAATGTGCCATCTGTATAAAAAAGCTGGCTTCAGGGCACAAGAAACCCATATGCTGGAAATACACTGACAACATTGTGAAGGAAGAACAGCCTTCCCTTATGGAAGAAGTCAGGGGAATGGTTCGGCAGGAAATACAATCTTCCCTAGCCTCCTTCTCACAAGCCAGAGCTGAAGGTCCATCTCCCCCCAAAAGGAGAAAATATACGGTTAGGGAGACCTCTGATTCAGAATTACAGTCTATGGAGGAACCGGAAGAAGGGGTCCTAAGTGAAGATCATGAGGAAGATAGGAAATATTACTTTTCGTCTGAGAATATGGAGGAATTGTTGTCGCAGGTGAGAGACACGATGCAGGTGGAAGAGGAGAAGGAAACCCGTACAGTTCAGGATGAAATGTTTGGCGGTCTGAAATCCAAGAAGAAGGTAGTGTTCCCTGTGCATGACAACATTTGGAGTCTTATTTTGGATGAATGGGAGTCACCTGAGAAAAGGCTTAGTATGGCAGGAGAAATGAAGGATAGATTCCCTCTAGATGAAAAGGCGGCTAAGCTATGGATGGAAGTCCCGAAGGTTGATGTACAGGTGGCAAGGGTTGCGAAGAAAACAACCCTTCCCTTTGAAGACTCGTCACAGCTCAAAAATCCTATGGATAGGAAGATGGACAGCCTTCTAAGGAAGGCATGGGAAACATCGGCGGCTTCACTGAAGACTAATATCGCTTCAACTTGTGTAGCTCGTTCCATGTTCCTCTGGCTCCAACAACTAGAGGAACATCTCTGGAAAGGTACCACTCAAGAGGACCTCCTAGCATCTCTTCCTTTTCTGCAGAAGGCCACTGGATTCCTAGCGGATGCCTTGGCGGAGTCGGTCAAGATTGCGGCAAGATCGGCAGCATTATCAAATTCTATGAGAAGAGCTCTGTGGTTGAAGATGTGGAGTGGGGACAACGCATCAAAATCTAAGCTTTGTTCCATTCCATTTAAAGGAGAGTATATGTTTGGGGCGGTGCTAGACGAGTTGTTGGAGAAAGCATCCGACAAGAAGAAGTCTCTGCCAGAGCCAAAGAATCCAAAAAGTTTCAGAAAGAGACCATTTCTTCTCCCTCAACAACAACAGCAGCAAGCATTTCAGTACAGAGGCAAGGGTAAAACTGGTCGCTGGAGTTACACAAAAGGGGGAAGAGGTAGGAATATCTTTCAAGGTTCTAGGCAGGACAGACAATGACGCCAAGAAGGTAGGAGGCAGAATTGCGAGCTTCCTTCCTCAATGGCAGCTTATTGATTGGAAAAGGATTTGTCGTGGCAACAGTAGACCAGCCAGAGGCTTACTACCACGTGCCAATTCATCAGGATTACAGAAAATTTCTCAGATTTGCTGTAACTCAGAACCGAGAGGTACTTCATTTTCAATTCAATGTACTCCCCTTCGGCATTTCGTCAGCACCCCGCCTGTTTACAAAGATCATGGCAGAGGTAGTAGGTTTATCTAAGGAAACTGAATATCTGCATCGTCCCATATTTAGACAATTTTTTGGTGATGGTTCCCTCGGTTTCAAGTTTGGAAAGAGACCTCCAGATGACCCTCCAGATCCTGGAATCCTTGGGATGGTTGATAAACTACCAAAAGTCAGATCTGATTCCCTCCACCAGGAAGACCTCCTTGGGAATTCTCCTGGATTCTCAGCAACAAGCCTCTTTTCTGCCAAAAGAGAAGCAGATTCAGTTGAGGTCGAAAGTTTATGCACTAAGAGAGGAGTGTCATTAAGATTCGCCATGTCCGTCCTCGGGTCCATGACCTCATTTATTTAGGCGGTACCTTGGGCTCAAGCGCATTCAAGGGTCCTTCAAAACTACATCCTTTCCTGTTGGGACAGATCTCCAAGTTCCCTCTCCAACAGAATTCATCTGCCAGAGAAGGTGAAAGCATCTTTAAATTGGTGGCTCTGTCCAGGAAATCTGGAGAAAAGTTCAGCATGGATTCAACTTCCCTTGTTATCCATCAAAACAGACGCAAGGAAAAGAGGATGGGGAGCAGTAGTCTCCCACATGGCCTTCCAAGGGGTCTGGTCGCAAGAAATAGCAGAGCAGTACTCAAACTTAAGAGAAATGAAAGTGGTGGAAGAAACCCTATGGGCAGCCACTACTGTGCTTCAGGGGTCGAATGTCAGAGTCTACTCGGACAATATGACAACTATAGCCCACTTGAGACATCAGGGAAGTACAAGAAACAGGAGGTTACAGATGATCTCCGAAAGGATCTTCCACTGGGCGGAGCATAATCTACTATCCTTATCGGCTCTGCATCTGAGGGGCTCCGACAACTATCATGCAGATCTTCTGAGCAGAAAATACATTCATCCAGGGGAGTGGAGCATGAACTCGAAGATATTTCAGATGATTGTTCAAAAGTGGGAATACCCAGATGTGGACCTGTTTGCGAACCAGGAAAACACAAAAGTAAGAGCCTTTTTCTCTTTGAAACCCGAGGATTCAGCAACAGGGATAGATGCATTCGCTCACCCTTGGAAAGTTGGGCTCGCTAATGCTTTTCCCCTGATTCTGTTAATACCAAGGACTTTACAAAAAATCAGGTCGGAAGGGCTCAAGACTATCCTAATAGCTCCAATGTGGCCAAAAAGAGCATGGTTCGGAACATTGAGCAGTCTAAGAATGGATGATCCATTGATGCTTCCTCGAATCCACGATCTGCTGCATTAGGGCCAGATTTTCCATCCGGCCCCTCAGAATTTGTCTCTAGCAGCTTGGCTTCTGAGACCACCCTCTGAAAAGCCAGAGGTTTCTCAGTACAGGTGATCCAAATGTGGCGCCCTGCTGTGCATTGGTGCCACAGAACCCAGAAGGGTGCATGGATGGATTTCTCCACAAGAGGCCCTCATTAGATACAAACACCTCTACCTTCCAACTCATACCAGCAGAGGGAGCCCAGATAGGGATATATATAGGGAAGGTGGAGCCAGGCAGCTCAGTTGATTAGTGAGTGCTCAGAGTCAGAGCAGAGCAGGCAGGCTGAGAGAGAGCCTGAGAGCGTGCCGACACTCAGATAGCGGTGAAGACGCAGCACGTCAGCTGCCTAGTAGTGAGGGCCCCGAGTTTGGCCGATGGCAAGGAGAAAAAGGGGAGTGAAACCAAGGGGGCAGAGGAGCACAATAAGCTCACCCCATTATATCTACCGGACACCGGATCCGCGCCTACAGGAGGACTACAAGTCCCTGACAAACCTGAAGGCTAGACACACACAGGATCAGGAACCACGAAGGCCCCGACGTCCAGGGAAAGTGGTTACCAACCAGAGGTCCTATTTCTGAGCATCTGGTGAAGTAAAAGCAGGACACATAAGCTAGGCCCAGTTGCAGGCTGGCCAGGAGCATACATAGGGACAGACACGGATCAGGAGGCCCTATACCTGCTCCCTGGGGAGAAGTCCAAAAGTGCGCCCTTCATCTGGAGTACCCTGGACCGTACCTAACAGCTGTACCAGTAAAGGAAATGAAGCAAATCCCCTGTCTCTGTCCGTTACTCCTGCTGAGCCATCGCTTTCCCTGCACCACAATGCTCAGCGCAACCTGCATCATTTATACTGCCCTGAGGCCTGCTCCACCTGTGGGGAGCCGTTCCATCTCAAGCTGTCCTGACATCTGCCTCAGAGGACTGTTGCAGCGCTGGTGATCCTCACCAGACACCACAGGTGGCGTCACAACAAATTCCCTACAAATAATTCCTTTTGGCACTGACCGCCCTGGGCCAGCCACCGCGATAATCCCCGCAGGCAGTCTTAGGCCCGGCTGCCGGGTGCCCCGCGACACCCCTGGGGGCGAGTCACATACACTGCAGAAAAGCAGAAAACCAGTCACAATTTCCATCTATGGAAAAATCTAGAAAGCTTTCAAGCTATGGTATGAGCCTCGTCCATTAGATCCCTTTCGGCCTGACGTGGCCAGAATCTTGGATTTCCTACAGAACGGTCTGTCTAAAGGATTAAGACCAAGCACGCTGAAGGTCCAAGTCTCGCCTTTAAGTTCCTATTTTGATGCTGATTTGGCCCAAAACAGATGGATTAAGAGGTTCATGATAGCTGCTTCTTGGATTAATCCAACAAGAGCTAAAATAGTTCCACCTTGGGATCTCAACGTAGTTCTTAGAGGCCTAACTATGCATCCTTTCGAGCCAATAGCCGAGGCACACATAGACAAATTGTCTTGGAAAGCGGCATTGCTTATAGCTCTGACTACAGCCAGAAGAGTGAGTGAAATCCAAGCCCTGTCTATCAGAGAGACTTATTGTCGTATTTTGGAGGACAGGATCATCCTCCAGTTGGATCCTTCTTTTCTACCTAAAGTGTCGTCTAATTTTCATATGTCTCAGCCAATAATTCTTCCGTCATTCTGTCAAAATCCATCAAATAGCAAGGAAGAAGAATTCCACGCGTTGGATGTAAGAAGGACTATAATCCGCTATTTGAGGCAGACTGAAACCTGGAGGAAGGATCAGAACCTATTTGTCCAATATGGAAGCCCCAATAAAGGAAAGAAAATTGCAAAAATATGCTAACAAATTGGATTAAGAAAGCAATTTGTGAAACATACATAGTTCAAGATTTGCCTCCTCTGAAATCTTTGAAAGCTCTTTCTACTAGAGCTATGTGGGTCTCCTGGGCGGAAAAAGCTAGTGCATCCATTGAGCAGATTTGCAGGGCAGCTACATGGTCGTCTGTCCATACCTTTGCTAAACATTATAGACTAGATGTAATATCTAATAGAGACTTAGCATTTGGAAGGAAAGTCCTTCAGGCTGTTGTCGCTCCCTAAAATTCATTCTTTGGTATTACTCCAGGTGTGCTGTCATGGAGGGGATTGGAGAAAATAGAATTAGACTTACCAGTAATTCGGTTTCTAAGACCCTCCACAACAGCATGGGTAGTTCCCTCCATTTCTTTGATTGGAAAAATCCTTAGTGTTAATAAATATTTAGAGCATTCATACTGTGTGGTCCTTTGAAAACACTGGGGATTGTAGCAGGGAGGGGCTATTTAACATCTTGTTTTCCTGTCCCTAATTAGGATGGGGAGGCTACCTCCAGGTGTGCTGTCGTGGAGGGTCTTAGAAACAGAATTACCGGTAAGTCTAATTCTATTTTTTTTTTTTTACCATTTTTATTCTTTTTTTCAACTATTAACTTGTTCACACTATATAAATACATGCCGGTTGCAAGGATTTATATAGTGTGACCAAGTTGTCAAGCACTTTCCAAGTGATGCTAAAATCGCTTGGAAAGCGGTTGACAACCCGCATGCGGACATGCATGTGAAAAATGCTTCACTTACGTTTGTCCCTGGCAGGAAAAACGCATGTAAAATCTGCATGCGTTTTTTCTGCCAGGGAGATGCAGAAACACTCAGGAAAAATCCGGAGCATTTCTGCATCGTGGGCATGTGGCGCCCCTGAGGGTTCAGTCGCCACAGAGGTACTGCACCTCACCCAGAGGTGTGGTGTCTCCCTTCACTCAGGTAAGATGGGAGTGCTGCAGAGAACCCCCCAAAACACCTGCATCCAACATTACACTGCTTCAGAACGGCTGGAAGGGCAACATGCAGAGCGCAGCTGCTGAGCCCTGTCCCTGGCTGGAGTGGGGGAAACCCAAAGGTAGGGGGAACCAGTAGTGGGTGTGGGTGGAGGAAGCAGTTAGAAGGAGCACACAGTAGGTATATAATGGGAAGCAATCTTAGGGTGGCAGTTCAGAACAGAATGGTCAGTCAGTACAGTACAGACGGTCAGTGAGGACTGTCTGGGAGCAGAGGCTCAGCAGGAGCTCTGCTCCACAAGAAGGGCCCGGGATAGAGGCCCCGGAGGGGAGAAGGGAGTAGGCTCCATTCTAAGAAGGGATCCCAGGGGTACGGCGCGTGCAGGACAGCACCCATACGCCCCGCATCTGTCAGAAGACAGAGGGACCGGTTGCCCCATTCTAATCTCCAGGGGGTCAGGTTGGTCCCGGATCCGACGTACAGGAAGGACTTCAGCATACCCGAGCGGGATTGAGAGTGGGCAGCGCAGGGCAGCAGGGAGAAGGACCTAGTGTGAAGACGGTCAAAGTAGGAACACGAGAAAGTGGGGTTCTGCCAAGCATTCCTAAACTTCCTGAGGAAGGATTGAACCCCTGCCAGGGTGAACACGGCGCAACGTGGGAGGCCTTCACCTGTAACTTGCACTTTTGTGTTTCCTGAAGAACTGTGAATTAAAATCTTGGACGACTGCACTGAGTTGCCTCCGTCTATTCCTTCACTGGTGCCATTTCCCTCCCTGCACTACAACGCCCAGCGCACCCTCCATCTATTTACACTGCCCTGAGGCCCGCTCCACCTGTGGGGAGCCGTTCCATCTCTAGCTGCCCTAACATCTGCCTCAGAGGACTGTTGCAGCGCTGGTGATCCTCACCAGACACCACAGGTGGCTTCACGACAAATCCTATAAATAATCCCTTTTGCACTGACCGCCCCGGGCCAGCCACCGTGATATTCCCCAAAGCAGCCATACGGCCCGGCTGCCGTGTGCCCCGCGGCCCAGGGGGCAGCGAGTCACCACTTGGCGTCACGAACAGGATACGTGACCAGCCTGCCATCTGCGGGTAATGTGCGCCTAAAGAAGTGTTTTCTGCCTTGAATGTGGCGCCCGCCCCAGAAGAACGGGCGTCATTATGTGCGTGCTAAAGAACAACAGAAAGGAACCTCCCGTCGTGGGCCGGGTCTCAGAATGGCTCCAAAAGCAGGCCCTGCCCCTTGCAACAGTGACTGTCCGCATAGATGTGTCCGTCAAAGCGGGGAGGCCGACACAGGGAGTGACCGACAGCAAAGTGCCATGGGACCGCCCCCGAAAGAGGAGAGGTGGTGGAGAGAAGCTGCGTAAAGACCGGGAGGTGTCAGGCCGAGCTGACGCAGTCGCGGGAGCAGGTCGGAGTGATGTCCCTGTCCCAAATGCGGCTGGCGCTGCTCCATCCCTGGTCCCCCTGCAGCCTGAGGCTGATGACCAGGCTGGGTCAGCCTGCAGAAACCAGGGGTTCCCCCGGAGGGGGCCCCACTGTTAAACTGTTTTAGTTAACTGGACTGTACATAAGTTGCCCGGAAGGGTGCAGTTGACTTCATGTTTGCTACCCAGTTACCAATCAGGGTACAGAGACTGACAGGCTGAGGACTGTGAGAAGCCGGACGTTGACATTGTACATAGTTTAGCACTTCTTAAAGTGCATCCTATTGGTTTTATAATTACAAATATACCTCAGAACAAAAACCCGTTTGGCGTGGCGGAAGACGAGGTCCAGGATTGGATCGTCTATGCCCTGCAGCCATGCCTAGGGCCTACGTTGAGGGTTTGTGGACGGGTCCCTCATGCTGCTACTGTTGCACCCTGGTGCTGGAACTGTCTTGAAAATTGTTTTATATGACAATACTCTTATGATGTTTTATAATGTAACCAGTAACGTTAAAAGAAATGTGCCTCCCATAAAGGGAAGAAATGTTGTTTTATGGTCAAATATGCTGATGCATCTTAAAAATTTTGCATGTCAGTTATGACTGGTTTTGCTCTGTTCCAGCCCGCGGACGTGCTGTGTTTTACCGGGGGGGGGGGAATGTGGCGCCCCTGAGTGTTCAGTCGCCACAGTGGTACTGCACCTCACCCAGAGGTGTGGTGTCTCCCTTCACTCAGGTAAGATGGGAGTGCTGCACAGAACCCCCCAAAACACCTGCATCCAACATGCAGAGTGCAGCTGCTGAGCCCTGTCCCTGGCTGGAGTGGGGGGAACCCAAAGGTAGGGGGAACCAGTAGTGGGTGTGGGTGGAGGAAGCCGTTAGAGGGAGCACTTATACAGTAGGTATATAATGGGAAGCCATCTTAGGGTGGCAGTTCAGAACAGAATGGTCAGTCAGTCTACCATTGGACCCTATAAGACGTTCTTCATCTCCCGTTGCAGTGGGGTTTTTATTTGTAAAAAAAAAAGACTGGGGGTTGCGCCCCCGCCTTGATTTTCGCGAGTTTAATCGGATCACGGTCTGGGATGCATATCCTCTCCCTCTCATCCCCGACCTCTTTAGAAAAAACTTTGGCACCTACGATTTGATTAAACTAGACCTCAGGGGGGCTTATAATCTCATTCACATTGAGGAGATGAGTGGAAGATGGCCTTCAATACTCCTGAGGGGCACTATGAAAAGCTTGTGATGGCATTTGGGTTGACTAATGCTCCCGCTTTCTTTCAACACTGTTAGTGACATTTTTAGTCATCTGGCAGGTAGATCACAACAAACCAATCTTGATGACATATTAATTTACTTACCTCCAGTCACATCAGGTACATATCAGGCAGGTCTTACAGATACTCAAAGATAATAAATTATTTGTCAAACCAGAGAAATGTATGTTCTCCATTCAGGGTTAGTTCTTATCATTCACCGTTTTTGCATGGATCTGGCCAAAGTCCGGACGGTACTGGATTGGTATTATATTCAAGACTTAAAGGCATTACAAAGTTTTTTGGGTTTCGCCAGCTACTACTGTAAGTTCATCAAAAACTTTTCGGTAGTGGCCAAACCTCTGATGGACGATTTTGCCAAATAGAAAAAAAAAATTAAGATTTTATTATTTTACTTTCCATTCTTGTAGCTAAACACAATCCAGCTAAGTTTAAAATTGAAATGAAGCCCCTGTACCCCCCTCTCTAGGTGCTTCTGTACCAAGTCTTCCCTGGTCCAGGATGGTCTCTATATCACAGGCTCCAGCAATAACCTATTGACACATGATTGTGGCAGCCCTCACGTGCTGATATATCACAGTGCCAATAGAAGTGGGAAGCGGCACAGAAATCACAAAATAAAGGCAGTGTTTGTGGTAATGCAAGAATCCAGCAAGCAGAGTAATCCACACGTCATACAACAGCCCAACATGGATGATGAAAAGCTGCGTCTTCAGGCGTCTGTGTAAGAACATCATATTTTTGTTTTCCTTCCAGAATAAGCACCAAATGGAATAGCTGAATGCCAGGATACGGAGACCGGCGGGGGACAGGGAAGCGCTGTCCGCTGGATTTTGTGCTGGTTTCACAAGCGGTCACCCTGCAGTTTTCTCCGGATAATGCTGTGGAGACTTTTCACAACACATCTAATAATTGTGAACCTTCCACTCACATGTTTATTATCTTGTCCGCTGGTCAGACTGGGGGGGATGAAAGCTGGACAAGGGATGAAGAATGATCCTTATTACATATAATGGGTGCACTGAGCGATTGTGAAAAGTCGCAGAGGACTGAGAGCAGAAGGGCAGAGGGTTTCCTCTTCCTCACAGGGACCAGCACAGAAGCCGGAGCAGAAGGGCAGAGGGTTTCCTCTTCCTCACAAGGACCAGCACAGAAGCCGGAGCAGAAGGGGAGACAAGGGCTGAGCCACTTACACAGACAGAAAGCTGAGGAGAGGAGGGCATGTTATTACTCCAGGATCCGCTCCATTCATTCCCTATGTGGCATTCAAGCGCTGAGCTCGGCTTTTCCGGAGCCCCATAGAGAATGAATGGAGCAGCAGTTGATCCCTGACTTTCCACTCCTTCCCGATCAGACGATGGCTCGCAGCGGTCAGACCCCACGATCAGTAAGTGATCACCGAGCCTGTGGATAAGTGATAACTTGTTTTCTACAGACATCCCCTTTAAGCAATGGAGCATGCCAGCAGAGAAGGTGGGAGGAGGCGCTGGTTACAGGGGAAACTTTACCTCTGGAGGCCGCATTTAGGGCATGTGAGGGGCGGACACTTCCAATATTCATCATTACTGAACCCCCGCTCTGTGCGGCTCTTATCTGAGCTGCAGGGGACGCAGCAGTTACTAATCAGCCGCTCTCTGTTCACTTGCAGCCGTCCGAGCTCTGCTGTGCCTGTTAGGGGTGAAGTTCGGGTCCTTCGAGGCATCTACTATGCAGCCTGCACAGCAGATCACAGCCCGAGCACAGCGTCTCCGGGTAAATCTCCACCTTGTGAGTTGCTTCTTGTGCAGCAGCCCCATGCAAGTTGCTCTGCTCTCCTCGGCCAGCTCCTGCTGAATACTGAGCTCCTCTGCCCAATCTAGGAGCTCAATAGCCCTGATCACGTCAGTGGCAGCCCAACGCTGCTGGATCAGATTTACAAATGGCAAACTAATCAGCCCTAGGTATTTCTAATAAGTGCAGAGCAGGCGCCATAAGTCTGACCGGTGTCCTCATAGACCTTTCCTCAGCCGGGGTCTAATAGGAGCAGTAAAATGGCCGTCATGGGGTCCATTGTTAGATCTCAGCTGCCATAGAAACTCATTGGCACCATGATCATGCCTCCCTCTCCTGTCTAAAGTGCCTAAATGCTGTGGAAGCCCCCTACTGTGTCATACAATGGATTAAGCTGCCAGGATCAAGGTTGGCTCCACTGTGGGCAGCTGAGGCAGGAGCAGGACTGTGTTACACAGCCACACTTCTGCCGCAGATCTTGTAAGGACCTGCCTGATGATAATGTGTCCTATAGAGCAGGTCTTGGTACCGGACTGCCCTGTACATATTTACCACTAGCTGGGAACCAGTTACTTACAAGGTCTAGTTTCGAATGTGTTTCCAGGATCTGTAGTTATCAGCATTTTATCCTTAAGGCCGAGTTATAATATCACTGTAACACTCTCGCCCTGTACCTGTATACCTGCCCTGTGTGCTGCACAAAAGTATATAACAAAATGTGTGTACACATATCTCCTGAATGGTATTACTGCTAGATCTCCTGTACATAGAAATATGAGGTTCTTAGCGCACATTTTGAGCAAATTGTGCGAGCCCATCTGCCAACGTCAAGGCGACCTCTTCAGATGGGTCCCTACACTAACATTACACTAACTTACTAACTGGGACTAGTTTTTTGTATTATTATTATTACCACCATTTTTACTATTTATTATTATTGCATTAATGCAATTAATTGTAACTGTTATAAAACGAATTAAAAAAATGTAATTCTAATTTTTTTTTATTAATCTTGTGATTCTAATAATGGTATTACTAAAATCCCTATGCCTAAAGCTGTTGATCCAGAAGAAGGCAAAAACCCCAGGACACCTTCAGCCAATTTGTGTCACAGGGGAAAAATTCCTTCTTGACCCCGGGAAAAGGCGATCAGTCCTAGGACCCTGGATCAAACCTAATAATGTTATTACAAGTTATATAATATTACACTAATTATTGTACTACTGGAGTTATTTTAATTTGTTTTTATAAATCTATTTGATATGGTTATTATTACATTGTGCTATCTTATTACAGTATTATTCTTCTTTCCTTTCACTACTAATACTGCCCTATACCTACAGTGTTGATCCAGAAGAAGGCAAAAACCCCAGGACACCTTCAGCCAATTTGTGTCACAGGGGAAAAATTCCTTCTTGACCCCGGGAAAAGGCGATCAGTCCTAGGACCCTGGATCAAACCTATTAATGTTATTACAAGTTATATAATATTACACTAATTATTGTACTACTGGAGTTATTTTAATTTGTTTTTATAAATCTATTTGATATGGTTATTATTACATTGTGCTATCTTATTACAGTATTATTCTTCTTTCCTATCACTACTAATACTGCCCTATACCTACAGTGTTGATCCAGAAGAAGGCAAAAACCCCAGGACACCTTCAGCCAATTTGTGTCACAGGGGAAAAATTCCTTCTTGACCCCGAGAAAAGGCGATCAGTCCTAGGACCCTGGATCACACTGCTATTCTACCTACTACTATTACTACTGTTATTTTATTACTTTCTTACTATTATCACTAGTATTATTACTCATATTACACTAATACGGATATACTACCACTATATTACTACCATCCCTTTCCCCCTAGGGATCTTAAGGTGCAGTTCTGTCCTCCTCCTCCTATTCTGTCCTCCTCCTCTTCCATCCTCCTCCACTTTCGTCCTCCTTCTCTTCCGTCCTCTTCCTCTTCCGTCCTCCTCCTCTTCTGTCCTCCTCCTCTTCTGTCCTCCTCCTCTTCCGTCCTCCTTCTCTTCCGTCCTCCTCCTCTTCTGTCCTCCGCCTCTTCCGTCCTCCGCCTCTTCTGTCCTCCGCCTCTTCCGTCCTCCGCCTTTTCTGTCCTCCGCCTCTTTCGTCCTCTTCCTCTTCCGTCCTCTTCCTCTTACGTCCTCCTCCTCTTCGGTCCTCCTCATCTTCCGTCCTCCTCCTCTTCCGTCCTCCTTCTCTTCCGTCCTCCGCCTCTTCCGTCCTCCGCCTCTTCTGTCCTCTGCCTCTTCCATCCTCCGCCTCTTCCGTCCTCCGCCTCTTCCGTCCTCCTTCTCTTCCATCCTCCTCCTCTTCCGTCCTCCTCCTTTTCCGTCCTCCTCCTCTTCTGTCCTCCTCCTCTTCCGTCCTCCGCCTCTTCCGTCCTCCATCTCTTCCGTCCTCCGCCTCTTCCGTCCTCTTCCTCTTCCGTCCTCCTCCTGAGACGTAATAAATAGCATTAAAGCTGCAGTAATTATTTATATTATATATACACACTGCTCAAAAAAATAAAGGGAACACTCAAATAACACATCCTAGATCTGAATGAATGAAATATTCTCATTGAATACTTTGTTCTGTACAAAGTTGAATGTGTTGACAACAAAATCACACAAAAATCATCAATGGAAATCAAATTTATTAACCAATGGAGGCCTGGATTCGGAGTCACCCCCAAAATTAAAGTGGAAAAACACACTACAGGCTGATCCAACTTTGATGTAATGTCCTTAAAACAAGTCAAAATGAGGCTCAGTATTGTGTGTGGCCTCCACGTGCCTGTATAACCTCCCTACAACGCCTGGACATGCTCCTGATGAGGTTGCGGATGGTCTCCTGTGGGATCTCCTCCCAGACCTGGACTAAAGCATCCACCAACTCCTGGACAGTCTGTGGTGCTACGTGACGTTGGTGGATGGAGTGAGACATGATGTCCCAGATGTGCTCAATGGGATTCAGATCTGGGGAACGGGTGGGCTAGTCCATAGCTTCAATGCCTTCATCTTGCAGGAACTGCTGACATACTCCAGCCACATGAGGTCTGGCATTGGGCACAACCCCCATCTGTGGACGTCTGGCCCTCATCCCACTCTCATGGAGTCGGTTTCTAACCGTTTATGCAGACACATGCACATTTGTGGCCTGCTGGAGGTCATTTTGCATGGCTCTGGAAGTGCTCCTCCTGTTCCTCCTTGCACAAAGGCAGAGGTAGGGGTCCTGCTGCTGGGTTGTTGCCCTGCTATGGCCCCCTCCACGTCTCCTGGTGTACTGGCCTGTCTCCTGGTAGCGCCTCCAGCCTCTGGACACTACGCTGACAGACGCAGCAAACCTTCTTGCCACAGCTCGCAATGATGTGCCATCCTGGATGAGCTGCACTACCTGAGCAACTTCTGTGGGTTGTAGAGTCCGTCTCATGCTACCACGAGTGTGAAAGCACAACCAACATTCAAAAGTGACCAAAACATCAGCCAGAAAGAATTGGTACTGAGATGTGGTCTGTGGTCTCCACCTGCAGAACCACTCCTTTATTGAGTGTGTCTTGATAATTGCCAATAATTTCCATCTATTGTCTTCCATTTGCACAACAGCATGTGAAATTGATTGTCAATCAGTGTTGCTTCCTAAGTGGACAGTTTGATTTCACAGAAGTTTGATTTACTTGGAGTTATATTCTGTTGTTTAAGTGTTCCCTTTATTTTTTTGAGCAGTGTATATTTTCTCATGTCATGTATTTACTACTAAAAGTAATTTTTTACATTTAGGTTTCATTAAGTGTTTTACACCGACTATTACAGACTTATTGTTTCCCTGCACATTCAAGTTTTGTGTTTTCTTTGGGCATAGATCAGCTAATAGGCACTCAGGAAAAAAAAACAGATTAAAGATCTACAAACTCTCCCTTAAGACTAAGGAGCTCACTGATAGATTCTCAGTTAGCTAATTTTGCAGCCAGCAATAGACAGTGCAGCACAGATGCTACAGAAGGCAACATTTTTAATGAAACTCAATTACAGAAATAGATTTTAGCCCCAAATACTTGCATTAAAGTAAAAAAAATGGCCCCAAAGCTGGACAACCGCTTTAACTCCTTACCAACATCTGCCGTACATGTATGGTATAAGTCAGTAGCGGGTGTATGGAGCAGGGTCAGCTCGCCCCGTACATGGCAGATAATGGCTGTGACAAACAACCAGGACCTGCCTCTAACAGCTGCGAGTGGAGCGAAGATCTGCCCACCACTGTTAACCTGTTCAGTGCTGCTGTCAATCTCTAACAGCAGCATTAACAGTGCGCCAGCATTGGGACGCGTCGTTCCATACGCCCACCGGCGCTCCTGTGACGCGATCATAGGGCGCCGATGGACTGCTATGACATCCGGGGGTCTGCTGAAGCCTCCGTGCCTGTCATCATAAAGCTTCATTTGGGCTGTAAAGAAGACCGTGGTTTTGCTATATGGAGCATTACTGTGGTATCGCTGTATATAGCACAAGCAATCAGATGACGTATACAAATACAGTGAAAAAAAGTATATATATATTTATTAAAACCCCACACGTTCAACTCACCTCCCACTAAAAATAAAGATAATAAAAATATACACATTTTGTGGTTTGGTCTCTTTCAGAGAAATACAATCTATCAAAATATAAAAAAAAAAACGATCAGTGAACACAGAAAAAAATTCAAAAAGACAAAATTGCATTTTTTCGTTCGCCTCAATACTGCAGAAAATCCTGTAAGAAGCGATGACCATGACATATGTGTCCCAAAATGTTATCAATAAAGTCCTCTTGCCCTTCAAAAAATAAGCCCCCACACAGCTCCATCAACCCGGAAACTGAAAATGTTTCGGGTCTCAGAAAAAATGGTGACAGCATCAAAAAAAAGTTTTTTTCTTTTGCCAAAACTATTGGAGAAGTTTGTTCTTGCTGTAATCACACTGAGGAGCAGGATCCTATTACCAGGTCATTTTTACCACACAATGTGCGCCGTTAAAACCGTTCCCAGAAAAACAATGTCAGGCTTTTTTTTTCGCACTTTTACTGCACTTGGAATGTTTTTCCCGTTTTCTAGGACTATGTGGTAAATGAATGGTGTCATTTATAAGGACAGCTCATCCTACAAAATAACAAGACCTCACACTATGTGGACAGATATCAAAAAGTTAGAAAAGTTGGAAAAAGCGGAGGAAAAAACAGAAAAAAAACATAAATTGGTTATGTCGGGAAGGGGTAAAGCTGAAGAAACGCATGTAAGAGCAGAATATGGAGGAAGGTCAGATATCACAGACTGGTGGATACTACCTGCTCCATCGCTGGCAGAATACTCCACCCCCATGGTGTCCGCTGATATCTTCTCTTGTAGCAACGTCTCCAAACTCTATAAAACATCGGGAACAGTCAGCAGAGGGTTTGATGATTGGCTCATATTGGCGATATACTCAGGGGCATTACTGGGGCCAGGGAAGATTGGGAATGAATAGCGGATTGACTGTTAGAGATGTGATCTCTTCCATTAAAGGGGATGTCTAGTTGGAACAAGTTATCACTGATCTCTGGATAGGTGATGACCTGTCCCAGTGGGAGCACCCCTTTATTATGTGGTATATATGGAGGATGTGATATCATGCAGAGTTCTAGCAGTATTACACTTCGGTCCGTTCTGCGTGCATCTGGGCCATTCCCTATGGAGGAGCGGAGCTGGGGGTAAATATCAGGATCTCGTCGCTGGATCCATCCAGATGGGAGATGTAACGAGTGCGGCGCCCCCCACTGGTGTCTCAGCGTATTATGTGTTGGGGAATAATAACTTATTGTCTGGTAAATGTGCTGACTCCTGTCAGTTGTGGTCGCTGAGTGCGTGTGATGGGATGTGGCTCCGTCCGTTATATTATATCACGTCTTATACCTATAATCTCTCGCTGATCGCAGGTGTCTGTCTTCACACTCAGATGAGAAGGAACAAACTGACGATATAGGACTTTTTTTTTTTTTTCCAAATTCAAACCGAGCAATCCTATTGGCCGAGTATGAATGCAGTTACCATGGTGACAGAAGTAGCAGCAGATTTAAAGGGACAAAACACTAATATTGTACTAAAGTGTATTTTATTATATATTTCACATAACTGACTGGGTACACCTTGGTGTGGGTGGGATGGCTTTTTTTAAATCAAAAACCATGTTTACTAAGTACCCTATATTATATATATTCACTATTGCTTTTTTCTTACTTATAGCAGGGTATATGCTCATATTGTTTCTATCCTAAGTTTATCTATTTTCTAATAGAGACATGACCAGTCCTCTTTAGAATTTTATAGTGACCCCATTGAGGTCATGGACTGATATTGGGGATTGCAGAGTTGGGGCAAGGTGACAGGTGACAGTAAGTGACATCAAATGAAGGCTATGGTGCATACACAGTAAATCAGTCGTGTTATTCCACAGAAATGCTGTTCTATAAGGCTGTGTGCCCACGTAGCGTTTTTCAAGCGTTTATGCTGCGGAATTTCCGCAGCGGAAACGCTTGTAAAACGCTAGGTAATCCGCACCCCATGGTCCCCAAGGGGATTCCGCATGTTCTATGCACATGCTGCGGATTTTTCCGCAGCGTTTATGCTGCGTACAAAAATCCGCAGCATGTCATTTAATTTTGCGGAAGCGCAGCGGAATTCCCGCCATTGACTTGCATTGAGACGCACAGAAACCGCGACTGTACATTTTTACAAGCGGCTTCTATGCGTCTCTAAGTGCGGATGGTACCCAGTTCTGGAGGAGAGGAGACTCTGATCCAGACCTGGGTACCATTGTACCTGTAAAAAAAAGAATAAAATAACAAATAAAGTTTATATTCACCTGTCCGGCGTCTTCTCTCTGAATGCCAGCAGCGCTGAAGGACCTTCGGTGACGTCACAGTCATGTGACCGCAGGTCCTTCACCGCTCTGTCTCGCGATATGCCGGCAGCCGGGAACCAGCCAGGAAGCAGCGCTGCAGCCACGCCGGGGCCTCGGGGGTGAGTATAGCTTTATTTGTTTTAATTTTTACGGTTCACACTGTATAAATCCATGCTGTTTCCATGGATTTATACAGTGTGACCTAGTTGTCAAGCACTTTCCAAGTGATGCTAATCGCCTGGAAAGTGCTTGTCAATCTGCATGCGGAAATGCATGTGAATCCGCATGTGGATCCGCATGTATTCTGCAGGAAAAACGCATGCACAATCTGCATGCGTTTTTTTCTGCCAGGGAGATGCAGAAATGCTGCAGAAATTTTCTGCTTCATTTCTGCATCGTGGGCACGTAGCCTAAAACACAAAATATCTTCATATGGTGAGGAGTTGTGTTGTGTTTTCATCATTTACATTCTAGCGTGGTGATCACATAAAATGTAAAATTCCTATTAAATAATTACTGAATGACAGTAGCCTGTATCCCTGGAGGACAAGTCATTTACCGCTTCACCAGGTTTGATGTTCTAA
Organism: Phyllobates terribilis; assembly: GCF_046119375.1. Taxonomy (NCBI): domain Eukaryota; kingdom Metazoa; phylum Chordata; class Amphibia; order Anura; family Dendrobatidae; genus Phyllobates; species Phyllobates terribilis. The sequence goes on from NW_027363247.1 coordinate 967,771, forward strand.
TGCATTTAGATGTTTCAGTATTTGTATATATGTATATATATATTTTTTTCCCCCCTTAAGGGTATTCAAGCGCAGACAGTGACCAACTTCTTCCTCGCCTTTGAAGCACAGCTTTCAATTATTCCTGTCGTAAACAAGGTAAAAAGCTTAGAGCCGAACACTATCAGACTCCTTCAGTCCCACAGCAGGTAAATCTGTGAACATCGCCGGCACTGCTGCTGTTCCTAGCACCGATCCCTCTATGAGCGGCTGTGCAGTAATGAAGGCAGGATTCACCCCAAACTTGCTCGTCTTTTTTTTCGATTTCCAGTTCTGGTAATTAGTTATACACATGTATATATCCAGTGGTCAACTCAAAACCTGTGTATGGAAAATGAATTGTTTGCTGTATGCATCGCATTTGTAGGATGCACACTGTTCATTTCATTATGGAGCGGAGTAGGAGGAGACTTTCATTACTGTTCCCTTTACTTCCTCCCTGCTGATAGGAAATGCCATGCTGTTTGCTTGTGTCCTGTGATTACAGCAGCCTGCAACAGTTTTCAAGCGTGCACTTCCCGTCTCAGGCATCAAGCAGTAAATGATAAAATTAAAACGCTGCTATCCCTTTGTTAGTCACTTTTTTATCTTCTTCCCCCTTCTATGAATGCTGTAGTCCGTTATTCTAGAACTGCTCTAAAATGGTTCTCTCTGGAGTGTTGGGATTTGGGTTTAGGGTGGGTTAGGAAATTGAAGTTCAGATACTTTGTTCATGTTTTATACTATGGAATTACTATGTCATGTATGTTATTTGAAAGATGGAAAATTTGTATTTGGAGTTTTTCAATAAAAATTATTTGATTAAAAAAAAAATCATGAAATTAAAATTCCTCCCGTTCTTGAGAAAGAATAGGATTTTTACTAAGAGGTAAATTGCACGTTTCTTGTTTTACAGGCACTTTACATTTTTGCTAGTTTTGTGCGATTACACAATCCCTTTTAAAGGCCAGTGCCAGTTGTACATCTCTCCCTAAACTCTTGTTCAGCACTATATTTTATGCCAGTTTTATTATATGGTTTCTAGATTTTGTCCAGCTTTGATAAATAATTAGTATTTATACTTTTGCTTTTAGGCTGCGTGCCCACGTTGCGGATTACAAGCGTTTTTGATGCGGAATTTCCACAGCGGAAATGCTTGTAAAACGCATGGTAATCCGCACCCCATGGTCCCCAAGGGGATTCCGCAAGTTCTATGCACATGCTGCGGATTTTTCCGCAGCTTTTATGCTGCGTTCAAAAATCCGCAGCATGTCAATTAATTTTGCGTTTCCGCAAGCAAGCCTTGTGCAATGCATTAAAAACGCAAGGCAATTCCGCATGTGGAAAACGCGAGATAAACGCATGAAAAACGCGCGATAAACGCGTGCGGAATTCCGCATGCGTTTTTCCGGGAGAGGACTTGCAGAAATGAAGCAGAAATTTTCTGCTTCATTTCTGCAACGTGGGCACATAGCCTGAGGCTGAGTTCACACGATGCGTTTTTCATGCGTTTCCGCGGCGTTTTTGCAGTTGCGTAAACGCCGCGGAAACGCATGAAAAACGCATGGTAGAAGGGCAGCAATGTTCCCCAATTGAAATCCGCATGTGCAGGTTTGCCTTGGTTAAAACTGCACAATCCTTTACTGGACTGGTCTACTAATGAGATTAAGTCTTGGAGTCCTAAGTGCTATGATAAATGTTGTAATGGTCGCATTGCGGCTGTGGAAAAAGGGGAATTATCTGTACCTATTCAGGATTTTTGGAAGGTTTTTTCAGAGGAGGAGTCGCAAGTTTTACCTCCTCATAGGGACTATGATTGCACCATTGAGTTTGTTTCTGGAGCTACTCTTCCCAAGAGTCGCTTATTAAATCTGACTATCCCTGAAAGAAAGGCCTTGGAGGAATACATACAGACGAGCTTGGCTGCTGGTCACATTAGACCTTCTAAGTCGCCTGTGGCCGTTGGATTTTTCTTTGTTAAAAAAAAAGACGGTGGTTTACGTCCATGTCTGGACTTTCGTGAAATTAATAAGATAACCGTACGCAATTCCTACCCATTGCCGTTAATTCCAGACTTGTTTAACCAGTTAGTGGGGACCAAGTGGTTCTATAAAATTGATCTCCGGGGGGCATACAATTTGTTACGAATGAAGGAGGGTGATGAATGGAAAACTGCTTTTAACACTCCGGTAGGTCATTTTGTGAATCTGGTGATGCCCTTCGGTCTTACCAATGCACCCGCGTTTTTTCAGAACCTTATTAATGACATCCTGAGACCTTTGATTGGCAAGAATGTGGTTGTGTATTTGGATGACATTCTGATTTATTCACCAGATCTGGATTCCCATTGGCAGAGCGTACGTGAGGTGTTGCAGTTATTGAGTGATAATTCACTTTTTGCTAAGCTGGAGAAATGTGAGTTCGCTGTGCAGAGAATTAGTTTTTTGGGCTACATTATCTCCAGCTAGGGCTTTGAGATGGACCCGGTGAAAGTTCAGGCTGTGCAGGAATGGCCTAGGCCTATTGGTTTGAAATCGATACAGAGATTTTTGGGTTTCGCCAATTATTACAGGAAATTCATTAAGAATTTTTCTATAATTGTTAAGCCACTGACTGATCTCACCAGGAAAGGTGCGAATACGGTCCAGTGGACTACTGAGGCCATTGAAGCTTTTGTGTATCTCAAGGAGAGGTTCAGTTCTGCCCCTATCCTTATGCAGCCTGATGAGACCAAGCCTTTTTTGGTCGAGGTTGATGCTTCTTCGGTGGGGGTCGGTGCAGTTTTGTCTCAGGAGAACAAGGATGGAGTACATCCCTGTGATTTTTTTTCAAAAAAATTTTCAGAAACCAAACTTAATTACGATGTTGGTAATCGGGAATTGTTGGCTATTAAACTTGCGTTTGAACATTGGCATCATTTCTTGGAAAGTGCTAAATTTCCTGTTCAGGTTTTCACAGATCATAAGAATTTGATCTATCTGGATGCTGCCAAACGCTTGAATGCCCGTCAAGCTAGGTGGGCACTTTTTTTTTCTCGGTTTAATTTTTCTGTTACCTATATCCCTGGTACTAGGAATGTTAAAGCCGATGCTTTATCTCGCAGCTTTTCCCCCATGGTTGGTACCGAGGAGGAGGAGAGCATTTTACAGGAAGGAGTTGTGGTAGCAGCATTAGACTCTGTTTTGGAAGAAGGGATTCTGAAAGCCCAAGAGGATGCCCCATCTAACACTCCTCATGGGAGATTGTTTGTGCCTAGAACCTCTAGGAGAGATTTGTTTGTGGGGTATCATGAGTCTCAGTTGGCAGGTCATCCAGGAATTTCTGGGACTAAGAGACTTATCAGTCGCAGTTTTTGGTGGCCCGGGTGGCAGAAGGAAGTCATCAAGTGGGTGTGTCAGTGTACGGTGTGTGCTAGGTCAAAAGCTTCCCATACCCCTGCTGCGGGGTTGCTTTGACCTCTGGAGGTTCCTAGTGCGCCTTGGACGCATTTGGCAATGGATTTTATTACTGACCTTCCTGTGTCCGAGGGTTTCACTGACATCTGGGTGGTCGTGGACCGTTTTAGCAAGATGTGTCATTTGGTTCCATTCATTAAGCTACCCTGCGCTAAGACACTCGCTAAGGCGTTTGTTAAGGAAATTGTCAGGCACCATGGCGTTCCCACCAACATTGTTTCTGATAGGAGACCTCAGTTTGTGGCTCGCTTTTGGCGTGCTTTTTGTGACAGGTTGGGAGTCCATTTGTCATTTTCGTCTGGTTATCATCCTGAGTCTAATGGACAGACTGAAAGAAAGAACCAGGATGTGGAACAGTTTTTGCGTTGATTTGTGGCAGACAATCAAGAGGGGTGGTCTGAGTTTCTGCCACTCGCAGAATTTGCTCTTAACAACCATACATCCTCCTCTGCTGGGTGTTCTTTTTTTGTTGTACTGGGAGACATCTGTCTTTTGGTTCTTTCTCCAAATTGCGGTCGGCGGTGCCGGAGGAGTAGAATTTTTCCGGTGACTTGGAGAGAGTTTGGACTAATGTACGTTGTAACCTTCAAGAGGCTAACAAAAAGTCCAAGAAGTATTTTAACAGGAAATGTAAAGAGGTTTTGTTTACTGTGGGTGACATGGTTTGGTTGTCCTCAAAGAATCTGCGATTGAGGATTTCCTCTAAAAAATTGGGTCCGAAGTTTGTGGGGCCTTTTAAGGTGCTTCAGGTGGTTAACCAGTCTGCTGTTAGGTTGGAGGTTCCCTCCTCCTGGAAGATTAATCCTGTGTTTCATGTTTCCTTGTTGAAAAAGGCTGATGTATCGGATAGGGAGGCCACTGTCACAGTTCCTCCGGTGGTGGAAGACGGCGAATATGAAATTTCTCGTATCCTGAATTCCAGAGAGGATAGAGGGAGATTGCAGTATCTCGTCGCTTGGAAAGGTTTCGGTCCCGAGGAATAACTCCTGGGTTAAGGCGGATGATGTCTCTGCCCCTAGACTTGTCAGAGCTTTCCACAGGAGATTTCCAGATAGGCCTGGGCCTGGAGGATCCGGAGGATCCTCATAAAAGAGGGGGTACTGTTAGAACCCTCCTGTTTGTTTTTGTTTCTATCTTGTGTTTTGCGGTCACGTGACCATCTTCCTATTTATTCCAGCTCCACCCTTCTGGCCTTGCTAGACTTCAGTGTTGTTTAGACTGTCTTTCTAGCCAGGTGCTTTTGTGCCTATCTATCTCTAGTTTGCTTGGTCCTCTGGACCTCTAGTACTTTTGTCAGTTTTTCTTTTGCTCTGCAACAACTTCTGTTAGGAGGTGTCCCATTTTTGTCCCAGTCCTTAGTTCTTTTAGAGACCCCTTCCTTTCTCTATAGGTCTCCGTTCAGACTAGCCGAGGACGAAGGCGGGTCTGTTCACAAGGAACAGGTTGCCTGCTACAACGTAGGGACTCAGCTTAGTCTTACTGTGGGGACAGCTCTCCCCTTCTTTCCCTAGTTTATGTTGCAGATCATAATAATCTTGGATCTACTCATACTTAACAGACAGAACCTTCAGTGTTTCTCACTCACACACCACCTCCTCATCTCGCATCCTATCTGTCAGTGTTCCCCAAGGTTAAGTCATAGGACCCCTGCTCTTCTCCATCTAAACCTTCGGCCTGGGACAGCTCATAGAGTCCCACGGCTTTCAGTATCATCTCTATGCTAACGACACACAGATTTACCTCTCTGGACCTGATATCACCTCCTTACTAACCAGAACCCCAAAATGTCTGTTCGCTATCTCATCCTTCTTCTCTGCTAGATTTCTAAAACTTAACATGGATAAAACAGAATTCATCATCTTTCCCCCATTTCACTCAGCCTCCCCATCTGACCTATCCATCAAAATCAATGGCTGTCCACTTTCCCCAGTCCCACAAGCTCGCTGCATCAGAGTAACCCTGGACTCTAACCTCTCCTTCAAGCCACATATCAAAGCCCTTTCCTCCTCCTGCCGACTCCAACTCAAAAACATGGATCCGCATATTCCTCAACCATGAATCTGCAAAAACACTAGTGCACGCCCTCATCATCTCCCGCCTCGACTACTACAACCTCCTGCTCTGTGGCCTCCCCGCTAACACTCCCGTACCCCTCCAATCTATCCTAAACTCTGCTGCCCGACTAATCCACCTGCCTTCCGCCTACTCCCCGGCCTCTCCTCTCTGTCAAATGCTTCACTGACTCCCCATTGCCCAGTGACTCCAGTTCAAAACCCTAACCGTGGCATACCAAGCCATCCACTACCTGTCTCCTCCATACATCTGTGACCTAGTCTCCCGGTACACACCTACACGCAACCTACGATCCTCACAAGATCTCCTTCTCTACTCCCCTCTTATCGTTTCTTCTCACAATTGCATACAAGATTTCTCCCGTGCATCCCCCCTACTCTAGAACTCTCTACCCCAAAACATCAGACTCTCGCCTACCGTGGAAACCTTCTAAAGGAACCTGAAAACCCACCTCTTCCGAAAAGCCTACAACCTGCAGTAATCATTGCTCCACCACACCGCTGCATGACCAGCTCTACCCTCACCTACTGTATCCTCACCCATCCCTTGAAGATTGTGAGACATCGCAGGTAGGGTTATCTCTCCTCCAGTACCAGTTTGCCATTGCGTTTTTGTTCAAGATTTTTGCAATTGTGTTTGCTATGTATAACCCCTTTTTCACATGTAAAGCACCATGGAATAAATGGAGCTAGAATAATAAATAATAATAATAAAGTGCCACACACAGTGTCCTGGTATCTCATCCATGCTCTTTCTATTTTATCTTTCATTTGCAGAGATATTAGCAATGAAAGTATTTGGCACCTAATGAGTTAAAAAAAATTAAGTCCAAGTAGATGTTATCAGAGTTTTCACTGGGGGTGCGAAATTCTTCTCCCTGCATGATGCTGACCAATTATAAGCAGACGACAACACTGAAAAGAAAGATGATCACATCCCCACCATAGCTTAGAGCAGATTTCTCAGTGTCTAAGATGTAAGGATACAGACCTGGTCTCCTGGGCTAACCTCCGGCATGATTAGAGCACACAACTGACTAATACCTTTCAGTTAAGGTCTCTGTGGGTGAAGGGGCAGCACAAGAGAGTTTAGTTGTGCAACATTACAAACCTTTCTAACAGCTTTCCTCCTCTTATGGCACTCTCACCTCTGCTGTTCTGCGCCTATCCCAAACTGCCTGTCCAGAAATGAGAGCACAGTGTCAGTATCACACTTAGATCCGTTGTGCTCAACTTGTACTCATTCTGCAGTGAGATTAGAGCAGACTGTCATTGCATTTCACCATAGAAGTAACCCAGAACACACTGCTCCTGTGTGAGGTGTAATAACAGCCTAATATCACTGCAGAAAGAATACAAGTTGCTTGAGCACAGAAGACATAAGTGTGATACTGGCACACTCCATAATCAGGAGAGTCAATAAAAGGGTTTGTAATGTGACACAGAGAAACTCAGCTGTGCGGCTCCTTCCTTGTCTAAGAGCTGTTACCTCTGCTTTCTAATCATGCAGAAGGGTAGACCAGGAGATCAGGACTCTCCATCATTACACATCTTAGGCTAGGTTCCCACGATGAGCTTTTGGTGAGTTTTTGATGTTGCAGAATTTCTGCACCCATTAAGATAGGTTACTTGCATTATTTCTAAAATATGCAGCGTAAAAACTCACTGAAAACTCATAGTGAGAACGTAGCTTTATACCCTAAGAAACCCGCTTTGATCTATGGTGGGGGCGTGTTCTTCTTTTCTTTGAGTGTTGCTGCTTGCTTATGATTGGTCAGCATCATACAGGAGAAATCTGCTGCATATTTAAGGATTTCTCACAAGCCTCATTCGGGTAAGGCTGAGTGCCCACGTAGCGTTTTTCAAGCGTTTATGCTGCGGAATTTCGCTTGTGAAACGCTAGGTAATCCGCACCCCATGGTCCCCAAGGGGATTCCGCATGTTCTATGCAAAAATCCGCAGCATGTCATTTAATTTTGCAGAAGCGCAGCGGAACTCCCGCCATTGACTTGCATTGAGACGCATAGAAACCGCGACTGTACATTTTTACAAGCGGCTTCTATGCGTCTCTATGTGCGGATGGTACCCAGTTCTGGAGGAGAGAAGACAATCCTCCAGACCTGGGTACCATTGTACCTTTGTACCTGTAAAAAAAGAATAAAAAAACAAATAAAGTTTATATTCACCTGTCCGGCGGCTTCTCTCTGAATGCCGGCATCGCTTGAGGACCTGCGGTGACGTCACAGTCATGTGACCGCAGGCCCTTCACCGCTCTGTCTCGCGATATGCCGGCATCCAGGAACCAGACAGGAACGAGCGCTGCAGCCACGTCGGGCATCAGGGGTGAGTATAGCTTTATTTGTTTTCATTTTTACGGTTCACACTATATAAATCCATGCTGTTTGCATGGATTTATACAGTGTGACCTAGTTGTCAAGCACTTTCCATGTGATGCTAAAATCGCCTGGAAAGCGCTTGTCAATCTGCATGCGTTTTTTCTGCCAGGGAGATGCAGAAATGCTGCAGAAATTTTCTGCTTCATTTCTGCATCGTGGGCACATAGCCTAAATGCAAGAAGGTAAATAAAATTACCAAAATTTCCACAACAAAAGTGTAGCTCTACCTACAGCGTATTCACACCCAGACTATAAGATTATGGCAGGTCTCTGGGTGGGTGTTTTTTTACACAGTAGTCAGAACCTACAACATTGTGGTGCCGTGCATTACATGAGCTATACTAAGGGAGCGCCTGTCAGCATAGAGCGAATACGTCCATATACCGACCAGCAGAAAGTGTAAGAGAAGAACTATAGAAGGATGGACCATAGTGGAGCATTCCGGACTGGAGCAACATAAGGAGCCAGAAGGCTTCCCCCCGGTATTCCATGCTATGTGCTCCTTATAAAGTGACATCTCTCCATAGACCCCTCTGTGAAGACCACCCCCTTATCCAGATGATACATTCTCACTTCCACCATATATAATGCAGACTGGACATTTTATTTTATTTTTTCAGAAAATCACCAATTTTGGGTCGTCAGCTGTAGAAGAAGAAATGCTTTACACCAGTGCTGGGAACCTATGGCAGCGTGCAGAGGGGGCAGCAGAGCCCTCCTGGGGGGCACCATGGCCGCAGCACTAGCGCTACTGGATCGGGCCGGCGGGGAGAACTCTGAGCCGCCGAGTGCCGGCACCAGCTCCGCTACTGCAGCTAGATGTGCGATCTCTCTCGGACGGAAACACATCGAGCTGAAGTGTATTGCAGCGCACGAACTAGCCAGGCCCGAGCGCTGCAATACACGCTGCCGGCCAATCAGAGGCCAGCGGCTGCCGGCCAATCAGATGCCAGCATGACGTCGGCCGGTCAATCAGAGGCCAGCATGACGTCGACCGGTCAATCAGAGGCCAGCGTCTGCCGGCCAATCAGAGGCCAGCATGACGTCAGCCGGCCAATCAGAGGCCAGCGGCTTCCTTCCAATCAGAGGCCAGCATGAATTCGGCCGGCCAATCAGAGGCCTGCGGCTTCTGGCCAATCAGAGACCAGCATGACGTTGGCCGGCCAATCAGAGGCTAGCGACTTCCGGACAATCAGAAGCGGCTGCCGGCGAATCAGAGGCCAGCATGACGTCGGCTGGCCAATCAGAGGCCATCGGCCGCTGGCCTCTGATTGGCCGGCAGCGTGTACTGCAGCGCGCACGGACCTGGCTAGTACGTGCGCAGCAATACACTTCAGCTAGATGTGCCGACTACAGGAGAGGACGCTGCGCGGGAGAAGAAGGAAGGTGAGGAGGAGGGTTTATTATGTGTTTTTTTGTTTTTTTAATATGGGATGCACAATGGCTGGGGGGGGGGGGGAGAGGAGCATATATACCAGGATTGAGGGGAGGGCCAGCATATATACCAGGATTGAGGGGAGGGCCAGCATATATACCAGGATTGAGGGGAGGGCCAGCATATATACCAGGATTGAGGGGAGGGCCAGCATATATACCAGGATTGAGGGGAGGGCAGCATATATACCAGGATTGAGAGGAGGGCAGCATATATACCAGGATTGAGGAGAGGGCCAGCATATATACCAGGATTGAGGGGAGGGCCAGCATATATACAAGGATTGAGGGGGGGAGCATATATACCAGGATTGAGGGGAGGGCCAGCATATATACGAGGATTGAGGGGAGGGCCAGCATATATACCAGGATTGAGGGGAGGGCCAGCATATATACCAGGATTGAGGGGAGGGCCAGCATATATCCGAGGATTGAGGGGAGGGCCAGCATATATACGAGGATTGAGGGGAGGGCCAGAATATATACCAGGATTGAGGGGAGGGCCAGCATATATACCAGTATTGAGGGGAGGGCCAGCATATATACCAGGAATGAGGGGAGGGCCAGCATATATACCAGTATTGAGGGGAGGGCCAGCATATATACCAGGATTGAGGGGAGGGCCAGCATATATACCAGGATTGAGGGGAGGGCCAGCATATATACCAGGATTGAGGGGAGGGCAGCATATATACCAGGATTGAGGGGAGGGCCAGCATTTATACCAGGATTGAGGGGAGGGCCAGCATATATACCAGGATTGAGGGGAGGGCCAGCATATATACCAGGATTGAGGGGAGGGCCAGCATATATACCAGGATTGAAGGGAGGGCCAGCATATATACCAGGATTGAGGGGAGGGCCAGCATATATACCAGGATTGAGGGGAGGGCCAGCATATACACCAGGATTGAGGGGAGGGCCAGCATATATACCAGGATTGAGGGGAGGGCAGCATATATACCAGGATTGAGGGGAGGGCAGCATATATACCAGGATTGAGGGGAGGGCCAGCATATATACCAGGATTGAGGGGAGGGCCAGCATATATACCAGGATTGAGGGGAGGGCCAGCATATATACCAGGATTGAGGGGAGGGCCAGCATTTATACCAGGATTGAGGGGAGGGCCAGCATATATACCAGGATTGAGGAGAGGGCCAGCATATATACCAGGATTGAAGGGAGGGCCAGCATATATACCAGGATTGAGGGGAGGGCCAGCATATATACCAGGATTGAGGGGAGGGCCAGCATATACACCAGGATTGAGGGGAGGGCCAGCATATATCCCAGGATTGAGGGGAGGGCAGCATATATACCAGGATTGAGGGGAGGGCCAGCATATATACCAGGATTGAGGAGAGGGCCAGCATATATACCAGGATTGAGGGGAGGGCAGCATATATACCAGGATTGAGGGGAGGGCCAGCATTTATACCAGGATTGAGGGGAGGGCCAGCATATATACCAGGATTGAGGGGAGGGCCAGCATATATTCCAGGATTAAGGAGAGGGCCAGCATATATACCAGGATTGAAGAGAGGGCCAGCATATATACCAGGATTGAAGGGAGGGCCAGCATATATACCAGGATTGAGGGGAGGGCAGCATATATACCAGGATTGAGAGGAGGGCAGCATATATACCAGGATTGAGGAGAGGGCCAGCATATATACCAGGATTGAGGGGAGGGCCAGCATATATACCAGGATTGAGGGGGGGGCAGCATATATACCAGGATTGAGGGGAGGGGCAGCATATATACCAGGATTGAGGAGAGGGCCAGCATATATACCAGGATTGAAGAGAGGGCCAGCATATATACCAGGATTGAAGAGAGGGCCAGCATATATACCAGGATTGAAGGGAGGGCCAGCATATATACCAGGATTGAGGGGAGGGCCAGCATATATACCAGGATTGAAGGGAGGGCCAGCATATATACCAGGATTCAGGGGAGGGCCAGCATATATACCAGGATTGAGGGGAGGGCCAGCATATATACCAGGATTGAAGGGAGGGCCAGCATATATACCAGGATTGAGGGGAGGCCCACCATATATACCAGGATTGAGGGAAGGGCCAGCATATATACCAGGATTGAGGGGGGGCAGCATATATACCAGGATTGAGGTGAGGGGCAGCATATATACCAGGATTGAGGGGAGGGGCAACATATATACCAGGATTGAAGGGAGGGCCAGCATATATATCAGGATTGAGGGGAGGGCCAGCATATATACCAGGATTGAGGGGAGGGCCAGCATATACACCAGGATTGAGGGGAGGGCCAGCATATATACCAGGATTGAGGAGAGGGCAGCATATATACCAGGATTGAGGGGAGGGCCAGCATATATACCAGGATTGAGGGGAGGGCCAGCATATATACCAGGATTGAGGGGAGGGCAGCATATATACCAGGATTGAGGGGAGGGCCAGCATTTATACCAGGATTGAGGGGAGGGCCAGCATATATACCAGGATTGAGGGGAGGGCCAGCATATATACCAGGATTGAGGAGAGGGCCAGCATATATACCAGGATTGAAGAGAGGACCAGCATATATACCAGGATTGAAGGGAGGGCCAGCATATATACCAGGATTGAGGGGAGGGCCAGCATATATACCAGGATTGAGGGGAGGACCAGCATATATACCAGGATTGAGGGGGGGGGGCATATATACCACGATTGAGGGGAGGGCCAGCATATATACCAGGATTGAGGGGGGGGCAGCATATATACCAGGATTGAGGGGAGGGCCAGCACATATACCAGGATTGAGGGGAGGGCCAGCACATATACCAGGATTGAAGAGAGGACCAGCATATATACCAGGATTGAAGGGAGGGCCAGCATATATACCAGGATTGAGGGGAGGGCCAGCATATATACCAGGATTGAGGGGAGGGCAGCATATATACCAGGATTGAGGGGAGGGCCAGCATATATACCAGGATTGAGGAGAGGGCCAGCATATATACCAGGATTGAGGGGAGGGCAGCATATATACCAGGATTGAGGGGAGGGCCAGCATTTATACCAGGATTGAGGGGAGGGCCAGCATATATACCAGGATTGAGGGGAGGGCCAGCATATATTCCAGGATTAAGGAGAGGGCCAGCATATATACCAGGATTGAAGAGAGGGCCAGCATATATACCAGGATTGAAGGGAGGGCCAGCATATATACCAGGATTGAGGGGAGGGCAGCATATATACCAGGATTGAGAGGAGGGCAGCATATATACCAGGATTGAGGAGAGGGCCAGCATATATACCAGGATTGAGGGGAGGGCCAGCATATATACCAGGATTGAGGGGGGGGCAGCATATATACCAGGATTGAGGGGAGGGGCAGCATATATACCAGGATTGAGGAGAGGGCCAGCATATATACCAGGATTGAAGAGAGGGCCAGCATATATACCAGGATTGAAGAGAGGGCCAGCATATATACCAGGATTGAAGGGAGGGCCAGCATATATACCAGGATTGAGGGGAGGGCCAGCATATATACCAGGATTGAAGGGAGGGCCAGCATATATACCAGGATTCAGGGGAGGGCCAGCATATATACCAGGATTGAGGGGAGGGCCAGCATATATACCAGGATTGAAGGGAGGGCCGGCATATATACCAGGATTGAGGGGAGGCCCACCATATATACCAGGATTGAGGGAAGGGCCAGCATATATACCAGGATTGAGGGGGGGCAGCATATATACCAGGATTGAGGTGAGGGGCAGCATATATACCAGGATTGAGGGGAGGGGCAACATATATACCAGGATTGAAGGGAGGGCCAGCATATATATCAGGATTGAGGGGAGGGCCAGCATATATACCAGGATTGAGGGGAGGGCCAGCATATACACCAGGATTGAGGGGAGGGCCAGCATATATACCAGGATTGAGGAGAGGGCAGCATATATACCAGGATTGAGGGGAGGGCCAGCATATATACCAGGATTGAGGGGAGGGCCAGCATATATACCAGGATTGAGGGGAGGGCAGCATATATACCAGGATTGAGGGGAGGGCCAGCATTTATACCAGGATTGAGGGGAGGGCCAGCATATATACCAGGATTGAGGGGAGGGCCAGCATATATACCAGGATTGAGGAGAGGGCCAGCATATATACCAGGATTGAAGAGAGGACCAGCATATATACCAGGATTGAAGGGAGGGCCAGCATATATACCAGGATTGAGGGGAGGGCCAGCATATATACCAGGATTGAGGGGAGGACCAGCATATATACCAGGATTGAGGGGGGGGGGCATATATACCACGATTGAGGGGAGGGCCAGCATATATACCAGGATTGAGGGGGGGGCAGCATATATACCAGGATTGAGGGGAGGGCCAGCACATATACCAGGATTGAGGGGAGGGCCAGCATATATACCAGGATTGAGGGGAGGGCCAGCATATATACCAGGATTGAGGGGAGGGCCAGCATATATACCAGGATTGAGGGGAGGGCCAGCATATATACCAGGATTGAGGGGAGGGCCAGCTTATACACCAGGATGTGGGTGAGCACATTCTCTATTTCTGCAGTCTCTTACCCCTGCTCCTGTCTGTGGCTGCTCTATGCTGCCCTCGCCTGCTCTTTGTATCAGTTGTTTGTATCAGTAAAACCTCAATATTTAGGATAAATTGCCGTGTTGGCACTTGGCGATAAATAAGTGGGTTTTGGATTGCAGTTTGGGCACTCGGTCTCTAAAAGATTCGCCATCACTGTTTTAAACCAATCAATGTGCAAATATCAACATTTTTGAGAAAATACAATACATTTCATCAGATGTCAAAAAATATTCCTGAAAAAAAAAATTGTGATCAGAAATTATAAAGAAAAATTAACTCTTTAATACCATTTTTACCAAAAATACATTGTAAAAAAAAAGAAGTGTAATTTTCTACAGTACAATATTTATTTCTATTTTTCTCAAATGAATTGTCATTTTAGTCCCCCCAAAAATTGAAAATCAATGTAAAAAGTGTATTTTAATACAATAAAAAAAATCAGGGTAATTGTTCAGTTGTATTGCCAGTTTTACAGCACGACCCGTAGAGATTTACGATCCCACAGGCCGATGAGCTACAATCTTCCTGAGAAAGGATTCATCAATGTATCAGATGCTTTCTTGCATGTTTCTATATGGAGCAATACACATATGTTCCATGTCCCTTCCTCTAAGAAACCTTCAATGAACCCTGATAGGATCTACAGAGAATAGACGTCCTTTACAGTGTTACACACTTACTCCATACTCAGTCTAATTTCATCATTCATTTTACTTTCTGCTTATAAATGCATTCATTAAAATAATGAATATCTGCATTGAGGACAGTAGAAGAACTAGTTTGTGTTTGTTCATCAAGATGCATTATCTTGGTCTCGTCTTGGCACTGTAACTGTTGGTAGGTAGGCAGAGTACTGGAGAGGTTGCTCCCGTCATTCAGAGAGTTGCTCCGATGCGGTGTTCTGTTGGTAGACTGACCGCTTTGTTGGTTTGCTATCAGGTGGTGAATCATATCGGTTATGAGATTGAGTTTATGATCCATTTGAGTTACCTACAAATATATAAAAAAAAATTCAAACAAAGAAAATAGCATAGATACAGACCACACTCCATACACATTTTACACTACCCATGAGCGCTGCCTGATATTGTAGCTTATCCCTAACCAAATCAATGGGGCACTGAGTTGCAATACCAGACACACCCCATGGACAAGAGCGGCACAGTTTTGGGGAGAAATAAAGTAGATAGATCCTTTAATGCAATATTGGTTAGCCATTTAGACATTGTTGTTTTAATTGAAAACTATAGTTGGTGCGATTCTTTTCGCAGCACTGGGTCCATCAGCCACGTCAGTAATCTTTGGATGCTGGACAGGAGCCTCAAGACCTGCCTTCTACCTTCCAAGATTCCCTGCTTCTCTTCTGATTAGCTGCATCTTTATGGTTACAGCATGATGCATATGTGACATTGCATCAGGCCGGCTAATCAGTAGAACAGCTGTGGATGCCGGGATGTAGGAGGTGGTTCTCAGGGCTCCGATGCAGCCGTCACAGATTATGGATGTGGCTGATGGACTGGGTCCTGCGAATTGACTCGCACCAACTCTATTGGAAACCTTTGTCAGATTGAACTACTTAATGAACTCAGAAAGAGCTTTCTGTCCACATCCATGAAAGTAGTAGCCAACACTTAAAGGGGTTTTCTACTACTCGGACATCTCCTTCTCCATATATATATTTTTGCCCTCAGTAAAATAATAACACCTATATTCCCTTCCAGTGTTCCAGCCGTGTCGGCATTGGCTCTCCTTGGGATCACGTGACATTGTTATGTCAAGTGATCCCTGCTGCCAATCAGCGCTGGCTTCACTCTTCCTGCCTCCAGTTATAGCACATACCTGTACATCCGGAGGAAGTAAGAGCAGCAACATCTCTCACTTCCTCTGGATGTATGCAAGTTGGCCAAAGGCGGGGAGAGTAAAGTCAGCACTGATTGCCCCTAGGAATCATGAGACATAATGTCATGCTGTCACGCAATGTGTGGGAAAGACTAAGTGCAACACAAAGGGAAAACGGAAAGGGAACCCAGACTAGGGAAAGTGGGGAGTGGAGAACTCCTAGGCTGATCTAGTGTCACCCTGTCTCCACTAATGTCCCTTTATTGGTTCTTCACCAATCGCCGCACGCATACCTCAGCCTGTCTATCCCTGGCATTAGGCTCAGGCTAGGGAACAGAAAGGATGAGCACTAGTTGATCCCCACTGAACACTAAAGACAACAAGGGGGGATAAACAAGGGAAAATCGCTTAGCTTTACTCGACTCCAGACAAATGCGCACACGTTCTCTAGCACCAGAGAGATAGAAGTACTGCTCTTGCTCAAGCCTTCACAAGGGGCAATGAATATCGCTGGCACCTCCCTCTGGCTCACAACAGGTATTTATACATCCAGGCCAGGGTGTTAATTAGCCCGAGGAAGCTAGCCCCTGGGTCCTAGAGATACATATTCTAAGAAGTTGTCTGTAAGGCCAAATGAAGAGATCTCCTGCAACCAACTGCAGGATGACTGTCTGTCACTTCTGACACACCCATGACACACGCAATCCCCAGGAGAGCCAGTGCAGACACCGCTGGAATAGTGCTGGCACTGGAGGTGAGTATAGGTGTTATTATTTTACTGGGGGACACACATATGGATTGAGAAGGAGTTGTCTGAGTAATGGAAAACCCCTTTAAGCCTCCATACACAATAGACTAAGCTAATAGTCTAAGGGGACATCCAGACTCTTCCCTGACAGATGAGGTCAGAGGAGGTAAAATTCAAACTGCCTGACCCTTAATGCCTGACCCTTTTGTTATTCAGGTGATAAGCTGCTGCCAGAGCCGTTTGGCAGTGATTTTCACAGTTCTCCACTTTGAAAACACATGAACATTTAACCAAGCCAAACCTTCTCGTGTATGAGAGTTGGGAGAGGTAGTGGACGGCCGAACCAGCAATCAACGTTCAGTTATTGTGTGTGGCCACCTTAACTTGTATGTGCAAGTCACAGATGACCACAGGTATTTAGACTCTCTGCAGTGTATGAGCAGCACTGTAGAATTGGTGTCTGGATGCACCATTATGTATTTTACACTTTTTCAGAGAGTGAGAGATATTCTGTATGTAGTATGTGGTAATTGTCTGTATATCCTGTACTCCATGTGTGTATGTGTAAGTAGTAGCTGTGCATAATATAAATATATATGGTTTTATCTTATTTTCTTACCTTGTCCTCGACACGGTTCAATCTTGACCCAATTGTATTAGAGCCTCGATCTTTCACTTTATCTGGAA
Organism: Phyllobates terribilis; assembly: GCF_046119375.1. Classification (NCBI taxonomy): domain Eukaryota; kingdom Metazoa; phylum Chordata; class Amphibia; order Anura; family Dendrobatidae; genus Phyllobates; species Phyllobates terribilis. The sequence continues at coordinate 985,021 of NW_027363247.1, forward strand.
ATAAATAAAAGTAAAAAAAAGTCATTTTTAAATTTACTATTAGAAATTAGCATTTTTTGGGTCCACTGGCATTCAACCAAATTTGTGAAACCGTTTACGATTTACAGTTCAGAGAATATAACATGAGAAACGATTTACCTATTCTTCCACAAAGCGATGAAATATGGCATCCTTATTCTGGACAACCTCTTAAAAAAGGCTTTCCCATTGTTACAAATGACGGCATGTTGCTTGGATTTGCTATCATATGGTGTCAGATTATTACCATTACTATTGTTAATTTCTCTAAAACATAGCATTTATTCCATTTCATAGTGGTAGGAAGTGGAATCTATCCAGAAAGAAACAGTGAGGGCTTCCCCAATGACTGGTCCAGTCTGTAAGAAACTAGAATCTCAATTTGCAGCCAGGGTGTTTCGGGGTGTTGCCCCTCAGCAGTGCAAAGCATGAGATCTGATTTAGCTGTGTGAGAGACTTCAGAAGGAAAAACTTTACCCCTTAGATCCTAGTGAGGAGAGTGAAATGCTAGAGTAAGGAGGCTTATAAACCATGCAATGGCTCCCCGGGGAGCTTACGAGCCTCCTTACACTGGCATTTTTTAGACAAATCATCTTACTTTTCCTCTAAGGATTCAATTTTCTTCCTTTTTTTCTATTATTTTATCACTGTTGATGACTCCCACTGATTTGCTATAGCAATGAGATGTGCACATATATACAGTACAGACCAAAAGTTTGGACACACCTTCTCATTTAAAGATTTTTCTGTATTTTCATGACTATGAAAATTGTACATTCACACTGAAGGCATCAAAACTATGAATTAACACATGTGGAATTATATACTTAACAAAAAAGTGTGAAACAACTGAAAATATGTCTTATATTCTAGGTTCTTCAAAGCAGCCACCTTTGCTTTGATGACTGCTTTGCACACTCTTGGCATTCTCTTGATGAGCTTCAAGAGGTAGTCACCGGAAATAGATTTCACTTCACAGGTGTGCCCTGTCAGGTTTAATAAGTGGGATTTCTTGCCTTATAAATGGGGATGGGACCATCAGTTGTGTTGTGCAGAAGTCTGGTGGATGCACAGCTGATAGTCCTACTGAATAGACTGTTAGAATTTGTATTATGGCACGAAAAAAACAGCTAAGTAAAGAAAAACAAGGGGCCATCATTACTTTTAAGAAATGAAGGTCAGTCAGTGCGAAAAATTGGGCGAACTTTGATAGTGTCCCCAAGTGCGGTTGCAAAAACCATCAAGCGCTACAAAGAAACTGGCTCACATGAGGACCGCCCCAGGAAAGGAAGACCAAGAGTCACCTCTGCTTCTGAGGATAAGTTTATTCGAGTCACCACCCTCAGAAATCGCAGGTTAACAGCAGCTCAGATTAGAGACCAGGTCAATGCCACACAGAGTTCTAGCAGCAGACACATCTCTACAACAACTGTTAAGAGGAGACTTTGTGCAGCAGGCCTTCATGGTAAAATAGCTGCTAGGAAACCACTGCTAAGGACAGGCAACAAGCAGAAGAGACTTGTTTGGGCTAAAGAACACAAGGAATGGACATTAGACCAGTGGAAATCTGTGTTTTGGTCTAATGAGTCCAAATTTGAGATCTTTGGTTCCAACCACCGTGTCTTTCTGCGACGCAGAAAAGGTGAACGGATGGACTCTACATGCCTGGTTCCCACTGTGAAGCATGGAGGAGGAGGTGTGATGGAGTGGTGGTGCTTTGCTGGTGACACTGTTGGGGATTTATTCAAAACTGAAGGCATACTGAAACAGAATGGCTACCACAGCATCTTGCAGCGGCATGCTTTTCCATCCGGTTTGCGTTTAGTTGGACCATCATTTATTTTTCAACAGGACAATGACCCCAAACACACCTCCAGGCTGTGTAAGGGCTATTTGACCAAGATGGAGAGTGATGGAGTGCTACACCAGATGACCTGGCCTCCGCAGTCCCAATCGAGATGGTTTGGGGTGAGCTGGACCGCAGAGTGAAAGCAAAAGGGCCAACAAGTGCTAAGCATCTCTGGGAACTCCTTCAAGATTGTTGGAAGACCATTTCCGGTGACTACCTCTTGAAGCTCATCAAGAGAATGCCAAGAGTGTGCAAAGCAGTCATCAAAGCAAAAGGTGGCTACTTTGAAGAGCCTAGAATATAAGACATATATTCAGTTGTTTCACACTTTTTTGTTAAGTATATAATTCCACATGTGTTAATTCATAGTTTTGATGCCTTCAGTGTGAATGTACAATTTTCATAGTTATGAAAATACAGAAAAATCTTTAAATGAGAAGGTGTGTCCAAACTTTTGGTCTGTACTGTACATATATACAGTTGAAACCAGAAGTTTACATACACTATATAAAAAGACACATATGCATGTTTTTCTCAAAATCTGACATGAAATAAGAATAAACCTTTCCCGTTTTAGGTCAATTAGGATTACCATAATTTTTAATATTTGCCAAATGTTAGAATAATAAGAAAGATAATGTTTTAACCACTTCGCTCCAGAGCCTGTTTTTGCCTTCGTGACCGGGCCAATTTTTTCAATTCTGACCACTGTCACTTTATGAAGTAATTACTCTGGAACGCTTCAACGGATTCCCCTGATTCTGAGATTGTTTTTTCGTGACATATTGTACTTCATGATAGTGGTAAAATTTCTTTGATATCACTTGCGTTAATTTGTGAAAAAATCGGAAATTTGGCAAAAATTTTGAAAATTTTGCAATTTTCAAACTTTGAATTTTCATGCCCTTAAATCAGAGAGATATGTCACACAAAATAGTTAATAAATAACATTTCCCACATGTCTACTTTAAATCAGCACAATTTTGGAACCAAAAATTTTTTTTTGTTAGGGAGCTATAAGGGTTAAACGTTGACCAGCGATTTCTCATTTTTCCAACAAAATTTACAAAAACATTTTTTTAGGGACCATATCATATTTGAAGTCACTTTGAGGGGTCTTTATGACAGAAAATACCCAAAAGTGACACCATTCTAAAAACTGCACCCCTCAAGGTGCTCAAAACCACATTCAAGAACTTTATTAACCCTTCAGGTGCTTCACAGGAATTTTTGGAATGTGGAAGAAAAAAATTAACATTTAACTTTTTTCACAAAAATGTTACTTTAGACCTAATTTTTTTTATTTTCACAGGGGTAACAGGAAAAAATGGACCCCAAAATTTTTTGTGCAATTTCTCTTGAGTGCGCTGATACCCCATATGTGAGGGAAAACCACTGTTTGGGCGCACTGCAGGGCTCGGAAGGGAAGGAGCGCCATTAGACTTTTTGAATGTAAAATTTGTCTGAATAATTAGCAGACGCCATGTTGCGTTTGGAGAGCCCCTGATGTTCCTAAACAGTGGAAACCTCCCACAAGTGACACCATTTTGGAAACTAGACCCCTTAGGGAACATATCTAGATGTGAGGTGAGCACCTTGAACCCCAAGGTGCTTCACAGAAGTTTATAATATTGAGCTGTAAAAATAAAATGTTCACATTTTTCCCACAAAAACGTTTTATATCCCTTAATTTTGCATTATCATAAGGGTAATAGGATAAATTGCACCATGAAATTTATTGTGCAGTTTCTCCTGAACACGCCGATACCCCATATGTGGAGGCAAACCACTGTTTGGGCGCACGGCAGGGTTTGAAAGGGAAGGAGCTCCATTTGACTTTTTGAATGTAAAATTTGTTTGAATAATTAGCGGACGCCATGTTGCATTTGGGGAGCCCCTGATGTGCCTAAACAGTGGAACCCCCCCACAAGTGACACCATTTTGGATACTAGACCCCTTAGGGAACTTATCTAGATGTGTGGTGAGCACCTTGAACCCCAAGGTGCTTCACAGAAGTTTATAATATTGAGCTGTAAAAATAAAATTTTCACATTTTTCCCACAAAACCGTTTTTCATCCCTTAATTTTGCATTATCATAAGGGTAATAGGATAAATTGCACCATGAAATTTGTTGTGCAATTTCTCCTGAACACGCCGATACCCCATATGTGGAGGCAAATTACTGTTTGGGCGCATGGCAGGGTTTGAAAGGGAAGGAGCGCCATTTGACTTTTTGAATGGAAAATTTGTTTGAATAATTAGCAGACGCCATGTCGCATTTGGGGGGCCCCTAATGTGCCTAAACAGTGGAAACCCCCCACAAGTGCCACCATTTTGGAAACTAGACCCCTTAGGAAACTTATCTAGATGTGTGGTGAGCACCTTGCACCCCAAGTGCTTCACAGAAGTTTATAATATTGAGCCGTAAAAATACAATTTTCCCACAAAAAATGTTTTTCATTCCCTAATTTTGCATTATCATAAGAGTAACAGGATAAATTGCACCATGAAATTTGTTGTGCAATTTCTCCTGAGTACGCCGATACCCCATATGTGGGGGAAAAGCACTGCTTTGGTGTACGGCAGGGTTCGGAAGAGAAAGGAGCGCTATGTTGGCTGGGATAGGTGGCAGACACCATGTCACATTTGAAGAGTCGCTGACATGCCTAAACAGCAGAAACCCCCACAAGTGACCCCGTTTTGTAAACTACATCTCTCAAGGAATTCATCTAGGGAAGTAGTGAGTATTTTTTAATTTTTAAATTTATACCATTGGGCAGTGAAAAAAGCATAATTATATTTTTACCACAAAAAAATGTTTTACCCTCAGATTTTACATTTTCACACAGGGCAATGGGTAAAAATGGTGCCGAAATGTGTCACACAATTTCTACTAAAAGTGGCAATACCCCATATGTGGCTGTATTGTACCGCTCAGCCATACGGCGAGATCTGGGGGGACGGAGTGCTATTTGACAATTGGAGAACAAATTATTGTAGAATAGGCATTTGAATTTGGGAGCACAACATTTTCTGAATTTCTTTTGGGGGGCAAGGGCCATTTCGCTTTTCCAGAGCCTTTCTGCTACCAGTAACTTGGAAGTCCCTTATATTTTTAACAGATGACGGACCTGAGTGGAGACTAGCTTTTTTTGAGGACTGAGTTGAAGCTTTTATTGGGAACATTTTATGTAACATTTATCCGGCGCTCTAGGCTGAGCACTTACATCGGGGTTTCCATCTAAATTTCCAAGTGATGTAATTCAGATGAAACCCCTGCGGGATCCATTCACTATAATGAGGCAGCAGAGTTACTCTGGACTCCGTCTGGCCTCTGTTTAGCGGTGTCCTTTTTTTCAGAAGTGCACAAAACTGTGGCCAACCGCACTTTTATGCACGCCTAAAACAAATGACACCGTGGGATCCCAGGCCAGACGGCATCCACAGTGGCCTATATCTGCCTCATTAGAGGGAATCTTCCGTCATGGGTTTTGTCTGAATCACGTATTTCAGAGATTTACACGGAAACTCTTGTGTAAGCGCTCAGCGCAGAGCGCAGGATAAATGTGGGCAGAGCCTTACTGCGATCTTTGGGAGACATAATAAACAAATCAGTAGCCGGTGAAGAATTGGTTTTATTTATTTTTTACTCCTTTCCTCGTGTGATATAACTGATTAGATTACTTTATTCTTCGGGTCGGTGTGATTACAGCGATACCAGAATCATATCGGGTTTTTATGATTGACAGCTGTCACAGACTAAAAGACGCTTTTTTTTGCAAAATCTAGTTTTTGCATCACCATATTTTGAGAGCTATAATTTTTCCATATTTTGGCTGACAGAGTTATGTGATGGCTTGTTTTTTGCGGGACGAGTTGACATTTTTATTGGTACCATTTTTGGGTACGTGACATTTTTTGATCGCTTTCTATTCCGTTTTTTGGGAGGTAAAATTAACAAAAACCAACAATTCAGGAATTGTTTTTTGAGGTTTTTTTTTTATGCCGTTCTGCGTGTGGTAAAAGTGATCAGGCAGCTTTATTCTTCGGGTCAGTACGTTTACAGCGATGCTACACTTACTGTATTTTTTTTATTTTTTGGCGCTTTTACACAATAAAACAATTTTATAGAAAAAAATATTTTTTTTGCATTGCTTTATTCTGAGCGCTATAACTTTTTTATTTTTCGGCTGATGGAGCTGTATGGCAGCTTTTTTTTTGCGGAACAAGATGACGTTTTCAGCGGTACCATTTTTATTTCTATTTTGCTTTTTGATCGCATTTTTTTCCACTTTTTGTTTGGCGATATGATGAAAAAGCATATTTTTTTGCCCCGTTTTTTATTTATGTTTATTACGGTGTGCACAGAAGGAGTTAATTAGTGTGACACTTTTATAGCTTGGGTTGTTTCGGACGCGGTGATACCAAATATGTGTACTTTTTTTGGTTTTGTAAAAATATACGGATTTATTGGTTTAATATTTTATTTATTTTGTGATTTTTTTTTTAACAGTTTAAAAACTTTTTTTTAACTTTTTTTTACATTTTTACTTAGTCCCTGTATGGGACATTAATTTTTATTTTTCTGATCACTGATCTCATGTAATGTAATAGACATGTATTACATTACATGAGATCTTTGCTGACTGTTTCACACCGTGTCTCCTGCCAGGCTTCAGCTGCAGGCTGAGCCAGGCAGGACACCATATATGGCAGATCTGGAGTTGGTCATGTGACCTCCAGCTGCCATAGCTACCCCAGGTCCTGGAAGGTATCAGGGGTCGTCGGAGAGGTAAGTAAGACGACCCCCTCTCCTCTGTCTATCTTCTATATGCCGCGATCACTATAGATCGCGGCATATAGAACATAGCAAAGGGTTAACATCACTGGGACCTGATCCAATCAGGTCCCGATGATGTCCCCTGTCAGAGCTAACGCTCTGCACCGGAATCGCAGCGCTTGCAGGACCCTGGGGGTCCTGAGCGCTGCGAGACCACCCACCGTTTTTAAACGTCGGCGCTGCACAGAGCCCAGCAAGCGCCGACGTTTATCTACAGTGGGCGGTCGGGAACCGGTTAAATAATTTGCCTGCTCCAGTGGTTTTGGGGTTACCTTGGTTAAAATTGCACAATCCTGTACTGGACTGGTCTACCAATGAAATTAAGTCTTGGAGTCCTAAGTGTTATGATAGATGTTGTAACGGTCGCATTGCTGCTGTGGAAAGAGGGGAATTACCTGTACCTATTCAGGATTTTTGGAAGGTTTTTTCAGAGGAGGAGTTGCAAGTTTTGCCTCCTCATAGGGACTATGATTGTACTATTGAGTTTGTCCCTGGAGCAACTCTTCCCAAGAGTCGCTTATTTAATCTTACTATCCCTGAGAGAAAGGCCTTGGAGGAATACATACAGACAAGCTTGGCCGCCGGTCACATTAGACCTTCTAAGTCACCTGTGGTTGTTGGATTTTTTTTTGGAAAAAAAAAGGACGGTGGTTTAAGTCCATGTCTGGACTTTCGCGAAATTAATAAAATTACAGTACGCAATTCCTACCCACTGCCATTAATTCCTGACTTGTTCAACCAGTTAGTGGGGGCCAAGTGGTTCTCTAAGATTGATCTCCGGGGGGCATACAATTTGTTACGTATGAAGGAAGGTGATGAGTGGAAAACTGCTTTTAACACTCCAGTGGGTCATTTTGAGAATCTGGTTATGCCCTTTGGTCTTACCAACGCACCAGCTTTTTTTCAGAACCTTATTAATGACATCCTAAGACCGTTGATCGGTAAGAATGTGGTGTTGTATTTGGATGACATTTTGATTTTTGCGCCGGATCTGGAGTCTCATTGGCAGAGCGCACGTGAGGTATTGCAGTTGTTAAGCGACAATTCACTTTTTGCTAAGCTGGAGAAATGTGAGTTCGCTGTGCAGAGAATTAGTTTTTTGGGCTACATTATCTCCAGTGAGGGCTTTGAGATGGATCCGGTGAAGGTTCAGGCGGTGCAGGAATGGCCTAGACCTATTAGTTTGAAACCAATACAGAGATTTTTGGGTTTCGCCAATTATTGCAGAAAATTCATTAAGAATTTTTCTATAATTGTTAAGCCGCTGACCGATCTCACCAGGAAAGGTGCGAATACGGTTCAGTGGACTACTGAGGCCATTGAAGCTTTTGTGTATCTCAAGGAGAGGTTCAGTTCTGCCCCCATCCTTATGCAGCCTGATGAGACCAAGCCTTTTTTGGTCGAGGTTGATGCTTCTTCGGTGGGGGTCGGTGCTGTTTTGTCTCAGGAAAACAAGGATGGAGTACATCCCTGTGCTTTTTTTTTCAAAAAAATTTTCTGAGACCGAACTTAATTACGATGTCGGTAATCGGGAATTGCTGGCGATTAAACTCGCATTTGAACATTGGCGTCATCTCTTGGAAGGTGCTAAATTTACCATTCAGGTTTTTACTGATCGTAAGAATCTGATCTATCTTGATGCTGCCAAGCGCTTGAATGCCCGTCAAGCTAGGTGGGCACTTTTTTTTTCGCGGTTTAATTTTTCTGTTACTTACATCCCGTGTACCAAGAATGTAAAAGCTGATGCTTTATCTCGCAGTTTTTCTCCCATGGTTGGTACCGAGGAGGAGGAGAGCATTTTACAGGAAGGTGTTGTGATAGCAGCATTGGACTCCGTTTTGGAAGATGGGATTCTGAAAGCCCAGGAGGATGCCCCATCTAACACTCCCCATGGAAGGTTGTTTGTGCCTAGGAACTTTATGAGAGATTTGTTTGTGGAGTGTCATAAGTCTCGGTTGGCAGGTCATCCAGGAATTTCGGAGACTAAGAGACTTGTAGGTCGCAGTTTTTGGTGGCCTGGGTGGCAGAAGGAAGTCATTAAGTGGGTGCGTCAATGTACTGTGTGTGCTAGATCTAAGTCTTCACATGCTCCTGCTGCGGGGTTGCTTTGCCCTCTGGAGGTTCCTAGTGCTCCTTGGACGCATCTTGCTATGGATTTTATTACTGACCTTCCTGCCTCTGAGGGTTTCACTGTTATCTGGGTGGTCGTGGACCGTTTTAGCAAGATGTGTCACTTGGTTCCCTTCATCAAACTGCCCTGCGCCAGGACACTCGCTAAGGCTTTTGTTAAAGAAATTGTCAGGCTCCATGGCGTTCCTTCCGACATTGTTTCCGATAGGGGACCTCAGTTCGTGGCTCGTTTTTGGCGTGCCTTTTGTGACAGGTTGGGAGTCCATTTGTCATTTTCGTCTGGTTATCATCCTGAGTCTAATGGACAGACAGAAAGAAAGAACCAGGATGTTGAACAGTTTTTGCGTTGTTTTGTGGCTGACAATCAAGAGGGGTGGTCTGAGTTTCTGCCACTGGCTGAATTTGCTCTTAACAACCATACATCCTCTTCTGCTGGGTGTTCTCCTTTTTTTTGTTGTACTGGGAGACATCCGTCGTTTGGGTCATTCTCCAAATTGGTATCGGCTGTGCCGGAGGAGGAGAATTTTTCCGATGATTTGGAGAGAGTTTGGACTGATGTACGTCGTAACCTTCAAGAGGCCAACAAAAAATCCAAGAGGTACTTTGACAGGAAACGTCAAGAGGTTTTGTTTACTGTTGGTGACATGGTTTGGTTGTCCTCTAGGAATCTGCGGTTGAGGATTCCTTCTAAGAAATTGGGCCCGAAGTTTGTAGGTCCGTTTAAGGTGCTTCAGGTAGTTAACCAATCTGCTGTTAGGTTGGAGGTTCCTACCTCCTGGAAGATTAATCCGGTGTTTCATGTTTCCTTATTGAAAAAAGCTGATGTTTCTGATAGGGACGCCACTGTCTCTGTTCCTCCGGTGGAGGAAGAAGGTGAATATGAAATTTCTCGCATTCTTAATTCTAGATGGCATAGAGGGAGATTGCAGTATCTCGTCGCTTGGAAGGGTTTCGGTCCCGAGGATAACTCCTGGGTAAGGGCGGATGATGTCTCTGCTCCTAGACTTGTCGGAGCGTTTCACAGGAGGTTTCCTGATAGACCTGGGCCTGGAGGATCCGGAGGATCCTCATTGAAGAGGGGGTACTGTTAGAAAAAACTAACAGGAGGGTTCTATTTTGCTGGTCACATGACTTTTTGCCTATATTATCCAGCTCCGCCCTCCTGGCCTTGCAGGACTTCAGTGTTACATTTACTCTTAAGCTAGCCAGGTGCCTTGTACCTTACTCTGTATTTTGCTTGGTCTTTTGACCACTAGTACTTCTGTTTGTTTGTTTGTCTTTGCTCTGCTACAATTTCTGCTAGGAGGTGTCCAACTATATCCCAGTCCTTAGTTCTTGTAGGGACCCCTCCCTTATATCTATAGGTCAGCGTTCGGACTAGCCAAGGACTTAGGCGGGTCTGTTCACAAGGAACAGGTCCCCCGCTGCATCGTAGGGAATCAGCTTAGTCCTATGGTAGGGACAGTTTTCCTTTCTTTCCTTAGTGTTTGTAGCAGTTCATAACAGCTCCCTGCATTCCACCGGTATGGGGCCACTCAATATTCCCACCGCGTGAAGGAGGAAGACTTAACAACCATCATGATCAATCCCCTACCTCACCACAGCTGGGCCAAGACCCAAGATAGTGACCCTGCAGTCCGCATGGTGAAAGACCTGCTGACCCGAGAAGACGTCCGTCTAGATCCGGATGCCCCAGAGGAAGCCAAGCAGCTATGGAAAGAGAAGAGCAGGCTGTTCCTCTATGAAGGTAAGCTGTGCAGAAGACTCGTCAACCACCGGACGCACGAGCTGACCTGGCAAGTCGTCCCAAGGCGAGATGCAGCTGTGGTCCTGGAGGCTTACCATGACAGAGCGGGGCACTTCGGCTGGAAGAAACTGGAGTTCCTGCTAAGAGGACGGTTCTTCTGGATCAGCATGAGAGGGGCTGTAGAGAAGTGGTGCAGAGACTGTGGCCCTTGTAATCTAAGGAGGAAGGACCGCACCAGCCAGAAGACACCCTTGAGGCCCATCGTCACCAAGCAGCCTCTTGAGCTGGTAGCTCTGGACCACGTCAAATTGGCTCCAAGCCGGTCAGGATACGTTTATGCCCTGACAATCATGGACCACTATTCCCGATTTCTAGTGGTGGTCCCGGTAAAAGACTTGACAGCTCAAACGGCGGCCAGAGCCTTCCAGCAAACCTTCTGCCACCCACACGGGTATCCAGAACAGGTCCTGACAGACCAAGGTCCTGCATTCGAGGCCAAAATCTTCCAAGAGTTCTGCAACCTCTATGGCTGTAAGAAGATTCGGACAACGCCTTACCACCCACAAACCAACGGGATGTGTAAGAAAATGAACAATATAGTCATTGATCTCATGAAGACGTTGCCCCTGGAGGAATGCAGCCTGTGGCCAGAAAAACTGCCGGACCTGATAGACTTATACAACCATATCCCGGTGAATGCTACAAACTGCACCCCGGCTTACCTGATGAGAGCCAGACCAGGTAAGCTGCCCATAGACCTGGAGATGGGAGTCCTAACACCCAAGGACACCTTCCCAGATGCGGACTGGGATACGGAAAGGCGACTGCAGTACAAGAAGGTACAGGAGAGTGTGGAGAAGAGCCTGGCCCAGGCGAGACAAAAGCAAGAGAGGCTCTTCAACCAACACGTCCCTGCTTGTCCCCTGGAACCTGGTGAGCAGGTTCTGAAGCGAAAGAGAAGGCTACACAAGCTGGATGACCAGTGGGAAAGGGAACCCTACACAGTACTGCAGTCTGATCACGACAACCCGAAGGTGTGCGTGGTCACTAAGGATGGAGGAGAAACCACTAGTACCGTCTCCAGAGACCACCTAAAAATGTGCCCCGAGCAACTCCGTAGTGCAGAAGAGGATCAAAGTGACCTTGAACCCGCAGAGGACAAGGAAGAAATGATCAGCACCATTCTCGGAGAATTCCCTCAGTCCTGGACTCGAATAAACGGTGCCATAGTGGTACCCGTCCTGCATTTCCTGCAACCGGCTCAGCAACAACCTACACCAGAGCAGGAAGGTGGAGAAGAACAAGCAGTTCCAGAGGCAGAAGGGCCTGTACCAGCAGCCCAGGAGAGTCAACCCTCTGCTGACAGTGAGCCTGCCATGCCTGCGGTAAGCCAGAGGACCCGCAGACAGCTGCCTGCCCTGCCTGTAAGTTTAGCCAGTGACTGCACCCCGAGCGCTAGTGAGAAAAACCAGGTTAGACCACCACCAGACAGTGGGTTACGTAGGTCAACCCGAAGCACTAAGGGGCAAATGCCAGCTCGCTGGAAGATCTAAGTGGATAATGTATGTATTTAATGTGTTATGTTGTACCCTGGTTATTAATTATGTTTTTCTAGTTTTTCTAGCTCATGGACTGACAGGTTATGGACGATGAATAACCGGAACTATCATGTAGATAGTTGCAGTTGGTGCCTCTTGCGAAGACGGCCACGGAAGAAAAACCTGTCTGGCGTGGCCCCGTGTGGTCCAAAGTAGGTAGTTTTGCCTTGCAGCCACGCCCAACGTTTGGGGTTTGCTTTGGACAGGTCCCCACATCGCTCAAAGACTTCGCCTTGTTGGGTGAAATGGATACCCGGTCGCGGAAGCGCCGTTTCCTTAAGGACAAAATGCACTTGTACATATGTTATGTTGTTGTTTATAACCTATATTTGTGTTTCCTGTTAGTCCCGGAGTACTAAGTTTTACTAGGGGGGAATGTGTCACCCTGGCCTGGATGCCACAAATGTATAATAAAGCTGTGTCTGAGAGCAAGGGGGAGGTTCTCCGGTCAGGGACCATTAGCATGCAGCACCTCCTGTCCCAAGTCAGTAGGGGGAGCAGGCTGACCCTATAAAAGCTGGAACTGGGGGCAGGGTTAGAGAGTTCTGGACGACCTGTCTCTGGAGTGAGAGGTGTCCCAGAGAACGGAGAGCCAGTTCAGCTGAAGCTGAGGAGGTCGTGTGGCAGTAGAGGAGCCACGAGCCAGGGACGGAAGGCGAGGAGAGCCTGTCCTGGCTGAGAGAGAAACTGATCTACCGGACTTGGTGTCCGAGGCTGTTAGGAATCCAAGTCCTACAGCAAATAACCAGCCTGCAGGGGACTGTATGTTCCTTGGCCTAAGAAGCCCGGAGGTTCCGCCACAGCAGAAGGGACCAGCAAAGCTGCACCAGGCCAAGAGTAGAAAGGGACCCAAGTTGCAAGCCATACGGGCGAGAAGACACGGTGAGCTCAGGAACGTGGGCTGTTACACCACAAGGAGGGAAATAGCCAGAAAGAGCGCAGAGAGCATGGTAGGCCTTCACCCTCACCCTGACCAGGGCCAGCTTCCCACTTGTTCTCAGACATCCAGGCCCCCTCCTAGCCGGGACTGTTTTTGGGTCGTCTCACCTGTTCTAATAAAGACCCTGAACTGTTTAAGAGGCCTCCGTTTCCTGGCTATTGCGGTCAGAATCATCCCCTCCATCATCCATCTATATACTGCCCTGGGGCCACACTCCTCCCGTGGGGAGTTATACTACTTAGTGCTGCACACCTACATCTGCCCCAGCGGTCTGCACTGCAGCGGCGGTTAACCCTGACCGCAATCCACGGGTGGCGTAGTCGGACATTTAAAACCCTACAAATAGACTGCCACAACATTTGGTATGACCACCCTGAGCCATGGACCGGGTTGCCACTACTACCCCCATTATTGCCTTATTGCCCGGTTCCGGGTAACCCACGGCCCAGGGGGCGAGTCATATCCATAAGATAGGGCATCAATGTATGATCGGCCGGGGTCCTGCACGCAGCACCCCTGCCGATCAGAAGTTATCGGTGCTGGCGGCGGCGGCCACCGGCCGGAAGTACTTGCCTGCGGTGTTTGGCCATCCATCTGTAGTGGCCGCCGCGGGGTACTGCACATCCGCCTCCCATTCAATTGAATGGCAGTTTGATGTGCACTAACAAGTGCCGACCACTACAACATGGCGACCAGTCACCGGAAGGTAAGCACTTCCGGCCGGCGGCCACCGCCGGCACCGATAACAGCTGATGGCGGGGGTGCTGTGTGCGGGACCCCGGGCAAACATAAATTGATGCCCTATCCTATGGATATGGCATCAATGTGAAAGTAGTGGACAACCCCTTTAAAGCACAGTGGCCATGAGGTTTCTATAAAATCCCATCCACTTTGCTTGAACTGCAAAACACTCTGTTTTTGCCACAGCAAATAAATATTGTCAAAAACAAACCGAAAGCTCATTGTGGGAACATAACCCACAAGAGTACTATGGGGCCTGTGACTTCCTCCTCTATCATTCTTCCTCAGCGTCTGACGTCTCAGCACAGCGGGCCTGATGACATCACTACATGGCACCCACTGCCCTGAGATGTGCAGGAGCTTCAGAATGCTTGCTGCATAGACCGGAGCAGCGGGGAACAAGGAGGAGAGGTGAGTATTTTTTTTTTTTAAATCAATGAGCACATTTTGGTAGTCATAGTAATGTATAGAGGACCATGGGGAATTCATTATACTGTATGGAGGACGATGGAGGTGCATTATACTATATGGAGGACTATGGGGAGTGTATTATACTATATGGAGGACTATGGGTAGTGCATTATACTGTATGGAGGGCTATGGGTAGTGCATTATACAATATGGAGGACTATGGAAGTGCATTATACTACATTGAGGACTATGGGGAGTGCATTACACTACGTGGAGGACTATGGGAGTGCATTATACTATGTGGAGGACTATGGGGAGTGCATTATACTATATGGCGGAATATGGGGTGCATTATACTATATAGAGGTCTATGTGGAGTGCATTATACAGTATGGAGGACTATGTGGATTGCACTATACTATATGCAGGACTATGTATGTGCGTTTTTACCTGCAGATTTTCGGCATCTAATGAAAATCTATGGGGAAAATCCACACATAAAACTCAGCATACTCACAAGAGAAATTGACATGATGTGGATTTGATACACACACCGCAGCTCAGTTTACGCTGAATAAAATTAAAGCACAGTGGCCATGAGGTTTTTATAAATTCCATCCACTTTGCTTGAATTGTAAAACACTCAGTTTTTGCCACAGAAAACAATTAGTGTCAAAAGCAAACCAAAAGCTCATTGTTGGAACATAGGCCACGCGAGTACTATGGGGCCTGTGACTTCCTACTTCGTCATTCTTCCTCAGCATCTGACGTCTCAGTACAGCGGGCCCTATGACATCATTACATGGCATCCACTGCCCTGAGATGTGCAAGCACTTCAGAATGCTTGCTGCATAGACCTGAGCAGCGGAGAACATGGAGGAGAGGTGAGTATTTTTTTTTTTAAATCAATGAACACATTGTGGTGGTCATAGTACTGTATAGAGGACTATGAGGAGTGCATTATACTGTATGGACTATATAGGACCATGGGGAGTGCATTATACTATATGGAGGACTATGGGGAGTGTGTTATACTATATGGAGGACTATGGGAGTGCATTATACTATATGGCGGATTATGGGGAGTGCATTATACTACATGGAGGACTATCGGCAGTGCCATATACTGTATGGAGGACTATGGGGAGTGTATTATACTATATGGAGGACTATGAGGAGTGCATCTTACTGTATGGAGCACTATGAGGAGTGCATTTTACTATATGGAGGAGTGCATTATGCTATATGGAGGACTATGGAGAGTGCATTATGCTATATGGAGAACAATGGGGAGTGCATTATACTATATGGAGGATTATGGGAAGTGCATTATAGTATATGGAGGAATATGGGGTGCATTATACTGTATGGAGGACTATGTGGATTGCATTATACTATATGCAGGACTATGGGGAGTGCATTATACTATATGGAAGACTATGGGGAGTGCATGATACTATATGGAGGACTATAGGGTTCAGCACACTATATAAAAGACTATGATTTTGCATTATACAATATGGAGGAATATGGGGCCCATTATAGTATATAGAGGGCTATGTGGGGGCTATTATAAAATTTCAAGGGCTATGTGGGAGCCTTTATACTTTGTGGAGGGCTATGTGAGGGCCAATATACTGTATGCAAGCAATTATACAGTGTGAAGGTTTGAGTGGGGACCATCATACCATGTGGAGGGCCGTGGGGGTCATTGCACTGTTTGGTTGTACTGTTTGGAGAGCTAGTGGGGGCCATTATACAGCATGGCGAGGTGTGGGGCCATTATACTGTATGATGACCTATTATACTTTATAGAGGGCTGTGTGGGGGCCAAAGCTGGGGGATCACACTGTGTCACGGTCACCATACTTTGCCGGGGGAGTTGAAGTCGAGTACAGTAGGGTCATCATTATGTGCATGTCCAGGGTACTGTGAAAGAATTCACATACTGTGTTTGTTGGGCACTTTTGTTGGTATCATACTTTAAACATGCAATGAAAGAGGAATCTGGGGCTTCAGTAGGAGGAAAATTACTTTCTAAAGGCTGGAAAGTTGTGAGATATGCTCTTCTGTGACCCCGTCGAATGTTATTTTTTTTGTTGGGTGGGGGGCAACTAGCACTTCTGCTATGGGATCCCATGATTTCTATGTACACCCATGTCTATGGGCCTGTTTACATGCCAGTGTATTTTCACAGTCTTGGGGCTCATTCACCTGTTAGTTTCTGTGCTATTTTTTATTTTTTTCACAGGTAGCATGTGTACCTATGACAGTCTATGGGGATGCTCACATGCCCATGATTTTTCATTGAGATATGTTTTATATTGATTCAAGTGTCAGATCAAATTCATCAATGAAAGTGTCCGGGTCTGTTAAAAGATGGGCCAGAACTCGGATGAAGTTTGTCCGTTTTTGACTGACCGATGGGAAAAGTACTGATGTAATTCTGACCAACCTAAGGTAAAAATCACTGATTAAACTCGCTCCATTTTTCTCGTACATGAAAAAACCTGATGTCTGAATGAGGCCTAAGTGGTCCACACAAAATTATATACAGTATCACCAATGCAAGTCTATTAGTCCGCAAAAAATGTGGACAGCATTTGGATGTCATCTGTGTGCCAGTCATGAAATGGACTGTTGGTTATGAGAAGGGGGAGAAACATTCATCAGTTTTATTTTCAGCTGAGAAAAGCTAATGAACCCTGACCAAACTGTGATGAAACTGATCAAAAACACTCAGCATAGTTACACCATTTTTGTGAGTAGAAGACATATCACTGTTGTATAATTCAGCACTTTACACACTACAGGGTTAACCCAACAGATTAGCTATGTAGCATCCAGAAGGCGGGAGGAGAAGAGTTAATATAAAGCTCAGTCACAGGTTTGCCTTTAGAGTAATTAGCTTGGAGGAGCAGAGCAGCATGGAGCAGGGTGATGGCTCCACATTCCCTCTTATCCCTCAAGGAGGAGGATAGGAATTTGTCCTGATCCTCCTCCGCTGCAGCCGGCTGTGCAGGATGGGAAAGCATGAAGAAGATGGGAATGTGCACTACACGGAAGGAAGATGTGTAAGGTAACTGGAACAATGAGGCCCACAGGGGAGTTACTGCCCTGTATGGAGGGGAACATACTATAGGTAAAACTGCCACCAATGGATAATGACCGATCAGTAAAGATGAGCAAGACTTTTGAAACTTACATTTGCAGAGTTTTCCCAGGAAATTCCATTCTCTGCAAATGTCTTCCAAAGCCTCTACTTGCCCTGAAAAACATGTATGACGCCATTCCCTTTTTTCCTTAACACACTAATCCCCTTCACTGCATTGATGTCGCCCTCTCTGTCTGTCTGTTTTCTATCATGTTTCATGGCTTTCTCTCCCTATTTCTATGGCTAGGCTGTGAGCTGTGATGTACTTTTCTCTATCCAGGTTCACCACAAAATGGCTGCTTCCTTTCCTGCTTCTGCTTTTATACTTGCTATAATAGTCCTTCTTAATTGTCTGAGCTATACTATGTTAGGCCTCATTCACATGTGCAGGGTTTAAACCTGTACGTGAAAAAATGGTACCGGTGTCCTCAGTTTTCGATCAGTGTTTTTCACCGATGGATAAAGAAATTACAAAGCTTCTCCTATACAATGTTAAACTTGTACAGGACACTGATGGCACACTGACCGACCCATAGACCACTATTGGACCTCCGTGTCATCCGTGCTGCCGGAAAAAAAATGGACATGGCTCTGTGTGTTCTGTATGGACACAAGGGGTGTGTAAAAACACTGGTGTGTGAATAGCACCATACATTGAGTACACGTTCTATCCATTAAAACTGCTACAACTCGTGCGTGCAATGCAGATGAGACCTAATATGATGGCAGCAAGGCATTCTGGGAAAGCCCGTCTTCTCTGACTGATGCAATCTTCTGCAATGTCTCAAAAGGTGACATTCATTTTAGGCACAAAAATTCAACATGAACTTGATTCCCGTTGAATGGATTCGCTCAGATCTAGTCATCAGAAAATGTTTCAATTAGTTTGTTTTCTGTGTGTTTTTTTAATGTTTTCATACTTTCTTCTCACAACCTTGCAGTTTTCACACTGGCCACCAGGGCTATTTTAGACATTTACTTCTGTCCTTTCAGGAAGAATTTTCAGCAAAGCTTTTTATCAGAGGCTGGATTACAATGACCGGTAACATACAGCTGATAACGCAGGTTCCACCAATCACAGTTGATGTCACACCTGACCTTACTCCCCTTCACCCAATGATCTTTGTACAAGCTCATTGGACGCTTCAATGCAAAACAGAGGCCCTGACTTCAGACCGGTGGTGTTCATGCTAATCTTGATGAGGTCGGTGTGCTAGAGTCATGCAGAGGTCAATGAATCAGGACTATCCGAGAACTAGCGAGCGCCTTGTGTGTCTCCATGTGTGCCTTGCCAATAATCTTACTCCAGTCAGTGACTGGAGTAAGATATGTCGCACAGAGAATGCCACAGCTTATAAAATTTTGCTGGTGCCCACTTTATCAGGGCTGGGTGAAAATGGAGTGTGAACGCTAAAAAGTCACAATTTCAGCCCAGCTTTGAGTTGTGCTAAAACTTTGTGACTTTTCAAAGCTTTTTACACTAGTATTCTGGCTTTGAATGAGGCCCTTAGTGTCTAAGTGAGTTTATTGCTGTTAATGTAGATTTCCTGAAAGAACAGGACATATGAACATAGAATAGCCTCAGGGGTCAGTGTAAAAAATTCTAAGATTTCTAATTTTAAATATAAATTTTGATATGGGAAAATATTGCCAACTTTTTTGAATGCATTTAAAGAAAACTTTTTTTATGATGCCTCCCCTTTAATTTTGCTTATGAAAATTTGGAGCTCTGAATCTGAAAAACTGAGCACCAACTACTATGAGGATTTACTGTTAGAAATGAATGAAAGGCAGATAAATTCAGAATAACATTTAATGTTTTATATGAATTTGACCCCTTTGCATATATGGGCGTAACTGTACGTCCGCGCTGAGGTGAACGCATGTGGAGGCGGCTCAGGAGCTGAACTCCTTCCACACGTGTCTGATGCAGACTGAAATAAAGGGGTTGTCCATTACTCAGACAACCCCTTCTTAATTACGGTTTCAATCATGTGAAATAGCAGCTATGCTCTCCTCTGGTGCGGGCGCCATTCCAGTGATGTCGGCGTCTGGTCTCCTGGAGCATGCATGACATATCACGGGAACCCTGCAGCCAACGCCATTCCAGTGATGTCTGTGTCTGGTCTCCTGGGGCATGTGTAGCACCCTGAGGGTTCGGTTGCTACAGGGGTATTGCACCTCAACCAGAGGTGTGATATTCCACTCCCAGGTAAGGATGGAGTGTGGACCAGGGCTCAGTTAGCTGCACACGCACACACTCCCCATTTCCGGGGGAAAGCTCGATGGTGCTCCCATTTTTGCAGGCACAACTGACCATGTCCTTGGCTGGAGTGGGGAGGGGGTAGAGAACCCAGTGGTGTAGGAGCAGAAGGGGACTGTTTCTGGAGCATAGGAAGGAGCGCATTGGGTGCAGGTCACCTGAGCTCAGCACAGAGAAGCAGATATAAGGTGGGAGCCATCTCAAGTCTAGGAGAATAGTAGGAGTAGTAAGAGAGAGAGCTGACAGGGAGCAGCAGCTCAGCCTGAGCTCAGCTCCATGAGGCAGGCCTAGAGAGAAGGCCGGGGCCAGAGAGAAGAAGAGAAGAAGGAAGGAAGGAGAATAGACAGAGGAGTGGAAGGGCTCCAGAAACAAGAAGGCAGGAGGGATCCTAAGAGTGCAGAACGGCCAGCAACCATTGCAAACCCCATTATACCGGGTGAAAGGGTCAGGCCGTGGAAAGGTACCGGATCCCTAAGTTGGTGGAGGCGAATCTACCCTCAGCCAAGAACCGGAGGTTGTGACCATTTATTGGTGCGACCCCCCCCCCGCTAAACCTGCTAGGGAGGCACCATATAGGATAGCGGGAAGTGAAGGCCAATGCTTACCCGACACGGTCCGCGGTAGCCGGACAGAAGTCAGGACACTGGTGGGGCACGAGAGGCCAGAGAAAGGACAGAAGGGGGTCCTGTGCCATACTCCTGAATTGCCTGGGGGTTGACCGAGCTCCTCACCTGGTGGACACAGCACGGCTCGGGCAGTCCTTGCTGACAGAAGTGACTTGGATATCAACTGTGAGTAAAACACCCTGGACTGCATCATTGGACTCTGTGTCATTTATGCTGCGCCTGCACCATCACGCCCAGCATTCACTTTCACTGCCTTGAGGCTACACTCTTCCCATGGGGAGTTATCCTATCCCTGTGCTGCACACTAATACCAGCCTCAGCGGTCTGCCTCGCAGCGGCGGTTATCTCTGACCGCAATCCACGGGTGGCGTAGTCGGACATTCACAAAACTATAAATAGACTGCCACAGCATTTGGTCTGACCACCCTGAGCCACGGGATCGGGTTGCCACTACTACCCCCATCAGCACCGTACACTAGAAGGCCTAGTTCCGGGTACCCCACGGCTCAGGGGGCGAGTCACATGCATGACTAATCATAGGATCCCTGCAGCCAATCAGTGACTGTGACTCACCCCCTGGGCCGTGGGGCACTTGGAACCGGGCTTCAGTGTGATGATGGGGGTAGTAGTGGCAACCTGATCCCGTGGCTCAGGGTGGTCAGACCAAATGTTGTGACAATCTATTTGTAGGGTTTTGAATGTCAGACTACGCCACCCGTGGATTGCGGTCAGGGAGGACCGCCGCTGCAAGGCAGACCGCTGAGGCTGATGTAGATATGCAGCACAGGGATAGGATAACTCCCCACGGGAAGAGTGTAGCCTCAGAGCAGGTAATAGGATGCTGGGGGTGATGGTGCAGGCCGCAATAATAAAGGTCCAGAGTCTACTTCAAACAGTCCAGGGTCTTTATTGTAGGTGGTACTTATGACCCAACAGGAGTACAGGGTAGGAATGGGCCTGGGTGTCTGAGAACATTCAGGCGAGCCCCACTGGTCAGGGTGAGTGGGTAGGCCTACCGTTCTCTCTGCCCTTGCTGACTATCTCCCCCTTTAGTGGTGTGATAGCCCACGTCCCTGAGCTGGCCGTGTACTACGCCTGTATGGCTTGCGACTCGGGCCTTAGGTACCTGTTGCTTCTCTGTGCTGTACCAGTCCCTCTGTGTGGCGGAGCCTCCAGGCTTCTCAGGCCCAGGGATCTAAAATCCCTCGCAGGTAGGTTATCTGCTGCCGGGCTTGCAATCCTGACAGCCTCGGATCCCAGTGTCCGGTTATGTAGTTCTCTCTCTCAGGGTCCCTTCTGCCTTCTTGTTTCTGGAGCCTTTCTACTCCTTTCTCTCCACCTTCCTTCTCCTTCTCCCCTTCTCCTTCCTGGCCCCGGCCTCTTCTCTAGGCCTGCCTCGTGGAGCTGAGCCCAAGCTGAGCCTCAGCTCCCTGTCAGCCCTCTCTGGCTGAACTTCTTCCCTCTCTGAACTAACCGACTGAACACTCTCCTAAGATGGCCCCCACCTTTTATCTGCTTCACTGTGTCTGAGCTCAGGTGACCTGCAACCAATGAGCTCCTTCCTATGCTCCAGAAACCGTCCCCTTCTGCTCCTGCATCACTGGGTTCTCTCCCCCCTCCCCACTCCAGCCAGGGACATGGTCAGTTGTGCCTGCAATAAATGGGAACATCTGCGAACTGTTCCCCAGAAATGAGGAGTGTGTGTATGCAGCTAACTGAGCCTTGGTCCATACTCCATCCTTACCTGGGAGTGGAATATCACACCTCTGGTTAAGGTGCAATACCCCTGTAGCGACCGAACCCTCTGGGCGCTACAACTGCATCACTCTCTCATCCTTTGAACAGAACTGACAGCCAGAGAGCAGCAGCAGATTACACTTCTTTAGGGTGTCCCTTTCGTCTGAAGGAAGTGAGAGTGAAATGGCTACTGACTGCGTGATATGAGGTCACTCGAGTCCTGGGAGACTAAGCGCAGACTTGGGTAGAACAGCAACAGCACAAAAGGTGATTATAGCTGTTTTATATGTAGGAAATATTGTGATTGAGAGCTGTTTGAGTAGTGGACAACCCTTTCTATATAGCTGACATTTTATCTCTAACAGTCGCAGTCAGAGCTTCGTTTCGGCCGCAGCTGTTAACCATTTAAATGCCGCTGGCTCCCATTTGCACTCTGGGATGAGGCCGATGAGTTAAAATGAAAGCTGGTGGCATGCTGAAGGTCCCTGTCTCGACTATATTTGAACTGATCTGAATCAGAGCTTTGAAGGAAACTGGTATTTTCACTATATAGCATAATAATGTGGTATTGCACCGTGTCATAGAAAATATTGCAATTTCTGAAGCCACTAGTAAAGGAGCATTCCTTCACCCCTCTCACCTCCTCTTTTGCAATAGGACAAAAGAGGGCAATCTAAGCAGCCCATATGCAGAATGCCCAGTTGACAAGTAGGAAAATTAGATGTAGCTGGATAGTGAACTATGGGGGAAGGCATCGGCGAGATCTTACAATATCCCACCGCTGCCACCAATTTGTCAGGGATTTGCACACACAGACTATCCTGATTACTCACTATGTAGTTACCGGCAAGCAAGCCGTGAGCGTATGGCGTACACGCCTCCGAATTTCAACGCATTGAATGTGTATATGCCCCCATACGATCATTGCCAGCTTCACGATAACCCAATTAATAGTATTCACTGCCACCACCGATCAGTTCTAAATACAGGCCTGATCGGACTCCTGCTTTCTGGTAGCGTATGGCTTCGGGGGAGGAACGATTACAGAACAGAAGAAACAGGACTAATACATTTTATATTTAATCCAAAAGGAGGCAGGGTTTATGAAAAAATATACAAAGGATTTTACAAAGAGGGACAGTACAATACATATACAGTTACACAAAATAAAAGGTATTAATAGAAGAACTTACTAGACAGATCAGAGACTATTCAATTTACCTGGAGGAGAGGTGCTCCAATGGACTGTTATGGAGCAGGACCTGTGCTTACAAATATGTATCTCACGGCATGAGTATAGACCAATATTCAGCTGGATCTTTTATGCTGAAGGGGTGGCCCTGCCCACACACTCCCCTGTGATGACCTCACGTGGGCTCATCTCTGTCCATCATGGTTTTATGAAATCTATAATTTCTGCAATAACTTCTCACTGGTTGATCACAGAAGTTAGCAAGTGATGCCATCTTTTTTTAATGTGATTTTTGCCTTGAGAAGAATATTGAAAATTTAACCCCATGTCAATCATTGTGCCCTGTTTGGCGGGATTATAGAGGTCTACAGCATACAGTTGTAACTGGACACTTCTGCAGCTAAGAAGGGAGGGGGCAGAGAGACAGCGAGTGACAAATGTCTCACAGCAGCTCTCAGCCAAGAAGCTGCCACAGCAAGACCCCCTTTGGACCCCAGCCATGCAGCATGCCCTTTGTGTCAGATACAGTATTCCCATAACTCGGTATTGAATTATAGCATGTCCTAGTTATTCATAATCTAGATTTTCGAGATCCCAAGAGAATGGGAAATGTCACGGTCATAGAAATATTGAGAATCTTTCTCCCCCTCCGAAATCCCACTCACTCTTCCCTCCTCCCCTATCTACCATTTGTCAAAGGAGCAAGAGCTTACACTCTTCCCAATTGCCCATATGCAAATAGCGGGATCCACCAAGTGTTCAGGCTAATCACCATATAAAATGGAGACAGGAGTGATGAATTGACACCTGGGTGAAAAGGATACAGCTCCTAGAATTCCTTTGAAGCTTAGCTCATCTCCATTTGCACATGTATTCAAGCTGCAGTCTGGTAGGCACTGAAATGAAATATGGAATATCAGAGTTTCTATAACACTGATTGTGATAGGATACATATTTTTAGTGGCAGGGTTAGCTAAGGAACAATATACATATTTTTCCTTATCTGAGAACAGTACGGGTGCGCTATGATGCAAGAAGGCAGGAATGACCAACCGAAGATATGTCATGTCTAGTCTCTAAAGAAAGGTAAATTTGTAATAAGAAATGTGATATTACATGGAAACTTCTGCGATCAACCAGCGAGGAGTTATTGTGGAAGTTAGAGATCTTAATAAAACCATGAAGTGGTGCCAAGCCCACAGTGAAGTCATGACAGGGGAATGTGTGGGCAGGGCCCCTTTCAGCATAAAAGTTCCAGCTGTAGTTGAGAATATAGTCATGCCGGGAATTATATATTTTATAAGCAGAGGTCCCATTGTCTGTGTAGAACTGTACCAATCTGACCTTACACGTCCTCGAGGGGGTGCGGAATGTCACGATGGTGCAAATGACAGATCCGTACCACGTGCTCCGTCTCACGTAATTGTGACGTCAGGCAGGTGGTGGGGTGTGGATTCATCAGTTCCGGCAGTGGTAGGATTCTGCGGGGTCCCTCCTGCTGCCAATTTCTTTGCATTGGTGGCAAGCGGTGGGATCAAGATAATAGTGTGTGTGTGTAACGCATACTCAGACACTTAAGATCAGCTCAGCACTAGACAGTCCGAGTGCAAATACTGTAAGGTGTGTGTGGGTGCATCAGGTGGCAGTTCGGTGTCACTGACCATAGAGTGCAAGGATGGCCAGTGGCACCAGGGCCAAAACCAAGGAGATGGCCAATGCACCATATGGTGTTGAGGAGGTGGAAGACCATGTTACTCTAAGAGAAGGAGAGTCCAACTTAGGCCCCCCAGAGAGAGATTCACCAGTGGTCGGTCCCGCAGTGGGCTACCCACCACCTGACCCCCTCATACAAGTTTCCCTAGCGAGTCTCCAGGTTGGAGACAGGGCCACCTATGAGACCCTCATGGCAGAACGTCAGCGGGAGCACGAGCACCAGAAAGATGTGTTCCAGCTCCAACTGCAGGCCCCAGCCAGTCGCAAGTCACCTGAGATCCGAGTCCCGAAGCTATGGACGAATGACTTCTCCCTTCTGCACAAAGGAGGGGGCTTGGACACTTTCTTGCTGGCATTTGAAAAAAACTGCCATCAGTACCATCTGCCTGAGGAACAGTGGGTCCGGTTCCTAACCCCTCAGCTTAGGGGTAAGGCCCTGGAAATCTTTGGGTACTTGCACAGTGAGACCACCCTGAGCTATGAGGACTTCAAGCAGGCTCTGGTCTGGCAGTACAACTTGACTCCTGAGTCATACCAGAAGAAGCTCCAGAGTATGCAGTGGTGTCCTGCTGGGTCTATCACATGTGGGCCCTAATGAGAGCAGTTGATCCTCGTCCCAGAATCTGTCCACTGTTTTGTGTGTGAGTGGGGGTGGTGGGAGGTCCCTTGACAACTTTCAGACTGTTACCATAGGCCACGCCAGAGCAATGGGACTGTGAGACACCGGTGCTGAGATGACCCTTGTGCGGCCCGAACTGGTGTCACCCTAGGATTTGATACCTGATAAAACTTTCGCCGGCTCCGGGATTGGAGGCATCAAGCCGGCGCTGTCCATCGCCAAGGTGTATGTGATCAATGCTGTATGAAGTTGTATTCAAACGTTCAAGTAAAGTTCTTTTTTATAAAATGGAGTGGAAGTTCCCTAATGTGTGTGCGGTGGTTCCTGAGGTGGAAGAACCGAAGACAGCAGAGATCTGCGACCAAAACGTGAGTGTTACACACCACATACAGAGCACAGGAGAATTGGGACATGTGTCTTTATCAGGGAGCCAGAGTGTGGGAACACAGCAGCCCCTCACCACAACTACCACCCTGAGCCCCTAACACCTCTCTCCCCATGGGAGACGAGATCAATCAAGTCAGCTGTGATGAGGCCTCAGAATGTGGCCATACGGCAGGCTGGAGAAATTTGTCCTGTGAGGTTGTTGCAGAGGGGGCAGACAAGGGGCAAACAGCTGCAGAGGGGGAGCATGCCATGGAGGGCGGGGCAGTTCCAGGAGAGATAGGGCTCCCAGGTAAGGCCGCATGGTAGGGTTCCTCCACAACCAGGATGTTAGAGGGCCAGGGTAGTCCTTTTAGACCAGATGCTTGGTCAGAAGCAGAGGAGAAACGGGCGCTACCCGCGGTCTCAGCGGCCGTAGCCACTGTTGCTTGCAGTGGCGGCACCCGGGCCCTAGTGGCCCCTCGGGAGTCCGACGGCTTCTCCCCTTCCGACCAAGTGGCTGCCGGGTCAGACGGAGGCCAGGAGACGTGGCAGGTTTGTCTATTCTGGCCATGTCCAGTCAGGGGTTTCAGGTGGCGTTAGAGACTGACAGCCTGAAGCCTCGTGAGGAGCGGGCGGCACAGCCTCCCTCGAACTCGGTCCTCCAGTGGGTGGTCTGGGACCAAGGATGGCTATACCGGGTAGCAGTCCAGCGAAGCTCACCGGAGGCGTGGCCCAGGGATCGACAGTTAGTGGTACCCTATCCGTTCAGGGTGGAGTTTGTTGCAGATGGCACACGAAATTCCGATGGCTGGACATCTAGGGATCCATAAGACCAAGGCCAGGCTAGCCCAGCATTTCTAATGGCCAAGGTTGGGGGCTGAGGTAACTGTCTACTGCCGTTCGTGTTACACCTGTCAGAGGGTGGGGAAGGTGGGGCGGTGGCCCAAAGCCCCACTGGTAACTCTGCCCATCATCGAAGAGCCTTTCAGGAGGGTGGCTGTGGATTTGGCTGGCCCGATGGCCACTCCCAGCAGCTCAAGGAAACACTTCATACTGATGGTAGTAGACTATGCCACCCGGTACCCAGAAGCGGTAGCCTTGTCATCCATTCGGGCAGACAAGGTGGCTATCGCCTTACTGAAGATGTTCTCCCGAGTGTGTTTTCCCCAGAAAATGCTCACCGACCGGGGAACCCAGTTCATGTCGCAGCTGATGGAGACCCTCTGTAAGCAAATACAGGTGCAAAATCTGGTGACCAGCCCATACCACCCACAGACCAATGGCCTGTGCGAACTGGCACTCTGAAGCAGATGCTTAAGATGTTGGTTGACTCCTAGGGGCACGACTGGGCGCGGTACCTCCCACACCTGCTCCTTGCCTACCGGGAGGTTCCACGGGCCTCAACGGGGTTCTCCCTTTTGAGCTCCTGTACGACTGGCGTGCGCGGAGCGCCTGGCTCTGGTGAAGGAGGTCTGGGAAAGGGACTTGGCCTCCCCTGGAGTGTCAGTCATTGAATGTCTTACGCTTCCATGACAAAATGCAGGCCTTGGCACAGCTGGTGCACGACAATGACGCGAGCCCAGGCCGACCAGAAGTGATAGTACGACCAAAATGCTTGTGAAAGGACCTACCAGCCCTCCATGTGCTCGCCAGAGGTAGCCTGACCGCCATTAGGTACCGAGATGAGATCCTCAGACCCCTTGTGAGACCTTATGCTGGTGCCCTGGGTGAAACCTAATGCAGGACAATGCCAGACCTCATGTGGCTGGAGTGTCAGCAGTTCCTGCAAGATGAAGGCATTGAAGCTATGGACTGGCCCGCTCATTCCCCAGACCGGAATCAGATTGAGCACATCTGGGACATCATGTCTGGCTCCATCCACCAACGTCACGTTGCACCACAGACTGTCCAGGAGTTGGAGGATGCTTTAGTCCAGGTCTGGGAGGAGATCCCACAGGAGACCATCCGCAACCTCATCAGTAGCATGCCCAGGCGTTGTAGGGAGGTCATACAGGCACGTGGAGGCCACACACAATACTGAGCCTCATTTTGACTTGTTTTAAGGACATTACATCAAAGTTGGATCAGCCTGTAGTGTGTTTTTCCACTTTAATTTTGGGGGTGACTCCATATCCAGGCCTCTATTGGTTAATAAATTTGATTTCCATTGATGATTTTTGTGTGATTTTGTTGTCAGCACATTCAACTTTGTACAGAACAAAGTATTCAATGAGAATATTTCATTCATTCAGATCTAGGAGGTGTTATTTGAGTGTCTCCTTTATTTTTTTGAGCAGTGTAGTATAAATATGCTCCAAGATAATTCTGCAGTATTTCAGTCAAATCCAATGGGAGTAAAATATAAAAAATAACCTTTATTCAATATTTTAAAAAGATTTTAAGTGTCCAAAATCCGTCACAAATTTCCTAAAATTATCCTAAACATAGGACTATTGTGAATGGTTTTAATTTATCTCCCCTGCTAACCATTTATATATATATATATTGTCTTGTTGGGAGGCCAGGGATTAGTCACAATTCCTAGGGGTATCTCTTTATTTATATGTATAACTCCCTTTTCAATTTGGCCTCTGGCTATTAGAAATCATGCCATCTCATTTCTCCTCATTGTGAGTCTGCAGTCTGATAATGGCATTAATATTCATTTTACCATGTCCTGTGCTATTCTCTTCAGAACGGCTTTATAGTGCTGCCGTCATATACCGGTGCGGTGCTTGTTTCTCCTGATCTAGGCGCTTTATATTGAGGTAGCCTGGCTAATCATCTCTTGTAGCACTTTCTATAGAAATGCTCAGCCCTACGCGTTTCATCATTCTTATGAGACTCTCATGGTCATCAGGGGCTCACAGTCTATGATCTTTTTTTGGTTTGATAGTACGATAGTTTTGTAATAAACTTATCGGCAGGGTTGCCGGCAGCGTCTGGCGGCTAAACCAGCGTGACTTTATAGGAAAGTTGGTGCCACCTCTTGTGCGCCCCCCTTCTGTCATCCAATTGAGTGACTCGGGTGCGTTGCAGGCGTATCATGTTGCGATCATATAATCATGCAGGGACTAGTCTCATTCTTCCAGTAGGATCTTTTTCTCACAGAGATGTCTTGGCTGCGCTGCGATCTCACAGTATTAATATGTCTTTTATATCTAGGGAAGGAGACTGGTATATTGCATTGCATCTTATAATGTAGTCTCTACGAGTTTGTTGCGATATGAGTTGTTAATAGTGTTTGTTCGTAGTTTGTCATTTGTTTTGTTTACAGACAGATCTGCCTGTTTCATGTGCTACCTCGTCCCACCTACACTTACATCGATGCAGAACTTCCTTTCATCGTGACAAATGCCATCTGGCTATGTCACTGCTTCCGCACCAGCAAACGCTTGCGGACGTCTATTTCCTCAAAGTTCATTTCATTTGATCGTATCAATATGTCCATAATAGACATTGGGATGACTTTTATTCTGATTGTATCGATGTATCTGTATTATTAAGTCTTCAGATGAGTATTTTATAATATAAAAACAAAGGAAGAAATTCTGATGAAATTTGTCCTATTGTTATTGAACTTCAATTTGTTCAAGAGGTCATTTTTAGTGTTGAGCGAGCATGCTCGACACTGCTCAGTACTCGCCCGAGCATCTCACTACTCGGGATGTTCGGCGAGCACCGAGCATTTCCGGGTTACTCGGGCGGGAGCTCGGGTCTCCGCCCTGTATGTTTGGCGCTCTTTACAGAGCCAATGAACATGCAGGGATTGCCAGCCAGTCACTGTAATGCCGCAGCCATGTTGTTTGTGGGCATTACAGTGATTGGTTGGCCGCACAGCGTCACCTCGAGTATTTAAAACCGGGCGCCGCCATCTTGGACACAGTCGCTCCGGATCAGACAGTGCAGAGACAGCGCTGCTGATTTAGGGAGAGATATAAACTGCGAAATAGTTAGTGTAGGGTCTGTAAAGCCTGCAAAAGCAAACAAACAGTCCTTCTCAGGACTAATATCCATCCCAGATACCAGGCAGGCAGGCTGTATAGGAGACACAGTGGTTCTACCAGCAAACGCTGCATTACAGTCCTGTGTGCTCCTGTTGCTGAAATTGCTGGACTTAGCTCCAGGTCTCAGGGGACAGGAAAAATCCTTTTTTTTTTTTTTTTTCCTCCTTCACACTGTACAAATACCCGTCTTATTAACCTTTTGTCCCCCCCCCCCCCCCAAAAAAAAAAAGCGTGTCTGATTTTTCAGACACAAATATATCTGTTGAAAATAGTCAGGTGTAGGCTAGAGAAACAGAAGTGTTGTTTTGCACTTCCACGGTTCAAACCTCTGTATTATCCACTTTGGCCCATTTGTATCTAAAAAAAAAACATGGTTTGAGTGTGTCGCTCACTGTTCAGCCGCAATTATATCTATTTAAAAAAGTCTGGTATACCCCAGTAAACAATAACTGTGGTTTTGCCATCCCACGGTAAAAAATCTCTATTATTCAGGTTTTAGTAGTTTTTACGTAAAGAAAAACAGTAATAGTTTCTCCCTGATTGTTCAGATTGTTTAAAAGAGTTGGGTGTAGGCCAGAGAAATAGAACTGTGGTTTTCCTCTTCCACGGATCTAATCTACTTTTTATTACCCTTTTTCCATTGATAGTGTGAGTGTAAGCTATTTTACTTCCTTTACAATGGGCAAGGCGCGTGGCAAGGGACGTGGAACTGGACGTTCTGGTGATGGTTCGTGCAGAGGACGGGGCCGTGGCCAAGGTGAAAACGTGCCACAACCAACGCCACATCTTCTCGCTCCCACTTCTTGACCGAATTATTAATGAAGCACAGAACAACACCAGTATTGAGAACTGATCAGTGTGCACAGGTTATTAATTGGATAGCAGATAATACTTCCAGTTACATGGGCACCACCACCTCCGCTCTGTCTTCCACACGGTCAGCTCTTAGTAGCCGTGAGTCTCGACCGCATACTCCTCCTCACCCTGATGCTCCTTCCTCCCACCATGCTGAGTGTCGTCAGACAGCAATTGATCCCACACTTGGACACTCTGAAGAGCTGTTCACTGGTCCATTTCCATATTTGTGCCCCTCACCTGATACGCTTGTGGTGGAAGAGGAGATCCCATGTAGCGATGCCCAAATATTTGAACAGCCACGGCCAGAGGAAGTCGACGCTGCCAATTTGTCACAAGAGGTGGACGATGGCGAGACACAATTGCCAGGAAGTGAGGAGGAGCATCGTGGTGCGCAAGTGGAAGAGGAGGAGGTGGTGGATGATCTAGTAACTGACCCAACGTGGCAGGAGGACATGCAGAGTGAGGCCAGCAGCACACAGGAGGAGGGAGGCAGAGTACCTCAACAGGCAGGAAGAAGCAGTGTGGTGGCCGCAGACAGAAGGCAGGCAACCGTTCCCCGTAACACCAACACGAGGGACGTTGCCAGTACAAGCGGTAGGTCTTCCAGAGTCTGGAATTTTTTTAAAGACTCTGCTGATAGCCCCAAAAAGGTCATATGTTCCACCTGCCATGCCAGCATCAGCAGGGGTGACAAAACTACCAGCCTGACCACCACCAGCATGATCAGGCACATGGCAGCAAAGCACCCGACTTTGTGGGGCGAAACCCAGGGTCCACGACCAGTGTCAGCGGGTGTCACCACTGCTTCTTCTACTGTTGTGTGTGCAAGGCAATCCCTTGTCCATACTGCATGTAAAGATTCCCCCTCCTCTCAGTCTTCACTTGTTATGGCAGTTTCTCAAGAAACAGCATCCACGTCCACGTCCCACCGCACCGTTCAGTTGTCCATATCCCAGACCTTTGAACGAAAGCGGAAATTCGCAGCTAACGCCCCACAGGCCACAGTCCTAAATTCGCACATTTCACGACTGCTTGCGTTGGAAATGCTGCCTTTTAGGCTGGTGGAGACGGAATCCTTCCGCAATCTTATGGCGGTGGCCGTCCCTCGGTACTCGGTCCCCAGCCGACACTATTTTGCCCGGTGTGCCATCCCCGCACTACACAAGCGCGTGTCCCAAAGCATCTGCCGTGCCCTCAACAACGCAGTTACTGGGAGAGTCCACCTGACAACAGACACATGAACAAGTGCTTGTGGCCAGGGACAGTACATCTCTCTGACGGCACACTGGGTAAACATAGTGGAAGCTGGGACCCAGTCGGACCTTGGGACGGAACACATCCTCCCCACACCGAGGATTGCGGGCCCTATGTCAGTCATAGTTGCCCCCATAGTGTATAGCTCCTCCTCCGCCTCCATCTCCTCCTCCATCTCCGCCTCCATCTCCATCTCCTCCTCCTGTTCAGCCTCCTCCTCCATCTCCTCCATCTCCATCTCCTCCTCCTGTTCAGCCTCCTCCTCCATCTCCTCCTCCTCCATCTCTTCCTCCTGTTCAGCCTCCTCCTCCATCTCCTCCTCCTGTTCAGCCTCCTCCTCCATCTCCTCCTCCATCTCCTCCTCCTGTTCAGCCTCCTCCTCCATCTCCATCTCCTCCTCCTGTTCAGCCTCCTCCTCCTTCTCCTCCTCCTCCTCCTCCTCCTGTTCAGCCTCCATCTCCTCCTCCTGTTCAGCCTCCATCTCCTCCTCCTGTTCAGCCTCCATCTCCTCCTCCTGTTCAGCCTCCATCTCCATCTCCTCCTCCTGTTCAGCCTCCATCTCCATCTCCTCCTCCTGTTCAGTCTCCATCTCCATCTCCTTCTCCTGTTCAGCCTCCATCTCCATCTCCATCTCCTCCTTCTGTTCAGCCTCCATCTCCATCTCAGATATCACCACATCAGTTACAAGCTGGAAGCACTGCAGTACTGCCTCCGCCAAGTGGCAACAGGCTGTGCTGAAACTCATAAGCTCAGGTGATAAACCTCACACTGCTTGTGAGTTGTGGACAGCTGTGAAAGAGCAGGCAGATCTGTGGCTGAGACTGCTGAACCTACATCCCGGCATGGTCGTGTGTGACAATGGCCGTAACCTGGTGGCGGCTCTGAGGTGAGATCACACACGTACCATGCCTGGCTCATGTGCTTAACCTCGTGGTTCAGCGGTTTCTTAAATCATACCCCGAGTTGCCAGATCTGCTCGTGAAAGTACGCCGCCTGTCAGCTCATTTTCGCAAGTCTGCTACAGCTTCCGCCGCCCTTGCTGTGTTGCAGCAGCGTTTGCAGCTTCCAGCACACCGACTGGTGTGTGATGTCCCCACACGTTGGAACTCTACCCTCCACATGTTGCAAAGGATTTGTGAGCAGAAGAGAGCAGTTGTGGTGTACCAGATACAACAAGGCCGTCGATGTTCAGGTCAGACTCCACACATAAGACCTCAGGAGTGGACCTGGATGTCTGACATATGTACCATCCTGACAAACTTTGAGGAGGCCACCAAGATGGTGAGTGGCGATGACGCCATCATTAGTGTCAGCATCCCACTTGTCTGTCTTTTGCAACGCTCTCTGCAGAGAATTAAAGAGGAGGCATTGCAGCCAGAGTATGATGAGATGGATCAAGAAGCCGTAGTGGGCGATTACACACAGCTCAGCCTCATCTCATCCCAACGTGCATTGGGGGACAGAGGGAGAGGAGGAACAGGAGCTGCTATCAAGCGCTGTAGATGGTAGTACCTGTACAAGTGTTATACCGTTGGTTCAGCGTGGGTGGCCTGAGGACAGGGGGGAGGAGGAGAGCATGGTCCGTCGTCATCTTGGTGAGGACAAGGAAATCTTGCCCATTACCAGTCTAGCACGCATGGCTGACTTTATGTTGCGCTGCCTTAACTGTGACCCTTGCGTTGTCAAAATGTTGGGTGACAGTCATTACTGGTTGGTGACACTTGTAGACCCCCGCTACAAGGAGAACTTTCACTGTCTTATTTCTGAGGTGGAGAGGTCTACAAAAATGGGCCTGTACCAGAAGGCCCTTGCTGCAGAACTGTTAAAAAAAAAAAAAAAATTCCCATCTGAACACGCTAGCGGCAGAGGTCACAGTTCGTTGACCAACCAAAGCGTACAAGCAAGAGAGAGGCAACTCCAATCTAGTAGAGGCAGGGGAACACTGTCAACGTTCTGGGACAGTTTTCTCAGACCCTGAGGCGTGGGGTACTCTCACAAGGAGTGGAAAGTTTCAAAAGATGGTGAGGGAGTACCTTGCCGACCGTACCAGCGTCCTTCGTGCCTTTTAATTATTGGGTATCCAAGCTGGACACTTGGAATGAACTCGCTCTGTACGCCTTGGAGGTACTGGCCTGCCCTGCCGCTAGCATGTTATTGGAGCTTGTTTTTAGTGCCGCTGGGGGAATTATAACTGAGCACACTCTCCTGTCAACTAACAATGCTGACAAGCTGACCCTTATCAAAATGAACAAGATTGGGCCAGACTTCTCATCACCACCAAATGACAGCAGAGTAACATAAAGTCAAATCCATGGTGTTATTTCGGGAGGTGTATTCCCATGCACCACTTCACACCCACACATGGGTATACGCTTCCTCATTTCGGCTGTTTTATGTTCTCCTTATCCTCAGCCTCCACCACCACTATACCACCAGGGTGACCGTGGTCCGTGTTGCCATTATTGAAAGTTCCTCCGTCCTTATTTTTGTCAGCTTTTGCTTGGAAGGCATAAGCAAAGACTGTGGGAGACCCACTCCCCAATAATGGGAATACTATTTTTAAGATGCTGTACTGTCTGGCTCTTGTAAGGGGCATTAAAAGCATCTTGTTATACCACTCTAACCTCCACGTCTCTTCTGAGGGGCATTAACAGTGTCTTGTTATACCACTCTGACCTCCACGTCTCTTGTAAGGGGCATTAAAACCGTCTTGTTAAGCTACTGGGACCTCCACGAGTCTTTGAACGGGCTCTGCATTTCCTCCTAATTTTTTGAAGCTTTTGCTTGGAAGGCATAAGCAAATACTATGGGAGACCCACTCCCCAGTAATGGGACTTATGTTTGTAATATGCTGTGCTGCATGGCTCTTGTAAGGGGCATTGCAAGTTCCTCATAATTTTTGGAAAGCCTTCCATTCACTGCTTAGGCTAACAGTGTACAGGAGACCCAGTTGGTATAAATGGAAAAAACTGTTTAGTTAAGGCCCTCTGACCTCCATGTCATTTCCAAGGGGCATTGGAGTGCCTCAAAATTTTTGGTAGGCATTGCACTCACTGTATGCCCTATAACTGTGTAGCCGAACTGCTCCTTTTTGTTACAGAAACATATCCTACAAGACATATGTGGTTGACTGGCCTGATATTGATGTGAATGGTCCCTGTTCCTCCTGCTCCTTCTCCTTTGCCACTACCTCATCCATCATTTATCACCTGAAGCTTTGTTTTAATGGGAGTCATAGAACTGTGATAGTAGCAGGAAAACATCCAGAAATCCTCGGAGGAGGTAGGATATGCGCCAAAACGCTGACCACCTCAGGCCTAGCCGCTACTACATACATGCGCTTGCATTCCAAGAAAACAAAGCAGATGCTAACTTGTATCATCATCATCATGGTCCTCACCTTGGCACTCTCAACTCCCCTGATGGAGAAGCCAGGGCCCACCAGAGGAGTCTGGTTCTCTGGTGGTCTCGTCCAATGCTGCCCTAAAGCAGGCCGGGCTAAGAAAAGTGTGTGGGGGGAAGTTGACAGGAGAAATAGGGGCGGCTGGGGACCGTTTATGCAAGCAAGCAGTATGGTATTGCAGCCTGGGGGTGGGTGGGTGGCAGGTTGCATACTTGCGCTTGCATTGCAAGGAATGGGAGAGGTACAATTGAACACTGCCCTGGGACAAGGACTTGAACGGGTATAGTTGCAAGTCTGCAACGACAGGTGCAGGGTGGGAGGCATCTTCGCATGTACCATGAACAGGGGTTTGGCATGCACACACTACAGCGGAATAGGCTGTCCTTCCCACTAAATGCACTGGGGAGGGCACAGGTAATGTTTTGGTATACACGCTTAATCTTATGTATAAGGCACAGAGGGAAAAATAGGGGCGGCTGGGGACTGAGTTTGAATACCTCGCTGCCGAAGCAGCCATGAGGTAGTGGCCAGCTTCGGCCTCCTCCAAACTAAAAGGCCCCATTTCAAGTGCAAGCTAGCAGTATGGCATTGCAGCCTGGGGGTGGGTGGGTGGCAGGCTGCACACTTATGCTTGCATTCCAAGATGCTAACTTTCATCATCATCCTGCTCCTCACCTTGGCACTCTCAACTCCCCTGATGGAGAAGCCAGGGCCTACCAGAGGAGTCTGGTTCTCTGGTGGTCTAGTCCAATGCTGCCCTAAAGCAGGCTGGGCTAAGAAAAGTGTGTGGGGGGAAGTTGACAGGAGAAATAGGGGCGGCTGGGGAACGTTTATGGACACCCGGCTGCCCCCAGGCGGCTGGGGACCGTGTGTGGACACCCGGCCGCGGGGCGGCTGGGGACCCAGTGTGGATGCCCGGCTACCTGGCGGCTGGGGACTGAGTATGGATTCCAGGCCGCCAACGCAGCCATGACGTGGTGGCCAGATTTCGCCTCCATATGCCTAAAAGGCCCAATTTCAAGTGAAATCAAGCAAGCAGTATGGTATTGCAGCCTGGGGGTGGGTGGGTGGCAGGCTGCATACTTGCGCTTGCATTGCAAGGAATGGGGGAGGTACAATTGAACAATACCCTGGGACAAGAACTTGCACGGGGATAGTTGCTAGTCTGCATCTTCTGACGCGGCAAGGATCATTTCTGATGGGCACACTTTTAGGCAGTGACCTGGGTGTCAGAGATGCTTCCAGGGGTATTCCCCATGCTGTTCCCATGTATTTTCAGCACTGTATGCATGTGTTACACAGCACATGGTCAGATAAGGTTGTAAAATGTTAAAATGACATTTCCCGGTGAATGCATTTGTCACGGTTGAAAGCAATACAAAAGTGCAAAAACGTCTAAAAAATGCTACTTGTTAACATAGCCCAAGGTGTGGAGGAGTATTTTTTGGGGGGGGGGTTATTTATTTTACCTTATACACAAGTCTTTACCCTGGAAAGGAAGTTCCTTAACATATTTCACAGTAAAGCAGTTTCAGTTTCATTTTTGAATGTTTTAAAAGACTGCCGTCAGTGCCGCGCCAAAAATGCTCAGGTCTCCCATAGACTAACATTGGGCTCGTTGCTCGGGTCGAGCACCCGAGTATCACGGCGAGCTCGGCCCGAGATTTGAGCACCCGAGCATTTTAGTGCTCGATCAACACTAGCGTGCACGGCTGCTGGTCCTCAAACCGGGTGGACCAATCGAAGCCTGGCGCGCCGTACACCCACTCAGGTGCCGGAGGTGGAGGCTCCGCGAGGGAACCCAGCAGAAGGTTCCTGACTTCAGTGCCCGGGAGTGGAGGTTCCGGGAGGGCAACAAGTGGAAGGTCCTCAGTCAGTGTCCGGGGGTGGAGGTTCCGGGCTGAGCAGCTGCTCCAGGGAGGGCATGGCGGGGTACGGAGAGTGTTGGTGTAGGAAGCCCAGGAGCAGGTCGGCGCTTGCAGCGCCTGGGACAGGGGATTTCTTCCCACCTGCTCCTGTGCTGCACACAGCCTCCTGGTATTCAGCGGGTTCCGCTGGGTTGCCGCTGCTGGCATCCTGTGCTGCTCTACACTGTGCTGCAAACTTCTCCAACAGCTCGCTCCTCCACTTGGTAACTGCTGCTTGCTGGGCCCGGTCCACTTGTTGGCTCAGCTCCAGAATCTCACTCTGGAGGAACTCCGCGTCCTCCGGGGATAACTTACTGGCTTCTCCCTCCAGGGTGAGGGGGTCGCTTGCCACGGCAGCAGGCCAGAGGCGGAGGCTTGATCCTGACTTCCGTCCATGTTGTCTGCCGGGTGCGGTCTGTCTAGACTGGTTAAGACCACACCCTGTCTCCATTCCTTCTTTCCTCCTCCTCCTCCTCTTTCGGGGGCGGTCCCATGGCAATCTGCTGTCGGTCACTCCTTGTGACGGCCTCCCTGCCTTGACGGACACATCTATGCGGACAGTCACAGTTGCAAGGGGCAGGGTATGCTTTTGGCGCCATTCTGGGACCTGGCCCACGATGGGAGGTTCCATACTGTTGTCTTTGATCACGCACATAATGGCGCCCGTTCTTCTGGGGCGGGCACCACATTCAGTATCATTACACAGTTCTTTAGGCACACTTCACCCACCGATAACGGGTTGGTCACTTATCTTGTTCATGACTCCAGAGCTAACGCGCCCCCTGGCAGCTGGGCCTATGGATGCCGGTATAGGGGATATCACCGTGGCTGGCCCGGTCCGTGACCCAGGGCGGTCAGTAAAAAGGGGAAGATATTGGAGGATCTGGGGAAAGTGTTTGTGACGCCACCTGTGGAATGCAGCCAAATGGAGCTGCCGCTGCGGAGCAGTCCTCTGGAGCTGATGTTACGGCAGCAGGGATGGTGTGGCTCTCCACAGGTAGAGCTTGCTCCTGGGCAGTGTAAGGCGGTGAAAGTTGCACTGGGCGTTGTAGTGCAGGGAGGGAAAGATGGCGCAGATAAAGAATGGACGGAGGCAGTGTGATGCAGTCATCCGAGTCTTTTCTCACAGTTCTTATGACAGTTCCATTGGTGCACTGTACAGTTGTCAGCCTCCCCACGTCGCGCTGCGTTCACCAGGCAGGGGTTCAGCACTTCCTCAGGTAGATTAGGAGCACCTGACAGAACTCCACTTTCTGTGTTCCTAGCTAGACAGTCTTCACACTGGGTCTGTCTCCCTCCTGCCCTGTGCTTCCCACTCTCAATCCCATTTGGGTGCTCTGAAGCCCCTCCTGTACGTTGGAGTTCCCGGACCTGCTTGTCCCTCACGGGGATTAGAATGAGGCTTCAGCAACTGACTATATAAGCCAGAAGCCTCCCAGCTAAGACCTGGAGTTACACGGCTGGACCAGGGGTCCGTCCCCTTCCTGCGGCTTACGATCCCTGTCTTCTGACAGATGCGGGGCATACGGGTGCCGTCCTGCACTCGCCGTACCCCCTAGGATCCCTTCCTTAGATCGGAGCCTACTCCTCTGCTCCCCTCCTGGGCCTCTAGCACTGGGCCCTGCTTGTGGAGCAGAGCTCCTAAAGAGACTCTGATCCCTGACTGTTCTCCACTGACTCCTCTACCGAACTCTCCTGCCACCCTAAAATGGCTCCCCTTTATATACCTACTACTATAGTGCTCCCTTAAACTACTTCCTCCACCCACACCCACTACTGGTTCCCCCTACCTCTGGGTTCCCCCTACTCCAGCCTGGGACAGGGCTCAGCAGTTGCGCTCATGCATGTTGCCCCTCCAGCCGGCCTGGAGCAGTGTAGTGTTGAATGCGGGTGTTGGGGTTCTGGGCAGCACTCCCTCCTTGTTATGTTCTGCTACCAGAGCTAAGGAAAGAGAGGAGATCTGTCCCTACAATAGAACTCAGCTGAATCCCTACGATGTAACAGGGAACCTGATCCTGCGATCAGACCTGCTAAAGTCCTAAGCTAGTCTGTACGGAGACCTATAGATGTGGGGAAGGAATCCCTACAAGTACTAAGGACTGGGAGGAAAATGGGACACCTCCTAACAGAAATAGTAGCAGACAGACGAACAAACA
Organism: Phyllobates terribilis; assembly: GCF_046119375.1. NCBI lineage: Eukaryota > Metazoa > Chordata > Amphibia > Anura > Dendrobatidae > Phyllobates > Phyllobates terribilis. Next base: position 1,024,551 of record NW_027363247.1, read on the forward strand.
AAATATATAGAACATAGAGGTCCGTAGACCAAGCAAACTAACAGAGTTAGATACAGAGCACAGGCTAGCTAGAAAGTAGTTATACAATGAAGTCCAGCAAAGCCAGAAGGGCGGAGCAGGATAATATAGGCCAACAAGGTCATGTGACCAGCAAAGGAAAAAACCTAAGAGCAAGGTTCTAACACTCCTCACCTGAGAGAAGGAGACTCCACACCTCTGGGTGAGGTGCACTATCTCTGTGGTGACTGAACCATCAGGGGCACCACAATTACAAGTCCCATTGTTTTCTGTTTGATTAAAGTGGGCTAATATCTGGCTAATCTAGCTGCCCTAACAAATGTTCAGTTCAAATACCCGCTCCTTGTTCTCTAGGCACAAATTGCTTAGAGGCAGGCGATTACCCTCCTCCCCACAGAACACATGAGAACTCATCTGTATGTTGGGAGAGATGGCTGCTAGCCAAATAGTGTATGGCCAGGCCACAGCTATGCCACAAGGACTTGGCTGACTCCTTTTCAGTAGAGAGGAGCGGTGTTCGACTCGAACTGTTCGCCAATCTCAACTTCGAGCTGTTTTGGGCGGTGTTCGAGCCGTTCGGCGAACACGAACAATTTGAGAAAAATTCGGCTGTTCGAGGTTATGTTCGATAACTGTTCGTGCACCAAAATCATAACTGGATTTTTTCTCAGTAATGCTGAAAATTAATGTTAATACGCAGTTTGAGTGTACAGTGGGGTGGGGGGAGGGGCAGGGGATGGATCTCTGCATAAATAATGAAGATCTCCATTTTTTTTTCTCTTTCCCGCATTTGCAGTGGGGAGGTGCAATCTGTCAGCCTATCAGCAGCGCACACACGGAGCGAACTGCTTTTTTTCACACAAGCAAGGGCATGTGTCATTGGCAGTGTATGTCACATGTCCTTGCCCTATAAGACCCAGCCATTTTCCCCGTCACCACCATTTTCTCACTGCTGCAGCTGCGTGTTAGACTGCACTGCTGTTGCTGTGTGCGCTATACTTTGTGTTAATTTCAAGCCAATTTTCGCACAAATCTACAGATAGCTTGGGAGTAGGGAATAGTTGTGATTGCAGTCCTTTTGAGGACTAGGTTACATCAGTTCCTATCACTTTTTGCCAGGCAGGTCTGTACTAGTGCTGTGCAAGTTTTTTTCACAGCATTTGGCTAAATCTAGCAAAGCAAATCCTTTTTGGCCTCTTGCAGTGTGTGTTAGTCAGTGGAGTAGCCTATCTGTGTTGCAAGCTACACCACCTGTGTATAGAATGCAAATTTTTTTACTGCACCTAGTGAAGGAAAACCTTTTAGGCATAGCATCATTCTATTAGTCCATCTATACTTACCTACACCAGGTTGGAAATTCAAAATAATTTTTATCTGCATCTTGCTCTGAAAAAAAAATATTTTGGCTTGTAGCAGTGTGTGGGACTTGTTCTATTAGTCCATCTATACTAACCTCCACCAGGTTGCAAATTCAAAATATTTTTTTTCTGCATCTAACCCAGTCAATACTTTTGGGCTAATACCACAGTTTGGCCACTCAGCTCTGCTCGGTTCCCATTCATTGTTTTTTGTGCAAACAACTCCAGAGTTGTCAATTAGTTCAGAGGTCCCCAACCGCCGGTCCGCGGACCAGGACCGGGCCGTTGGGGTTTTTCAGCCGGTCCGCGGGGAGAGGGGGCCCCTCCAGCCTCCAGCAGGGCCGCCATCAGGGCATGACTGCCCTGACTCCAGTATGGGGCCCGGCCGGTAGGAGCCCCCTCGGAGCCCCCCTCTTGTGCTTCTCTCTTGCTTATGGCGGTCTCTGTGAGCTTCTCAGCGACATTCAGCCAGCCAGGTATCCTGCCTGCAGTAGATGGAATGTGGCAATGGAACGCTGGCTGCGCGTGTCATAATAGGCTCTGAGCCTTTATATACCTGTGCACAGCAGCAGCCACCTTCAGTCTGCTGCTGGACAGCCAGCAGCAGCAGCAGCAGGAGAGGTATGTAATCAGGAGCCCTCCTGCTAAGGGTAGACAGCTGCTCGTTCCACCCCACCCCCCGCCTTAATTGGTTCTCCTCCCTTCCAACGGTGTTGAGGCGGGTGGGAACAGCAGGGGGTGAAGGTGCTGTGTTTAAAGAGGTGGAGTTATGCAGATCTAAAACGCGTGGATTGCAGCAGCAGCAAGCCGAAAAGTGCAGGCATGTAAGGGATCTAGAGGTTGACAACATGTCTTCTTAACGGGAGTCCAGGAGCTCATCTCCACAAATGGACTTTTCAGGATCCTTGGGTGGCTCCGTAGTTTGAAACCAATTCTGGTAATCGTTTCTCGGCCTTTTGGCTAAGATCAAGTGTAGTATCTGTTCTTATCAGTTTAATATCTGATACGTCCCCTATCTGGGGACCATATATTAAATGGATTTTTAGAACAGGGAGATGGAAAAAGAGCTTGCTCTGTCCACTCCACGCATTGACCTGGTATTGCAGTATCTCCAGGACCGGTGCACCCCTTCTTTAATGCAGTTTCTAAAATCAGAAAGAATTGAATTCAATGTTTTTTGTTCATTTTGCTTGTTTGTCGGATTTTGGGATGGACTCTTTGGCTTTGCTTTTCTTCTCCTCATTGGATTTTTCATGTTCAAAGTTGCAGAAGCCAGATTACAAGCTCATTTTGGTTCAACTTCAGCAACTGTGCATTGCATTGCCATGTAATGTGATGCAATGCTATCTTTCTAGCTCTCCCTTTTTACTTCCTTTTGGATAAACAGACATATTAGGCAAGCATTTTGGAGCTTTCACCTAAATAACTACAGGTGGTGAGATAAGCTGCACAATATAATTGACCTTTCAGTATATTGTTGCACACACACCATCTATTTAGCAAATGCCCTTGTTATCAACAGCAGCCTTTTAAACTCACCTGAGCTAACAGGTATGTGCGCTGGTTACTCTGCTGCGCTTAAAATTTCTTTTTTGGTTTGCTACAATGCCTTTTCTGAAATGTTGTCTCCCTCTGCTGGAACACTGACTTCTTTCATTTAATGCCTGCAGACTATAAAAGAGAACCCAACCCAAAAAGTTTGGTTGATTAGTCTGTGGCATTCTGTTAAACTGTTGCTTATGGCGGTCTCTGTGAGCTTCTCAGCGACATTCAGCCAGCCAGGTATCCTGCCTGCAGTAGATGGAATGTGGCAATGGAACGCTGGCTGCGCGTGTCATAATAGGCTCTGAGCCTTTATATACCTGTGCACAGCAGCAGCCACCTTCAGTCTGCTGCTGGACAGCCAGCAGCAGCAGCAGGAGAGGTATGTAATCAGGAGCCCTCCTGCTAAGGGTAGACAGCTGCTCGTTCCACCCCACCCCCCGCCTTAATTGGTTCTCCTCCCTTCCAACGGTGTTGAGGCGGGTGGGAACAGCAGGGGGTGAAGGTGCTGTGTTTAAAGAGGTGGAGTTATGCAGATCTAAAACGCGTGGATTGCAGCAGCAGCAAGCCGAAAAGTGCAGGCATGTAAGGGATCTAGAGGTTGACAACATGTCTTCTTAACGGGAGTCCAGGAGCTCATCTCCACAAATGGACTTTTCAGGATCCTTGGGTGGCTCCGTAGTTTGAAACCAATTCTGGTTATCGCTTCTCGGCCTTTTGGCTAAGATCAAGTGTAGTATCTGTTCTTATCAGTTTAATATCTGATACGTCCCCTATCTGGGGACCATATATTAAATGGATTTTTAGAACAGGGAGATGGAAAAAGAGCTTGCTCTGTCCACTCCACGCATTGACCTGGTATTGCAGTATCTCCAGGACCGGTGCACCCCTTCTTTAATGCAGTTTCTAAAATCAGAAAGAATTGAATTCAATGTTTTTTGTTCATTTTGCTTGTTTGTTGGATTTTGGGATGGACTCTTTGGCTTTGCTTTTCTTCTCCTCATTGGATTTTTCATGTTCAAAGTTGCAGAAGCCAGATTACAAGCTCATTTTGGTTCAACTTCAGCAACTGTGCATTGCATTGCCATGTAATGTGATGCAATGCTATCTTTCTAGCTCTCCCTTTTTACTTCCTTTTGGATAAACAGACATATTAGGCAAGCATTTTGGAGCTTTCACCTAAATAACTACAGGTGGTGAGATAAGCTGCACAATATAATTGACTTTTCAGTATATTGTTGCACACACACCATCTATTTAGCAAATGCCCTTGTTATCAACAGCAGCCTTTTAAACTCACCTGAGCTAACAGGTATGTGCGCTGGTTACTCTGCTGCGCTTAAAATTTCTTTTTTGGTTTGCTACAATGCCTTTTCTGAAACGTTGTCTCCCTCTGCTGGAACACTGACTTCTTTCATTTAATGCCTGCAGACTATAAAAGAGAACCCAACCCAAAAAGTTTGGTTGATTAGTCTGTGGCATTCTGTTAAACTGTTGCTTATGGCGGTCTCTGTGAGCTTCTCAGCGACATTCAGCCAGCCAGGTATCCTGCCTGCAGTAGATGGAATGTGGCAATGGAACGCTGGCTGCGCGTGTCATAATAGGCTCTGAGCCTTTATATACCTGTGCACAGCAGCAGCCACCTTCAGTCTGCTGCTGGACAGCCAGCAGCAGCAGCAGCAGGAGAGGTATGTAATCAGGAGCCCTCCTGCTAAGGGTAGACAGCTGCTCGTTCCACCCCACCCCCCGCCTTAATTGGTTCTCCTCCCTTCCAACGGTGTTGAGGCGGGTGGGAACAGCAGGGGGTGAAGGTGCTGTGTTTAAAGAGGTGGAGTTATGCAGATCTAAAACGCGTGGATTGCAGCAGCAGCAAGCCGAAAAGTGCAGGCATGTAAGGGATCTAGAGGTTGACAACATGTCTTCTTAACGGGAGTCCAGGAGCTCATCTCCACAAATGGACTTTTCAGGATCCTTGGGTGGCTCCGTAGTTTGAAACCAATTCTGGTTATCGCTTCTCGGCCTTTTGGCTAAGATCAAGTGTAGTATCTGTTCTTATCAGTTTAATATCTGATACGTCCCCTATCTGGGGACCATATATTAAATGGATTTTTAGAACAGGGAGATGGAAAAAGAGCTTGCTCTGTCCACTCCACGCATTGACCTGGTATTGCAGTATCTCCAGGACCGGTGCACCCCTTCTTTAATGCAGTTTCTAAAATCAGAAAGAATTGAATTCAATGTTTTTTGTTCATTTTGCTTGTTTGTCGGATTTTGGGATGGACTCTTTGGCTTTGCTTTTCTTCTCCTCATTGGATTTTTCATGTTCAAAGTTGCAGAAGCCAGATTACAAGCTCATTTTGGTTCAACTTCAGCAACTGTGCATTGCATTGCCATGTAATGTGATGCAATGCTATCTTTCTAGCTCTCCCTTTTTACTTCCTTTTGGATAAACAGACATATTAGGCAAGCATTTTGGAGCTTTCACCTAAATAACTACAGGTGGTGAGATAAGCTGCACAATATAATTGACCTTTCAGTATATTGTTGCACACACACCATCTATTTAGCAAATGCCCTTGTTATCAACAGCAGCCTTTTAAACTCACCTGAGCTAACAGGTATGTGCGCTGGTTACTCTGCTGCGCTTAAAATTTCTTTTTTGGTTTGCTACAATGCCTTTTCTGAAACGTTGTCTCCCTCTGCTGGAACACTGACTTCTTTCATTTAATGCCTGCAGACTATAAAAGAGAACCCAACCCAAAAAGTTTGGTTGATTAGTCTGTGGCATTCTGTTAAACTGTTGCTTATGGCGGTCTCTGTGAGCTTCTCAGCGACATTCAGCCAGCCAGGTATCCTGCCTGCAGTAGATGGAATGTGGCAATGGAACGCTGGCTGCGCGTGTCATAATAGGCTCTGAGCCTTTATATACCTGTGCACAGCAGCAGCCACCTTCAGTCTGCTGCTGGACAGCCAGCAGCAGCAGCAGCAGGAGAGGTATGTAATCAGGAGCCCTCCTGCTAAGGGTAGACAGCTGCTCGTTCCACCCCACCCCCCGCCTTAATTGGTTCTCCTCCCTTCCAACGGTGTTGAGGCGGGTGGGAACAGCAGGGGGTGAAGGTGCTGTGTTTAAAGAGGTGGAGTTATGCAGATCTAAAACGCGTGGATTGCAGCAGCAGCAAGCCGAAAAGTGCAGGCATGTAAGGGATCTAGAGGTTGACAACATGTCTTCTTAACGGGAGTCCAGGAGCTCATCTCCACAAATGGACTTTTCAGGATCCTTGGGTGGCTCCGTAGTTTGAAACCAATTCTGGTTATCGCTTCTCGGCCTTTTGGCTAAGATCAAGTGTAGTATCTGTTCTTATCAGTTTAATATCTGATACGTCCCCTATCTGGGGACCATATATTAAATGGATTTTTAGAACAGGGAGATGGAAAAAGAGCTTGCTCTGTCCACTCCACGCATTGACCTGGTATTGCAGTATCTCCAGGACCGGTGCACCCCTTCTTTAATGCAGTTTCTAAAATCAGAAAGAATTGAATTCAATGTTTTTTGTTCATTTTGCTTGTTTGTCGGATTTTGGGATGGACTCTTTGGCTTTGCTTTTCTTCTCCTCATTGGATTTTTCATGTTCAAAGTTGCAGAAGCCAGATTACAAGCTCATTTTGGTTCAACTTCAGCAACTGTGCATTGCATTGCCATGTAATGTGATGCAATGCTATCTTTCTAGCTCTCCCTTTTTACTTCCTTTTGGATAAACAGACATATTAGGCAAGCATTTTGGAGCTTTCACCTAAATAACTACAGGTGGTGAGATAAGCTGCACAATATAATTGACCTTTCAGTATATTGTTGCACACACACCATCTATTTAGCAAATGCCCTTGTTATCAACAGCAGCCTTTTAAACTCACCTGAGCTAACAGGTATGTGCGCTGGTTACTCTGCTGCGCTTAAAATTTCTTTTTTGGTTTGCTACAATGCCTTTTCTGAAACGTTGTCTCCCTCTGCTGGAACACTGACTTCTTTCATTTAATGCCTGCAGACTATAAAAGAGAACCCAACCCAAAAAGTTTGGTTGATTAGTCTGTGGCATTCTGTTAAACTGTTGCTTATGGCGGTCTCTGTGAGCTTCTCAGCGACATTCAGCCAGCCAGGTATCCTGCCTGCAGTAGATGGAATGTGGCAATGGAACGCTGGCTGCGCGTGTCATAATAGGCTCTGAGCCTTTATATACCTGTGCACAGCAGCAGCCACCTTCAGTCTGCTGCTGGACAGCCAGCAGCAGCAGCAGCAGGAGAGGTATGTAATCAGGAGCCCTCCTGCTAAGGGTAGACAGCTGCTCGTTCCACCCCACCCCCCGCCTTAATTGGTTCTCCTCCCTTCCAACGGTGTTGAGGCGGGTGGGAACAGCAGGGGGTGAAGGTGCTGTGTTTAAAGAGGTGGAGTTATGCAGATCTAAAACGCGTGGATTGCAGCAGCAGCAAGCCGAAAAGTGCAGGCATGTAAGGGATCTAGAGGTTGACAACATGTCTTCTTAACGGGAGTCCAGGAGCTCATCTCCACAAATGGACTTTTCAGGATCCTTGGGTGGCTCCGTAGTTTGAAACCAATTCTGGTTATCGCTTCTCGGCCTTTTGGCTAAGATCAAGTGTAGTATCTGTTCTTATCAGTTTAATATCTGATACGTCCCCTATCTGGGGACCATATATTAAATGGATTTTTAGAACAGGGAGATGGAAAAAGAGCTTGCTCTGTCCACTCCACGCATTGACCTGGTATTGCAGTATCTCCAGGACCGGTGCACCCCTTCTTTAATGCAGTTTCTAAAATCAGAAAGAATTGAATTCAATGTTTTTTGTTCATTTTGCTTGTTTGTCGGATTTTGGGATGGACTCTTTGGCTTTGCTTTTCTTCTCCTCATTGGATTTTTCATGTTCAAAGTTGCAGAAGCCAGATTACAAGCTCATTTTGGTTCAACTTCAGCAACTGTGCATTGCATTGCCATGTAATGTGATGCAATGCTATCTTTCTAGCTCTCCCTTTTTACTTCCTTTTGGATAAACAGACATATTAGGCAAGCATTTTGGAGCTTTCACCTAAATAACTACAGGTGGTGAGATAAGCTGCACAATATAATTGACCTTTCAGTATATTGTTGCACACACACCATCTATTTAGCAAATGCCCTTGTTATCAACAGCAGCCTTTTAAACTCACCTGAGCTAACAGGTATGTGCGCTGGTTACTCTGCTGCGCTTAAAATTTCTTTTTTGGTTTGCTACAATGCCTTTTCTGAAACGTTGTCTCCCTCTGCTGGAACACTGACTTCTTTCATTTAATGCCTGCAGACTATAAAAGAGAACCCAACCCAAAAAGTTTGGTTGATTAGTCTGTGGCATTCTGTTAAACTGTTGCTTATGGCGGTCTCTGTGAGCTTCTCAGCGACATTCAGCCAGCCAGGTATCCTGCCTGCAGTAGATGGAATGTGGCAATGGAACGCTGGCTGCGCGTGTCATAATAGGCTCTGAGCCTTTATATACCTGTGCACAGAAGCAGCCACCTTCAGTCTGCTGCTGGACAGCCAGCAGCAGCAGCAGCAGGAGAGGTATGTAATCAGGAGCCCTCCTGCTAAGGGTAGACAGCTGCTCGTTCCACCCCACCCCCCGCCTTAATTGGTTCTCCTCCCTTCCAACGGTGTTGAGGCGGGTGGGAACAGCAGGGGGTGAAGGTGCTGTGTTTAAAGAGGTGGAGTTTTGCAGATCTAAAACGCGTGGATTGCAGCAGCAGCAAGCCGAAAAGTGCAGGCATGTAAGGGATCTAGAGGTTGACAACATGTCTTCTTAACGGGAGTCCAGGAGCTCATCTCCACAAATGGACTTTTCAGGATCCTTGGGTGGCTCCGTAGTTTGAAACCAATTCTGGTTATCGCTTCTCGGCCTTTTGGCTCAGATCGGGGTGTTTGCCTCGGTCTGGGCTGAGGGTTGCGTATTTTCGGCTCGTGTGGTGGAGAAAGAGATCCGTGCTTTGGGCATTACAATGGCGGCTGTAAAGAATACCGTGCGATTGGAGGTTATTGAGGACCACAGACATAACATCGGCTTGGAATTTATTGTCCGGAATATAGTGATGGAATTGACGGGATTTAAACTGGAGAAGATTTTTTGTATCCAGGAGTTTCCTAAAGCTGGTAATTATGACATTTCTTTCTACTTGGAAGCAGACTGTTTGACTTTCTTTCAGCGTTTAAAAGAGAAAAGACATCATGAGTATTTACAATTTATAATCCCTAAGCCTTTGTTTTCTAATATTGAAAGGCCCATTACTGTACACATGTATAACCCGTTTGTGGAGATCCCTTTGATTAGAGCTTTCTTATCACGGTATTGCTCAGTAATAAGGGGGGGAATCATGCAAAAGAATATTTTTGCTGTTTTCAATGGGAATGTGAAATTTTGGGCTCGTTTCAAATCTGACCCTGAGGGTATTGGTGGAACCATGCACCCACCTGCAAATTTCTCCATTGGAGGAAATAGAGGATTCCTACATTATCCTGGTCAGCCCTCTTTTTGTAGGAAATGTTTTTGTTATGGCCATATAGCTGCGGAATGTACCTCTGATGTAACTTGTAGGAATTGTAAAAAATCAGGGCATGAAGCCTTTGAATGTCCCTATCCTGCAATATGTGACTTATGTGGTGAAAATGGCCACACTTGTAGATCATGTCCTAATGTTAGCTGTCAGGTTTTTTTGGCGCGTCTTAATACTGAGAGACGTAGGACATGGGGGGAGAGACAGGGGGCTCCTCAGGCACAGGAGGGCCCTACTGAAATCCCTCGTGTTGTTCCTGAAACTACTACAATGGTGGAGGAAGTGGTGGATTTTATTCCCACTGTGGCTGAGGTGCATGATATCACTGTAGAGGGAAATCTTGGAGACCAGGTGCAGCCTGACGTGGGTGTGGCACCACCTGTAGAGTTGCCTTCTGGGTCAGGGGCTGAGACGGCTCTCAGTGAGGTAATTGAGGAGGTGGAAAGCTCTGAGGAGATGTCTGCCCCAAGTTCCGTTGACATACAGTGGTCAGTTTCTCCAGAGGAAATAGAGGCTGCCAGGATGCCTTCAGCTGAAAATGCTGCCATCGTTTGTAAAGCCTTGGCCAAACAGAAGAAGACTGGTAAAACTGTAAAGAGGTTACGAAAGAAGAAATTTGAGTCTTTTGAGTCTCACAACCCTTTTTCCGTCCTATCTGACTCTGGGGAGGACTCACATTTGAATGAACCTTATAAGGCCACTCCCATATCACCTAGTGAAGGTTTCTTAGAGGAAAAGGATGTGGCAGGCTTGGAGAGCCTATTTGAATTTTCTGAGGTGGCCTGAGACATGTTGATTTCCTTTTCTGGTCTTCCCGGTCTCCATAACCTGCATTGACACCTATGGTCCTGCGGCTGAAAATAATCTCCCAGAATGTACGTATGTTTGCATCAGCGACAAAGCGTGCCACTGTTCTGGACTATTTGGCATCTAAGGGCTGTGACATTATATGTGTTCAAGAATGTGGTTTATCTAAATTTCCTAAACAAAATGAGTGGCTGTATGGGGAGGCAGTGTGGTCCTTTTCTAATACTAACAGAAATGATGGCATTGGAATCCTTATCCAAAACAGAGACATTCGCTTAAAACAGAAAACTATTATTCTGGAAGGAAGATGTGCTTGTATCACTCTATCATACCTTGGTTGGGACTTTAAACTAATTTGCATATATGCAAATGTGGATAAAAATGAGCGCTTATCACTCTTCAAAAAATTGACTTTTTTTTTGCATGGCAAGTTGCCTATTTTTGTTATTGGTGACTTTAACTGTATTTTTTCAAAAGAAGCAAGGGCAGGTTCATGGCAATCTAAAGTGGATGTTACAGGTAATCTATGGAACCAAATGACTAAAGACTTCTCCCTTAGGGATGCTGTGTCGGAGAAGCCGGGACCTTTTACATATCATTCAGATGATGGCCATGCCGAGTCTAGACTGGACTATTTTTTTGTTTCCTCACCGGCAGTTAAATGTGTTAAGTATTCCCAAGAGAAAGTTTGCTTCTCTGATCATGAGTGTTTGCTTGGGGTGTTTGAGGTGGATGTTTTTTTCTATGGCAAAGGGAGGTGGCGGATGAATGTGAGTGTTCTGGATGACAAGCAAGTTTTCAGGTGTTTTTCAAAAAAATACCATGGTTGGGTGAGGAGGAAAAGGGATTTTTGCAATATCTTGGAATGGTGGGTGTGGGTCAAGGTTAGAATTAGGGATTTTTTCAGGAAAATTGGCTATATTAAGGCTAAAAAGAAGAGATTATTATATACACAAATAAATAGGAGGATTTCCTTTTTGCATGAATGTAGAGCTATGGGTATAGATGTTAAAAGTGAGTTGGTTAAAATGAAGAACGAAATGGGTGATTGGATGTTTGGACGAGGAAAGGAAATCATATTCCGGTCGAGAGTGAAGTTTAGGGAACAGAATGAGAAATGTACGCGCTTCTTTTTTAAGAAAATGTGTGGTGGTAAACGGGATATGCATGTGTTAGTGAATGATAAGGGTGATGAGGTACATGGTGAGGGAGTGATCAAGGAAGTGGTTAATTTTTATAAAGGCTTGTATGGGGAGAAAAAGTGTGATTTGGGGAACGAGAATGAGTTTTTGCAGGTACTTGGAAATTTTGTTACAGAAAGTGAAAGTCAGGCTTTGATGGATGATTTAACAGAGAAAGAATTGTTGGGTGTGATCTCCAAGTCTCCGAAGAACAAATCCCCTGGGCAGGATGGAATCCCATGTGATTTTTATGCAAAATATTGGGACGTTGTTTCTCAGGATCTGTTTGAAGTCATGAAATCCTTGTTTGCCGGAGTGAGTATGCCTGAGTGTATGAAGGGAGGTTTGGTTGTGTTATTGTTTAAAAAAGGTGATAGAAAGAGGCTAGCCAACTGGAGACCAATTACGCTGCTTAATGCTGATTATAAGATTTTTGCGAAAATTTTGGCTTGTCGTATGAGAGAAGTGATAGCATCTGTGATTGAGGAGGAACAAGTGTGTGCAGTGCCTGAACGGAGGATACAAGAGAACATTTGTCTGGTGAGGGATGTGCTAGAGGATTGTAAGAGTAGAAAGAAAGGTGTGATTGTATGTGCGCTTGACTTTGAAAAGGCCTTTGATTGTGTGGCTCATGTGTTTTTGTTTAATGTGTTGTTGAAGATGGGCTTTCCAGAGCGCTTGGTTAGATTGATTATGGGAATGTATGAGGGTGCTAGAAGTGTGGTGCAGGTGAATGGTTTTTTATCTGAGTCTTTTGAAATATTGTCAGGGGTGAGGCAGGGATGCCCGCTTTCTCCAATCATGTTTATTTGTGTGATGGAGCCTCTTCTCCAGCTTATTAGAAGGGATACAGTTTTAAAGGGGTTTTTGATCCCTGGCTGTGATGGTAAGGCTATTAAAGTGATTGGTTATATGGATGATGTGTGTGTGTTGTGTGATTCTGAGAGTGATGTCGCAAGGGTTAAATGGTTAGTCCAATGTTTTTGTGTGGCCTCTGCTTTCAAAATAAATTGGGAAAAAAGTAAGGTTAAGGGATTTTTTAGTAGTAAAAAAGTGAGTGATGCAGATATGGAATGTGTGGAAGGGGGGATTAAAGTGTTGGGGGTGTGTCTGGATGAGAGTTTAAAAGGGGACAAGAGTTGGGAGGATCTGGGTGGTAAAATTGCAAGGAAATTGGAATTATGGCGTCTGCGTGATCTGTCCTTTACTGGGAAAATTTTAATCATTAAAAGTATCATTCTCCCTATGCTTATTTATGTAGCTTTGATTTTTCCCCCATCTGTTTGAGTTTTGAAGAAGATTAATAGATTACTTTTTGTGTTCCTTTGGGGCAGTAATATAGAGAAGGCCAAGAGGGAATTTCTTCATAGGTGTAAAAGGAATGGTGGCCTAGGATTCCCTAACATCGAGACTTTTATTGGTCTGAATTGTATTAGTTTTTTTGCAGGACTTTTATTAAAGCAATCCAAGGCTGCATGTATGTGTAGATACCTTGGGGGCTCCGTCTTCCATCGGTTAAAATGGATGAATTATGATAACTGTAAACCTACTGCTTATGTATGCCCTTATTGGTACCTACAATTGGAATGTTTTATCAAAAAATTTCATCTTGAGAAAGTTCAGATGGTGAGTTTTCTGAAGAATAAAAGCATGGTGAAAAGGATGTGTGCGGATAATAGGATGTGTGAAATTAATGGGTTAAGGTCAGCTGAAGCGGAGGATGTCTGGTGTAAGCTGGTCAAACATGATATGTCTAACAAACAGAAAGATTTAGTTTGGATGTCTTTGCATGGGATTTTACCTGTGAGGAGTGTACAAAAAAGGAAAGGGTTGGCGGTGTCTGAAAGGTGTCCGAGAGAGCGGTGTGGGTGTAATGAAGAGGTCCATCATGTTCTATGGTCATGTAGGTTTGCGAAGGATGTTTGGTCTAAATTGGGTGGGTTATGTATGGAATTGACTGGGGTGAAACGTTTGAATTTTGAAATTGTCATGTTTGGGTTATGCATGTTAAACCGTGAAAAGGATAGGATTTTGTGGCTGTTTTTGGCTTGTGTGAAGGAGGTTTTGTGGAATTGCCGGAACTTGTATGTGTTTAAAAATGAGCGTTTTGAGGTGGATGATTGTGTTAAAATGGTCCTTGAGAAGTTATATTTCTATTATAAGTGTGATATGAAAGGTGGGATGGATGCAGAGGGAGTATGGAAATTCCGGAAATGGAAACATATAATTAGTCTGTAATTTTGTTTTTTTCTGATGTGTATATTGCATTTTTTCAATTTAACTGGATAATAAAAGAAACCATCATGATGAGTTTTAAACGATAAATGATTGTGGAATGGTTGTTTTTTTCAGATGAGGAGACGACCTTTTATTCTGCATTATTGTTTTAAACCTGAATGGTTTTGTAAAAAAAAAAAAAAAAAAAAAATCTGTTCTTATCAGTTTAATATCTGATACGTCCCCTATCTGGGGACCATATATTAAATGGATTTTTAGAACAGGGAGATGGAAAAAGAGCTTGCTCTGTCCACTCCACGCATTGACCTGGTATTGCAGTATCTCCAGGACCGGTGCACCCCTTCTTTAATGCAGTTTCTAAAATCAGAAAGAATTGAATTCAATGTTTTTTGTTCATTTTGCTTGTTTGTCGGATTTTGGGATGGACTCTTTGGCTTTGCTTTTCTTCTCCTCATTGGATTTTTCATGTTCAAAGTTGCAGAAGCCAGATTACAAGCTCATTTTGGTTCAACTTCAGCAACTGTGCATTGCATTGCCATGTAATGTGATGCAATGCTATCTTTCTAGCTCTCCCTTTTTACTTCCTTTTGGATAAACAGACATATTAGGCAAGCATTTTGGAGCTTTCACCTAAATAACTACAGGTGGTGAGATAAGCTGCACAATATAATTGACCTTTCAGTATATTGTTGCACACACACCATCTATTTAGCAAATGCCCTTGTTATCAACAGCAGCCTTTTAAACTCACCTGAGCTAACAGGTATGTGCGCTGGTTACTCTGCTGCGCTTAAAATTTCTTTTTTGGTTTGCTACAATGCCTTTTCTGAAACGTTGTCTCCCTCTGCTGGAACACTGACTTCTTTCATTTAATGCCTGCAGACTATAAAAGAGAACCCAACCCAAAAAGTTTGGTTGATTAGTCTGTGGCATTCTGTTAAACTGTTGCTTATGGCGGTCTCTGTGAGCTTCTCAGCGACATTGAGCCAGCCAGGTATCCTGCCTGCAGTAGATGGAATGTGGCAATGGAACGCTGGCTGCGCGTGTCATAATAGGCTCTGAGCCTTTATATACCTGTGCACAGCAGCAGCCACCTTCAGTCTGCTGCTGGACAGCCAGCAGCAGCAGCAGCAGGAGAGGTATGTAATCAGGAGCCCTCCTGCTAAGGGTAGACAGCTGCTCGTTCCACCCCACCCCCCGCCTTAATTGGTTCTCCTCCCTTCCAACGGTGTTGAGGCGGGTGGGAACAGCAGGGGGTGAAGGTGCTGTGTTTAAAGAGGTGGAGTTATGCAGATCTAAAACGCGTGGATTGCAGCAGCAGCAAGCCGAAAAGTGCAGGCATGTAAGGGATCTAGAGGTTGACAACATGTCTTCTTAACGGGAGTCCAGGAGCTCATCTCCACAAATGGACTTTTCAGGATCCTTGGGTGGCTCCATAGTTTGAAACCAATTCTGGTTATCGCTTCTCGGCCTTTTGGCTAAGATCAAGTGTAGTATCTGTTCTTATCAGTTTAATATCTGATACGTCCCCTATCTGGGGACCATATATTAAATGGATTTTTAGAACAGGGAGATGGAAAAAGAGCTTGCTCTGTCCACTCCACGCATTGACCTGGTATTGCAGTATCTCCAGGACCGGTGCACCCCTTCTTTAATGCAGTTTCTAAAATCAGAAAGAATTGAATTCAATGTTTTTTGTTCATTTTGCTTGTTTGTCGGATTTTGGGATGGACTCTTTGGCTTTGCTTTTCTTCTCCTCATTGGATTTTTCATGTTCAAAGTTGCAGAAGCCAGATTACAAGCTCATTTTGGTTCAACTTCAGCAACTGTGCATTGCATTGCCATGTAATGTGATGCAATGCTATCTTTCTAGCTCTCCCTTTTTACTTCCTTTTGGATAAACAGACATATTAGGCAAGCATTTTGGAGCTTTCACCTAAATAACTACAGGTGGTGAGATAAGCTGCACAATATAATTGACCTTTCAGTATATTGTTGCACACACACCATCTATTTAGCAAATGCCCTTGTTATCAACAGCAGCCTTTTAAACTCACCTGAGCTAACAGGTATGTGCGCTGGTTACTCTGCTGCGCTTAAAATTTCTTGTTTGGTTTGCTACAATACCTTTTCTGAAACGTTGTCTCCCTCTGCTGGAACACTGACTTCTTTCATTTAATGCCTGCAGACTATAAAAGAGAACCCAACCCAAAAAGTTTGGTTGATTAGTCTGTGGCATTCTGTTAAACTGTTGCTTATGGGGGTCTCTGTGAGCTTCTCAGCGACATTCAGCCAGCCAGGTATCCTGCCTGCTGTAGATGGAATTTGGCAATGGAACGCTGGCTGCGCGTGTCATAATAGGCTCTGAGCCTTTATATACCTGTGCACAGCAGCAGCCACCTTCAGTCTGCTGCTGGACAGCCAGCAGCAGCAGCAGCAGGAGAGGTATGTAATCAGGAGCCCTCCTGCTAAGGGTAGACAGCTGCTCGTTCCACCCCACCCCCCGCCTTAATTGGTTCTCCTCCCTTCCAACGGTGTTGAGGCGGGTGGGAACAGCAGGGGGTGAAGGTGCTGTGTTTAAAGAGATGGAGTTATGCAGATCTAAAACGCGTGGATTGCAGCAGCAGCAAGCCGAAAAGTGCAGGCATGTAAGGGATCTAGAGGTTGACAACATGTCTTCTTAACGGGAGTCCAGGAGCTCATCTCCACAAATGAACTTTTCAGGATCCTTGGGTGGCTCCATAGTTTGAAACCAATTCTGGTTATCGCTTCTCGGCCTTTTGGCTAAGATCAAGTGTAGTATCTGTTCTTATCAGTTTAATATCTGATACGTCCCCTATCTGGGGACCATATATTAAATGGATTTTTAGAACAGGGAGATGGAAAAAGAGCTTGCTCTGTCCACTCCACGCATTGACCTGGTATTGCAGTATCTCCAGGACCGGTGCACCCCTTCTTTAATGCAGTTTCTAAAATCAGAAAGAATTGAATTCAATGTTTTTTGTTCATTTTGCTTGTTTGTCGGATTTTGGGATGGACTCTTTGGCTTTGCTTTTCTTCTCCTCATTGGGTTTTTCATGTTCAAAGTTGCAGAAGCCAGATTACAAGCTCATTTTGGTTCAACTTCAGCAACTGTGCATGGCATTGCCATGTAATGTGATGCAATGCTATCTTTCTAGCTCTCCCTTTTTACTTCCTTTTGGATAAACAGACATATTAGGCAAGCATTTTGGAGCTTTCACCTAAATAACTACAGGTGGTGAGATAAGCTGCACAATATAATTGACCTTTCAGTATATTGTTGCACACACACCATCTATTTAGCAAATGCCCTTGTTATCAACAGCAGCCTTTTAAAGTCACCTGAGCTAACAGGTATGTGCGCTGGTTACTCTGCTGCGCTTAAAATTTCTTTTTTGGTTTGCTACAATGCCTTTTCTGAAACGTTGTCTCCCTCTGCTGGAACACTGACTTCTTTCATTTAATGCCTGCAGACTATAAAAGAGAACCCAACCCAAAAAGTTTGGTTGATTAGTCTGTGGCATTCTGTTAAACTGTTGCTTATGGGGGTCTCTGTGAGCTTCTCAGCGACATTCAGCCAGCCAGGTATCCTGCCTGCAGTAGATGGAATGTGGCAATGGAACGCTGGCTGCGCGTGTCATAATAGGCTCTGAGCCTTTATATACCTGTGCACAGCAGCAGCCACCTTCAGTCTGCTGCTGGACAGCCAGCAGCAGCAGCAGCAGCAGGAGAGGTATGTAATCAGGAGCCCTCCTGCTAAGGGTAGACAGCTGCTCGTTCCACCCCACCCCCCGCCTTAATTGGTTCTCCTCCCTTCCAACGGTGTTGAGGCGGGTGGGAACAGCAGGGGGTGAAGGTGCTGTGTTTAAAGAGGTGGAGTCATGCAGATCTAAAACGCGTGGATTGCAGCAGCAGCAAGCCGAAAAGTGCAGGCATGTAAGGGATCTAGAGGTTGACAACATGTCTTCTTAACGGGAGTCCAGGAGCTCATCTCCACAAATGGACTTTTCAGGATCCTTGGGTGGCTCCGTAGTTTGAAACCAATTCTGGTTATCGCTTCTCGGCCTTTTGGCTAAGATCAAGTGTAGTATCTGTTCTTATCAGTTTAATATCTGATACGTCCCCTATCTGGGGACCATATATTAAATGGATTTTTAGAACAGGGAGATGGAAAAAGAGCTTGCTCTGTCCACTCCACGCATTGACCTGGTATTGCAGTATCTCCAGGACCGGTGCACCCCTTCTTTAATGCAGTTTCTAAAATCAGAAAGAATTGAATTCAATGTTTTTTGTTCATTTTGCTTGTTTGTCGGATTTTGGGATGGACTCTTTGGCTTTGCTTTTCTTCTCCTCATTGGATTTTTCATGTTCAAAGTTGCAGAAGCCAGATTACAAGCTCATTTTGGTTCAACTTCAGCAACTGTGCATTGCATTGCCATGTAATGTGATGCAATGCTATCTTTCTAGCTCTCCCTTTTTACTTCCTTTTGGATAAACAGACATATTAGGCAAGCATTTTGGAGCTTTCACCTAAATAACTACAGGTGGTGAGATAAGCTGCACAATATAATTGACCTTTCAGTATATTGTTGCACACACACCATCTATTTAGCAAATGCCCTTGTTATCAACAGCAGCCTTTTAAACTCACCTGAGCTAACAGGTATGTGCGCTGGTTACTCTGCTGCGCTTAAAATTTCTTTTTTGGTTTGCTACAATGCCTTTTCTGAAACGTTGTCTCCCTCTGCTGGAACACTGACTTCTTTCATTTAATGCCTGCAGACTATAAAAGAGAACCCAACCCAAAAAGTTTGGTTGATTAGTCTGTGGCATTCTGTTAAACTGTTGCTTATGGCGGTCTCTGTGAGCTTCTCAGCGACATTCAGCCAGCCAGGTATCCTGCCTGCAGTAGATGGAATGTGGCAATGGAACGCTGGCTGCGCGTGTCATAATAGGCTCTGAGCCTTTATATACCTGTGCACAGCAGCAGCCACCTTCAGTCTGCTGCTGGACAGCCAGCAGCAGCAGCAGCAGGAGAGGTATGTAATCAGGAGCCCTCCTGCTAAGGGTAGACAGCTGCTCGTTCCACCCCACCCCCGCCTTAATTGGTTCTCCTCCCTTCCAACGGTGTTGAGGCGGGTGGGAACAGCAGGGGGTGAAGGTGCTGTGTTTAAAGAGGTGGAGTTATGCAGATCTAAAACGCGTGGATTGCAGCAGCAGCAAGCCGAAAAGTGCAGGCATGTAAGGGATCTAGAGGTTGACAACATGTCTTCTTAACGGGAGTCCAGGAGCTCATCTCCACAAATGGACTTTTCAGGATCCTTGGGTGGCTCCGTAGTTTGAAACCAATTCTGGTTATCGCTTCTCGGCCTTTTGGCTAAGATCAAGTGTAGTATCTGTTCTTATCAGTTTAATATCTGATACGTCCCCTATCTGGGGACCATATATTAAATGGATTTTTAGAACAGGGAGATGGAAAAAGAGCTTGCTCTGTCCACTCCACGCATTGACCTGGTATTGCAGTATCTCCAGGACCGGTGCACCCCTTCTTTAATGCAGTTTCTAAAATCAGAAAGAATTGAATTCAATGTTTTTTGTTCATTTTGCTTGTTTGTCGGATTTTGGGATGGACTCTTTGGCTTTGCTTTTCTTCTCCTCATTGGATTTTTCATGTTCAAAGTTGCAGAAGCCAGATTACAAGCTCATTTTGGTTCAACTTCAGCAACTGTGCATTGCATTGCCATGTAATGTGATGCAATGCTATCTTTCTAGCTCTCCCTTTTTACTTCCTTTTGGATAAACAGACATATTAGGCAAGCATTTTGGAGCTTTCACCTAAATAACTACAGGTGGTGAGATAAGCTGCACAATATAATTGACCTTTCAGTATATTGTTGCACACACACCATCTATTTAGCAAATGCCCTTGTTATCAACAGCAGCCTTTTAAACTCACCTGAGCTAACAGGTATGTGCGCTGGTTACTCTGCTGCGCTTAAAATTTCTTTTTTGGTTTGCTACAATGCCTTTTCTGAAACGTTGTCTCCCTCTGCTGGAACACTGACTTCTTTCATTTAATGCCTGAAGACTATAAAAGAGAACCCAACCCAAAAAGTTTGGTTGATTAGTCTGTGGCATTCTGTTAAACTGTTGCTTATGGCGGTCTCTGTGAGCTTCTCAGCGACATTCAGCCAGCCAGGTATCCTGCCTGCAGTAGATGGAATGTGGCAATGGAACGCTGGCTGCGCGTGTCATAATAGGCTCTGAGCCTTTATATACCTGTGCACAGCAGCAGCCACCTTCAGTCTGCTGCTGGACAGCCAGCAGCAGCAGCAGCAGGAGAGGTATGTAATCAGGAGCCCTCCTGCTAAGGGTAGACAGCTGCTCGTTCCACCCCACCCCCCGCCTTAATTGGTTCTCCTCCCTTCCAACGGTGTTGAGGCGGGTGGGAACAGCAGGGGGTGAAGGTGCTGTGTTTAAAGAGGTGGAGTTATGCAGATCTAAAACGCGTGGATTGCAGCAGCAGCAAGCCGAAAAGTGCAGGCATGTAAGGGATCTAGAGTTTGACAACATGTCTTCTTAACGGGAGTCCAGGAGCTCATCTCCACAAATGGACTTTTCAGGATCCTTGGGTGGCTCCGTAGTTTGAAACCAATTCTGGTTATCGCTTCTCGGCCTTTTGGCTAAGATCAAGTGTAGTATCTGTTCTTATCAGTTTAATATCTGATACGTCCCCTATCTGGGGACCATATATTAAATGGATTTTTAGAACAGGGAGATGGAAAAAGAGCTTGCTCTGTCCACTCCACGCATTGACCTGGTATTGCAGTATCTCCAGGACCGGTGCACCCCTTCTTTAATGCAGTTTCTAAAATCAGAAAGAATTGAATTCAATGTTTTTTGTTCATTTTGCTTGTTTGTCGGATTTTGGGATGGACTCTTTGGCTTTGCTTTTCTTCTCCTCATTGGATTTTTCATGTTCAAAGTTGCAGAAGCCAGATTACAAGCTCATTTTGGTTCAACTTCAGCAACTGTGCATTGCATTGCCATGTAATGTGATGCAATGCTGTCTTTCTAGCTCTCCCTTTTTACTTCCTTTTGGATAAACAGACATATTAGGCAAGCATTTTGGAGCTTTCACCTAAATAACTACAGGTGGTGAGATAAGCTGCACAATATAATTGACCTTTCAGTATATTGTTGCACACACACCATCTATTTAGCAAATGCCCTTGTTATCAACAGCAGCCTTTTAAAGTCACCTGAGCTAACAGGTATGTGCGCTGGTTACTCTGCTGCGCTTAAAATTTCTTTTTTGGTTTGCTACAATGCCTTTTCTGAAACGTTGTCTCCCTCTGCTGGAACACTGACTTCTTTCATTTAATGCCTGCAGACTATAAAAGAGAACCCAACCCAAAAAGTTTGGTTGATTAGTCTGTGGCATTCTGTTAAACTGTTGCTTAAGGGGGTCTCTGTGAGCTTCTCAGCGACATTCAGCCAGCCAGGTATCCTGCCTGCAGTAGAGGGAATGTGGCAATGGAACGCTGGCTGCGCGTGTCATAATAGGCTCTGAGCCTTTATATACCTGTGCACAGCAGCAGCCACCTTCAGTCTGCTGCTGGACAGCCAGCAGCAGCAGCAGCAGCAGGAGAGGTATGTAATCAGGAGCCCTCCTGCTAAGGGTAGACAGCTGCTCGTTCCACCCCACCCCCCGCCTTAATTGGTTCTCCTCCCTTCCAACGGTGTTGAGGCGGGTGGGAACAGCAGGGGGTGAAGGTGCTGTGTTTAAAGAGGTGGAGTCATGCAGATCTAAAACGCGTGGATTGCAGCAGCAGCAAGCCGAAAAGTGCAGGCATGTAAGGGATCTAGAGGTTGACAACATGTCTTCTTAACGGGAGTCCAGGAGCTCATCTCCACAAATGGACTTTTCAGGATCCTTGGTGGCTCCGTAGTTTGAAACCAATTCTGGTTATCGCTTCTCGGCCTTTTGGCTAAGATCAAGTGTAGTATCTGTTCTTATCAGTTTAATATCTGATACGTCCCCTATCTGGGGACCATATATTAAATGGATTTTTAGAACAGGGAGATGGAAAAAGAGCTTGCTCTGTCCACTCCACGCATTGACCTGGTATTGCAGTATCTCCAGGACCGGTGCACCCCTTCTTTAATGCAGTTTCTAAAATCAGAAAGAATTGAATTCAATGTTTTTTGTTCATTTTGCTTGTTTGTCGGATTTTGGGATGGACTCTTTGGCTTTGCTTTTCTTCTCCTCATTGGATTTTTCATGTTCAAAGTTGCAGAAGCCAGATTACAAGCTCATTTTGGTTCAACTTCAGCAACTGTGCATTGCATTGCCATGTAATGTGATGCAATGCTATCTTTCTAGCTCTCCCTTTTTACTTCCTTTTGGATAAACAGACATATTAGGCAAGCATTTTGGAGCTTTCACCTAAATAACTACAGGTGGTGAGATAAGCTGCACAATATAATTGACCTTTCAGTATATTGTTGCACACACACCATCTATTTAGCAAATGCCCTTGTTATCAACAGCAGCCTTTTAAACTCACCTGAGCTAACAGGTATGTGCGCTGGTTACTCTGCTGCGCTTAAAATTTATTTTTTGGTTTGCTACAATGCCTTTTCTGAAACGTTGTCTCCCTCTGCTGGAACACTGACTTCTTTCATTTAATGCCTGCAGACTATAAAAGAGAACCCAACCCAAAAAGTTTGGTTGATTAGTCTGTGGCATTCTGTTAAACTGTTGCTTATGGCGGTCTCTGTGAGCTTCTCAGCGACATTCAGCCAGCCAGGTATCCTGCCTGCAGTAGATGGAATGTGGCAATGGAACGCTGGCTGCGCGTGTCATAATAGGCTCTGAGCCTTTATATACCTGTGCACAGCAGCAGCCACCTTCAGTCTGCTGCTGGACAGCCAGCAGCAGCAGCAGCAGGAGAGGTATGTAATCAGGAGCCCTCCTGCTAAGGGTAGACAGCTGCTCGTTCCACCCCACCCCCCGCCTTAATTGGTTCTCCTCCCTTCCAACGGTGTTGAGGCGGGTGGGAACAGCAGGGGGTGAAGGTGCTGTGTTTAAAGAGGTGGAGTTATGCAGATCTAAAACGCGTGGATTGCAGCAGCAGCAAGCCGAAAAGTGCAGGCATGTAAGGGATCTAGAGGTTGACAACATGTCTTCTTAACGGGAGTCCAGGAGCTCATCTCCACAAATGGACTTTTCAGGATCCTTGGGTGGCTCCGTAGTTTGAAACCAATTCTGGTTATCGCTTCTCGGCCTTTTGGCTAAGATCAAGTGTAGTATCTGTTCTTATCAGTTTAATATCTGATACGTCCCCTATCTGGGGACCATATATTAAATGGATTTTTAGAACAGGGAGATGGAAAAAGAGCTTGCTCTGTCCACTCCACGTATTGACCTGGTATTGCAGTATCTCCAGGACCGGTGCACCCCTTCTTTAATGCAGTTTCTAAAATCAGAAAGAATTGAATTCAATGTTTTTTGTTCATTTTGCTTGTTTGTCGGATTTTGGGATGGACTCTTTGGCTTTGCTTTTCTTCTCCTCATTGGATTTTTCATGTTCAAAGTTGCAGAAGCCAGATTACAAGCTCATTTTGGTTCAACTTCAGCAACTGTGCATTGCATTGCCATGTAATGTGATGCAATGCTATCTTTCTAGCTCTCCCTTTTTACTTCCTTTTGGATAAACAGACATATTAGGCAAGCATTTTGGAGCTTTCACCTAAATAACTACAGGTGGTGAGATAAGCTGCACAATATAATTGACCTTTCAGTATATTGTTGCACACACACCATCTATTTAGCAAATGCCCTTGTTATCAACAGCAGCCTTTTAAACTCACCTGAGCTAACAGGTATGTGCGCTGGTTACTCTGCTGCGCTTAAAATTTCTTTTTTGGTTTGCTACAATGCCTTTTCTGAAACGTTGTCTCCCTCTGCTGGAACGCTGACTTCTTTCATTTAATGCCTGCAGACTATAAAAGAGAACCCAACCCAAAAAGTTTGGTTGATTAGTCTGTGGCATTCTGTTAAACTGTTGCTTATGGCGGTCTCTGTGAGCTTCTCAGCGACATTCAGCCAGCCAGGTATCCTGCCTGCAGTAGATGGAATGTGGCAATGGAACGCTGGCTGCGCGTGTCATAATAGGCTCTGAGCCTTTATATACCTGTGCACAGCAGCAGCCACCTTCAGTCTGCTGCTGGACAGCCAGCAGCAGCAGCAGCAGGAGAGGTATGTAATCAGGAGCCCTCCTGCTAAGGGTAGACAGCTGCTCGTTCCACCCCACCCCCCGCCTTAATTGGTTCTCCTCCCTTCCAACGGTGTTGAGGCGGGTGGGAACAGCAGGGGGTGAAGGTGCTGTGTTTAAAGAGGTGGAGTTATGCAGATCTAAAACGCGTGGATTGCAGCAGCAGCAAGCCGAAAAGTGCAGGCATGTAAGGGATCTAGAGGTTGACAACATGTCTTCTTAACGGGAGTCCAGGAGCTCATCTCCACAAATGGACTTTTCAGGATCCTTGGGTGGCTCCGTAGTTTGAAACCAATTCTGGTTATCGCTTCTCGGCCTTTTGGCTAAGATCAAGTGTAGTATCTGTTCTTATCAGTTTAATATCTGATACGTCCCCTATCTGGGGACCATATATTAAATGGATTTTTAGAACAGGGAGATGGAAAAAGAGCTTGCTCTGTCCACTCCACGCATTGACCTGGTATTGCAGTATCTCCAGGACCGGTGCACCCCTTCTTTAATGCAGTTTCTAAAATCAGAAAGAATTGAATTCAATGTTTTTTGTTCAGTTTGCTTGTTTGTCGGATTTTGGGATGGACTCTTTGGCTTTGCTTTTCTTCTCCTCATTGGATTTTTCATGTTCAAAGTTGCAGAAGCCAGATTACAAGCTCATTTTGGTTCAACTTCAGCAACTGTGCATTGCATTGCCATGTAATGTGATGCAATGCTATCTTTCTAGCTCTCCCTTTTTACTTCCTTTTGGATAAACAGACATATTAGGCAAGCATTTTGGAGCTTTCACCTAAATAACTACAGGTGGTGAGATAAGCTGCACAATATAATTGACCTTTCAGTATATTGTTGCACACACACCATCTATTTAGCAAATGCCCTTGTTATCAACAGCAGCCTTTTAAACTCACCTGAGCTAACAGGTATGTGCGCTGGTTACTCTGCTGCGCTTAAAATTTCTTTTTTGGTTTGCTACAATGCCTTTTCTGAAACGTTGTCTCCCTCTGCTGGAACACTGACTTCTTTCATTTAATGCCTGCAGACTATAAAAGAGAACCCAACCCAAAAAGTTTGGTTGATTAGTCTGTGGCATTCTGTTAAACTGTTGCTTATGGCGGTCTCTGTGAGCTTCTCAGCGACATTCAGCCAGCCAGGTATCCTGCCTGCAGTAGATGGAATGTGGCAATGGAACGCTGGCTGCGCGTGTCATAATAGGCTCTGAGCCTTTATATACCTGTTGTAACATACCTGGCGGCGTCCTTGCATGGTGGTCCATCTCCCACTGTGCAAGAGGGCGCACTTGATCTCCTGTCCAGAATGTCTCTCTGGCTTCCCTCCATGCTGTCTGTTTGTGTCTGTTTCTGCTGCTTAAGGGCGGCGCCCGATCACTTCCTGCCTTTTGTACCTGCTGTGGGTCACACCCCTTGTGCGTCCTCAGCCTATTGCTGTCTGTCACTTGGTATATAGCTCAGCAGCTCCCTTCTATCCCTGCCTGAGCATAGTGTTTCCTTCAGTGTGTGCTTGCACTCTGAAGGTGCCAGGTCCCGTTCTTTGTTTCCTTGTCTGCCTTTCCTGGAGGCTGTATTTCCAGGCCTGTCTGAACTGAGTCCTGTATGTCTTCTGCTTTGCGGTATCAGCTCCCGTGTCTGAACTGAGTCCTGTATGTCTCCTGCTTTGCGGTATCAGCTCCCGTGTCTGAACTGAGTCCTGTATGTCTCCTGCTTTTCGGTATTAGTTCCCGTGTCTGAACTGAGTCCTTTCTGTGTTCTCTTGTCTGTCCTGTCTGAACACGCTCCTAGCCTGTTCCTCCTGCCTTCTAGGGGCCGATTACCTAGACTCGTTCCTGTATCTTGTCTGACCTGTCTGAACACGCTCCTAGCCTGTTCCTCTCGCCTTCTAGTGGCCGATTTCCTAGACCCGCTCCTGTGTCTGGTCTGTCCTGTCTGAACACGCTCCTTGCCTGTTCGCTCCGCCTTCTAGTGGCCGATTTCCTAGACCCGCTCCTGTGTCTGGTCTGTCCTGTCTGAACACGCTCCTTGCCTGTTCGTTCCGCCTCTCTGGGGGCCGTATTCCCAGACCCGCTCCTGTATCCCTCTGCAGTGTCGGTCTCCTCCGTACACTCAGTTCCAGTCTGAACTCTCTCCTGTCCTTTACCTGTTTTGCCTCTATGTCCATTCCCTTCCTTTTTCTGCAGAGTCTGAACTCGTACCTAACTCCTGCTTGTTGTCTCTGCAAGTACTGTGTGAGTATCTGGCTCTGTTTTTCCCTTCCTGTCTGTTCCGTGTGAACAGAGCCCTGTCCTCCCTGCTCAGCCTTGTCTGCACTCTAGCCGTGCTTGCCTGTACCCCTTTGCCTGTATTGTTCCTGAGTCCCAGTGTGTACTGGGTCCTATCCCGCCTGTGTTCCTACCTGCTTGTGCCTCCCTGTCTGCACTCTAGCTGTGCTTGCCTTTACCCCCCTGCCTGCATACCCGCCTGCCTGCATACCAGTCGTGCCTGCCTATACCCACCAGTCTGTGTGCCAGCCTACCAGCCTGTTCCTGTATTCCCCTGTGTGGGTCAACAGCCGTGTCCGGGGTCTGTCCTGGAGTAGCACCTGGTCCCTCTGCTCGGTTCCTCCTTGGTGCACTGGCGTCGTATGCCGTCGTGCGACCCTGGTCGGATCGGGTGAATACCTAGTCACGCCCCTCCAGGCATTCACTCTCCGGCACGGTCCAGTGGAATCACTACCAATCACACGCACACGCCGCTTAGCCCGGGCGTGTGCATAACAGCATGCTCAGGCCATGGTTCCCGTTGAGCCCCACGGCCTTCGCTCTTTGAGAAGTTTTTCCAGCGAATACATGCATTAAAATAAATAAATAAATTTTTTCCCCCCTTTAGCTGAGTTCCAGGCGAATTACGCACCCGTCCAGATGGATCTATCAGCTCTCGTTCCTGCGGATCCGCCACGTTACTATGGGGATCCAAGACAGTGTCGTGCATTTGTGGAGCAATGCATGCTACACTTTAAGGCCTACCCTCTCTATTTTCCTTCCGATTGGGCTAAAGTGGCCTTTATGATTGACTACCTAGCGGGTGATGCCTTGAAATGGGTCACCCCCCTATGGGAAGCATGGGATCCTGTCATCCTTGACCTGCAGGCCTTCCTGGTGGCCTTTCGTATGGTCTTCGAGGACCCTAACTCTGAAGCCCCTGCTGAAGCTTCACTTCCCAATATCCCGGAGCAGCCCCGACGGGTAATGTGTGTGGGTAGCGCAATAGTCCTCCAGCCCAATGAGACTACTGCCCACCCAGAATCCTCACAGGGTGACTACGCTTTCCGGAATACTTCTCTCAACCTCAAGAGGCAGTCCAGACGTGCTAGACTTAGAGGCAAGCCGTCACGCCAGGGTCTGTCCTCCCTGAGACCTCCTGACCCCAACCTTGAAGTCCCTACTGAAGCTTCATCTCCCTGTATCCCGGAGAAACCCCAATGGGTAATGTGCGTGGGTAGTGCACCAGTTCTCCTGGCTGAAGAGACTTCTGCCCATCCAGACTCCACACAGGAGAACTTCCTGCACCCGGCATCAGATGCTTCTCTCTCTTTAACCGGTGTGCATGTCCAAGGATGCTCCAAAGCTGTGGTTACCTCAGAGTCTGTGCACCTCTACTACCTGGCGGAGGATCCCCTGTTGCCTCCTGAACCCTCCGGGATACCACTCGATGACAAATGGAGAGAGACTTCTCTACACCCGGTACACAATACTTTGTCCGCTTCGTCCTGTGAGCCTGACAATGGGTACCCCAAAGTGGTAGTTACCTCTGAGTCTCTACACCCCTCCGACCAGGCGGAGGATCTCCAGTTGTCTCCTGAACCCTTCGGGGTGCTACCTGGTAGCGAAAGGACAGAGACTCTCCTATACTCTGTACCTGATACCTCGCTCGCTTCGTCCAGTGAGTCCAACCTAGTGTACTCCGAAGCAGAGGTTACTCCTGAGTCTCTACACCCCTCCGACCAGGCGGAGGACCTCCAGTTGTGTTCAGAATCCTTCGGGGTGCCACCTGGTGGTGAATGGACAGAGACTTTCCTATACTCTGTACCTGATACCTCACTCGCTTCGTCCAGTGAGTCTAACCTAGTGTACTCCGAAGCAGAGGTTACTCCTGAGTCTCTACACCCCTCCGACCAGGCGGAGGACCTCCAGTTGTGTTCAGAATCCTTCGGGGTGCCACCTGGTGGTGAATGGACAGAGACTTTCCTATATCCTGTACCTGATACCTCGCTCGCTTCGTCCAGTGAGTCCGACCTAGTGTACTCCGAAGCAGAGGTTACTCCCGAGTCTCTACACTCCTCCGACCAGGCGGAGGACCTCCAGTTGTGTTCAGAACCCTTCGGGGTGCCACCTGGTGGTGAATGGACAGAGACTTTCCTATACTCGGTACCCGATACCTCGCCTGCTTCCTCCAGTGAGTCTGACCTAGTGTACTCTGAAGCAGTTGTTTTCTCTGAGCCTCTGCACTCTTCTGACCCGGCGGAGGACCTCCAGTTGTTTCCTGAATCCTCCGGGATACCACCAGATAACAAAGAGACAGTGACTTTTCCTCATTATGTACCTGATAACCCGTCTATTTTTTCCTGTGAGCTTGACAAGATGTACCTCGAAGCAGAGATTACCCTCAAGTCTCTGTCCCCCTCCAACCCAGTGAACGACTGGTCCTCGAATTCCCTGCGGAAGATTCTGGCAGGCCTGAAGAAGAGGGGGCGTAAGGGGGGAGGTACTGTAACATACCTGGCGGCGTCCTTGCATGGTGGTCCATCTCCCACTGTGCAAGAGGGCGCACTTGATCTCCTGTCCAGAATGTCTCTCTGGCTTCCCTCCATGCTGTCTGTTTGTGTCTGTTTCTGCTGCTTAAGGGCGGCGCCCGATCACTTCCTGCCTTTTGTACCTGCTGTGGGTCACACCCCTTGTGCGTCCTCAGCCTATTGCTGTCTGTCACTTGGTATATAGCTCAGCAGCTCCCTTCTATCCCTGCCTGAGCATAGTGTTTCCTTCAGTGTGTGCTTGCACTCTGAAGGTGCCAGGTCCCGTTCTTTGTTTCCTTGTCTGCCTTTCCTGGAGGCTGTATTTCCAGGCCTGTCTGAACTGAGTCCTGTATGTCTTCTGCTTTGCGGTATCAGCTCCCGTGTCTGAACTGAGTCCTGTATGTCTCCTGCTTTGCGGTATCAGCTCCCGTGTCTGAACTGAGTCCTGTATGTCTCCTGCTTTTCGGTATTAGTTCCCGTGTCTGAACTGAGTCCTTTCTGTGTTCTCTTGTCTGTCCTGTCTGAACACGCTCCTAGCCTGTTCCTCCTGCCTTCTAGGGGCCGATTACCTAGACCCGTTCCTGTATCTTGTCTGACCTGTCTGAACACGCTCCTAGCCTGTTCCTCTCGCCTTCTAGTGGCCGATTTCCTAGACCCGCTCCTGTGTCTGGTCTGTCCTGTCTGAACACGCTCCTTGCCTGTTCGCTCCGCCTTCTAGTGGCCGATTTCCTAGACCCGCTCCTGTGTCTGGTCTGTCCTGTCTGAACACGCTCCTTGCCTGTTCGTTCCGCCTCTCTGGGGGCCGTATTCCCAGACCCGCTCCTGTATCCCTCTGCAGTGTCGGTCTCCTCCGTACACTCAGTTCCAGTCTGAACTCTCTCCTGTCCTTTACCTGTTTTGCCTCTATGTCCGTTCCCTTCCTTTTTCTGCAGAGTCTGAACTCGTACCTAACTCCTGCTTGTTGTCTCTGCAAGTACTGTGTGAGTATCTGGCTCTGTTTTTCCCTTCCTGTCTGTTCCGTGTGAACAGAGCCCTGTCCTCCCTGCTCAGCCTTGTCTGCACTCTAGCCGTGCTTGCCTGTACCCCTTTGCCTGTATTGTTCCTGAGTCCCAGTGTGTACTGGGTCCTATCCCGCCTGTGTTCCTACCTGCTTGTGCCTCCCTGTCTGCACTCTAGCTGTGCTTGCCTTTACCCCCCTGCCTGCATACCCGCCTGCCTGCATACCAGTCGTGCCTGCCTATACCCACCAGTCTGTGTGCCAGCCTACCAGCCTGTTCCTGTATTCCCCTGTGTGGGTCAACAGCCGTGTCCGGGGTCTGTCCTGGAGTAGCACCTGGTCCCTCTGCTCGGTTCCTCCTTGGTGCACTGGCGTCGTATGCCGTCGTGCGACCCTGGTCGGATCGGGTGAATACCTAGTCACGCCCCTCCAGGCATTCACTCTCCGGCACGGTCCAGTGGAATCACTACCAATCACACGCACACGCCGCTTAGCCCGGGCGTGTGCATAACACCTGTGCACAGCAGCAGCCACCTTCAGTCTGCTGCTGGACAGCCAGCAGCAGCAGCAGCAGGAGAGGTATGTAATCAGGAGCCCTCCTGCTAAGGGTAGACAGCTGCTCGTTCCACCCCACCCCCCGCCTTAATTGGTTCTCCTCCCTTCCAACGGTGTTGAGGCGGGTGGGAACAGCAGGGGGTGAAGGTGCTGTGTTTAAAGAGGTGGAGTTATGCAGATCTAAAACGCGTGGATTGCAGCAGCAGCAAGCCGAAAAGTGCAGGCATGTAAGGGATCTAGAGGTTGACAACATGTCTTCTTAACGGGAGTCCAGGAGCTCATCTCCACAAATGGACTTTTCAGGATCCTTGGGTGGCTCTGTAGTTTGAAACCAATTCTGGTTATCGCTTCTCGGCCTTTTGGCTAAGATCAAGTGTAGTATCTGTTCTTATCAGTTTAATATCTGATACGTCCCCTATCTGGGGACCATATATTAAATGGATTTTTAGAACAGGGAGATGGAAAAAGAGCTTGCTCTGTCCACTCCACGCATTGACCTGGTATTGCAGTATCTCCAGGACCGGTGCACCCCTTATTTAATGCAGTTTCTAAAATCAGAAAGAATTGAATTCAATGTTTTTTGTTCATTTTGCTTGTTTGTCGGATTTTGGGATGGACTCTTTGGCTTTGCTTTTCTTCTCCTCATTGGATTTTTCATGTTCAAAGTTGCAGAAGCCAGATTACAAGCTCATTTTGGTTCAACTTCAGCAACTGTGCATTGCATTGCCATGTAATGTGATGCATTGCTATCTTTCTAGCTCTCCCTTTTTACTTCCTTTTGGATAAACAGACATATTAGGCAAGCATTTTGGAGCTTTCACCTAAATAACTACAGGTGGTGAGATAAGCTGCACAATATAATTGACCTTTCAGTATATTGTTGCACACACACCATCTATTTAGCAAATGCCCTTGTTATCAACAGCAGCCTTTTAAACTCACCTGAGCTAACAGGTATGTGCGCTGGTTACTCTGCTGCGCTTAAAATTTCTTTTTTGGTTTGCTACAATGCCTTTTCTGAAACGTTGTCTCCCTCTGCTGGAACACTGACTTCTTTCATTTAATGCCTGCAGACTATAAAAGAGAACCCAACCCAAAAAGTTTGGTTGATTAGTCTGTGGCATTCTGTTAAACTGTTGCTTATGGCGGTCTCTGTGAGCTTCTCAGCGACATTCAGCCAGCCAGGTATCCTGCCTGCAGTAGATGGAATGTGGCAATGGAACGCTGGCTGCGCGTGTCATAATAGGCTCTGAGCCTTTATATACCTGTGCACAGCAGCAGCCACCTTCAGTCTGCTGCTGGACAGCCAGCAGCAGCAGCAGCAGGAGAGGTATGTAATCAGGAGCCCTCCTGCTAAGGGTAGACAGCTGCTCGTTCCACCCCACCCCCCGCCTTAATTGGTTCTCCTCCCTTCCAACGGTGTTGAGGCGGGTGGGAACAGCAGGGGGTGAAGGTGCTGTGTTTAAAGAGGTGGAGTTATGCAGATCTAAAACGCGTGGATTGCAGCAGCAGCAAGCCGAAAAGTGCAGGCATGTAAGGGATCTAGAGGTTGACAACATGTCTTCTTAACGGGAGTCCAGGAGCTCATCTCCACAAATGGACTTTTCAGGATCCTTGGGTGGCTCCGTAGTTTGAAACCAATTCTGGTTATCGCTTCTCGGCCTTTTGGCTAAGATGAAGTGTAGTATCTGTTCTTATCAGTTTAATATCTGATACGTCCCCTATCTGGGGACCATATATTAAATGGATTTTTAGAACAGGGAGATGGAAAAAGAGCTTGCTCTGTCCACTCCACGCATTGACCTGGTATTGCAGTATCTCCAGGACCGGTGCACCCCTTCTTTAATGCAGTTTCTAAAATCAGAAAGAATTGAATTCAATGTTTTTTGTTCATTTTGCTTGTTTGTCGGATTTTGGGATGGACTCTTTGGCTTTGCTTTTCTTCTCCTCATTGGATTTTTCATGTTCAAAGTTGCAGAAGCCAGATTACAAGCTCATTTTGGTTCAACTTCAGCAACTGTGCATTGCATTGCCATGTAATGTGATGCAATGCTATCTTTCTAGCTCTCCCTTTTTACTTCCTTTTGGATAAACAGACATATTAGGCAAGCATTTTGGAGCTTTCACCTAAATAACTACAGGTGGTGAGATAAGCTGCACAATATAATTGACCTTTCAGTATATTGTTGCACACACACCATCTATTTAGCAAATGCCCTTGTTATCAACAGCAGCCTTTTAAACTCACCTGAGCTAACAGGTATGTGCGCTGGTTACTCTGCTGCGCTTAAAATTTCTTTTTTGGTTTGCTACAATGCCTTTTCTGAAACGTTGTCTCCCTCTGCTGGAACACTGACTTCTTTCATTTAATGCCTGCAGACTATAAAAGAGAACCCAACCCAAAAAGTTTGGTTGATTAGTCTGTGGCATTCTGTTAAACTGTTGCTTATGGCGGTCTCTGTGAGCTTCTCAGCGACATTCAGCCAGCCAGGTATCCTGCCTGCAGTAGATGGAATGTGGCAATGGAACGCTGGCTGCGCGTGTCATAATAGGCTCTGAGCCTTTATATACCTGTGCACAGCAGCAGCCACCTTCAGTCTGCTGCTGGACAGCCAGCAGCAGCAGCAGCAGGAGAGGTATGTAATCAGGAGCCCTCCTGCTAAGGGTAGACAGCTGCTCGTTCCACCCCACCCCCCGCCTTAATTGGTTCTCCTCCCTTCCAACGGTGTTGAGGCGGGTGGGAACAGCAGGGGGTGAAGGTGCTGTGTTTAAAGAGGTGGAGTTATGCAGATCTAAAACGCGTGGATTGCAGCAGCAGCAAGCCGAAAAGTGCAGGCATGTAAGGGATCTAGAGGTTGACAACATGTCTTCTTAACGGGAGTCCAGGAGCTCATCTCCACAAATGGACTTTTCAGGATCCTTGGGTGGCTCCGTAGTTTGAAACCAATTCTGGTTATCGCTTCTCGGCCTTTTGGCTAAGATCAAGTGTAGTATCTGTTCTTATCAGTTTAATATCTGATACGTCCCCTATCTGGGGACCATATATTAAATGGATTTTTAGAACAGGGAGATGGAAAAAGAGCTTGCTCTGTCCACTCCACGCATTGACCTGGTATTGCAGTATCTCCAGGACCGGTGCACCCCTTCTTTAATGCAGTTTCTAAAATCAGAAAGAATTGAATTCAATGTTTTTTGTTCATTTTGCTTGTTTGTCGGATTTTGGGATGGACTCTTTGGCTTTGCTTTTCTTCTCCTCATTGGATTTTTCATGTTCAAAGTTGCAGAAGCCAGATTACAAGCTCATTTTGGTTCAACTTCAGCAACTGTGCATTGCATTGCCATGTAATGTGATGCAATGCTATCTTTCTAGCTCTCCCTTTTTACTTCCTTTTGGATAAACAGACATATTAGGCAAGCATTTTGGAGCTTTCACCTAAATAACTACAGGTGGTGAGATAAGCTGCACAATATAATTGACCTTTCAGTATATTGTTGCACACACACCATCTATTTAGCAAATGCCCTTGTTATCAACAGCAGCCTTTTAAACTCACCTGAGCTAACAGGTATGTGCGCTGGTTACTCTGCTGCGCTTAAAATTTATTTTTTGGTTTGCTACAATGCCTTTTCTGAAACGTTGTCTCCCTCTGCTGGAACACTGACTTCTTTCATTTAATGCCTGCAGACTATAAAAGAGAACCCAACCCAAAAAGTTTGGTTGATTAGTCTGTGGCATTCTGTTAAACTGTTGCTTATGGCGGTCTCTGTGAGCTTCTCAGCGACATTCAGCCAGCCAGGTATCCTGCCTGCAGTAGATGGAATGTGGCAATGGAACGCTGGCTGCGCGTGTCATAATAGGCTCTGAGCCTTTATATACCTGTGCACAGCAGCAGCCACCTTCAGTCTGCTGCTGGACAGCCAGCAGCAGCAGCAGCAGGAGAGGTATGTAATCAGGAGCCCTCCTGCTAAGGGTAGACAGCTGCTCGTTCCACCCCACCCCCCGCCTTAATTGGTTCTCCTCCCTTCCAACGGTGTTGAGGCGGGTGGGAACAGCAGGGGGTGAAGGTGCTGTGTTTAAAGAGGTGGAGTTATGCAGATCTAAAACGCGTGGATTGCAGCAGCAGCAAGCCGAAAAGTGCAGGCATGTAAGGGATCTAGAGGTTGACAACATGTCTTCTTAACGGGAGTCCAGGAGCTCATCTCCACAAATGGACTTTTCAGGATCCTTGGGTGGCTCCGTAGTTTGAAACCAATTCTGGTTATCGCTTCTCGGCCTTTTGGCTAAGATCAAGTGTAGTATCTGTTCTTATCAGTTTAATATCTGATACGTCCCCTATCTGGGGACCATATATTAAATGGATTTTTAGAACAGGGAGATGGAAAAAGAGCTTGCTCTGTCCACTCCACGCATTGACCTGGTATTGCAGTATCTCCAGAACCGGTGCACCCCTTCTTTAATGCAGTTTCTAAAATCAGAAAGAATTGAATTCAATGTTTTTTGTTCATTTTGCTTGTTTGTCGTTTTGTCGGATTTTGGGATGGACTCTTTGGCTTTGCTTTTCTTCTCCTCATTGGATTTTTCATGTTCAAAGTTGCAGAAGCCAGATTACAAGCTCATTTTGGTTCAACTTCAGCAACTGTGCATTGCATTGCCATGTAATGTAACGCAATGCTATCTTTCTAGCTCTCCCTCTTTACTTCCTTTTGGATAAACAGACATATTAGGCAAGCATTTTGGAGCTTTCACCTAAATAACTACAGGTGGTGAGATAAGCTGCACAATATAATTGACCTTTCAGTATATTGTTGCACACACACCATCTATTTAGCAAATGCCCTTGTTATCAACAGCAGCCTTTTAAACTCACCTGAGCTAACAGGTATGTGCGCTGGTTACTCTGCTGCGCTTAAAATTTCTTTTTTGGTTTGCTACAATGCCTTTTCTGAAACGTTGTCTCCCTCTGCTGGAACACTGACTTCTTTCATTTAATGCCTGCAGACTATAAAAGAGAACCCAACCCAAAAAGTTTGGTTGATTAGTCTGTGGCATTCTGTTAAACTGTTGCTTATGGCGGTCTCTGTGAGCTTCTCAGCGACATTCAGCCAGCCAGGTATCCTGCCTGCAGTAGATGGAATGTGGCAATGGAACGCTGGCTGCGCGTGTCATAATAGGCTCTGAGCCTTTATATACCTGTGCACAGCAGCAGCCACCTTCAGTCTGCTGCTGGACAGCCAGCAGCAGCAGCAGCAGGAGAGGTATGTAATCAGGAGCCCTCCTGCTAAGGGTAGACAGCTGCTCGTTCCACCCCACCCCCCGCCTTAATTGGTTCTCCTCCCTTCCAACGGTGTTGAGGCGGGTGGGAACAGCAGGGGGTGAAGGTGCTGTGTTTAAAGAGGTGGAGTTATGCAGATCTAAAACGCGTGGATTGCAGCAGCAGCAAGCCGAAAAGTGCAGGCATGTAAGGGATCTAGAGGTTGACAACATGTCTTCTTAACGGGAGTCCAGGAGCTCATCTCCACAAATGGACTTTTCAGGATCCTTGGGTGGCTCCGTAGTTTGAAACCAATTCTGGTTATCGCTTCTCGGCCTTTTGGCTAAGATCAAGTGTAGTATCTGTTCTTATCAGTTTAATATCTGATACGTCCCCTATCTGGGGACCATATATTAAATGGATTTTTAGAACAGGGAGATGGAAAAAGAGCTTGCTCTGTCCACTCCACGCATTGACCTGGTATTGCAGTATCTCCAGGACCGGTGCACCCCTTCTTTAATGCAGTTTCTAAAATCAGAAAGAATTGAATTCAATGTTTTTTGTTCATTTTGCTTGTTTGTCGGATTTTGGGATGGACTCTTTGGCTTTGCTTTTCTTCTCCTCATTGGATTTTTCATGTTCAAAGTTGCAGAAGCCAGATTACAAGCTCATTTTGGTTCAACTTCAGCAACTGTGCATTGCATTGCCATGTAATGTGATGCAATGCTATCTTTCTAGCTCTCCCTTTTTACTTCCTTTTGGATAAACAGACATATTAGGCAAGCATTTTGGAGCTTTCACCTAAATAACTACAGGTGGTGAGATAAGCTGCACAATATAATTGACCTTTCAGTATATTGTTGCACACACACCATCTATTTAGCAAATGCCCTTGTTATCAACAGCAGCCTTTTAAACTCACCTGAGCTAACAGGTATGTGCGCTGGTTACTCTGCTGCGCTTAAAATTTCTTTTTTGGTTTGCTACAATGCCTTTTCTGAAACGTTGTCTCCCTCTGCTGGAACACTGACTTCTTTCATTTAATGCCTGCAGACTATAAAAGAGAACCCAACCCAAAAAGTTTGGTTGATTAGTCTGTGGCATTCTGTTAAACTGTTGCTTATGGCGGTCTCTGTGAGCTTCTCAGCGACATTCAGCCAGCCAGGTATCCTGCCTGCAGTAGATGGAATGTGGCAATGGAACGCTGGCTGCGCGTGTCATAATAGGCTCTGAGCCTTTATATACCTGTGCACAGCAGCAGCCACCTTCAGTCTGCTGCTGGACAGCCAGCAGCAGCAGCAGCAGGAGAGGTATGTAATCAGGAGCCCTCCTGCTAAGGGTAGACAGCTGCTCGTTCCACCCCACCCCCCGCCTTAATTGGTTCTCCTCCCTTCCAACGGTGTTGAGGCGGGTGGGAACAGCAGGGGGTGAAGGTGCTGTGTTTAAAGAGGTGGAGTTATGCAGATCTAAAACGCGTGGATTGCAGCAGCAGCAAGCCGAAAAGTGCAGGCATGTAAGGGATCTAGAGGTTGACAACATGTCTTCTTAACGGGAGTCCAGGAGCTCATCTCCACAAATGGACTTTTCAGGATCCTTGGGTGGCTCCGTAGTTTGAAACCAATTCTGGTTATCGCTTCTCGGCCTTTTGGCTAAGATCAAGTGTAGTATCTGTTCTTATCAGTTTAATATCTGATACGTCCCCTATCTGGGGACCATATATTAAATGGATTTTTAGAACAGGGAGATGGAAAAAGAGCTTGCTCTGTCCACTCCACGCATTGACCTGGTATTGCAGTATCTCCAGAACCGGTGCACCCCTTCTTTAATGCAGTTTCTAAAATCAGAAAGAATTGAATTCAATGTTTTTTGTTCATTTTGCTTGTTTGTCGTTTTGTCGGATTTTGGGATGGACTCTTTGGCTTTGCTTTTCTTCTCCTCATTGGATTTTTCATGTTCAAAGTTGCAGAAGCCAGATTACAAGCTCATTTTGGTTCAACTTCAGCAACTGTGCATTGCATTGCCATGTAATGTAACGCAATGCTATCTTTCTAGCTCTCCCTCTTTACTTCCTTTTGGATAAACAGACATATTAGGCAAGCATTTTGGAGCTTTCACCTAAATAACTACAGGTGGTGAGATAAGCTGCACAATATAATTGACCTTTCAGTATATTGTTGCACACACACCATCTATTTAGCAAATGCCCTTGTTATCAACAGCAGCCTTTTAAACTCACCTGAGCTAACAGGTATGTGCGCTGGTTACTCTGCTGCGCTTAAAATTTCTTTTTTGGTTTGCTACAATGCCTTTTCTGAAACGTTGTCTCCCTCTGCTGGAACACTGACTTCTTTCATTTAATGCCTGCAGACTATAAAAGAGAACCCAACCCAAAAAGTTTGGTTGATTAGTCTGTGGCATTCTGTTAAACTGTTGCTTATGGCGGTCTCTGTGAGCTTCTCAGCGACATTCAGCCAGCCAGGTATCCTGCCTGCAGTAGATGGAATGTGGCAATGGAACGCTGGCTGCGCGTGTCATAATAGGCTCTGAGCCTTTATATACCTGTGCACAGCAGCAGCCACCTTCAGTCTGCTGCTGGACAGCCAGCAGCAGCAGCAGCAGGAGAGGTATGTAATCAGGAGCCCTCCTGCTAAGGGTAGACAGCTGCTCGTTCCACCCCACCCCCCGCCTTAATTGGTTCTCCTCCCTTCCAACGGTGTTGAGGCGGGTGGGAACAGCAGGGGGTGAAGGTGCTGTGTTTAAAGAGGTGGAGTTATGCAGATCTAAAATGCGTGGATTGCAGCAGCAGCAAGCCGAAAAGTGCAGGCATGTAAGGGATCTAGAGGTTGACAACATGTCTTCTTAACGGGAGTCCAGGAGCTCATCTCCACAAATGGACTTTTCAGGATCCTTGGGTGGCTCCGTAGTTTGAAACCAATTCTGGTTATCGCTTCTCGGCCTTTTGGCTAAGATGAAGTGTAGTATCTGTTCTTATCAGTTTAATATCTGATACGTCCCCTATCTGGGGACCATATATTAAATGGATTTTTAGAACAGGGAGATGGAAAAAGAGCTTGCTCTGTCCACTCCACGCATTGACCTGGTATTGCAGTATCTCCAGGACCGGTGCACCCCTTCTTTAATGCAGTTTCTAAAATCAGAAAGAATTGAATTCAATGTTTTTTGTTCATTTTGCTTGTTTGTCGGATTTTGGGATGGACTCTTTGGCTTTGCTTTTCTTCTCCTCATTGGATTTTTCATGTTCAAAGTTGCAGAAGCCAGATTACAAGCTCATTTTGGTTCAACTTCAGCAACTGTGCATTGCATTGCCATGTAATGTGATGCAATGCTATCTTTCTAGCTCTCCCTTTTTACTTCCTTTTGGATAAACAGACATATTAGGCAAGCATTTTGGAGCTTTCACCTAAATAACTACAGGTGGTGAGATAAGCTGCACAATATAATTGACCTTTCAGTATATTGTTGCACACACACCATCTATTTAGCAAATGCCCTTGTTATCAACAGCAGCCTTTTAAACTCACCTGAGCTAACAGGTATGTGCGCTGGTTACTCTGCTGCGCTTAAAATTTCTTTTTTGGTTTGCTACAATGCCTTTTCTGAAACGTTGTCTCCCTCTGCTGGAACACTGACTTCTTTCATTTAATGCCTGCAGACTATAAAAGAGAACCCAACCCAAAAAGTTTGGTTGATTAGTCTGTGGCATTCTGTTAAACTGTTGCTTATGGCGGTCTCTGTGAGCTTCTCAGCGACATTCAGCCAGCCAGGTATCCTGCCTGCAGTAGATGGAATGTGGCAATGGAACGCTGGCTGCGCGTGTCATAATAGGCTCTGAGCCTTTATATACCTGTGCACAGCAGCAGCCACCTTCAGTCTGCTGCTGGACAGCCAGCAGCAGCAGCAGCAGGAGAGGTATGTAATCAGGAGCCCTCCTGCTAAGGGTAGACAGCTGCTCGTTCCACCCCACCCCCCGCCTTAATTGGTTCTCCTCCCTTCCAACGGTGTTGAGGCGGGTGGGAACAGCAGGGGGTGAAGGTGCTGTGTTTAAAGAGGTGGAGTTATGCAGATCTAAAACGCGTGGATTGCAGCAGCAGCAAGCCGAAAAGTGCAGGCATGTAAGGGATCTAGAGGTTGACAACATGTCTTCTTAACGGGAGTCCAGGAGCTCATCTCCACAAATGGACTTTTCAGGATCCTTGGGTGGCTCCGTAGTTTGAAACCAATTCTGGTTATCGCTTCTCGGCCTTTTGGCACGATCCTTGTGATTGGTGTCAGGAGGCAGGTTCGTGATCACTGGAATTCTTTCTCGGCCTTTTCCGATTGGAACTGCTGCTATTGGGAAGGAAGGAAGGTGTTTCTCGTACCTTTCGGCGTGGAAGGAATTCTGGATCGTGGAGGAGGATTTCTTCAGGACTGGAGTTCTGGACGCTGCTGAACAGAAGGGATCGAGTCTGGTGCTGTTATTTTTGGACGTCATCGGGCTTTCTTTTGAATTTTCTCTGTGTGGAAATGGAGATGAATTTGGATCAGGACGATGCCTACATGAAGGACACCATCCGGTTTGTGGTGAGTGTGGAATTTAGGCAAGTTAAAAACTTGGACTTTTTGTACAGGAAAGTCTTTACTCCTATCTTGCATATCAGCAAGGATGAGTACTTTTGTGTTCAGTCATTTTCTAACAGAGGAGTACACGATGTGACTTTGAGAGGTGCTGGTGTATGTGAGAGGGTTTTTTCCAGTTTTAGATATGCTGCAGCCTGTGAGCATAGTGAGGTATTGGAAGGAATTTCAGCCACGCCTCGCTTTCAATTTGATCAAAGGATGCTAACAATACATATGTATAACCCTTTCATATCTGATGAGCAAGTGACTTCATACTTAAGAAGGTTTTGCTCCGTATTAATTATGAAAAAACGTTGTACGACTGGTTTTGGGGCCTGGAACGGCAAGAGACTGTATCAGGTCGTTTTTAAAAAGGACCCGTCAGTGGAGGGGGGTGTCTTAAGACCCCCACCAGTCGTGCTCATAAATAGAGATAGAGGCTTTTTGTTTTTTTCTAATATGCCACCATATTGTAAACGATGTCGGAAATATGGCCATATGGATGAAAATTGCGCCCCTTGTGAAGTATGTTCTGGCCCGGTTCATCAGGCGAGAGAGTGCCCAATGCAAGCCAGGCAAACATCTGAGGCTGATGCTGAAGATAAACAAGGGGATGGTGGGCAGATGGAGGATGGAGGATCAGAAAGTTCTTCTAATGTGGCGCAGGAAGTAGAGGTTCTGGCACCTCTAAGTAATAGAGAAAAAAGAGAAGAGAGGAAGAAAGCTGAAGAAAAGAAGAAAGAAGAAAGGAAGAAGGAAGAAAAGAAGAAGGAAGTAAAGAAGAAGGAAGAAAAGAAGAAGGAAGACAAGAAGAAGGAAGACAAGAAGAAAGAAGATAAAAAGAAAGAAGGAGAGAGGAAAGAAGATGGAAGAGAGGAAGGAACATTGGAAGAGGAAAAGGAGGGGCAACAAGGTATTGTGGATACAGTTGCTGCTCTGGCGGTATTATCAGAGATGTCGTCAGGGATTCCTTGTGCCCAGGAAAATATGGACTTAAGTTCAAAATCTTTGAAAAGGAGTACATGGGAAGAAGAGCAACAGGAGATCATGGAGGACTTGGGTGGGAAAAAATCTCGTGGTGACGCGTCTTCTTTGTTTGGGGATGTATCTCCCTCAAGTTCTTCTGATCAAGAATCCTTAATTGTGGATGTGAAATCACCTTTGGTAGATGAGGGCGGAGGGATTAGCCCTGGGCCTATTACTAGAAGATGATTACTGTTGTATCCCTGAATGTTCAGGGGTTGAACAATTTATACAAACGCACTGCATTATATGATTTTTTGAATAATGAGAAATGCGATTTTATTTTTTTACAAGAATGTAATTTAGAAAGGAAAATGAGCTATGAATATTTACGTGGAATATGGAAGGGTAACATGTTTTTTTCTGGTGGGAATGAATTGAAAAGTGATGGGGTGGGTTTTTTGTGCTCTAGTGAGTGGGAGGTGGTGAAGTATGAGGAAATTTACCCTGGTCGTATTCTATGTGTAGAAGTAATGAGGGAGGGTAAAAGGGTGCGTTGTTTTAATATTTATGCTCATACTGAGAAAAATCAAAGATTACATTTATTCGAGATTTTACAGCTTTTTTTATCAGGTGCGGATCCGATTTTAATTGGTGGGGATTTTAACTGCCAGTTAAATAATGTACGGGATGGGTCGGTAACCTGCCTTAAGAACATAATTTCTGCCTTCAGTTTAAAGGATGCATGGGCTATGGATGGTAGTAAAAAAGAATTTGAAGTTACGTGGTCAAACAGAGGTTTTACGTCTAGGATTGATCACTTTTTTATGTCTGATTCTTTTAAATGTTCCTCTTTTAAGACAAGTATTAATCCTTTTTCGGATCATAAGTTATTGGGATGCACTTTAGCAATAGACCCTTGCGGTAAGAAAAAACCTTCGCATTGGAAACTGAATGTTTCTTTATTACAGGGGGAGAATTTTAAAGAAGACTTTAAGGTTTTTTATAATGAATTAAAACTTAACAAAAAGGGTTTTAAGTGTATTTTAGACTGGTGGGATTTTATGAAGGGTAAGATCAGAACCTTCTTTGTTAAATTGGGAAAGAGGAAAGCGTATGAGAAAAGGCAGTTTTATGATGCGTTAAATGCTAATTTGCAGTGTTATTATTATTTTCAAAACAATGGAGTTAATATGGACAGCAGTATTAGTGAGGTAAAGGAGAAAATTCAGAATGCACTAAAAGAGAAGGGAAAAGAAATCATCTTCAACTCTAGGGTAAAGGTCCTGGATGAGGATGAGAAATGCACTAAGTTTTTCTTTAAAAAAATATGTGGAAAAAAGGATTTTATTGAGGTCTTAGAGGGTGAGGTGAGCCCAGAAGGGAAAGCATTGCAGGCCAAAATGTTTTATGATGATCTGTTTTCTCGAAAAAAGATTGATGAATCATTGAAAAAACATTTTTTAGAGGTTCTGGATAAAGCTCTTAGTGAGGAAGAAAAATTACTTTTATCTAGGGAGTTTACTAAGGAGGAGATATTTAATACTATTTGCACTTTACAAAATCAGAAGACACCAGGTGTGGATGGCCTCCCTGTGGAGTTTTACAGGGTTGTGTGGGATATTATAGGGGAAGATTTTTATGAGTTGTTTTTAGAAGTGGAGTCCTCTTTTAATATTCCCAAGTCATGGGCAGAAGGCCTTATTGTTTTATTATATAAAAAAGGAGGAAAAGAACTGATTAAAAATTGGAGGCCTATTACGCTGCTAAATACAGACTATAAAGTATATGCAAAACTATTGGCCAATAGATTAAAGAGTGTGATAGGGTCGGTTATTGAGGTGGATCAGTCTTGTGCAGTCCCGAATCGTAAGATTACCGACACGCTAATCTTACTGAGAGATATAATATGGGATGTGGCTGATAGGAAGCAGGACTTGGCCCTTGTTTCCCTTGATTTTGAGAAGGCATATGATAGGGTTGCTCATGAGTTTTTATTTGCCGTTTTAAAAAAAATAGGATGTCCTGGTGTTTTTATTGAACGTATTAAATGTCTGTATAAGTTATGTTTTAGTAAGATTTCTATTAATGGTTTTTTATCGGAAAATATTAATATTAATTGTGGGGTTAAGCAGGGGTGCCCCCT
The DNA here is from genome assembly GCF_046119375.1 of Phyllobates terribilis. Taxonomy (NCBI): domain Eukaryota; kingdom Metazoa; phylum Chordata; class Amphibia; order Anura; family Dendrobatidae; genus Phyllobates; species Phyllobates terribilis. The sequence continues at coordinate 1,067,894 of NW_027363247.1, forward strand.
GTCGCCTATACTTTTCATTTGTGCAATAGAACCCCTTTTAACTGCTTTTAGGAAAGATAAAGTTATTAATGGCTTTTTTATTCCTGGCAGTAGGAATGACCAAGTGAAGGTTTTAGCTTATATGGATGATGTGTCAGTTTTAGTGCGGGACATTAAGAGTCTTCATAGAGTTTTAAGGACAGTTGTGTGGTTTGGTGGAGCATCTGGTTTTAAAATAAATTTAGAAAAATCAGGTGTTTTAACTATGGGTAAATTTCTTTTAAATTCGGATTGCATGCTGATGAGATTAATGGAAATTAAAGTTTTAGGGGTATTTTTTACAGAGACATGTGGGAATGTGAGGAATTGGGAGTCCCTGCTTGAAAGGGTAAGGAAAAAGATTGATTTTTGGAACTTGAGAAGTTTAACAATGGAAGGCAAAATCTTGATAATAAAGCAGGTCTTACTTCCGATAATTTTATACATTTCAACTGTTTTTATACCTCCTATTAATGTAATGAAAAAGATAATTAAGTTATGTTTTAATTTCCTATGGAAGTCAAAAATGGAAAGGGTAAAAAGGGAAGAGTTGTACAAAATTAAAGGGAAAGGAGGGAAAGGCTTCCCAGACATCAGAACCTTCATTTATGCCAAGTATTTAGCTAATTGCATATGCACTTTATTAGGACCAGTTTCTAGGCTGAAAACCTTTTTAACATACAATTTGGGTTTTTTTATTAGGAAATACAAATGGTTACAAATGCATTTGGAACGGCCATATAAGTTTATGCCATCTGGGAATTATATTATTTTAGAAAGAATTCTGAGGGATTTTAAATTAATGAATATGGATCTTAAAATACTTGGAAATCATAAGAACATTTTAAAAGTCTTAGAAAGCAGGGTGATAGCTAGTCCGGTAGAGCGATTTTCCGATAATGTTGTAGATAAAATTTGGATTAATGCAAATTTTAAGTGTTTGACTAATGAACACAAGGACTTAATATGGTGTAGTATTAAAGACTGTCTGCCAACTCGAGATTTCCAATATAGAAGAGGATTGGTACGGTTTGAAAAATGCCCAAGACGTAAATGTGCTGCTGGCGAAACAGCTATGCACATTTTTTGGAACTGTTGTTATGCGCAATTAGTATGGAGAAAGATTAGTAATTTAGTTAAAGCTCTAAGTGGTGTTAATTTTCTAGATTTTAATAGGATTTTTTACGGGTTGGGTGTCAAGGATGAAGTGTTCAAGGTTGTATGGATAATTTTATCTTGTGTGAAAATGGCGCTTTGGAAAACTCGGAATATTTTGATTTTTAAACATAAGGAAGTATCGGTACAAGAATGTATTAAGTTATGCCTAAGTTATATGTTTTTATATTTCTGGAGAGATAAGGTGTTGTTTGGTGATAAAAAAGCTAATGAAATTTGGAAGCAAAAAGATTGGAATGTACTTACCTTGTGATGTTCTTGTTGCACCATATGTACCCCCCTGTAAAAAATGGAAATTCTAAAGTTAAAAGGAAAATAAACTGGAATATGGAAAATAATATAAGCTGTAAATTTACAACAAAAAAAGGAAAAAAAAAAAAAAAAGATCCAGTTTGCTATCTACAATGAGGAAACTTTTAAGTTTGAAACCATTTTAACATGATGACTTGTGATGGTGGACTTAAAGATCTGAGTAGAAAAAAAAAAAAAAAAAAAAAAAATCTGTTCTTATCAGTTTAATATCTGATACGTCCCCTATCTGGGGACCATATATTAAATGGATTTTTAGAACAGGGAGATGGAAAAAGAGCTTGCTCTGTCCACTCCACGCATTGACCTGGTATTGCAGTATCTCCAGGACCGGTGCACCCCTTCTTTAATGCAGTTTCTAAAATCAGAAAGAATTGAATTCAATGTTTTTTGTTCATTTTGCTTGTTTGTCGGATTTTGGGATGGACTCTTTGGCTTTGCTTTTCTTCTCCTCATTGGATTTTTCATGTTCAAAGTTGCAGAAGCCAGATTACAAGCTCATTTTGGTTCAACTTCAGCAACTGTGCATTGCATTGCCATGTAATGTAATGCAATGCTATCTTTCTAGCTCTCCCTTTTTACTTCCTTTTGGATAAACAGACATATTAGGCAAGCATTTTGGAGCTTTCACCTAAATAACTACAGGTGGTGAGATAAGCTGCACAATATAATTGACCTTTCAGTATATTGTTGCACACACACCATCTATTTAGCAAATGCCCTTGTTATCAACAGCAGCCTTTTAAACTCACCTGAGCTAACAGGTATGTGCGCTGGTTACTCTGCTGCGCTTAAAATTTCTTTTTTGGTTTGCTACAATGCCTTTTCTGAAACGTTGTCTCCCTCTGCTGGAACACTGACTTCTTTCATTTAATGCCTGCAGACTATAAAAGAGAACCCAACCCAAAAAGTTTGGTTGATTAGTCTGTGGCATTCTGTTAAACTGTTGCTTATGGCGGTCTCTGTGAGCTTCTCAGCGACATTCAGCCAGCCAGGTATCCTGCCTGCAGTAGATGGAATGTGGCAATGGAACGCTGGCTGCGCGTGTCATAATAGGCTCTGAGCCTTTATATACCTGTGCACAGCAGCAGCCACCTTCAGTCTGCTGCTGGACAGCCAGCAGCAGCAGCAGCAGGAGAGGTATGTAATCAGTAGCCCTCCTGCTAAGGGTAGACAGCTGCTCGTTCCACCCCACCCCCCGCCTTAATTGGTTCTCCTCCCTTCCAACGGTGTTGAGGCGGGTGGGAACAGCAGGGGGTGAAGGTGCTGTGTTTAAAGAGGTGGAGTTATGCAGATCTAAAACGCGTGGATTGCAGCAGCAGCAAGCCGAAAAGTGCAGGCATGTAAGGGATCTAGAGGTTGACAACATGTCTTCTTAACGGGAGTCCAGGAGCTCATCTCCACAAATGGACTTTTCAGGATCCTTGGGTGGCTCCGTAGTTTGAAACCAATTCTGGTTATCGCTTCTCGGCCTTTTGGCTAAGATCAAGTGTAGTATCTGTTCTTATCAGTTTAATATCTGATACGTCCCCTATCTGGGGACCATATATTAAATGGATTTTTAGAACAGGGAGATGGAAAAAGAGCTTGCTCTGTCCACTCCACGCATTGACCTGGTATTGCAGTATCTCCAGGACCGGTGCACCCCTTCTTTAATGCAGTTTCTAAAATCAGAAAGAATTGAATTCAATGTTTTTTGTTCATTTTGATTGTTTGTCGGATTTTGGGATGGACTCTTTGGCTTTGCTTTTCTTCTCCTCATTGGATTTTTCATGTTCAAAGTTGCAGAAGCCAGATTACAAGCTCATTTTGGTTCAACTTCAGCAACTGTGCATTGCATTGCCATGTAATGTAATGCAATGCTATCTTTCTAGCTCTCCCTTTTTACTTCCTTTTGGATAAACAGACATATTAGGCAAGCATTTTGGAGCTTTCACCTAAATAACTACAGGTGGTGAGATAAGCTGCACAATATAATTGACCTTTCAGTATATTGTTGCACACACACCATCTATTTAGCAAATGCCCTTGTTATCAACAGCAGCCTTTTAAACTCACCTGAGCTAACAGGTATGTGCGCTGGTTACTCTGCTGCGCTTAAAATTTCTTTTTTGGTTTGCTACAATGCCTTTTCTGAAACGTTGTCTCCCTCTGCTGGAACACTGACTTCTTTCATTTAATGCCTGCAGACTATAAAAGAGAACCCAACCCAAAAAGTTTGGTTGATTAGTCTGTGGCATTCTGTTAAACTGTTGCTTATGGCGGTCTCTGTGAGCTTCTCAGCGACATTCAGCCAGCCAGGTATCCTGCCTGCAGTAGATGGAATGTGGCAATGGAACGCTGGCTGCGCGTGTCATAATAGGCTCTGAGCCTTTATATACCTGTGCACAGCAGCAGCCACCTTCAGTCTGCTGCTGGACAGCCAGCAGCAGCAGCAGCAGGAGAGGTATGTAATCAGCAGCCCTCCTGCTAAGGGTAGACAGCTGCTCGTTCCACCCCACCCCCCGCCTTAATTGGTTCTCCTCCCTTCCAACGGTGTTGAGGCGGGTGGGAACAGCAGGGGGTGAAGGTGCTGTGTTTAAAGAGGTGGAGTTATGCAGATCTAAAACGCGTGGATTGCAGCAGAAGCAAGCCGAAAAGTGCAGGCATGTAAGGGATCTAGAGGTTGACAACATGTCTTCTTAACGGGAGTCCAGGAGCTCATCTCCACAAATGGACTTTTCAGGATCCTTGGGTGGCTCCGTAGTTTGAAACCAATTCTGGTTATCGCTTCTCGGCCTTTTGGCTAAGATCAAGTGTAGTATCTGTTCTTTTAAAAACACAAGAGCTACGATCTACACTTGACGAGAGCGATCGAACTCGGAAGGAGAAGAGCTTCGGAGCCCAGCTGACATCGGAGAACGAAGGCGGATATCGGTGGGAGGAAGAAGCTCTAAAGAATCCAGAAGAAGACGAAGACTCGGAGAAGAATCGGGCTGTCCTGTGGAATCTTCGAGGAAGAAAATCATCGAGACAAAGACCTTTCGGGGAATTTGTCCAGAACACGACGGGAGAAGAATCTGCATAGCTCCACCCATTCCGGGAAGAGTTCCAGATCCAGCTCCAAGAAGTAACTGCAGGAGGAAAGCCATGGCAAGCGCTGCGAGGAAGGCCGAAAAGAAGAGCCTGGAGCTGGGGACAGCCAGGAGGGCCCAGCCAGGAGCCGATTCTGACCCCAAGGACTCTGCCTCCACGACTGGCCAGCAGAAGGGACCCCAGAAGCCCCGCCACGAAGCTCCAGCCCTGGAGCCATGGATGCGGCAGACGATGGCCCTGAAGCTGAAGGAAGTGGATGGGAGGGTGCCGGACATGTCCTCGGACGTGTTCTGCCAGAAGATGCTGCTGGATCGAGGCTTCTCCAGGTCGGACACCCTCAGCATCCAGACCTTCTTGACGGGGATCTTCTTCGTCACCTTCGCCACTGTGAACACCTGCAGGAGGTTCTGGGAAATGGTAAGCGCAAAAGGACCGGATAATTCTTTCTCTGCCTTTACAGGTAGCTGCCCTATCCAGAGGGATGAAAGGAGGATCACGGTCTCCATGCGCAACCCGCACACCCCAGGCCAAGACATCTGTACCTTCCTGAGACGCTTCTGTTTGGTTGTGAAGGAACCCTCTCACATCCTGAATGGACTCGGCTTCTGGACAGGTAAGTGGTCGGTGACCGTTAGACTTCACAGGGACCTGGCGTACTCAGACGGACTTCGGCACCTGCCCCCGACATTCTCCCTGGGCAACTCCTACGGCCTCATCTATTACCCGGACATGCCGCGGAACTGCAGGAGATGCGGCAAGAACGGCCACGAGATGAAGGACTGCAAGGAGGATGCCTGCAGGATTTGTCGAGTGACGGGACACAGCTCGAAGGACTGCCCGAAGAAGACGTCCTGCAACCTGTGTGGGCTGGCGGCTCATCTGTACAAGGATTGCCCCAGGCGTGAGAGATCCTGGGCATCGGTGGTTGCGACGACCCCAGCTACGGAGGACAAGGCCCCGACGACCAGGCCTGTGAAGGTCAAGGACGCGACGACCAAGGCCCCAGCGGCCAAGGCCGAGACGACCAAGGCCAAAGCGGTCAAGGAGTCGGTGGCCAAAGCCCCAGCGACGGTCCCAGCAGCTCCGAAGCAGAAGAAAAAGTCAAAGGAGGGTAAGAGTTCTGTCACCCCTCTCTCGATCCCTCCCCCTGCCACCCCCGTCCAATCCCCCCCCACCCCGGCCACCCCTGCTGAGGATTCCACTTCCTCTTCCTCCTTCCCCTACTCCTCAGCAGGTGTCCTTTCCCCTGCCCCGGCAGCCACTCTCCCTCCCCAGACCATGGTAGCGGTGGAATTAACCTTTCCTCCACCCGCCGCTATCTATTCCGAGGAGGATTTTCCCCTTCTTGTCTCCCCAGTTCCAACCCGGGGAAAGAGGAAGGTGGAGGACAGCCCTGCTACTGAATCCTCCAAAAAGAAGATTCTGGATTTCGTAGGCGAAAAGGAGGATACCCTCCCTGAGCCAGAAGAGATGGAGCACATGGTTGAGACCCTGGTGGCCGAGCCAGAAGAGGAGGAACTGGTGGTCGCCGAGATCGAGGCCGCGCTGCTTGACCAGATGGAGGAAGAGGGCCTGCTGGTGATCCCGTCACCAGCAGTCAACACCGACGAGGGACCACCCGACCGGAGTGGTATCTAAGGTGTATTGCCTGCGCTAACTTTTTCTTTTTTCCCTACATGATGGCTAATATTAACTTATTTTCCATTAATGTCAGGAGCATCAAGGACAAGTTCAGACGTCAGACTATTTATGCCTTCCTTACTTCCCAGTTGTGTGATGTTTATATGTTGCAGGAATGTTCCCTTCCCTCCTCTAGGTCCTTCAAACATCTGGCCAGGGAGTGGTCCCACGGTCCATCCTACTGGTCCGGTGGGGGTGACTGCAAGTCTGCGGGGGTCGCAATTCTGATCAGGGGGGGCGCATTCACGCTTGAGTCCGTCCAGGAGCTCATCTGCGGCAGGGCTCTTGTTGTAGATGGCAACTGGGCGGGAGAACCTGTCAGGTTCATCAACGTGTATGCGTCCCCACTGAAGAATGAGCGTTTGGAGCTTTTCCAGACCCTGCGGCTTCAGCTTGCCACCACCAGGACCTTAGTGATGGCCGGGGATTTCAACTGCCCCATCGAGGAGGACGGTCGTAGTTCTGGCACATCTGCCAAGTTGGACATCACGTCCAAGCTGCTCATCGAGATGGTAACCGAGGCCTCTCTTCAGGACGTGGTGGGCTCCATGGGGAGAGGCTCCACGAACTATTCGTGGAGCCGACCCGATGGCTCACTCCGCTCCAGGATTGACTTTGTGTTCACCTCTCGGGCAGTCAGGCAGAGTAGGCACTCGATGGTCTCCTGCTTCTTCTCCGACCACAGAGCCATTCACTTACAAGGTGTCCTCGGCGACGGTTTTCCGTCCGGCCCCGGCTCCTGGAAGCTGAATTGTGCTCTGCTGGCTCAGGATGAAGTCGTGGAGGAGCTGAGAGCAGCCTACGCAATGTGGCAGTCCTACAAGGGTAGCTTCCAAACAGTCTCTGATTGGTGGGAATATGTTAAACTTGAGTTTCGCTGTTTCTTTCAGGCCAAGGGTCGACAACAGGCGTGTGAGAAGAGGAGGGACTTCAGAGGGCTGCAGCGCGAGCTGCGGTCGCTGCAGGACCTTCTTCACTGCGGCTGGGACGTGAGGGAGGAGCTGGAGGAGACCAAGAAGAGCCTGAAAAGGCACTTTGAGGAGGAGTCCAAGCGAATCATCTTCCGTTCCAAAGTGGAGAATCTGGAGAAGGGTGAGAAATGTAACTCATTCTTTTTCAGGAAACTTCATGCCGGTCACACGCCCCTGAACGAGCTGCGAGACGAGAGCGGAAACATGCGACGTGGGAAGGAGGACGTGATGAGGGTCGTCAGCGACTTCTACAGCGAACTCTACTCCCACAAGACTACCGACCCCGACGCTGCTGATAAGTTCCTGTCAGGTATCACTAACCATCTTGATCCTGCAGGCACGGCAGCCTTGGACAAACCTCTGATGGTGGGCGAATTGCTCTCTGCCGCTAAATCCTTTAGGACCGGCAGGACCCCGGGCAGTGATGGTCTTCCAGCGGAGCTCTATGTAGCGCTGGGAGACCTCATCTGTCCGGACCTGTTGGACCTGTACGAGGAGATGGTGGTGGAGGGTAGAATGCCTCCATCTTTGAGGGAAGGAATGGTCACGATCCTGTACAAGCGGAAGGGAGAGAGGTGCGACCTGAGGAATTGGCGTCCCATCACTCTGCTCAACGTGGACTACAAGATCCTGGCCAAGACGATGGCGACACGACTTAAGACGGTCATCGGACGGATCATCCACCCGGACCAGACCTGCGGCATCCCTGGACGTCGCATCGCAGACAGCCTCGCTCTCGTGCGGGACACGGTCGAGTACATCAAGGTCCGCCGCGCACACGCGGCCCTGGTCTCCTTGGATCAGGAGAAGGCCTTCGACCGGGTTTCCCACGAGTTCATGGGCCGAGCTCTGCACCGGTTAGGTTTGGGTAACATGTTTTGTTCGTATGTCCGTCTGATGTATTTTGATATCCACAGCTCGGTGTTGGTGAACGGCTGGAAGACTGACCCCTTCCCTGTCCTCTCTGGGGTCAGACAAGGCTGCCCTCTATCACCTCTTCTTTTTGTTTGTGTTATAGAACTCTTCGCAGAGGCTATCCGGCAGAATGGAGAGATCAGAGGGATCACCGCACCGGGTCCGGGACGACACGAGGTCAAGTGCTCGCTCTACATGGACGACGTCACCGTCTTCTGCGCTGATCGTGGTTCAGTCGACGCCCTCGTCCAGACGTGTGAGAGGTTCGGCCGGGCTTCAGGGGCCAAAGTCAACTGCAGGAAGTCGGAAGCCATGCTCTTCGGGGATTGGCAGCCGGCCTCCTCCGCCCCCTTCCCCTTCAACATTCAACCGGATTTCCTCAAGGTGCTGGGAGTCTGGTTCGGGAAGGAAGGAGCGGCCCTCAAGTCCTGGCAAGAACGCTTGGCCAAGGTGAAGCAACGGATCGGACTCTGGAGCCTCAGACACCTCACTTGTGAGGGTAAGGCACTCATCCTGCGTAATGAGGTCCTGCCCGTCTTGCAGTACACGGCGCAGGCCTGGCCCCCACACGTCACTGTGTGCAGGGCCATTACCAGGACAGTGTTTCACTTTGTCTGGGGATCCAAGATGGACAGAGTCAGGCGGGCCGTCATGTACAAGGAGCCTCGCAAGGGTGGGAAGGGCGTTCCAGATATCCCCACCCTCCTGCGATCCTCTTTTGTGTGTGATTGTGTCCGCCGGACTTTGCAAGTCAAGAATGGCTCCGCGGGCAGGTCCATGTCTCGCTTCTTCCTGCTTCCTCTTTGGAGGCGACTCGGCTGGGACAAGTGGGACAGCTCCTTCCCCTACAACTGGACGACGCCATGGTTCTACGGAGACGTCGTTCGATTTGTGGGGGAGCATCAACTGGAGGGACTCAAGCCCGACTTGTGGAAGCCCAAAACTATCCACAAGCTAATCAGAGCCAAGGATGACGTGGAGAACATCACAGGACTTCACCAGGACACGCTGGAGACTGTGTGGACAAATGTGTCGTCTGACAGGCTGACCAACGGGCACAAGGACTTGTCGTGGATGGCGATTCAGGGCGGACTGCCCGTCCGGTCATTCATGCATGCCCGGAACCTGTGCAAGACCCGGTACTGCCCAAGGTGCCCCTTCGTGGAGGAAACATCTTTGCACACTTTTTGGGACTGCGGATTTGCACAGCGCCTATTGACTGCACTTGAGGACGACCTGAGGAACTCTGTCCCCAGGGCGAGCCTATCGCACCATTCTGTGCTTTACGGACTCTTCCCTGGGGTTCATACCGTCGGAGCCATCCAGGAGGCTTGGCGCCTTATGAACTGCTTCAAGGATGCCGTTTGGGTCGCCAGGAACCGGCTCATCTTGAGGAGGGAGAGGATGTCCATCCAGGACTGCCGCAGGCTGATCCACAGCCTGCTCAGAGACTATTCCATCATGGACGGTCCGGAGGACGAGGACGAGGACTAAACCCCTCCTCCCCCTCTCCCCTTATGTGTCTTGTCTTTCAATAAAGCTTCGGGCCTGTGATTTTCCCCTCCCCATCCCCTTTTTCCCAATCCCCATCCCTTATCACGGTTCGTCGTACTGTATTGATTGACATGCTTTTTCTTTCAGATTGAGTGTTTTGTGTAGCATAGGGGTGTGATGTGTCTAGTTAGTGCGTCGTATCCTCATGCTATGTAAATATGATGTAGAATTCTGTGTGTACTGGGCTGCGGCACTGTACACTGTCTGTTAACTTATTTTTTGTGCTAATAAAAGATATATTCAATCAAAAAATCTGTTCTTATCAGTTTAATATCTGATACGTCCCCTATCTGGGGACCATATATTAAATGGATTTTTAGAACAGGGAGATGGAAAAAGAGCTTGCTCTGTCCACTCCACGCATTGACCTGGTATTGCAGTATCTCCAGGACCGGTGCACCCCTTCTTTAATGCAGTTTCTAAAATCAGAAAGAATTGAATTCAATGTTTTTTGTTCATTTTGCTTGTTTGTCGGATTTTGGGATGGACTCTTTGGCTTTGCTTTTCTTCTCCTCATTGGATTTTTCATGTTCAAAGTTGCAGAAGCCAGATTACAAGCTCATTTTGGTTCAACTTCAGCAACTGTGCATTGCATTGCCATGTAATGTAATGAAATGCTATCTTTCTAGCTCTCCCTTTTTACTTCCTTTTGGATAAACAGACATATTAGGCAAGCATTTTGGAGCTTTCACCTAAATAACTACAGGTGGTGAGATAAGCTGCACAATATAATTGACCTTTCAGTATATTGTTGCACACACACCATCTATTTAGCAAATGCCCTTGTTATCAACAGCAGCCTTTTAAACTCACCTGAGCTAACAGGTATGTGCGCTGGTTACTCTGCTGCGCTTAAAATTTCTTTTTTGGTTTGCTACAATGCCTTTTCTGAAACGTTGTCTCCCTCTGCTGGAACACTGACTTCTTTCATTTAATGCCTGCAGACTATAAAAGAGAACCCAACCCAAAAAGTTTGGTTGATTAGTCTGTGGCATTCTGTTAAACTGTTGCTTATGGCGGTCTCTGTGAGCTTCTCAGCGACATTCAGCCAGCCAGGTATCCTGCCTGCAGTAGATGGAATGTGGCAATGGAACGCTGGCTGCGCGTGTCATAATAGGCTCTGAGCCTTTATATACCTGTGCACAGCAGCAGCCACCTTCAGTCTGCTGCTGGACAGCCAGCAGCAACAGCAGCAGGAGAGGTATGTAATCAGGAGCCCTCCTGCTAAGGGTAGACAGCTGCTCGTTCCACCCCACCCCCCGCCTTAATTGGTTCTCCTCCCTTCCAACGGTGTTGAGGCGGGTGGGAACAGCAGGGGGTGAAGGTGCTGTGTTTAAAGAGGTGGAGTTATGCAGATCTAAAACGCGTGGATTGCAGCAGCAGCAAGCCGAAAAGTGCAGGCATGTAAGGGATCTAGAGGTTGACAACATGTCTTCTTAACGGGAGTCCAGGAGCTCATCTCCACAAATGGACTTTTCAGGATCCTTGGGTGGCTCCGTAGTTTGAAACCAATTCTGGTTATCGCTTCTCGGCCTTTTGGCTAAGATCAAGTGTAGTATCTGTTCTTTTAAGAACACAAGAGCTACGATCTACACTTGACGAGAGCGATCGAACTCGGAAGGAGAAGAGCTTCGGAGCCCAGCTGACATCGGAGAAGGAAGGCGGATATCGGTGGGAGGAAGAAGCTCTAAAGAATCCAGAAGAAGACGAAGACTCGGAGAAGAATCGGGCTGTCCTGTGGAATCTTCGAGGAAGAAAATCATCGAGACAAAGACCTTTCGGGGAATTTGTCCAGAACACGACGGGAGAAGAATCTGCATAGCTCCACCCATTCCGGGAAGAGTTCCAGATCCAGCTCCAAGAAGTAACTGCAGGAGGAAAGCCATGGCAAGCGCTGCGAGGAAGGCCGAAAAGAAGAGCCTGGAGCAGGGGACAGCCAGGAGGGCCCAGCCAGGAGCCGATTCTGACCCCAAGGACTCTGCCTCCACGACTGGCCAGCAGAAGGGACCCCAGAAGCCCCGCCACGAAGCTCCAGCCCTGGAGCCATGGATGCGGCAGACGGTGGCCCTGAAGCTGAAGGAAGTGGATGGGAGGGTGCCGGACATGTCCTCGGACGTGTTCTGCCAGAAGATGCTGCTGGATCGAGGCTTCTCCAGGTCGGACACCCTCAGCATCCAGACCTTCTTGACGGGGATCTTCTTCGTCACCTTCGCCACTGTGAACACCTGCAGGAGGTTCTGGGAAATGGTAAGCGCAAAAGGACCGGATAATTCTTTCTCTGCCTTTACAGGTAGCTGCCCTATCCAGAGGGACGAAAGGAGGATCACGGTCTCCATGCGCAACCCGCACACCCCAGGCCAAGACATCTGTACCTTCCTGAGACGCTTCTGTTTAGTTGTGAAGGAACCCTCTCACATCCTGAATGGACTCGGCTTCTGGACAGGTAAGTGGTCGGTGACCGTTAGACTTCACAGGGACCTGGCGTACTCAGACGGACTTCGGCACCTGCCCCCGACATTCTCCCTGGGCAACTCCTACGGCCTCATCTATTACCCGGACATGCCGCGGAACTGCAGGAGATGCGGCAAGAACGGCCACGAGATGAAGGACTGCAAGGAGGATGCCTGCAGGATTTGTCGAGTGACGGGACACAGCTCAAAGGACTGCCCGAAGAAGACGTCCTGCAACCTGTGTGGGCTGGCGGCTCATCTGTACAAGGATTGCCCCAAGCGTGAGAGATCCTGGGCATCGGTGGTTGCGACGACCCCAGCTACGGAGGACAAGGCCCCGACGACCAGGCCTCTGAAGGTCAAGGACGCGACGACCAAGGCCCCAGCGGCCAAGGCCGAGACGACCAAGGCCAATGCGGTCAAGGAGTCGGTGGCCAAAGCCCCAGCGACGGTCCCAGCAGCTCCGAAGCAGAAGAAAAAGTCAAAGGAGGGTAAGAGTTCTGTCACCCCTCTCTCGATCCCTCCCCCTGCCACCCCCGTCCAATCCCCCCCCACCCCGGCCAACCCTGCTGAGGATTCCACTTCCTCTTCCTCCTTCCCCTACTCCTCAGCAGGTGTCCTTTCCCCTGCCCCGGCAGCCACTCTCCCTCCCCAGACCATGGTAGCGGTGGAATTAACCTTTCCTCCACCCGCCGCTATCTATTCCGAGGAGGATTTTCCTCTTCTTGTCTCCCCAGTTCCAACCCGGGGAAAGAGGAAGGTGGAGGACAGCCCTGCTACTGAATCCTCCAAAAAGAAGATTCTGGATTTCGTAGGCGAAAAGGAGGATACCCTCCCTGAGCCAGAAGAGATGGAGCACATGGTTGAGACCCTGGTGGCCGAGCCAGAAGAGGAGGAACTGGTGGTCGCCGAGATCGAGGCCGCGCTGCTTGACCAGATGGAGGAAGAGGGCCTGCTGGTGATCCCGTCACCAGCAGTCAACACCGACGAGGGACCACCCGACCGGAGTGGTAACTAAGGTGTATTGCCTGCGCTAACTTTTTCTTTTTTCCCTACATGATGGCTAATATTAACTTATTTTCCATTAATGTCAGGAGCATCAAGGACAAGTTCAGACGTCAGACTATTTATGCCTTCCTTACTTCCCAGTTGTGTGATGTTTATATGTTGCAGGAATGTTCCCTTCCCTCCTCTAGGTCCTTCAAACATCTGGCCAGGGAGTGGTCCCACGGTCCATCCTACTGGTCCGGTGGGGGTGACTGCAAGTCTGCGGGGGTCGCAATTCTGATCAGGGGGGGCGCATTCACGCTTGAGTCTGTCCAGGAGCTCATCTGCGGCAGGGCTCTTGTTGTAGATGGCAACTGGGCGGGAGAACCTGTCAGGTTCATCAACGTGTATGCGTCCCCACTGAAGAATGAGCGTTTGGAGCTTTTCCAGACCCTGCGGCTTCAGCTTGCCACCACCAGGACCTTAGTGATGGCCGGGGATTTCAACTGCCCCATCGAGGAGGATGGTCGTAGTTCTGGCACATCTGCCAAGTTGGACATCACGTCCAAGCTGCTCATCGAGATGGTAACCGAGGCCTCTCTTCAGGACGTGGTGGGCTCCATGGGGAGAGGCTCCACGAACTATTCGTGGAGCCGACCCGATGGCTCACTCCGCTCCAGGATTGACTTTGTGTTCACCTCTCGGGCAGTCAGGCAGAGTAGGCACTCGATGGTCTCCTGCTTCTTCTCCGACCACAGAGCCATTCACTTACAAGGTGTCCTCGGCGACGGTTTTCCGTCCGGGCCCGGCTCCTGGAAGCTGAATTGTGCTCTGCTGGCTCAGGATGAAGTCGTGGAGGAGCTGAGAGCAGCCTACGCAATGTGGCAGTCCTACAAGGGTAGCTTCCAAACAGTCTCTGATTGGTGGGAATATGTTAAACTTGAGTTTCGCTGTTTCTTTCAGGCCAAGGGTCGACAACAGGCGTGTGAGAAGAGGAGGGACTTCAGAGGGCTGCAGCGCGAGCTGCGGTCGCTGCAGGACCTTCTTCACTGCGGCTGGGACGTGAGGGAGGAGCTGGAGGAGACCAAGAAGAGCCTGAAAAGGCACTTTGAGGAGGAGTCCAAGCGAATCGTCTTCCGTTCCAAAGTGGAGAATCTGGAGAAGGGTGAGAAATGTAACTCATTCTTTTTCAGGAAACTTCATGCCGGTCACACGCCCCTGAACGAGCTGCGAGACGAGAGCGGAAACATGCGACGTGGGAAGGAGGACGTGATGAGGGTCGTCAGCGACTTCTACAGCGAACTCTACTCCCACAAGACTGCCGACCCCGACGCTGCTGATAAGTTCCTGTCAGGTATCACTAACCATCTTGATCCTGCAGGCACGGCAGCCTTGGACAAACCTCTGATGGTGGGCGAATTGCTCTCTGCCGCTAAATCCTTTAGGACCGGCAGGATCCCGGGCAGTGATGGTCTTCCAGCGGAGCTCTATGTAGCGCTGGGAGACCTCATCTGTCCGGACCTGTTGGACCTGTACGAGGAGATGGTGGTGGAGGGTAGAATGCCTCCATCTTTGAGGGAAGGAATGGTCACGATCCTGTACAAGCGGAAGGGAGAGAGGTGCGACCTGAGGAATTGGCGTCCCATCACTCTGCTCAACGTGGACTACAAGATCCTGGCCAAGACGATGGCGACACGACTTAAGACGGTGATCGGACGGATCATCCACCCGGACCAGACCTGCGGCATCCCTGGACGTCGCATCGCAGACAGCCTCGCTCTCGTGCGGGACACGGTCGAGTACATCAAGGTCCGCCGCGCACACGCGGCCCTGGTCTCCTTGGATCAGGAGAAGGCCTTCGACCGGGTTTCCCACGAGTTCATGGGCCGAGCTCTGCACCGGTTAGGTTTGGGTAACATGTTTTGTTCGTATGTCCGTCTGATGTATTTTGATATCCACAGCTCGGTGTTGGTGAACGGCTGGAAGACTGACCCCTTCCCTGTCCTCTCTGGGGTCAGACAAGGCTGCCCTCTATCACCTCTTCTTTTTGTTTGTGTTATAGAACTCTTCGCAGAGGCTATCCGGCAGAATGGAGAGATCAGAGGGATCACCGCACCGGGTCCGGGACGACACGAGGTCAAGTGCTCGCTCTACATGGACGACGTCACCGTCTTCTGCGCTGATCGTGGTTCAGTCGACGCCCTCGTCCAGACGTGTGAGAGGTTCGGCCGGGCTTCAGGGGCCAAAGTCAACTGCAGGAAGTCGGAAGCCATGCTCTTCGGGGATTGGCAGCCGGCCTCCTCCGCCCCCTTACCCTTCAACATTCAACCGGATTTCCTCAAGGTGCTGGGAGTCTGGTTCGGGAAGGAAGGAGCGGCCCTCAAGTCCTGGCAAGAACGCTTGGCCAAGGTGAAGCAACGGATCGGACTCTGGAGCCTCAGACACCTCACTTGTGAGGGTAAGGCACTCGTCCTGCGTAATGAGGTCCTGCCCGTCTTGCAGTACACGGCGCAGGCCTGGCCCCCACACGTCACTGTGTGCAGGGCCATTACCAGGACAGTGTTTCACTTTGTCTGGGGATCCAAGATGGACAGAGTCAGGCGGGCCGTCATGTACAAGGAGCCTCGCAAGGGTGGGAAGGGCGTTCCAGATATCCCCACACTCCTGCGATCCTCTTTTGTGTGTGATTGTGTCCGCCGGACTTTGCAAGTCAAGAATGGCTCCGCGGGCAGGTCCATGTCTCGCTTCTTCCTGCTTCCTCTTTGGAGGCGACTCGGCTGGGACAAGTGGGACAGCTCCTTCCCCTACAACTGGACGACGCCATGGTTCTACGGAGACGTCGTTCGATTTGTGGGGGAGCATCAACTGGAGGGACTCAAGCCCGACTTGTGGAAGCCCAAAACTATCCACAAGCTAATCAGAGCCAAGGATGACGTGGAGAACATCACAGGACTTCACCAGGACACGCTGGAGACTGTGTGGACAAATGTATCGTCTGACAGGCTGACCAACGGGCACAAGGACTTGTCGTGGATGGCGATTCAGGGCGGACTGCCCGTCCGGTCATTCATGCATGCCCGGAACCTGTGCAAGACCCGGTACTGCCCAAGGTGCCCCTTCGTGGAGGAAACATCTTTGCACACTTTTTGGGACTGCGGATTTGCACAGCGCCTATTGACTGCACTTGAGGACGACCTGAGGAACTCTGTCCCCAGGGCGAGCCTATCGCACCATTCTGTGCTTTATGGACTCTTCCCTGGGGTTCATACCGTCGGAGCCATCCAGGAGGCTTGGCGCCTTATGAACTGCTTCAAGGATGCCCTTTGGGTCGCCAGGAACCGGCTCATCTTGAGGAGGGAGAGGATGTCCATCCAGGACTGCCGCAGGCTGATCCACAGCCTGCTCAGAGACTATTCCATCATGGACGGTCCGGAGGACGAGGATGAGGACTAAACCCCTCCTCCCCCTCTCCCCTTATGTGTCTTGTCTTTCAATAAAGCTTCGGGCCTGTGATTTTCCCCTCCCCATCCCCTTTTTCCCAATCCCTATCCCTTATCACGGTTCGTCGTACTGTATTGATTGATATGCTTTTTCTTTCAGATTGAGTGTTTTGTGTAGCATAGGGGTGTGATGTGTCTAGTTAGTGCGTCGTATCCTCATGCTATGTAAATATGATGTAGAATTCTGTGTGTACTGGGATGCGGCACTGTACACTGTCTGTTAACTTATTTTTTGTGCTAATAAAAGATATATTCAATCAAAAAAAAAAATCTGTTCTTATCAGTTTAATATCTGATACGTCCCCTATCTGGGGACCATATATTAAATGGATTTTTAGAACAGGGAGATGGAAAAAGAGCTTGCTCTGTCCACTCCACGCATTGACCTGGTATTGCAGTATCTCCAGGACCGGTGCACCCCTTCTTTAATGCAGTTTCTAAAATCAGAAAGAATTGAATTCAATGTTTTTTGTTCATTTTGCTTGTTTGTCGGATTTTGGGATGGACTCTTTGGCTTTGCTTTTCTTCTCCTCATTGGATTTTTCATGTTCAAAGTTGCAGAAGCCAGATTACAAGCTCATTTTGGTTCAACTTCAGCAACTGTGCATTGCATTGCCATGTAATTTTAATGCAATGCTATCTTTCTAGCTCTCACTTTTTACTTCCTTTTGGATAAACAGACATATTAGGCAAGCATTTTGGAGCTTTCACCTAAATAACTACAGGTGGTGAGATAAGCTGCACAATATAATTGACCTTTCAGTATATTGTTGCACACACACCATCTATTTAGCAAATGCCCTTGTTATCAACAGCAGCCTTTTAAACTCACCTGAGCTAACAGGTATGTGCGCTGGTTACTCTGCTGCGCTTAAAATTTCTTTTTTGGTTTGCTACAATGCCTTTTCTGAAACGTTGTCTCCCTCTGCTGGAACACTGACTTCTTTCATTTAATGCCTGCAGACTATAAAAGAGAACCCAACCCAAAAAGTTTGGTTGATTAGTCTGTGGCATTCTGTTAAACTGTTGCTTATGGCGGTCTCTGTGAGCTTCTCAGCGACATTCAGCCAGCCAGGTATCCTGCCTGCAGTAGATGGAATGTGGCAATGGAACGCTGGCTGCGCGTGTCATAATAGGCTCTGAGCCTTTATATACCTGTGCACAGCAGCAGCCACCTTCAGTCTGCTGCTGGACAGCCAGCAGCAGCAGCAGCAGGAGAGGTATGTAATCAGCAGCCCTCCTGCTAAGGGTAGACAGCTGCTCATTCCACCCCACCCCCCGCCTTAATTGGTTCTCCTCCCTTCCAACGGTGTTGAGGCGGGTGGGAACAGCAGGGGGTGAAGGTGCTGTGTTTAAAGAGGTGGAGTTATGCAGATCTAAAACGCGTGGATTGCAGCAGCAGCAAGCCGAAAAGTGCAGGCATGTAAGGGATCTAGAGGTTGACAACATGTCTTCTTAACGGGAGTCCAGGAGCTCATCTCCACAAATGGACTTTTCAGGATCCTTGGGTGGCTCCGTAGTTTGAAACCAATTCTGGTTATCGCTTCTCGGCCTTTTGGCTAAGATCAAGTGTAGTATCTGTTCTTATCAGTTTAATATCTGATACGTCCCCTATCTGGGGACCATATATTAAATGGATTTTTAGAACAGGGAGATGGAAAAAGAGCTTGCTCTGTCCACTCCACGCATTGACCTGGTATTGCAGTATCTCCAGGACCGGTGCACCCCTTCTTTAATGCAGTTTCTAAAATCAGAAAGAATTGAATTCAATGTTTTTTGTTCATTTTGCTTGTTTGTCGGATTTTGGGATGGACTCTTTGGCTTTGCTTTTCTTCTCCTCATTGGATTTTTCATGTTCAAAGTTGCAGAAGCCAGATTACAAGCTCATTTTGGTTCAACTTCAGCAACTGTGCATTGCATTGCCATGTAATGTAATGCAATGCTATCTTTCTAGCTCTCCCTTTTTACTTCCTTTTGGATAAACAGACATATTAGGCAAGCATTTTGGAGCTTTCACCTAAATAACTACAGGTGGTGAGATAAGCTGCACAATATAATTGACCTTTCAGTATATTGTTGCACACACACCATCTATTTAGCAAATGCCCTTGTTATCAACAGCAGCCTTTTAAACTCACCTGAGCTAACAGGTATGTGCGCTGGTTACTCTGCTGCGCTTAAAATTTCTTTTTTGGTTTGCTACAATGCCTTTTCTGAAACGTTGTCTCCCTCTGCTGGAACACTGACTTCTTTCATTTAATGCCTGCAGACTATAAAAGAGAACCCAACCCAAAAAGTTTGGTTGATTAGTCTGTGGCATTCTGTTAAACTGTTGCTTATGGCGGTCTCTGTGAGCTTCTCAGCGACATTCAGCCAGCCAGGTATCCTGCCTGCAGTAGATGGAATGTGGCAATGGAACGCTGGCTGCGCGTGTCATAATAGGCTCTGAGCCTTTATATACCTGTGCACAGCAGCAGCCACCTTCAGTCTGCTGCTGGACAGCCAGCAGCAGCAGCAGCAGGAGAGGTATGTAATCAGCAGCCCTCCTGCTAAGGGTAGACAGCTGCTCGTTCCACCCCACCCCCCGCCTTAATTGGTTCTCCTCCCTTCCAACGGTGTTGAGGCGGGTGGGAACAGCAGGGGGTGAAGGTGCTGTGTTTAAAGAGGTGGAGTTATGCAGATCTAAAACGCGTGGATTGCAGCAGCAGCAAGCCGAAAAGTGCAGGCATGTAAGGGATCTAGAGGTTGACAACATGTCTTCTTAACGGGAGTCCAGGAGCTCATCTCCACAAATGGACTTTTCAGGATCCTTGGGTGGCTCCGTAGTTTGAAACCAATTCTGGTTATCGCTTCTCGGCCTTTTGGCTAAGATCAAGTGTAGTATCTGTTCTTATCAGTTTAATATCTGATACGTCCCCTATCTGGGGACCATATATTAAATGGATTTTTAGAACAGGGAGATGGAAAAAGAGCTTGCTCTGTCCACTCCACGCATTGACCTGGTATTGCAGTATCTCCAGGACCGGTGCACCCCTTCTTTAATGCAGTTTCTAAAATCAGAAAGAATTGAATTCAATGTTTTTTGTTCATTTTGCTTGCTTGTCGTATTTTGGGATGGACTCTTTCGCTTTGCTTTTCTTCTCCTCATTGGATTTTTCATGTTCAAAGTTGCAGAAGCCAGATTACAAGCTCATTTTGGTTCAACTTCAGCAACTGTGCATTGCATTGCCATGTAATGTAATGCAATGCTATCTTTCTAGCTCTCCCTTTTTACTTCCTTTTGGATAAACAGACATATTAGGCAAGCATTTTGGAGCTTTCACCTAAATAACTACAGGTGGTGAGATAAGCTGCACAATATAATTGACCTTTCAGTATATTGTTGCACACACACCATCTATTTAGCAAATGCCCTTGTTATCAACAGCAGCCTTTTAAACTCACCTGAGCTAACAGGTATGTGCGCTGGTTACTCTGCTGCGCTTAAAATTTCTTTTTTGGTTTGCTACAATGCCTTTTCTGAAACGTTGTCTCCCTCTGCTGGAACACTGACTTCTTTCATTTAATGCCTGCAGACTATAAAAGAGAACCCAACCCAAAAAGTTTGGTTGATTAGTCTGTGGCATTCTGTTAAACTGTTGCTTATGGCGGTCTCTGTGAGCTTCTCAGCGACATTCAGCCAGCCAGGTATCCTGCCTGCAGTAGATGGAATGTGGCAATGGAACGCTGGCTGCGCGTGTCATAATAGGCTCTGAGCCTTTATATACCTGTGCACAGCAGCAGCCACCTTCAGTCTGCTGCTGGACAGCCAGCAGCAGCAGCAGCAGGAGAGGTATGTAATCAGCAGCCCTCCTGCTAAGGGTAGACAGCTGCTTGTTCCACCCCACCCCCCGCCTTAATTGGTTCTCCTCCCTTCCAACGGTGTTGAGGCGGGTGGGAACAGCAGGGGGTGAAGGTGCTGTGTTTAAAGAGGTGGAGTTATGCAGATCTAAAACGCGTGGATTGCAGCAGCAGCAAGCCGAAAAGTGCAGGCATGTAAGGGATCTAGAGGTTGACAACATGTCTTCTTAACGGGAGTCCAGGAGCTCATCTCCACAAATGGACTTTTCAGGATCCTTGGGTGGCTCCGTAGTTTGAAACCAATTCTGGTTATCGCTTCTCGGCCTTTTGGCTACGATCAAGTGCTTTATTGCAGGAGATTGTGGTTGAAGGGCACTCGGGTACCCCTCTCCTTGGCCTGGCAGGATCGTCCACTTTGGTGGACTTAACCTGCTTGCTGCTATTAGGGAGAGGGCTTAGTCCCAGGGTAACGAGTTGCGATCCCCCAGCTTCCAGGTGTTTTTCGCTGCAAGAACACTGGGAGCGCAGATTGCAAGCGGCTGCAATTTGCAACCTTGTTGCGTTTTTCCATGGAGGTTGACCCTAACCTCGTGCCTCTTTATGCGAGGCTAAAAAACTCTATCCGAATTCACTTCACGGCGGGTGGCTCGGATATGAGGAAATTAGGGTATGTAGTCCAGGACGTGCTCAGGAACCTTCTTGGCGTACAAAGGAATGAAATTCTCTCCATCCAGGATTATCCCAGAAGAGGTGACTATGACATCACATTCACCGGAGAAGGTATTTTTAGAGATGTACTAGAAAAGTTAAAAAAAGTTGAAAATAGTCCTGTTTTGAAAGGGATACAAATTGTTGAGCACGTCCTGGATGAGGTAAGACTGGTTATTGTAAAAGTATTTTCGCCCTTTGTTTCTGCTCCAGAAGTAATGTCATTTCTAGCAATTTATTTTAAAAGTGTTAAATGTATTGGGAAGATATTAAACGAATATAACATATGGACATCTAAGTGGAAATTCCTTGTGAAGTGTACAAGAGATCCAAATACACCAGGTGGTATACGGCTCCCCCCTGCCCGTTTCAAAATTGGGCAAACAAATGGGGATTTCTTCTTTTCTGGGGTGCCAGTATATTGCAGAAATTGTGGGCGCTATGGTCATTCAAAAGAAAACTGTCATGTATCATGTAGAAATTGTGCTAGTGAAGAACATGAGACAAAAGAATGCCCTAAGGAAAAGAAATGCAGTTTTTGCCAGACTCCAGGTCACTTTTATTTTTCTTGCCCTCACAGATTTCGGGAAGATGAGCAAAAGGGGAAGTCCAAGACGTCCAACCAAGGACCAAAAGATCAGACCACCCCTCAGGAGGAGGAACAACAACCTGGAGCCTCTGGAGACAATAAGGGCGTACCAAATAGTGAAGTGTCTCCAGAGTCTATGACAGGTAAAATACCAAATCCCAAAACCTGGCTGCAGGACCTGCGGGAGTCCAAAAGGAGGGCTGAGAAGGAGCAGAAGGGCACTACTGGTAAGGTCAAAAGGGACCGGCAAAAGGCCAACACAGAAGCCCATGCCCAGTCTGGGTCTCCTAGTGCTGAGGGCGCTGAGTGGATACAGGTGGGTCCTAAGAAAAAGAAAAAGGGTGGTTCGGAGGAGGCAGCAGGAGGTGAACAGATGGACACTTCTCCAGAAGGGGACGTGGACGCTGGACCCTCAGGGGTTTCGGTCTCCACTGCTACAGGTGGGGACCGGGATCTTGCTGCCTCTGAAGAGTCAGAGGCTCTGCCTTGTGCGCAACCTCCTCCTATAGGACGACCTTCTACAGGTCAAACAGGGGCGGCGGAACCCCTCGGGGACCCACCTGATGAGGAACTGCATGGCCAGCCAATGGAGACCCAGCGGGTTCTGCCAGCCAGCCCTCCGAGCTATGCCAGTGTAGCGTCGGGTTTATATAAATGTGGTAATCTTTCCTCCTCCACGGAGACTCTCGTGACGATACTATCAGATGAGGAGGGAGGCGCAAGCCCAGTGGTCTGATCAGGTTCATCGGACAGGTAAATCCGTTGCTCTTAGTTACCTAAGTAAAATTTCTACATTTTCTAATGATGGCTGAACTCAAAGGTATTTCCCTCAACGTGAGAGGCATAAAATCTAACACGAGAAGAACTGCTCTTTTTAATTTTTTTACGTGTTTTACTGCATCTGTATTTTTTCTGCAAGAATGTAATATCCCACATGAAATGTCATATCAAAAATATAAAGATGAGTGGAAGTGTGGGCCATCTGTCTGGTCCGGATCGAATGCTGCAGGATCAGCGGGTGTAGCCATACTTTTTAAAGGGAACGTTTTAATTGATTTTATTCAGGAAATTTTACCAGGTCGTATTTTATTAGTGAAAGCTTTTATTGATGGTATTAGATGGCAGTTTTTAAATTTTTATGGATCCCCAGAGAAAAATGAAAGAGCCGAAATGCTTGATCTTTTACCATTATTTATTAATAACTCTGAACCTTTTATCTTAGCAGGGGATTTTAATTGTGTTTTAAAAGGTGAAAACCGGCGCTCCAGCTCTGTAAGCAGGAACTACGATAAAACCTCAGGTATGCTACATGATATAGTCAAAGATGCTAAATTGATAGACATATATAAAGAGTGTCATAGTGACAGCCCAGAGGACGCCGGTTTCACTTGGAGCAATGCTAATTGTAGCTCTAGGATTGATTTTATTTTTGGTTCAGATAAAACAATACCTGCCAAATGTGAAGTTTTAACTAATATATTTTCAGACCATAAACTTTAATCCTTTACCATAAAAGTAAATGACAACAAAAAATGTGGTAAGAATAGCTGGAAAATGAACGTATCCCTTTTAACCGACCCGCAGATTTTATCAGATTTTATTGAGTTTTATAGGAAATGTAGAAAAGGGAAAAAAACAAATGAGACTATGAGTGTATGGTGGGATAGAATGAAAGTAAAAATAAAAGACTTTTTTATTAAAAAGAGTATATGTAGAGCCAAAGAAAAATATGAAGAATATAGAATTTTAAATACCCGCCTACAAACATTATTTAAGCTCAGAGACAATGGGATAGATGTACAAGTTGATATTTCAAACTTAAAAGAAGAGATTTCAAAATGGCTAGAACAAAAAGGAAAAGAGATAATTTTTCGTTCTAGAGTACAACATATAGAAGAAAATGAAAAGTGTTCCAGATATTTTTTTAGGAAAAATAAAAAAGAAAAAGTGATAATTGACCATATAGATGGTGAGAATAATATAAAAAATATGCTGGGTAAAGTTGAGGTTTTTTTTTCCAATCTTTTTAATGGAAAAAATATAGATAATAAATTAATGGATGATTCGCTGCAAGGACTAACAGCTGTTTTAGATCCCGCATCCCAAGAGTTTTTATCCCAAGTTTTAACAGAACAAGAAGTGTTAAAAACTATTAAAAGTTTTAAAACTGGAAAGGTCCCTGGTCCTGATGGCATCCCAATAGAATTTTATGTATGTTTTTATGATATTTTAAAAGATGATTTGTTTTATTTGTTTACTGAGGTTTTTAATAATAAGGTTTTATTAAATTCCTGGAAGAAAGGTGAAGTCTCCCTCCTATACAAAAAAGGTGATAAATCAAAATTAGAAAACTGGAGACCAATAACACTTTTAAATTGTGACTATAAAATAATGGCTAAAATTTGTGCAAATCGTCTAAAAGAAGTCATCAGCAAAGTTATTCATTCTAATCAAGTGTGTGGGGTGCCGGGGCGCAGTATATGGGACAATCTGAATTTAGTGAAAGACTGTATTGAGGATGTGAAAGACAGAAAGGGGAAAATGGCGATTTTATCTATTGATTTTGAAAAAGCATTTGACCGTGTCTCACACTTTTATCTTTTTAAAGTTTTAGAGAAAATGGGCATACCAGAAGGGTTTTTACTATCGCTTAAAGCATTTTACAAGGATTGTACAAGTAAGATTTTAGTGAATGGTTTTAAGACACAAGAGGTATTTTTACGGTCAGGGGTGAAACAGGGATGCCCTCTGTCCCCCCTACTGTTTATCTGTGCACTGGAACCAATGTTATGTGCAATACGCCAAAATAAACAGATATGCGGTGTCCCTCTGCCTGGAAGCGGTGGTTTGGAGGCCAAGGTTGTAGGCTACATGGATGACGTGGCGGTCTTGTGTACAGATGCACCATCACTTACGGCCACTCTCCATCAAGTGCAATCCTTTTGTCTAGCTTCTGGTTTTAAAATCAATTTTAATAAGTGTAACATTTTAAGTGTTGGGGGGATGATTTTACGTGATGTACCAATTAATGTCTCCGAATCCATTTCCATTTTAGGTATATCATTCACTGAAAATAATGATGGTTATAATAGTTGGGAAACAGTTACACAGAAAGTAAATACGAAAATATGTATGTGGAACATGAGGAGACTTACAATGGAGGGTAAAGTATTGGTTTTAAAGATGGTGATTTTACCTCTTTTATTGTATCTTAGCATGGTTTTCCCCCCGCCTGTTAATGTTTTAAAAAAGATAACCAAAACCTGTTTTACCTTCTTTTGGAACTCAAAAATGGAAAAGCTGAAAAGAGAAATCGTGATGAAATCAAAAGTAAAAGGTGGTAAAGATTTTCCAGATTTTAATAGGTTTCTTTTAATCCATCTGTTCGTTTACTGTTTTAATGCCCTTTTTAAGAATCACTATTGGTCCTTTTTTATGCGTTTTAATACAGGATTTTTTATGAGAAAGTTTGGATGGTATGAAGTTAATATATCTGTGCCCCATGCTTTTAATTTGTCGACGCATTATGAGATTTTAAGGAAAATAGTGTCCGATTTTAATTTAGGGACTAAGAAAATAGAGGAATTAAGAAATAGTAAGAAACTAATTAAAGAAATACGTAAAAGTGAGGAAATATGTAATGTTGACAGATATGATGATGACAAATCTATGTCTATCTGGAAAATGATTAACGTTTTTTATCTTTTTAATGAACAGAGAGATCTGGCTTGGAGTTGCATGCACCGCTGTCTTCCTTGCCGGGCATTCCAATACAGAAGAGGATTTGTGAGGTCTGCCATCTGCCCAAGAGCCGGATGCCAAGACGAGGAAACGGTGGAACATCTATTATGGACATGTAATTTTGCAAAGGATTTCTGGAGAAGACTGCTCCCCCTACTGGAAAAGGTGGCAGACCTCAAGGACTTTACATATAAAACTGTGCTATACGGACTTATGGAATGCCCCACAATGGACCAGTACACAATGGCTTGGAAGACAGTGAACTGCGCCAAGTCATCTCTCTGGAAAGCGCGCAACATTGCTATTTTTAAACAAGATGTTTTATCAGTGAATGATGTTTTAAGTTTATGTTTATGTGAAATGTATACTTATTATTTAATTGACAAAAAGAAGAATGTACATATTTCCAAAAAATGGCTTGTTGACCAATGGAACCTAATTATTTAAAATCTTTGTATTTTTTTGTTTTGTAAATTTCATTTGTCTTTTAACGTTTGGTTTTTGTGTAATTATGCTTGTAATTTGTTAAAGTTTTAATAAACGGTTTTATCCCTCTGCAGGGGATAGCCAAATTAAAAAAAATCTGTTCTTATCAGTTTAATATCTGATACGTCCCCTATCTGGGGACCATATATTAAATGGATTTTTAGAACAGGGAGATGGAAAAAGAGCTTGCTCTGTCCACTCCACGCATTGACCTGGTATTGCAGTATCTCCAGGACCGGTGCACCCCTTCTTTAATGCAGTTTCTAAAATCAGAAAGAATTGAATTCAATGTTTTTTGTTCATTTTGCTTGTTTGTCGGATTTTGGGATGGACTCTTTGGCTTTGCTTTTCTTCTCCTCATTGGATTTTTCATGTTCAAAGTTGCAGAAGCCAGATTACAAGCTCATTTTGGTTCAACTTCAGCAACTGTGCATTGCATTGCCATGTAATGTAATGCAATGCTATCTTTCTAGCTCTCCCTTTTTACTTCCTTTTGGATAAACAGACATATTAGGCAAGCATTTTGGAGCTTTCACCTAAATAACTACAGGTGGTGAGATAAGCTGCACAATATAATTGACCTTTCAGTATATTGTTGCACACACACCATCTATTTAGCAAATGCCCTTGTTATCAACAGCAGCCTTTTAAACTCACCTGAGCTAACAGGTATGTGCGCTGGTTACTCTGCTGCGCTTAAAATTTCTTTTTTGGTTTGCTACAATGCCTTTTCTGAAACGTTGTCTCCCTCTGCTGGAACACTGACTTCTTTCATTTAATGCCTGCAGACTATAAAAGAGAACCCAACCCAAAAAGTTTGGTTGATTAGTCTGTGGCATTCTGTTAAACTGTTGCTTATGGCGGTCTCTGTGAGCTTCTCAGCGACATTCAGCCAGCCAGGTATCCTGCCTGCAGTAGATGGAATGTGGCAATGGAACGCTGGCTGCGCGTGTCATAATAGGCTCTGAGCCTTTATATACCTGTGCACAGCAGCAGCCACCTTAAGTCTGCTGCTGGACAGCCAGCAGCAGCAGCAGCAGGAGAGGTATGTAATTAGCAGCCCTCCTGCTAAGGGTAGACAGCTGCTCGTTCCACCCCACCCCCCGCCTTAATTGGTTCTCCTCCCGTCCAACGGTGTTGAGGCGGGTGGGAACAGCAGGGGGTGAAGGTGCTGTGTTTAAAGAGGTGGAGTTATGCAGATCTAAAACGTGTGGATTGCAGCAGCAGCAAGCCGAAAAGTGCAGGCATGTAAGGGATCTAGAGGTTGACAACATGTCTTCTTAACGGGAGTCCAGGAGCTCATCTCCACAAATGGACTTTTCAGGATCCTTGGGTGGCTCCGTAGTTTGAAACCAATTCTGGTTATCGCTTCTCGGCCTTTTGGCTAAGATTAAGTGTAGTATCTGTTCTTATCAGTTTAATATCTGATACGTCCCCTATCTGGGGACCATATATTAAATGGATTTTTAGAACAGGGAGATGGAAAAAGAGCTTGCTCTGTCCACTCCACGCATTGACCTGGTATTGCAGTATCTCCAGGACCGGTGCACCCCTTCTTTAATGCAGTTTCTAAAATCAGAAAGAATTGAATTCAATGTTTTTTGTTCATTTTGCTTGTTTGTCGGATTTTGGGATGGACTCTTTGGCTTTGCTTTTCTTCTCCTCATTGGATTTTTCATGTTCAAAGTTGCAGAAGCCAGATTACAAGCTCATTTTGGTTCAACTTCAGCAACTGTGCATTGCATTGCTATGTAATGTAATGCAATGCTATCTTTCTAGCTCTCCCTTTTTACTTCCTTTTGGATAAACAGACATATTAGGCAAGCATTTTGGAGCTTTCACCTAAATAACTACAGGTGGTGAGATAAGCTGCACAATATAATTGACCTTTCAGTATATTGTTGCACACACACCATCTATTTAGCAAATGCCCTTGTTATCAACAGCAGCCTTTTAAACTCACCTGAGCTAACAGGTATGTGCGCTGGTTACTCTGCTGCGCTTAAAATTTCTTTTTTGGTTTGCTACAATGCCTTTTCTGAAACGTTGTCTCCCTCTGCTGGAACACTGACTTCTTTCATTTAATGCCTGCAGACTATAAAAGAGAACCCAACCCAAAAAGTTTGGTTGATTAGTCTGTGGCATTCTGTTAAACTGTTGCTTATGGCGGTCTCTGTGAGCTTCTCAGCGACATTCAGCCAGCCAGGTATCCTGCCTGCAGTAGATGGAATGTGGCAATGGAACGCTGGCTGCGCGTGTCATAATAGGCTCTGAGCCTTTATATACCTGTGCACAGCAGCAGCCACCTTAAGTCTGCTGCTGGACAGCCAGCAGCAGCAGCAGCAGGAGAGGTATGTAATTAGCAGCCCTCCTGCTAAGGGTAGACAGCTGCTCGTTCCACCCCACCCCCCGCCTTAATTGGTTCTCCTCCCGTCCAACGGTGTTGAGGCGGGTGGGAACAGCAGGGGGTGAAGGTGCTGTGTTTAAAGAGGTGGAGTTATGCAGATCTAAAACGCGTGGATTGCAGCAGCAGCAAGCCGAAAAGTGCAGGCATGTAAGGGATCTAGAGGTTGACAACATGTCTTCTTAACGGGAGTCCAGGAGCTCATCTCCACAAATGGACTTTTCAGGATCCTTGGGTGGCTCCGTAGTTTGAAACCAATTCTGGTTATCGCTTCTCGGCCTTTTGGCTAAGATTAAGTGTAGTATCTGTTCTTATCAGTTTAATATCTGATACGTCCCCTATCTGGGGACCATATATTAAATGGATTTTTAGAACAGGGAGATGGAAAAAGAGCTTGCTCTGTCCACTCCACGCATTGACCTGGTATTGCAGTATCTCCAGGACCGGTGCACCCCTTCTTTAATGCAGTTTCTAAAATCAGAAAGAATTGAATTCAATGTTTTTTGTTCATTTTGCTTGTTTGTCGGATTTTGGGATGGACTCTTTGGCTTTGCTTTTCTTCTCCTCATTGGATTTTTCATGTTCAAAGTTGCAGAAGCCAGATTACAAGCTCATTTTGGTTCAACTTCAGCAACTGTGCATTGCATTGCCATGTAATGTAATGCAATGCTATCTTTCTAGCTCTCCCTTTTTACTTCCTTTTGGATAAACAGACATATTAGGCAAGCATTTTGGAGCTTTCACCTAAATAACTACAGGTGGTGAGATAAGCTGCACAATATAATTGACCTTTCAGTATATTGTTGCACACACACCATCTATTTAGCAAATGCCCTTGTTATCAACAGCAGCCTTTTAAACTCACCTGAGCTAACAGGTATGTGCGCTGGTTACTCTGCTGCGCTTAAAATTTCTTTTTTGGTTTGCTACAATGCCTTTTCTGAAACGTTGTCTCCCTCTGCTGGAACACTGACTTCTTTCATTTAATGCCTGCAGACTATAAAAGAGAACCCAACCCAAAAAGTTTGGTTGATTAGTCTGTGGCATTCTGTTAAACTGTTGCTTATGGCGGTCTCTGTGAGCTTCTCAGCGACATTCAGCCAGCCAGGTATCCTGCCTGCAGTAGATGGAATGTGGCAATGGAACGCTGGCTGCGCGTGTCATAATAGGCTCTGAGCCTTTATATACCTGTGCACAGCAGCAGCCACCTTCAGTCTGCTGCTGGACAGCCAGCAGCAGCAGCAGCAGCAGGAGAGGTATGTAATCAGCAGCCCTCCTGCTAAGGGTAGACAGCTGCTCGTTCCACCCCACCCCCCGCCTTAATTGGTTCTCCTCCCTTCCAACGGTGTTGAGGCGGGTGGGAGCAGCAGGGGGTGAAGGTGCTGTGTTTAAAGAGGTGGAGTTATGCAGATCTAAAACGCGTGGATTGCAGCAGCAGCAAGCCGAAAAGTGCAGGCATGTAAGGGATCTAGAGGTTGACAACATGTCTTCTTAACGGGAGTCCAGGAGCTCATCTCCACAAATGGACTTTTCAGGATCCTTGGGTGGCTCCGTAGTTTGAAACCAATTCTGGTTATCGCTTCTCGGCCTTTTGGCTAAGATCAAGTGTAGTATCTGTTCTTATCAGTTTAATATCTGATACGTCCCCTATCTGGGGACCATATATTAAATGGATTTTTAGAACAGGGAGATGGAAAAAGAGCTTGCTCTGTCCACTCCACGCATTGACCTGGTATTGCAGTATCTCCAGGACCGGTGCACCCCTTCTTTAATGCAGTTTCTAAAATCAGAAAGAATTGAATTCAATGTTTTTTGTTCATTTTGCTTGTTTGTCGGATTTTGGGATGGACTCTTTGGCTTTGCTTTTCTTCTCCTCATTGGATTTTTCATGTTCAAAGTTGCAGAAGCCAGATTACAAGCTCATTTTGGTTCAACTTCAGCAACTGTGCATTGCATTGCCATGTAATGTAATGCAATGCTATCTTTCTAGCTCTCCCTTTTTACTTCCTTTTGGATAAACAGACATATTAGGCAAGCATTTTGGAGCTTTCACCTAAATAACTACAGGTGGTGAGATAAGCTGCACAATATAATTGACCTTTCAGTATATTGTTGCACACACACCATCTATTTAGCAAATGCCCTTGTTATCAACAGCAGCCTTTTAAACTCACCTGAGATAACAGGTATGTGCGCTGGTTACTCTGCTGCGCTTAAAATTTCTTTTTTGGTTTGCTACAATGCCTTTTCTGAAACGTTGTCTCCCTCTGCTGGAACACTGACTTCTTTCATTTAATGCCTGCAGACTATAAAAGAGAACCCAACCCAAAAAGTTTGGTTGATTAGTCTGTGGCATTCTGTTAAACTGTTGCTTATGGCGGTCTCTGTGAGCTTCTCAGCGACATTCAGCCAGCCAGGTATCCTGCCTGCAGTAGATGGAATGTGGCAATGGAACGCTGGCTGCGCGTGTCATAATAGGCTCTGAGCCTTTATATACCTGTGCACAGCAGCAGCCACCTTCAGTCTGCTGCTGGACAGCCAGCAGCAGCAGCAGGAGAGGTATGTAATCAGCAGCCCTCCTGCTAAGGGTAGACAGCTGCTCGTTCCACCCCACCCCCCGCCTTAATTGGTTCTCCTCCCTTCCAACGGTGTTGAGGCGGGTGGGAACAGCAGGGGGTGAAGGTGCTGTGTTTAAAGAGGTGGAGTTATGCAGATCTAAAACGCGTGGATTGCAGCAGCAGCAAGCCGAAAAGTGCAGGCATGTAAGGGATCTAGAGGTTGACAGCATGTCTTCTTAACGGGAGTCCAGGAGCTCATCTCCACAAATGGACTTTTCAGGATCCTTGGGTGGCTCCGTAGTTTGAAACCAATTCTGGTTATCGCTTCTCGGCCTTTTGGCTAAGATCAAGTGTAGTATCTGTTCTTATCAGTTTAATATCTGATACGTCCCCTATCTGGGGACCATATATTAAATGGATTTTTAGAACAGGGAGATGGAAAAAGAGCTTGCTCTGTCCACTCCACGCATTGACCTGGTATTGCAGTATCTCCAGGACCGGTGCACCCCTTCTTCAATGCAGTTTCTAAAATCAGAAAGAATTGAATTCAATGTTTTTTGTTCATTTTGCTTGTTTGTCGGATTTTGGGATGGACTCTTTGGCTTTGCTTTTCTTCTCCTCATTGGATTTTTCATGTTCAAAGTTGCAGAAGCCAGATTACAAGCTCATTTTGGTTCAACTTCAGCATCTGTGCATTGCATTGCCATGTAATGTAATGCAATGCTATCTTTCTAGCTCTCCCTTTTTACTTCCTTTTGGATAAACAGACATATTAGGCAAGCATTTTGGAGCTTTCACCTAAATAACTACAGGTGGTGAGATAAGCTGCACAATATAATTGACCTTTCAGTATATTGTTGCACACACACCATCTATTTAGCAAATGCCCTTGTTATCAACAGCAGCCTTTTAAACTCACCTGAGCTAACAGGTATGTGCGCTGGTAACTCTGCTGCGCTTAAAATTTCTTTTTTGGTTTGCTACAATGCCTTTTCTGAAACGTTGTCTCCCTCTGCTGGAACACTGACTTCTTTCATTTAATGCCTGCAGACTATAAAAGAGAACCCAACCCAAAAAGTTTGGTTGATTAGTCTGTGGCATTCTGTTAAACTGTTGCTTATGGCGGTCTCTGTGAGCTTCTCAGCGACATTCAGCCAGCCAGGTATCCTGCCTGCAGTAGATGGAATGTGGCAATGGAACGCTGGCTGCGCGTGTCATAATAGGCTCTGAGCCTTTATATACCTGTGCACAGCAGCAGCCACCTTCAGTCTGCTGGTGGACAGCCAGCAGCAGCAGCAGCAGGAGAGGTATGTAATCAGCAGCCCTCCTGCTAAGGGTAGACAGCTGCTCGTTCCACCCCACCCCCCGCCTTAATTGGTTCTCCTCCCTTCCAACGGTGTTGAGGCGGGTGGGAACAGTAGGGGGTGAAGGTGCTGTGTTTAAAGAGGTGGAGTTATGCAGATCTAAAACGCGTGGATTGCAGCAGCAGCAAGCCGAAAAGTGCAGGCATGTAAGGGATCTAGAGGTTGACAACATGTCTTCTTAACGGGAGTCCAGGAGCTCATCTCCACAAATGGACTTTTCAGGATCCTTGGGTGGCTCCGTAGTTTGAAACCAATTCTGGTTATCGCTTCTCGGCCTTTTGGCTAAGATCAAGTGTAGTATCTGTTCTTATCAGTTTAATATCTGATACGTCCCCTATCTGGGGACCATATATTAAATGGATTTTTAGAACAGGGAGATGGAAAAAGAGCTTGCTCTGTCCACTCCACGCATTGACCTGGTATTGCAGTATCTCCAGGACCGGTGCACCCCTTCTTTAATGCAGTTTCTAAAATCAGAAAGAATTGAATTCAATGTTTTTTGTTCATTTTGCTTGTTTGTCGGATTTTGGGATGGACTCTTTGGCTTTGCTTTTCTTCTCCTCATTGGATTTTTCATGTTCAAAGTTGCAGAAGCCAGATTACAAGCTCATTTTGGTTCAACTTCAGCATCTGTGCATTGCATTGCCATGTAATGTAATGCAATGCTATCTTTCTAGCTCTCCCTTTTTACTTCCTTTTGGATAAACAGACATATTAGGCAAGCATTTTGGAGCTTTCACCTAAATAACTACAGGTGGTGAGATAAGCTGCACAATATAATTGACCTTTCAGTATATTGTTGCACACACACCATCTATTTAGCAAATGCCCTTGTTATCAACAGCAGCCTTTTAAACTCACCTGAGCTAACAGGTATGTGCGCTGGTTACTCTGCTGCGCTTAAAATTTCTTTTTTGGTTTGCTACAATGCCTTTTCTGAAACGTTGTCTCCCTCTGCTGGAACACTGACTTCTTTCATTTAATGCCTGCAGACTATAAAAGAGAACCCAACCCAAAAAGTTTGGTTGATTAGTCTGTGGCATTCTGTTAAACTGTTGCTTATGGCGGTCTCTGTGAGCTTCTCAGCGACATTCAGCCAGCCAGGTATCCTGCCTGCAGTAGATGGAATGTGGCAATGGAACGCTGGCTGAGCGTGTCATAATAGGCTCTGAGCCTTTATATACCTGTGCACAGCAGCAGCCACCTTCAGTCTGCTGCTGGACAGCCAGCAGCAGCAGCAGGAGAGGTATGTAATCAGCAGCCCTCCTGCTAAGGGTAGACAGCTGCTCGTTCCACCCCACCCCCCGCCTTAATTGGTTCTCCTCCCTTCAAACGGTGTTGAGGCGGGTGGGAACAGCAGGGGGTGAAGGTGCTGTGTTTAAAGAGGTGGAGTTATGCAGATCTAAAACGCGTGGATTGCAGCAGCAGCAAGCCGAAAAGTGCAGGCATGTAAGGGATCTAGAGGTTGACAACATGTCTTCTTAACGGGAGTCCAGGAGCTCATCTCCACAAATGGACTTTTCAGGATCCTTGGGTGGCTCCGTAGTTTGAAACCAATTCTGGTTATCGCTTCTCGGCCTTTTGGCTCAGATCTGTAATGGGTCTAGTCATTTGGCTGTCTGTGCGTTAACTCTTGGCCCTGTGGCATCGCCATTTTATGGCTTAAGCCACTTGCTGCTATAAGGAGTTGGCCAGTAGACACGACTAGCGATAATGGGACGCATTCGATACGCTGGGCCCGGTGAGGCTCGAGTGAAGTTTGGAATCCAGATTGATGTGGAAGAAGGCAAAGAAGGAATCTTTACCCTCAGCTTCGTGGTGAAGGAGATTTTGTTTGGACTCCTTGAAGTGAAGAAGGAAGAAATCTTGTGCCTCCAGCAATTCAAAAGCAAGTATAATCTTGTATTTACTTCTATGGCTGTTTGCAACAATTTCTATGATTGTTTGAAAAAGAATCTGGACAATCAATATTTGGATGGGCTGACTTTTGTCATCTTGTATTGCTCCAAAGAGGTACCTCTGACTGTTTTCATGTACAACCCACATGTGGACTTGGCTTTGATTTATGCCTTTCTAAATAGGCACTGCTATATTACCAAGGTGGCAGTAAAAGTCATGAATGAGGAGGAACTATGGACCGGTAAATATCGTTTCATGGTCAAGTTCCGGGAAAGTCCTGATGAACCAGGGGGTATACATTATCCTCCATCAAATTTTTCCATTGGGAGTGAGCGGGGTTACCTGTTCTTCCCCAATGCGCCCAGGTTTTGTCGTCATTGTAGGAGGTATGGCCATACTCAGGAAGCATGCGACATCAGACAGATTATTTGCAGGAAGTGCAATGAGGTGGGTCATTCTTCCAATAATTGCAAAAATGAAATAGTCTGTAACCTCTGCGGAGAGAAGGGGCATGCCTTCAGAGACTGTATATTCCATCCTGGTTCATATGCGGGGGCAGCGGGAAGGGGAAGGAGAAGAAATGAATCTCCTGCACCCACAGCTACAACTCCGACTGCTCCAACTCCGACTGCTCCGATATCTACTCTGGCTTTCCTGGATGAGGAGGAGGCTCGGGTTGCTTTTCCAGAACTGGTTCGTGTGAATGTAAGAGGAAATATGGAGCTGGCACCTGAGCCACCGGTGCAGAGGGCCGCGTCTGTGGCTTCAGATGTCAGTGAGTCTGAGACGATAACTGATGATCGTATAGGCATGGAAGTGGCCCCGGTGGAGGATCTGGAGGCTGAAATTCCAGACATGATGGTTACATTGCAGGGGGAAGAGGAGTCTGATCTGACCAGAACACCGCATGTGGCCTGGAGCGATGTCGTTTCTGACCTTGAGGAGGAGGGAGGTCAGGGGGACTTTGACCCCCAGCGGCGGGATTATAGTTCAGATGAAGATGGAGGCGCTTCAGTGAAGAAAAAGAAGAAAACTGAACCATCCTTTTCCCCTTTAAGTGACTGCAGTGTGAGTCCAGCCCGGGTGTACCCTACTGCATCCGATCCCCAAGATGTGTCTTTTTTGGGGGAAGGCACAAACTACGATATCTGCACGTCCAGCGTCCTACCCCCAGAAGGGTTAGGATGATGTACAGGTGGGCATGTTGTCGTGACCTGCCACATCAAATTAATAGATGGGTGCCCAAGTTGCTCTCAGCATCTTGTCGCTAAATGTTCGGCTGATTAAATCTGAGTCGAGAAGAGTGGCAATTTTGGACTACTTGAGCAACTTGGATGCGGACGTATACTGTGTCCAGGAGTGTGGGATCTCCGATCCCTTAAGTGAAAATGCATGGCCTTTAGGTCAAAGTGTGTGGTCTGGTTCTGTATGTAATAAAAATTGTGGGGTAGGTGTTTTGGTGAAGGGTTATAGTGTTAAGATAGAAAGTTACATGGTGGTGGAGGCGGGGAGGTGTGTAATATGTAAGTTAAATTGTAGGGGGTGGAGGGTTAGGGTGGTAAATATGTATGCACCAATAGATAAAGGGGAGAGGCTGGAAATTTTTGAGAAATTATGCTTTTTTTTATCTGGCAAAATGCCAATAATTTTTGTTGGAGATTTCAATTGTGTGACGGAGGGGGATAAGATGGATGTTACAGGTAAAAGACTCAAGAGTCTTGTGGCGGATTTTTCCTTACAGGATGCTGCGGAAGTTTTTTTAGGTAATCCACCTCCTGCGACCTATAAGGCCGACAGGGGAGGCATAGAGTCTAGAATAGACCGTATCTTCTTTTCTTCACAAAATGTTATTTGTAGGAATTTCCAGCAGGAAGATGTTCCCTTCTCTGACCATGTGTGTTTGAGGGCACGTCTAGAAGGTAAGATTTCCTTTGTATATGGTGGTGGCGTGTGGAAACTTAATGTGCGTTTGCTGGAAGATAATAGGATCATGCGTGATTTTAGGCGAATGTATGTTAGGTGGAGGGATAAAAAAAGTGATTTCAGGAATGTGCTTGAGTGGTGGGACTGGATGAAGAGTGAGATTGGTTTTTTCTTTAGAAAAAGGGGCAGGAGGAAAGCAGCAATGAATAGAGCAAAATTTAATGATTTAAGCTCTAGACTGGAGTGGCTGAGGAAGTTAAGGATGATTGGAGTGGATGTGGATGTTTTGATGTGTCAAGTGAAAGAAGAGATTAAGAAATATATTGAGGGTAAAGGGAAAGAAATTATTTACCGTTCTAAGATTGAACATTTGGAGAAAAATGAGAAATGCACAAGGTTTTTTTTCAAAAAAGTTTTTGGGAAGAAAGTAGATATGGATGAGGTGGTGAATGGTGATGGGGTGTGTGTGAGTGGGAAGGATGTGATGCAGGAGGTGGTGTTGTTTTATAAGGAGTTGTATGGGGAAAAATGGGTTGATGATAGGATGTTGACTGATGCTTTGGGGTGTTTAGAAGGTTGTTTGGGTGAGGATGAACGTGAAATATTGGATGATGTAATTGTGTTGGATGAAGTTAAAAAAGTGGTGATGTCTGCGAGTAAGAATAAAACACCTGGGAAGGATGGACTGCCCGTGGAGTTATATGTTAAGGAATGGGACACGATGGGAAATGACTTATTGGAGGTGTGCCAGTATATGTTCACGGAGAATATGTTGAGTGAATCTATGAGAGATGGGGTGGTGGTTTTGGTTCATAAGAAAGGTGATAAAAAGGATTTGGGGAATTGGAGGCCAATCACCCTTTTGAATGCAGACTATAAGGTGTTTAGTAAATTGTTGGCTAGCCGGATGCGGGAAGTGATTGGCGGTGTGGTGGATGAAGATCAAGTGTGTGCAGTGCCTGGGAGAAGTATGACTGAAAATTTGGTGTTGTTGCGTGATGTGATTGGGGATTGTATGAGTCGTAAGCAGAAATGTTTGTTGTTTTCGGTTGATTTTGAAAAAGCTTTTGACCGTGTGTCACATAGCTTTATGTTTAAGGTTTTGTCTAAGATGGGTTATTCCAGGAATTTTGTAAACTGTGTTAGGAGTTTGTATTGTAATGTTTCAAGTGAATTTTTGGTGAATGGGTGGTTAAGTGAGAAAGTGAGAATTAAATCAGGAGTGCGTCAGGGGTGCCCTATGTCCCCTTTTTTGTTTATTAGTGTGATTGAAGTGTTGATGTGTATGGTTAGGAAGGATAAGGTTATGAGAGGTGTGATGATTCCTGGGAGTAATGGAAAGGATGTGAGAATTCTAGGTTACATGGATGATGTAGTGATTGTGAGTGGGAATATGGCTGCGATGAGTAGGGCAAGGTTGATATTAAGTTTGTTTTGTAGTGTCTCAGCTTTTAAGGTCAATTGGACTAAGAGTTCCTTTAAATGTTTTGGTGAGAGGAATGTACGGATGGATGGTGTGAGGTGTGAGGATGGTGCAATAAAGGTGCTTGGGATTAAGTTTAATGATGATTTGAAAGGAAATGAGAGTTGGGAAGATTGTGGGGTGAGAGTGGTGCGCAAGTTGAATTTTTGGCGAATGAGAGAATTAACTCTGACTGGGAAAGTTCTGATTATTAAGGCGGTTATTTTGCCTATTTTGTTGTTTGTTGCGAATGTATATCCTGCTGCTTTTAAGAAAATTAGGAAAACTGAGAAATTCATCTTTAATTTTCTTTGGGGAAGTCGCATGGAGAAATTGAAACGGGAATATGTCTATAAGTTATGTGTAAATGGTGGTTTGGATTTTCCAAATATTGATTTCTTTTTAGGGATTAGTTACGTGAAAATGGTGGTGGTGGTTCTAGGGAAAAGTAATAAGTGTGCTTATATGATGAAGTATTCGGCTGGATGGATGCTTTATGGCTTAAAGTGGGTCAAAAGGGATGCTAGAGTGCCTGTTGCTTTTAAGTGTCCTGTATGGTATGGTTGTGTTGAGAAATTTGTAAGGAAGTATGATTTGTTGTCCGTTAACATGAGTGATTTTAGGCAAAAGAAGAAAGTCATTAGGATGGTGCGTGAGCGTGAGGTGGTATGTAATATCAATGGGTTGAGAGGGGAGGAAGTAACCGAGATGTGGAGAAAATTAAGTATAGATGGTGTGACTAACAGACAGAGAGATATCGCTTGGATGATATTGCATGACATTTTGCCTGTTAGAGATGTGCAAAAGAAGAGGGATTTAGTTAAATCTGAGGTATGCCCGAGGGATGGATGTGGTTTGAGAGAGCATGTTAGACATATGGTATGGGATTGTGATTTTGCATATGATGTATGGAAGGGTATAGGGGGACTTTGCAAGGAATTGGTGGGTGTAAATTATGTTAATTGGAAACTTGCTATGTTTGGGATGGGTGCATGTAGTAGAATTAAGGATAGGATTTTATGGTTGTTGGTGGTGTGTGTAATTGAAAGTTTGTGGGATGCGAGGAATT
This sequence comes from Phyllobates terribilis, assembly GCF_046119375.1. Classification (NCBI taxonomy): domain Eukaryota; kingdom Metazoa; phylum Chordata; class Amphibia; order Anura; family Dendrobatidae; genus Phyllobates; species Phyllobates terribilis. The sequence goes on from NW_027363247.1 coordinate 1,106,572, forward strand.
TGTTAGTTTTTAAAAGGAAGAAAATGTCAGTTAATGAATGTTTGAGATTGATTCTGTCACGTATGTATGTAATATACCTCTGGGATCAGGAACGTGGAAGTATTATAGATGCTGAAGGGATCTGGAAGTTTAAAAAGTGGAGGTTTTTGGTAAAGTTTAATTCGTAGTGTATAATGTACCTGATGATAAGGTTTGGTTTTATTTTTGATTATATACCAAGTGTGATGAAAGGCTAAGTGTCAATGAAAGGCTTTTCTAAGTCGATTTGATTGAGCTTATGCTCCGGCCTATCTGATTTGGTTAAAAAAAAGAAAAAAAAAAAAAAAAAAAAAAAATCTGTTCTTATCAGTTTAATATCTGATACGTCCCCTATCTGGGGACCATATATTAAATGGATTTTTAGAACAGGGAGATGGAAAAAGAGCTTGCTCTGTCCACTCCACGCATTGACCTGGTATTGCAGTATCTCCAGGACCGGTGCACCCCTTCTTTAATGCAGTTTCTAAAATCAGAAAGAATTGAATTCAATGTTTTTTGTTCATTTTGCTTGTTTGTCGGATTTTGGGATGGACTCTTTGGCTTTGCTTTTCTTCTCCTCATTGGATTTTTCATGTTCAAAGTTGCAGAAGCCAGATTACAAGCTCATTTTGGTTCAACTTCAGCATCTGTGCATTGCATTGCCATGTAATGTAATGCAATGCTATCTTTCTAGCTCTCCCTTTTTACTTCCTTTTGGATAAACAGACATATTAGGCAAGCATTTTGGAGCTTTCACCTAAATAACTACAGGTGGTGAGATAAGCTGCACAATATAATTGACCTTTCAGTATATTGTTGCACACACACCATCTATTTAGCAAATGCCCTTGTTATCAACAGCAGCCTTTTAAACTCACCTGAGCTAACAGGTATGTGCGCTGGTTACTCTGCTGCGCTTAAAATTTCTTTTTTGGTTTGCTACAATGCCTTTTCTGAAACGTTGTCTCCCTCTGCTGGAACACTGACTTCTTTCATTTAATGCCTGCAGACTATAAAAGAGAACCCAACCCAAAAAGTTTGGTTGATTAGTCTGTGGCATTCTGTTAAACTGTTGCTTATGGCGGTCTCTGTGAGCTTCTCAGCGACATTCAGCCAGCCAGGTATCCTGCCTGCAGTAGATGGAATGTGGCAATGGAACGCTGGCTGCGCGTGTCATAATAGGCTCTGAGCCTTTATATACCTGTGCACAGCAGCAGCCACCTTCAGTCTGCTGCTGGACAGCCAGCAGCAGCAGCAGCAGCAGGAGAGGTATGTAATCAGCAGCCCTCCTGCTAAGGGTAGACAGCTGCTCGTTCCACCCCACCCCCCGCCTTAATTGGTTCTCCTCCCTTCCAACGGTGTTGAGGCGGGTGGGAACAGCAGGGGGTGAAGGTGCTGTGTTTAAAGAGGTGGAGTTATGCAGATCTAAAACGCGTGGATTGCAGCAGCAGCAAGCCGAAAAGTGCAGGCATGTAAGGGATCTAGAGGTTGACAACATGTCTTCTTAACGGGAGTCCAGGAGCTCATCTCCACAAATGGACTTTTCAGGATCCTTGGGTGGCTCCGTAGTTTGAAACCAATTCTGGTTATCGCTTCTCGGCCTTTTGGCTAAGATCAAGTGTAGTATCTGTTCTTATCAGTTTAATATCTGATACGTCCCCTATCTGGGGACCATATATTAAATGGATTTTTAGAACAGGGAGATGGAAAAAGAGCTTGCTCTGTCCACTCCACGCATTGACCTGGTATTGCAGTATCTCCAGGACCGGTGCACCCCTTCTTTAATGCAGTTTCTAAAATCAGAAAGAATTGAATTCAATGTTTTTTGTTCATTTTGCTTGTTTGTCGGATTTTGGGATGGACTCTTTGGCTTTGCTTTTCTTCTCCTCATTGGATTTTTCATGTTCAAAGTTGCAGAAGCCAGATTACAAGCTCATTTTGGTTCAACTTCAGCATCTGTGCATTGCATTGCCATGTAATGTAATGCAATGCTATCTTTCTAGCTCTCCCTTTTTACTTCCTTTTGGATAAACAGACATATTAGGCAAGCATTTTGGAGCTTTCACCTAAATAACTACAGGTGGTGAGATAAGCTGCACAATATAATTGACCTTTCAGTATATTGTTGCACACACACCATCTATTTAGCAAATGCCCTTGTTATCAACAGCAGCCTTTTAAACTCACCTGAGCTAACAGGTATGTGCGCTGGTTACTCTGCTGCGCTTAAAATTTCTTTTTTGGTTTGCTACAATGCCTTTTCTGAAACGTTGTCTCCCTCTGCTGGAACACTGACTTCTTTCATTTAATGCCTGCAGACTATAAAAGAGAACCCAACCCAAAAAGTTTGGTTGATTAGTCTGTGGCATTCTGTTAAACTGTTGCTTATGGCGGTCTCTGTGAGCTTCTCAGCGACATTCAGCCAGCCAGGTATCCTGCCTGCAGTAGATGGAATGTGGCAATGGAACGCTGGCTGCGCGTGTCATAATAGGCTCTGAGCCTTTATATACCTGTGCACAGCAGCAGCCACCTTCAGTCTGCTGCTGGACAGCCAGCAGCAGCAGCAGCAGCAGGAGAGGTATGTAATCAGCAGCCCTCCTGCTAAGGGTAGACAGCTGCTCGTTCCACCCCACCCCCCGCCTTAATTGGTTCTCCTCCCTTCCAACGGTGTTGAGGCGGGTGGGAACAGCAGGGGGTGAAGGTGCTGTGTTTAAAGAGGTGGAGTTATGCAGATCTAAAACGCGTGGATTGCAGCAGCAGCAAGCCGAAAAGTGCAGGCATGTAAGGGATCTAGAGGTTGACAACATGTCTTCTTAACGGGAGTCCAGGAGCTCATCTCCACAAATGGACTTTTCAGGATCCTTGGGTGGCTCCGTAGTTTGAAACCAATTCTGGTTATCGCTTCTCGGCCTTTTGGCTAAGATCAAGTGTAGTATCTGTTCTTATCAGTTTAATATCTGATACGTCCCCTATCTGGGGACCATATATTAAATGGATTTTTAGAACAGGGAGATGGAAAAAGAGCTTGCTCTGTCCACTCCACGCATTGACCTGGTATTGCAGTATCTCCAGGACCGGTGCACCCCTTCTTTAATGCAGTTTCTAAAATCAGAAAGAATTGAATTCAATGTTTTTTGTTCATTTTGCTTGTTTGTCAGATTTTGGGATGGACTCTTTGGCTTTGCTTTTCTTCTCCTCATTGGATTTTTCATGTTCAAAGTTGCAGAAGCCAGATTACAAGCTCATTTTGGTTCAACTTCAGCAACTGTGCATTGCATTGCCATGTAATGTAATGCAATGCTATCTTTCTAGCTCTCCCTTTTTACTTCCTTTTGGATAAACAGACATATTAGGCAAGCATTTTGGAGCTTTCACCTAAATAACTACAGGTGGTGAGATAAGCTGCACAATATAATTGAACTTTCAGTATATTGTTGCACACACACCATCTATTTAGCAAATGCCCTTGTTATCAACAGCAGCCTTTTAAACTCACCTGAGCTAACAGATATGTGCGCTGGTTACTCTGCTGCGCTTAAAATTTCTTTTTTGGTTTGCTACAATGCCTTTTCTGAAACGTTGTCTCCCTCTGCTGGAACACTGACTTCTTTCATTTAATGCCTGCAGACTATAAAAGAGAACCCAACCCAAAAAGTTTGGTTGATTAGTCTGTGGCATTCTGTTAAACTGTTGCTTATGGCGGTCTCTGTGAGCTTCTCAGCGACATTCAGCCAGCCAGGTATCCTGCCTGCAGTAGATGGAATGTGGCAATGGAACGCTGGCTGCGCGTGTCATAATAGGCTCTGAGCCTTTATTTACCTGTGCACAGCAGCAGCCACCTTCAGTCTGCTGCTGGACAGCCAGCAGCAGCAGCAGGAGAGGTATGTAATCAGCAGCCCTCCTGCTAAGGGTAGACAGCTGCTCGTTCCACCCCACCCCCCGCCTTAATTGGTTCTCCTCCCTTCCAACGGTGTTGAGGCGGGTGGGAACAGCAGGGGGTGAAGGTGCTGTGTTTAAAGAGGTGGAGTTATGCAGATCTAAAACGCGTGGATTGCAGCAGCAGCAAGCCGAAAAGTGCAGGCATGTAAGGGATCTAGAGGTTGACAACATGTCTTCTTAACGGGAGTCCAGGAGCTCATCTCCACAAATGGACTTTTCAGGATCCTTGGGTGGCTCCGTAGTTTGAAACCAATTCTGGTTATCGCTTCTCGGCCTTTTGGCTAAGATCAAGTGTAGTATCTGTTCTTATCAGTTTAATATCTGATACGTCCCCTATCTGGGGACCATATATTAAATGGATTTTTAGAACAGGGAGATGGAAAAAGAGCTTGCTCTGTCCACTCCACGCATTGACCTGGTATTGCAGTATCTCCAGGACCGGTGCACCCCTTCTTTAATGCAGTTTCTAAAATCAGAAAGAATTGAATTCAATGTTTTTTGTTCATTTTGCTTGTTTGTCGGATTTTGGGATGGACTCTTTGGCTTTGCTTTTCTTCTCCTCATTGGATTTTTCATGTTCAAAGTTGCAGAAGCCAGATTACAAGCTCATTTTGGTTCAACTTCAGCATCTGTGCATTGCATTGCCATGTAATGTAATGCAATGCTATCTTTCTAGCTCTCCCTTTTTACTTCCTTTTGGATAAACAGACATATTAGGCAAGCATTTTGGAGCTTTCACCTAAATAACTACAGGTGGTGAGATAAGCTGCACAATATAATTGACCTTTCAGTATATTGTTGCACACACACCATCTATTTAGCAAATGCCCTTGTTATCAACAGCAGCCTTTTAAACTCACCTGAGCTAACAGGTATGTGCGCTGGTTACTCTGCTGCGCTTAAAATTTCTTTTTTGGTTTGCTACAATGCCTTTTCTGAAACGTTGTCTCCCTCTGCTGGAACACTGACTTCTTTCATTTAATGCCTGCAGACTATAAAAGAGAACCCAACCCAAAAAGTTTGGTTGATTAGTCTGTGGCATTCTGTTAAACTGTTGCTTATGGCGGTCTCTGTGAGCTTCTCAGCGACATTCAGCCAGCCAGGTATCCTGCCTGCAGTAGATGGAATGTGGCAATGGAACGCTGGCTGCGCGTGTCATAATAGGCTCTGAGCCTTTATATACCTGTGCACAGCAGCAGCCACCTTCAGTCTGCTGCTGGACAGCCAGCAGCAGCAGCAGCAGCAGGAGAGGTATGTAATCAGCAGCCCTCCTGCTAAGGGTAGACAGCTGCTCGTTCCACCCCACCCCCCGCCTTAATTGGTTCTCCTCCCTTCCAACGGTGTTGAGGCGGGTGGGAACAGCAGGGGGTGAAGGTGCTGTGTTTAAAGAGGTGGAGTTATGCAGATCTAAAACGCGTGGATTGCAGCAGCAGCAAGCCGAAAAGTGCAGGCATGTAAGGGATCTAGAGGTTGACAACATGTCTTCTTAACGGGAGTCCAGGAGCTCATCTCCACAAATGGACTTTTCAGGATCCTTGGGTGGCTCCGTAGTTTGAAACCAATTCTGGTTATCGCTTCTCGGCCTTTTGGCTAAGATCAAGTGTAGTATCTGTTCTTATCAGTTTAATATCTGATACGTCCCCTATCTGGGGACCATATATTAAATGGATTTTTAGAACAGGGAGATGGAAAAAGAGCTTGCTCTGTCCACTCCACGCATTGACCTGGTATTGCAGTATCTCCAGGACCGGTGCACCCCTTCTTTAATGCAGTTTCTAAAATCAGAAAGAATTGAATTCAATGTTTTTTGTTCATTTTGCTTGTTTGTCGGATTTTGGGATGGACTCTTTGGCTTTGCTTTTCTTCTCCTCATTGGATTTTTCATGTTCAAAGTTGCAGAAGCCAGATTACAAGCTCATTTTGGTTCAACTTCAGCAACTGTGCATTGCATTGCCATGTAATGTAATGCAATGCTATCTTTCTAGCTCTCCCTTTTTACTTCCTTTTGGATAAACAGACATATTAGGCAAGCATTTTGGAGCTTTCACCTAAATAACTACAGGTGGTGAGATAAGCTGCACAATATAATTGACCTTTCAGTATATTGTTGCACACACACCATCTATTTAGCAAATGCCCTTGTTATCAACAGCAGCCTTTTAAACTCACCTGAGCTAACAGGTATGTGCGCTGGTTACTCTGCTGCGCTTAAAATTTCTTTTTTGGTTTGCTACAATGCCTTTTCTGAAACGTTGTCTCCCTCTGCTGGAACACTGACTTCTTTCATTTAATGCCTGCAGACTATAAAAGAGAACCCAACCCAAAAAGTTTGGTTGATTAGTCTGTGGCATTCTGTTAAACTGTTGCTTATGGCGGTCTCTGTGAGCTTCTCAGCGACATTCAGCCAGCCAGGTATCCTGCCTGCAGTAGATGGAATGTGGCAATGGAACGCTGGCTGCGCGTGTCATAATAGGCTCTGAGCCTTTATATACCTGTGCACAGCAGCAGCCACCTTCAGTCTGCTGCTGGACAGCCAGCAGCAGCAGCAGCAGGAGAGGTATGTAATCAGCAGCCCTCCTGCTAAGGGAAGACAGCTGCTCGTTCCACCCCACCCCCCGCCTTAATTGGTTCTCCTCCCTTCCAACGGTGTTGAGGCGGGTGGGAACAGCAGGGGGTGAAGGTGCTGTGTTTAAAGAGGTAGAGTTATGCAGATCTAAAACGCGTGGATTGCAGCAGCAGCAAGCCGAAAAGTGCAGGCATGTAAGGGATCTAGAGGTTGACAACATGTCTTCTTAACGGGAGTCCAGGAGCTCATCTCCACAAATGGACTTTTCAGGATCCTTGGGTGGCTCCGTAGTTTGAAACCAATTCTGGTTATCGCTTCTCGGCCTTTTGGCTAAGATCAAGTGTAGTATCTGTTCTTATCAGTTTAATATCTGATACGTCCCCTATCTGGGGACCATATATTAAATGGATTTTTAGAACAGGGAGATGGAAAAAGAGCTTGCTCTGTCCACTCCACGCATTGACCTGGTATTGCAGTATCTCCAGGACCGGTGCACCCCTTCTTTAATGCAGTTTCTAAAATCAGAAAGAATTGAATTCAATGTTTTTTGTTCATTTTGCTTGCTTGTCGTATTTTGGGATGGACTCTTTCGCTTTGCTTTTCTTCTCCTCATTGGATTTTTCATGTTCAAAGTTGCAGAAGCCAGATTACAAGCTCATTTTGGTTCAACTTCAGCAACTGTGCATTGCATTGCCATGTAATGTAATGCAATGCTATCTTTCTAGCTCTCCCTTTTTACTTCCTTTTGGATAAACAGACATATTAGGCAAGCATTTTGGAGCTTTCACCTAAATAACTACAGGTGGTGAGATAAGCTGCACAATATAATTGACCTTTCAGTATATTGTTGCACACACACCATCTATTTAGCAAATGCCCTTGTTATCAACAGCAGCCTTTTAAACTCACCTGAGCTAACAGGTATGTGCGCTGGTTACTCTGCTGCGCTTAAAATTTCTTTTTTGGTTTGCTACAATGCCTTTTCTGAAACGTTGTCTCCCTCTGCTGGAACACTGACTTCTTTCATTTAATGCCTGCAGACTATAAAAGAGAACCCAACCCAAAAAGTTTGGTTGATTAGTCTGTGGCATTCTGTTAAACTGTTGCTTATGGCGGTCTCTGTGAGCTTCTCAGCGACATTCAGCCAGCCAGGTATCCTGCCTGCAGTAGATGGAATGTGGCAATGGAACGCTGGCTGCGCGTGTCATAATAGGCTCTGAGCCTTTATATACCTGTGCACAGCAGCAGCCACCTTCAGTCTGCTGCTGGACAGCCAGCAGCAGCAGCAGCAGGAGAGGTATGTAATCAGCAGCCCTCCTGCTAAGGGTAGACAGCTGCTCGTTCCACCCCACCCCCCGCCTTAATTGGTTCTCCTCCCTTCCAACGGTGTTGAGGCGGGTGGGAACAGCAGGGGGTGAAGGTGCTGTGTTTAAAGAGGTAGAGTTATGCAGATCTAAAACGCGTGGATTGCAGCAGCAGCAAGCCGAAAAGTGCAGGCATGTAAGGGATCTAGAGGTTGACAACATGTCTTCTTAACGGGAGTCCAGGAGCTCATCTCCACAAATGGACTTTTCAGGATCCTTGGGTGGCTCCGTAGTTTGAAACCAATTCTGGTTATCGCTTCTCGGCCTTTTGGCTAAGATCAAGTGTAGTATCTGTTCTTATCAGTTTAATATCTGATACGTCCCCTATCTGGGGACCATATATTAAATGGATTTTTAGAACAGGGAGATGGAAAAAGAGCTTGCTCTGTCCACTCCACGCATTGACCTGGTATTGCAGTATCTCCAGGACCGGTGCACCCCTTCTTTAATGCAGTTTCTAAAATCAGAAAGAATTGAATTCAATGTTTTTTGTTCATTTTGCTTGTTTGTCGGATTTTGGGATGGACTCTTTGGCTTTGCTTTTCTTCTCCTCATTGGATTTTTCATGTTCAAAGTTGCAGAAGCCAGATTACAAGCTCATTTTGGTTCAACTTCAGCAACTGTGCATTGCATTGCCATGTAATGTAATGCAATGCTATCTTTCTAGCTCTCCCTTTTTACTTCCTTTTGGATAAACAGACATATTAGGCAAACATTTTGGAGCTTTCACCTAAATAACTACAGGTGGTGAGATAAGCTGCACAATATAATTGACCTTTCAGTATATTGTTGCACACACACCATCTATTTAAAAAATGCCCTTGTTATCAACAGCAGCCTTTTAAACTCACCTGAGCTAACAGGTATGTGCGCTGGTTACTCTGCTGCGCTTAAAATTTCTTTTTTGGTTTGCTACAATGCCTTTTCTGAAACGTTGTCTCCCTCTGCTGGAACACTGACTTCTTTCATTTAATGCCTGCAGACTATAAAAGAGAACCCAACCCAAAAAGTTTGGTTGATTAGTCTGTGGCATTCTGTTAAACTGTTGCTTATGGCGGTCTCTGTGAGCTTCTCAGCGACATTCAGCCAGCCAGGTATCCTGCCTGCAGTAGATGGAATGTGGCAATGGAACGCTGGCTGCGCGTGTCATAATAGGCTCTGAGCCTTTATATACCTGTGCACAGCAGCAGCCACCTTCAGTCTGCTGCTGGACAGCCAGCAGCAGCAGCAGCAGGAGAGGTATGTAATCAGCAGCCCTCCTGCTAAGGGTAGACAGCTGCTTGTTCCACCCCACCCCCCGCCTTAATTGGTTCTCCTCCCTTCCAACGGTGTTGAGGCGGGTGGGAACAGCAGGGGGTGAAGGTGCTGTGTTTAAAGAGGTGGAGTTATGCAGATCTAAAACGCGTGGATTGCAGCAGCAGCAAGCCGAAAAGTGCAGGCATGTAAGGGATCTAGAGGTTGACAACATGTCTTCTTAACGGGAGTCCAGGAGCTCATCTCCACAAATGGACTTTTCAGGATCCTTGGGTGGCTCCGTAGTTTGAAACCAATTCTGGTTATCGCTTCTCGGCCTTTTGGCTACGATCAAGTGCTTTATTGCAGGAGATTGTGGTTGAAGGGCACTCGGGTACCCCTCTCCTTGGCCTGGCAGGATCGTCCACTTTGGTGGACTTAACCTGCTTGCTGCTATTAGGGAGAGGGCTTAGTCCCAGGGTAACGAGTTGCGATCCCCCAGCTTCCAGGTGTTTTTCGCTGCAAGAACACTGGGAGCGCAGATTGCAAGCGGCTGCAATTTGCAACCTTGTTGCGTTTTTCCATGGAGGTTGACCCTAACCTCGTGCCTCTTTATGCGAGGCTAAAAAACTCTATCCGAATTCACTTCACGGCGGGTGGCTCGGATATGAGGAAATTAGGGTATGTAGTCCAGGACGTGCTCAGGAACCTTCTTGGCGTACAAAGGAATGAAATTCTCTCCATCCAGGATTATCCCAGAAGAGGTGACTATGACATCACATTCACCGGAGAAGGTATTTTTAGAGATGTACTAGAAAAGTTAAAAAAAGTTGAAAATAGTCCTGTTTTGAAAGGGATACAAATTGTTGAGCACGTCCTGGATGAGGTAAGACTGGTTATTGTAAAAGTATTTTCGCCCTTTGTTTCTGCTCCAGAAGTAATGTCATTTCTAGCAATTTATTTTAAAAGTGTTAAATGTATTGGGAAGATATTAAACGAATATAACATATGGACATCTAAGTGGAAATTCCTTGTGAAGTGTACAAGAGATCCAAATACACCAGGTGGTATACGGCTCCCCCCTGCCCGTTTCAAAATTGGGCAAACAAATGGGGATTTCTTCTTTTCTGGGATGCCAGTATATTGCAGAAATTGTGGGCGCTATGGTCATTCAAAAGAAAACTGTCATGTATCATGTAGAAATTGTGCTAGTGAAGAACATGAGACAAAAGAATGCCCTAAGGAAAAGAAATGCAGTTTTTGCCAGACTCCAGGTCACTTTTATTTTTCTTGCCCTCACAGATTTCGGGAAGATGAGCAAAAGGGGAAGTCCAAGACGTCCAACCAAGGACCAAAAGATCAGACCACCCCTCAGGAGGAGGAACAACAACCTGGAGCCTCTGGAGACAATAAGGGCGTACCAAATAGTGAAGTGTCTCCAGAGTCTATGACAGGTAAAATACCAAATCCCAAAACCTGGCTGCAGGACCTGCGGGAGTCCAAAAGGAGGGCTGAGAAGGAGCAGAAGGGCACTACTGGTAAGGTCAAAAGGGACCGGCAAAAGGCCAACACAGAAGCCCATGCCCAGTCTGGGTCTCCTAGTGCTGAGGGCGCTGAGTGGATACAGGTGGGTCCTAAGAAAATGAAAAAGGGTGGTTCGGAGGAGGCAGCAGGAGGTGAACAGATGGACACTTCTCCAGAAGGGGACGTGGACGCTGGACCCTCAGGGGTTTCGGTCTCCGCTGCTACAGGTGGGGACCGGGATCTTGCTGCCTCTGAAGAGTCAGAGGCTCTGCCTTGTGCGCAACCTCCTCCTATAGGACGACCTTCTACAGGTCAAACAGGGGCGGCGGAACCCCTCGGGGACCCACCTGATCAGGAACTGCATGGCCAGCCAATGGAGACCCAGCGGGTTCTGCCAGCCAGCCCTCCGAGCTATGCCAGTGTAGCGTCGGGTTTATATAAATGTGGTAATCTTTCCTCCTCCACGGAGACTCTCGTGACGATACTATCAGATGAGGAGGGAGGCGCAAGCCCAGTGGTCTGATCAGGTTCATCGGACAGGTAAATCCGTTGCTCTTAGTTACCTAAGTAAAATTTCTACATTTTCTAATGATGGCTGAACTCAAAGGTATTTCCCTCAACGTGAGAGGCATAAAATCTAACACGAGAAGAACTGCTCTTTTTAATTTTTTTACGTGTTTTACTGCATCTGTATTTTTTCTGCAAGAATGTAATATCCCACATGAAATGTCATATCAAAAATATAAAGATGAGTGGAAGTGTGGGCCATCTGTCTGGTCCGGATCGAATGCTGCAGGATCAGCGGGTGTAGCCATACTTTTTAAAGGGAACGTTTTAATTGATTTTATTCAGGAAATTTTACCAGGTCGTATTTTATTAGTGAAAGCTTTTATTGATGGTATTAGATGGCAGTTTTTAAATTTTTATGGATCCCCAGAGAAAAATGAAAGAGCCGAAATGCTTGATCTTTTACCATTATTTATTAATAACTCTGAACCTTTTATCTTAGCAGGGGATTTTAATTGTGTTTTAAAAGGTGAAAACCGGCGCTCCAGCTCTGTAAGCAGGAACTACGATAAAACCTCAGGTATGCTACATGATATAGTCAAAGATGCTAAATTGATAGACATATATAAAGAGTGTCATAGTGACAGCCCAGAGGACGCCGGTTTCACTTGGAGCAATGCTAATTGTAGCTCTAGGATTGATTTTATTTTTGGTTCAGATAAAACAATACCTGCCAAATGTGAAGTTTTAACTAATATATTTTCAGACCATAAACTTTAATCCTTTACCATAAAAGTAAATGACAACAAAAAATGTGGTAAGAATAGCTGGAAAATGAACGTATCCCTTTTAACCGACCCGCAGATTTTATCAGATTTTATTGAGTTTTATAGGAAATGTAGAAAAGGGAAAAAAACAAATGAGACTATGAGTGTATGGTGGGATAGAATGAAAGTAAAAATAAAAGACTTTTTTATTAAAAAGAGTATATGTAGAGCCAAAGAAAAATATGAAGAATATAGAATTTTAAATACCCGCCTACAAACATTATTTAAGCTCAGAGACAATGGGATAGATGTACAAGTTGATATTTCAAACTTAAAAGAAGAGATTTCAAAATGGCTAGAACAAAAAGGAAAAGAGATAATTTTTCGTTCTAGAGTACAACATATAGAAGAAAATGAAAAGTGTTCCAGATATTTTTTTAGGAAAAATAAAAAAGAAAAAGTGATAATTGACCATATAGATGGTGAGAATAATATAAAAAATATGCTGGGTAAAGTTGAGGTTTTTTTTTCTAATCTTTTTAATGGAAAAAATATAGATAATAAATTAATGGATGATTCGCTGCAAGGACTAACAGCTGTTTTAGATCCCGCATCCCAAGAGTTTTTATCCCAAGTTTTAACGGAACAAAAAGTGTTAAAAACTATTAAAAGTTTTAAAACTGGAAAGGTCCCTGGTCCTGATGGCATCCCAATAGAATTTTATGTATGTTTTTATGATATTTTAAAATATGATTTGTTTTATTTGTTTACTGAGGTTTTTAATAATAAGGTTTTATTAAATTCCTGGAAGAAAGGTGAAGTCTCCCTCCTATACAAAAAAGGCGATAAATCAAAATTAGAAAACTGGAGACCAATAACACTTTTAAATTGTGACTATAAAATAATGGCTAAAATTTGTGCAAATCGTCTAAAAGAAGTCATCAGCAAAGTTATTCATTCTAATCAAGTGTGTGGGGTGCCGGGGCGCAGTATATGGGACAATCTGAATTTAGTGAAAGACTGTATTGAGGATGTGAAAGACAGAAAGGGGAAAATGGCGATTTTATCTATTGATTTTGAAAAAGCATTTGACCGTGTCTCACACTTTTATCTTTTTAAAGTTTTAGAGAAAATGGGCATACCAGAAGGGTTTTTACTATCGCTTAAAGCATTTTACAAGGATTGTACAAGTAAGATTTTAGTGAATGGTTTTAAGACACAAGAGGTATTTTTACGGTCAGGGGTGAAACAGGGATGCCCTCTGTCCCCCCTACTGTTTATCTGTGCACTGGAACCAATGTTATGTGCAATACGCCAAAATAAACAGATATGCGGTGTCCCTCTGCCTGGAAGCGGTGGTTTGGAGGCCAAGGTTGTAGGCTACATGGATGACGTGGCGGTCTTGTGTACAGATGCACCATCACTTACGGCCACTCTCCATCAAGTGCAATCCTTTTGCCTAGCTTCTGGTTTTAAAATCAATTTTAATAAGTGTAACATTTTAAGTGTTGGGGGGATGATTTTACGTGATGTACCAATTAATGTCTCCGAATCCATTTCCATTTTAGGTATATCATTCACTGAAAATAATGATGGTTATAATAGTTGGGAAACAGTTACACAGAAAGTAAATACGAAAATATGTATGTGGAACATGAGGAGACTTACAATGGAGGGTAAAGTATTGGTTTTAAAGATGGTGATTTTACCTCTTTTATTGTATCTTAGCATGGTTTTCCCCCCGCCTGTTAATGTTTTAAAAAAGATAACCAAAACCTGTTTTACCTTCTTTTGGAACTCAAAAATGGAAAAGCTGAAAAGAGAAATCGTGATGAAATCAAAAGTAAAAGGTGGTAAAGATTTTCCAGATTTTAATAGGTTTCTTTTAATCCATCTGTTCGTTTACTGTTTTAATGCCCTTTTTAAGAATCACTATTGGTCCTTTTTTATGCGTTTTAATACAGGATTTTTTATGAGAAAGTTTGGATGGTATGAAGTTAATATATCTGTGCCCCATGCTTTTAATTTGTCGACGCATTATGAGATTTTAAGGAAAATAGTGTCTGATTTTAATTTAGGGACTAAGAAAATAGAGGAATTAAGAAATAGTAAGAAACTAATTAAAGAAATACGTAAAAGTGAGGAAATATGTAATGTTGACAGATATGATGATGACAAATCTATGTCTATCTGGAAAATGATTAACGTTTTTTATCTTTTTAATGAACAGAGAGATCTGGCTTGGAGTTGCATGCACCGCTGTCTTCCTTGCCGGGCATTCCAATACAGAAGAGGATTTGTGAGGTCTGCCATCTGCCCAAGAGCCGGATGCCAAGACGAGGAAACGGTGGAACATCTATTATGGACATGTAATTTTGCAAAGGATTTCTGGAGAAGACTGCTCCCCCTACTGGAAAAGGTGGCAGACCTCAAGGACTTTACATATAAAACTGTGCTATACGGACTTATGGAATGCCCCACAATGGACCAGTACACAATGGCTTGGAAGACAGTGAACTGCGCCAAGTCATCTCTCTGGAAAGCGCGCAACATTGCTATTTTTAAACAAGATGTTTTATCAGTGAATGATGTTTTAAGTTTATGTTTATGTGAAATGTATACTTATTATTTAATTGACAAAAAGAAGAATGTACATATTTCCAAAAAATGGCTTGTTGACCAATGGAACCTAATTATTTAAAATCTTTGTATTTTTTTGTTTTGTAAATTTCATTTGTCTTTTAACGTTTGGTTTTTGTGTAATTATGCTTGTAATTTGTTAAAGTTTTAATAAACGGTTTTATCCCTCTGCAGGGGATAGCCAAATTAAAAAAAATCTGTTCTTATCAGTTTAATATCTGATACGTCCCCTATCTGGGGACCATATATTAAATGGATTTTTAGAACAGGGAGATGGAAAAAGAGCTTGCTCTGTCCACTCCACGCATTGACCTGGTATTGCAGTATCTCCAGGACCGGTGCACCCCTTCTTTAATGCAGTTTCTAAAATCAGAAAGAATTGAATTCAATGTTTTTTGTTCATTTTGCTTGTTTGTCGGATTTTGGGATGGACTCTTTGGCTTTGCTTTTCTTCTCCTCATTGGATTTTTCATGTTCAAAGTTGCAGAAGCCAGATTACAAGCTCATTTTGGTTCAACTTCAGCAACTGTGCATTGCATTGCCATGTAATGTAATGCAATGCTATCTTTCTAGCTCTCCCTTTTTACTTCCTTTTGGATAAACAGACATATTAGGCAAGCATTTTGGAGCTTTCACCTAAATAACTACAGGTGGTGAGATAAGCTGCACAATATAATTGACCTTTCAGTATATTGTTGCACACACACCATCTATTTAGCAAATGCCCTTGTTATCAACAGCAGCCTTTCAAACTCACCTGAGCTAACAGGTATGTGCGCTGGTTACTCTGCTGCGCTTAAAATTTCTTTTTTGGTTTGCTACAATGCCTTTTCTGAAACGTTGTCTCCCTCTGCTGGAACACTGACTTCTTTCATTTAATGCCTGCAGACTATAAAAGAGAACCCAACCCAAAAAGTTTGGTTGATTAGTCTGTGGCATTCTGTTAAACTGTTGCTTATGGCGGTCTCTGTGAGCTTCTCAGCGACATTCAGCCAGCCAGGTATCCTGCCTGCAGTAGATGGAATGTGGCAATGGAACGCTGGCTGCGCGTGTCATAATAGGCTCTGAGCCTTTATATACCTGTGCACAGCAGCAGCCACCTTCAGTCTGCTGCTGGACAGCCAGCAGCAGCAGCAGCAGCAGGAGAGGTATGTAATCAGCAGCCCTCCTGCTAAGGGTAGACAGCTGCTCGTTCCACCCCACCCCCCGCCTTAATTGGTTCTCCTCCCTTCCAACGGTGTTGAGGCGGGTGGGAACAGCAGGGGGTGAAGGTGCTGTGTTTAAAGAGGTGGAGTTATGCAGATCTAAAACGCGTGGATTGCAGCAGCAGCAAGCCGAAAAGTGCAGGCATGTAAGGGATCTAGAGGTTGACAACATGTCTTCTTAACGGGAGTCCAGGAGCTCATCTCCACAAATGGACTTTTCAGGATCCTTGGGTGGCTCCGTAGTTTGAAACCAATTCTGGTTATCGCTTCTCGGCCTTTTGGCTAAGATCAAGTGTAGTATCTGTTCTTATCAGTTTAATATCTGATACGTCCCCTATCTGGGGACCATATATTAGATGGATTTTTAGAACAGGGAGATGGAAAAAGAGCTTGCTCTGTCCACTCCACGCATTGACCTGGTATTGCAGTATCTCCAGGACCGGTGCACCCCTTCTTTAATGCAGTTTCTAAAATCAGAAAGAATTGAATTCAATGTTTTTTGTTCATTTTGCTTGTTTGTCGGATTTTGGGATGGACTCTTTGGCTTTGCTTTTCTTCTCCTCATTGGATTTTTCATGTTCAAAGTTGCAGAAGCCAGATTACAAGCTCATTTTGGTTCAACTTCAGCAACTGTGCATTGCATTGCCATGTAATGTAATGCAATGCTATCTTTCTAGCTCTCCCTTTTTACTTCCTTTTGGATAAACAGACATATTAGGCAAGCATTTTGGAGCTTTCACCTAAATAACTACAGGTGGTGAGATAAGCTGCACAATATAATTGACCTTTCAGTATATTGTTGCACACACACCATCTATTTAGCAAATGCCCTTGTTATCAACAGCAGCCTTTTAAACTCACCTGAGCTAACAGGTATGTGCGCTGGTTACTCTGCTGCGCTTAAAATTTCTTTTTTGGTTTGCTACAATGCCTTTTCTGAAACGTTGTCTCCCTCTGCTGGAACACTGACTTCTTTCATTTAATGCCTGCAGACTATAAAAGAGAACCCAACCCAAAAAGTTTGGTTGATTAGTCTGTGGCATTCTGTTAAACTGTTGCTTATGGCGGTCTCTGTGAGCTTCTCAGCGACATTCAGCCAGCCAGGTATCCTGCCTGCAGTAGATGGAATGTGGCAATGGAACGCTGGCTGCGCGTGTCATAATAGGCTCTGAGCCTTTATATACCTGTGCACAGCAGCAGCCACCTTCAGTCTGCTGCTGGACAGCCAGCAGCAGCAGCAGCAGGAGAGGTATGTAATCAGCAGCCCTCCTGCTAAGGGTAGACAGCTGCTCGTTCCACCCCACCCCCCGCCTTAATTGGTTCTCCTCCCTTCAAACGGTGTTGAGGCGGGTGGGAACAGCAGGGGGTGAAGGTGCTGTGTTTAAAGAGGTGGAGTTATGCAGATCTAAAACGCGTGGATTGCAGCAGCAGCAAGCCGAAAAGTGCAGGCATGTAAGGGATCTAGAGGTTGACAACATGTCTTCTTAACGGGAGTCCAGGAGCTCATCTCCACAAATGGACTTTTCAGGATCCTTGGGTGGCTCCGTAGTTTGAAACCAATTCTGGTTATCGCTTCTCGGCCTTTTGGCTGCGATCGTATGACTGTACCTTGATTGGTGCGAGTCTCCTGGAGGAATCCGGACCCTTTTGTGGAGGATTTTCTGCTTTTTCCTGTGGTATTCCATACCGACAGAATCCAAGATGTCTTTTGTGAAGAACACCATCCGTTTGTCCGTGGATCCATCTGACCAGAACAAGAACAACGTGGTTTTCATTGTCCAAGACATCGTTGAAGGCAAAGCTGGAGCAAGACGTTCTGAGATCTTCAGTGTCAACGAATTTTCACGTCAAGGTAATTATGACGTTACCTTTATGGACCAGGATGTTTGCCTTAATGTCTTTGAATGGCTCCGTGGTCACTCTAGTGACCCCTGCTTGGAAGGAGTTAGATGGGAACCTTTGTTTGGTCTGCAAGAAAAGGAGGTGACTGTGACTGTCTATAACCCTTTTACAGACCCTGAGCTGCTGGAGTGCTTCCTCTCTCGCTACTGTGAATATGTGCGGAAGGGAGTGAAGCAAGTCAATTGTCTAGTAATCTTTAACTGTCAGTATAAATTCCGTGTGAAATTGAAAAGGGATCCTGACAGTGTGGGGGGCTTTAGACACCCTCCATCAAATTTTTCCGTTGCAGGCCATAGAGGTTTCCTCTTTTACCCAGGCCAGCCCATGTTTTGCCGTAGATGCTTTTCTTTCGGACATACCATGGTAACATGCCTTAAAGGGCAGTGTTGCCGAAATTGCAGAAAGGAGGGGCATATGGCCAACCAGTGTCCAGAGGCCAAGTCCTGTGATGTCTGTGGGAGTAGTGATCACATGTATAAGGACTGTCCTATGAGTGCACCTAGACGTTCTGATAAAGAACAGAAGGAGGAAGAGCTGGAGAGGAGGCAGATGGCAAGCGCACTGAAAGTGCTGGAAAGATTGGAGAGGGAGGAGAGAGAGGGAAGGAGGCGGGAAACTGGTAGAGCCTCTCCCTCTACGGCGCCAGAGGAGGTGTCCCTGAGACCATGTTCTTCTTCTGCTGAAGAAATGAGGAAGAAGCGGAGGGAAGAAAAGGAGTTCTGGAGGGAAGTGGCAAAGGTGGAGAAAAAGGCAGTGTCTGCGAGAATATCTAGGAAAGTGGTGGAAGCAGAGCTGCCTGAGATGATGACTTTTGGAGAGGCAATGGACGCAACAGGATGTGAAGTGCAAATCTCGGAACCCGACAGTCCTGAACACCCTTCGGGTCCTGAAAACATTGAAGATTTTTCTTCGGAGGATGATAGGGGTGCAAAGAAGAGTCGTAGGGAGGATGGTGGGGGCAGTGATGATGCAGATTTTAGTGAGCCTCAGAGGAAGATCAGAACTGCCAGAATGAGGAGTGTGGCTGGTGAAGCCAGCGGGTCGGAAACCAGCTGTTCTGTTCTGATGGCGGAGGAGGATAGTGGTGGTGCTGGATAGTGTCACCATATAATATTGTAAATGTTTTTTCTTTTTGTCCTCTTGTGAGCTTTGGTTTAGGCCAAAGGCTATTTCTTTGTGTAATTGGTGAAGGAGTAGAAGTATTATGGGATTTACCATAGTGTCCCAAAACGTAAGAGTGTTTAAAAGTAAAGTAAGAAGAGCTGCTATTTTTGAGTTTTTAGCTATGCAAAATGCATCTATTTTTTGTTTACAAGAATGTGGGGTAGTGGATGGTGTGAAAGGGGATGAATGTTCTTATGGAGCGTCTGTGTGGTCGGGGAGTGCATGTAATAAGAATGATGGTGTGGGTATTTTGGTTAAAGGAGGGGAGGTTGTTTTGAGTGATTATTTGGTTATTGAGGTGGGGAGATGTATCCTTGCTAATTTTGTATACAAGAATGTAAAGTTTTGTGTTATTAATGTTTATGCGCCAGTTGAAAAAAATGAGCGCAAAAATTTATTTGAAAAAATTAAGCTTTTTGTTCCAGGAAGAATACCTGTGGTAATTGTGGGTGATATGAACTGTGATGTGGGGAGAGTGAATGTGGATGTGTCTGGGAAAGCATTATTGGAGTTAGTGAATGATTTTGGGTTGTGTGATATGCAGCGCGTGTGTAACATGAATCCTTTGTTGAACACTTTCTTTTCTGAGAGTGGTAGGGTACAATCCAAATTGGATTATTGTTTTATTTCTAAAAATATGGTTTCTGTTAATTATAGGCAGGAAAACGTTCTTTTTTCAGATCATGTGTGTATGTTGTGTGAGTTGGATATAAAAGTTGATGGAGTGTTTGGGAGAGGATTGTGGAAGTTAAATGTTAAACTGTTAGAGAATGAAGATGTGAGAAAGGAGTATGAAAGGCGGTATGAAGAATGGTGTAAGCATAAAAATGAGTTTGGGAATGTTTGTGAGTGGTGGGACTGGGTGAAGAAACAAACAAAAATGTTCTTTAAAAATTTAGGATACAAGTATGCAGCAATTAAAAGAGAGAGTTTTGTTAAACTGAACGCGCGGTTGAGCGTTTTGTATAAGTTAAGGGAAGGAGGAGTTGAGGTGGAGGAGGATATTTTAGAGGTAAAAAAGGAGATTAGTGAGTTTTTGTTGGAGAGAGGGAGAAGCATAGTGTTTAGGGCAAAGATTGATAAGATGGAGCAGGATGAGAAATGTTCTCGGTTTTTCTTTAAAAAAGTTTTTGGAAAGAAACAGAGTATGAGCGTGGTGTATGGAGCAGATGGAAGTGAGGTGAGTGGAGAGGATATGTGTGAAGAGGTGGCTAAGTTTTATGAGGATCTGTATGCAGTGAAACAGAGGGATGAATGTTTGGAGAATGATGTTTTGAGTGTGTTAGAGAGTAAGTTGAGTGAAGCAGAAAGAGAGAGAGTGATGGGTGAGGTGACTGGTGATGAGGTATGGAAGGTTATGTGTAGTATGGCTTTGAATAAGACGCCGGGGGAGGATGGCCTCCCAGTAGAATTTTATCGTGTGATGTGGGGTGTGATTGGTAAGGACTTTGTGGATGTATGTAAGTATATGTGGGGAAACATGGAGGTGACTGAGAGTATGCGTGCAGGTATGGTTGTGTTAATTCCTAAGAAAGGGGATTTGAAAAGTCTGAGGAATTGGAGGCCAATAACGTTACTTAATTGTGATTATAAAATCTATGCAAAACTTATGGCTAATAGGATGCGTGATGTGATGGAGAGTGTGATTGGGGATGAGCAGTGTTGTGCAGGACCTGGGAGGCGGATTCATGAGTGTGTGTGTATGTTAAGAGATTGTCTATGGGATTGCATGGGTCGTAAGAAGAGTGTATTTTTGTTAAGTTTGGATTTTGAAAAGGCTTATGATAGGTTGTCGCATGGTTTTTTGTTCAGAGTGTTGTTAAAAATGGGTTTTCTGGCTGATTTTGTTGGGCGAGTGAGAAGTTTGTATGCGGGTGTTTATAGCTGTGTTTTAATGAATGGGTATGTGGGTAGGAAATTGAATGTGTTTTCGGGTGTGCGACAGGGGTGTCCTTTGTCCCCTGTAGCATTTATTTGTGCAATTGAGCCATTGTTGTGTATGCTGAGGAAAGATAAGGTAATTCGTGGTGTGCAAGTGCCGGGAGGTGGAGGAAAAGAATGGAAGGTGAGTGGTTATATGGATGACGTGTGTGTATTATGTGATTCTGAATGTTCGGTGAGGCGGGTGAAGTTGTTAGTGTCTATTTTTTGTGGTGCATCTGCGTTTAAAGTGAATTGGGAAAAGAGTGAGTGTAAGGGTTTTGGAGGCGGAAGTTTAAGTAGGGATGTAGGTGTGAATGTAGTGAATGGACCTATTAAAGTTTTGGGTGTGAAGTTTTCAGAGAGTTTGGATAGGAAAGAAAGTTGGGATGATGCGAAAGGAAAAGTTGAGCAGAAGTTGAATTTTTGGAAATTGAGGAGTTTATCCTTTTTTGGGAAGATTTTAATTGTTAAGAGTGTGGTGTTGCCAATATTTTTATATATTGCGGTAGTATTTCCACCAGGATATATGTGTATGAGAAGCTTGAATAGAATTTTATTTGTTTTTTTGTGGAACTCGAAAATGGAGAGAGCTAGGAGAGAAATTTTGGTTAAAAGAGTGGAAAAAGGTGGTTTGGGTTTTCCGAATTTGGACGTGTTTTTTGGTGTGAATATCGTTGTGTTTGTTTTGAAAGTGATTAGGGCGGATGGAAAGTTTTCATCTATGTGTAGGTATTTATTTGGAGCGTATTTGTTTCGTTTAAAGTGGCAAGAAAGGGATTTGCGATGTCCGATTGCTTTTGAGGTGCCTGTATGGTATGTGTGGGTTTATAAGTTTTTGGTGAGGTATGAACTGTGTGATGCAGATGTGAGATTGCTGGAGAATAAGAAGGCTGTGTATAGGATGATTGAATGTAGAGAGGTAGAATGTGGAATAAATATGGTTAGGGGTGGTGATGTGCAGAAGGTTTGGAAGAAAGTGCGGATGAGTGGTATGACCAACAAACAGAGTGAAGTTGTGTGGCAGTCTTTACATGGAGTATAACCTGTGAGAGAGTTTCAGAGGAATAGAGGTTTGGTGAGGAGTGAAATGTGTCCAAGAAATGGCTGTGGTGGAAGGGAAAGTGTGTTGCATGTTTTTTGGAATTGCCAGTATGCTAGAGATGTGATTGGGAGAATGGGGCCTTTGTGTAAAGAATTGTGTGGTGTGAATTTGTTGTCTTTTGAGTTGTTTATGTTTGGTTTGGGAATATGTGATGGGACGAAGGAAAGAGTCTTGTGGTTGATGCTTGCATGTATAAAGGAAGTGTTATGGGATGTGAGGAATGTGTATGTGTTTAAAAGGAAGGAAATTGCTGTAAAGGATAGTGTGAAGGTGATTTTGGGGAAGATGTATGTGTGTTTCCTATGGGACAAAAAGAGGAGAGGGGAAGTGGATGCGGAGGGAATATGGAAAGTTAAAAAGTGGAGATATATTGTTAGTACCTCTTGATTTTTGTTATTGTTGTTTTGAAATATGAAATAAATATTTCCGATGATGATGGGGACAGCAAATTGCGTATTGGATTTGACGCAGCTGTTTTGATGGAATTTTCCTTTGTCTGGTTTCCATAGACTGTGGAATTTCCTCGTCTGAGGAGAAAAAAAAAAAAAAAAAAAAAAAAATCTGTTCTTATCAGTTTAATATCTGATACGTCCCCTATCTGGGGACCATATATTAAATGGATTTTTAGAACAGGGAGATGGAAAAAGAGCTTGCTCTGTCCACTCCACGCATTGACCTGGTATTGCAGTATCTCCAGGACCGGTGCACCCCTTCTTTAATGCAGTTTCTAAAATCAGAAAGAATTGAATTCAATGTTTTTTGTTCATTTTGCTTGTTTGTCGGATTTTGGGATGGACTCTTTGGCTTTGCTTTTCTTCTCCTCATTGGATTTTTCATGTTCAAAGTTGCAGAAGCCAGATTACAAGCTCATTTTGGTTCAACTTCAGCAACTGTGCATTGCATTGCCATGTAATGTAATGAAATGCTATCTTTCTAGCTCTCCCTTTTTACTTCCTTTTGGATAAACAGACATATTAGGCAAACATTTTGGAGCTTTCACCTAAATAACTACAGGTGGTGAGATAAGCTGCACAATATAATTGACCTTTCAGTATATTGTTGCACACACACCATCTATTTAGCAAATGCCCTTGTTATCAACAGCAGCCTTTTAAACTCACCTGAGCTAACAGGTATGTGCGCTGGTTACTCTGCTGCGCTTAAAATTTCTTTTTTGGTTTGCTACAATGCCTTTTCTGAAACGTTGTCTCCCTCTGCTGGAACACTGACTTCTTTCATTTAATGCCTGCAGACTATAAAAGAGAACCCAACCCAAAAAGTTTGGTTGATTAGTCTGTGGCATTCTGTTAAACTGTTGCTTATGGCGGTCTCTGTGAGCTTCTCAGCGACATTCAGCCAGCCAGGTATCCTGCCTGCAGTAGATGGAATGTGGCAATGGAACGCTGGCTGCGCGTGTCATAATAGGCTCTGAGCCTTTATATACCTGTGCACAGCAGCAGCCACCTTCAGTCTGCTGCTGGACAGCCAGCAGCAGCAGCAGGAGAGGTATGTAATCAGCAGCCCTCCTGCTAAGGGTAGACAGCTGCTCGTTCCACCCCACCCCCCGCCTTAATTGGTTCTCCTCCCTTCCAACGGTGTTGAGGCGGGTGGGAACAGCAGGGGGTGAAGGTGCTGTGTTTAAAGAGGTGGAGTTATGCAGATCTAAAACGCGTGGATTGCAGCAGCAGCAAGCCGAAAAGTGCAGGCATGTAAGGGATCTAGAGGTTGACAGCATGTCTTCTTAACGGGAGTCCAGGAGCTCATCTCCACAAATGGACTTTTCAGGATCCTTGGGTGGCTCCGTAGTTTGAAACCAATTCTGGTTATCGCTTCTCGGCCTTTTGGCTAAGATCAAGTGTAGTATCTGTTCTTATCAGTTTAATATTTGATACGTCCCCTATCTGGGGACCATATATTAAATGGATTTTTAGAACAGGGAGATGGAAAAAGAGCTTGCTCTGTCCACTCCACGCATTGACCTGGTATTGCAGTATCTCCAGGACCGGTGCACCCCTTCTTTAATGCAGTTTCTAAAATCAGAAAGAATTGAATTCAATGTTTTTTGTTCATTTTGCTTGTTTGTCGGATTTTGGGATGGACTCTTTGGCTTTGCTTTTCTTCTCCTCATTGGATTTTTCATGTTCAAAGTTGCAGAAGCCAGATTACAAGCTCATTTTGGTTCAACTTCAGCATCTGTGCATTGCATTGCCATGTAATGTAATGCAATGCTATCTTTCTAGCTCTCCCTTTTTACTTCCTTTTGGATAAACAGACATATTAGGCAAGCATTTTGGAGCTTTCACCTAAATAACTACAGGTGGTGAGATAAGCTGCACAATATAATTGACCTTTCAGTATATTGTTGCACACACACCATCTATTTAGCAAATGCCCTTGTTATCAACAGCAGCCTTTTAAACTCACCTGAGCTAACAGGTATGTGCGCTGGTTACTCTGCTGCGCTTAAAATTTCTTTTTTGGTTTGCTACAATGCCTTTTCTGAAACGTTGTCTCCCTCTGCTGGAACACTGACTTCTTTCATTTAATGCCTGCAGACTATAAAAGAGAACCCAACCCAAAAAGTTTGGTTGATTAGTCTGTGGCATTCTGTTAAACTGTTGCTTATGGCGGTCTCTGTGAGCTTCTCAGCGACATTCAGCCAGCCAGGTATCCTGCCTGCAGTAGATGGAATGTGGCAATGGAACGCTGGCTGCGCGTGTCATAATAGGCTCTGAGCCTTTATATACCTGTGCACAGCAGCAGCCACCTTCAGTCTGCTGCTGGACAGCCAGCAGCAGCAGCAGCAGGAGAGGTATGTAATCAGCAGCCCTCCTGCTAAGGGTAGACAGCTGCTCGTTCCACCCCACCCCCCGCCTTAATTGGTTCTCCTCCCTTCCAACGGTGTTGAGGCGGGTGGGAACAGCAGGGGGTGAAGGTGCTGTGTTTAAAGAGGTGGAGTTATGCAGATCTAAAACGCGTGGATTGCAGCAGCAGCAAGCCGAAAAGTGCAGGCATGTAAGGGATCTAGAGGTTGACAGCATGTCTTCTTAACGGGAGTCCAGGAGCTCATCTCCACAAATGGACTTTTCAGGATCCTTGGGTGGCTCCGTAGTTTGAAACCAATTCTGGTTATCGCTTCTCGGCCTTTTGGCTAAGATCAAGTGTAGTATCTGTTCTTATCAGTTTAATATTTGATACGTCCCCTATCTGGGGACCATATATTAAATGGATTTTTAGAACAGGGAGATGGAAAAAGAGCTTGCTCTGTCCACTCCACGCATTGACCTGGTATTGCAGTATCTCCAGGACCGGTGCACCCCTTCTTTAATGCAGTTTCTAAAATCAGAAAGAATTGAATTCAATGTTTTTTGTTCATTTTGCTTGTTTGTCGGATTTTGGGATGGACTCTTTGGCTTTGCTTTTCTTCTCCTCATTGGATTTTTCATGTTCAAAGTTGCAGAAGCCAGATTACAAGCTCATTTTGGTTCAACTTCAGCATCTGTGCATTGCATTGCCATGTAATGTAATGCAATGCTATCTTTCTAGCTCTCCCTTTTTACTTCCTTTTGGATAAACAGACATATTAGGCAAGCATTTTGGAGCTTTCACCTAAATAACTACAGGTGGTGAGATAAGCTGCACAATATAATTGACCTTTCAGTATATTGTTGCACACACACCATCTATTTAGCAAATGCCCTTGTTATCAACAGCAGCCTTTTAAACTCACCTGAGCTAACAGGTATGTGCGCTGGTTACTCTGCTGCGCTTAAAATTTCTTTTTTGGTTTGCTACAATGCCTTTTCTGAAACGTTGTCTCCCTCTGCTGGAACACTGACTTCTTTCATTTAATGCCTGCAGACTATAAAAGAGAACCCAACCCAAAAAGTTTGGTTGATTAGTCTGTGGCATTCTGTTAAACTGTTGCTTATGGCGGTCTCTGTGAGCTTCTCAGCGACATTCAGCCAGCCAGGTATCCTGCCTGCAGTAGATGGAATGTGGCAATGGAACGCTGGCTGCGCGTGTCATAATAGGCTCTGAGCCTTTATATACCTGTGCACAGCAGCAGCCACCTTCAGTCTGCTGCTGGACAGCCAGCAGCAGCAGCAGCAGGAGAGGTATGTAATCAGCAGCCCTCCTGCTAAGGGTAGACAGCTGCTCGTTCCACCCCACCCCCCGCCTTAATTGGTTCTCCTCCCTTCAAACGGTGTTGAGGCGGGTGGGAACAGCAGGGGGTGAAGGTGCTGTGTTTAAAGAGGTGGAGTTATGCAGATCTAAAACGCGTGGATTGCAGCAGCAGCAAGCCGAAAAGTGCAGGCATGTAAGGGATCTAGAGGTTGACAACATGTCTTCTTAACGGGAGTCCAGGAGCTCATCTCCACAAATGGACTTTTCAGGATCCTTGGGTGGCTCCGTAGTTTGAAACCAATTCTGGTTATCGCTTCTCGGCCTTTTGGCTAAGATCAAGTGTAGTATCTGTTCTTATCAGTTTAATATCTGATACGTCCCCTATCTGGGGACCATATATTAAATGGATTTTTAGAACAGGGAGATGGAAAAAGAGCTTGCTCTGTCCACTCCACGCATTGACCTGGTATTGCAGTATCTCCAGGACCGGTGCACCCCTTCTTTAATGCAGTTTCTAAAATCAGAAAGAATTGAATTCAATGTTTTTTGTTCATTTTGCTTGTTTGTCGGATTTTGGGATGGACTCTTTGGCTTTGCTTTTCTTCTCCTCATTGGATTTTCCATGTTCAAAGTTGCAGAAGCCAGATTACAAGCTCATTTTGGTTCAACTTCAGCAACTGTGCATTGCATTGCCATGTAATGTAATGCAATGCTATCTTTCTAGCTCTCCCTTTTTACTTCCTTTTGGATAAACAGACATATTAGGCAAGCATTTTGGAGCTTTCACCTAAATAACTACAGGTGGTGAGATAAGCTGCACAATATAATTGACCTTTCAGTATATTGTTGCACACACACCATCTATTTAGCAAATGCCCTTGTTATCAACAGCAGCCTTTTAAACTCACCTGAGCTAACAGGTATGTGCGCTGGTTACTCTGCTGCGCTTAAAATTTCTTTTTTGGTTTGCTACAATGCCTTTTCTGAAACGTTGTCTCCCTCTGCTGGAACACTGACTTCTTTCATTTAATGCCTGCAGACTATAAAAGAGAACCCAACCCAAAAAGTTTGGTTGATTAGTCTGTGGCATTCTGTTAAACTGTTGCTTATGGCGGTCTCTGTGAGCTTCTCAGCGACATTCAGCCAGCCAGGTATCCTGCCTGCAGTAGATGGAATGTGGCAATGGAACGCTGGCTGCGCGTGTCATAATAGGCTCTGAGCCTTTATATACCTGTGCACAGCAGCAGCCACCTTCAGTCTGCTGCTGGACAGCCAGCAGCAGCAGCAGCAGCAGGAGAGGTATGTAATCAGCAGCCCTCCTGCTAAGGGTAGACAGCTGCTCGTTCCACCCCACCCCCCGCCTTAATTGGTTCTCCTCCCTTCCAACGGTGTTGAGGCGGGTGGGAACAGCAGGGGGTGAAGGTGCTGTGTTTAAAGAGGTGGAGTTATGCAGATCTAAAACGCGTGGATTGCAGCAGCAGCAAGCCGAAAAGTGCAGGCATGTAAGGGATCTAGAGGTTGACAACATGTCTTCTTAACGGGAGTCCAGGAGCTCATCTCCACAAATGGACTTTTCAGGATCCTTGGGTGGCTCCGTAGTTTGAAACCAATTCTGGTTATCGCTTCTCGGCCTTTTGGCTAAGATCAAGTGTAGTATCTGTTCTTATCAGTTTAATATCTGATACGTCCCCTATCTGGGGACCATATATTAAATGGATTTTTAGAACAGGGAGATGGAAAAAGAGCTTGCTCTGTCCACTCCACGCATTGACCTGGTATTGCAGTATCTCCAGGACCGGTGCACCCCTTCTTTAATGCAGTTTCTAAAATCAGAAAGAATTGAATTCAATGTTTTTTGTTCATTTTGCTTGTTTGTCGGATTTTGGGATGGACTCTTTGGCTTTGCTTTTCTTCTCCTCATTGGATTTTTCATGTTCAAAGTTGCAGAAGCCAGATTACAAGCTCATTTTGGTTCAACTTCAGCAACTGTGCATTGCATTGCCATGTAATGTAATGCAATGCTATCTTTCTAGCTCTCCCTTTTTACTTCCTTTTGGATAAACAGACATATTAGGCAAGCATTTTGGAGCTTTCACCTAAATAACTACAGGTGGTGAGATAAGCTGCACAATATAATTGACCTTTCAGTATATTGTTGCACACACACCATCTATTTAGCAAATGCCCTTGTTATCAACAGCAGCCTTTTAAACTCACCTGAGCTAACAGGTATGTGCGCTGGTTACTCTGCTGCGCTTAAAATTTCTTTTTTGGTTTGCTACAATGCCTTTTCTGAAACGTTGTCTCCCTCTGCTGGAACACTGACTTCTTTCATTTAATGCCTGCAGACTATAAAAGAGAACCCAACCCAAAAAGTTTGGTTGATTAGTCTGTGGCATTCTGTTAAACTGTTGCTTATGGCGGTCTCTGTGAGCTTCTCAGCGACATTCAGCCAGCCAGGTATCCTGCCTGCAGTAGATGGAATGTGGCAATGGAACGCTGGCTGCGCGTGTCATAATAGGCTCTGAGCCTTTATTTACCTGTGCACAGCAGCAGCCACCTTCAGTCTGCTGCTGGACAGCCAGCAGCAGCAGCAGGAGAGGTATGTAATCAGCAGCCCTCCTGCTAAGGGTAGACAGCTGCTCGTTCCACCCCACCCCCCGCCTTAATTGGTTCTCCTCCCTTCCAACGGTGTTGAGGCGGGTGGGAACAGCAGGGGGTGAAGGTGCTGTGTTTAAAGAGGTGGAGTTATGCAGATCTAAAACGCGTGGATTGCAGCAGCAGCAAGCCGAAAAGTGCAGGCATGTAAGGGATCTAGAGGTTGACAACATGTCTTCTTAACGGGAGTCCAGGAGCTCATCTCCACAAATGGACTTTTCAGGATCCTTGGGTGGCTCCGTAGTTTGAAACCAATTCTGGTTATCGCTTCTCGGCCTTTTGGCTAAGATCAAGTGTAGCATCAGTTCTTATCAGTTTAATATCTGATACGTCCCCTATCTGGGGACCATATATTAAATGGATTTTTAGAACAGGGAGATGGAAAAAGAGCTTGCTCTGTCCACTCCACGCATTGACCTGGTATTGCAGTATCTCCAGGACCGGTGCACCCCTTCTTTAATGCAGTTTCTAAAATCAGAAAGAATTGAATTCAATGTTTTTTGTTCATTTTGCTTGTTTGTCGGATTTTGGGATGGACTCTTTGGCTTTGCTTTTCTTCTCCTCATTGGATTTTTCATGTTCAAAGTTGCAGAAGCCAGATTACAAGCTCATTTTGGTTCAACTTCAGCATCTGTGCATTGCATTGCCATGTAATGTAATGCAATGCTATCTTTCTAGCTCTCCCTTTTTACTTCCTTTTGGATAAACAGACATATTAGGCAAGCATTTTGGAGCTTTCACCTAAATAACTACAGGTGGTGAGATAAGCTGCACAATATAATTGACCTTTCAGTATATTGTTGCACACACACCATCTATTTAGCAAATGCCCTTGTTATCAACAGCAGCCTTTTAAACTCACCTGAGCTAACAGGTATGTGCGCTGGTTACTCTGCTGCGCTTAAAATTTCTTTTTTGGTTTGCTACAATGCCTTTTCTGAAACGTTGTCTCCCTCTGCTGGAACACTGACTTCTTTCATTTAATGCCTGCAGACTATAAAAGAGAACCCAACCCAAAAAGTTTGGTTGATTAGTCTGTGGCATTCTGTTAAACTGTTGCTTATGGCGGTCTCTGTGAGCTTCTCAGCGACATTCAGCCAGCCAGGTATCCTGCCTGCAGTAGATGGAATGTGGCAATGGAACGCTGGCTGCGCGTGTCATAATAGGCTCTGAGCCTTTATATACCTGTGCACAGCAGCAGCCACCTTCAGTCTGCTGCTGGACAGCCAGCAGCAGCAGCAGCAGCAGGAGAGGTATGTAATCAGCAGCCCTCCTGCTAAGGGTAGACAGCTGCTCGTTCCACCCCACCCCCCGCCTTAATTGGTTCTCCTCCCTTCCAACGGTGTTGAGGCGGGTGGGAACAGCAGGGGGTGAAGGTGCTGTGTTTAAAGAGGTGGAGTTATGCAGATCTAAAACGCGTGGATTGCAGCAGCAGCAAGCCGAAAAGTGCAGGCATGTAAGGGATCTAGAGGTTGACAACATGTCTTCTTAACGGGAGTCCAGGAGCTCATCTCCACAAATGGACTTTTCAGGATCCTTGGGTGGCTCCGTAGTTTGAAACCAATTCTGGTTATCGCTTCTCGGCCTTTTGGCTAAGATCAAGTGTAGTATCTGTTCTTATCAGTTTAATATCTGATACGTCCCCTATCTGGGGACCATATATTAAATGGATTTTTAGAACAGGGAGATGGAAAAAGAGCTTGCTCTGTCCACTCCACGCATTGACCTGGTATTGCAGTATCTCCAGGACCGGTGCACCCCTTCTTTAATGCAGTTTCTAAAATCAGAAAGAATTGAATTCAATGTTTTTTGTTCATTTTGCTTGTTTGTCGGATTTTGGGATGGACTCTTTGGCTTTGCTTTTCTTCTCCTCATTGGATTTTTCATGTTCAAAGTTGCAGAAGCCAGATTACAAGCTCATTTTGGTTCAACTTCAGCAACTGTGCATTGCATTGCCATGTAATGTAATGCAATGCTATCTTTCTAGCTCTCCCTTTTTACTTCCTTTTGGATAAACAGACATATTAGGCAAGCATTTTGGAGCTTTCACCTAAATAACTACAGGTGGTGAGATAAGCTGCACAATATAATTGACCTTTCAGTATATTGTTGCACACACACCATCTATTTAGCAAATGCCCTTGTTATCAACAGCAGCCTTTTAAACTCACCTGAGCTAACAGGTATGTGCGCTGGTTACTCTGCTGCGCTTAAAATTTATTTTTTGGTTTGCTACAATGCCTTTTCTGAAACGTTGTCTCCCTCTGCTGGAACACTGACTTCTTTCATTTAATGCCTGCAGACTATAAAAGAGAACCCAACCCAAAAAGTTTGGTTGATTAGTCTGTGGCATTCTGTTAAACTGTTGCTTATGGCGGTCTCTGTGAGCTTCTCAGCGACATTCAGCCAGCTAGGTATCCTGCCTGCAGTAGATGGAATGTGGCAATGGAACGCTGGCTGCGCGTGTCATAACAGGCTCTGAGCCTTTATATACCTGTGCACAGCAGCAGCCACCTTCAGTCTGCTGCTGGACAGCCAGCAGCAGCAGCAGCAGGAGAGGTATGTAATCAGCAGCCCTCCTGCTAAGGGTAGACAGCTGCTCGTTCCACCCCACCCCCCGCCTTAATTGGTTCTCCTCCCTTCCAACGGTGTTGAGGCGGGTGGGAACAGCAGGGGGTGAAGGTGCTGTGTTTAAAGAGGTGGAGTTATGCAGATCTAAAACGCGTGGATTGCAGCAGCAGCAAGCCGAAAAGTGCAGGCATGTAAGGGATCTAGAGGTTGACAACATGTCTTCTTAACGGGAGTCCAGGAGCTCATCTCCACAAATGGACTTTTCAGGATCCTTGGGTGGCTCCGTAGTTTGAAACCAATTCTGGTTATCGCTTCTCGGCCTTTTGGCTAAGATCAAGTGTAGCATCTGTTCTTATCAGTTTAATATCTGATACGTCCCCTATCTGGGGACCATATATTAAATGGATTTTTAGAACAGGGAGATGGAAAAAGAGCTTGCTCTGTCCACTCCACGCATTGACCTGGTATTGCAGTATCTCCAGGACCGGTGCACCCCTTCTTTAATGCAGTTTCTAAAATCAGAAAGAATTGAATTCAATGTTTTTTGTTCATTTTGCTTGTTTGTCGGATTTTGGGATGGACTCTTTGGCTTTGCTTTTCTTCTCCTCATTGGATTTTTCATGTTCAAAGTTGCAGAAGCCAGATTACAAGCTCATTTTGGTTCAACTTCAGCATCTGTGCATTGCATTGCCATGTAATGTAATGCAATGCTATCTTTCTAGCTCTCCCTTTTTACTTCCTTTTGGATAAACAGACATATTAGGCAAGCATTTTGGAGCTTTCACCTAAATAACTACAGGTGGTGAGATAAGCTGCACAATATAATTGACCTTTCAGTATATTGTTGCACACACACCATCTATTTAGCAAATGCCCTTGTTATCAACAGCAGCCTTTTAAACTCACCTGAGCTAACAGGTATGTGCGCTGGTTACTCTGCTGCGCTTAAAATTTCTTTTTTGGTTTGCTACAATGCCTTTTCTGAAACGTTGTCTCCCTCTGCTGGAACACTGACTTCTTTCATTTAATGCCTGCAGACTATAAAAGAGAACCCAACCCAAAAAGTTTGGTTGATTAGTCTGTGGCATTCTGTTAAACTGTTGCTTATGGCGGTCTCTGTGAGCTTCTCAGCGACATTCAGCCAGCCAGGTATCCTGCCTGCAGTAGATGGAATGTGGCAATGGAACGCTGGCTGCGCGTGTCATAATAGGCTCTGAGCCTTTATATACCTGTGCACAGCATCAGCCACCTTCAGTCTGCTGCTGGACAGCCAGCAGCAGCAGCAGCAGCAGGAGAGGTATGTAATCAGCAGCCCTCCTGCTAAGGGTAGACAGCTGCTCGTTCCACCCCACCCCCCGCCTTAATTGGTTCTCCTCCCTTCCAACGGTGTTGAGGCGGGTGGGAACAGCAGGGGGTGAAGGTGCTGTGTTTAAAGAGGTGGAGTTATGCAGATCTAAAACGCGTGGATTGCAGCAGCAGCAAGCCGAAAAGTGCAGGCATGTAAGGGATCTAGAGGTTGACAACATGTCTTCTTAACGGGAGTCCAGGAGCTCATCTCCACAAATGGACTTTTCAGGATCCTTGGGTGGCTCCGTAGTTTGAAACCAATTCTGGTTATCGCTTCTCGGCCTTTTGGCTAAGATCAAGTGTAGTATCTGTTCTTATCAGTTTAATATCTGATACGTCCCCTATCTGGGGACCATATATTAAATGGATTTTTAGAACAGGGAGATGGAAAAAGAGCTTGCTCTGTCCACTCCACGCATTGACCTGGTATTGCAGTATCTCCAGGACCGGTGCACCCCTTCTTTAATGCAGTTTCTAAAATCAGAAAGAATTGAATTCAATGTTTTTTGTTCATTTTGCTTGTTTGTCGGATTTTGGGATGGACTCTTTGGCTTTGCTTTTCTTCTCCTCATTGGATTTTTCATGTTCAAAGTTGCAGAAGCCAGATTACAAGCTCATTTTGGTTCAACTTCAGCAACTGTGCATTGCATTGCCATGTAATGTAATGCAATGCTATCTTTCTAGCTCTCCCTTTTTACTTCCTTTTGGATAAACAGACATATTAGGCAAGCATTTTGGAGCTTTCACCTAAATAACTACAGGTGGTGAGATAAGCTGCACAATATAATTGACCTTTCAGTATATTGTTGCACACACACCATCTATTTAGCAAATGCCCTTGTTATCAACAGCAGCCTTTTAAACTCACCTGAGCTAACAGGTATGTGCGCTGGTTACTCTGCTGCGCTTAAAATTTCTTTTTTGGTTTGCTACAATGCCTTTTCTGAAACGTTGTCTCCCTCTGCTGGAACACTGACTTCTTTCATTTAATGCCTGCAGACTATAAAAGAGAACCCAACCCAAAAAGTTTGGTTGATTAGTCTGTGGCATTCTGTTAAACTGTTGCTTATGGCGGTCTCTGTGAGCTTCTCAGCGACATTCAGCCAGCCAGGTATCCTGCCTGCAGTAGATGGAATGTGGCAATGGAACGCTGGCTGCGCGTGTCATAACAGGCTCTGAGCCTTTATATACCTGTGCACAGCAGCAGCCACCTTCAGTCTGCTGCTGGACAGCCAGCAGCAGCAGCAGCAGGAGAGGTATGTAATCAGCAGCCCTCCTGCTAAGGGTAAACAGCTGCTCGTTCCACCCCACCCCCCGCCTTAATTGGTTCTCCTCCCTTCCAACGGTGTTGAGGCGGGTGGGAACAGCAGGGGGTGAAGGTGCTGTGTTTAAAGAGGTGGAGTTATGCAGATCTAAAACGCGTGGATTGCAGCAGCAGCAAGCCGAAAAGTGCAGGCATGTAAGGGATCTAGAGGTTGACAACATGTCTTCTTAACGGGAGTCCAGGAGCTCATCTCCACAAATGGACTTTTCAGGATCCTTGGGTGGCTCCGTAGTTTGAAACCAATTCTGGTTATCGCTTCTCGGCCTTTTGGCTAAGATCAAGTGTAGTATCTTTCGAAAAGGCGGTTTTGGATGTTGGCCGCCCTAGTAGATTGATACATTATGCACACTGGGGTTTAGGCGCTTGTTAGTACGCCAGGTGGCTAATATAGTCATCTGGTGGAAAGCATGGCCCCCCAGGATCGACGCCATTGGGCCGGGGAAGATCGAAAGCCCGAAGTGTGAAGTGCCCCAGGAGTGGTGACCCTGGGGTGCCTTAACTCACTGGGATTGGGAACCCCACTTGAGTTTATGGCACATTTGCACAAGCACTTCAAATTTTCTTTCTTCGCACACACCCTTATTCCGGGCCTTCTGGCCTTAGGATGGGGAATTTTTCAATTCCCGGTCGAAGGTCCGGGCAGTATTATACTGTGAAACCTTCACTATTTATATAATTTCTTTGTCACTGTGTGTCCACTTATTCACGTGTGTCACGTCCTACTAGGATTTTGTCGGGATGCGGTTCCCTTACGGGTTCCTCTCTTGGCAGGTCTAGGGGGGGAGTGTGTGGCCATCAGGTTCCGCTCCCCCCTGAACCCCCCTGGCTCTCCTCTTTCGAGAGGAGAGCGTTGTTGGCTCCTCTCTTCCGGGAGGGGAGCACAGTCTTTGGCTCCCAGTGCCTTGCTCAGGTGAGAACTCGGGCAGGTGCTAGGGGTAAGATTGGGTCGCCTCTGGCTTCGGCTGGAGGTGGCTTTTTGTCCCTGTTCCTCGCTGTGGCCTTTTGGCTCGGAGGGACGGGGAATGGTTTGGGGGACCCTTCTCCTTTTGGAGAGGGTTTCAAGAAGACCAGCATCCTAGTGCACTTTTTTTGTGGCACTTGTCACTTTTTTAAGCGCACTCGGGTTTTGTACACGAATTCGGGCTTTCAAAAAAAAAAAAAAAAAAATCTGTTCTTATCAGTTTAATATCTGATACGTCCCCTATCTGGGGACCATATATTAAATGGATTTTTAGAACAGGGAGATGGAAAAAGAGCTTGCTCTGTCCACTCCACGCATTGCCCTGGTATTGCAGTATCTCCAGGACCGGTGCACCCCTTCTTTAATGCAGTTTCTAAAATCAGAAAGAATTGAATTCAATGTTTTTTGTTCATTTTGCTTGTTTGTCGGATTTTGGGATGGACTCTTTGGCTTTGCTTTTCTTCTCCTCATTGGATTTTTCATGTTCAAAGTTGCAGAAGCCAGATTACAAGCTCATTTTGGTTCAACTTCAGCAACTGTGCATTGCATTGCCATGTAATGTAATGCAATGCTATCTTTCTAGCTCTCCCTTTTTACTTCCTTTTGGATAAACAGACATATTAGGCAAGCATTTTGGAGCTTTCACCTAAATAACTACAGGTGGTGAGATAAGCTGCACAATATAATTGACCTTTCAGTATATTGTTGCACACACACCATCTATTTAGCAAATGCCCTTGTTATCAACAGCAGCCTTTTAAACTCACCTGAGCTAACAGGTATGTGCGCTGGTTACTCTGCTGCGCTTAAAATTTCTTTTTTGGTTTGCTACAATGCCTTTTCTGAAACGTTGTCTCCCTCTGCTGGAACACTGACTTCTTTCATTTAATGCCTGCAGACTATAAAAGAGAACCCAACCCAAAAAGTTTGGTTGATTAGTCTGTGGCATTCTGTTAAACTGTTGCTTATGGCGGTCTCTGTGAGCTTCTCAGCGACATTCAGCCAGCCAGGTATCCTGCCTGCAGTAGATGGAATGTGGCAATGGAACGCTGGCTGCGCGTGTCATAATAGGCTCTGAGCCTTTATATACCTGTGCACAGCAGCAGCCACCTTCAGTCTGCTGCTGGACAGCCAGCAGCAGCAGCAGCAGGAGAGGTATGTAATCAGCAGCCCTCCTGCTAAGGGTAGACAGCTGCTCGTTCCACCCCACCCCCCGCCTTAATTGGTTCTCCTCCCTTCCAACGGTGTTGAGGCGGGTGGGAACAGCAGGGGGTGAAGGTGCTGTGTTTAAAGAGGTGGAGTTATGCAGATCTAAAACGCGTGGATTGCAGCAGCAGCAAGCCGAAAAGTTCAGGCATGTAAGGGATCTAGAGGTTGACAACATGTCTTCTTAACGGGAGTCCAGGAGCTCATCTCCACAAATGGACTTTTCAGGATCCTTGGGTGGCTCCGTAGTTTGAAACCAATTCTGGTTATCGCTTCTCGGCCTTTTGGCTAAGATCAAGTGTAGTATCTTTTGAAAAGGCAGTTTTGTCCTTGGGCTGCCCTAGTAAATTGATGCATTTTACACACTGGTTTGGTGCACTTGTTAGTACGCCAGGTGGCTCATAGAGTTATCTGATGGAAAACATGGCCCTCCAGGATCGAAGTCACTAGGCTGGGTAAGTGTGAGGGCTTTGGAGCAATGTGCCCCAGGAGTAGGCGCCCTGGTGGGAGTTCAAGCTTACTGGGACTGGGAACCCCAGAAAGACTTGGCTTCGTAGCACGCCGCACCTTTGCCAATCATACTTTCTGAGCAACCCCCCCCTATTCCTGGCCTCCGGGCTAGGAAGGGGAATTTTTATAAACCCGGTCGGAGGTCCGGTCAGCTTTGGGCTGAGAAACCAACACAGGCTCCAGCTCCACTAGGGTGGCAGCCTAGATGGAAGCTGGGAGCACGAAAACGGCTCTTCTCCGGCTTCGGCTAGGGAGAGCATCGGAGATCCCTGACCCTCGCTGTGGCCTTCTGGCTCAGAGGGATGGGGATAGTTTATTGGGGACCCTCTCCTCCGGGAAGGGTCCACATGAATCCTCGCCTCGTGCGCTGTTTTGGTGTGACTTCGGTCACATTTTTCAGTGCCTTGGATGCAGCTTCAATCAAAAAATCTGTTCTTATCAGTTTAATATCTGATACGTCCCCTATCTGGGGACCATATATTAAATGGATTTTTAGAACAGGGAGATGGAAAAAGAGCTTGCTCTGTCCACTCCACGCATTGACCTGGTATTGCAGTATCTCCAGGACCGGTGCACCCCTTCTTTAATGCAGTTTCTAAAATCAGAAAGAATTGAATTCAATGTTTTTTGTTCATTTTGCTTGTTTGTCGGATTTTGGGATGGACTCTTTGGCTTTGCTTTTCTTCTCCTCATTGGATTTTTCATGTTCAAAGTTGCAGAAGCCAGATTACAAGCTCATTTTGGTTCAACTTCAGCAACTGTGCATTGCATTGCCATGTAATGTGATGCAATGCTATCTTTCTAGCTCTCCCTTTTTACTTCCTTTTGGATAAACAGACATATTAGGCAAGCATTTTGGAGCTTTCACCTAAATAACTACAGGTGGTGAGATAAGCTGCACAATATAATTGACCTTTCAGTATATTGTTGCACACACACCATCTATTTAGCAAATGCCCTTGTTATCAACAGCAGCCTTTTAAACTCACCTGAGCTAACAGGTATGTGCGCTGGTTACTCTGCTGCGCTTAAAATTTCTTTTTTGGTTTGCTACAATGCCTTTTCTGAAACGTTGTCTCCCTCTGCTGGAACACTGACTTCTTTCATTTAATGCCTGCAGACTATAAAAGAGAACCCAACCCAAAAAGTTTGGTTGATTAGTCTGTGGCATTCTGTTAAACTGTTGCTTATGGCGGTCTCTGTGAGCTTCTCAGCGACATTCAGCCAGCCAGGTATCCTGCCTGCAGTAGATGGAATGTGGCAATGGAACGCTGGCTGCGCGTGTCATAATAGGCTCTGAGCCTTTATATACCTGTGCACAGCAGCAGCCACCTTCAGTCTGCTGCTGGACAGCCAGCAGCAGCAGCAGCAGCAGGAGAGGTATGTAATCAGCAGCCCTCCTGCTAAGGGTAGACAGCTGCTCGTTCCACCCCACCCCCCGCCTTAATTGGTTCTCCTCCCTTCCAACGGTGTTGAGGCGGGTGGGAACAGCAGGGGGTGAAGGTGCTGTGTTTAAAGAGGTGGAGTTATGCAGATCTAAAACGCGTGGATTGCAGCAGCAGCAAGCCGAAAAGTGCAGGCATGTATGGGATCTAGAGGTTGACAACATGTCTTCTTAACGGGAGTCCAGGAGCTCATCTCCACAAATGGACTTTTCAGGATCCTTGGGTGGCTCCGTAGTTTGAAACCAATTCTGGTTATCGCTTCTCGGCCTTTTGGCTGCGATCGTATGACTGTACCTTGATTGGTGCGAGTCTCCTGGAGGAATCCGGACCCTTTTGTGGAGGATTTTCTGCTTTTTCCTGTGGTATTCCATACCGACAGAATCCAAGATGTCTTTTGTGAAGAACACCATCCGTTTGTCCGTGGATCCATCTGACCAGAACAAGAACAACGTGGTTTTCATTGTCCAAGACATCGTTGAAGGCAAAGCTGGAGCAAGACGTTCTGAGATCTTCAGTGTCAACGAATTTTCACGTCAAGGTAATTATGACGTTACCTTTATGGACCAGGATGTTTGCCTTAATGTCTTTGAATGGCTCCGTGGTCACTCTAGTGACCCCTGCTTGGAAGGAGTTAGATGGGAACCTTTGTTTGGTCTGCAAGAAAAGGAGGTGACTGTGACTGTCTATAACCCTTTTACAGACCCTGAGCTGCTGGAGTGCTTCCTCTCTCGCTACTGTGAATATGTGCGGAAGGGAGTGAAGCAAGTCAATTGTCTAGGAATCTTTAACTGTCAGTATAAATTCCGTGTGAAATTGAAAAGGGATCCTGACAGTGTGGGGGGCTTTAGACACCCTCCATCAAATTTTTCCGTTGCAGGCCATAGAGGTTTCCTCTTTTACCCAGGCCAGCCCATGTTTTGCCGTAGATGCTTTTCTTTCGGACATACCATGGTAACATGCCTTAAAGGGCAGTGTTGCCGAAATTGCAGAAAGGAGGGGCATATGGCCAACCAGTGTCCAGAGGCCAAGTCCTGTGATGTCTGTGGGAGTAGTGATCACATGTATAAGGACTGTCCTATGAGTGCACCTAGACGTTCTGATAAAGAACAGAAGGAGGAGGAGCTGGAGAGGAGGCAGATGGCAAGCGCACTGAAAGTGCTGGAAAGATTGGAGAGGGAGGAGAGAGAGGGAAGGAGGCGGGAAACTGGTAGAGCCTCTCCCTCTACGGCGCCAGAGGAGGTGTCCCTGAGACCATGTTCTTCTTCTGCTGAAGAAATGAGGAAGAAGCGGAGGGAAGAAAAGGAGTTCTGGAGGGAAGTGGCAAAGGTGGAGAAAAAGGCAGTGTCTGCGAGAATATCTAGGAAAGTGGTGGAAGCAGAGCTGCCTGAGATGATGACTTTTGGAGAGGCAATGGACGCAACAGGATGTGAAGTGCAAATCTCGGAACCCGACAGTCCTGAACACCCTTCGGGTCCTGAAAACATTGAAGATTTTTCTTCGGAGGATGATAGGGGTGCAAAGAAGAGTCGTAGGGAGGATGGTGGGGGCAGTGATGATGCAGATTTTAGTGAGCCTCAGAGGAAGATCAGAACTGCCAGAATGAGGAGTGTGGCTGGTGAAGCCAGCGGGTCGGAAACCAGCTGTTCTGTTCTGATGGCGGAGGAGGATAGTGGTGGTGCTGGATAGTGTCACCATATAATATTGTAAATGTTTTTTCTTTTTGTCCTCTTGTGAGCTTTGGTTTAGGCCAAAGGCTATTTCTTTGTGTAATTGGTGAAGGAGTAGAAGTATTATGGGATTTACCATAGTGTCCCAAAACGTAAGAGTGTTTAAAAGTAAAGTAAGAAGAGCTGCTATTTTTGAGTTTTTAGCTATGCAAAATGCATCTATTTTTTGTTTACAAGAATGTGGGGTAGTGGATGGTGTGAAAGGGGATGAATGGTCTTATGGAGCGTCTGTGTGGTCGGGGAGTGCATGTAATAAGAATGATGGTGTGGGTATTTTGGTTAAAGGAAGGGAGGTTGTTTTGAGTGATTATTTGGTTATTGAGGTGGGGAGATGTATCCTTGCTAATTTTGTATACAAGAATGTAAAGTTTTGTGTTATTAATGTTTATGCGCCAGTTGAAAAAAATGAGCGCAAAAATTTATTTGAAAAAATTAAGCTTTTTGTTCCAGGAAGAATACCTGTGGTAATTGTGGGTGATATGAACTGTGATGTGGGGAGAGTGAATGTGGATGTGTCTGGGAAAGCATTATTGGAGTTAGTGAATGATTTTGGGTTGTGTGATATGCAGCGCGTGTGTAACATGAATCCTTTGTTGAACACTTTCTTTTCTGAGAGTGGTAGGGTACAATCCAGATTGGATTATTGTTTTATTTCTAAAAATATGGTTTCTGTTAATTATAGGCAGGAAAACGTTCTTTTTTCAGATCATGTGTGTATGTTGTGTGAGTTGGATATAAAAGTTGATGGAGTGTTTGGGAGAGGATTGTGGAAGTTAAATGTTAAACTGTTAGAGAATGAAGATGTGAGAAAGGAGTATGAAAGGCGGTATGAAGAATGGTGTAAGCATAAAAATGAGTTGGGGAATGTTTGTGAGTGGTGGGACTGGGTGAAGAAACAAACAAAAATGTTCTTTAAAAATTTAGGATACAAGTATGCAGCAATTAAAAGAGAGAGTTTTGTTAAACTGAACGCGCGGTTGAGTGTTTTGTATAAGTTAAGGGAAGGAGGAGTTGAGGTGGAGGAGGATATTTTAGAGGTAAAAAAGGAGATTAGTGAGTTTTTGTTGGAGAGAGGGAGAAGCATAGTGTTTAGGGCAAAGATTGATAAGATGGAGCAGGATGAGAAATGTTCTCGGTTTTTCTTTAAAAAAGTTTTTGGAAAGAAACAGAGTATGAGCGTGGTGTATGGAGCAGATGGAAGTGAGGTGAGTGGAGAGGATATGTGTGAAGAGGTGGCTAAGTTTTATGAGGATCTGTATGCAGTGAAACAGAGGGATGAATGTTTGGAGAATGATGTTTTGAGTGTGTTAGAGAGTAAGTTGAGTGAAGCAGAAAGAGAGAGAGTGATGGGTGAGGTGACTGGTGATGAGGTATGGAAGGTTATGTGTAGTATGGCTTTGAATAAGACGCCGGGGGAGGATGGCCTCCCAGTAGAATTTTATCGTGTGATGTGGGGTGTGATTGGTAAGGACTTTGTGGATGTATGTAAGTATATGTGGGGAAACATGGAGGTGGCTGAGAGTATGCGTGCAGGTATGGTTGTGTTAATTCCTAAGAAAAGGGATTTGAAAAGTCTGAGGAATTGGAGGCCAATAACGTTACTTAATTGTGATTATAAAATCTATGCAAAACTTATGGCTAATAGGATGCGTGATGTGATAGAGAGTGTGATTGGGGATGAGCAGTGTTGTGCGGTACCTGGGAGGCGGATTCACGAGTGTGTGTGTATGTTAAGAGATTGTCTATGGGATTGCATGGGTCGTAAGAAGAGTGTATTTTTGTTAAGTTTGGATTTTGAAAAGGCTTATGATAGGTTGTCGCATGGTTTTTTGTTCAGAGTGTTGTTAAAAATGGGTTTTTCGGCTGATTTTGTTGGGCGAGTGAGAAGTTTGTATGCGGGTGTTTATAACTGTGTTTTAATGAATGGGTATGTGGGTAGGAAAGTGAATGTGTTTTCGGGTGTGCGACAGGGGTGTCCTTTGTCCCCTGTAGCATTTATTTGTGCAATTGAGCCATTGTTGTGTATGCTGAGGAAAGATAAGGTAATTCGTGGTGTGCAAGTGCCGGGAGGTGGAGGAAAAGAATGGAAGGTGAGTGGTTATATGGATGACGTGTGTGTATTATGTGATTCTGAATGTTCGGTGAGGCGGGTGAAGTTGTTAGTGTCTATTTTTTGTGGTGCATCTGCGTTTAAAGTGAATTGGGAAAACAGTGAGTGTAAGGGTTTTGGAGGCGGAAGTTTAAGTAGGGATGTAGGTGTGAATGTAGTGAATGGACCTATTAAAGTTTTGGGTGTGAAGTTTTCAGAGAGTTTGGATGGGAAAGAAAGTTGGGATGATGCGAAAGGAAAAGTTGAGCAGAAGTTGAATTTTTGGAAAT
Source organism: Phyllobates terribilis (assembly GCF_046119375.1). NCBI lineage: Eukaryota > Metazoa > Chordata > Amphibia > Anura > Dendrobatidae > Phyllobates > Phyllobates terribilis. The sequence continues at coordinate 1,148,682 of NW_027363247.1, forward strand.
TGAGGAGTTTATCCTTTTTTGGGAAGATTTTAATTGTTAAGAGTGTGGTGTTGCCAATATTTTTATATATTGCGGTAGTATTTCCACCAGGATATATGTGTATGAGAAGCTTGAATAGAATTTTATTTGTTTTTTTGTGGAACTCGAAAATGGAGAGAGCTAGGAGAGAAATTTTGGTTAAAAGAGTGGAAAAAGGTGGTTTGGGTTTTCCGAATTTGGACGTGTTTTTTGGTGTGAATATCGTTGTGTTTGTTTTGAAAGTGATTAGGGCGGATGGAAAGTTTTCATCTATGTGTAGGTATTTATTTGGAGCGTATTTGTTTCGTTTAAAGTGGCAAGAAAGGGATTTGCGATGTCCGATTGCTTTTGAGGTGCCTGTATGGTATGTGTGGGTTTATAAGTTTTTGGTGAGGTATGAACTGTGTGATGCAGATGTGAGATTGCTGGAGAATAAGAAGGCTGTGTATAGGATGATTGAATGTAGAGAGGTAGAATGTGGAATAAATATGGTTAGGGGTGGTGATGTGCAGAAGGTTTGGAAGAAAGTGCGGATGAGTGGTATGACCAACAAACAGAGTGAAGTTGTGTGGCAGTCTTTACATGGAGTATTACCTGTGAGAGAGTTTCAGAGGAATAGAGGTTTGGTGAGGAGTGAAATGTGTCCAAGAAATGGCTGTGGTGGAAGGGAAAGTGTGTTGCATGTTTTTTGGAATTGCCAGTATGCTAGAGATGTGATTGGGAGAATGGGGCCTTTGTGTAAAGAATTGTGTGGTGTGAATTTGTTGTCTTTTGAGTTGTTTATGTTTGGTTTGGGAATATGTGATGGGACGAAGGAAAGAGTCTTGTGGTTGATGCTTGCATGTATAAAGGAAGTGTTATGGGATGTGAGGAATGTGTATGTGTTTAAAAGGAAGGAAATTGCTGTAAAGGATAGTGTGAAGGTGATTTTGGGGAAGATGTATGTGTGTTTCCTATGGGACAAAAAGAGGAGAGGGGAAGTGGATGCGGAGGGAATATGGAAAGTTAAAAAGTGGAGAGATATTGTTAGTACCTCTTGATTTTTGTTATTGTTGTTTTGAAATATGAAATAAATATTTCCGATGATGATGGGGACAGCAAATTGCGTATTGGATTTGACGCAGCTGTTTTGATGGAATTTTCCTTTGTCTGGTTTCCATAGACTGTGGAATTTCCTCGTCTGAGGAGAAAAAAAAAAAAAAAAAAAAAAAATCTGTTCTTATCAGTTTAATATCTGATACGTCCCCTATCTGGGGACCATATATTAAATGGATTTTTAGAACAGGGAGATGGAAAAAGAGCTTGCTCTGTCCACTCCACGCATTGACCTGGTATTGCAGTATCTCCAGGACCGGTGCACCCCTTCTTTAATGCAGTTTCTAAAATCAGAAAGAATTGAATTCAATGTTTTTTGTTCATTTTGCTTGTTTGTCGGATTTTGGGATGGACTCTTTGGCTTTGCTTTTCTTCTCCTCATTGGATTTTTCATGTTCAAAGTTGCAGAAGCCAGATTACAAGCTCATTTTGGTTCAACTTAAGCAACTGTGCATTGCATTGCCATGTAATGTAATGAAATGCTATCTTTCTAGCTCTCCCTTTTTACTTTCTTTTGGATAAACAGACATATTAGGCAAGCATTTTGGAGCTTTCACCTAAATAACTACAGGTGGTGAGATAAGCTGCACAATATAATTGACCTTTCAGTATATTGTTGCACACACACCATCTATTTAGCAAATGCCCTTGTTATCAACAGCAGCCTTTTAAACTCACCTGAGCTAACAGGTATGTGCGCTGGTTACTCTGCTGCGCTTAAAATTTCTTTTTTGGTTTGCTACAATGCCTTTTCTGAAACGTTGTCTCCCTCTGCTGGAACACTGACTTCTTTCATTTAATGCCTGCAGACTATAAAAGAGAACCCAACCCAAAAAGTTTGGTTGATTAGTCTGTGGCATTCTGTTAAACTGTTGCTTATGGCGGTCTCTGTGAGCTTCTCAGCGACATTCAGCCAGCCAGGTATCCTGCCTGCAGTAGATGGAATGTGGCAATGGAACGCTGGCTGCGCGTGTCATAATAGGCTCTGAGCCTTTATATACCTGTGCACAGCAGCAGCCACCTTCAGTCTGCTGCTGGACAGCCAGCAGCAGCAGCAGGAGAGGTATGTAATCAGCAGCCCTCCTGCTAAGGGTAGACAGCTGCTCGTTCCACCCCAACCCCCGCCTTAATTGGTTCTCCTCCCTTCCAACGGTGTTGAGGCGGGTGGGAACAGCAGGGGGTGAAGGTGCTGTGTTTAAAGAGGTGGAGTTATGCAGATCTAAAACGCATGGATTGCAGCAGCAGCAAGCCGAAAAGTGCAGGCATGTAAGGGATCTAGAGGTTGACAACATGTCTTCTTAACGGGAGTCCAGGAGCTCATCTCCACAAATGGACTTTTCAGGATCCTTGGGTGGCTCCGTAGTTTGAAACCAATTCTGGTTATCGCTTCTCGGCCTTTTGGCTAAGATCAAGTGTAGTATCTGTTCTTATCAGTTTAATATCTGATACGTCCCCTATCTGGGGACCATATATTAAATGGATTTTTAGAACAGGGAGATGGAAAAAGAGCTTGCTCTGTCCACTCCACGCATTGACCTGGTATTGCAGTATCTCCAGGACCGGTGCACCCCTTCTTTAATGCAGTTTCTAAAATCAGAAAGAATTTAATTCAATGTTTTTTGTTCATTTTGCTTGTTTGTCGGATTTTGGGATGGACTCTTTGGCTTTGCTTTTCTTCTCCTCATTGGATTTTTCATGTTCAAAGTTGCAGAAGCCAGATTACAAGCTCATTTTGGTTCAACTTCAGCAACTGTGCATTGCATTGCCATGTAATGTAATGCAATGCTATCTTTCTAGCTCTCCCTTTTTACTTCCTTTTGGATAAACAGACATATTAGGCAAGCATTTTGGAGCTTTCACCTAAATAACTACAGGTGGTGAGATAAGCTGCACAATATAATTGACCTTTCAGTATATTGTTGCACACACACCATCTATTTAGCAAATGGCCTTGTTATCAACAGCAGCCTTTTAAACTCACCTGAGCTAACAGGTATGTGCGCTGGTTACTCTGCTGCGCTTAAAATTTCTTTTTTGGTTTGCTACAATGCCTTTTCTGAAACGTTGTCTCCCTCTGCTGGAACACTGACTTCTTTCATTTAATGCCTGCAGACTATAAAAGAGAACCCAACCCAAAAAGTTTGGTTGATTAGTCTGTGGCATTCTGTTAAACTGTTGCTTATGGCGGTCTCTGTGAGCTTCTCAGCGACATTCAGCCAGCCAGGTATCCTGCCTGCAGTAGATGGAATGTGGCAATGGAACGCTGGCTGCGCGTGTCATAATAGGCTCTGAGCCTTTATATACCTGTGCACAGCAGCAGCCACCTTCAGTCTGCTGCTGGACAGCCAGCAGCAGCAGCAGCAGGAGAGGTATGTAATCAGCAGCCCTCCTGCTAAGGGTAGACAGCTGCTCATTCCACCCCACCCCCCGCCTTAATTGGTTCTCCTCCCTTCCAACGGTGTTGAGGCGGGTGGGAACAGCAGGGGGTGAAGGTGCTGTGTTTAAAGAGGTGGAGTTATGCAGATCTAAAACGCGTGGATTGCAGCAGCAGCAAGCCGAAAAGTGCAGGCATGTAAGGGATCTAGAGGTTGACAACATGTCTTCTTAACGGGAGTCCAGGAGCTCATCTCCACAAATGGACTTTTCAGGATCCTTGGGTGGCTCCGTAGTTTGAAACCAATTCTGGTTATCGCTTCTCGGCCTTTTGGCTAAGATCAAGTGTAGTATCTGTTGGCTAAGATCAAGTGTAGTATCTTTTGAAAAGGCAGTTTTGTCCTTGGGCTGCCCTAGTAAATTGATGCATATTACACACTGGTTTGGTGCACTTGTTAGTACGCCAGGTGGCTCATAGAGTTATCTGATGGAAAACATGGCCCTCCAGGATCGAAGTCACTAGGCTGGGTAAGTGTGAGGGCTTTGGAGCAATGTGCCCCAGGAGTAGGCGCCCTGGTGGGAGTCCAAGCTTACTGGGACTGGGAACCCCAGAAAGACTTGGCTTCGTAGCACGCCGCACCTTTGCCAATCATACTTTCTGAGCAACCCCCCCTATTCCTGGCCTCCGGGCTAGGAAGGGGAATTTTTATAAACCCGGTCGGAGGTCCGGTCAGCTTTGGGCTGAGAAACCAACACAGGCTCCAGCTCCACTAGGGTGGCAGCCTAGATGGAAGCTGGGAGCACGAAAACGGCTCTTCTCCGGCTTCGGCTAGGGAGAGCATCGGAGATCCCTGACCCTCGCTGTGGCCTTCTGGCTCGGAGGGATGGGGATGGTTTATTGGGGACCCTCTCCTCCGGGAAGGGTCCACATGAATCCTCGCCTCGTGCGCTGTTTTGGTGTGACTTCGGTCACATTTTTCAGTGCCTTGGATGCAGCTTCAATCAAAAAATCTGTTCTTATCAGTTTAATATCTGATACGTCCCCTATCTGGGGACCATATATTAAATGGATTTTTAGAACAGGGAGATGGAAAAAGAGCTTGCTCTGTCCACTCCACGCATTGACCTGGTATTGCAGTATCTCCAGGACCGGTGCACCCCTTCTTTAATGCAGTTTCTAAAATCAGAAAGAATTGAATTCAATGTTTTTTGTTCATTTTGCTTGTTTGTCGGATTTTGGGATGGACTCTTTGGCTTTGCTTTTCTTCTCCTCATTGGATTTTTCATGTTCAAAGTTGCAGAAGCCAGATTACAAGCTCATTTTGGTTCAACTTCAGCAACTGTGCATTGCATTGCCATGTAATGTAATGCAATGTTATCTTTCTAGCTCTCCCTTTTTACTTCCTTTTGGATAAACAGACATATTAGGCAAGCATTTTGGAGCTTTCACCTAAATAACTACAGGTGGTGAGATAAGCTGCACAATATAATTGACCTTTCAGTATATTGTTGCACACACACCATCTATTTAGCAAATGCCCTTGTTATCAACAGCAGCCTTTTAAACTCACCTGAGCTAACAGGTATGTGCGCTGGTTACTCTGCTGCGCTTAAAATTTCTTTTTTGGTTTGCTACAATGCCTTTTCTGAAACGTTGTCTCCCTCTGCTGGAACACTGACTTCTTTCATTTAATGCCTGCAGACTATAAAAGAGAACCCAACCCAAAAAGTTTGGTTGATTAGTCTGTGGCATTCTGTTAAACTGTTGGTTATGGCGGTCTCTGTGAGCTTCTCAGCGACATTCAGCCAGCCAGGTATCCTGCCTGCAGTAGATGGAATGTGGCAATGGAACGCTGGCTGCGCGTGTCAAAATAGGCTCTGAGCCTTTATATACCTGTGCACAGCAGCAGCCACCTTCAGTCTGCTGCTGGACAGCCAGCAGCAGCAGCAGCAGGAGAGGTATGTAATCAGCAGCCCTCCTGCTAAGGGTAGACAGCTGCTCGTTCCACCCCACCCCCCGCCTTAATTGGTTCTCCTCCCTTCCAACGGTGTTGAGGCGGGTGGGAACAGCAGGGGGTGAAGGTGCTGTGTTTAAAGAGGTGGAGTTATGCAGATCTAAAACGCGTGGATTGCAGCAGCAGCAAGCCGAAAAGTGCAGGCATGTAAGGGATCTAGAGGTTGACAACATGTCTTCTTAACGGGAGTCCAGGAGCTCATCTCCACAAATGGACTTTTCAGGATCCTTGGGTGGCTCCGTAGTTTGAAACCAATTCTGGTTATCGCTTCTCGGCCTTTTGGCAAAATCAGTGGTGGTTTTCTGCTGCTGGTGTTGTTTGGAGGGCAGTTGTGACTGGGGTTCCCCCTTGTGGGGCCCTAGTGTGCGATTGAGCGGCGATTGTGTTTATCTGCTGTAAAAATGGTGGAGAAAACACGTGGATTAGAGGACTCGGTCCGTCTGAAGGTGGCTGCAGGTCATGAAGGAGAAATCGGTTTGGACCAAGTTTGCGTTGATGTGACGCGCCCCCTGGGACATATTCCTTTCTGAGGGGAATACCCGGCACCGGATCAGATGGGGGGTTGTAGTCTCCGAGCGGCGGTGACCCGGTCCCGTGCCCAGGGCGTCAAGCTCAGTGTTATGTGGCAGCTTTACAGATGTTACTAAAGTTCTTTTGTGTCGACTACGCCACCCGTTGGGATGCGGTCACTGTGGCCGCCGCTGCAGCAGGGTCCGCTGAGGCTGATGGTGGGTGCGCAGCTTGGTGGGATAACCCCCAACGGGAGGGGTATAGCCTCAGGGGGTCAGGTGCAGAGGATGGGGGTTGTGGTGGTGCGGTGCAGCCGGCAATGAAGACAGACTCGGGTTGTGCAGTTAAGGGTGTTTACTTACTGCAGATGTTGTACTGGTCACTCCAGCTGCTAGTGACCACCCGAGCCGTGCTGCGTCCACCAGGTCCTGGATCCAGCCAACCCCCAAACAAGTCCGGAGCGTGGCCCTGAGCTCTCCCTCTGTCCTTTCTTCAGCCGTCCCCACCAGGGATTCACCTAGGTCCAGCTCCCTCGGGCCTTCTTTTGGGACACCCTTGGCCCTGGGTTCCCTGACCCTCCATGTGGTGTGCCTTCGGGGTGAATGTAGTGGGTGACCGTGACAGACACTGCCCACGGTCTCCGGTCTCTGGCTGGGGAATGTCTTTACCCCCACCAGCTTGGGTTCCGGTACCCTGATGCTGACTCCTCACCCGGTGTTCTAATTTGGGTTCTTGGGTCCCTTCAGTCTTCCCCCTCTGGGTCTTTCTCTTTCTTCCTCCTCTCTCTCTCTAGGGCTCTGCTCTGCTCCTCTTCCTGATTCTGACAGACTGACCTGTCCTCTGCATCTCACCCTGATTCTAGTTGGTGCCCTCCTTATATATCCCTCTATGTGTGAGCTCAGGTGACCAGCACCCAATGAGCTCCTAACACTACCCAGACTGCTCCCCCTATCTGCCCCTACACTACATGGGATGTACCACCCCCCTCCCACTCCAGCCAGGAACAGGCTCGGTTGTACCTGCACATTTCTAAGTGGGAGTACCGTCGGCCTGCTCCTCTGAAATGGGATGTATGTAGTGCATGCAGTCTATCTGAGCTCAGTTCCACACTCCATCCTTACCTGGGAGTGGAATATCACACCTCTGGGTTGAGGTGCAATACCCCTGTAGCAGCCGAATCCTCAGGGTGCTACATTCCCCCCTGGTAAATCACAGCACGTCCTCGGGCTGTAAGACATAAATAACACCAAAAACATACAAAATTTTTCATATAAACATATAAAACATAATATATATATAAAACTTTTCATATCAACATTCTCGTCGTCTCTTGTTTCAAGTTCCCCCTCCGGACACTGTGCACCGTGTGTCCGGGAAAAGTGCGACAGTCTCTTTGAAAAACTGGTTTTCTATAAAACCGGTAGGGGGCGCTTTAGGACGCGCAACTATTTACAGGGGAAGTTGGCCGCTCTCAGTCCTCGGCCAGTTAGAGGGAAGGGAATGGCTGCTCACAGTCCTCAGCCTGTAGGATGAAGGGGTTAACGGGTAAACAGTTCACTGGTCCCAACGGGGACTATTTTAGCAGCAACGGTTCACTGTGCCCCGACGGGCAACTATATACAGTCTCTACTCCCGTCCTCAACGACGGCTCCCTCCTGCTTTTTCTTGGTATGGTGTTGCTTCAGACCCGTCCGGGTCCTCTGGCTCCTCCTCCCCGTACCGCAACTCCTCCTCCGTCAAGCGGTGTACGTGGAGGGCGTAAGGTCCTTTGGCACACTTGTGCCGGGTGAAAGTGACCTCGTCTCAGACGTAGAGGTCACGGCCTTTGTGACCCTCCGGCAGGTGGGACTCGACGTCTCTGCGGGTCACAAAAACGTCACCGCGGTTGTTACGGTCCCGAATAAAGCCCCACCCATGCTGCGGGTTGAACTTTATCACCGTCCCGATGGTGCGGGGACAGTGCGCTGCACGGGGGTTCCTCCTAGTCCGGCTCTTCTGCTCCGCACTCCGGATTTGGGCCTGTTGTTCTCTGACCCGCCTCTCCTCCCGTTCTCTCGTAAACTCTGCTAGCTGCTGACGACAACACTCAGTACGCTCAGCGGCGACTGCCCGAGTTTCCTGAGTGAACCCCATTAAATCTTCTCCGGTGGGGTCCCACTCAAACTGTGCTTCCGCTAGCGGGGGCGAGATCCGTGCCACGGGCTTCGGAGCCGGAATCAGGGGTTCATCCAGGGGTCTTAGTCTCTGCTGCCGTTCCAGCTCATGGTATCCTTCGGGCCAGATGAAGGGCCGCCCGTCCGGCCATGTGAGCTGGCTGAAGAGGTCCTCCCCCAGGTGTGGCACCCTTGGTATTGCGGGCGCGGGCGCGGTGGTGGTGGCGCCCGGGTTGCCCAGGCCTTGCGGCCAGGCCTGGGGCACCTGGAGGGTGAAGGGCACCGTTAGGACGGCGGCGCCCTGGGCTACTTGGCCCTGCGACCAGGCCGGGGGCTCCGCGGAGGTAGGGGGCGCTGTTGGTATTGCGGCGCCCGGGGGTACTAGGCCTTGCGACCAGGCTGGTGGTAATTCCTGCTTTGTCACGCTCCGGATCGAGGCACGTGACGTCACAGGGGTCGCTGCGGCGGCTTCCGGTCGGGGCCTAGTCCATAGCGGTGACGTGGCGGCTACGGGCACAGCAGGGGGACTTTCGGGCTCTGCGACGGGGAGCTGGGGCAGGTGAGCGGTGTCACGGCTTGGGGTATAGGCGTCCCCTTTACCTGCCTCCATGCGTTCGGCTCCCTCCTCGGCGCCGTCTCCGGCCTTGGGTCCTCCCGCGCCATCCTCAGAGGCGGTCTGCTTCCTCTTCCAGGGTAGCGTGCTCCGTTGACTGGTCTCTGCTTGCTGGGCCATCTCCCGGCTCCACTCCGCCAGTATCTCACGCTGTACCCGGGCCATCCTCCGTGCGAGGCCCTCCAGGGCAGTTTGTGCACACTCCCGGTCTCGGGGGAGCTGCGCTAAGATCTCCGCTAGACCTAGCGGGGTTGTGGACTCTAGCAGGCTCCTGACCATCGGGTCGGGTTTGCTCTGCTCTGCTTCCGGCAGGCTCCTGGCCAGCGGGCCGGTGCTGCTCTGCCCTCCTTCCTCGGTCTCTAGCAGACTCCTGGCCAGCGGGCCGGTGCTGTTCTGCTTTCTCTCCATCTCCGGGTAAGCTCCTCCGCTACTCCTCGTTAGACCTCTTGCCTCCGGGTGCGCTCGCTCCAGACTGCTCCAAGCGACACCCATCTTTTCTCTTCTCTTTCGTCTCCTCCCCCTTAGAGGGCGGTCCCGGGGCAACTCGGTGACTGTCAGCTCCAGGGGGAGTTCTTTCACGCTGACAGACACCTCCAGCATCACAGTCTCTGTTGGTGGGGGCGGTTTCCACTTTTGGCGCCATTTTCTGTCCTGGCCCACGATGGGAGGTGGCCTCCTGCCCTCCTTTGGCACGCCCATAATGGCGTCCGCTGCTCTACCAAGGCGGGAAATCTGCGGTTTTGGCGGGAATCGCTTCCCAGTGGCGGGAAACTCTGCAGATGGCGGGAACAAGTTGGAAATGGCGGACAATCGGCGGGAAACGACTGGTGATGGAGTCCGATGGCGTGGACCCTCCGGAACCGGCGGGAGACTTCTTTCTGAGGTAAACTTGCACTTTTCTTCAGGCACGCAGTACCCGGGTGTTGCGGGCACGTAATCCTGCCGACTACGCCAAAGTTGACGCGCCCCCTGGGACATATTCCTTTCTGAGGGGAATACCCGGCACCGGATCAGATGGGGGGTTGTAGTCTCCGAGCGGCGGTGACCCGGTCCCGTGCCCAGGGCGTCAAGCTCAGTGTTATGTGGCAGCTTTACAGATGTTACTAAAGTTCTTTTGTGTCGACTACGCCACCCGTTGGGATGCGGTCACTGTGGCCGCCGCTGCAGCAGGGTCCGCTGAGGCTGATGGTGGGTGCGCAGCTTGGTGGGATAACCCCCAACGGGAGGGGTATAGCCTCAGGGGGTCAGGTGCAGAGGATGGGGGTTGTGGTGGTGCGGTGCAGCCGGCAATGAAGACAGACTCGGGTTGTGCAGTTAAGGGTGTTTACTTACTGCAGATGTTGTACTGGTCACTCCAGCTGCTAGTGACCACCCGAGCCGTGCTGCGTCCACCAGGTCCTGGATCCAGCCAACCCCCAAACAAGTCCGGAGCGTGGCCCTGAGCTCTCCCTCTGTCCTTTCTTCAGCCGTCCCCACCAGGGATTCACCTAGGTCCAGCTCCCTCGGGCCTTCTTTTGGGACACCCTTGGCCCTGGGTTCACTGACCCTCCATGTGGTGTGCCTTCGGGGTGAATGTAGTGGGTGACCGTGACAGACACTGCCCACGGTCTCCGGTCTCTGGCTGGGGAATGTCTTTACCCCCACCAGCTTGGGTTCCGGTACCCTGATGCTGACTCCTCACCCGGTGTTCTAATTTGGGTTCTTGGGTCCCTTCAGTCTTCCCCCTCTGGGTCTTTCTCTTTCTTCCTCCTCTCTCTCTCTAGGGCTCTGCTCTGCTCCTCTTCCTGATTCTGACAGACTGACCTGTCCTCTGCATCTCACCCTGATTCTAGTTGGTGCCCTCCTTATATATCCCTCTATGTGTGAGCTCAGGTGACCAGCACCCAATGAGCTCCTAACACTACCCAGACTGCTCCCCCTATCTGCCCCTACACTACATGGGATGTACCACCCCCCTCCCACTCCAGCCAGGAACAGGCTCGGTTGTACCTGCACATTTCTAAGTGGGAGTACCGTCGGCCTGCTCCTCTGAAATGGGATGTATGTAGTGTATGCAGTCTATCTGAGCTCAGTTCCACACTCCATCCTTACCTGGGAGTGGAATATCACACCTCTGGGTTGAGGTGCAATACCCCTGTAGCAGCCGAATCCTCAGGGTGCTACAGATGTCTTGAAGAACATTAATGGCTTGAAGGTAACGGATGTATTGGCACTGCAGGATTTTCAGAAACAAGGAATTTATGATATCACTTTTGTTTCTTTGAGTATTTGCCAGAGAGTCTACATGGAGTTGGTACGAATGAAGGAAGAAAAGGAATTGAAATGCCTAGAGTTTATTGCACTGGAACCTCTGTTCCAGCAGACATATAAGTATGTGGTTGTGCACATGTATAACCCTAAAGTTCCGGATGAGACTGTTTCCAATTTTTTAGCTCGGTATTGTAGTGAGGTTAAATTTTTGGGAAGAATGAAGAACAAATACAATTATCTAAATGGCAAGAGGAGATATGTTGTAAAACTGAGACCGGATGATAGAGCTATTGGGGGTGCCAAGAGCATTCCTGCACAGTTTTCTATCGGAGGAGAAAGGGGATTTTGTTTTTATAATGGACAGATGGAATATTGTAGGAAGTGTCATGAGTTTGGACATGTTCAGAAAGATTGTCCAGTGCAAGGTGATGTTTGTAGAGGTTGTGGGAAATCTGGGCATGTTGCAAGTGGTTGCCCAATGAATAAGGTGTGTGATTTGTGTGGACATGCAGATCACCTTGCAAGGAAATGTAGATTGTGGGCTCAGATTCCTAGGTCACAGGTGGACGCTGAAGAGAGGCAGAAGAAGACTCGGCAGGAAAGTGGGGAGGAGGGCGAAGGCTCAGACTCAGAGGGGGAAAGCCAAAAACAAGATGGTGGTAGGGGAAGAGACCATGCGGTGCCCAAGATGGAGGAAAAGGGGCGGAGCCAGAAGAAAGTTGGTTTGAGGGAGGGGCTGGAAGTAATAAACAAAGTAGCTGATGTGCATGGCCCGGGTGATGGGATGGATTTGTCTAATATGGCGGAGTCAGTGAATCCTGTTTTGGGAAGAGATGGGGGTGAGGAAATGGAGGTTTTGGAGGAGGAGGATTCTGATTCGGATGGAACTATAACCCCTCAGCAGCGTGATAGGGTTAACAGTGATTGGAGTGAAAATGAGGAGGAAGATGATGGCAAGGAGGAGAGTTATGCCTCCGTGATTAAAAGAAGTAAGGTGGAGGGGTGTTGGTCTGGGGGGCAGGAAGATCCAGTCTCCCTAAGACCAGGTTATTCTAACAGGGACTCGAGTTCTGAGTCGCCTGATATACGTAGAAAAGTGGGTGGCAGGAGTGGGTTTTCTCCTGGTTCATGATGGATCGGGTATGGTGGAGATTTTTTCCTGTTGTTATGATGGCGTTGTGTGTTGCTTCTCTGAATGTACGAGGGATTGGTTCTGCTTGTAGGAGAGCAGGGATACTGGAGTACATTGAGAGTGTGAATGCAGATATTGTCTGTCTGCAGGAATGTGTAATTAAATCTGCCCCGCATGAGAGTGAGTGGAATAAGGGGCAATCTTTTTGGTCCCCATGCTCAGAAAACAGGAATGAAGGGGTGGGCATTTTACTGTGTAATTCCAGTCTAAAGGTTTTAGAGTTTAAAGTAATCATACCTGGGAGATGTTTGTTTTTATTAGTGGATTTTTTAGGTCAGCGGGTACGGGTTTTTAATGTTTATGCCCCTGCTGATAAACAAGCAAGAGTTGGGTTTTTGGAGTCTCTAAAGTTGTTTTTACCAGGCAGAGACTTCACTATAGTGGCTGGAGATTTTAATTGTGTCAGATCCGCAAAAGATCGTAAGAGCTCTACGGAAGGTAGGACTGATGTTACGTCTAATATTTTAAATCAGATTGTGCAGGATTTACGCTACACGGATGCTGGTCTGATGGTTGGGCCAAGTGATAAGTTCACATACATATCAGATAGTGGACGTAGTGTTTCCCGAATTGACTATGTTTTTATGTCTGAAGGGATTAAGGTGGCCAAGTGCAACCACGTGATGACGACTTTTTCTGACCACAAGATGATAGTGGTAGATCTGTGTATAGCTGAGTCCCTGGCTTTTGGAAAGGGACTCTGGAAGCTGAACGTAAGCCTGCTGGAAGAGGAGAGTGTTAAGGTTGGTTTTAATAAAGTGTTTTTGTCTTGTGTGTCTGAACAGCACCTTTTTAAAGATTTGCTAGAGTGGTGGGACTGGGCTAAGGAGAAATTTGCATGTTATTTTAAAGGGGTGTGTTTTAGGAGAGCGAAAGCCAAAAGGGATCATGATGCTGCTGTTATTTCAAAATTGGAAGTACTCCATAAGTTTAAGAGAGCGGGGATGGAGGTGGATAAAGAGATTGCAGATTTGAAGGACGAACTGAAGAAGATACTTATTGAAAAAGGGAAGACTATTATGTTTAAGGCAAAAATAAAGCACATGGAGGAAAATGAGCAATGTTCGAGATACTTTTTTAAAAAATGTTTTAAACCTAAAGGGGTTTTTAAGTCTGTTTTTTCTCCTGCAGGGGAGGTATCTGGGGATGAGATGATTGGCAGTATTCTTTCCTTTTATGAAACACTCTTCTCTAACGATAGTAGAGCCAGTGATGCGGAAATTAATGATTATTGCAAAGTATTAACTAATAATATTCCTGAGGAGAAAATTGGGTTTTTAAGTGAGGAGGTTGGGAAAGATGAAATTAGACGGGCAGTGGATGGCTTGGCGAAAGGCAAGACGCCAGGCTGTGATGGTCTTCCTGCTGAATTTTATGTTAGATTTTGGGATATTATAGGTGTGGAGTTTTCCGGGTGGTGCAATATGGTTTTACTCATGGGATTTTATCGGTTTCTATGCGTAGGGGGATTGTTACGCTGATTCATAAGAAAGGGGACATGAGGGATATTAAAAATTGGAGGCCCATAACATTGTTAAACAGTGATTACAAAATTATTTCTAAAATTGTGGCTGGTAGACTGGCAGATGTGATAGGTGATATGGTGGGGGAGTATCAGGCATGTGCAGTGCCTGGTAGGAAAATTTCAGATAATTTGCTGCTTCTAAGAGACTTAATTTATCAGGCTAATTTGAATAAGAATGCTCTTTTGTTACAGTCGGTGGACCTGGAGAAAGCCTTTGATAAAATATCACATAGATTTTTGTTCTCTGCTTTAAGTCACCTTGGTGTTCCGGATAAATTATTGATGGTCATTAAGAGTTTTTATTGTGGGGTCAGTAGCCAGATTTTAGTTAATGGGCATGTGAGTTCCAGTTTTAATATTTTATCGGGAGTTAGGCAGGGTTGTCCCCTGTCACCAATTCTTTTTATCTGTGTGGTGGAGGCCCTTTTAAAAAGTGTGCAAGTTGACAAGTGTGTGGCTGGTGTTTTTATTCCTGGGGGATCCGGGGGTCCAGTCAAGTCTTTAAGTTATATGGATGATATTGTTTTTACTTGTGGTTCACAGGCGGATCTCAATAGAGTGAATTTGCACGTAAGGATTTTTTGTTGTGTGGCTGGTATGGCGGTGAATTGGGGAAAGTGCCAGCTTTGTAACTTTGGGAGGCAGGTTGAGGTTAACGTGGCAGGAGTGGAGAGTAGGGAGGAAATTGAGGTTCTTGGTGTCATCTTTGAGAAGGAACTGAAAGGGAAAAGCAGCCTGAAGATTCTAGAAGACAAAATGGATCAGAAGTTGAACTTTTGGAAACTAAGGAACCTGTCGCTGAGAGGGAAAGTGCTGGTAATCAAGTCTGTGATTCTCCCGCTTCTGCTGTACACTGCTTTGATTTTCCCACCTGCTGTGCTTTGGACAAAGAGAGTGACAAGGAAACTGTTTGTGTTTTTTTGGGGATCCAAAATGGAGAAACTAAGAAGAGGAATGGTTATGTGTTCTGTGGAAAATGGGGGTTGTGATTTTCCTAACATTGACTTATTTTTAAGAATGCATTATTTTTTGAACATTTATAAATTATCCCAGTGCAATAACAGGACTGCGGACATGTGCAAATATTTAGCAGGACGGCTTTTCCAGAAATGGAGCTGGTGTGAGAAGGATTTAAGAAAACCAGTTTCGTTTGTGATACCGTTTTTTTATGTGGTGCTTAGGTCCTTCTATGATCAAAATGGGATAAGCTCCATGGTTAGACCGGACAAAAAACTGATTGTCTCAGGTATTAAGAAGAAGGAGATGTTATGTGATGTGCCGTTTTGTAATAATGCACAGTCTGGACAGGTGTGGAAGCTTTTTTTCATGCGTGGAATCAGCAACAGACAGAAGGATGTAACCTGGATGGCGTTGCATGGATGCTTGCCAACAAGGGCTTTTTTGAATGACCGGGGGATAAAGGTTCAAGAACTATGTCCTAGGGAAGGTTGCAATAAGGTGGAAACAATACAGCATATTTTTTGGGACTGTTTTTTTGCTAAAAAAGTTTTTACCTTGTTGTCACGTATGTTTGTTGCTTTAGTTGGTTTTCATTGTTTCGATTTTGAAAGGATTTTAATAGGTCAAGATTTTAAGTACTCGCAAAGGAAGCGGGCAAGCTGGATTATTTTTGTCATATATAAAGAGGTTTTATGGGACGTTCGGAATTTGGTGATTTTTAAAAAGATTGTTTTTTCCCCCATGGAATGCAGAAAGATTTTCCTTGCTAGACTGTTTTATGCCTATTTATTGGATAAAAAGAAGTATGGTGAGACAGCAGCAGAAGCACTCTGGAACTTTTCACATTGGACTTCTTACAGTAAGTAACAGTTAATTGCAGGGTTGTGTTTTTTGGGATTTTGTTTTTGTTTTTCCGAATGATGATTTGAGAACCCGTTATGTGAATATGCGCTATGATGCATAAATTAATGTGGGTCTTAATCTGAGGAAAAAAAAAAATCTGTTCTTATCAGTTTAATATCTGATACGTCCCCTATCTGGGGACCATATATTAAATGGATTTTTAGAACAGGGAGATGGAAAAAGAGCTTGCTCTGTCCACTCCACGCATTGACCTGGTATTGCAGTATCTCCAGGACCGGTGCACCCCTTCTTTAATGCAGTTTCTAAAATCAGAAAGAATTGAATTCAATGTTTTTTGTTCATTTTGCTTGTTTGTCGGATTTTGGGATGGACTCTTTGGCTTTGCTTTTCTTCTCCTCATTGGATTTTTCATGTTCAAAGTTGCAGAAGCCAGATTACAAGCTCATTTTGGTTCAACTTCAGCAACTGTGCATTGCATTGCCATGTAATGTAATGCAATGCTATCTTTCTAGCTCTCCCTTTTTACTTCCTTTTGGATAAACAGACATATTAGGCAAGCATTTTGGAGCTTTCACCTAAATAACTACAGGTGGTGAGATAAGCTGCACAATATAATTGACCTTTCAGTATATTGTTGCACACACACCATCTATTTAGCAAATGCCCTTGTTATCAACAGCAGCCTTTTAAACTCACCTGAGCTAACAGGTATGTGCGCTGGTTACTCTGCTGCGCTTAAAATTTCTTTTTTGGTTTGCTACAATGCCTTTTCTGAAACGTTGTCTCCCTCTGCTGGAACACTGACTTCTTTCATTTAATGCCTGCAGACTATAAAAGAGAACCCAACCCAAAAAGTTTGGTTGATTAGTCTGTGGCATTCTGTTAAACTGTTGCTTATGGCGGTCTCTGTGAGCTTCTCAGCGACATTCAGCCAGCCAGGTATCCTGCCTGCAGTAGATGGAATGTGGCAATGGAACGCTGGCTGCGCGTGTCATAATAGGCTCTGAGCCTTTATATACCTGTGCACAGCAGCAGCCACCTTCAGTCTGCTGCTGGAAAGCCAGCAGCAGCAGCAGGAGAGGTATGTAATCAGCAGCCCTCCTGCTAAGGGTAGACAGCTGCTCGTTCCACCCCACCCCCCGCCTTAATTGGTTCTCCTCCCTTCCAACGGTGTTGAGGCGGGTGGGAACAGCAGGGGGTGAAGGTGCTGTGTTTAAAGAGGTGGAGTTATGCAGATCTAAAACGCGTGGATTGCAGCAGCAGCAAGCCGAAAAGTGCAGGCATGTAAGGGATCTAGAGGTTGACAACATGTCTTCTTAACGGGAGTCCAGGAGCTCATCTCCACAAATGGACTTTTCAGGATCCTTGGGTGGCTCCGTAGTTTGAAACCAATTCTGGTTATCGCTTCTCGGCCTTTTGGCTAAGATCAAGTGTAGTATCTGTTCTTATCAGTTTAATATCTGATACGTCCCCTATCTGGGGACCATATATTAAATGGATTTTTAGAACAGGGAGATGGAAAAAGAGCTTGCTCTGTCCACTCCACGCATTGACCTGGTATTGCAGTATCTCCAGGACCGGTGCACCCCTTCTTTAATGCAGTTTCTAAAATCAGAAAGTATTGAATTCAATGTTTTTTGTTCATTTTGCTTGTTTGTCGGATTTTGGGATGGACTCTTTGGCTTTGCTTTTCTTCTCCTCATTGGATTTTTCATGTTCAAAGTTGCAGAAGCCAGATGACAAGCTCATTTTGGTTCAACTTCAGCAACTGTGCATTGCATTGCCATGTAATGTAACGCAATGCTATCTTTCTAGCTCTCCCTCTTTACTTCCTTTTGGATAAACAGACATATTAGGCAAGCATTTTGGAGCTTTCACCTAAATAACTACAGGTGGTGAGATAAGCTGCACAATATAATTGACCTTTCAGTATATTGTTGCACACACACCATCTATTTAGCAAATGCCCTTGTTATCAACAGCAGCCTTTTAAACTCACCTGAGCTAACAGGTATGTGCGCTGGTTACTCTGCTGTGCTTAAAATTTCTTTTTTGGTTTGCTACAATGCCTTTTCTGAAACGTTGTCTCCCTCTGCTGGAACACTGACTTCTTTCAATTAATGCCTGCAGACTATAAAAGAGAACCCAACCCAAAAAGTTTGGTTGATTAGTCTGTGGCATTCTGTTAAACTGTTGCTTATGGCGGTCTCTGTGAGCTTCTCAGCGACATTCAGCCAGCCAGGTATCCTGCCTGCAGTAGATGGAATGTGGCAATGGAACGCTGGCTGCGCGTGTCATAATAGGCTCTGAGCCTTTATATACCTGCGCACAGCAGCAGCCACCTTCAGTCTGCTGCTGGACAGCCAGCAGCAGCAGGAGAGGTAAGTAATCAGCAGCCCTCCTGCTAAGGGTAGACAGCTGCTCGTTCCACCCCACCCCCCGCCTTAATTGGTTCTCCTCCCTTCCAACGGTGTTGAGGCGGGTGGGAACAGCAGGGGGTGAGGGTGCTGTGTTTAAAGAGGTGGAGTTATGCAGATCTAAAACGCGTGGATTGCAGCAGCAGCAAGCCAAAAAGTGCAGGCATGTAAGGGATCTAGAGGTTGACAACATGTCTTCTTAACGGGAGTCCAGGAGCTCATCTCCACAAATGGACTCTTCAGGATCCTTGGGTGGCTCCGTAGTTCGAAACCAATTCTGGTTATCGCTTCTCGGCCTTTCGGCTAAGATCAAGTGTAGTATCTGTTCTTATCAGTTTAATATCTGATACGTCCCCTATCTGGGGACCATATATTAAATGGATTTTTAGAACAGGGAGATGGAAAAAGAGCTTGCTCTGTCCACTCCACGCATTGACCTGGTATTGCAGTATCTCCAGGACCGGTGCACCCCTTCTTTAATGCAGTTTCTAAAATCAGAAAGTATTGAATTCAATGTTTTTTGTTCATTTTGCTTGTTTGTCGGATTTTGGGATGGACTCTTTGGCTTTGCTTTTCTTCTCCTCATTGGATTTTTCATGTTCAAAGTTGCAGAAGCCAGATGACAAGCTCATTTTGGTTCAACTTCAGCAACTGTGCATTGCATTGCCATGTAATGTAACGCAATGCTATCTTTCTAGCTCTCCCTCTTTACTTCCTTTTGGATAAACAGACATATTAGGCAAGCATTTTGGAGCTTTCACCTAAATAACTACAGGTGGTGAGATAAGCTGCACAATATAATTGACCTTTCAGTATATTGTTGCACACACACCATCTATTTAGCAAATGCCCTTGTTATCAACAGCAGCCTTTTAAACTCACCTGAGCTAACAGGTATGTGCGCTGGTTACTCTGCTGCGCTTAAAATTTCTTTTTTGGTTTGCTACAATGCCTTTTCTGAAACGTTGTCTCCTTCTGCTGGAACACTGACTTCTTTCATTTAATGCCTGCAGACTATAAAAGAGAACCCAACCCAAAAAGTTTGGTTGATTAGTCTGTGGCATTCTGTTAAACTGTTGCTTATGGCGGTCTCTGTGAGCTTCTCAGCGACATTCAGCCAGCCAGGTATCCTGCCTGCAGTAGATGGAATGTGGCAATGGAACGCTGGCTGCGCGTGTCATAATAGGCTCTGAGCCTTTATATACCTGTGCACAGCAGCAGCCACCTTCAGTCTGCTGCTGGACAGCCAGCAGCAGCAGCAGCAGGAGAGGTATGTAATCAGGAGCCCTCCTGCTAAGGGTAGACAGCTGCTCGTTCCACCCCACCCCCCGCCTTAATTGGTTCTCCTCCCTTCCAACGGTGTTGAGGCGGGTGGGAACAGCAGGGGGTGAAGGTGCTGTGTTTAAAGAGGTGGAGTTATGCAGATCTAAAACGCGTGGATTGCAGCAGCAGCAAGCCGAAAAGTGCAGGCATGTAAGGGATCTAGAGGTTGACAACATGTCTTCTTAACGGGAGTCCAGGAGCTCATCTCCACAAATGGACTTTTCAGGATCCTTGGGTGGCTCCGTAGTTTGAAACCAATTCTGGTTATCGCTTCTCGGCCTTTTGGCTAAGATCAAGTGTAGTATCTGTTCTTATCAGTTTAATATCTGATACGTCCCCTATCTGGGGACCATATATTAAATGGATTTTTAGAACAGGGAGATGGAAAAAGAGCTTGCTCTGTCCACTCCACGCATTGACCTGGAATTGCAGTATCTCCAGGACCGGTGCACCCCTTCTTTAATGCAGTTTCTAAAATCAGAAAGAATTGAATTCAATGTTTTTTGTTCATTTTGCTTGTTTGTCGGATTTTGGGATGGACTCTTTGGCTTTGCTTTTCTTCTCCTCATTGGATTTTTCATGTTCAAAGTTGCAGAAGCCAGATTACAAGCTCATTTTGGTTCAACTTCAGCAACTGTGCATTGCATTGCCATGTAATGTGATGCAATGCTATCTTTCTAGCTCTCCCTTTTTACTTCCTTTTGGATAAACAGACATATTAGGCAAGCATTTTGGAGCTTTCACCTAAATAACTACAGGTGGTGAGATAAGCTGCACAATATAATTGACCTTTCAGTATATTGTTGCACACACACCATCTATTTAGCAAATGCCCTTGTTATCAACAGCAGCCTTTTAAACTCACCTGAGCTAACAGGTATGTGCGCTGGTTACTCTGCTGCGCTTAAAATTTCTTTTTTGGTTTGCTACAATGCCTTTTCTGAAACGTTGTCTCCTTCTGCTGGAACACTGACTTCTTTCATTTAATGCCTGCAGACTATAAAAGAGAACCCAACCCAAAAAGTTTGGTTGATTAGTCTGTGGCATTCTGTTAAACTGTTGCTTATGGCGGTCTCTGTGAGCTTCTCAGCGACATTCAGCCAGCCAGGTATCCTGCCTGCAGTAGATGGAATGTGGCAATGGAACGCTGGCTGCGCGTGTCATAATAGGCTCTGAGCCTTTATATACCTGTGCACAGCAGCAGCCACCTTCAGTCTGCTGCTGGACAGCCAGCAGCAGCAGCAGCAGGAGAGGTATGTAATCAGGAGCCCTCCTGCTAAGGGTAGACAGCTGCTCGTTCCACCCCACCCCCCGCCTTAATTGGTTCTCCTCCCTTCCAACGGTGTTGAGGCGGGTGGGAACAGCAGGGGGTGAAGGTGCTGTGTTTAAAGAGGTGGAGTTATGCAGATCTAAAACGCGTGGATCGCAGCAGCAGCAAGCCGAAAAGTGCAGGCATGTAAGGGATCTAGAGGTTGACAACATGTCTTCTTAACGGGAGTCCAGGAGCTCATCTCCACAAATGGACTTTTCAGGATCCTTGGGTGGCTCCGTAGTTTGAAACCAATTCTGGTTATCGCTTCTCGGCCTTTTGGCTAAGATCAAGTGTAGTATCTGTTCTTATCAGTTTAATATCTGATACGTCCCCTATCTGGGGACCATATATTAAATGGATTTTTAGAACAGGGAGATGGAAAAAGAGCTTGCTCTGTCCACTCCACGCATTGACCTGGTATTGCAGTATCTCCAGGACCGGTGCACCCCTTCTTTAATGCAGTTTCTAAAATCAGAAAGAATTGAATTCAATGTTTTTTGTTCATTTTGCTTGTTTGTCGGATTTTGGGATGGACTCTTTGGCTTTGCTTTTCCTCTCCTCATTGGATTTTTCATGTTCAAAGTTGCAGAAGCCAGATTACAAGCTCATTTTGGTTCAACTTCAGCAACTGTGCATTGCATTGCCATGTAATGTGATGCAATGCTATCTTTCTAGCTCTCCCTTTTTACTTCCTTTTGGATAAACAGACATATTATGCAAGCATTTTGGAGCTTTCACCTAAATAACTACAGGTGGTGAGATAAGCTGCACAATATAATTGACCTTTCAGTATATTGTTGCACACACACCATCTATTTAGCAAATGCCCTTGTTATCAACAGCAGCCTTTTAAACTCACCTGAGCTAACAGGTATGTGCGCTGGTTACTCTGCTGCGCTTAAAATTTCTTTTTTGGTTTGCTACAATGCCTTTTCTGAAACGTTGTCTCCTTCTGCTGGAACACTGATTTCTTTCATTTAATGCCTGCAGACTATAAAAGAGAACCCAACCCAAAAAGTTTGGTTGATTAGTCTGTGGCATTCTGTTAAACTGTTGCTTATGGCGGTCTCTGTGAGCTTCTCAGCGACATTCAGCCAGCCAGGTATCCTGCCTGCAGTAGATGGAATGTGGCAATGGAACGCTGGCTGCGCGTGTCATAATAGGCTCTGAGCCTTTATATACCTGTGCACAGCAGCAGCCACCTTCAGTCTGCTGCTGGACAGCCAGCAGCAGCAGCAGCAGGAGAGGTATGTAATCAGGAGCCCTCCTGCTAAGGGTAGACAGCTGCTCGTTCCACCCCACCCCCTGCCTTAATTGGTTCTCCTCCCTTCCAACGGTGTTGAGGCGGGTGGGAACAGCAGGGGGTGAAGGTGCTGTGTTTAAAGAGGTGGAGTTATGCAGATCTAAAACGCGTGGATTGCAGCAGCAGCAAGCCGAAAAGTGCAGGCATGTAAGGGATCTAGAGGTTGACAACATGTCTTCTTAACGGGAGTCCAGGAGCTCATCTCCACAAATGGACTTTTCAGGATCCTTGGGTGGCTCCGTAGTTTGAAACCAATTCTGGTTATCGCTTCTCGGCCTTTTGGCTAAGATCAAGTGTAGTATCTGTTCTTATCAGTTTAATATCTGATACGTCCCCTATCTGGGGACCATATATTAAATGGATTTTTAGAACAGGGAGATGGAAAAAGAGCTTGCTCTGTCCACTCCACGCATTGACCTGGTATTGCAGTATCTCCAGGACCGGTGCACCCCTTCTTTAATGCAGTTTCTAAAATCAGAAAGAATTGAATTCAATGTTTTTTGTTCATTTTGCTTGTTTGTCGGATTTTGGGATGGACTCTTTGGCTTTGCTTTTCTTCTCCTCATTGGATTTTTCATGTTCAAAGTTGCAGAAGCCAGATTACAAGCTCATTTTGGTTCAACTTCAGCAACTGTGCATTGCATTGCCATGTAATGTGATGCAATGCTATCTTTCTAGCTCTCCCTTTTTACTTCCTTTTGGATAAACAGACATATTAGGCAAGCATTTTGGAGCTTTCACCTAAATAACTACAGGTGGTGAGATAAGCTGCACAATATAATTGACCTTTCAGTATATTGTTGCACACACACCATCTATTTAGCAAATGCCCTTGTTATCAACAGCAGCCTTTTAAACTCACCTGAGCTAACAGGTATGTGCGCTGGTTACTCTGCTGCGCTTAAAATTTCTTTTTTGGTTTGCTACAATGCCTTTTCTGAAACGTTGTCTCCTTCTGCTGGAACACTGACTTCTTTCATTTAATGCCTGCAGACTATAAAAGAGAACCCAACCCAAAAAGTTTGGTTGATTAGTCTGTGGCATTCTGTTAAACTGTTGCTTATGGCGGTCTCTGTGAGCTTCTCAGCGACATTCAGCCAGCCAGGTATCCTGCCTGCAGTAGATGGAATGTGGCAATGGAACGCTGGCTGCGCGTGTCATAATAGGCTCTGAGCCTTTATATACCTGTGCACAGCAGCAGCCACCTTCAGTCTGCTGCTGGACAGCCAGCAGCAGCAGCAGCAGGAGAGGTATGTAATCAGGAGCCCTCCTGCTAAGGGTAGACAGCTGCTCGTTCCACCCCACCCCCCGCCTTAATTGGTTCTCCTCCCTTCCAACGGTGTTGAGGCGGGTGGGAACAGCAGGGGGTGAAGGTGCTGTGTTTAAAGAGGTGGAGTTATGCAGATCTAAAACGCGTGGATTGCAGCAGCAGCAAGCCGAAAAGTGCAGGCATGTAAGGGATCTAGAGGTTGACAACATGTCTTCTTAACGGGAGTCCAGGAGCTCATCTCCACAAATGGACTTTTCAGGATCCTTGGGTGGCTCCGTAGTTTGAAACCAATTCTGGTTATCGCTTCTCGGCCTTTTGGCTAAGATCAAGTGTAGTATCTGTTCTTATCAGTTTAATATCTGATACGTCCCCTATCTGGGGACCATATATTAAATGGATTTTTAGAACAGGGAGATGGAAAAAGAGCTTGCTCTGTCCACTCCACGCATTGACCTGGAATTGCAGTATCTCCAGGACCGGTGCACCCCTTCTTTAATGCAGTTTCTAAAATCAGAAAGAATTGAATTCAATGTTTTTTGTTCATTTTGCTTGTTTGTCGGATTTTGGGATGGACTCTTTGGCTTTGCTTTTCTTCTCCTCATTGGATTTTTCATGTTCAAAGTTGCAGAAGCCAGATTACAAGCTCATTTTGGTTCAACTTCAGCAACTGTGCATTGCATTGCCATGTAATGTGATGCAATGCTATCTTTCTAGCTCTCCCTTTTTACTTCCTTTTGGATAAACAGACATATTAGGCAAGCATTTTGGAGCTTTCACCTAAATAACTACAGGTGGTGAGATAAGCTGCACAATATAATTGACCTTTCAGTATATTGTTGCACACACACCATCTATTTAGCAAATGCCCTTGTTATCAACAGCAGCCTTTTAAACTCACCTGAGCTAACAGGTATGTGCGCTGGTTACTCTGCTGCGCTTAAAATTTCTTTTTTGGTTTGCTACAATGCCTTTTCTGAAACGTTGTCTCCTTCTGCTGGAACACTGACTTCTTTCATTTAATGCCTGCAGACTATAAAAGAGAACCCAACCCAAAAAGTTTGGTTGATTAGTCTGTGGCATTCTGTTAAACTGTTGCTTATGGCGGTCTCTGTGAGCTTCTCAGCGACATTCAGCCAGCCAGGTATCCTGCCTGCAGTAGATGGAATGTGGCAATGGAACGCTGGCTGCGCGTGTCATAATAGGCTCTGAGCCTTTATATACCTGTGCACAGCAGCAGCCACCTTCAGTCTGCTGCTGGACAGCCAGCAGCAGCAGCAGCAGGAGAGGTATGTAATCAGGAGCCCTCCTGCTAAGGGTAGACAGCTGCTCGTTCCACCCCACCCCCCGCCTTAATTGGTTCTCCTCCCTTCCAACGGTGTTGAGGCGGGTGGGAACAGCAGGGGGTGAAGGTGCTGTGTTTAAAGAGGTGGAGTTATGCAGATCTAAAACGCGTGGATCGCAGCAGCAGCAAGCCGAAAAGTGCAGGCATGTAAGGGATCTAGAGGTTGACAACATGTCTTCTTAACGGGAGTCCAGGAGCTCATCTCCACAAATGGACTTTTCAGGATCCTTGGGTGGCTCCGTAGTTTGAAACCAATTCTGGTTATCGCTTCTCGGCCTTTTGGCTAAGATCAAGTGTAGTATCTGTTCTTATCAGTTTAATATCTGATACGTCCCCTATCTGGGGACCATATATTAAATGGATTTTTAGAACAGGGAGATGGAAAAAGAGCTTGCTCTGTCCACTCCACGCATTGACCTGGTATTGCAGTATCTCCAGGACCGGTGCACCCCTTCTTTAATGCAGTTTCTAAAATCAGAAAGAATTGAATTCAATGTTTTTTGTTCATTTTGCTTGTTTGTCGGATTTTGGGATGGACTCTTTGGCTTTGCTTTTCCTCTCCTCATTGGATTTTTCATGTTCAAAGTTGCAGAAGCCAGATTACAAGCTCATTTTGGTTCAACTTCAGCAACTGTGCATTGCATTGCCATGTAATGTGATGCAATGCTATCTTTCTAGCTCTCCCTTTTTACTTCCTTTTGGATAAACAGACATATTATGCAAGCATTTTGGAGCTTTCACCTAAATAACTACAGGTGGTGAGATAAGCTGCACAATATAATTGACCTTTCAGTATATTGTTGCACACACACCATCTATTTAGCAAATGCCCTTGTTATCAACAGCAGCCTTTTAAACTCACCTGAGCTAACAGGTATGTGCGCTGGTTACTCTGCTGCGCTTAAAATTTCTTTTTTGGTTTGCTACAATGCCTTTTCTGAAACGTTGTCTCCTTCTGCTGGAACACTGATTTCTTTCATTTAATGCCTGCAGACTATAAAAGAGAACCCAACCCAAAAAGTTTGGTTGATTAGTCTGTGGCATTCTGTTAAACTGTTGCTTATGGCGGTCTCTGTGAGCTTCTCAGCGACATTCAGCCAGCCAGGTATCCTGCCTGCAGTAGATGGAATGTGGCAATGGAACGCTGGCTGCGCGTGTCATAATAGGCTCTGAGCCTTTATATACCTGTGCACAGCAGCAGCCACCTTCAGTCTGCTGCTGGACAGCCAGCAGCAGCAGCAGCAGGAGAGGTATGTAATCAGGAGCCCTCCTGCTAAGGGTAGACAGCTGCTCGTTCCACCCCACCCCCCGCCTTAATTGGTTCTCCTCCCTTCCAACGGTGTTGAGGCGGGTGGGAACAGCAGGGGGTGAAGGTGCTGTGTTTAAAGAGGTGGAGTTATGCAGATCTAAAACGCGTGGATTGCAGCAGCAGCAAGCCGAAAAGTGCAGGCATGTAAGGGATCTAGAGGTTGACAACATGTCTTCTTAACGGGAGTCCAGGAGCTCATCTCCACAAATGGACTTTTCAGGATCCTTGGGTGGCTCCGTAGTTTGAAACCAATTCTGGTTATCGCTTCTCGGCCTTTTGGCTAAGATCAAGTGTAGTATCTGTTCTTATCAGTTTAATATCTGATACGTCCCCTATCTGGGGACCATATATTAAATGGATTTTTAGAACAGGGAGATGGAAAAAGAGCTTGCTCTGTCCACTCCACGCATTGACCTGGTATTGCAGTATCTCCAGGACCGGTGCACCCCTTCTTTAATGCAGTTTCTAAAATCAGAAAGAATTGAATTCAATGTTTTTTGTTCATTTTGCTTGTTTGTCGGATTTTGGGATGGACTCTTTGGCTTTGCTTTTCTTCTCCTCATTGGATTTTTCATGTTCAAAGTTGCAGAAGCCAGATTACAAGCTCATTTTGGTTCAACTTCAGCAACTGTGCATTGCATTGCCATGTAATGTGATGCAATGCTATCTTTCTAGCTCTCCCTTTTTACTTCCTTTTGGATAAACAGACATATTAGGCAAGCATTTTGGAGCTTTCACCTAAATAACTACAGGTGGTGAGATAAGCTGCACAATATAATTGACCTTTCAGTATATTGTTGCACACACACCATCTATTTAGCAAATGCCCTTGTTATCAACAGCAGCCTTTTAAACTCACCTGAGCTAACAGGTATGTGCGCTGGTTACTCTGCTGCGCTTAAAATTTCTTTTTTGGTTTGCTACAATGCCTTTTCTGAAACGTTGTCTCCTTCTGCTGGAACACTGACTTCTTTCATTTAATGCCTGCAGACTATAAAAGAGAACCCAACCCAAAAAGTTTGGTTGATTAGTCTGTGGCATTCTGTTAAACTGTTGCTTATGGCGGTCTCTGTGAGCTTCTCAGCGACATTCAGCCAGCCAGGTATCCTGCCTGCAGTAGATGGAATGTGGCAATGGAACGCTGGCTGCGCGTGTCATAATAGGCTCTGAGCCTTTATATACCTGTGCACAGCAGCAGCCACCTTCAGTCTGCTGCTGGACAGCCAGCAGCAGCAGCAGCAGGAGAGGTATGTAATCAGGAGCCCTCCTGCTAAGGGTAGACAGCTGCTCGTTCCACCCCACCCCCCGCCTTAATTGGTTCTCCTCCCTTCCAACGGTGTTGAGGCGGGTGGGAACAGCAGGGGGTGAAGGTGCTGTGTTTAAAGAGGTGGAGTTATGCAGATCTAAAACGCGTGGATTGCAGCAGCAGCAAGCCGAAAAGTGCAGGCATGTAAGGGATCTAGAGGTTGACAACATGTCTTCTTAACGGGAGTCCAGGAGCTCATCTCCACAAATGGACTTTTCAGGATCCTTGGGTGGCTCCGTAGTTTGAAACCAATTCTGGTTATCGCTTCTCGGCCTTTTGGCTAAGATCAAGTGTAGTATCTGTTCTTATCAGTTTAATATCTGATACGTCCCCTATCTGGGGACCATATATTAAATGGATTTTTAGAACAGGGAGATGGAAAAAGAGCTTGCTCTGTCCACTCCACGCATTGACCTGGTATTGCAGTATCTCCAGGACCGGTGCACCCCTTCTTTAATGCAGTTTCTAAAATCAGAAAGAATTGAATTCAATGTTTTTTGTTCATTTTGCTTGTTTGTCGGATTTTGGGATGGACTCTTTGGCTTTGCTTTTCTTCTCCTCATTGGATTTTTCATGTTCAAAGTTGCAGAAGCCAGATTACAAGCTCATTTTGGTTCAACTTCAGCAACTGTGCATTGCATTGCCATGTAATGTGATGCAATGCTATCTTTCTAGCTCTCCCTTTTTACTTCCTTTTGGATAAACAGACATATTAGGCAAGCATTTTGGAGCTTTCACCTAAATAACTACAGGTGGTGAGATAAGCTGCACAATATAATTGACCTTTCAGTATATTGTTGCACACACACCATCTATTTAGCAAATGCCCTTGTTATCAACAGCAGCCTTTTAAACTCACCTGAGCTAACAGGTATGTGCGCTGGTTACTCTGCTGCGCTTAAAATTTCTTTTTTGGTTTGCTACAATGCCTTTTCTGAAACGTTGTCTCCTTCTGCTGGAACACTGACTTCTTTCATTTAATGCCTGCAGACTATAAAAGAGAACCCAACCCAAAAAGTTTGGTTGATTAGTCTGTGGCATTCTGTTAAACTGTTGCTTATGGCGGTCTCTGTGAGCTTCTCAGCGACATTCAGCCAGCCAGGTATCCTGCCTGCAGTAGATGGAATGTGGCAATGGAACGCTGGCTGCGCGTGTCATAATAGGCTCTGAGCCTTTATATACCTGTGCACAGCAGCAGCCACCTTCAGTCTGCTGCTGGACAGCCAGCAGCAGCAGCAGCAGGAGAGGTATGTAATCAGGAGCCCTCCTGCTAAGGGTAGACAGCTGCTCGTTCCACCCCACCCCCCGCCTTAATTGGTTCTCCTGCCTTCCAACGGTGTTGAGGCGGGTGGGAACAGCAGGGGGTGAAGGTGCTGTGTTTAAAGAGGTGGAGTTATGCAGATCTAAAACGCGTGGATCGCAGCAGCAGCAAGCCGAAAAGTGCAGGCATGTAAGGGATCTAGAGGTTGACAACATGTCTTCTTAACGGGAGTCCAGGAGCTCATCTCCACAAATGGACTTTTCAGGATCCTTGGGTGGCTCCGTAGTTTGAAACCAATTCTGGTTATCGCTTCTCGGCCTTTTGGCTAAGATCAAGTGTAGTATCTGTTCTTATCAGTTTAATATCTGATACGTCCCCTATCTGGGGACCATATATTAAATGGATTTTTAGAACAGGGAGATGGAAAAAGAGCTTGCTCTGTCCACTCCACGCATTGACCTGGTATTGCAGTATCTCCAGGACCGGTGCACCCCTTCTTTAATGCAGTTTCTAAAATCAGAAAGAATTGAATTCAATGTTTTTTGTTCATTTTGCTTGTTTGTCGGATTTTGGGATGGACTCTTTGGCTTTGCTTTTCTTCTCCTCATTGGATTTTTCATGTTCAAAGTTGCAGAAGCCAGATTACAAGCTCATTTTGGTTCAACTTCAGCAACTGTGCATTGCATTGCCATGTAATGTGATGCAATGCTATCTTTCTAGCTCTCCCTTTTTACTTCCTTTTGGATAAACAGACATATTAGGCAAGCATTTTGGAGCTTTCACCTAAATAACTACAGGTGGTGAGATAAGCTGCACAATATAATTGACCTTTCAGTATATTGTTGCACACACACCATCTATTTAGCAAATGCCCTTGTTATCAACAGCAGCCTTTTAAACTCACCTGAGCTAACAGGTATGTGCGCTGGTTACTCTGCTGCGCTTAAAATTTCTTTTTTGGTTTGCTACAATGCCTTTTCTGAAACGTTGTCTCCTTCTGCTGGAACACTGACTTCTTTCATTTAATGCCTGCAGACTATAAAAGAGAACCGAACCCAAAAAGTTTGGTTGATTAGTCTGTGGCATTCTGTTAAACTGTTGCTTATGGCGGTCTCTGTGAGCTTCTCAGCGACATTCAGCCAGCCAGGTATCCTGCCTGCAGTAGATGGAATGTGGCAATGGAACGCTGGCTGCGCGTGTCATAGTAGGCTCTGAGCCTTTATATACCTGTGCACAGCAGCAGCCACCTTCAGTCTGCTGCTGGACAGCCAGCAGCAGCAGCAGCAGGAGAGGTATGTAATCAGGAGCCCTCCTGCTAAGGGTAGACAGCTGCTCGTTCCACCCCACCCCCCGCCTTAATTGGTTCTCCTCCCTTCCAACGGTGTTGAGGCGGGTGGGAACAGCAGGGGGTGAAGGTGCTGTGTTTAAAGAGGTGGAGTTATGCAGATCTAAAACGCGTGGATCGCAGCAGCAGCAAGCCGAAAAGTGCAGGCATGTAAGGGATCTAGAGGTTGACAACATGTCTTCTTAACGGGAGTCCAGGAGCTCATCTCCACAAATGGACTTTTCAGGATCCTTGGGTGGCTCCGTAGTTTGAAACCAATTCTGGTTATCGCTTCTCGGCCTTTTGGCTAAGATCAAGTGTAGTATCTGTTCTTATCAGTTTAATATCTGATACGTCCCCTATCTGGGGACCATATATTAAATGGATTTTTAGAACAGGGAGATGGAAAAAGAGCTTGCTCTGTCCACTCCACGCATTGACCTGGTATTGCAGTATCTCCAGGACCGGTGCACCCCTTCTTTAATGCAGTTTCTAAAATCAGAAAGAATTGAATTCAATGTTTTTTGTTCATTTTGCTTGTTTGTCGGATTTTGGGATGGACTCTTTGGCTTTGCTTTTCCTCTCCTCATTGGATTTTTCATGTTCAAAGTTGCAGAAGCCAGATTACAAGCTCATTTTGGTTCAACTTCAGCAACTGTGCATTGCATTGCCATGTAATGTGATGCAATGCTATCTTTCTAGCTCTCCCTTTTTACTTCCTTTTGGATAAACAGACATATTAGGCAAGCATTTTGGAGCTTTCACCTAAATAACTACAGGTGGTGAGATAAGCTGCACAATATAATTGACCTTTCAGTATATTGTTGCACACACACCATCTATTTAGCAAATGCCCTTGTTATCAACAGCAGCCTTTTAAACTCACCTGAGCTAACAGGTATGTGCGCTGGTTACTCTGCTGCGCTTAAAATTTCTTTTTTGGTTTGCTACAATGCCTTTTCTGAAACGTTGTCTCCTTCTGCTGGAACACTGACTTCTTTCATTTAATGCCTGCAGACTATAAAAGAGAACCCAACCCAAAAAGTTTGGTTGATTAGTCTGTGGCATTCTGTTAAACTGTTGCTTATGGCGGTCTCTGTGAGCTTCTCAGCGACATTCAGCCAGCCAGGTATCCTGCCTGCAGTAGATGGAATGTGGCAATGGAACGCTGGCTGCGCGTGTCATAATAGGCTCTGAGCCTTTATATACCTGTGCACAGCAGCAGCCACCTTCAGTCTGCTGCTGGACAGCCAGCAGCAGCAGGAGAGGTATGTAATCAGGAGCCCTCCTGCTAAGGGTAGACAGCTGCTCGTTCCACCCCACCCCCCGCCTTAATTGGTTCTCCTCCCTTCCAACGGTGTTGAGGCGGGTGGGAACAGCAGGGGGTGAAGGTGCTGTGTTTAAAGAGGTGGAGTTATGCAGATCTAAAACGCGTGGATTGCAGCAGCAGCAAGCCGAAAAGTGCAGGCATGTAAGGGATCTAGAGGTTGACAACATGTCTTCTTAACGGGAGTCCAGGAGCTCATCTCCACAAATGGACTTTTCAGGATCCTTGGGTGGCTCCGTAGTTTGAAACCAATTCTGGTTATCGCTTCTCGGCCTTTTGGCTAAGATCAAGTGTAGTATCTGTTCTTATCAGTTTAATATCTGATACGTCCCCTATCTGGGGACCATATATTAAATGGATTTTTAGAACAGGGAGATGGAAAAAGAGCTTGCTCTGTCCACTCCACGCATTGACCTGGTATTGCAGTATCTCCAGGACCGGTGCACCCCTTCTTTAATGCAGTTTCTAAAATCAGAAAGAATTGAATTCAATGTTTTTTGTTCATTTTGCTTGTTTGTCGGATTTTGGGATGGACTCTTTGGCTTTGCTTTTCTTCTCCTCATTGGATTTTTCATGTTCAAAGTTGCAGAAGCCAGATTACAAGCTCATTTTGGTTCAACTTCAGCAACTGTGCATTGCATTGCCATGTAATGTGATGCAATGCTATCTTTCTAGCTCTCCCTTTTTACTTCCTTTTGGATAAACAGACATATTAGGCAAGCATTTTGGAGCTTTCACCTAAATAACTACAGGTGGTGAGATAAGCTGCACAATATAATTGACCTTTCAGTATATTGTTGCACACACACCATCTATTTAGCAAATGCCCTTGTTATCAACAGCAGCCTTTTAAACTCACCTGAGCTAACAGGTATGTGCGCTGGTTACTCTGCTGCGCTTAAAATTTCTTTTTTGGTTTGCTACAATGCCTTTTCTGAAACGTTGTCTCCTTCTGCTGGAACACTGACTTCTTTCATTTAATGCCTGCAGACTATAAAAGAGAACCCAACCCAAAAAGTTTGGTTGATTAGTCTGTGGCATTCTGTTAAACTGTTGCTTATGGCGGTCTCTGTGAGCTTCTCAGCGACATTCAGCCAGCCAGGTATCCTGCCTGCAGTAGATGGAATGTGGCAATGGAACGCTGGCTGCGCGTGTCATAATAGGCTCTGAGCCTTTATATACCTGTGCACAGCAGCAGCCACCTTCAGTCTGCTGCTGGACAGCCAGCAGCAGCAGCAGCAGGAGAGGTATGTAATCAGGAGCCCTCCTGCTAAGGGTAGACAGCTGCTTGTTCCACCCCACCCCCCGCCTTAATTGGTTCTCCTCCCTTCCAACGGTGTTGAGGCGGGTGGGAACAGCAGGGGGTGAAGGTGCTGTGTTTAAAGAGGTGGAGTTATGCAGATCTAAAACGCGTGGATTGCAGCAGCAGCAAGCCGAAAAGTGCAGGCATGTAAGGGATCTAGAGGTTGACAACATGTCTTCTTAACGGGAGTCCAGGAGCTCATCTCCACAAATGGACTTTTCAGGATCCTTGGGTGGCTCCGTAGTTTGAAACCAATTCTGGTTATCGCTTCTCGGCCTTTTGGCTAAGATCAAGTGTAGTATCTGTTCTTATCAGTTTAATATCTGATACGTCCCCTATCTGGGGACCATATATTAAATGGATTTTTAGAACAGGGAGATGGAAAAAGAGCTTGCTCTGTCCACTCCACGCATTGACCTGGAATTGCAGTATCTCCAGGACCGGTGCACCCCTTCTTTAATGCAGTTTCTAAAATCAGAAAGAATTGAATTCAATGTTTTTTGTTCATTTTGCTTGTTTGTCGGATTTTGGGATGGACTCTTTGGCTTTGCTTTTCTTCTCCTCATTGGATTTTTCATGTTCAAAGTTGCAGAAGCCAGATTACAAGCTCATTTTGGTTCAACTTCAGCAACTGTGCATTGCATTGCCATGTAATGTGATGCAATGCTATCTTTCTAGCTCTCCCTTTTTACTTCCTTTTGGATAAATAGACATATTAGGCAAGCATTTTGGAGCTTTCACCTAAATAACTACAGGTGGTGAGATAAGCTGCACAATATAATTGACCTTTCAGTATATTGTTGCACACACACCATCTATTTAGCAAATGCCCTTGTTATCAACAGCAGCCTTTTAAACTCACCTGAGCTAACAGGTATGTGCGCTGGTTACTGCGCTTAAAATTTCTTTTTTGGTTTGCTACAATGCCTTTTCTGAAACGTTGTCTCCTTCTGCTGGAACACTGACTTCTTTCATTTAATGCCTGCAGACTATAAAAGAGAACCCAACCCAAAAAGTTTGGTTGATTAGTCTGTGGCATTCTGTTAAACTGTTGCTTATGGCGGTCTCTGTGAGCTTCTCAGCGACATTCAGCCAGCCAGGTATCCTGCCTGCAGTAGATGGAATGTGGCAATGGAACGCTGGCTGCGCGTGTCATAATAGGCTCTGAGCCTTTATATACCTGTGCACAGCAGCAGCCACCTTCAGTCTGCTGCTGGACAGCCAGCAGCAGCAGCAGCAGGAGAGGTATGTAATCAGGAGCCCTCCTGCTAAGGGTAGACAGCTGCTCGTTCCACCCCACCCCCCGCCTTAATTGGTTCTCCTCCCTTCCAACGGTGTTGAGGCGGGTGGGAACAGCAGGGGGTGAAGGTGCTGTGTTTAAAGAGGTGGAGTTATGCAGATCTAAAACGCGTGGATTGCAGCAGCAGCAAGCCGAAAAGTGCAGGCATGTAAGGGATCTAGAGGTTGACAACATGTCTTCTTAACGGGAGTCCAGGAGCTCATCTCCACAAATGGACTTTTCAGGATCCTTGGGTGGCTCCGTAGTTTGAAACCAATTCTGGTTATCGCTTCTCGGCCTTTTGGCTAAGATCAAGTGTAGTATCTGTTCTTATCAGTTTAATATCTGATACGTCCCCTATCTGGGGACCATATATTAAATGGATTTTTAGAACAGGGAGATGGAAAAAGAGCTTGCTCTGTCCACTCCACGCATTGACCTGGTATTGCAGTATCTCCAGGACCGGTGCACCCCTTCTTTAATGCAGTTTCTAAAATCAGAAAGAATTGAATTCAATGTTTTTTGTTCATTTTGCTTGTTTGTCGGATTTTGGGATGGACTCTTTGGCTTTGCTTTTCTTCTCCTCATTGGATTTTTCATGTTCAAAGTTGCAGAAGCCAGATTACAAGCTCATTTTGGTTCAACTTCAGCAACTGTGCATTGCATTGCCATGTAATGTGATGCAATGCTATCTTTCTAGCTCTCCCTTTTTACTTCCTTTTGGATAAACAGACATATTAGGCAAGCATTTTGGAGCTTTCACCTAAATAACTACAGGTGGTGAGATAAGCTGCACAATATAATTGACCTTTCAGTATATTGTTGCACACACACCATCTATTTAGCAAATGCCCTTGTTATCAACAGCAGCCTTTTAAACTCACCTGAGCTAACAGGTATGTGCGCTGGTTACTCTGCTGCGCTTAAAATTTCTTTTTTGGTTTGCTACAATGCCTTTTCTGAAACGTTGTCTCCCTCTGCTGGAACACTGACTTCTTTCATTTAATGCCTGCAGACTATAAAAGAGAACCCAACCCAAAAAGTTTGGTTGATTAGTCTGTGGCATTCTGTTAAACTGTTGCTTATGGCGGTCTCTGTGAGCTTCTCAGCGACATTCAGCCAGCCAGGTATCCTGCCTGCAGTAGATGGAATGTGGCAATGGAACGCTGGCTGCGCGTGTCATAATAGGCTCTGAGCCTTTATATACCTGTGCACAGCAGCAGCCACCTTCAGTCTGCTGCTGGACAGCCAGCAGCAGCAGCAGCAGGAGAGGTATGTAATCAGGAGCCCTCCTGCTAAGGGTAGACAGCTGCTCGTTCCACCCCACCCCCCGCCTTAATTGGTTCTCCTCCCTTCCAACGGTGTTGAAGCGGGTGGGAACAGCAGGGGGTGAAGGTGCTGTGTTTAAAGAGGTGGAGTTATGCAGATCTAAAACGCGTGGATTGCAGCAGCAGCAAGCCGAAAAGTGCAGGCATGTAAGGGATCTAGAGGTTGACAACATGTCTTCTTAACGGGAGTCCAGGAGCTCATCTCCACAAATGGACTTTTCAGGATCCTTGGGTGGCTCCGTAGTTTGAAACCAATTCTGGTTATCGCTTCTCGGCCTTTTCGCTAAGACCAAGTGTCTTGTCTGGGGTCCTTGAGTGTTTTCCCTTGGCCTTCCGGCATCGCCATCTTGATGGCTTAAGCCGGTTGCTGCTTAAGGGGGAGAACGAGGAGGAACGAGAGAGTGATCATAATGGGCGTGAAGATACGCTATGCTGGGACCGATGACAATCGGGTTCGCAATGCATTCCGCATTGAAGTTGATGCTGCTGTCAGAGAGCGTTTCAATCTGTCGTATATGGTGCACGAGGTGATCTTCAAAATCCTGGAAGTGACAAGAGAAAACATCGTCTGCCTGCAGGAATCCCGGAAAGAAGGACGGTATGTCTTGGTGCTACAATCTATGGCGGCTTGCCGGAACCTGTATAAGAAGTTGAGGGAGCAGGAGAAGAATCCAACCTTGCATGGTTTGACTTTTACAGTCTTGTACTCCAAAGGTGATGTTCCCCTAGTCATATTTATGTATAATCCCTTTGTGCACGAACATGACATTGCGACTTTTCTTAAGAGGCATTGTGACTTTGTGAGCAACAGTCACAAAATCATGAACGAGGAGAACTTATGGACTGGCAAATACAGATATTTTGTCAGATTTGGGGAAAGTTCTTCGGAGCCTGGAGGTGTTCATTACCCTCCCCAAAGTTTCTCTATCGGGAGAGATAGGGGTATTCTCTTCTTTCCTGAGGCCCCAGTTTTTTGCAGGAAATGTAAGAAGTACGGACACTTACAAGAGGTTTGTACTGCTGTGCCTGTTTGCTCCAAGTGCAACCAAAGTGGGCATGTTGCTAAGGACTGTACCAATCCAATTGTTTGCAATGCTTGTGGTATGGAGGGGCATGCCTTTAAGGATTGTACTCGTCGTGCGAACGAGGGCAAGGCAAGGGCATACTCTGAGGTGGTCTCGAACTCTCCGAGGCCTAAGAGTGTGGCACCTGAGGCCGCAGTTTCTTCCAGGGTGAAGGTAGTGGAACAGCGTGTGGAGACTGCTCCAGTGAGGGCGTCTGCTGACCTACTGGTGGAGCCCGGGAGAGTGGAAGAGGTTCTGGCAGCTGAGATGGACATTTCTTCCTATCAGGGGGGTTTCATTGACTCCTTTTGTGAAGAACGTGAGGGAGCCTTGGAAATCCCAGGGGACCCGGCTCTC
This sequence comes from Phyllobates terribilis, assembly GCF_046119375.1. Lineage (NCBI taxonomy): Eukaryota > Metazoa > Chordata > Amphibia > Anura > Dendrobatidae > Phyllobates > Phyllobates terribilis. The sequence goes on from NW_027363247.1 coordinate 1,185,075, forward strand.
AGTTGGAGCAGTGAAAGTATGGATGAAGAGGGAGCTGGAGGTCAAGGAGACTTCACTGAGACTGGGGTGAGGTCTTCTGAGGAACCGGACCGCGCTAAGAATAAAAGGGCCCGGTTGTCTGAACCATCAAGTAGCCAATGCGTGGCAAGTCCGGTGAGTGAGCGGGATTACCCAGTGGTTTCTCTTTCTCCTGCGTCAACGGCTTACCTGGAGGAGAATTTGGAGTCCACTATCTTTCAGCTAAGTGGGAGTTCGCCGGATGACAAAGGATAAGGAAGGCATGTTTTTTTGCTGAGACTGGTGTTTCTGGTTTTTGAGCCAAAGAATGGTCTCTAAACCAAATTGGGACATTGCGTCCCTTAATGTAAGACTTTTAAAGTCTAGAGTTAGAAGATCTGTGATTCTGGACTTCTTACATAACCATTCTTTTGATATTATGTGTCTACAGGAGTGTGGTATAGAAGAACCCCTGGAAGACGCTGATTGGCCATATGGCCAGCATATCTGGTCTGGCTCTAGTGGGAATAAAAATGATGGAGTTGGGATAGTATTAAATAATAGAAATTTTGTTTTTGAATATTATAAGGTAATAGAGGTGGGTCGTTGCATCTCTGCAGTTGTGTGTGGGAGGGGGTGGAAAGTTAAAATTATAAATATTTATGGTCCTACAAAAAAAGAAGACAGGTTAAGTTTATTAGATAAATTATGTTTAGAATTACCTGGTAGGATCCCTGTGATAGTAACAGGTGATTTTAACTGTGTAACTGAGGGGAAAGTTGATGCCTCAGGAAAAAAATTGGCAAACATTATTTCTGATTTTTTCTCTTTTGATGCTGCTGAGGTTTATTTGGGGAAGCCACCACCACCAACCTATAAAGCTGACAGGGGTGGGATAACATCTAGGATTGATAGGATGTTTTTTTCTAAAAATATAATATGTGATGGTTTTTCTCAATTTTCAGTTCCTTTTTCGGACCATGTGTGCCTGAAAGGTGAGTTTAGAGGGGATTTAAGGCGGGTGCATGGGAGAGGTGTGTGGAAATTGAATGTGAGTTTGCTTGAGGATGAGAGAATTGTGAATGATTTTAAGAAAAAATATAGTTGGTGTAAATCTCAAAAGAGTAAGTTTGAAAGTGTGTTGGTGTGGTGGGATTGGATGAAGCATGAAGTGCAAAAGTTTTTTCGTCGATGGGGCTATAAAAAGGTTGCCATGGTTAGGAGTCAATATAAAGATTTAATGATGAGGGTGGAATGGCTGGAGAAAATGAGGATGTGTGGTGTGGATGTGGATGATTTGTTAAGAAGTGCGAGAGAGGAGTTGAAGAGGACTTTGGAGAGGAAGGGAAGGGAAATAATTTTTAGGTCAAAGGTGGTCCATCTTGATAAAGATGAAAAGTGTTCAAGATATTTCTTTAAAAAAATAAATGGTAAGAAGGAGGGTATGGAGGAGATTTTTGATGTGGATGGTGTTTGTGTGAGTGGGGAGGATGTAATGAAGGAAGTGGTCACGTTTTATGCTGAGTTGTTTGGCAGGAAGTGGGTGGATGAGAGTTTGAAAGAAGAAGTGCTTAAGACTTTGGATTGTAAGGTGGATAAGGATGGATGTTCTGGTCTATGTGAGGCAGTGATTGAGGAGGAAGTTAAGAAAGCGGTGTTTGGTGCAAGGAAAAATGTGACGCCTGGGAAGGATGGTTTGCCTGTGGAGCTATATGTTATGATGTGGGAAGTGATGGGTATGGATTTAGTGGAAGTGTGTCAGTTTATGTGGGAGAATGGGATGCTTGCGGGTTCAATGAAGGAGGGAGTGGTGGTCTTAATCCATAAGAAAGGGGATAAAAGGTGTTTGAGTAATTGGAGGCCAATTACGCTTCTGAACGCCGATTACAAGGTATTCAGTAAAATTTTGGCGTGTCGGATGCGTGTGGTTATAGCTGATGTGATTGGTAAAGATCAAGTGTGTGCAGTGCCTGGTAGATGTATGACGGATAATCTGTGTCTTTTAAGAGATGTGTTGTGGGATTGTAAAGTAAGAAAGCAGAAGTGTATGGTGATGGCTGTTGACTTTGAAAAGGCGTTTGATCGCGTGTCTCATGTGTTTCTATTTGAGGTTTTGCGTAGAATGGGTTTTCCGGAGAAATTTGTGCGTGCCGTGAGAGGATTGTATGGGGAGGTGGTGAGTGAATTTCTGGTGAATGGGTTTTTGAGTGAGAAAGTGTGTATTAGGTCTGGTGTGAGGCAAGGTTGTCCCATGTCACCGGTATTATTTGTGTGTGTGATTGAGCCACTGCTGTGTATGATTCGGAAAGAGAAAGTGGTGCGTGGTTTGTTAGTGCCAGGGAGTGGTGGAATGACTGTGAAAGTCTTAGGATATATGGATGATGTAGTAGTGGTGAGTGAGAGTGTGGCCTCTATGGAGAGAGTAAAATTGTTGTTGAATTTTTTTTGTGGCGCGTCAGCGTTTCGTGTGAATTGGAACAAATGCATGTTTAAATGTTTTGGTGACAATAGGATTAAGATGGATGGTGTGGCTGGTGTGGATGGTGCAATTAAAGTGTTGGGAGTTTTTTTTAATGATGATTTGAAAGGTTATGAGAGTTGGGATGAATGTGGTGAGCGGATTGTGCGGAAGATGAATTTTTGGAAGTTACGTTCTTTGTCTTTGGTAGGGAAGGTTCTTATTATTAAGGCTGTTATTCTCCCTATTTTGCTTTATGTTTCTTGTATTTTTCCAGTGCCCTATAGGAAAATTAAAAAAGTGGAGAAACTAATTTTTGTGTTTTTTTGGGGCAGTAGGATGGAAAGACTTAAGAGAGAGATTTTGTTTAAGCAATATTTGTATGGGGGACTGAAGTTTCCGAATATTGAAGTGTTTCTAACATTGCATTTTATTAAGACTACGGTCATTTTGATTGGGAAGAATAATAAAGGGGCATTTATGTGTAAGTATTTGGCTGGATGGATGCTGTATGGTCTGAATTGGGTGAAGCGTGATAAGAATGTGCCTGTTGCTTTTAAGTGTCCTGAGTGGTATGGTTTGATTGAGAAGTTTGTGAGGAAGAATGATTTGTTAGCAGTTGCAATGAAAGACTTTACGTTTGTTAAGAAGGTGATGGGGAAGATGTGTGTGAATGAGTGTGAGAGTAATGTGGTGGGATTGCGTTCTATGGAAGTTGCGCGGGTATGGAAGAAGTTAAGCATTCAAGGTGTGTCGAATAGACAGCGAGATATAGTATGGATGGGCCTTCATAATATTTTGCCAGTGAGGGATTTTCAGAAGAAAAGAGATCTCATAAGATCTGCAGTATGTCCAAGGGATGGTTGTGGAGCGAATGAGACGGTGAGGCACCTTATGTGGGATTGTAATTTTGCGTATGATGTGTGGAAAGGTGTGGGTGGACTGTGTAAAGGGGTTGCTGGTGTGAAGTTTATTGATTGGAGAGTGGCTATGTTTGGTTTTGGTGCTAGTCGTCGTGGCCTAGAAAGGATGATGTGGTTTATTATGGTGTGTGTGCAGGAGAGCTTGTGGGATGTGAGAAATTTGTGTGTGTTTAAAAGAGTAAATTTAACAGTAAATGATTGTATTAGGTTGATCTTAGCAAGACTATATGTAATCTATTTGTGGGATACAAGAGAAGGTGGTGGTGGTGGAACAGATTCTGAAGGTGTGTGGAAATACCTTAAGTGGCAGGATATGGTTAAATACCGTTGATATTTTTTCTGGAAATTTCTCTGGCATAGGATTACTTGTTTGTATTTTTGTTGAATAATACTTTAATAAAGAAACCACAATGATGTTTATGAAGTGGCAGTATAACTTATGACGAAGTCTGGTTAACTGTTTGCTTATATCTAAACCTGAGTGGTTTTAAAAAAAAAAAAAAAAAAAAAAAAAAAAAAAAAAAAAAAAATCTGTTCTTATCAGTTTAATATCTGATACGTCCCCTATCTGGGGACCATATATTAAATGGATTTTTAGAACAGGGAGATGGAAAAAGAGCTTGCTCTGTCCACTCCACGCATTGACCTGGTATTGCAGTATCTCCAGGACCGGTGCACCCCTTCTTTAATGCAGTTTCTAAAATCAGAAAGAATTGAATTCAATGTTTTTTGTTCATTTTGCTTGTTTGTCGGATTTTGGGATGGACTCTTTGGCTTTGCTTTTCTTCTCCTCATTGGATTTTTCATGTTCAAAGTTGCAGAAGCCAGATTACAAGCTCATTTTGGTTCAACTTCAGCAACTGTGCATTGCATTGCCATGTAATGTGATGCAATGCTATCTTTCTAGCTCTCCCTTTTTACTTCCTTTTGGATAAACAGACATATTAGGCAAGCATTTTGGAGCTTTCACCTAAATAACTACAGGTGGTGAGATAAGCTGCACAATATAATTGACCTTTCAGTATATTGTTGCACACACACCATCTATTTAGCAAATGCCCTTGTTATCAACAGCAGCCTTTTAAACTCACCTGAGCTAACAGGTATGTGCGCTGGTTACTCTGCTGCGCTTAAAATTTCTTTTTTGGTTTGCTACAATGCCTTTTCTGAAACGTTGTCTCCTTCTGCTGGAACACTGACTTCTTTCATTTAATGCCTGCAGACTATAAAAGAGAACCCAACCCAAAAAGTTTGGTTGATTAGTCTGTGGCATTCTGTTAAACTGTTGCTTATGGCGGTCTCTGTGAGCTTCTCAGCGACATTCAGCCAGCCAGGTATCCTGCCTGCAGTAGATGGAATGTGGCAATGGAACGCTGGCTGCGCGTGTCATAATAGGCTCTGAGCCTTTATATACCTGTGCACAGCAGCAGCCACCTTCAGTCTGCTGCTGGACAGCCAGCAGCAACAGCAGCAGGAGAGGTATGTAATCAGGAGCCCTCCTGCTAAGGGTAGACAGCTGCTCGTTCCACCCCACCCCCCGCCTTAATTGGTTCTCCTCCCTTCCAACGGTGTTGAGGCGGGTGGGAACAGCAGGGGGTGAAGGTGCTGTGTTTAAAGAGGTGGAGTTATGCAGATCTAAAACGCGTGGATTGCAGCAGCAGCAAGCCGAAAAGTGCAGGCATGTAAGGGATCTAGAGGTTGACAACATGTCTTCTTAACGGGAGTCCAGGAGCTCATCTCCACAAATGGACTTTTCAGGATCCTTGGGTGGCTCCGTAGTTTGAAACCAATTCTGGTTATCGCTTCTCGGCCTTTTGGCTAAGATCAAGTGTAGTATCTGTTCTTATCAGTTTAATATCTGATACGTCCCCTATCTGGGGACCATATATTAAATGGATTTTTAGAACAGGGAGATGGAAAAAGAGCTTGCTCTGTCCACTCCACGCATTGACCTGGTATTGCAGTATCTCCAGGACCGGTGCACCCCTTCTTTAATGCAGTTTCTAAAATCAGAAAGAATTGAATTCAATGTTTTTTGTTCATTTTGCTTGTTTGTCGGATTTTGGGATGGACTCTTTGGCTTTGCTTTTCTTCTCCTCATTGGATTTTTCATGTTCAAAGTTGCAGAAGCCAGATTACAAGCTCATTTTGGTTCAACTTCAGCAACTGTGCATTGCATTGCCATGTAATGTGATGCAATGCTATCTTTCTAGCTCTCCCTTTTTACTTCCTTTTGGATAAACAGACATATTAGGCAAGCATTTTGGAGCTTTCACCTAAATAACTACAGGTGGTGAGATAAGCTGCACAATATAATTGACCTTTCAGTATATTGTTGCACACACACCATCTATTTAGCAAATGCCCTTGTTATCAACAGCAGCCTTTTAAACTCACCTGAGCTAATAGGTATGTGCGCTGGTTACTCTGCTGCGCTTAAAATTTCTTTTTTGGTTTGCTACAATGCCTTTTCTGAAACGTTGTCTCCTTCTGCTGGAACACTGACTTCTTTCATTTAATGCCTGCAGACTATAAAAGAGAACCCAACCCAAAAAGTTTGGTTGATTAGTCTGTGGCATTCTGTTAAACTGTTGCTTATGGCGGTCTCTGTGAGCTTCTCAGCGACATTCAGCCAGCCAGGTATCCTGCCTGCAGTAGATGGAATGTGGCAATGGAACGCTGGCTGCGCGTGTCATAATAGGCTCTGAGCCTTTATATACCTGTGCACAGCAGCAGCCACCTTCAGTCTGCTGCTGGACAGCCAGCAGCAGCAGCAGGAGAGGTATGTAATCAGGAGCCCTCCTGCTAAGGGTAGACAGCTGCTCGTTCCACCCCACCCCCCGCCTTAATTGGTTCTCCTCCCTTCCAACGGTGTTGAGGCGGGTGGGAACAGCAGGGGGTGAAGGTGCTGTGTTTAAAGAGGTGGAGTTATGCAGATCTAAAACGCGTGGATTGCAGCAGCAGCAAGCCGAAAAGTGCAGGCATGTAAGGGATCTAGAGGTTGACAACATGTCTTCTTAACGGGAGTCCAGGAGCTCATCTCCACAAATGGACTTTTCAGGATCCTTGGGTGGCTCCGTAGTTTGAAACCAATTCTGGTTATCGCTTCTCGGCCTTTTGGCTAAGATCAAGTGTAGTATCTGTTCTTATCAGTTTAATATCTGATACGTCCCCTATCTGGGGACCATATATTAAATGGATTTTTAGAACAGGGAGATGGAAAAAGAGCTTGCTCTGTCCACTCCACGCATTGACCTGGTATTGCAGTATCTCCAGGACCGGTGCACCCCTTCTTTAATGCAGTTTCTAAAATCAGAAAGAATTGAATTCAATGTTTTTTGTTCATTTTGCTTGTTTGTCGGATTTTGGGATGGACTCTTTGGCTTTGCTTTTCTTCTCCTCATTGGATTTTTCATGTTCAAAGTTGCAGAAGCCAGATTACAAGCTCATTTTGGTTCAACTTCAGCAACTGTGCATTGCATTGCCATGTAATGTGATGCAATGCTATCTTTCTAGCTCTCCCTTTTTACTTCCTTTTGGATAAACAGACATATTAGGCAAGCATTTTGGAGCTTTCATCTAAATAACTACAGGTGGTGAGATAAGCTGCACAATATAATTGACCTTTCAGTATATTGTTGCACACACACCATCTATTTAGCAAATGCCCTTGTTATCAACAGCAGCCTTTTAAACTCACCTGAGCTAACAGGTATGTGCGCTGGTTACTCTGCTGCGCTTAAAATTTCTTTTTTGGTTTGCTACAATGCCTTTTCTGAAACGTTGTCTCCTTCTGCTGGAACACTGACTTCTTTCATTTAATGCCTGCAGACTATAAAAGAGAACCCAACCCAAAAAGTTTGGTTGATTAGTCTGTGGCATTCTGTTAAACTGTTGCTTATGGCGGTCTCTGTGAGCTTCTCAGCGACATTCAGCCAGCCAGGTATCCTGCCTGCAGTAGATGGAATGTGGCAATGGAACGCTGGCTGCGCGTGTCATAATAGGCTCTGAGCCTTTATATACCTGTGCACAGCAGCAGCCACCTTCAGTCTGCTGCTGGACAGCCAGCAGCAGCAGCAGCAGGAGAGGTATGTAATCAGGAGCCCTCCTGCTAAGGGTAGACAGCTGCTCGTTCCACCCCACCCCCCGCCTTAATTGGTTCTCCTCCCTTCCAACGGTGTTGAGGCGGGTGGGAACAGCAGGGGGTGAAGGTGCTGTGTTTAAAGAGGTGGAGTTATGCAGATCTAAAACGCGTGGATTGCAGCAGCAGCAAGCCGAAAAGTGCAGGCATGTAAGGGATCTAGAGGTTGACAACATGTCTTCTTAACGGGAGTCCAGGAGCTCATCTCCACAAATGGACTTTTCAGGATCCTTGGGTGGCTCCGTAGTTTGAAACCAATTCTGGTTATCGCTTCTCGGCCTTTTGGCTAAGATCAAGTGTAGTATCTGTTCTTATCAGTTTAATATCTGATACGTCCCCTATCTGGGGACCATATATTAAATGGATTTTTAGAACAGGGAGATGGAAAAAGAGCTTGCTCTGTCCACTCCATGCATTGACCTGGTATTGCAGTATCTCCAGGACCGGTGCACCCCTTCTTTAATGCAGTTTCTAAAATCAGAAAGAATTGAATTCAATGTTTTTTGTTCATTTTGCTTGTTTGTCGGATTTTGGGATGGACTCTTTGGCTTTGCTTTTCTTCTCCTCATTGGATTTTTCATGTTCAAAGTTGCAGAAGCCAGATTACAAGCTCATTTTGGTTCAACTTCAGCAACTGTGCATTGCATTGCCATGTAATGTGATGCAATGCTATCTTTCTAGCTCTCCCTTTTTACTTCCTTTTGGATAAACAGACATATTAGGCAAGCATTTTGGAGCTTTCACCTAAATAACTACAGGTGGTGAGATAAGCTGCACAATATAATTGACCTTTCAGTATATTGTTGCACACACACCATCTATTTAGCAAATGCCCTTGTTATCAACAGCAGCCTTTTAAACTCACCTGAGCTAACAGGTATGTGCGCTGGTTACTCTGCTGCGCTTAAAATTTCTTTTTTGGTTTGCTACAATGCCTTTTCTGAAACGTTGTCTCCTTCTGCTGGAACACTGACTTCTTTCATTTAATGCCTGCAGACTATAAAAGAGAACCCAACCCAAAAAGTTTGGTTGATTAGTCTGTGGCATTCTGTTAAACTGTTGCTTATGGCGGTCTCTGTGAGCTTCTCAGCGACATTCAGCCAGCCAGGTATCCTGCCTGCAGTAGATGGAATGTGGCAATGGAACGCTGGCTGCGCGTGTCATAATAGGCTCTGAGCCTTTATATACCTGTGCACAGCAGCAGCCACCTTCAGTCTGCTGCTGGACAGCCAGCAGCAGCAGCAGCAGGAGAGGTATGTAATCAGGAGCCCTCCTGCTAAGGGTAGACAGCTGCTCGTTCCACCCCACCCCCCGCCTTAATTGGTTCTCCTCCCTTCCAACGGTGTTGAGGCGGGTGGGAACAGCAGGGGGTGAAGGTGCTGTGTTTAAAGAGGTGGAGTTATGCAGATCTAAAACGCGTGGATTGCAGCAGCAGCAAGCCGAAAAGTGCAGGCATGTAAGGGATCTAGAGGTTGACAACATGTCTTCTTAACGGGAGTCCAGGAGCTCATCTCCACAAATGGACTTTTCAGGATCCTTGGGTGGCTCCGTAGTTTGAAACCAATTCTGGTTATCGCTTCTCGGCCTTTTGGCTAAGATCAAGTGTAGTATCTGTTCTTATCAGTTTAATATCTGATACGTCCCCTATCTGGGGACCATATATTAAATGGATTTTTAGAACAGGGAGATGGAAAAAGAGCTTGCTCTGTCCACTCCACGCATTGACCTGGTATTGCAGTATCTCCAGGACCGGTGCACCCCTTCTTTAATGCAGTTTCTAAAATCAGAAAGAATTGAATTCAATGTTTTTTGTTCATTTTGCTTGTTTGTCGGATTTTGGGATGGACTCTTTGGCTTTGCTTTTCTTCTCCTCATTGGATTTTTCATGTTCAAAGTTGCAGAAGCCAGATTACAAGCTCATTTTGGTTCAACTTCAGCAACTGTGCATTGCATTGCCATGTAATGTGATGCAATGCTATCTTTCTAGCTCTCCCTTTTTACTTCCTTTTGGATAAACAGAAATATTAGGCAAGCATTTTGGAGCTTTCACCTAAATAACTACAGGTGGTGAGATAAGCTGCACAATATAATTGACCTTTCAGTATATTGTTGCACACACACCATCTATTTAGCAAATGCCCTTGTTATCAACAGCAGCCTTTTAAACTCACCTGAGCTAACAGGTATGTGCGCTGGTTACTCTGCTGCGCTTAAAATTTCTTTTTTGGTTTGCTACAATGCCTTTTCTGAAACGTTGTCTCCTTCTGCTGGAACACTGACTTCTTTCATTTAATGCCTGCAGACTATAAAAGAGAACCCAACCCAAAAAGTTTGGTTGATTAGTCTGTGGCATTCTGTTAAACTGTTGCTTATGGCGGTCTCTGTGAGCTTCTCAGCGACATTCAGCCAGCCAGGTATCCTGCCTGCAGTAGATGGAATGTGGCAATGGAACGCTGGCTGCGCGTGTCATAATAGGCTCTGAGCCTTTATATACCTGTGCACAGCAGCAGCCACCTTCAGTCTGCTGCTGGACAGCCAGCAGCAGCAGCAGCAGGAGAGGTATGTAATCAGGAGCCCTCCTGCTAAGGGTAGACAGCTGCTCGTTCCACCCCACCCCCCGCCTTAATTGGTTCTCCTCCCTTCCAACGGTGTTGAGGCGGGTGGGAACAGCAGGGGGTGAAGGTGCTGTGTTTAAAGAGGTGGAGTTATGCAGATCTAAAACGCGTGGATTGCAGCAGCAGCAAGCCGAAAAGTGCAGGCATGTAAGGGATCTAGAGGTTGACAACATGTCTTCTTAACGGGAGTCCAGGAGCTCATCTCCACAAATGGACTTTTCAGGATCCTTGGGTGGCTCCGTAGTTTGAAACCAATTCTGGTTATCGCTTCTCGGCCTTTTGGCTAAGATCAAGTGTAGTATCTGTTCTTATCAGTTTAATATCTGATACGTCCCCTATCTGGGGACCATATATTAAATGGATTTTTAGAACAGGGAGATGGAAAAAGAGCTTGCTCTGTCCACTCCACGCATTGACCTGGTATTGCAGTATCTCCAGGACCGGTGCACCCCTTCTTTAATGCAGTTTCTAAAATCAGAAAGAATTGAATTCAATGTTTTTTGTTCATTTTGCTTGTTTGTCGGATTTTGGGATGGACTCTTTGGCTTTGCTTTTCTTCTCCTCATTGGATTTTTCATGTTCAAAGTTGCAGAAGCCAGATTACAAGCTCATTTTGGTTCAACTTCAGCAACTGTGCATTGCATTGCCATGTAATGTGATGCAATGCTATCTTTCTAGCTCTCCCTTTTTACTTCCTTTTGGATAAACAGACATATTAGGCAAGCATTTTGGAGCTTTCATCTAAATAACTACAGGTGGTGAGATAAGCTGCACAATATAATTGACCTTTCAGTATATTGTTGCACACACACCATCTATTTAGCAAATGCCCTTGTTATCAACAGCAGCCTTTTAAACTCACCTGAGCTAACAGGTATGTGCGCTGGTTACTCTGCTGCGCTTAAAATTTCTTTTTTGGTTTGCTACAATGCCTTTTCTGAAACGTTGTCTCCTTCTGCTGGAACACTGACTTCTTTCATTTAATGCCTGCAGACTATAAAAGAGAACCCAACCCAAAAAGTTTGGTTGATTAGTCTGTGGCATTCTGTTAAACTGTTGCTTATGGCGGTCTCTGTGAGCTTCTCAGCGACATTCAGCCAGCCAGGTATCCTGCCTGCAGTAGATGGAATGTGGCAATGGAACGCTGGCTGCGCGTGTCATAATAGGCTCTGAGCCTTTATATACCTGTGCACAGCAGCAGCCACCTTCAGTCTGCTGCTGGACAGCCAGCAGCAGCAGCAGCAGGAGAGGTATGTAATCAGGAGCCCTCCTGCTAAGGGTAGACAGCTGCTCGTTCCACCCCACCCCCCGCCTTAATTGGTTCTCCTCCCTTCCAACGGTGTTGAGGCGGGTGGGAACAGCAGGGGGTGAAGGTGCTGTGTTTAAAGAGGTGGAGTTATGCAGATCTAAAACGCGTGGATTGCAGCAGCAGCAAGCCGAAAAGTGCAGGCATGTAAGGGATCTAGAGGTTGACAACATGTCTTCTTAACGGGAGTCCAGGAGCTCATCTCCACAAATGGACTTTTCAGGATCCTTGGGTGGCTCCGTAGTTTGAAACCAATTCTGGTTATCGCTTCTCGGCCTTTTGGCTAAGATCAAGTGTAGTATCTGTTCTTATCAGTTTAATATCTGATACGTCCCCTATCTGGGGACCATATATTAAATGGATTTTTAGAACAGGGAGATGGAAAAAGAGCTTGCTCTGTCCACTCCACGCATTGACCTGGTATTGCAGTATCTCCAGGACCGGTGCACCCCTTCTTTAATGCAGTTTCTAAAATCAGAAAGAATTGAATTCAATGTTTTTTGTTCATTTTGCTTGTTTGTCGGATTTTGGGATGGACTCTTTGGCTTTGCTTTTCTTCTCCTCATTGGATTTTTCATGTTCAAAGTTGCAGAAGCCAGATTACAAGCTCATTTTGGTTCAACTTCAGCAACTGTGCATTGCATTGCCATGTAATGTGATGCAATGCTATCTTTCTAGCTCTCCCTTTTTACTTCCTTTTGGATAAACAGACATATTAGGCAAGCATTTTGGAGCTTTCACCTAAATAACTACAGGTGGTGAGATAAGCTGCACAATATAATTGACCTTTCAGTATATTGTTGCACACACACCATCTATTTAGCAAATGCCCTTGTTATCAACAGCAGCCTTTTAAACTCACCTGAGCTAACAGGTATGTGCGCTGGTTACTCTGCTGCGCTTAAAATTTCTTTTTTGGTTTGCTACAATGCCTTTTCTGAAACGTTGTCTCCTTCTGCTGGAACACTGACTTCTTTCATTTAATGCCTGCAGACTATAAAAGAGAACCCAACCCAAAAAGTTTGGTTGATTAGTCTGTGGCATTCTGTTAAACTGTTGCTTATGGCGGTCTCTGTGAGCTTCTCAGCGACATTCAGCCAGCCAGGTATCCTGCCTGCAGTAGATGGAATGTGGCAATGGAACGCTGGCTGCGCGTGTCATAATAGGCTCTGAGCCTTTATATACCTGTGCACAGCAGCAGCCACCTTCAGTCTGCTGCTGGACAGCCAGCAGCAGCAGCAGCAGGAGAGGTATGTAATCAGGAGCCCTCCTGCTAAGGGTAGACAGCTGCTCGTTCCACCCCACCCCCCGCCTTAATTGGTTCTCCTCCCTTCCAACGGTGTTGAGGCGGGTGGGAACAGCAGGGGGTGAAGGTGCTGTGTTTAAAGAGGTGGAGTTATGCAGATCTAAAACGCGTGGATTGCAGCAGCAGCAAGCCGAAAAGTGCAGGCATGTAAGGGATCTAGAGGTTGACAACATGTCTTCTTAACGGGAGTCCAGGAGCTCATCTCCACAAATGGACTTTTCAGGATCCTTGGGTGGCTCCGTAGTTTGAAACCAATTCTGGTTATCGCTTCTCGGCCTTTTGGCTAAGATCAAGTGTAGTATCTGTTCTTATCAGTTTAATATCTGATACGTCCCCTATCTGGGGACCATATATTAAATGGATTTTTAGAACAGGGAGATGGAAAAAGAGCTTGCTCTGTCCACTCCACGCATTGACCTGGTATTGCAGTATCTCCAGGACCGGTGCACCCCTTCTTTAATGCAGTTTCTAAAATCAGAAAGAATTGAATTCAATGTTTTTTGTTCATTTTGCTTGTTTGTCGGATTTTGGGATGGACTCTTTGGCTTTGCTTTTCTTCTCCTCATTGGATTTTTCATGTTCAAAGTTGCAGAAGCCAGATTACAAGCTCATTTTGGTTCAACTTCAGCAACTGTGCATTGCATTGCCATGTAATGTGATGCAATGCTATCTTTCTAGCTCTCCCTTTTTACTTCCTTTTGGATAAACAGACATATTAGGCAAGCATTTTGGAGCTTTCACCTAAATAACTACAGGTGGTGAGATAAGCTGCACAATATAATTGACCTTTCAGTATATTGTTGCACACACACCATCTATTTAGCAAATGCCCTTGTTATCAACAGCAGCCTTTTAAACTCACCTGAGCTAACAGGTATGTGCGCTGGTTACTCTGCTGCGCTTAAAATTTCTTTTTTGGTTTGCTACAATGCCTTTTCTGAAACGTTGTCTCCTTCTGCTGGAACACTGACTTCTTTCATTTAATGCCTGCAGACTATAAAAGAGAACCCAACCCAAAAAGTTTGGTTGATTAGTCTGTGGCATTCTGTTAAACTGTTGCTTATGGCGGTCTCTGTGAGCTTCTCAGCGACATTCAGCCAGCCAGGTATCCTGCCTGCAGTAGATGGAATGTGGCAATGGAACGCTGGCTGCGCGTGTCATAATAGGCTCTGAGCCTTTATATACCTGTGCACAGCAGCAGCCACCTTCAGTCTGCTGCTGGACAGCCAGCAGCAGCAGCAGCAGGAGAGGTATGTAATCAGGAGCCCTCCTGCTAAGGGTAGACAGCTGCTCGTTCCACCCCACCCCCCGCCTTAATTGGTTCTCCTCCCTTCCAACGGTGTTGAGGCGGGTGGGAACAGCAGGGGGTGAAGGTGCTGTGTTTAAAGAGGTGGAGTTATGCAGATCTAAAACGCGTGGATTGCAGCAGCAGCAAGCCGAAAAGTGCAGGCATGTAAGGGATCTAGAGGTTGACAACATGTCTTCTTAACGGGAGTCCAGGAGCTCATCTCCACAAATGGACTTTTCAGGATCCTTGGGTGGCTCCGTAGTTTGAAACCAATTCTGGTTATCGCTTCTCGGCCTTTTGGCTAAGATCAAGTGTAGTATCTGTTCTTATCAGTTTAATATCTGATACGTCCCCTATCTGGGGACCATATATTAAATGGATTTTTAGAACAGGGAGATGGAAAAAGAGCTTGCTCTGTCCACTCCACGCATTGACCTGGTATTGCAGTATCTCCAGGACCGGTGCACCCCTTCTTTAATGCAGTTTCTAAAATCAGAAAGAATTGAATTCAATGTTTTTTGTTCATTTTGCTTGTTTGTCGGATTTTGGGATGGACTCTTTGGCTTTGCTTTTCTTCTCCTCATTGGATTTTTCATGTTCAAAGTTGCAGAAGCCAGATTACAAGCTCATTTTGGTTCAACTTCAGCAACTGTGCATTGCATTGCCATGTAATGTGATGCAATGCTATCTTTCTAGCTCTCCCTTTTTACTTCCTTTTGGATAAACAGAAATATTAGGCAAGCATTTTGGAGCTTTCACCTAAATAACTACAGGTGGTGAGATAAGCTGCACAATATAATTGACCTTTCAGTATATTGTTGCACACACACCATCTATTTAGCAAATGCCCTTGTTATCAACAGCAGCCTTTTAAACTCACCTGAGCTAACAGGTATGTGCGCTGGTTACTCTGCTGCGCTTAAAATTTCTTTTTTGGTTTGCTACAATGCCTTTTCTGAAACGTTGTCTCCTTCTGCTGGAACACTGACTTCTTTCATTTAATGCCTGCAGACTATAAAAGAGAACCCAACCCAAAAAGTTTGGTTGATTAGTCTGTGGCATTCTGTTAAACTGTTGCTTATGGCGGTCTCTGTGAGCTTCTCAGCGACATTCAGCCAGCCAGGTATCCTGCCTGCAGTAGATGGAATGTGGCAATGGAACGCTGGCTGCGCGTGTCATAATAGGCTCTGAGCCTTTATATACCTGTGCACAGCAGCAGCCACCTTCAGTCTGCTGCTGGACAGCCAGCAGCAGCAGCAGCAGGAGAGGTATGTAATCAGGAGCCCTCCTGCTAAGGGTAGACAGCTGCTCGTTCCACCCCACCCCCCGCCTTAATTGGTTCTCCTCCCTTCCAACGGTGTTGAGGCGGGTGGGAACAGCAGGGGGTGAAGGTGCTGTGTTTAAAGAGGTGGAGTTATGCAGATCTAAAACGCGTGGATTGCAGCAGCAGCAAGCCGAAAAGTGCAGGCATGTAAGGGATCTAGAGGTTGACAACATGTCTTCTTAACGGGAGTCCAGGAGCTCATCTCCACAAATGGACTTTTCAGGATCCTTGGGTGGCTCCGTAGTTTGAAACCAATTCTGGTTATCGCTTCTCGGCCTTTTGGCTAAGATCAAGTGTAGTATCTGTTCTTATCAGTTTAATATCTGATACGTCCCCTATCTGGGGACCATATATTAAATGGATTTTTAGAACAGGGAGATGGAAAAAGAGCTTGCTCTGTCCACTCCACGCATTGACCTGGTATTGCAGTATCTCCAGGACCGGTGCACCCCTTCTTTAATGCAGTTTCTAAAATCAGAAAGAATTGAATTCAATGTTTTTTGTTCATTTTGCTTGTTTGTCGGATTTTGGGATGGACTCTTTGGCTTTGCTTTTCTTCTCCTCATTGGATTTTTCATGTTCAAAGTTGCAGAAGCCAGATTACAAGCTCATTTTGGTTCAACTTCAGCAACTGTGCATTGCATTGCCATGTAATGTGATGCAATGCTATCTTTCTAGCTCTCCCTTTTTACTTCCTTTTGGATAAACAGACATATTAGGCAAGCATTTTGGAGCTTTCACCTAAATAACTACAGGTGGTGAGATAAGCTGCACAATATAATTGACCTTTCAGTATATTGTTGCACACACACCATCTATTTAGCAAATGCCCTTGTTATCAACAGCAGCCTTTTAAACTCACCTGAGCTAACAGGTATGTGCGCTGGTTACTCTGCTGCGCTTAAAATTTCTTTTTTGGTTTGCTACAATGCCTTTTCTGAAACGTTGTCTCCTTCTGCTGGAACACTGACTTCTTTCATTTAATGCCTGCAGACTATAAAAGAGAACCCAACCCAAAAAGTTTGGTTGATTAGTCTGTGGCATTCTGTTAAACTGTTGCTTATGGCGGTCTCTGTGAGCTTCTCAGCGACATTCAGCCAGCCAGGTATCCTGCCTGCAGTAGATGGAATGTGGCAATGGAACGCTGGCTGCGCGTGTCATAATAGGCTCTGAGCCTTTATATACCTGTGCACAGCAGCAGCCACCTTCAGTCTGCTGCTGGACAGCCAGCAGCAGCAGCAGCAGGAGAGGTATGTAATCAGGAGCCCTCCTGCTAAGGGTAGACAGCTGCTCGTTCCACCCCACCCCCCGCCTTAATTGGTTCTCCTCCCTTCCAACGGTGTTGAGGCGGGTGGGAACAGCAGGGGGTGAAGGTGCTGTGTTTAAAGAGGTGGAGTTATGCAGATCTAAAACGCGTGGATTGCAGCAGCAGCAAGCCGAAAAGTGCAGGCATGTAAGGGATCTAGAGGTTGACAACATGTCTTCTTAACGGGAGTCCAGGAGCTCATCTCCACAAATGGACTTTTCAGGATCCTTGGGTGGCTCCGTAGTTTGAAACCAATTCTGGTTATCGCTTCTCGGCCTTTTGGCTAAGATCAAGTGTAGTATCTGTTCTTATCAGTTTAATATCTGATACGTCCCCTATCTGGGGACCATATATTAAATGGATTTTTAGAACAGGGAGATGGAAAAAGAGCTTGCTCTGTCCACTCCACGCATTGACCTGGTATTGCAGTATCTCCAGGACCGGTGCACCCCTTCTTTAATGCAGTTTCTAAAATCAGAAAGAATTGAATTCAATGTTTTTTGTTCATTTTGCTTGTTTGTCGGATTTTGGGATGGACTCTTTGGCTTTGCTTTTCTTCTCCTCATTGGATTTTTCATGTTCAAAGTTGCAGAAGCCAGATTACAAGCTCATTTTGGTTCAACTTCAGCAACTGTGCATTGCATTGCCATGTAATGTGATGCAATGCTATCTTTCTAGCTCTCCCTTTTTACTTCCTTTTGGATAAACAGACATATTAGGCAAGCATTTTGGAGCTTTCACCTAAATAACTACAGGTGGTGAGATAAGCTGCACAATATAATTGACCTTTCAGTATATTGTTGCACACACACCATCTATTTAGCAAATGCCCTTGTTATCAACAGCAGCCTTTTAAACACACCTGAGCTAACAGGTATGTGCGCTGGTTACTCTGCTGCGCTTAAAATTTCTTTTTTGGTTTGCTACAATGCCTTTTCTGAAACGTTGTCTCCTTCTGCTGGAACACTGACTTCTTTCATTTAATGCCTGCAGACAATAAAAGAGAACCCAACCCAAAAAGTTTGGTTGATTAGTCTGTGGCATTCTGTTAAACTGTTGCTTATGGCGGTCTCTGTGAGCTTCTCAGCGACATTCAGCCAGCCAGGTATCCTGCCTGCAGTAGATGGAATGTGGCAATGGAACGCTGGCTGCGCGTGTCATAATAGGCTCTGAGCCTTTATATACCTGTGCACAGCAGCAGCCACCTTCAGTCTGCTGCTGGACAGCCAGCAGCAGCAGCAGCAGGAGAGGTATGTAATCAGGAGCCCTCCTGCTAAGGGTAGACAGCTGCTCGTTCCACCCCACCCCCCGCCTTAATTGGTTCTCCTCCCTTCCAACGGTGTTGAGGCGGGTGGGAACAGCAGGGGGTGAAGGTGCTGTGTTTAAAGAGGTGGAGTTATGCAGATCTAAAACGCGTGGATTGCAGCAGCAGCAAGCCGAAAAGTGCAGGCATGTAAGGGATCTAGAGGTTGACAACATGTCTTCTTAACGGGAGTCCAGGAGCTCATCTCCACAAATGGACTTTTCAGGATCCTTGGGTGGCTCCGTAGTTTGAAACCAATTCTGGTTATCGCTTCTCGGCCTTTTGGCTAAGATCAAGTGTAGTATCTGTTCTTATCAGTTTAATATCTGATACGTCCCCTATCTGGGGACCATATATTAAATGGATTTTTAGAACAGGGAGATGGAAAAAGAGCTTGCTCTGTCCACTCCACGCATTGACCTGGTATTGCAGTATCTCCAGGACCGGTGCACCCCTTCTTTAATGCAGTTTCTAAAATCAGAAAGAATTGAATTCAATGTTTTTTGTTCATTTTGCTTGTTTGTCGGATTTTGGGATGGACTCTTTGGCTTTGCTTTTCTTCTCCTCATTGGATTTTTCATGTTCAAAGTTGCAGAAGCCAGATTACAAGCTCATTTTGGTTCAACTTCAGCAACTGTGCATTGCATTGCCATGTAATGTGATGCAATGCTATCTTTCTAGCTCTCCCTTTTTACTTCCTTTTGGATAAACAGACATATTAGGCAAGCATTTTGGAGCTTTCACCTAAATAACTACAGGTGGTGAGATAAGCTGCACAATATAATTGACCTTTCAGTATATTGTTGCACACACACCATCTATTTAGCAAATGCCCTTGTTATCAACAGCAGCCTTTTAAACTCACCTGAGCTAACAGGTATGTGCGCTGGTTACTCTGCTGCGCTTAAAATTTCTTTTTTGGTTTGCTACAATGCCTTTTCTGAAACGTTGTCTCCTTCTGCTGGAACACTGACTTCTTTCATTTAATGCCTGCAGACTATAAAAGAGAACCCAACCCAAAAAGTTTGGTTGATTAGTCTGTGGCATTCTGTTAAACTGTTGCTTATGGCGGTCTCTGTGAGCTTCTCAGCGACATTCAGCCAGCCAGGTATCCTGCCTGCAGTAGATGGAATGTGGCAATGGAACGCTGGCTGCGCGTGTCATAATAGGCTCTGAGCCTTTATATACCTGTGCACAGCAGCAGCCACCTTCAGTCTGCTGCTGGACAGCCAGCAGCAGCAGCAGCAGGAGAGGTATGTAATCAGGAGCCCTCCTGCTAAGGGTAGACAGCTGCTCGTTCCACCCCACCCCCCGCCTTAATTGGTTCTCCTCCCTTCCAACGGTGTTGAGGCGGGTGGGAACAGCAGGGGGTGAAGGTGCTGTGTTTAAAGAGGTGGAGTTATGCAGATCTAAAACGCGTGGATTGCAGCAGCAGCAAGCCGAAAAGTGCAGGCATGTAAGGGATCTAGAGGTTGACAACATGTCTTCTTAACGGGAGTCCAGGAGCTCATCTCCACAAATGGACTTTTCAGGATCCTTGGGTGGCTCCGTAGTTTGAAACCAATTCTGGTTATCGCTTCTCGGCCTTTTGGCTAAGATCAAGTGTAGTATCTGTTCTTATCAGTTTAATATCTGATACGTCCCCTATCTGGGGACCATATATTAAATGGATTTTTAGAACAGGGAGATGGAAAAAGAGCTTGCTCTGTCCACTCCACGCATTGACCTGGTATTGCAGTATCTCCAGGACCGGTGCACCCCTTCTTTAATGCAGTTTCTAAAATCAGAAAGAATTGAATTCAATGTTTTTTGTTCATTTTGCTTGTTTGTCGGATTTTGGGATGGACTCTTTGGCTTTGCTTTTCTTCTCCTCATTGGATTTTTCATGTTCAAAGTTGCAGAAGCCAGATTACAAGCTCATTTTGGTTCAACTTCAGCAACTGTGCATTGCATTGCCATGTAATGTGATGCAATGCTATCTTTCTAGCTCTCCCTTTTTACTTCCTTTTGGATAAACAGACATATTAGGCAAGCATTTTGGAGCTTTCACCTAAATAACTACAGGTGGTGAGATAAGCTGCACAATATAATTGACCTTTCAGTATATTGTTGCACACACACCATCTATTTAGCAAATGCCCTTGTTATCAACAGCAGCCTTTTAAACTCACCTGAGCTAACAGGTATGTGCGCTGGTTACTCTGCTGCGCTTAAAATTTCTTTTTTGGTTTGCTACAATGCCTTTTCTGAAACGTTGTCTCCTTCTGCTGGAACACTGACTTCTTTCATTTAATGCCTGCAGACTATAAAAGAGAACCCAACCCAAAAAGTTTGGTTGATTAGTCTGTGGCATTCTGTTAAACTGTTGCTTATGGCGGTCTCTGTGAGCTTCTCAGCGACATTCAGCCAGCCAGGTATCCTGCCTGCAGTAGATGGAATGTGGCAATGGAACGCTGGCTGCGCGTGTCATAATAGGCTCTGAGCCTTTATATACCTGTGCACAGCAGCAGCCACCTTCAGTCTGCTGCTGGACAGCCAGCAGCAGCAGCAGCAGGAGAGGTATGTAATCAGGAGCCCTCCTGCTAAGGGTAGACAGCTGCTCGTTCCACCCCACCCCCCGCCTTAATTGGTTCTCCTCCCTTCCAACGGTGTTGAGGCGGGTGGGAACAGCAGGGGGTGAAGGTGCTGTGTTTAAAGAGGTGGAGTTATGCAGATCTAAAATGCGTGGATTGCAGCAGCAGCAAGCCGAAAAGTGCAGGCATGTAAGGGATCTAGAGGTTGACAACATGTCTTCTTAACGGGAGTCCAGGAGCTCATCTCCACAAATGGACTTTTCAGGATCCTTGGGTGGCTCCGTAGTTTGAAACCAATTCTGGTTATCGCTTCTCGGCCTTTTGGCTCAGATCCAGTTGGGGGAACCCTGCTGGGTCTGGGTCGGGGGGCTTTTGGCGTGGAAGGCGACTTCCGGCGTTTTTGGAGCTGCGATCGAGTGCCGTGGGCATTGTACTAGGAATGGCTGCCATCAAGAATACTGTTCGGCTGACTGTTGCTGCTGAAATGAAGCATTCCTTACAGTTGGGGCATATTGTGCAGGATGTGCTTATGGATCTGGCATGTATCGAGTTGGATAAGATTTTCTGCATTCAAGAATTCCCATCTTCTGGTAATTATGACATTTCCTTTTACCGTGAAGAAGATTGCCTTAATTTTTTCCAATATCTAAAGGAGCACAAAGACCACCAGCATATGAGGTACATTTCTGTTACTCCTTTATTTTCGGCTGTTGAGAGGCCTCTTGTTGTACATATGTTTAATCCCTTCATTGACACTACTTTAATCAAGGCTTTTTTGTCAAGATATTGTTCCTCTGTGAAGGGAGGCATAGCCCAAAGGAATATTTTTGGCGTTTACAATGGGAATTTGAAGTTTTGGGTCCGCTTTAAACCTGACTCTGAAGGTGTTGGAGGGACCATGCATCCTCCAGCGAATTTTTCAATTGGGGGTAATAGGGGGTTTCTCCACTACCCTGGGCAACCTACCTTCTGCCGTAGTTGTTTCCGTTATGGGCATTTAAAGGAGGACTGCCAGCAAGGGGTTACCTGCAGGAACTGTAAAAGAACTGGACATGATGCAGGGGCTTGCCCTTACCCCCCTGTGTGTGATCTGTGTGGGGGTGTGGATCATACATGCAGGTCCTGCCCAAGTCTGAGTGCACAGCATACCGTTGAGAGGAGGCGTTTTGATAGGAAAATGGATGCCCTTAACATACGTGCAAAGCTCCACTCTGTGGAGGATGGTGAGGGTGCTGGTGTAATACCTCCTGTAATGCCTGTGGAAGAGGTGGAGTCCCATCCTGCTCCAGCTGATGTGCCTGCTGGGGAGAGTAGTACTGGACTGGTGGTGTCTGAGGTCCTCCAGGTGCTTGGAGTGGAGGCTAATGACGCCCTTGAAGTATGCAAAGTAGCTGAGAAGCCTGAATCTGCCCAGGGGAATGCTGGGACTATTGCTGGCTTCCTGGAGAGTGAAAGTCTAGATATGGGTGCCGAGGAACTTGACTCTGATCTGATTGAAATGTCCTCATCTGATGGTGAAAGTCTGGGCAAGGAAAAGATATCTGCCATTGAGCTTGCTGCAGGCTTTCATAAAGTTTTTTCAAAAAAGGGCAGCAAAGGAGTTAAAAGGTTGAAGAAGGGGCCTTTGGAGAAGCCTTCCTTTGTGTCACGTAATGTGTTTGATGTTTTGAGTCCGGAGCCAACCATTAGTGAGGGCCCTGCTTCAGGGGTCACTGAAGACCCTATTTCTCCTGGTCAAAGTTTTCTTTCCAGTGAACAGGTGGCTGTACTGGAAGAAGTTATTCAGTTTGGCAGTAGTGGAACTTGAGTTTTTTGTCTCCATGTTCTTTTTTTGTTTAGTGTTTTTTCATGACTTTGAAGCTGAATATTGCCTCACAGAATGTGAGGGTCTTCCAGTCGGCATACAAGCGTGCATGTGTGCTGGATTTTCTAGCTTCTAAAGGTTGTGATGTGGTATGTGTGCAAGAATGTGGTTTAAATAGGGCGCCTAAGAAGAATGAATGGGATTTTGGTGAAGTGGTGTGGTCATTCTCTCCCATAAATAAGAATGACGGAGTGGGGATTTTGATTAAAAATAGGGACATTTCTATATTGCAAAGTGTAGTTGTGGAGGAGGGTAGGTGTGTGTGCTTGATTTTGTGTTTCAGGGGGTGGAAATTTAAACTAATCAACATTTATGCGCATGCTGACAAGAAGCAGAGACTTGCCCTTTTTGAGAAATTGCGGTTTTTTTTGCATGGCAGAATTCCAACTTTTGTGGTTGGTGATATTAATTGTGTCCTGGACAAAAGGGGTAGAGCTGGTTCAGTGGAATCCAAAATTGACGTGACTGGAAATCTCTGGAATCGTCTGATGTCTGATTTTTCAATGAAAGATGCTGTGGATTCTAAGCCAGGTCCCTATACATACCATGCGGAAGATGGTCGGACCGAGTCCCGTTTAGACTACTTCTTTTTTTCTTCATCTGCTGTAAAATGTGTTAATTATATACAAGAAAGGGTGTGTTTTTCTGACCATGAGTGTTTGGTGGGGAGTTTTGAGATTGCTAATTTGTTTCATGGGCGTGGAGTATGGAAAATGAATGTTAGATTTCTGCAGGATGAAAGGATGAAAATCGAGTTTGCCAGGAAGTATGCATGTTGGGTTAGGAAAAAGAAAGGTTTTGCAAATTTGTTGGTATGGTGGGACTGGGTGAAAGTAAGGATTGGTGTGTTCTTTAGGAAAGCTGGGTATATGAGAGCTAGGAAAAGGAGATGTTTGTATAAGTGGCAAAATAGGAGGTTTTCCTATTTGCATAAATGCAAATCTTTGGGTTTGGACGTTAAGTACGAGTTGGAAAGGGCCAAGAGAGAGATAAAAGAATGGTTTGGGGAGGAGGGTAGGAAAATTATTTTGAGATCTAAAATTGAGGTGAGAGAGAAGAATGAAAAGTGTACAAGTTTCTTTTTTAAGAGGATGTGTGGGGGTGGACGCGACATGAATGTTATGTTGGACAAGAATGGTTGTGAGGTGTATGGGAAGGATGTGATTGGGGTAGTGGCTGATTATTATAAGTCTTTATATAAAAGGAAGGAGTGTGAGTTGGGTGGTTTTTTGAGTGTGATTGATAACTTTGTGCCTGTGTCTGAGTTTCCTTTCTTGTTAGGTGAAATTATGGAGGATGAGGTTAAGTATGTGGTTTCCAAGTCTGCTAAAAACAAGGCTCCAGGGGGTGATGGTATCCCTTGGGAGTTTTATGCTAAGTATTGGGAGATTGTTGGGAAAGATCTGGTGGCTATTATGAAGTGTTTGTTTTCTGGATGTGGGATGACTGAGAGTATGAAGCAAGGTATAGTGGTATTGTTGTTCAAAAAGGGGGATAGGCGTGTGGTAGGTAATTGGCGTCCGATAACTCTTTTGAATGTTGACTACAAAATCTTTGCCAAACTTTTGGCTAACCGTATGAGAGAGGTAATTTCAAATGTTGTTATGGAGGATCAAGGGTGTGCAGTTCCAAAGAGGAGGATCCATGAGAATGTGATGTTGGTGAGAGATATGATCGGGGATTGTATGGTGAGGAAGAAAGGGGTGATTGTGTGTGTGCTTGACTTCGAGAAGGCCTTTGATAGGGTGGCACATACGTACTTGTTTTGTGTGTTAAGGAAGATGGGGTTTCCAGAGCATCTGGTTAAATTGTTGCATGGATTGTATGAAGGGGCTAAGAGCAAGATTCAGGTTAATGGTTTCTTTTCTGATAGTTTTGAGATTTTTTCTGGGGTTAGGCAGGGGTGTCCATTGTCGCCCATACTGTTCATTTGTGCAATAGAGCCTTTGCTGCAATCTATTAGGAAGGACAAAGTCTTTAGGGGACTTTTGATTCCGGGTAGTGGGGGTAAGTACGTTAAAGTTTTAGGCTATATGGATGACATTTGTATCTTGTGTGATTCTGCCTGTGAAGTGTCGAGAGTGAAGCTTTTAGTTAATGTGTTTTGTGTGGCTTCTGCTTTTAGAATTAATTGGGCCAAAAGTAAGATGAAAGGGTTCTGTTTGCAGGACAAGTTAAACGATGATGATATGGAATGTGTGGTTTCTAAAGGTGTTAGGATTTTGGGTATAGACTTTGATGATGATTTGAAGGGAAAAGAGAGTTGGGAAGAAATAGGGGGCAGAATAATAAAAAAAATTGAGTTTTGGAGGTTACGGGATTTGTCCTTTACAGGGAAGGTTCTGATAGTTAAAAGTATTATTTTGCCTATGATACTGTATGTTGCTTTGATTTTTCCTCCATCAGCTGTGACTTTGAGGAAATTAAATCGGATTCTCTTTTTGTTTTTGTGGGGGTGTAAGATGGAAAGGGCAAAACGAGAGAAGCTAATGAAAAAGACATATTATGGGGGTTTGGATTTTCCAAACTTAGAGGTTTTCATCGGATTAAATTATGTTGGGCTGTTTTGTGAGCTTTTTTTCAAGGATACCAAAGCTGCTTGTATGTTGAGGTATCAAGCAGGCTCTATGTTAGGGCGTTTGAAATGGTCTGTACAGGATTTGAGGAAGCCTTTTTCCTTTATTTGTCCTGAGTGGTATGCTTTTGTGGAAGTGTTTGTGAGAAAGTTTAGACTTGAGAGTTTTAGCATGGGTCACTTTATGAATGAGAAGAAAATGTTAAAAAGAATGTGTGTGGACAGTTTTGCTTGTGGTATTATTGGTTTGAAATCAGCTGAGTGTGAAGGTGTTTGGAGGAAACTATGTAAGTTTGATGTTTCAAATAAGCAGAAAGATTTGCTGTGGCTGTCTTGGCATGGTATATTACCGGTAAGAGCGGTTCAGAAGAAAAGGGGGTTAGTACCATCTGACAGATGTCCTAGAGTTGGATGTGGTGGTACAGAGGACATAGACCATGTTTTCTGGTTTTGTAAGCATGCAAGGGATGTATGGGGTAGTCTGGGCAAGCTTTGTTTGGAGTTGACGGGTGTAAGGGCTCTAACGGTTAAAATGGTCATGTTTGGTCTATGTAATTTGAATAAAGAGAAAGAGAGAGTATTTTGGTTGTTCTTGGCATGTGTGAAAGAGGTTCTGTGGAATACAAGGAATTTGTATGTTTATAGGAATGAGGTTCTTGAGGTAAGTGATTGTGTAAGGATGGTTTTGGATAAGTTGTACTTTTGCTATAAATGGGATGTTGAAAGGAGTTTGGATGCTGAAGGTAAATGGAAATTTTTGAAATGGAAGCACTGGGTGTAGCGTTTTTTGTGGATGGATTTCTGGTTATGGATTGTTTGGCTTTGGGTGTGACTACACATTTTTATCACTCTTCAAAAATAATAAAAATTGGCCATAATGATGAGTTTCTGTTGCGTCTAGATGTGTTGTGGAGCCCTTTGGGGTAAAGCTTCGGTTCTAGATGTTTATAGAACCTGAATGGTTTTAAAAAAAAAAAAAAAAAAAAAAAAAAAAAATCTGTTCTTATCAGTTTAATATCTGATATGTCCCCTATCTGGGGACCATATATTAAATGGATTTTTAGAACAGGGAGATGGAAAAAGAGCTTGCTCTGTCCACTCCACGCATTGACCTGGTATTGCAGTATCTCCAGGACCGGTGCACCCCTTCTTTAATGCAGTTTCTAAAATCAGAAAGAATTGAATTCAATGTTTTTTGTTCATTTTGCTTGTTTGTCGGATTTTGGGATGGACTCTTTGGCTTTGCTTTTCTTCTCCTCATTGGATTTTTCATGTTCAAAGTTGCAGAAGCCAGATTACAAGCTCATTTTGGTTCAACTTCAGCAACTGTGCATTGCATTGCCATGTAATGTGATGCAATGCTATCTTTCTAGCTCTCCCTTTTTACTTCCTTTTGGATAAACAGACATATTAGGCAAGCATTTTGGAGCTTTCACCTAAATAACTACAGGTGGTGAGATAAGCTGCACAATATAATTGACCTTTCAGTATATTGTTGCACACACACCATCTATTTAGCAAATGCCCTTGTTATCAACAGCAGCCTTTTAAACTCACCTGAGCTAACAGGTATGTGCGCTGGTTACTCTGCTGCGCTTAAAATTTCTTTTTTGGTTTGCTACAATGCCTTTTCTGAAACGTTGTCTCCTTCTGCTGGAACACTGACTTCTTTCATTTAATGCCTGCAGACTATAAAAGAGAACCCAACCCAAAAAGTTTGGTTGATTAGTCTGTGGCATTCTGTTAAACTGTTGCTTATGGCGGTCTCTGTGAGCTTCTCAGCGACATTCAGCCAGCCAGGTATCCTGCCTGCAGTAGATGGAATGTGGCAATGGAACGCTGGCTGCGCGTGTCATAATAGGCTCTGAGCCTTTATATACCTGTGCACAGCAGCAGCCACCTTCAGTCTGCTGCTGGACAGCCAGCAGCAGCAGCAGCAGGAGAGGTATGTAATCAGGAGCCCTCCTGCTAAGGGTAGACAGCTGCTCGTTCCACCCCACCCCCCGCCTTAATTGGTTCTCCTCCCTTCCAACGGTGTTGAGGCGGGTGGGAACAGCAGGGGGTGAAGGTGCTGTGTTTAAAGAGGTGGAGTTATGCAGATCTAAAACGCGTGGATTGCAGCAGCAGCAAGCCGAAAAGTGCAGGCATGTAAGGGATCTAGAGGTT
This sequence comes from Phyllobates terribilis, assembly GCF_046119375.1. Classification (NCBI taxonomy): domain Eukaryota; kingdom Metazoa; phylum Chordata; class Amphibia; order Anura; family Dendrobatidae; genus Phyllobates; species Phyllobates terribilis. Next base: position 1,212,220 of record NW_027363247.1, read on the forward strand.
GACAACATGTCTTCTTAACGGGAGTCCAGGAGCTCATCTCCACAAATGGACTTTTCAGGATCCTTGGGTGGCTCCGTAGTTTGAAACCAATTCTGGTTATCGCTTCTCGGCCTTTTGGCTAAGATCAAGTGTAGTATCTGTTCTTATCAGTTTAATATCTGATACGTCCCCTATCTGGGGACCATATATTAAATGGATTTTTAGAACAGGGAGATGGAAAAAGAGCTTGCTCTGTCCACTCCACGCATTGACCTGGTATTGCAGTATCTCCAGGACCGGTGCACCCCTTCTTTAATGCAGTTTCTAAAATCAGAAAGAATTGAATTCAATGTTTTTTGTTCATTTTGCTTGTTTGTCGGATTTTGGGATGGACTCTTTGGCTTTGCTTTTCTTCTCCTCATTGGATTTTTCATGTTCAAAGTTGCAGAAGCCAGATTACAAGCTCATTTTGGTTCAACTTCAGCAACTGTGCATTGCATTGCCATGTAATGTGATGCAATGCTATCTTTCTAGCTCTCCCTTTTTACTTCCTTTTGGATAAACAGACATATTAGGCAAGCATTTTGGAGCTTTCACCTAAATAACTACAGGTGGTGAGATAAGCTGCACAATATAATTGACCTTTCAGTATATTGTTGCACACACACCATCTATTTAGCAAATGCCCTTGTTATCAACAGCAGCCTTTTAAACTCACCTGAGCTAACAGGTATGTGCGCTGGTTACTCTGCTGCGCTTAAAATTTCTTTTTTGGTTTGCTACAATGCCTTTTCTGAAACGTTGTCTCCTTCTGCTGGAACACTGACTTCTTTCATTTAATGCCTGCAGACTATAAAAGAGAACCCAACCCAAAAAGTTTGGTTGATTAGTCTGTGGCATTCTGTTAAACTGTTGCTTATGGCGGTCTCTGTGAGCTTCTCAGCGACATTCAGCCAGCCAGGTATCCTGCCTGCAGTAGATGGAATGTGGCAATGGAACGCTGGCTGCGCGTGTCATAATAGGCTCTGAGCCTTTATATACCTGTGCACAGCAGCAGCCACCTTCAGTCTGCTGCTGGACAGCCAGCAGCAGCAGCAGCAGGAGAGGTATGTAATCAGGAGCCCTCCTGCTAAGGGTAGACAGCTGCTCGTTCCACCCCACCCCCCGCCTTAATTGGTTCTCCTCCCTTCCAACGGTGTTGAGGCGGGTGGGAACAGCAGGGGGTGAAGGTGCTGTGTTTAAAGAGGTGGAGTTATGCAGATCTAAAACGCGTGGATTGCAGCAGCAGCAAGCCGAAAAGTGCAGGCATGTAAGGGATCTAGAGGTTGACAACATGTCTTCTTAACGGGAGTCCAGGAGCTCATCTCCACAAATGGACTTTTCAGGATCCTTGGGTGGCTCCGTAGTTTGAAACCAATTCTGGTTATCGCTTCTCGGCCTTTTGGCTACGACCAAGTGTTGTTGCTGGAAGACTCCAAAGCCTATCGCATCCTCGGCCTTGAGGCATCGGCAGTTCTACTGTCTTAAGCCTCCTGCTGCTATAGGGGGTGTGCGTGCTGAAGAGAACCAAGAAGGCGATCGACTTATCTGAATATGGCGATGGCGACATCGGCTACTCTCCGTTCTGCTGGAGCTGGCGACTTGAAGATCAAGAACTCTTTCAAGATTGAAGTTGAAGAGCGAGCCCGTGACAAGTTCTCCCTGTCTTTCTTCGTGAGGAAGGTCCTGCTTGAGATCCTGCAGGTGAAAAGGGAGAACATTCTGGCACTTCAAGATGCTCCTGGACGCTTTGTGCTTACCCTGACCTCTGAAGTGGCATCTCAGAATTTTTACCATCAGATCAAGCTGAGACTTCAGGAGGAAGATCTTAAAGGACTGTGTTTTGTGACCCTCTGCCTGGCAGAAGAGAAGTCTGTGGTGGTTCATATGAGCAATCCGCATGTCTCTGAAAAGGATGTGGCTGCGTTTCTGCATAACTATTGCTCTGAGGTCCACTTTTCTCACAAAATCATGAACTCTGAGAGGTTGTGGACCGGAAAATACAAGTTCATCGTGAAGCTGAGAGAAGGTTTGGGAATTGGTGGACTCATTCATCCGCCTCAGAGCTTCCTGATTGGCAGAGAGAGAGGAAGACTCTTCTATCCAGGGATGCCTATCTTCTGCAGAAAATGTATGGACTTTGGGCATTCCTTTGAGAGCTGCAAGGAGGAGAACGCTCTTTGCAAGAAGTGCTATCAAAAAGGACATGTCACTCTGAACTGCCCAAATCAGATGATCTGTAATATCTGCCGTATCCCTGGGCACTCTTTTCGGGATTGTCCGTTGAGAAAAAAGACCTTCAGCTATGCAGATGCAGCTCGGGGGGGAGCCCCTCCGAAGCGGTCCAGTCCTGAAGAACAAACAGACAAATCCAAGGACCCTCCCGGGAACCCTTCTGGGGATCCGCCCAAGGACACTGCTGGGGACCCGCCTGGGGATAGCATTGTTCTCAAGGATTGGTCGGAGAGTCCAGATGGTCATGTGGTGGAGGAGAATCCAGCTGAGTCTGAAGTGGAGATGGGAGAGGAGTCTTCTAAGGAGGCTGGTGGTGAGGAGGAGGAGGAGGAGATTAACATTGACGTGGAGGTTTTGAGGAAAAGGAAAAAGGAGAAGTCGAGTTTGTTTAAGGGAGAGAGCGCCAGCAAAAGACCTGCTGGGCGTTTGAAAATAGTCCTCCCTAATTACTCACCTAAACCGATCATCTCAGTTCCTAAACCTGTAAACCCATCTGATCCGGTGAACATCGAGGAATTCTCAGACACGGACGTTTCTGCGGGTCCCTCTACCCCGGTCGGATTCATGTCAGATACGGACTCAAGCTCTGTTTAAATGATTTATGGCTACACTCAAAATTGCCTCACTAAATGTGAGGAGTTTAAAGGGCTCTGTCAAGAGAGCTGCTTTATTTTCTTACCTGATGACTTTAGATGCTGATATTTTTTTACTTCAAGAATGCGGCATTGACCATGACCTTAACTATAACAAACTAAGGGAAGATTGGGCGAACGGACCTTCCATCTGGTCCGGTGAAAATGGATCGCGTGCTACTGGTGTTGGCGTCCTGTTTAAAAACAAAGACTTTAAGGTTACCTCGTTCACTGAAGTTGAACCTGGACGTGCACTAGTTGTTAATGTGAGTTACTGTGGATCCGAGTTCAAGCTGATTAATGTTTATGCATCTCCGATTAAAGAGGAAAGATCCAGTTTATTAGATATCATCAAACTCTTTATACCTGGTCCTACACCAACTGTGGTTGGCGGTGACTTCAATTGTATCCGGTCTGATGAAAATAGGACATCAGGTACTAGAAGGAAAGACAAAACTGAGATGCAGTTAAAAAATCTAATCGACGATACTTGCCTGAATGATGTCTGGAGAGTAAAGAATACCTCTGAACCAGGATACACTTGGGAGAAAAATCTTCTAAAATCAAGAATTGACTTTGTTCTGACATCACAGAGTTTTAAAGTGAATAAAGTGGATCTAACAGGTAACATCTTTTCTGACCACAAAACGTTAATTACTCACTTGGAATTGCCCAGTCTAGAGAAAGGGCGAGGTGTCTGGAAGTTGAACACTCTGCTGCTGGAAGATGAAAGTATAAAAGAGGAATTTTTGAAATTTTGTAAAAAACTACAGGGGAAAAAACGTTATTACAAAAGAATTCTAGAATGGTGGGAGTATGTGAAGTTTCAAATTAGACATTTTTTTCTCTTAGCTGGCAAAAGGAAGGCCAGACAGAATCAGAAATGGTTTAAAGACCTGAATACAAAACTGCAAACAGGTTACAAACTCAGAAATGCAGGGATAGATATGGAGGATGTTATTTTACAAGTCAAAGAAGACATTAAAAAAGCAATTGAACAGAAAGGCAAAGAAATAATTTTCAACGCCAAGGTAGAACATATGGAAAAAAATGAAACATGTTCCAGGTTCTTTTTCAAAAAATCTTTAGAACGCAAAGAATTAATTAAAGAACTTGATGGTGAAACAACTAAAGATGGACTGTTGGACAAAGCGCAAACTTTTTATCAAAATCTTTTTAGCGAAAAGAAAATTGACGCTGATTTTTTACCTGATGCTCTTAATTCATTGCAGAATCACCTTGAAAAGCAAGATCAAGAGTTGTTGATTGAAGATATCTGTGAAGAAGAACTGCTAAGTGCAATCAAAAGCTTTTCTAGAGGAAAAACACCGGGTACTGACGGACTACAAATTGAATTTTATCTTACTTTTTGGGAGATTTTAAAAGACGACCTGTTTGAGATTTTTAAAGCTGTCTTTTTATGTGACAAATTGCCTGAATCTTGGAGAAGTGGTGTGGTCACCCTGCTTTTTAAAAAAGGAGATAAGACTAATCTAGAGAACTGGAGACCAATCACGTTACTCAACGTAGATTATAAAATTATGGCAAAAATCATGGTGAACAGAATGAAGAAGGTGATAGAGAAGGTCGTGCATCCTGATCAGGTATGTGGTGTGCCTGGTCGTACAATTGCAGAAAACTTGAATATTATACGGGACGCAATTTGGTATCAGCAAGAGAGGAAGCAAAAGCTAGCTCTTCTGTCCCTTGATTTCCAGAAAGCGTACGACAGAGTCTCTCATAAGTACCTGTATTCTGTGTTAAAGAAAATGAAATTCCCGGATGTTTTTATTAAGCACATTGCACTTTTATATGATGGAAGTTTTAGCAGGATTTTAATTAATGGTTTTTTATCTTCAGAAGTTTTTCTAAAGTCGGGCGTCAAACAAGGATGCCCACTTTCGCCTCTGCTCTTTATCTGCGCAATCGAGCCTCTACTGGCAATGTTGAGGAAAGATAAGATGGTGAAAGGTGTACCCATACCAGGTGGAAATGGACTAAGTACTAAGTCACTGGGGTACATGGATGACATCACGATCCTGTGCGACTCAGAACAATCGCTGAGAAGAGCAGTAAGAACTACTGATTTTTTCTGTTTAGCATCTGCCTTCAAACTGAACTTGGAGAAGAGCGAATGTCTTGGATTCGGTGATTGGTCAGATGCGCAGATTCCTCAACTTAAAATAAGAAGTGATAAGATCAAAATTTTAGGTGTTGTGTTTACAAAAAAGAATGATGGAGAAGAAAGTTGGCAGTTGGTGAAGGAGAAAATGCAAAAGAAGATAAGTTTATGGAAACTCAGAAAATTATCAATGGAAGGTAAAAACTTGATCATTAAGTCTTTGTTGTTGCCGATAATGTTGTTTTTAAGTATGGTGTACCCCCCGAATGAGAACACAGTAAAGTTTCTCCAGAGACAAATTTTTCTTTTTCTGTGGGGATCAAAAATGGAGAAGGTTCGAAGAGAGACAATGTACAAGCAGCATAAATATGGTGGAAAGAATATCCCAAATATCAAAAATTTTTTGTACCTAAAGTTCTTTAGTTTTTGCTTCAAAATGACCAATCTAAGAACTCATTGGTCTTTCTACTTAAGATATGCAGCTGGAGATATCTTTAGGAAAAGAAAGTGGATAACATTGCCCCAAAATTCTCCTGTCCTAATTACACCGCCAAAACAATATGTCTTACTAGAAAAAACAATTAGACTTTATAACTTACCTGAAGTAGATGTGGAGATGCTGTCAAATTCAAGAAGACTGGCTCTAGAGACAAAGAGAAAAGAAACGATGACAGCAGTGGCAAACTTTACTTACACTAAAAGTGGAAGAATTTGGAGAATGACTTATGCACCTTATCTAACAAATGAATATAAAGACTTGGCATGGGCAATAGTGCAAGAATGTGTTCCTGTTAGATTTTTTCAACACAGAAGGGGATTGTGCAATACTGCAAGATGCCCTAGAACAGGCTGTGTTAGAGAGGAAACAGTTTTACACACCTTTTGGAACTGTTTTTATGCCCAAAATGTCTGGAAAGAAGTTGGAAGTCTCTTAAAGTTTGTTACTGGTCTTAAGTTTTTAAATCACGAAGTAGTTTTATATGGAAATTTTACATGTCAATCAAAAGAAAAAGAAAGAGTCATTTGGATAATGATAAATGGAATAAAGAATGCGCTATGGAAAGTCCGAAACATATTGCTTTTTAAAAGAGATTTTATAAGTGAAAGTGAATGCATAAAATTAGCACTAAGTGAAATATATATTTATTACCTGTTAGATCTGAAGAGAATTGGGAAAAAAAGAGCCAAGAGTCTATGGAACTTTCATCTGTGGAACCTTGTAGCATGAACAGATTATAAGGCAAGAGAAATATTAGAAGAGAAATAACAACTGAAATATAAGAACAAAATGAAAAAGGAAAAAATCTGTTCTTATCAGTTTAATATCTGATACGTCCCCTATCTGGGGACCATATATTAAATGGATTTTTAGAACAGGGAGATGGAAAAAGAGCTTGCTCTGTCCACTCCACGCATTGACCTGGTATTGCAGTATCTCCAGGACCGGTGCACCCCTTCTTTAATGCAGTTTCTAAAATCAGAAAGAATTGAATTCAATGTTTTTTGTTCATTTTGCTTGTTTGTCGGATTTTGGGATGGACTCTTTGGCTTTGCTTTTCTTCTCCTCATTGGATTTTTCATGTTCAAAGTTGCAGAAGCCAGATTACAAGCTCATTTTGGTTCAACTTCAGCAACTGTGCATTGCATTGCCATGTAATGTGATGCAATGCTATCTTTCTAGCTCTCCCTTTTTACTTCCTTTTGGATAAACAGACATATTAGGCAAGCATTTTGGAGCTTTCACCTAAATAACTACAGGTGGTGAGATAAGCTGCACAATATAATTGACCTTTCAGTATATTGTTGCACACACACCATCTATTTAGCAAATGCCCTTGTTATCAACAGCAGCCTTTTAAACTCACCTGAGCTAACAGGTATGTGCGCTGGTTACTCTGCTGCGCTTAAAATTTCTTTTTTGGTTTGCTACAATGCCTTTTCTGAAACGTTGTCTCCTTCTGCTGGAACACTGACTTCTTTCATTTAATGCCTGCAGACTATAAAAGAGAACCCAACCCAAAAAGTTTGGTTGATTAGTCTGTGGCATTCTGTTAAACTGTTGCTTATGGCGGTCTCTGTGAGCTTCTCAGCGACATTCAGCCAGCCAGGTATCCTGCCTGCAGTAGATGGAATGTGGCAATGGAACGCTGGCTGCGCGTGTCATAATAGGCTCTGAGCCTTTATATACCTGTGCACAGCAGCAGCCACCTTCAGTCTGCTGCTGGACAGCCAGCAGCAGCAGCAGCAGGAGAGGTATGTAATCAGGAGCCCTCCTGCTAAGGGTAGACAGCTGCTCGTTCCACCCCACCCCCCGCCTTAATTGGTTCTCCTCCCTTCCAACGGTGTTGAGGCGGGTGGGAACAGCAGGGGGTGAAGGTGCTGTGTTTAAAGAGGTGGAGTTATGCAGATCTAAAACGCGTGGATTGCAGCAGCAGCAAGCCGAAAAGTGCAGGCATGTAAGGGATCTAGAGGTTGACAACATGTCTTCTTAACGGGAGTCCAGGAGCTCATCTCCACAAATGGACTTTTCAGGATCCTTGGGTGGCTCCGTAGTTTGAAACCAATTCTGGTTATCGCTTCTCGGCCTTTTGGCTAAGATCAAGTGTAGTATCTGTTCTTATCAGTTTAATATCTGATACGTCCCCTATCTGGGGACCATATATTAAATGGATTTTTAGAACAGGGAGATGGAAAAAGAGCTTGCTCTGTCCACTCCACGCATTGACCTGGTATTGCAGTATCTCCAGGACCGGTGCACCCCTTCTTTAATGCAGTTTCTAAAATCAGAAAGAATTGAATTCAATGTTTTTTGTTCATTTTGCTTGTTTGTCGGATTTTGGGATGGACTCTTTGGCTTTGCTTTTCTTCTCCTCATTGGATTTTTCATGTTCAAAGTTGCAGAAGCCAGATTACAAGCTCATTTTGGTTCAACTTCAGCAACTGTGCATTGCATTGCCATGTAATGTGATGCAATGCTATCTTTCTAGCTCTCCCTTTTTACTTCCTTTTGGATAAACAGACATATTAGGCAAGCATTTTGGAGCTTTCACCTAAATAACTACAGGTGGTGAGATAAGCTGCACAATATAATTGACCTTTCAGTATATTGTTGCACACACACCATCTATTTAGCAAATGCCCTTGTTATCAACAGCAGCCTTTTAAACTCACCTGAGCTAACAGGTATGTGCGCTGGTTACTCTGCTGCGCTTAAAATTTCTTTTTTGGTTTGCTACAATGCCTTTTCTGAAACGTTGTCTCCTTCTGCTGGAACACTGACTTCTTTCATTTAATGCCTGCAGACTATAAAAGAGAACCCAACCCAAAAAGTTTGGTTGATTAGTCTGTGGCATTCTGTTAAACTGTTGCTTATGGCGGTCTCTGTGAGCTTCCCAGCGACATTCAGCCAGCCAGGTATCCTGCCTGCAGTAGATGGAATGTGGCAATGGAACGCTGGCTGCGCGTGTCATAATAGGCTCTGAGCCTTTATATACCTGTGCACAGCAGCAGCCACCTTCAGTCTGCTGCTTGACAGCCAGCAGCAGCAGCAGCAGGAGAGGTATGTAATCAGGAGCCCTCCTGCTAAGGGTAGACAGCTGCTCGTTCCACCCCACCCCCCGCCTTAATTGGTTCTCCTCCCTTCCAACGGTGTTGAGGCGGGTGGGAACAGCAGGGGGTGAAGGTGCTGTGTTTAAAGAGGTGGAGTTATGCAGATCTAAAACGCGTGGATTGCAGCAGCAGCAAGCCGAAAAGTGCAGGCATGTAAGGGATCTAGAGGTTGACAACATGTCTTCTTAACGGGAGTCCAGGAGCTCATCTCCACAAATGGACTTTTCAGGATCCTTGGGTGGCTCCGTAGTTTGAAACCAATTCTGGTTATCGCTTCTCGGCCTTTTGGCTAAGATCAAGTGTAGTATCTGTTCTTATCAGTTTAATATCTGATACGTCCCCTATCTGGGGACCATATATTAAATGGATTTTTAGAACAGGGAGATGGAAAAAGAGCTTGCTCTGTCCACTCCACGCATTGACCTGGTATTGCAGTATCTCCAGGACCGGTGCACCCCTTCTTTAATGCAGTTTCTAAAATCAGAAAGAATTGAATTCAATGTTTTTTGTTCATTTTGCTTGTTTGTCGGATTTTGGGATGGACTCTTTGGCTTTGCTTTTCTTCTCCTCATTGGATTTTTCATGTTCAAAGTTGCAGAAGCCAGATTACAAGCTCATTTTGGTTCAACTTCAGCAACTGTGCATTGCATTGCCATTTAATGTGATGCAATGCTATCTTTCTAGCTCTCCCTTTTTACTTCCTTTTGGATAAACAGACATATTAGGCAAGCATTTTGGAGCTTTCACCTAAATAACTACAGGTGGTGAGATAAGCTGCACAATATAATTGACCTTTCAGTATATTGTTGCACACACACCATCTATTTAGCAAATGCCCTTGTTATCAACAGCAGCCTTTTAAACTCACCTGAGCTAACAGGTATGTGCGCTGGTTACTCTGCTGCGCTTAAAATTTCTTTTTTGGTTTGCTACAATGCCTTTTCTGAAACGTTGTCTCCTTCTGCTGGAACACTGACTTCTTTCATTTAATGCCTGCAGACTATAAAAGAGAACCCAACCCAAAAAGTTTGGTTGATTAGTCTGTGGCATTCTGTTAAACTGTTGCTTATGGCGGTCTCTGTGAGCTTCTCAGCGACATTCAGCCAGCCAGGTATCCTGCCTGCAGTAGATGGAATGTGGCAATGGAACGCTGGCTGCGCGTGTCATAATAGGCTCTGAGCCTTTATATACCTGTGCACAGCAGCAGCCACCTTCAGTCTGCTGCTGGACAGCCAGCAGCAGCAGCAGCAGGAGAGGTATGTAATCAGGAGCCCTCCTGCTAAGGGTAGACAGCTGCTCGTTCCACCCCACCCCCCGCCTTAATTGGTTCTCCTCCCTTCCAACGGTGTTGAGGCGGGTGGGAACAGCAGGGGGTGAAGGTGCTGTGTTTAAAGAGGTGGAGTTATGCAGATCTAAAACGCGTGGATTGCAGCAGCAGCAAGCCGAAAAGTGCAGGCATGTAAGGGATCTAGAGGTTGACAACATGTCTTCTTAACGGGAGTCCAGGAGCTCATCTCCACAAATGGACTTTTCAGGATCCTTGGGTGGCTCCGTAGTTTGAAACCAATTCTGGTTATCGCTTCTCGGCCTTTTGGCTAAGATCAAGTGTAGTATCTGTTCTTATCAGTTTAATATCTGATACGTCCCCTATCTGGGGACCATATATTAAATGGATTTTTAGAACAGGGAGATGGAAAAAGAGCTTGCTCTGTCCACTCCACGCATTGACCTGGTATTGCAGTATCTCCAGGACCGGTGCACCCCTTCTTTAATGCAGTTTCTAAAATCAGAAAGAATTGAATTCAATGTTTTTTGTTCATTTTGCTTGTTTGTCGGATTTTGGGATGGACCCTTTGGCTTTGCTTTTCTTCTCCTCATTGGATTTTTCATGTTCAAAGTTGCAGAAGCCAGATTACAAGCTCATTTTGGTTCAACTTCAGCAACTGTGCATTGCATTGCCATGTAATGTGATGCAATGCTATCTTTCTAGCTCTCCCTTTTTACTTCCTTTTGGATAAACAGACATATTAGGCAAGCATTTTGGAGCTTTCACCTAAATAACTACAGGTGGTGAGATAAGCTGCACAATATAATTGACCTTTCAGTATATTGTTGCACACACACCATCTATTTAGCAAATGCCCTTGTTATCAACAGCAGCCTTTTAAACTCACCTGAGCTAACAGGTATGTGCGCTGGTTACTCTGCTGCGCTTAAAATTTCTTTTTTGGTTTGCTACAATGCCTTTTCTGAAACGTTGTCTCCTTCTGCTGGAACACTGACTTCTTTCATTTAATGCCTGCAGACTATAAAAGAGAACCCAACCCAAAAAGTTTGGTTGATTAGTCTGTGGCATTCTGTTAAACTGTTGCTTATGGCGGTCTCTGTGAGCTTCTCAGCGACATTCAGCCAGCCAGGTATCCTGCCTGCAGTAGATGGAATGTGGCAATGGAACGCTGGCTGCGCGTGTCATAATAGGCTCTGAGCCTTTATATACCTGTGCACAGCAGCAGCCACCTTCAGTCTGCTGCTGGACAGCCAGCAGCAGCAGCAGCAGGAGAGGTATGTAATCAGGAGCCCTCCTGCTAAGGGTAGACAGCTGCTCGTTCCACCCCACCCCCCGCCTTAATTGGTTCTCCTCCCTTCCAACGGTGTTGAGGCGGGTGGGAACAGCAGGGGGTGAAGGTGCTGTGTTTAAAGAGGTGGAGTTATGCAGATCTAAAACGCGTGGATTGCAGCAGCAGCAAGCCGAAAAGTGCAGGCATGTAAGGGATCTAGAGGTTGACAACATGTCTTCTTAACGGGAGTCCAGGAGCTCATCTCCACAAATGGACTTTTCAGGATCCTTGGGTGGCTCCGTAGTTTGAAACCAATTCTGGTTATCGCTTCTCGGCCTTTTGGCTAAGATCAAGTGTAGTATCTGTTCTTATCAGTTTAATATCTGATACGTCCCCTATCTGGGGACCATATATTAAATGGATTTTTAGAACAGGGAGATGGAAAAAGAGCTTGCTCTGTCCACTCCACGCATTGACCTGGTATTGCAGTATCTCCAGGACCGGTGCACCCCTTCTTTAATGCAGTTTCTAAAATCAGAAAGAATTTAATTCAATGTTTTTTGTTCATTTTGCTTGTTTGTTGGATTTTGGGATCGACTCTTTGGCTTTGCTTTTCTTCTCCTCATTGGATTTTTCATGTTCAAAGTTGCAGAAGCCAGATTACAAGCTCATTTTGGTTCAACTTCAGCAACTGTGCATTGCATTGCCATGTAATGTGATGCAATGCTATCTTTCTAGCTCTCCCTTTTTACTTCCTTTTGGATAAACAGACATATTAGGCAAGCATTTTGGAGCTTTCACCTAAATAACTACAGGTGGTGAGATAAGCTGCACAATATAATTGACCTTTCAGTATATTGTTGCACACACACCATCTATTTAGCAAATGCCCTTGTTATCAACAGCAGCCTTTTAAACTCACCTGAGCTAACAGGTATGTGCGCTGGTTACTCTGCTGCGCTTAAAATTTCTTTTTTGGTTTGCTACAATGCCTTTTCTGAAACGTTGTCTCCTTCTGCTGGAACACTGACTTCTTTCATTTAATGCCTGCAGACTATAAAAGAGAACCCAACCCAAAAAGTTTGGTTGATTAGTCTGTGGCATTCTGTTAAACTGTTGCTTATGGCGGTCTCTGTGAGCTTCTCAGCGACATTCAGCCAGCCAGGTATCCTGCCTGCAGTAGATGGAATGTGGCAATGGAACGCTGGCTGCGCGTGTCATAATAGGCTCTGAGCCTTTATATACCTGTGCACAGCAGCAGCCACCTTCAGTCTGCTGCTGGACAGCCAGCAGCAGCAGCAGCAGGAGAGGTATGTAATCAGGAGCCCTCCTGCTAAGGGTAGACAGCTGCTCGTTCCACCCCACCCCCCGCCTTAATTGGTTCTCCTCCCTTCCAACGGTGTTGAGGCGGGTGGGAACAGCAGGGGGTGAAGGTGCTGTGTTTAAAGAGGTGGAGTTATGCAGATCTAAAACGCGTGGATTGCAGCAGCAGCAAGCCGAAAAGTGCAGGCATGTAAGGGATCTAGAGGTTGACAACATGTCTTCTTAACGGGAGTCCAGGAGCTCATCTCCACAAATGGACTTTTCAGGATCCTTGGGTGGCTCCGTAGTTTGAAACCAATTCTGGTTATCGCTTCTCGGCCTTTTGGCTAAGATCAAGTGTAGTATCTGTTCTTATCAGTTTAATATCTGATACGTCCCCTATCTGGGGACCATATATTAAATGGATTTTTAGAACAGGGAGATGGAAAAAGAGCTTGCTCTGTCCACTCCACGCATTGACCTGGTATTGCAGTATCTCCAGGACCGGTGCACCCCTTCTTTAATGCAGTTTCTAAAATCAGAAAGAATTGAATTCAATGTTTTTTGTTCATTTTGCTTGTTTGTCGGATTTTGGGATGGACCCTTTGGCTTTGCTTTTCTTCTCCTCATTGGATTTTTCATGTTCAAAGTTGCAGAAGCCAGATTACAAGCTCATTTTGGTTCAACTTCAGCAACTGTGCATTGCATTGCCATGTAATGTGATGCAATGCTATCTTTCTAGCTCTCCCTTTTTACTTCCTTTTGGATAAACAGACATATTAGGCAAGCATTTTGGAGCTTTCACCTAAATAACTACAGGTGGTGAGATAAGCTGCACAATATAATTGACCTTTCAGTATATTGTTGCACACACACCATCTATTTAGCAAATGCCCTTGTTATCAACAGCAGCCTTTTAAACTCACCTGAGCTAACAGGTATGTGCGCTGGTTACTCTGCTGCGCTTAAAATTTCTTTTTTGGTTTGCTACAATGCCTTTTCTGAAACGTTGTCTCCTTCTGCTGGAACACTGACTTCTTTCATTTAATGCCTGCAGACTATAAAAGAGAACCCAACCCAAAAAGTTTGGTTGATTAGTCTGTGGCATTCTGTTAAACTGTTGCTTATGGCGGTCTCTGTGAGCTTCTCAGCGACATTCAGCCAGCCAGGTATCCTGCCTGCAGTAGATGGAATGTGGCAATGGAACGCTGGCTGCGCGTGTCATAATAGGCTCTGAGCCTTTATATACCTGTGCACAGCAGCAGCCACCTTCAGTCTGCTGCTGGACAGCCAGCAGCAGCAGCAGCAGGAGAGGTATGTAATCAGGAGCCCTCCTGCTAAGGGTAGACAGCTGCTCGTTCCACCCCACCCCCCGCCTTAATTGGTTCTCCTCCCTTCCAACGGTGTTGAGGCGGGTGGGAACAGCAGGGGGTGAAGGTGCTGTGTTTAAAGAGGTGGAGTTATGCAGATCTAAAACGCGTGGATTGCAGCAGCAGCAAGCCGAAAAGTGCAGGCATGTAAGGGATCTAGAGGTTGACAACATGTCTTCTTAACGGGAGTCCAGGAGCTCATCTCCACAAATGGACTTTTCAGGATCCTTGGGTGGCTCCGTAGTTTGAAACCAATTCTGGTTATCGCTTCTCGGCCTTTTGGCTAAGATCAAGTGTAGTATCTGTTCTTATCAGTTTAATATCTGATACGTCCCCTATCTGGGGACCATATATTAAATGGATTTTTAGAACAGGGAGATGGAAAAAGAGCTTGCTCTGTCCACTCCACGCATTGACCTGGTATTGCAGTATCTCCAGGACCGGTGCACCCCTTCTTTAATGCAGTTTCTAAAATCAGAAAGAATTTAATTCAATGTTTTTTGTTCATTTTGCTTGTTTGTTGGATTTTGGGATCGACTCTTTGGCTTTGCTTTTCTTCTCCTCATTGGATTTTTCATGTTCAAAGTTGCAGAAGCCAGATTACAAGCTCATTTTGGTTCAACTTCAGCAACTGTGCATTGCATTGCCATGTAATGTGATGCAATGCTATCTTTCTAGCTCTCCCTTTTTACTTCCTTTTGGATAAACAGACATATTAGGCAAGCATTTTGGAGCTTTCACCTAAATAACTACAGGTGGTGAGATAAGCTGCACAATATAATTGACCTTTCAGTATATTGTTGCACACACACCATCTATTTAGCAAATGCCCTTGTTATCAACAGCAGCCTTTTAAACTCACCTGAGCTAACAGGTATGTGCGCTGGTTACTCTGCTGCGCTTAAAATTTCTTTTTTGGTTTGCTACAATGCCTTTTCTGAAACGTTGTCTCCTTCTGCTGGAACACTGACTTCTTTCATTTAATGCCTGCAGACTATAAAAGAGAACCCAACCCAAAAAGTTTGGTTGATTAGTCTGTGGCATTCTGTTAAACTGTTGCTTATGGCGGTCTCTGTGAGCTTCTCAGCGACATTCAGCCAGCCAGGTATCCTGCCTGCAGTAGATGGAATGTGGCAATGGAACGCTGGCTGCGCGTGTCATAATAGGCTCTGAGCCTTTATATACCTGTGCACAGCAGCAGCCACCTTCAGTCTGCTGCTGGACAGCCAGCAGCAGCAGCAGCAGGAGAGGTATGTAATCAGGAGACCTCCTGCTAAGGGTAGACAGCTGCTCGTTCCACCCCACCCCCCGCCTTAATTGGTTCTCCTCCCTTCCAACGGTGTTGAGGCGGGTGGGAACAGCAGGGGGTGAAGGTGCTGTGTTTAAAGAGGTGGAGTTATGCAGATCTAAAACGCGTGGATTGCAGCAGCAGCAAGCCGAAAAGTGCAGGCATGTAAGGGATCTAGAGGTTGACAACATGTCTTCTTAACGGGAGTCCAGGAGCTCATCTCCACAAATGGACTTTTCAGGATCCTTGGGTGGCTCCGTAGTTTGAAACCAATTCTGGTTATCGCTTCTCGGCCTTTTGGCTAAGATCAAGTGTAGTATCTGTTCTTATCAGTTTAATATCTGATACGTCCCCTATCTGGGGACCATATATTAAATGGATTTTTAGAACAGGGAGATGGAAAAAGAGCTTGCTCTGTCCACTCCACGCATTGACCTGGTATTGCAGTATCTCCAGGACCGGTGCACCCCTTCTTTAATGCAGTTTCTAAAATCAGAAAGAATTGAATTCAATGTTTTTTGTTCATTTTGCTTGTTTGTCGGATTTTGGGATGGACCCTTTGGCTTTGCTTTTCTTCTCCTCATTGGATTTTTCATGTTCAAAGTTGCAGAAGCCAGATTACAAGCTCATTTTGGTTCAACTTCAGCAACTGTGCATTGCATTGCCATGTAATGTGATGCAATGCTATCTTTCTAGCTCTCCCTTTTTACTTCCTTTTGGATAAACAGACATATTAGGCAAGCATTTTGGAGCTTTCACCTAAATAACTACAGGTGGTGAGATAAGCTGCACAATATAATTGACCTTTCAGTATATTGTTGCACACACACCATCTATTTAGCAAATGCCCTTGTTATCAACAGCAGCCTTTTAAACTCACCTGAGCTAACAGGTATGTGCGCTGGTTACTCTGCTGCGCTTAAAATTTCTTTTTTGGTTTGCTACAATGCCTTTTCTGAAACGTTGTCTCCTTCTGCTGGAACACTGACTTCTTTCATTTAATGCCTGCAGACTATAAAAGAGAACCCAACCCAAAAAGTTTGGTTGATTAGTCTGTGGCATTCTGTTAAACTGTTGCTTATGGCGGTCTCTGTGAGCTTCTCAGCGACATTCAGCCAGCCAGGTATCCTGCCTGCAGTAGATGGAATGTGGCAATGGAACGCTGGCTGCGCGTGTCATAATAGGCTCTGAGCCTTTATATACCTGTGCACAGCAGCAGCCACCTTCAGTCTGCTGCTGGACAGCCAGCAGCAGCAGCAGCAGGAGAGGTATGTAATCAGGAGCCCTCCTGCTAAGGGTAGACAGCTGCTCGTTCCACCCCACCCCCCGCCTTAATTGGTTCTCCTCCCTTCCAACGGTGTTGAGGCGGGTGGGAACAGCAGGGGGTGAAGGTGCTGTGTTTAAAGAGGTGGAGTTATGCAGATCTAAAACGCGTGGATTGCAGCAGCAGCAAGCCGAAAAGTGCAGGCATGTAAGGGATCTAGAGGTTGACAACATGTCTTCTTAACGGGAGTCCAGGAGCTCATCTCCACAAATGGACTTTTCAGGATCCTTGGGTGGCTCCGTAGTTTGAAACCAATTCTGGTTATCGCTTCTCGGCCTTTTGGCTAAGATCAAGTGTAGTATCTGTTCTTATCAGTTTAATATCTGATACGTCCCCTATCTGGGGACCATATATTAAATGGATTTTTAGAACAGGGAGATGGAAAAAGAGCTTGCTCTGTCCACTCCACGCATTGACCTGGTATTGCAGTATCTCCAGGACCGGTGCACCCCTTCTTTAATGCAGTTTCTAAAATCAGAAAGAATTTAATTCAATGTTTTTTGTTCATTTTGCTTGTTTGTTGGATTTTGGGATCGACTCTTTGGCTTTGCTTTTCTTCTCCTCATTGGATTTTTCATGTTCAAAGTTGCAGAAGCCAGATTACAAGCTCATTTTGGTTCAACTTCAGCAACTGTGCATTGCATTGCCATGTAATGTGATGCAATGCTATCTTTCTAGCTCTCCCTTTTTACTTCCTTTTGGATAAACAGACATATTAGGCAAGCATTTTGGAGCTTTCACCTAAATAACTACAGGTGGTGAGATAAGCTGCACAATATAATTGACCTTTCAGTATATTGTTGCACACACACCATCTATTTAGCAAATGCCCTTGTTATCAACAGCAGCCTTTTAAACTCACCTGAGCTAACAGGTATGTGCGCTGGTTACTCTGCTGCGCTTAAAATTTCTTTTTTGGTTTGCTACAATGCCTTTTCTGAAACGTTGTCTCCTTCTGCTGGAACACTGACTTCTTTCATTTAATGCCTGCAGACTATAAAAGAGAACCCAACCCAAAAAGTTTGGTTGATTAGTCTGTGGCATTCTGTTAAACTGTTGCTTATGGCGGTCTCTGTGAGCTTCTCAGCGACATTCAGCCAGCCAGGTATCCTGCCTGCAGTAGATGGAATGTGGCAATGGAACGCTGGCTGCGCGTGTCATAATAGGCTCTGAGCCTTTATATACCTGTGCACAGCAGCAGCCACCTTCAGTCTGCTGCTGGACAGCCAGCAGCAGCAGCAGCAGGAGAGGTATGTAATCAGGAGCCCTCCTGCTAAGGGTAGACAGCTGCTCGTTCCACCCCACCCCCCGCCTTAATTGGTTCTCCTCCCTTCCAACGGTGTTGAGGCGGGTGGGAACAGCAGGGGGTGAAGGTGCTGTGTTTAAAGAGGTGGAGTTATGCAGATCTAAAACGCGTGGATTGCAGCAGCAGCAAGCCGAAAAGTGCAGGCATGTAAGGGATCTAGAGGTTGACAACATGTCTTCTTAACGGGAGTCCAGGAGCTCATCTCCACAAATGGACTTTTCAGGATCCTTGGGTGGCTCCGTAGTTTGAAACCAATTCTGGTTATCGCTTCTCGGCCTTTTGGCTAAGATCAAGTGTAGTATCTGTTCTTATCAGTTTAATATCTGATACGTCCCCTATCTGGGGACCATATATTAAATGGATTTTTAGAACAGGGAGATGGAAAAAGAGCTTGCTCTGTCCACTCCACGCATTGACCTGGTATTGCAGTATCTCCAGGACCGGTGCACCCCTTCTTTAATGCAGTTTCTAAAATCAGAAAGAATTGAATTCAATGTTTTTTGTTCATTTTGCTTGTTTGTCGGATTTTGGGATGGACTCTTTGGCTTTGCTTTTCTTCTCCTCATTGGATTTTTCATGTTCAAAGTTGCAGAAGCCAGATTACAAGCTCATTTTGGTTCAACTTCAGCAACTGTGCATTGCATTGCCATGTAATGTGATGCAATGCTATCTTTCTAGCTCTCCCTTTTTACTTCCTTTTGGATAAACAGACATATTAGGCAAGCATTTTGGAGCTTTCACCTAAATAACTACAGGTGGTGAGATAAGCTGCACAATATAATTGACCTTTCAGTATATTGTTGCACACACACCATCTATTCAGCAAATGCCCTTGTTATCAACAGCAGCCTTTTAAACTCACCTGAGCTAACAGGTATGTGCGCTGGTTACTCTGCTGCGCTTAAAATTTCTTTTTTGGTTTGCTACAATGCCTTTTCTGAAACGTTGTCTCCTTCTACTGGAACACTGACTTCTTTCATTTAATGCCTGCAGACTATAAAAGAGAACCCAACCCAAAAAGTTTGGTTGATTAGTCTGTGGCATTCTGTTAAACTGTTGCTTATGGCGGTCTCTGTGAGCTTCTCAGCGACATTCAGCCAGCCAGGTATCCTGCCTGCAGTAGATGGAATGTGGCAATGGAACACTGGCTGCGCGTGTCATAATAGGCTCTGAGCCTTTATATACCTGTGCACAGCAGCAGCCACCTTCAGTCTGCTGCTGGACAGCCAGCAGCAGCAGCAGCAGGAGAGGTATGTAATCAGCAGCCCTCCTGCTAAGGGTAGACAGCTGCTCGTTCCACCCCACCCCCTGCCTTAATTGGTTCTCCTCCCTTCCAACGGTGTTGAGGCGGGTGGGAACAGCAGGGGGTGAAGGTGCTGTGTTTAAAGAGGTGGAGTTATGCAGATCTAAAACGCGTGGATTGCAGCAGCAGCAAGCCGAAAAGTGCAGGCATGTAAGGGATCTAGAGGTTGACAACATGTCTTCTTAACGGGAGTCCAGGAGCTCATCTCCACAAATGGACTTTTTAGGATCCTTGGGTGGCTCCGTAGTTTGAAACCAATTCTGGTTATCGCTTCTCGGCCTTTTGGCACGATCTGTAGTGGGTTGTGACATTGGGCTGAAGGTTACTGTGGTGGCAGAACCGATTCTTGGCCTTTGGAGATATCCAGTGCTGCTTTTGGGAATCGGTGCTAAAGCTGCAGTGCCTTTTCTTTACGGAGGACGGTGTGTTGGAGGGAGGACGAACTTCGTGGAGGCTGCGATCCGTGTGTGATATTTTCCTTGGTATCTGGAAAAGAAGAGGAAAATCATGGAGACAAGGAGAAACCCTGGAGGAAGGAAGGAGAATCAAGCAAGCAACCCGAATGATTATTTCTCGGAGGAGCATCCGCTGAAGGACACCATCAGGTTCGTGGTTGCTCCTGACCACCGGCAGGTGAAAGATTCTCAATTTATTTTCAATGTTATTTGTAAGCTCTTGAAGATCGACAAGGAGCATCTTTTTTGCTTTCAATCTTTTTTTTCTCGAGGACTTTATGATGTTACGCTTAATAAAGCCTCGCAGTGTGAAAGTGCCTACGCTCTTTATGAAGTAAATAAAGAGAAGGTAGAGCTGGAGGGGGTGAAAGTAATCCCCTCTTTTCAGTTTTCAATGAAAGTACTGACGATTCATTTGTTTAGTCCATTTATTACAGACTCTGAGGTTGAAAGTTACCTATCAATGTATTGTGACAAAATCATCCCTAAGAGACGCGGGGAAACACAGTTTGGAGTGTGGAACGGGAAACGTGTGTATGTGGTATCATTTAGGAAGAACCCGAATGAGGAGGGGGGCGTGTCCAGACCTCCGCCGCAGGTTTATATCAACCATAGCCGCGGTTATTTATTCTTCCCAGGGATGCCACACTACTGCCGTGTGTGTAAAAAATATGGACATCTGGATGCAGAATGTAACAAGTGTTTTAGTTGCATGGGTACTCCTCACCAGATGGATGAGTGCCCTAAAAATAAGAAAAAGGAGGTAGAGGAGATGGACACATCGCCTGAAGAACAGCAACAAGAAGCTAAAGACGATGTGGAAGCAGGCATTGCTGCTGAAGAGGAAAAAGGGGAAGAGGAGAAAGAAAGGAGTGAGAAGGAGGAGACAGAAAGAAAGAGAAAAGAGGAAGAGGAGGGACGGGCAATGAAGGAGAAGAAGAAGGAGGAATGGGTTAAAAAATCACTAGAAGAAGAGGAAAGGAAGTTGGAAGAAAGGAAGAGAAAGAAGGAAGAGGAAAAACAGAAGAGGATAGAGGACATAGAAAAAAGGGCCATGGAGATAAAGAAACAGATGGAAAGGAAAAAGAGAGAAGAGCAGAAGAAAGAAGATAAGAAGAAAGAAGATAAGAATGAAAAGAAGAAGATAGAAGAACAGAAGAAAGAAGATCAGAAGAGAGAAGAGAAGAGTCAAATGTTGCAAGAAATTTCTCCACTAAGTAAAGGGAGTAGTTGTGGAGGGGAAAGTGATATTCCAGAAGTAGTGGAGTCCACTCCTACTAATTCCCTGTCGCAGAGCTTACCTTGCGCGCAGGTACAAATGGACTGCACAGAAAAATCTCTAAAAAGAAGTGTGGATAGAAGTGATAATGAAGGAATACCATGTGGTGGGAAAGTAAAGGCTTTAGAAGCAACAAGTCTGCTGGGGAGTGTGTCATCTTCGGATGTATCAGATCTGGAGGTAGACCCATCTTCTCCGGCAGTAGAGAATGAGGGCGGAGGGAAGAGCCCTGCACTAAATGTTAGAAGATGATCCGCTCAATGTCCCTGAATGTTCAGGGGTTTAACGACCTATATAAGAGAACTGCTTTATATGATTTTTTAAATAATGAAAATATTGATTTTATCTTTCTACAAGAATGTAATTTGACAAAAAAAATAAGCTATGAATATTTACAGGGTATATGGAAGGGTAACTTATGCTTTTCTGGTGGGAACGAGTCAAAAAGTGATGGTGTGGGGTTTTTATGCTCTAAAGATTGGGAGATTGTAAATTATGAAGAGATATACCCTGGGAGGATTTTAAGAATTGATGTGCAGAAAAATGGGAAGAAAGTGAGGTGTTTTAATGTGTATGCAAATGCAGAAAAAGCCTTGAGATTACATTTGTTTGAACTTTTGCAGCTGTTTTTACCTGGAGTAGATCCATTAGTTTTAGGTGGGGATTTTAATTGTCATTTAAAAAATGTAAAAGATGGGTCAGCTTCATGTCTTAGAAATATTTTAGCAGCTTTTAATCTTAAAGATACATGGGCATTAGATGGACAAAAAAAGGAGCATGAAGTCACTTGGGTGGGGAGAGGTGTTTCATCCAGAATAGATTATATTTTTATATCTCAAGCCCTAACATGCTCAGGTTTTAAAACGCATTCAACACCTTTTTCAGATCATAAAATAATAGAATGTAGTTTTAAAATAGAATCAGATGTGGATAAAAGACCGTCACACTGGAAATTTAATGTATCCCTACTACAAGACGAGGTGGTTATGGAAGGTTTTAAAAAGCTGTATGAAAAACTGAAGCTAAAAAAAATGTTTTTTAAATCTATTTTTAATTGGTGGGATTTTGTCAAGAAGGAGGTAAAAATATTTTTTATTAAAGAAGGAAAGAAGAAAGCTGCTGCAAAACGTATTTTTTATAATGATCTTAATGCTAAACTGCAATGTTTTTTTCACCTCGAAAATAACGGATGTGATCTGCAGGAGGCGATCCGAACAACAAAAGAAAAGATCCAAAACTGCCTGAAAGAAAAAGGTAAAGAAATTATTTTTAATTCCCGAGTAAAAGTTTTAGACGAGGATGAAAAATGCACAAAATTCTTTTTTAAAAAAATATGTGACAAGAAGGATTATATGAAGGTTTTGGAAGGAGAAACAAGTTTGGAGGGGAAGAAGATGAAAGCAAAAGAATTTTATGATGATTTATTTTCTGTTAAAAACACGGATGTGTCTCTAAAAAAACATTTTTTAGAAGGACTGGAAAAAAATTTTAATGCGGAAGATAAATCTTTTTTAATAGGGAATTTTACTAAAGAGGAAGTTTTTAATACAATTAATACGCTACAAAATAACAAAACGCCGGGAGCAGATGGACTACCTGTTGAATTTTACAAGTGTTTATGGGAGATCATGGGTGAGGATTTTTATGAAGTAATTTTAGAAGCAGAAGCATCTTTTAGTGTCCCAGAGTCGTGGTGGGAGGGTCTTATTGTTTTATTATTTAAGAAAGGAAATAAAGAACTGATTAAAAATTGGAGACCAATAACCCTTTTAAATACGGACTGTAAGGTATATGCAAAGTTACTAGCAAATAGATTAAAAAAGGTAATCGGCTCAGTAATAGAAGTGGATCAGACGTGTGCAGTGCCAAATCGGAGAATCAGCGACTCATTGATTTTAATCAGGGATGTTTTATGGGATGTTTTAGACAGAAAACAAAAGCTTGCTCTAATTACTTTGGATTTTGAAAAAGCGTACGATAGAGTTGCCCATGATTTTTTATTTGCAGTTTTAGAGAAAATGGGATGCCCGGATGTTTTTAGCAAACGTATTAAATCTCTTTACAAATCATGTTTTAGCAAAATATCTATAAATGGTTTTTTATCTGATAATGTAAAAATAAACTGTGGCGTTAAACAGGGGTGTCCCTTATCCCCTATTCTTTTTATTTGTGCAATTGAACCACTTTTAGCAGCTTTTAGGAGAGATAAGGTAATCAATGGTTTTTTTATTCCCGGGAGTTGCAATGAACAAGTTAAAGTGGTGGCATATATGGATGATGTGACGGTTTTAGTTAAAGACACTAGAAGCATGAACAGAGCCATAAGAACAGTGGATTGGTTTGGGGGCGCATCGGGTTTTAAAATTAACATGGAAAAATCTGGTATTTTAACTGTTGGTGATTTTATTGTAGATTCTGAGTGTAAATTAACAAGAATGAATGAAGTAAAAATTTTAGGTATTTATTTCTCAGAGTCAGGTGGTAATGTAAGAAATTGGGAGTCTCTGCTGGAAAGAGTTAAGAAAAAGATTACTTTCTGGCAGTTGAGAGATCTTACCCTGGAAGGAAAAATTTTAATTATTAGACAGGTTTTACTCCCAATGTTTTTATATGTCTCAACAGTTTTTATCCCCCAAAATAATATCATGAAGAGAGTTATTAAGGTATGTTTTAATTTTTTATGGAGATCCAAGATGGAAAGAGTAAAGAGAGAGGAGATATATAAATCAAAGAAAAAAGGTGGGAAAGGTTTTCCGGATATTAGGTCCTTTTTATATGCAAAGTATGTAGCGAACTGTGTATGCACTTTATTAGGACCAGACTCTAAGCTAAAGTTGTTTTCTATATATAATTTAGGTTTCTATATTAGAAATTATAAATGGTTGGAGATGTCTCTAAATAGGCCTTATAGGTTTTTACCTCCAGGAAATTATATTGTTTTAGAAAAAATTTTAAGAGATTTTAAACTTAAGATGGTCGAAATAAATGTTCTTAAATGCCATAAAAAAATCCTAAAAATCCTGGAAGAGAGAATAGGTATCAGTCCTGTGGAACATTTTTCATTCAAAATTGTGGAAAGAATCTGGATGAATGTAAATTATAGTGTGTTATCTAATGAACACAGGGATTTACTCTGGTGTATAGTAAAAGACTGCCTGCCAACCCGTGAGTTCCAACACAGGCGTGGGTTGGTAAGATCTGAAGTGTGCCCAAGATCCAGGTGTGGGAATAGTGAAACACCCATGCACATCTTCTGGAATTGTAATTTTGCACAGACAATATGGAGGAAAGTGTGCAATATAGTGAGAGCTGTGAGTACTGTTAATTTTTTGGATTTTAACAGAGTATTTTATGGGATGGGGATAAGAGAGGAGGATTTTAAAATTGTATGGATTATTATTGCATGTGTGAAGGCGGCATTGTGGAAAGCAAGGAACATTTTAGTGTTTAAACATAAGGAAGTAACAGTCGACCAGTGTATTAAATTATGTCTAAGTTATTTGTACATGTATTTCTGGAGGGACAAAATGACGCTTGGCAAGGTGAAAGCAAATGAGAAATGGAAACAATGTAAATGGAATGAACTTACCTTGTAAGCTTTGATTTTTTGAAAACCTGTGGAAAAACAAAAAAAGAAAAACAAAAACAAACAAAAAAAATAGCCAAAACTATATAATTTTTAAAAAAAAAAAAAAAAAGAGGGAAAAAATAAATAAATATATATATATAAAAGAAAAAGAAAATAAAAGATTTGGAGAAGTATTAAAATTGGTAGAATGCACGATGATGGATTTGAGTCTTCTTATCTTTTTGTTGATTCCAAGACTTTGTAATCTGAGTGTAAAAAAAAAAAAAAAAAAATCTGTTCTTATCAGTTTAATATCTGATACGTCCCCTATCTGGGGACCATATATTAAATGGATTTTTAGAACAGGGAGATGGAAAAAGAGCTTGCTCTGTCCACTCCACGCATTGACCTGGTATTGCAGTATCTCCAGGACCGGTGCACCCCTTCTTTAATGCAGTTTCTAAAATCAGAAAGAATTGAATTCAATGTTTTTTGTTCATTTTGCTTGTTTGTCGGATTTTGGGATGGACTCTTTGGCTTTGCTTTTCTTCTCCTCATTGGATTTTTCATGTTCAAAGTTGCAGAAGCCAGATTACAAGCTCATTTTGGTTCAACTTCAGCAACTGTGCATTGCATTGCCATGTAATGTGATGCAATGCTATCTTTCTAGCTCTCCCTTTTTACTTCCTTTTGGATAAACAGACATATTAGGCAAGCATTTTGGAGCTTTCACCTAAATAACTACAGGTGGTGAGATAAGCTGCACAATATAATTGACCTTTCAGTATATTGTTGCACACACACCATCTATTTAGCAAATGCCCTTGTTATCAACAGCAGCCTTTTAAACTCACCTGAGCTAACAGGTATGTGCGCTGGTTACTCTGCTGCGCTTAAAATTTCTTTTTTGGTTTGCTACAATGCCTTTTCTGAAACGTTGTCTCCTTCTGCTGGAACACTGACTTCTTTCATTTAATGCCTGCAGACTATAAAAGAGAACCCAACCCAAAAAGTTTGGTTGATTAGTCTGTGGCATTCTGTTAAACTGTTGCTTATGGCGGTCTCTGTGAGCTTCTCAGCGACATTCAGCCAGCCAGGTATCCTGCCTGCAGTAGATGGAATGTGGCAATGGAACGCTGGCTGCGCGTGTCATAATAGGCTCTGAGCCTTTATATACCTGTGCACAGCAGCAGCCACCTTCAGTCTGCTGCTGGACAGCCAGCAGCAGCAGCAGCAGGAGAGGTATGTAATCAGGAGCCCTCCTGCTAAGGGTAGACAGCTGCTCGTTCCACCCCACCCCCCGCCTTAATTGGTTCTCCTCCCTTCCAACGGTGTTGAGGCGGGTGGGAACAGCAGGGGGTGAAGGTGCTGTGTTTAAAGAGGTGGAGTTATGCAGATCTAAAACGCGTGGATTGCAGCAGCAGCAAGCCGAAAAGTGCAGGCATGTAAGGGATCTAGAGGTTGACAACATGTCTTCTTAACGGGAGTCCAGGAGCTCATCTCCACAAATGGACTTTTCAGGATCCTTGGGTGGCTCCGTAGTTTGAAACCAATTCTGGTTATCGCTTCTCGGCCTTTTGGCTAAGATCAAGTGTAGTATCTGTTCTTATCAGTTTAATATCTGATACGTCCCCTATCTGGGGACCATATATTAAATGGATTTTTAGAACAGGGAGATGGAAAAAGAGCTTGCTCTGTCCACTCCACGCATTGACCTGGTATTGCAGTATCTCCAGGACCGGTGCACCCCTTCTTTAATGCAGTTTCTAAAATCAGAAAGAATTGAATTCAATGTTTTTTGTTCATTTTGCTTGTTTGTCGGATTTTGGGATGGACTCTTTGGCTTTGCTTTTCTTCTCCTCATTGGATTTTTCATGTTCAAAGTTGCAGAAGCCAGATTACAAGCTCATTTTGGTTCAACTTCAGCAACTGTGCATTGCATTGCCATGTAATGTGATGCAATGCTATCTTTCTAGCTCTCCCTTTTTACTTCCTTTTGGATAAACAGACATATTAGGCAAGCATTTTGGAGCTTTCACCTAAATAACTACAGGTGGTGAGATAAGCTGCACAATATAATTGACCTTTCAGTATATTGTTGCACACACACCATCTATTTAGCAAATGCCCTTGTTATCAACAGCAGCCTTTTAAACTCACCTGAGCTAACAGGTATGTGCGCTGGTTACTCTGCTGCGCTTAAAATTTCTTTTTTGGTTTGCTACAATGCCTTTTCTGAAACGTTGTCTCCTTCTGCTGGAACACTGACTTCTTTCATTTAATGCCTGCAGACTATAAAAGAGAACCCAACCCAAAAAGTTTGGTTGATTAGTCTGTGGCATTCTGTTAAACTGTTGCTTATGGCGGTCTCTGTGAGCTTCTCAGCGACATTCAGCCAGCCAGGTATCCTGCCTGCAGTAGATGGAATGTGGCAATGGAACGCTGGCTGCGCGTGTCATAATAGGCTCTGAGCCTTTATATACCTGTGCACAGCAGCAGCCACCTTCAGTCTGCTGCTGGACAGCCAGCAGCAGCAGCAGGAGAGGTATGTAATCAGGAGCCCTCCTGCTAAGGGTAGACAGCTGCTCGTTCCACCCCACCCCCCGCCTTAATTGGTTCTCCTCCCTTCCAACGGTGTTGAGGCGGGTGGGAACAGCAGGGGGTGAAGGTGCTGTGTTTAAAGAGGTGGAGTTATGCAGATCTAAAACGCGTGGATTGCAGCAGCAGCAAGCCGAAAAGTGCAGGCATGTAAGGGATCTAGAGGTTGACAACATGTCTTCTTAACGGGAGTCCAGGAGCTCATCTCCACAAATGGACTTTTCAGGATCCTTGGGTGGCTCCGTAGTTTGAAACCAATTCTGGTTATCGCTTCTCGGCCTTTTGGCTAAGATCAAGTGTAGTATCTGTTCTTATCAGTTTAATATCTGATACGTCCCCTATCTGGGGACCATATATTAAATGGATTTTTAGAACAGGGAGATGGAAAAAGAGCTTGCTCTGTCCACTCCACGCATTGACCTGGTATTGCAGTATCTCCAGGACCGGTGCACCCCTTCTTTAATGCAGTTTCTAAAATCAGAAAGAATTGAATTCAATGTTTTTTGTTCATTTTGCTTGTTTGTCGGATTTTGGGATGGACTCTTTGGCTTTGCTTTTCTTCTCCTCATTGGATTTTTCATGTTCAAAGTTGCAGAAGCCAGATTACAAGCTCATTTTGGTTCAACTTCAGCAACTGTGCATTGCATTGCCATGTAATGTGATGCAATGCTATCTTTCTAGCTCTCCCTTTTTACTTCCTTTTGGATTAACAGACATATTAGGCAAGCATTTTGGAGCTTTCACCTAAATAACTACAGGTGGTGAGATAAGCTGCACAATATAATTGACCTTTCAGTATATTGTTGCACACACACCATCTATTTAGCAAATGCCCTTGTTATCAACAGCAGCCTTTTAAACTCACCTGAGCTAACAGGTATGTGCGCTGGTTACTCTGCTGCGCTTAAAATTTCTTTTTTGGTTTGCTACAATGCCTTTTCTGAAACGTTGTCTCCTTCTGCTGGAACACTGACTTCTTTCATTTAATGCCTGCAGACTATAAAAGAGAACCCAACCCAAAAAGTTTGGTTGATTAGTCTGTGGCATTCTGTTAAACTGTTGCTTATGGCGGTCTCTGTGAGCTTCTCAGCGACATTCAGCCAGCCAGGTATCCTGCCTGCAGTAGATGGAATGTGGCAATGGAACGCTGGCTGCGCGTGTCATAATAGGCTCTGAGCCTTTATATACCTGTGCACAGCAGCAGCCACCTTCAGTCTGCTGCTGGACAGCCAGCAGCAGCAGCAGCAGGAGAGGTATGTAATCAGGAGCCCTCCTGCTAAGGGTAGACAGCTGCTCGTTCCACCCCACCCCCCGCCTTAATTGGTTCTCCTCCCTTCCAACGGTGTTGAGGCGGGTGGGAACAGCAGGGGGTGAAGGTGCTGTGTTTAAAGAGGTGGAGTTATGCAGATCTAAAACGCGTGGATTGCAGCAGCAGCAAGCCGAAAAGTGCAGGCATGTAAGGGATCTAGAGGTTGACAACATGTCTTCTTAACGGGAGTCCAGGAGCTCATCTCCACAAATGGACTTTTCAGGATCCTTGGGTGGCTCCGTAGTTTGAAACCAATTCTGGTTATCGCTTCTCGGCCTTTTGGCTAAGATCAAGTGTAGTATCTGTTCTTATCAGTTTAATATCTGATACGTCCCCTATCTGGGGACCATATATTAAATGGATTTTTAGAACAGGGAGATGGAAAAAGAGCTTGCTCTGTCCACTCCACGCATTGACCTGGTATTGCAGTATCTCCAGGACCGGTGCACCCCTTCTGTAATGCAGTTTCTAAAATCAGAAAGAATTGAATTCAATGTTTTTTGTTCATTTTGCTTGTTTGTCGGATTTTGGGATGGACTCTTTGGCTTTGCTTTTCTTCTCCTCATTGGATTTTTCATGTTCAAAGTTGCAGAAGCCAGATTACAAGCTCATTTTGGTTCAACTTCAGCAACTGTGCATTGCATTGCCATGTAATGTGATGCAATGCTATCTTTCTAGCTCTCCCTTTTTACTTCCTTTTGGATAAACAGACATATTAGGCAAGCATTTTGGAGCTTTCACCTAAATAACTACAGGTGGTGAGATAAGCTGCACAATATAATTGACCTTTCAGTATATTGTTGCACACACACCATCTATTTAGCAAATGCCCTTGTTATCAACAGCAGCCTTTTAAACTCACCTGAGCTAACAGGTATGTGCGCTGGTTACTCTGCTGCGCTTAAAATTTCTTTTTTGGTTTGCTACAATGCCTTTTCTGAAACGTTGTCTCCTTCTGCTGGAACACTGACTTCTTTCATTTAATGCCTGCAGACTATAAAAGAGAACCCAACCCAAAAAGTTTGGTTGATTAGTCTGTGGCATTCTGTTAAACTGTTGCTTATGGCGGTCTCTGTGAGCTTCTCAGCGACATTCAGCCAGCCAGGTATCCTGCCTGCAGTAGATGGAATGTGGCAATGGAACGCTGGCTGCGCGTGTCATAATAGGCTCTGAGCCTTTATATACCTGTGCACAGCAGCAGCCACCTTCAGTCTGCTGCTGGACAGCCAGCAGCAGCAGCAGCAGGAGAGGTATGTAATCAGGAGCCCTCCTGCTAAGGGTAGACAGCTGCTCGTTCCACCCCACCCCCCACCTTAATTGGTTCTCCTCCCTTCCAACGGTGTTGAGGCGGGTGGGAACAGCAGGGGGTGAAGGTGCTGTGTTTAAAGAGGTGGAGTTATGCAGATCTAAAACGCGTGGATTGCAGCAGCAGCAAGCCGAAAAGTGCAGGCATGTAAGGGATCTAGAGGTTGACAACATGTCTTCTTAACGGGAGTCCAGGAGCTCATCTCCACAAATGGACTTTTCAGGATCCTTGGGTGGCTCCGTAGTTTGAAACCAATTCTGGTTATCGCTTCTCGGCCTTTTGGCTAAGATCAAGTGTAGTATCTGTTCTTATCAGTTTAATATCTGATACGTCCCCTATCTGGGGACCATATATTAAATGGATTTTTAGAACAGGGAGATGGAAAAAGAGCTTGCTCTGTCCACTCCACGCATTGACCTGGTATTGCAGTATCTCCAGGACCGGTGCACCCCTTCTTTAATGCAGTTTCTAAAATCAGAAAGAATTGAATTCAATGTTTTTTGTTCATTTTGCTTGTTTGTCGGATTTTGGGATGGACTCTTTGGCTTTGCTTTTCTTCTCCTCATTGGATTTTTCATGTTCAAAGTTGCAGAAGCCAGATTACAAGCTCATTTTGGTTCAACTTCAGCAACTTTGCATTGCATTGCCATGTAATGTGATGCAATGCTATCTTTCTAGCTCTCCCTTTTTACTTCCTTTTGGATAAACAGACATATTAGGCAAGCATTTTGGAGCTTTCACCTAAATAACTACAGGTGGTGAGATAAGCTGCACAATATAATTGACCTTTCAGTATATTGTTGCACACACACCATCTATTTAGCAAATGCCCTTGTTATCAACAGCAGCCTTTTAAACTCACCTGAGCTAACAGGTATGTGCGCTGGTTACTCTGCTGCGCTTAAAATTTCTTTTTTGGTTTGCTACAATGCCTTTTCTGAAACGTTGTCTCCTTCTGCTGGAACACTGACTTCTTTCATTTAATGCCTGCAGACTATAAAAGAGAACCCAACCCAAAAAGTTTGGTTGATTAGTCTGTGGCATTCGGTTAAACTGTTGCTTATGGCTGTCTCTGTGAGCTTCTCAGCGACATTCAGCCAGCCAGGTATCCTGCCTGCAGTAGATGGAATGTGGCAATGGAACGCTGGCTGCGCGTGTCATAAAAGGCTCTGAGCCTTTATATACCTGTGCACAGCAGCAGCCACCTTCAGTCTGCTGCTGGACAGCCAGCAGCAGCAGCAGCAGGAGAGGTATGTAATCAGGAGCCCTCCTGCTAAGGGTAGACAGCTGCTCGTTCCACCCCACCCCCCGCCTTAATTGGTTCTCCTCCCTTCCAACGGTGTTGAGGCGGGTGGGAACAGCAGGGGGTGAAGGTGCTGTGTTTAAAGAGGTGGAGTTATGCAGATCTAAAACGCGTGGATTGCAGCAGCAGCAAGCCGAAAAGTGCAGGCATGTAAGGGATCTAGAGGTTGACAACATGTCTTCTTAACGGGAGTCCAGGAGCTCATCTCCACAAATGGACTTTTCAGGATCCTTGGGTGGCTCCGTAGTTTGAAACCAATTCTGGTTATCGCTTCTCGGCCTTTTGGCTAAGATCAAGTGTAGTATCTGTTCTTATCAGTTTAATATCTGATACGTCCCCTATCTGGGGACCATATATTAAATGGATTTTTAGAACAGGGAGATGGAAAAAGAGCTTGCTCTGTCCACTCCACGCATTGACCTGGTATTGCAGTATCTCCAGGACCGGTGCACCCCTTCTTTAATGCAGTTTCTAAAATCAGAAAGAATTGAATTCAATGTTTTTTGTTCATTTTGCTTGTTTGTCGGATTTTGGGATGGACTCTTTGGCTTTGCTTTTCTTCTCCTCATTGGATTTTTCATGTTCAAAGTTGCAGAAGCCAGATTACAAGCTCATTTTGGTTCAACTTCAGCAACTGTGCATTGCATTGCCATGTAATGTGATGCAATGCTATCTTTCTAGCTCTCCCTTTTTACTTCCTTTTGGATAAACAGACATATTAGGCAAGCATTTTGGAGCTTTCACCTAAATAACTACAGGTGGTGAGATAAGCTGCACAATATAATTGACCTTTCAGTATATTGTTGCACACACACCATCTATTTAGCAAATGCCCTTGTTATCAACAGCAGCCTTTTAAACTCACCTGAGCTAACAGGTATGTGCGCTGGTTACTCTGCTGCGCTTAAAATTTCTTTTTTGGTTTGCTACAATGCCTTTTCTGAAACGTTGTCTCCTTCTGCTGGAACACTGACTTCTTTCATTTAATGCCTGCAGACTATAAAAGAGAACCCAACCCAAAAAGTTTGGTTGATTAGTCTGTGGCATTCTGTTAAACTGTTGCTTATGGCGGTCTCTGTGAGCTTCTCAGCGACATTCAGCCAGCCAGGTATCCTGCCTGCAGTAGATGGAATGTGGCAATGGAACTCTGGCTGCGCGTGTCATAATAGGCTCTGAGCCTTTATATACCTGTGCACAGCAGCAGCCACCTTCAGTCTGCTGCTGGACAGCCAGCAGCAGCAGCAGCAGGAGAGGTATGTAATCAGGAGCCCTCCTGCTAAGGGTAGACAGCTGCTCGTTCCCCCCCCCTTCCCCCGCCTTAATTGGTTCTCCTCCCTTCCAACGGTGTTGAGGCGGGTGGGAACAGCAGGGGGTGAAGGTGCTGTGTTTAAAGAGGTGGAGTTATGCAGATCTAAAACGCGTGGATTGCAGCAGCAGCAAGCCGAAAAGTGCAGGCATGTAAGGGATCTAGAGGTTGACAACATGTCTTCTTAACGGGAGTCCAGGAGCTCATCTCCACAAATGGACTTTTCAGGATCCTTGGGTGGCTCCGTAGTTTGAAACCAATTCTGGTTATCGCTTCTCGGCCTTTTGGCTAAGATCAAGTGTAGTATCTGTTCTTATCAGTTTAATATCTGATACGTCCCCTATCTGGGGACCATATATTAAATGGATTTTTAGAACAGGGAGATGGAAAAAGAGCTTGCTCTGTCCACTCCACGCATTGACCTGGTATTGCAGTATCTCCAGGACCGGTGCACCCCTTCTTTAATGCAGTTTCTAAAATCAGAAAGAATTCAATTCAATGTTTTTTGTTCATTTTGCTTGTTTGTCGGATTTTGGGATGGACTCTTTGGCTTTGCTTTTCTTCTCCTCATTGGATTTTTCATGTTCAAAGTTGCAGAAGCCAGATTACAAGCTCATTTTGGTTCAACTTCAGCAACTGTGCATTGCATTGCCATGTAATGTGATGCAATGCTATCTTTCTAGCTCTCCCTTTTTACTTCCTTTTGGATAAACAGACATATTAGGCAAGCATTTTGGAGCTTTCACCTAAATAACTACAGGTGGTGAGATAAGCTGCACAATATAATTGACCTTTCAGTATATTGTTGCACACACACCATCTATTTAGCAAATGCCCTTGTTATCAACAGCAGCCTTTTAAACTCACCTGAACTAACAGGTATGTGCGCTGGTTACTCTGCTGCGCTTAAAATTTCTTTTTTGGTTTGCTACAATGCCTTTTCTGAAACGTTGTCTCCTTCTGCTGGAACACTGACTTCTTTAATTTAATGCCTGCAGACTATAAAAGAGAACCCAACCCAAAAAGTTTGGTTGATTAGTCTGTGGCATTCTGTTAAACTGTTGCTTATGGCGGTCTCTGTGAGCTTCTCAGCGACATTCAGCCAGCCAGGTATCCTGCCTGCAGTAGATGGAATGTGGCAATGGAACGCTGGCTGCGCGTGTCATAATAGGCTCTGAGCCTTTATATACCTGTGCACAGCAGCAGCCACCTTCAGTCTGCTGCTGGACAGCCAGCAGCAGCAGCAGCAGGAGAGGTATGTAATCAGGAGCCCTCCTGCTAAGGGTAGACAGCTGCTCGTTCCACCCCACCCCCCGCCTTAATTGGTTCTCCTCCCTTCCAACGGTGTTGAGGCGGGTGGGAACAGCAGGGGGTGAAGGTGCTGTGTTTAAAGAGGTGGAGTTATGCAGATCTAAAACGCGTGGATTGCAGCAGCAGCAAGCCGAAAAGTGCAGGCATGTAAGGGATCTAGAGGTTGACAACATGTCTTCTTAACGGGAGTCCAGGAGCTCATCTCCACAAATGGACTTTTCAGGATCCTTGGGTGGCTCCGTAGTTTGAAACCAATTCTGGTTATCGCTTCTCGGCCTTTTGGCACGATCTATCAGGTTTACCTGTGTGGTCTTGCCTGTGAGGTGCTCTTGGTACCCTTTCTCTCGGCCTGGGGGGATCGTTCCTCTTCGGAGGGACTTAACCCCCCTGCTGCTATTGGGAGGAAGGATTAGTCCGGGAGCAACGGGAAGGGATCCCATGAAGGCTTGCGCCTTTCAGAGAGAAGAGTCGGTACGTTCCTGAGTGAAGGATGCCGGCAACGCTCACATATTCATCGGGTGATGCCCGGATGCGGAACACCGTGAGGATTGAAGTTGGAGCAGCATCGAGGATGGAGAAGAATTTGGACTACATCTGCCATAGGATTCTTCTGGGAGTTCTGGAGTTTCGGCGGGAAGACATATTCTGCTTCCAGGACAACGAGTACAAGGGGACATACACCATCACCTTCAAGAGCCAGGGATGCTGTCAGCAACTCGTGCAAAAGGTAAACGAGAAAAACTACTTAGATGAGTTGGATGGACTAACCTTTTGTCTCTTGTATGCTTATGACGAGATCCCCATCGTGGTGCATTTCCCGAACCCCTTTGTGGAAGCTGCAGACATCTCGACCTACCTTACCCGCTATTGTGATGATCTGAGATACCTGGGTACTGTGAAGAACGCGGTAGGCTTCTGGTGCGGCAAGAGAAGGTATATGGCCCGTCTAAAGAGGGACCTTAGTGGAGTGGGAGGAATGCTACACCCTCCCTCAACCTTCGTAATCGGTAAGAGCAGAGGCTACTTATTTTATCCTGGAATGCCAGTATGTTGCAGGAACTGTGGACAAATGGGTCATACCCAAACGTCCTGCACGGGCAGGAAAGTAGACCGCTGCAATAATTGCAGCTGTTACGGACATTTAATGAAGGACTGTCCCGCTGGGAGGAAATGTAATCTCTGCGGTGAGGCGGGGCACATGTTCCGAGGATGCCCCAACAGGACCAGGACCAGGACCTACACAGAAGCTGCATCTTCTGAAGCTGAGCCGATGCGCCCACCGGTCTTCACTGGCAGGCCGGCGTCGGAGGGCGGTTCGAAGGGCGAGAAGGCTGGGATGGAGCAGGGAGCCGGAGGCCCCTCTGGGGCGGCACCTGCATCGAAGTCCCTTAACGATGGGCGGACCTCGCATGGACCGGAGCGGGGGGGTCCTCCTTCTGGGAGGGTATCCTCCGTATCGATGGTTCCCGATACCGATCCTGTTGGGCTGGAGGGTGGTGCCCCTGTGCGGTTGGCTACAGGGGACCACGCAGCGATGGCCTCAGGATCTTCCAGGGCGATTAGCCAGCCAGATGAGGGGGCTTTGCTTCTAGGTGGCGAACATCAGGAAATCTGTGTTGCTGATCTTGTCCTGATGGACCAGTCTCCCCCCCTGGAGGAGGTGGAGGAAGAGGAGGACTGCACCAGTGACCTAGTGGAGTCTGCCCCGAAAAAGAGACGGAATGTCGAATCCCCAGCGTCTCCTGGAATGTGGCTGGGAACCGTGACCTACGAGGGGGCAACTGCCGGCTCACAGAATATCGAGTCGTTTGGGTCTTCTAGCCCGGATGTCCTGGAGCAATTTGATATACAGGGCTTTGAGTCAGGTGTCCTCATGGAAGATCCACCACCCTGACCTATGAATGCCCACAATAAGACTTGTCTCACTGAATGTGAGGTCATTAAAGAGCCCAGTTCGTAGGGCTGCTCTATTCAAGTATTTAGAAACCACTGACTTTGACATATGTTTATTACAGGAATGCGGGATACAACATGCACTAAATTATAATGATATCAAGACAGATTGGAGACTGGGGCCCTCCATCTGGTCTGGCTCCAATGACAACAAGTCAGCGGGGGTGGGCTTCCTCTGTCGTGGGAGAAATATTACTGTAAATGCTGTCACAGAAATAGTACCAGGCAGAGTGGTTTTAGTGCATTTTAAATTTAATGGTTTTACCCTACGTGTAATGAATATTTATGCTCCCCCTGATAAGCAAGAGAGAATTAATTTATTTGGGATATTGCCATTGTACTGTACTGGGTCATCTCCCCTGGTCGTAGGGGGTGATTTTAATTGTCTTTGTGCTAGTGAACAACGAGCAGGGGGTGACCCTTTACGCAAATTGGATAAGTCATGTCACCTATTGAAAGATTTTATAACTGATTTTAAATTATGCGATGCGTGGAGGTCACTCCTGCCGACGGACCCTGGTTATACGTGGTCCGGAAGAGGGGTGTCCTCCAGGATCGATTTTATTTTCCTATCAGATGATTTTAACCCTGTAAAATGTGTTTTAACATCAAATATATTTTCTGACCATAAGGGCTTGGAGGTGCATCTAGAATACCGGGATGAACAGAGGGTCAACAGGGGCCTCTGGCGTCTAAGTACTTACCTGCTGGAGGACCCTCTGATTCGACAAGACTTTGGTAAAGCCTATCAAGCCTGGCGGCGACAAAAACCTTCTGATGCCCCTATGGTAACCTGGTGGGAGAATTTGAAAAAAAAAGTCAGAATGTTTTTTATAAAAGCAGGGAGACGTAAAGCTAGAGAGAAAAAAAGATGTTTTAGTGATCTTAACACCAAACTACAAACACTTTTTAAATTCAAAGAGCTAGGGGTGGAGGTGGGAGATGATATTGCTAGCCTAAAAACTGAAATTCAGAACTGCATAGACACAAAGGGGAAAGAGATTA
The DNA here is from genome assembly GCF_046119375.1 of Phyllobates terribilis. NCBI lineage: Eukaryota > Metazoa > Chordata > Amphibia > Anura > Dendrobatidae > Phyllobates > Phyllobates terribilis. Next base: position 1,248,680 of record NW_027363247.1, read on the forward strand.
TTTTTAACTCTAGAGTGCAGCACTTGGAGGAGGGGGAGAAGTGCTCTCGCTTCTTCTTCAAAAAAGTCATGGATAAAAGAGAAGTGATCACAAATCTAGAGGGTGAAACATCTATGCAGGGAATGTTGAATGCTACTTTTAACTTTTATAAGCATCTTTTTAGTAAAAAGTGTATAGATGAGTCCTTTTTATCTGATGCTCTTAATGATCTCGATTTTAAGTTAAATTTTACAGACCAGGAGTTTTTAGAACGCGATATTGTTTTAGAGGAATTATTTTATGTTTTTAAAAGTTTCTCTAAGGGTAAAGCACCTGGGTGTGACGGACTACCTGTAGAGTTTTATCTTACTTTTTGGGACATTTTAAAAGAGGACCTTTTTATGCTTTTTAAAGAAGTTTTTATTTGTGAACAGTTGCCATTTTCGTGGAGGAGAGGAGTGGTGTCTTTGATATATAAAAAAGGTGATCGCAGTGCTCTAGCGAATTGGAGACCCATAACTCTCCTAAATGTTGATTACAAGGTACTTGCTAAGGTGGTTGCAGACCGGCTCAGGAGTGTCATTGCCAAACTAATCCAGCCTGAGCAGGTTTGTAGTGTACCAGGCAGAAGTATTTCAGAGGTTTTAAACGTATTAAGGGATGTAATTTGGTATTCCAGAGACCGGGGTCAAAATGTAGCTCTTTTAGCCCTAGATTTTGAAAAAGCTTTCGATAGAGTCTCTCATAGATTTCTTTTTAGAGTTTTAAAAAGAATGGGTATCCCTAATATGCTTTTAAATTGTATTAAGATTTTATATAAAAATTGTTTTAGTCAAATTTCTCTTAATGGCTTTTTAACAGATGGAGTTCCCCTTGAGTCCGGAGTGAAGCAGGGATGCCCCTTGTCGCCCATCCTGTTCATCTGCGCCATGGAGCCCCTGCTGAGCGCAATAAGGAAAGACAAAGTGATTAGAGGGGTTCCTGTTCCAGGCGGAGGTGGCAGTGATGTGAGAGTCTTTGGCTACATGGATGACGTGACAGTTGTGTGCGTGGACCCTGCTTCCCTCCGGAGGGCGGTGTTGCGCATTGAATTTTTTTCCCAGGCATCCAGGTTTAAACTTAATTTAAATAAATCTGAATGTCTGACTTTGGGATCCTGGGACACCGCCCAACTCCCGCAGCTCACTATAAAACGAGACAATGTAAAAATTCTTGGAGTTGTTTTTAACGAGGAGAATGTGGGAACTCAAAGCTGGGAGAATGTCATAGAAAAAATGTCAAAGAAAATATCATTTTGGGGTTTGAGGTCCCTAACAATGGAGGGGAAAATTTTAATTATAAAATCAGTGTTGTTACCCCTCATACTGTATATAGCTATGGTGTACCCCCCCTCTGATGTTTTAATTAAAAAAATGACTAGGATGATCTTTATGTTTTTATGGAACTCCAAAATGGAAAAATTAAGGCGAGAAATAATGAGGAAGAATAAAATGAACGGCGGAAGGGATGTCCCCGACTTACATATTTATTTGTATTTAAATTATTTCTGCTTTTGTTTCAAACATTTTAATGGTAATAGTGCGCTAAGTTATTTTTTAAAATATACTTGTGGGATGATTTTTAAAAGATGGTTTAAGTTGTCGTTGAATTCCCCTGTTTTACTATGCCCCCCCAAACACCAAGCAATCTTAGAAAAGACTGTTCGATTTTATAGCCTTGGTGATTTTAATATGGACATTTTTAAAGACCGCAAGAAGCTTTTATCTTTTCTGAGGAGGAATGAAGATGTGACCACCATAGTAAATTTCTCAGAAGAGAGATCGAAGCAAGTTTGGAAGAATGTCTTCGGGAAATTCTTAGCAAATGGACATAAGGACATCGCATGGATGGTGGTCCACCAGTGCCTCCCCACCAGAGAGTTTCAACACAGGAGAGGCCTGGTGGCCAGAGCAAAATGCCCCAGAGACTCATGTGTTTATGACGAAACCACCTTGCACCTTATGTGGAATTGCCCATTTGCACAGGAACTTTGGCACAAAGTTGGGATTCTTTTAAAATGGACTTGCGGTTTAAGAGATTTTAACCATGAATATGTTTTATATGGCCTTTTTAAATGTCCAACCCCTCAACAGTATTGTATATGTTGGTGTATGATTAACTGTTTTAAAGACGCCCTTTGGAAGGCACGCAATATTTTACTTTTTAAACGTGATGCTATTTCTGTGAAGGATTGTCTTAAAATTGCTTTTAGTCAGATGTATATTTATTACTTGAGGGATGTCAAATGTATTGGGAGGAGGGATGCTAATCGTATATGGGGTTTTTATGGGTGGAATTCTGTGTTTTATTAATGTATTGTTTGTGTTGCTGTTTTTGATTGTAAACCATCTTTTACGCACTTAATAAATTATGTTGAAACCTGATCTGTTCTTATCAGTTTAATATCTGATACGTCCCCTATCTGGGGACCATATATTAAATGGATTTTTAGAACAGGGAGATGAAAAAAGAGCTTGCTCTGTCCACTCCACGCATTGACCTGGTATTGCAGTATCTCCAGGACCGGTGCACCCCTTCTTTAATGCAGTTTCTAAAATCAGAAAGAATTGAATTCAATGTTTTTTGTTCATTTTGCTTGTTTGTCGGATTTTGGGATGGACTCTTTGGCTTTGCTTTTCTTCTCCTCATTGGATTTTTCATGTTCAAAGTTGCAGAAGCCAGATTACAAGCTCATTTTGGTTCAACTTCAGCAACTGTGCATTGCATTGCCATGTAATGTGATGCAATGCTATCTTTCTAGCTCTCCCTTTTTACTTCCTTTTGGATAAACAGACATATTAGGCAAGCATTTTGGAGCTTTCACCTAAATAACTACAGGTGGTGAGATAAGCTGCACAATATAATTGACCTTTCAGTATATTGTTGCACACACACCATCTATTTAGCAAATGCCCTTGTTATCAACAGCAGCCTTTTAAACTCACCTGAGCTAACAGGTATGTGCGCTGGTTACTCTGCTGCGCTTAAAATTTCTTTTTTGGTTTGCTACAATGCCTTTTCTGAAACGTTGTCTCCCTCTGCTGGAACACTGACTTCTTTCATTTAATGCCTGCAGACTATAAAAGAGAACCCAACCCAAAAAGTTTGGTTGATTAGTCTGTGGCATTCTGTTAAACTGTTGCTTATGGCGGTCTCTGTGAGCTTCTCAGCGACATTCAGCCAGCCAGGTATCCTGCCTGCAGTAGATGGAATGTGGCAATGGAACGCTGGCTGCGCGTGTCATAATAGGCTCTGAGCCTTTATATACCTGTGCACAGCAGCAGCCACCTTCAGTCTGCTGCTGGACAGCCAGCAGCAGCAGCAGCAGGAGAGGTATGTAATCAGGAGCCCTCCTGCTAAGGGTAGACAACTGCTCGTTCCACCCCACCCCCCGCCTTAATTGGTTCTCCTCCCTTCCAACGGTGTTGAGGCGGGTGGGAACAGCAGGGGGTGAAGGTGCTGTGTTTAAAGAGGTGGAGTTATGCAGATCTAAAACGCGTGGATTGCAGCAGCAGCAAGCCGAAAAGTGCAGGCATGTAAGGGATCTAGAGGTTGACAACATGTCTTCTTAACGGGAGTCCAGGAGCTCATCTCCACAAATGGACTATTCAGGATCCTTGGGTGGCTCCGTAGTTTGAAACCAATTCTGGTTATCGCTTCTCGGCCTTTTGGCATGATCTATCAGGTTTACCTGTGTGGTCTTGCCTGTGAGGTGCTCTTGGTACCCTTTCTCTCGGCCTGGGGGGATCGTTCCTTTTCGGAGGGACTTAACCCCCCTGCTGCTATTGGGAGGAAGGATTAGTCCGGGAGCAACGGGAAGGGATCCCATGAAGGCTTGCGCCTTTCAGAGAGAAGAGTCGGTACGTTCCTGAGTGAAGGATGCCGGCAACGCTCACATATTCATCGGGTGATGCCCGGATGCGGAACACCGTGAGGATTGAAGTTGGAGCAGGATCGAGGACGGAGAAGAATTTGGATTACATCTGCCATAGGATTCTGCTTGGAGTTCTGGAGTTTCGGCGGGAAGACATATTCTGCTTCCAGGACAATGAGTACAAGGGGACTTACACCATCACCTTCAAGAGCCAGGGATGCTGTCACCAACTCGTACAAAAGGTAAATGAGAAAAACTACTTGGATGAATTGGATGGACTAACCTTTTGTCTCTTGTATGCCTATGACGAGATCCCTATCGTGGTGCATTTCCCGAACCCCTTTGTGGAAGCTGCAGACATCTCGACCTACCTTATCCGTTATTGTGACGATCTGAGATACCTGGGCACTGTGAAGAACGCGGTAGGCTTCTGGTGCGGCAAGAGGAGGTACATGGCCCGTCTAAAGAGGGACCCAAGCGGAGTGGGAGGAATGCTACACCCTCCCTCAACATTTGTGATCGGTAAGAGCAGAGGCTACTTATTTTACCCTGGAATGCCGGTATGTTGCAGGAACTGTGGACAAATGGGTCATACCCAAACGTCCTGCACAGGCAGGAAAGTAGACCGCTGCAATAATTGCAGCTGTTACGGACATTTAATGAAGGACTGTCCCGCTGGGAGGAAATGCAATCTTTGTGGTGAGGCGGGGCACATGTTCCGAGGATGCCCCAACAGGACCAGGACCAGGACCTACGCAGAAGCTGCATCTTCTGCAGCTGAGCCGATGCGCCCACCGGTCTTCACTGGCGGGCCGGCGTCGGAGGGCGGTTCGAAGGGCGAGAAGGCTGGGATGGAGCAGGGAGCCGGAGGCCCCTCTGGGGCGGCCCCTGCATCGAAGTCCCTTAACGATGGGCGGACCTCGCATGGACCGGAGCGGAGGGGTCCTCCTTCTGGGAGGGAATCCTCCGTGTCGATGGTTCCCGATACCGATCCTGTTGGGCTGGAGGGTGGTGCCCCTGTGCGGTTGGCTACAGGGGACCACGCAGCGATGGCCTCAGGATCTTCCAGGGCGATTAGCCAGCCAGATGAGGGGGCTTTGCTTCTAGGTGGCGAACATCAGGGAATCGGTGTTGGTGATCTTATCCTGATGGACCAGTCTCTCCCCCTGGAGGAGGTGGAGGAAGAGGAGGACTGCACCAGTGACCTAGTGGAGTCTGCCCCGAAAAAGAGACGGAATGTCGAAGCCCCAGTGTCTCCTGGAATGTGGCTGGGAACCGTGACCTACGAGGGGGCAACCGCCGGCTCACAGAATATCGAGTCGTTTGGGTCCTCTAGCCCGGATGTCCTGGAGCAATTTGACATACAGGGCTTTGAGTCAGGTGTCCTCATGGAAGATCCACCACCCTGACCTATGAATGCCGACATTAAGACTTGTCTCACTGAATGTGAGGTCATTAAAGAGCCCAGTTCGTAGGGCTGCTCTATTCAAGTATTTAGAAACCGCTGACTTTGACATTTGTTTATTACAGGAATGCGGGATACAACATGCACTAAATTATAATGACATCAAGACAGATTGGAGACTGGGGCCCTCCATCTGGTCTGGCTCCAATGACAACAAGTCAGCGGGGGTGGGCTTCCTCTGTCGTGGGAGAAATATTACTGTAAATGCTGTCACAGAAATAGTACCAGGCAGAGTGGTTTTAGTGCATTTTAAATTTAATGGTTTTACCCTACGTGTAATGAATATTTATGCTCCCCCTGATAAGCAAGAGAGAATTAATTTATTTGGGATATTGCCATTGTACTGTACTGGGTCATCTCCCCTGATCGTAGGGGGTGATTTTAATTGTCTTTGTGCTAGTGAACAACGAGCGGGGGGTGACCCTTTACGCAAATTGGATAAGTCATGTCATCTATTGAAAGATTTTATAACTGATTTTAAATTATGCGATGCGTGGAGGTCACTCCTGCCGACGGACCCTGGTTATACGTGGTCCGGAAGAGGGGTGTCCTCCAGGATCGATTTTATTTTCCTATCAGATGATTTTAACCCTGTAAAATGTGTTTTAACATCAAATATATTTTCTGACCATAAGGGCTTGGAGGTGCACCTAGAGTACCGGGATGAACAGAGGGTCAACAGGGGCCTCTGGCGTCTAAGTACTTACCTGCTGGAGGACCCTCTGATTCGACAAGACTTTGGTAAAGCCTATCAAGCCTGGCGGCGACAAAAACCTTCTGATGCCCCTATGGTAACCTGGTGGGAAAATTTGAAAAAAAAAGTCAGAATGTTTTTTATAAAAGCAGGGAGACGTAAAGCTAGAGAGAAAAAAAGATGTTTTAGTGATCTTAACACCAAACTGCAAACACTTTTTAAATTCAAAGAGCTAGGGGTGGAGGTGGGAGATGATATTGCTAGCCTAAAAACTGAAATCCAGAACTGCATAGACACAAAGGGGAAAGAGATTATTTTTAACTCTAGAGTGCAGCACTTGGAGGAGGGGGAGAAGTGCTCTCGCTTCTTCTTCAAAAAAGTCATGGATAAAAGAGAAGTGATCACAAATCTAGAGGGTGAAACATCTATGCAGGGAATGTTGAATGTTACTTTTAACTTTTATAAGCATCTTTTTAGTAAAAAGTGTATAGATGAGTCCTTTTTATCTGATGCTCTTAATGATCTCGATTTTAAGTTAAATTTTACAGACCAGGAGTTTTTAGAACGCGATATTGTTTTAGAGGAATTATTTTATGTTTTTAAAAGTTTCTCTAAGGGTAAAGCACCTGGGTGTGACGGACTACCTGTAGAATTTTACCTTACTTTTTGGGACATTTTAAAAGAGGACCTTTTTATGCTTTTTAAAGAAGTTTTTATTTCTGAACAGTTGCCATTTTCGTGGAGGAGAGGAGTGGTGTCTTTGATATATAAAAAAGGTGATCGCAGTGCTCTATCGAATTGGAGACCCATAACTCTCCTAAACGTTGATTACAAGGTACTTGCTAAGGTGGTTGCAAACCGGCTCAGGAATGTCATTGCCAAACTAATCCAGCCTGAGCAGGTTTGTAGTGTACCAGGCAGAAGTATTTCAGAGGTTTTAAACGTATTAAGGGATGTAATTTGGTATTCCAGAGACCGGGGTCAAAATGTAGCTCTTTTAGCCCTAGATTTTGAAAAAGCTTTCGATAGAGTCTCTCATAGATTTCTTTTTAGAGTTTTAAAAAGAATGGGTATCCCTAATATGCTTTTAAATTGTATTAAGATTTTATATAAAAATTGTTTTAGTCAAATTTCTCTTAATGGCTTTTTAACAGATGGAGTTCCCCTTGAGTCCGGAGTGAAGCAGGGATGCCCCTTGTCGCCCATCCTGTTCATCTGCGCCATGGAGCCCCTGCTGAGCGCAATAAGGAAAGACAAAGTGATTAGAGGGGTTCCTGTTCCTGGCGGAGGTAGCAGTGATGTGAGAGTCTTTGGCTACATGGATGACGTGACGGTTGTGTGCGTGGACCCTGCTTCCCTCCGGAGGGCGGTGTTGCGCATTGAATTTTTTTCCCAGGCATCCGGTTTTAAACTTAATTTAAATAAATCTGAATGTCTGACTTTGGGATCCTGGGACACCGCCCAACTCCCGCAGCTCACTATAAAACGAGACAATGTAAAAATTCTTGGAGTTGTTTTTAACGAGGAGAATGTGGGAACTCAAAGCTGGGAGAATGTCATAGAAAAAATGTCAAAGAAAATATCATTTTGGGGTTTGAGGTCCCTAACAATGGAGGGGAAAATTTTAATTATAAAATCAGTGTTGTTACCCCTCATACTGTATATAGCTATGGTGTACCCCCCCTCTGATGTTTTAATTAAAAAAATGACTAGGATGATCTTTATGTTTTTATGGAACTCCAAAATGGAAAAATTAAGGCGAGAAATAATGAGGAAGAATAAAATGAACGGCGGAAGGGATGTCCCCGACTTACATATTTATTTGTATTTAAATTATTTCTGCTTTTGTTTCAAACATTTTAATGGTAATAGTGCGCTAAGTTATTTTTTAAAATATACTTGTGGGATGATTTTTAAAAGATGGTTTAAGTTGTCGTTGAATTCCCCTGTTTTACTATGCCCCCCCAAACACCAAGCAATCTTAGAAAAGACTGTTCGATTTTATAGCCTTGGTGATTTTAATATGGACATTTTTAAAGACCGCAAGAAGCTTTTATCTTTTCTGAGGAGGAATGAAGATGTGACCCCCATAGTAAATTTCTCAGAAGAGAGATCGAAGCAAGTTTGGAAGAATGTCTTCGGGAAATTCTTAGCAAATGGACATAAGGACATCGCATGGATGGTGGTCCACCAGTGCCTCCCCACCAGAGAGTTTCAACACAGGAGAGGCCTGGTGGCCAGAGCAAAATGCCCCAGAGACTCATGTGTTAATGACGAAACCACCTTGCACCTTATGTGGAATTGCCCATTTGCACAGGAACTTTGGCACAAAGTTGGGATTCTTTTAAAATGGACTTGCGGTTTAAGAGATTTTAACCATGAATATGTTTTATATGGCCTTTTTAAATGTCCGACCCCTCAACAGTATTGTATATGTTGGTGTATGATTAACTGTTTTAAAGACGCCCTTTGGAAGGCACGCAATATTTTACTTTTTAAACGTGATGCTATTTCTGTGAAGGATTGTCTTAAAATTGCTTTTAGTCAGATGTATATTTATTACTTGAGGGATGTCAAATGTATTGGGAGGAGGGATGCTAATCGTATATGGGGTTTTTATGGGTGGAATTCTGTGTTTTATTAATGTATTGTTTGTGTTGCTGTTTTTGATTGTAAACCATCTTTTACGCACATAATAAAATATGTTGAAACCTGATCTGTTCTTATCAGTTTAATATCTGATACGTCCCCTATCTGGGGACCATATATTAAATGGATTTTTAGAACAGGGAGATGGAAAAAGAGCTTGCTCTGTCCACTCCACGCATTGACCTGGTATTGCAGTATCTCCAGGACCGGTGCACCCCTTCTTTAATGCAGTTTCTAAAATCAGAAAGAATTGAATTCAATGTTTTTTGTTCATTTTGCTTGTTTGTCGGATTTTGGGATGGACTCTTTGGCTTTGCTTTTCTTCTCCTCATTGGATTTTTCATGTTCAAAGTTGCAGAAGCCAGATTACAAGCTCATTTTGGTTCAACTTCAGCAACTGTGCATTCCATTGCCATGTAATGTGATGCAATGCTATCTTTCTAGCTCTCCCTTTTTACTTCCTTTTGGATAAACAGACATATTAGGCAAGCATTTTGGAGCTTTCACCTAAATAACTACAGGTGGTGAGATAAGCTGCACAATATAATTGACCTTTCAGTATATTGTTGCACACACACCATCTATTTAGCAAATGCCCTTGTTATCAACAGCAGCCTTTTAAACTCACCTGAGCTAACAGGTATGTGCGCTGGTTACTCTGCTGCGCTTAAAATTTCTTTTTTGGTTTGCTACAATGCCTTTTCTGAAACGTTGTCTCCCTCTGCTGGAACACTGACTTCTTTCATTTAATGCCTGCAGACTATAAAAGAGAACCCAACCCAAAAAGTTTGGTTGATTAGTCTGTGGCATTCTGTTAAACTGTTGCTTATGGCGGTCTCTGTGAGCTTCTCAGCGACATTCAGCCAGCCAGGTATCCTGCCTGCAGTAGATGGAATGTGGCAATGGAACGCTGGCTGCGCGTGTCATAATAGGCTCTGAGCCTTTATATACCTGTGCACAGCAGCAGCCACCTTCAGTCTGCTGCTGGACAGCCAGCAGCAGCAGCAGCAGGAGAGGTATGTAATCAGGAGCCCTCCTGCTAAGGGTAGACAGCTGCTCGTTCCACCCCACCCCCCGCCTTAATTGGTTCTCCTCCCTTCCAACGGTGTTGAGGCGGGTGGGAACAGCAGGGGGTGAAGGTGCTGTGTTTAAAGAGGTGGAGTTATGCAGATCTAAAACGCGTGGATTGCAGCAGCAGCAAGCCGAAAAGTGCAGGCATGTAAGGGATCTAGAGGTTGACAACATGTCTTCTTAACGGGAGTCCAGGAGCTCATCTCCACAAATGGACTTTTCAGGATCCTTGGGTGGCTCCGTAGTTTGAAACCAATTCTGGTTATCGCTTCTCGGCCTTTTGGCTAAGATCAAGTGTAGTATCTGTTCTTATCAGTTTAATATCTGATACGTCCCCTATCTGGGGACCATATATTAAATGGATTTTTAGAACAGGGAGATGGAAAAAGAGCTTGCTCTGTCCACTCCACGCATTGACCTGGTATTGCAGTATCTCCAGGACCGGTGCACCCCTTCTTTAATGCAGTTTCTAAAATCAGAAAGAATTGAATTCAATGTTTTTTGTTCATTTTGCTTGTTTGTCGGATTTTGGGATGGACTCTTTGGCTTTGCTTTTCTTCTCCTCATTGGATTTTTCATGTTCAAAGTTGCAGAAGCCAGATTACAAGCTCATTTTGGTTCAACTTCAGCAACTGTGCATTGCATTGCCATGTAATGTGATGCAATGCTATCTTTCTAGCTCTCCCTTTTTACTTCCTTTTGGATAAACAGACATATTAGGCAAGCATTTTGGAGCTTTCACCTAAATAACTACAGGTGGTGAGATAAGCTGCACAATATAATTGACCTTTCAGTATATTGTTGCACACACACCATCTATTTAGCAAATGCCCTTGTTATCAACAGCAGCCTTTTAAACTCACCTGAGCTAACAGGTATGTGCGCTGGTTACTCTGCTGCGCTTAAAATTTCTTTTTTGGTTTGCTACAATGCCTTTTCTGAAACGTTGTCTCCCTCTGCTGGAACACTGACTTCTTTCATTTAATGCCTGCAGACTATAAAAGAGAACCCAACCCAAAAAGTTTGGTTGATTAGTCTGTGGCATTCTGTTAAACTGTTGCTTATGGCGGTCTCTGTGAGCTTCTCAGCGACATTCAGCCAGCCAGGTATCCTGCCTGCAGTAGATGGAATGTGGCAATGGAACGCTGGCTGCGCGTGTCATAATAGGCTCTGAGCCTTTATATACCTGTGCACAGCAGCAGCCACCTTCAGTCTGCTGCTGGACAGCCAGCAGCAGCAGCAGCAGGAGAGGTATGTAATCAGGAGCCCTCCTGCTAAGGGTAGACAGCTGCTCGTTCCACCCCACCCCCCGCCTTAATTGGTTCTCCTCCCTTCCAACGGTGTTGAGGCGGGTGGGAACAGCAGGTGGTGAAGGTGCTGTGTTTAAAGAGGTGGAGTTATGCAGATCTAAAACGCGTGGATTGCAGCAGCAGCAAGCCGAAAAGTGCAGGCATGTAAGGGATCTAGAGGTTGACAACATGTCTTCTTAACGGGAGTCCAGGAGCTCATCTCCACAAATGGACTTTTCAGGATCCTTGGGTGGCTCCGTAGTTTGAAACCAATTCTGGTTATCGCTTCTCGGCCTTTTGGCTAAGATCAAGTGTAGTATCTGTTCTTATCAGTTTAATATCTGATACGTCCCCTATCTGGGGACCATATATTAAATGGATTTTTAGAACAGGGAGATGGAAAAAGAGCTTGCTCTGTCCACTCCACGCATTGACCTGGTATTGCAGTATCTCCAGGACCGGTGCACCCCTTCTTTAATGCAGTTTCTAAAATCAGAAAGAATTGAATTCAATGTTTTTTGTTCATTTTGCTTGTTTGTCGGATTTTGGGATGGACTCTTTGGCTTTGCTTTTCTTCTCCTCATTGGATTTTTCATGTTCAAAGTTGCAGAAGCCAGATTACAAGCTCATTTTGGTTCAACTTCAGCAACTGTGCATTGCATTGCCATGTAATGTGATGCAATGCTATCTTTCTAGCTCTCCCTTTTTACTTCCTTTTGGATAAACAGACATATTAGGCAAGCATTTTGGAGCTTTCACCTAAATAACTACAGGTGGTGAGATAAGCTGCACAATATAATTGACCTTTCAGTATATTGTTGCACACACACCATCTATTTAGCAAATGCCCTTGTTATCAACAGCAGCCTTTTAAACTCACCTGAGCTAACAGGTATGTGCGCTGGTTACTCTGCTGCGCTTAAAATTTCTTTTTTGGTTTGCTACAATGCCTTTTCTGAAATGTTGTCTCCCTCTGCTGGAACACTGACTTCTTTCATTTAATGCCTGCAGACTATAAAAGAGAACCCAACCCAAAAAGTTTGGTTGATTAGTCTGTGGCATTCTGTTAAACTGTTGCTTATGGCGGTCTCTGTGAGCTTCTCAGCGACATTCAGCCAGCCAGGTATCCTGCCTGCAGTAGATGGAATGTGGCAATGGAACGCTGGCTGCGCGTGTCATAATAGGCTCTGAGCCTTTATATACCTGTGCACAGCAGCAGCCACCTTCAGTCTGCTGCTGGACAGCCAGCAGCAGCAGCAGCAGGAGAGGTATGTAATCAGGAGCCCTCCTGCTAAGGGTAGACAGCTGCTCGTTCCACCCCACCCCCCGCCTTAATTGGTTCTCCTCCCTTCCAACGGTGTTGAGGCGGGTGGGAACAGCAGGGGGTGAAGGTGCTGTGTTTAAAGAGGTGGAGTTATGCAGATCTAAAACGCGTGGATTGCAGCAGCAGCAAGCCGAAAAGTGCAGGCATGTAAGGGATCTAGAGGTTGACAACATGTCTTCTTAACGGGAGTCCAGGAGCTCATCTCCACAAATGGACTTTTCAGGATCCTTGGGTGGCTCCGTAGTTTGAAACCAATTCTGGTTATCGCTTCTCGGCCTTTTGGCTAAGATCAAGTGTAGTATCTGTTCTTATCAGTTTAATATCTGATACGTCCCCTATCTGGGGACCATATATTAAATGGATTTTTAGAACAGGGAGATGGAAAAAGAGCTTGCTCTGTCCACTCCACGCATTGACCTGGTATTGCAGTATCTCCAGGACCGGTGCACCCCTTCTTTAATGCAGTTTCTAAAATCAGAAAGAATTTAATTCAATGTTTTTTGTTCATTTTGCTTGTTTGTCGGATTTTGGGATGGACTCTTTGGCTTTGCTTTTCTTCTCCTCATTGGATTTTTCATGTTCAAAGTTGCAGAAGCCAGATTACAAGCTCATTTTGGTTCAACTTCAGCAACTGTGCATTGCATTGCCATGTAATGTGATGCAATGCTATCTTTCTAGCTCTCCCTTTTTACTTCCTTTTGGATAAACAGACATATTAGGCAAGCATTTTGGAGCTTTCACCTAAATAACTACAGGTGGTGAGATAAGCTGCACAATATAATTGACCTTTCAGTATATTGTTGCACACACACCATCTATTTAGCAAATGCCCTTGTTATCAACAGCAGCCTTTTAAACTTACCTGAGCTAACAGGTATGTGCGCTGGTTACTCTGCTGCGCTTAAAATTTCTTTTTTGGTTTGCTACAATGCCTTTTCTGAAACGTTGTCTCCCTCTGCTGGAACACTGACTTCTTTCATTTAATGCCTGCAGACTATAAAAGAGAACCCAACCCAAAAAGTTTGGTTGATTAGTCTGTGGCATTCTGTTAAACTGTTGCTTATGGCGGTCTCTGTGAGCTTCTCAGCGACATTCAGCCAGCCAGGTATCCTGCCTGCAGTAGATGGAATGTGGCAATGGAACGCTGGCTGCGCGTGTCATAATAGGCTCTGAGCCTTTATATACCTGTGCACAGCAGCAGCCACCTTCAGTCTGCTGCTGGACAGCCAGCAGCAGCAGCAGCAGGAGAGGTATGTAATCAGGAGCCCTCCTGCTAAGGGTAGACAGCTGCTCGTTCCACCCCACCCCCCGCCTTAATTGGTTCTCCTCCCTTCCAACGGTGTTGAGGCGGGTGGGAACAGCAGGGGGTGAAGGTGCTGTGTTTAAAGAGGTGGAGTTATGCAGATCTAAAACGCGTGGATTGCAGCAGCAGCAAGCCGAAAAGTGCAGGCATGTAAGGGATCTAGAGGTTGACAACATGTCTTCTTAACGGGAGTCCAGGAGCTCATCTCCACAAATGGACTTTTCAGGATCCTTGGGTGGCTCCGTAGTTTGAAACCAATTCTGGTTATCGCTTCTCGGCCTTTTGGCTATGATCAAGTGCTTTATTGCAGGAGATTGTGGTTGAAGGGCACTCGGGTACCCCTCTCCTTGGCCTGGCAGGATCGTCCACTTTGGTGGACTTAACCTGCTTGCTGCTATTAGGGAGAGGGCTTAGTCCCAGGGTAACGAGTTGCGATCCCCCAGCTTCCAGGTGTTTTTCGCTGCAAGAACACTGGGAGCGCAGATTGCAAGCGGCTGCAATTTGCAACCTTGTTGCGTTTTTCCATGGAGGTTGACCCTAACCTCGTGCCTCTTTATGCGAGGCTAAAAAACTCTATCCGAGTTCACTTCACGGCGGGTGGCTCGGATATGAGGAAATTAGGGTATGTAGTCCAGGACGTGCTCAGGAACCTTCTTGGCGTACAAAGGAATGAAATTCTCTCCATCCAGGATTATCCCAGAAGAGGTGACTATGACATCACATTCACCGGAGAAGGTATTTTTAGAGATGTACTAGAAAAGTTAAAAAAAGTTGAAAATAGTCCTGTTTTGAAAGGGATACAAATTGTTGAGCACGTCCTGGATGAGGTAAGACTGGTTATTGTAAAAATATTTTCGCCCTTTGTTTCTGCTCCAGAAGTAATGTCATTTCTAGCAATTTATTTTAAAAGTGTTAAATGTATTGGGAAGATATTAAACGAATATAACATATGGACATCTAAGTGGAAATTCCTTGTGAAGTGTACAAGAGATCCAAATACACCAGGTGGTATACGGCTCCCCCCTGCCCGTTTCAAAATTGGGCAAACAAATGGGGATTTCTTCTTTTCTGGGATGCCAGTATATTGCAGAAATTGTGGGCGCTATGGTCATTCAAAAGAAAACTGTCATGTATCATGTAGAAATTGTGCTAGTGAAGAACATGAGACAAAAGAATGCCCTAAGGAAAAGAAATGCAGTTTTTGCCAGACTCCAGGTCACTTTTATTTTTCTTGTCCTCACAGATTTCGGGAAGATGAGCAAAAGGGGAAGTCCAAGACGTCCGACCAAGGACCAAAAGATCAGACCACCCCTCAGGAGGAGGAACAACAACCTGGAGCCTCTGGAGACAATAAGGGCGTACCAAATAGTGAAGTGTTTCCAGAGTCTATGACAGGTAAAATACCAAATCCCAAAACCTGGCTGCAGGACCTGCGGGAGTCCAAAAGGAGGGCTGAGAAGGAGCAGAAGGGCACTACTGGTAAGGTCAAAAGGGACCGGCAAAAGGCCGACACAGAAGCCCATGCCCAGTCTGGGTCTCCTAGTGCTGAGGGCGCTGAGTGGATAAAGGTGGGTCCTAAGAAAAAGAAAAAGGGTGGTTCGGAGGAGGCAGCAGGAGGTGAACAGATGGACACTTCTCCAGAAGGGGACGTGGACGCTGGACCCTCAGGGGTTTCGGTCTCCGCTGCTACAGGTGGGGACCGGGATCTTGCTGCCTCTGAAGAGTCAGAGGCTCTGCCTTGTGCGCAACCTCCTCCTATAGGACGACCTTCTACAGGTCAAACAGGGGCGGCGGAACCCCTCGGGGACCCACCTGATGAGGAACTGCATGGCCAGCCAATGGAGACCCAGCGGGTTCTGCCAGCCAGCCCTCCGAGCTATGCCAGTGTAGCGTCGGGTTTATATAAATGTGGTAATCTTTCCTCCTCCACGGAGACTCTCGTGACGATACTATCAGATGAGGAGGGAGGCGCAAGCCCAGTGGTCTGATCAGGTTCATCGGACAGGTAAATCCGTTGCTCTTAGTTACCTAAGTAAAATTTCTACATTTTCTAATGATGGCTGAACTCAAAGGTATTTCCCTCAACGTGAGAGGCATAAAATCTAACACGAGAAGAACTACTCTTTTTAATTTTTTTACGTGTTTTACTGCATCTGTATTTTTTCTGCAAGAATGTAATGTCCCACATGAAATGTCATTTCAAAAATATAAAGATGAGTGGAAGTGTGGGCCATCTGTCTGGTCCGGATCGAATGCTGCAGGATCAGCGGGTGTAGCCATACTTTTTAAAGGGAACGTTTTAATTGATTTTATTCAGGAAATTTTACCAGGTCGTATTTTATTAGTGAAAGCTTTTATTGATGGTATTAGATGGCAGTTTTTAAATTTTTATGGATCCCCAGAGAAAAATGAAAGAGCCGAAATGCTTGATCTTTTACCATTATTTATTAATAACTCTGAACCTTTTATCTTAGCAGGGGATTTTAATTGTGTTTTAAAAGGTGAAAACCGGCGCTCCAGCTCTGTAAGCAGGAACTACGATAAAACCTCAGGTATGCTACATGATATAGTCAAAGATGCTAAATTGATAGACATATATAAAGAGTGTCATAGTGACAGCCCAGAGGACGCCGGTTTCACTTGGAGCAATGCTAATTGTAGCTCTAGGATTGATTTTATTTTTGGTTCAGATAAAACAATACCTGCCAAATGTGAAGTTTTAACTAATATATTTTCAGACCATAAACTTTTATCCTTTACCATAAAAGTAAATGACAACAAAAAATGTGGTAAGAAAAGCTGGAAAATGAACGTATCCCTTTTAACCGACCCGCAGATTTTATCAGATTTTATTGAGTTTTATAGGAAATGTAGAAAAGGGAAAAAAACAAATGAGACTATGAGTGTATGGTGGGATAGAATGAAAGTAAAAATAAAAGACTTTTTTATTAAAAAGAGTATATGTAGAGCCAAAGAAAAATATGAAGAATATAGAATTTTAAATACCCGCCTACAAACATTATTTAAGCTCAGAGACAATGGGATAGATGTACAACTTGATATTTCAAACTTAAAAGAAGAGATTTCAAAATGGCTAGAACAAAAAGGAAAAGAGATCATTTTTCGTTCTAGAGTACAACATATAGAAGAAAATGAAAAGTGTTCCAGATATTTTTTTAGGAAAAATAAAAAAGAAAAAGTGATAATTGACCATATAGATGGTGAGAATAATATAAAAAATATGCTGGGTAAAGTTGAGGTTTTTTTTTCTAATCTTTTTAATGGAAAAAATATAGATAATAAATTAATGGATGATTCGCTGCAAGGACTAACAGCTGTTTTAGATCCCGCATCCCAAGAGTTTTTATCCCAAGTTTTAACGGAACAAGAAGTGTTAAAAACTATTAAAAGTTTTAAAACTGGAAAGGTCCCTGGTCCTGATGGCATCCCAATAGAATTTTATGTATGTTTTTATGATATTTTAAAAGATGATTTGTTTTATTTGTTTACTGAGGTTTTTAATAATAAGGTTTTATTAAATTCCTGGAAGAAAGGTGAAGTCTCCCTCCTATACAAAAAAGGCGATAAATCAAAATTAGAAAACTGGAGACCAATAACACTTTTAAATTGTGACTATAAAATAATGGCTAAAATTTGTGCAAATCGTCTAAAAGAAGTCATCAGCAAAGTTATTCATTCTAATCAAGTGTGTGGGGTGCCGGGGCGCAGTATATGGGACAATCTGAATTTAGTGAAAGACTGTATTGAGGATGTGAAAGACAGAAAGGGGAAAATGGCGATTTTATCTATTGATTTTGAAAAAGCATTTGACCGTGTCTCACACTTTTATCTTTTTAAAGTTTTAGAGAAAATGGGCATACCAGAAGGGTTTTTACTATCGCTTAAAGCATTTTACAAGGATTGTACAAGTAAGATTTTAGTGAATGGTTTTAAGACACAAGAGGTATTTTTACGGTCAGGGGTGAAACAGGGATGCCCTCTGTCCCCCCTACTGTTTATCTGTGCACTGGAACCAATGTTATGTGCAATACGCCAAAATAAACAGATATGCGGTGTCCCTCTGCCTGGAAGCGGTGGTTTGGAGGCCAAGGTTGTAGGCTACATGGATGACGTGGCGGTCTTGTGTACAGATGCACCATCACTTACGGCCACTCTCCATCAAGTGCAATCCTTTTGTCTAGCTTCTGGTTTTAAAATCAATTTTAATAAGTGTAACATTTTAAGTGTTGGGGGGATGATTTTACGTGATGTACCAATTAATGTCTCCGAATCCATTTCCATTTTAGGTATATCATTCACTGAAAATAATGATGGTTATAATAGTTGGGAAACAGTTACACAGAAAGTAAATACGAAAATATGTATGTGGAACATGAGGAGACTTACAATGGAGGGTAAAGTATTGGTTTTAAAGATGGTGATTTTACCTCTTTTATTGTATCTTAGCATGGTTTTCCCCCCGCCTGTTAATGTTTTAAAAAAGATAACCAAAACCTGTTTTACCTTCTTTTGGAACTCAAAAATGGAAAAGCTGAAAAGAGAAATCGTGATGAAATCAAAAGTAAAAGGTGGTAAAGATTTTCCAGATTTTAATAGGTTTCTTTTAATCCATCTGTTCGTTTACTGTTTTAATGCCCTTTTTAAGAATCACTATTGGTCCTTTTTTATGCGTTTTAATACAGGATTTTTTATGAGAAAGTTTGGATGGTATGAAGTTAATATTTCTGTGCCCCATGCTTTTAATTTGTCGACGCATTATGAGATTTTAAGGAAAATAGTGTCCGATTTTAATTTAGGGACTAAGAAAATAGAGGAATTAAGAAATAGTAAGAAACTAATTAAAGAAATACGAAAAAGTGAGGAAATAAGTAATGTTGACAGATATGATGATGACAAATCTATGTCTATCTGGAAAATGATTAACGTTTTTTATCTTTTTAATGAACAGAGAGATCTGGCTTGGAGTTGCATGCACCGCTGTCTTCCTTGCCGGGCATTCCAATACAGAAGAGGATTTGTGAGGTCTGCCATCTGCCCAAGAGCCGGATGCCAAGAAGAGGAAACGGTGGAACATCTATTATGGACATGTAATTTTGCAAAGGATTTCTGGAGAAGACTGCTCCCCCTACTGGAAAGGGTGGCAGACCTCAAGGACTTTACATATAAAACTGTGCTATACGGACTTATGGAATGCCCCACAATGGACCAGTACACAATGGCTTGGAAGACAGTGAACTGCGCCAAGTCATCTCTCTGGAAAGCGCGCAACATTGCTATTTTTAAACAAGATGTTTTATCAGTGAATGATGTTTTAAGTTTATGTTTATGTGAAATGTATACTTATTATTTAATTGACAAAAAGAAGAATGTACATATTTCCAAAAAATGGCTTGTTGACCAATGGAACCTAATTATTTAAAATCTTTGTATTTTTTTGTTTTGTAAATTTCATTTGTCTTTTAACGTTTGGTATTTGTGTAATTATGCTTGTAATTTGTTAAAGTTTTAATAAACGGTTTTATCCCTCTGCAGGGGATAGCCAAATTAAAAAAAAAAAATCTGTTCTTATCAGTTTAATATCTGATACGTCCCCTATCTGGGGACCATATATTAAATGGATTTTTAGAACAGGGAGATGGAAAAAGAGCTTGCTCTGTCCACTCCACGCATTGACCTGGTATTGCAGTATCTCCAGGACCGGTGCACCCCTTCTTTAATGCAGTTTCTAAAATCAGAAAGAATTGAATTCAATGTTTTTTGTTCATTTTGCTTGTTTGTCGGATTTTGGGATGGACTCTTTGGCTTTGCTTTTCTTCTCCTCATTGGATTTTTCATGTTCAAAGTTGCAAAAGCCAGATTACAAGCTCATTTTGGTTCAACTTCAGCAACTGTGCATTGCATTGCCATGTAATGTGATGCAATGCTATCTTTCTAGCTCTCCCTTTTTACTTCCTTTTGGATAAACAGACATATTAGGCAAGCATTTTGGAGCTTTCACCTAAATAACTACAGGTGGTGAGATAAGCTGCACAATATAATTGACCTTTCAGTATATTGTTGCACACACACCATCTATTTAGCAAATGCCCTTGTTATCAACAGCAGCCTTTTAAACTCACCTGAGCTAACAGGTATGTGCGCTGGTTACTCTGCTGCGCTTAAAATTTCTTTTTTGGTTTGCTACAATGCCTTTTCTGAAACGTTGTCTCCCTCTGCTGGAACACTGACTTCTTTCATTTAATGCCTGCAGACTATAAAAGAGAACCCAACCCAAAAAGTTTGGTTGATTAGTCTGTGGCATTCTGTTAAACTGTTGCTTATGGCGGTCTCTGTGAGCTTCTCAGCGACATTCAGCCAGCCAGGTATCCTGCCTGCAGTAGATGGAATGTGGCAATGGAACGCTGGCTGCGCGTGTCATAATAGGCTCTGAGCCTTTATATACCTGTGCACAGCAGCAGCCACCTTCAGTCTGCTGCTGGACAGCCAGCAGCAGCAGCAGCAGGAGAGGTATGTAATCAGGAGCCCTCCTGCTAAGGGTAGACAGCTGCTCGTTCCACCCCACCCCCCGCCTTAATTGGTTCTCCTCCCTTCCAACGGTGTTGAGGCGGGTGGGAACAGCAGGGGGTGAAGGTGCTGTGTTTAAAGAGGTGGAGTTATGCAGATCTAAAACGCGTGGATTGCAGCAGCAGCAAGCCGAAAAGTGCAGGCATGTAAGGGATCTAGAGGTTGACAACATGTCTTCTTAACGGGAGTCCAGGAGCTCATCTCCACAAATGGACTTTTCAGGATCCTTGGGTGGCTCCGTAGTTTGAAACCAATTCTGGTTATCGCTTCTCGGCCTTTTGGCTAAGATCAAGTGTAGTATCTGTTCTTATCAGTTTAATATCTGATACGTCCCCTATCTGGGGACCATATATTAAATGGATTTTTAGAACAGGGAGATGGAAAAAGAGCTTGCTCTGTCCACTCCACGCATTGACCTGGTATTGCAGTATCTCCAGGACCGGTGCACCCCTTCTTTAATGCAGTTTCTAAAATCAGAAAGAATTGAATTCAATGTTTTTTGTTCATTTTGCTTGTTTGTCGGATTTTGGGATGGACTCTTTGGCTTTGCTTTTCTTCTCCTCATTGGATTTTTCATGTTCAAAGTTGCAGAAGCCAGATTACAAGCTCATTTTGGTTCAACTTCAGCAACTGTGCATTGCATTGCCATGTAATGTGATGCAATGCTATCTTTCTAGCTCTCCCTTTTTACTTCCTTTTGGATAAACAGACATATTAGGCAAGCATTTTGGAGCTTTCACCTAAATAACTACAGGTGGTGAGATAAGCTGCACAATATAATTGACCTTTCAGTATATTGTTGCACACACACCATCTATTTAGCAAATGCCCTTGTTATCAACAGCAGCCTTTTAAACTCACCTGAGCTAACAGGTATGTGCGCTGGTTACTCTGCTGCGCTTAAAATTTCTTTTTTGGTTTGCTACAATGCCTTTTCTGAAACGTTGTCTCCCTCTGCTGGAACACTGACTTCTTTCATTTAATGCCTGCAGACTATAAAAGAGAACCCAACCCAAAAAGTTTGGTTGATTAGTCTGTGGCATTCTGTTAAACTGTTGCTTATGGCGATCTCTGTGAGCTTCTCAGCGACATTCAGCCAGCCAGGTATCCTGCCTGCAGTAGATGGAATGTGGCAATGGAACGCTGGCTGCGCGTGTCATAATAGGCTCTGAGCCTTTATATACCTGTGCACAGCAGCAGCCACCTTCAGTCTGCTGCTGGACAGCCAGCAGCAGCAGCAGCAGGAGAGGTATGTAATCAGGAGCCCTCCTGCTAAGGGTAGACAGCTGCTCGTTCCACCCCACCCCCCGCCTTAATTGGTTCTCCTCCCTTCCAACGGTGTTGAGGCGGGTGGGAACAGCAGGGGGTGAAGGTGCTGTGTTTAAAGAGGTGGAGTTATGCAGATCTAAAACGCGTGGATTGCAGCAGCAGCAAGCCGAAAAGTGCAGGCATGTAAGGGATCTAGAGGTTGACAACATGTCTTCTTAACGGGAGTCCAGGAGCTCATCTCCACAAATGGACTTTTCAGGATCCTTGGGTGGCTCCGTAGTTTGAAACCAATTCTGGTTATCGCTTCTCGGCCTTTTGGCTAAGATCAAGTGTAGTATCTGTTCTTATCAGTTTAATATCTGATACGTCCCCTATCTGGGGACCATATATTAAATGGATTTTTAGAACAGGGAGATGGAAAAAGAGCTTGCTCTGTCCACTCCACGCATTGACCTGGTATTGCAGTATCTCCAGGACCGGTGCACCCCTTCTTTAATGCAGTTTCTAAAATCAGAAAGAATTGAATTCAATGTTTTTTGTTCATTTTGCTTGTTTGTCGGATTTTGGGATGGACTCTTTGGCTTTGCTTTTCTTCTCCTCATTGGATTTTTCATGTTCAAAGTTGCAGAAGCCAGATTACAAGCTCATTTTGGTTCAACTTCAGCAACTGTGCATTGCATTGCCATGTAATGTGATGCAATGCTATCTTTCTAGCTCTCCCTTTTTACTTCCTTTTGGATAAACAGACATATTAGGCAAGCATTTTGGAGCTTTCACCTAAATAACTACAGGTGGTGAGATAAGCTGCACAATATAATTGACCTTTCAGTATATTGTTGCACACACACCATCTATTTAGCAAATGCCCTTGTTATCAACAGCAGCCTTTTAAACTCACCTGAGCTAACAGGTATGTGCGCTGGTTACTCTGCTGCGCTTAAAATTTCTTTTTTGGTTTGCTACAATGCCTTTTCTGAAACGTTGTCTCCCTCTGCTGGAACACTGACTTCTTTCATTTAATGCCTGCAGACTATAAAAGAGAACCCAACCCAAAAAGTTTGGTTGATTAGTCTGTGGCATTCTGTTAAACTGTTGCTTATGGCGGTCTCTGTGAGCTTCTCAGCGACATTCAGCCAGCCAGGTATCCTGCCTGCAGTAGATGGAATGTGGCAATGGAACGCTGGCTGCGCGTGTCATAATAGGCTCTGAGCCTTTATATACCTGTGCACAGCAGCAGCCACCTTCAGTCTGCTGCTGGACAGCCAGCAGCAGCAGCAGCAGGAGAGGTATGTAATCAGGAGCCCTCCTGCTAAGGGTAGACAGCTGCTCGTTCCACCCCACCCCCCGCCTTAATTGGTTCTCCTCCCTTCCAACGGTGTTGAGGCGGGTGGGAACAGCAGGGGGTGAAGGTGCTGTGTTTAAAGAGGTGGAGTTATGCAGATCTAAAACGCGTGGATTGCAGCAGCAGCAAGCCGAAAAGTGCAGGCATGTAAGGGATCTAGAGGTTGACAACATGTCTTCTTAACGGGAGTCCAGGAGCTCATCTCCACAAATGGACTTTTCAGGATCCTTGGGTGGCTCCGTAGTTTGAAACCAATTCTGGTTATCGCTTCTCGGCCTTTTGGCTAAGATCAAGTGTAGTATCTGTTCTTTTAAGAACACAAGAGCTACGATCTACACTTGACGAGAGCGATCGAACTCGGAAGGAGAAGAGCTTCGGAGCCCAGCTGACATCAGAGAACGAAGGCGGATATCGGTGGGAGGAAGAAGCTCTAAAGAATCCAGAAGAAGACGAAGACTCGGAGAAGAATCGGGCTGTCCTGTGGAATCTTCGAGGAAGAAAATCATCGAGACAAAGACCTTTCGGGGAATTTGTCCAGAACACGACGGGAGAAGAATCTGCATAGCTCCACCCATTCCGGGAAGAGTTCCAGATCCAGCTCCAAGAAGTAACTGCAGGAGGAAAGCCATGGCAAGCGCTGCGAGGAAGGCCGAAAAGAAGAGCCTGGAGCTGGGGACAGCCAGGAGGGCCCAGCCAGGAGCCGATTCTGACCCCAAGGACTCTGCCTCCACGACTGGCCAGCAGAAGGGACCCCAGAAGCCCCGCCACGAAGCTCCAGCCCTGGAGCCATGGATGCGGCAGACGGTGGCCCTGAAGCTGAAGGAAGTGGATGGGAGGGTGCCGGACATGTCCTCGGACGTGTTCTGCCAGAAGATGCTGCTGGATCGAGGCTTCTCCAGGTCGGACACCCTCAGCATCCAGACCTTCTTGACGGGGATCTTCTTCGTCACCTTCGCCACTGTGAACACCTGCAGGAGGTTCTGGGAAATGGTAAGCGCAAAAGGACCGGATAATTCTTTCTCTGCCTTTACAGGTAGCTGCCCTATCCAGAGGGATGAAAGGAGGATCACGGTCTCCATGCGCAACCCGCACACCCCAGGCCAAGACATCTGTACCTTCCTGAGACGCTTCTGTTTGGTTGTGAAGGAACCCTCTCACATCCTGAATGGACTCGGCTTCTGGACAGGTAAGTGGTCGGTGACCGTTAGACTTCACAGGGACCTGGCGTACTCAGACGGACTTCGGCACCTGCCCCCGACATTCTCCCTGGGCAACTCCTACGGCCTCATCTATTACCCGGACATGCCGCGGAACTGCAGGAGATGCGGCAAGAACGGCCACGAGATGAAGGACTGCAAGGAGGATGCCTGCAGGATTTGTCGAGTGACGGGACACAGCTCGAAGGACTGCCCGAAGAAGACGTCCTGCAACCTGTGTGGGCTGGCGGCTCATCTGTACAAGGATTGCCCCAGGCGTGAGAGATCCTGGGCATCGGTGGTTGCGACGACCCCAGCTACGGAGGACAAGGCCCCGACGACCAGGCCTGTGAAGGTCAAGGACGCGACGACCAAGGCCCCAGCGGCCAAGGCCGAGACGACCAAGGCCAAAGCGGTCAAGGAGTCGGTGGCCAAAGCCCCAGCGACGGTCCCAGCAGCTCCGAAGCAGAAGAAAAAGTCAAAGGAGGGTAAGAGTTCTGTCACCCCTCTCTCGATCCCTCCCCCTGCCACCCCCGTCCAATCCCCCCCCACCCCGGCCACCCCTGCTGAGGATTCCACTTCCTCTTCCTCCTTCCCCTACTCCTCAGCAGGTGTCCTTTCCCCTGCCCCGGCAGCCACTCTCCCTCCCCAGACCATGGTAGCGGTGGAATTAACCTTTCCTCCACCCGCCGCTATCTATTCCGAGGAGGATTTTCCCCTTCTTGTCTCCCCAGTTCCAACCCGGGGAAAGAGGAAGGTGGAGGACAGCCCTGCTACTGAATCCTCCAAAAAGAAGATTCTGGATTTCGTAGGCGAAAAGGAGGATACCCTCCCTGAGCCAGAAGAGATGGAGCACATGGTTGAGACCCTGGTGGCCGAGCCAGAAGAGGAGGAACTGGTGGTCGCCGAGATTGAGGCCGCGCTGCTTGACCAGATGGAGGAAGAGGGCCTGCTGTTGATCCCGTTACCAGCAGTCAACACCGACGAGGGACCACCCGACCGGAGTGGTAACTAAGGTGTATTGCCTGCGCTAACTTTTTCTTTTTTCCCTACATGATGGCTAATATTAACTTATTTTCCATTAATGTCAGGAGCATCAAGGACAAGTTCAGACGTCAGACTATTTATGCCTTCCTTACTTCCCAGTTGTGTGATGTTTATATGTTGCAGGAATGTTCCCTTCCCTCCTCTAGGTCCTTCAAACATCTGGCCAGGGAGTGGTCCCACGGTCCATCCTACTGGTCCGGTGGGGGTGACTGCAAGTCTGCGGGGGTCGCAATTCTGATCAGGGGGGGCGCATTCACGCTTGAGTCCGTCCAGGAGCTCATCTGTGGCAGGGCTCTTGTTGTAGATGGCAACTGGGCGGGAGAACCTGTCAGGTTCATCAACGTGTATGCGTCCCCACTGAAGAATGAGCGATTGGAGCTTTTCCAGACCCTGCGGCTTCAGCTTGCCACCACCAGGACCTTAGTGATGGCCGGGGATTTCAACTGCCCCATCGAGGAGGACGGTCGTAGTTCTGGCACATCTGCCAAGTTGGACATCACGTCCAAGCTGCTCATCGAGATGGTAACCGAGGCCTCTCTTCAGGACGTGGTGGGCTCCATGGGGAGAGGCTCCACGAACTATTCGTGGAGCCGACCCGATGGCTCACTCCGCTCCAGGATTGACTTTGTGTTCACCTCTCGGGCAGTCAGGCAGAGTAGGCACTCGATGGTCTCCTGCTTCTTCTCCGACCACAGAGCCATTCACTTACAAGGTGTCCTCGGCGACGGTTTTCCGTCCGGCCCCGGCTCCTGGAAGCTGAATTGTGCTCTGCTGGCTCAGGATGAAGTCGTGGAGGAGCTGAGAGCAGCCTACGCAATGTGGCAGTCCTACAAGGGTAGCTTCCAAACAGTCTCTGATTGGTGGGAATATGTTAAACTTGAGTTTCGCTGTTTCTTTCAGGCCAAGGGTCGACAACAGGAGTGTGAGAAGAGGAGGGACTTCAGAGGGCTGCAGCGCGAGCTGCGGTCGCTGCAGGACCTTCTTCACTGCGGCTGGGACGTGAGGGAGGAGCTGGAGGAGACCAAGAAGAGCCTGAAAAGGCACTTTGAGGAGGAGTCCAAGCGAATCATCTTCCGTTCCAAAGTGGAGAATCTGGAGAAGGGTGAGAAATGTAACTCATTCTTTTTCAGGAAACTTCATGCCGGTCACACGCCCCTGAACGAGCTGCGAGACGAGAGCGGAAACATGCGACGTGGGAAGGAGGACGTGATGAGGGTCGTCAGCGACTTCTACAGCGAACTCTACTCCCACAAGACTACCGACCCCGACGCTGCTGATAAGTTCCTGTCAGGTATCACTAACCATCTTGATCCTGCAGGCACGGCAGCCTTGGACAAACCTCTGATGGTGGGCGAATTGCTCTCTGCCGCTAAATCCTTTAGGACCGGCAGGACCCCGGGCAGTGATGGTCTTCCAGCGGAGCTCTATGTAGCGCTGGGAGACCTCATCTGTCCGGACCTGTTGGACCTGTACGAGGAGATGGTGGTGGAGGGTAGAATGCCTCCATCTTTGAGGGAAGGAATGGTCACGATCCTGTACAAGCGGAAGGGAGAGAGGTGCGACCTGAGGAATTGGCGTCCCATCACTCTGCTCAACGTGGACTACAAGATCCTGGCCAAGACGATGGCGACACGACATAAGACGGTCATCGGACGGATCATCCACCCGGACCAGACCTGCGGCATCCCTGGACGTCGCATCGCAGACAGCCTCGCTCTCGTGCGGGACACGGTCGAGTACATCAAGGTCCGCCGCGCACACGCGGCCCTGGTCTCCTTGGATCAGGAGAAGGCCTTCGACCGGGTTTCCCACGAGTTCATGGGCCGAGCTCTGCACCGGTTAGGTTTGGGTAACATGTTTTGTTCGTATGTCCGTCTGATGTATTTTGATATCCACAGCTCGGTGTTGGTGAACGGCTGGAAGACTGACCCCTTCCCTGTCCTCTCTGGGGTCAGACAAGGCTGCCCTCTATCACCTCTTCTTTTTGTTTGTGTTATAGAACTCTTCGCAGAGGCTATCCGGCAGAATGGAGAGATCAGAGGGATCACCGCACCGGGTCCGGGACGACACGAGGTCAAGTGCTCGCTCTACATGGACGACGTCACCGTCTTCTGCGCTGATCGTGGTTCAGTCGACGCCCTCGTCCAGACGTGTGAGAGGTTCGGCCGGGCTTCAGGGGCCAAAGTCAACTGCAGGAAGTCGGAAGCCATGCTCTTCGGGGATTGGCAGCCGGCCTCCTCCGCCCCCTTCCCCTTCAACATTCAACCGGATTTCCTCAAGGTGCTGGGAGTCTGGTTCGGGAAGGAAGGAGCGGCCCTCAAGTCCTGGCAAGAACGCTTGGCCAAGGTGAAGCAACGGATCGGACTCTGGAGCCTCAGACACCTCACTTGTGAGGGTAAGGCACTCGTCCTGCGTAATGAGGTCCTGCCCGTCTTGCAGTACACGGCGCAGGCCTGGCCCCCACACGTCACTGTGTGCAGGGCCATTACCAGGACAGTGTTTCACTTTGTCTGGGGATCCAAGATGGACAGAGTCAGGCGGGCCGTCATGTACAAGGAGCCTCGCAAGGGTGGGAAGGGCGTTCCAGATATCCCCACCCTCCTGCGATCCTCTTTTGTGTGTGATTGTGTCCGCCGGACTTTGCAAGTCAAGAATGGCTCCGCGGGCAGGTCCATGTCTCGCTTCTTCCTGCTTCCTCTTTGGAGGCGACTCGGCTGGGACAAGTGGGACAGCTCCTTCCCCTACAACTGGACGACGCCATGGTTCTACGGAGACGTCGTTCGATTTGTGGGGGAGCATCAACTGGAGGGACTCAAGCCCGACTTGTGGAAGCCCAAAACTATCCACAAGCTAATCAGAGCCAAGGATGACGTGGAGAACATCACAGGACTTCACCAGGACACGCTGGAGACTGTGTGGACAAATGTGTCGTCTGACAGGCTGACCAACGGGCACAAGGACTTGTCGTGGATGGCGATTCAGGGCGGACTGCCCGTCCGGTCATTCATGCATGCCCGGAACCTGTGCAAGACCCGGTACTGCCCAAGGTGCCCCTTCGTGGAGGAAACATCTTTGCACACTTTTTGGGACTGCGGATTTGCACAGCGCCTATTGACTGCACTTGAGGACGACCTGAGGAACTCTGTCCCCAGGGCGAGCCTATCGCACCATTCTGTGCTTTACGGACTCTTCCCTGGGGTTCATACCGTCGGAGCCATCCAGGAGGCTTGGCGCCTTATGAACTGCTTCAAGGATGCCGTTTGGGTCGCCAGGAACCGGCTCATCTTGAGGAGGGAGAGGATGTCCATCCAGGACTGCCGCAGGCTGATCCACAGCCTGCTCAGAGACTATTCCATCATGGACGGTCCGGAGGACGAGGACGAGGACTAAACCCCTCCTCCCCCTCTCCCCTTATGTGTCTTGTCTTTCAATAAAGCTTCGGGCCTGTGATTTTCCCCTCCCCATCCCCTTTTTCCCAATCCCCATCCCTTATCACGGTTCGTCGTACTGTATTGATTGACATGCTTTTTCTTTCAGATTGAGTGTTTTGTGTAGCATAGGGGTGTGATGTGTCTAGTTAGTGCGTCGTATCCTCATGCTATGTAAATATGATGTAGAATTCTGTGTGTACTGGGCTGCGGCACTGTACACTGTCTGTTAACTTATTTTTTGTGCTAATAAAAGATATATTCAATCAAAAAATCTGTTCTTATCAGTTTAATATCTGATACGTCCCCTATCTGGGGACCATATATTAAATGGATTTTTAGAACAGGGAGATGGAAAAAGAGCTTGCTCTGTCCACTCCACGCATTGACCTGGTATTGCAGTATCTCCAGGACCGGTGCACCCCTTCTTTAATGCAGTTTCTAAAATCAGAAAGAATTGAATTCAATGTTTTTTGTTCATTTTGCTTGTTTGTCGGATTTTGGGATGGACTCTTTGGCTTTGCTTTTCTTCTCCTCATTGGATTTTTCATGTTCAAAGTTGCAGAAGCCAGATTACAAGCTCATTTTGGTTCAACTTCAGCAACTGTGCATTGCATTGCCATGTAATGTGATGCAATGCTATCTTTCTAGCTCTCCCTTTTTACTTCCTTTTGGATAAACAGACATATTAGGCAAGCATTTTGGAGCTTTCACCTAAATAACTACAGGTGGTGAGATAAGCTGCACAATATAATTGACCTTTCAGTATATTGTTGCACACACACCATCTATTTAGCAAATGCCCTTGTTATCAACAGCAGCCTTTTAAACTCACCTGAGCTAACAGGTATGTGCGCTGGTTACTCTGCTGCGCTTAAAATTTCTTTTTTGGTTTGCTACAATGCCTTTTCTGAAACGTTGTCTCCCTCTGCTGGAACACTGACTTCTTTCATTTAATGCCTGCAGACTGTAAAAGAGAACCCAACCCAAAAAGTTTGGTTGATTAGTCTGTGGCATTCTGTTAAACTGTTGCTTATGGCGGTCTCTGTGAGCTTCTCAGCGACATTCAGCCAGCCAGGTATCCTGCCTGCAGTAGATGGAATGTGGCAATGGAACGCTGGCTGCGCGTGTCATAATAGGCTCTGAGCCTTTATATACCTGTGCACAGCAGCAGCCACCTTCAGTCTGCTGCTGGACAGCCAGCAGCAGCAGCAGCAGGAGAGGTATGTAATCAGGAGCCCTCCTGCTAAGGGTAGACAGCTGCTCGTTCCACCCCACCCCCCGCCTTAATTGGTTCTCCTCCCTTCCAACGGTGTTGAGGCGGGTGGGAACAGCAGGGGGTGAAGGTGCTGTGTTTAAAGAGGTGGAGTTATGCAGATCTAAAACGCGTGGATTGCAGCAGCAGCAAGCCGAAAAGTGCAGGCATGTAAGGGATCTAGAGGTTGACAACATGTCTTCTTAACGGGAGTCCAGGAGCTCATCTCCACAAATGGACTTTTCAGGATCCTTGGGTGGCTCCGTAGTTTGAAACCAATTCTGGTTATCGCTTCTCGGCCTTTTGGCTAAGATCAAGTGTAGTATCTGTTCTTATCAGTTTAATATCTGATACGTCCCCTATCTGGGGACCATATATTAAATGGATTTTTAGAACAGGGAGATGGAAAAAGAGCTTGCTCTGTCCACTCCACGCATTGACCTGGTATTGCAGTATCTCCAGGACCGGTGCACCCCTTCTTTAATGCAGTTTCTAAAATCAGAAAGAATTTAATTCAATGTTTTTTGTTCATTTTGCTTGTTTGTCGGATTTTGGGATGGACTCTTTGGCTTTGCTTTTCTTCTCCTCATTGGATTTTTCATGTTCAAAGTTGCAGAAGCCAGATTACAAGCTCATTTTGGTTCAACTTCAGCAACTGTGCATTGCATTGCCATGTAATGTGATGCAATGCTATCTTTCTAGCTCTCCCTTTTTACTTCCTTTTGGATAAACAGACATATTAGGCAAGCATTTTGGAGCTTTCACCTAAATAACTACAGGTGGTGAGATAAGCTGCACAATATAATTGACCTTTCAGTATATTGTTGCACACACACCATCTATTTAGCAAATGCCCTTGTTATCAACAGCAGCCTTTTAAACTCACCTGAGCTAACAGGTATGTGCGCTGGTTACTCTGCTGCGCTTAAAATTTCTTTTTTGGTTTGCTACAATGCCTTTTCTGAAACGTTGTCTCCCTCTGCTGGAACACTGACTTCTTTCATTTAATGCCTGCAGACTATAAAAGAGAACCCAACCCAAAAAGTTTGGTTGATTAGTCTGTGGCATTCTGTTAAACTGTTGCTTATGGCGGTCTCTGTGAGCTTCTCAGCGACATTCAGCCAGCCAGGTATCCTGCCTGCAGTAGATGGAATGTGGCAATGGAACGCTGGCTGCGCGTGTCATAATAGGCTCTGAGCCTTTATATACCTGTGCACAGCAGCAGCCACCTTCAGTCTGCTGCTGGACAGCCAGCAGCAGCAGCAGCAGGAGAGGTATGTAATCAGGAGCCCTCCTGCTAAGGGTAGACAGCTGCTCGTTCCACCCCACCCCCCGCCTTAATTGGTTCTCCTCCCTTCCAACGGTGTTGAGGCGGGTGGGAACAGCAGGGGGTGAAGGTGCTGTGTTTAAATAGGTGGAGTTATGCAGATCTAAAACGCGTGGATTGCAGCAGCAGCAAGCCGAAAAGTGCAGGCATGTAAGGGATCTAGAGGTTGACAACATGTCTTCTTAACGGGAGTCCAGGAGCTCATCTCCACAAATGGACTTTTCAGGATCCTTGGGTGGCTCCGTAGTTTGAAACCAATTCTGGTTATCGCTTCTCGGCCTTTTGGCTAAGATCAAGTGTAGTATCTGTTCTTATCAGTTTAATATCTGATACGTCCCCTATCTGGGGACCATATATTAAATGGATTTTTAGAACAGGGAGATGGAAAAAGAGCTTGCTCTGTCCACTCCACGCATTGACCTGGTATTGCAGTATCTCCAGGACCGGTGCACCCCTTCTTTAATGCAGTTTCTAAAATCAGAAAGAATTGAATTCAATGTTTTTTGTTCATTTTGCTTGTTTGTCGGATTTTGGGATGGACTCTTTGGCTTTGCTTTTCTTCTCCTCATTGGATTTTTCATGTTCAAAGTTGCAGAAGCCAGATTACAAGCTCATTTTGGTTCAACTTCAGCAACTGTGCATTGCATTGCCATGTAATGTGATGCAATGCTATCTTTCTAGCTCTCCCTTTTTACTTCCTTTTGGATAAACAGACATATTAGGCAAGCATTTTGGAGCTTTCACCTAAATAACTACAGGTGGTGAGATAAGCTGCACAATATAATTGACCTTTCAGTATATTGTTGCACACACACCATCTATTTAGCAAATGCCCTTGTTATCAACAGCAGCCTTTTAAACTCACCTGAGCTAACAGGTATGTGCGCTGGTTACTCTGCTGCGCTTAAAATTTCTTTTTTGGTTTGCTACAATGCCTTTTCTGAAACGTTGTCTCCCTCTGCTGGAACACTGACTTCTTTCATTTAATGCCTGCAGACTATAAAAGAGAACCCAACCCAAAAAGTTTGGTTGATTAGTCTGTGGCATTCTGTTAAACTGTTGCTTATGGCGGTCTCTGTGAGCTTCTCAGCGACATTCAGCCAGCCAGTTATCCTGCCTGCAGTAGATGGAATGTGGCAATGGAACGCTGGCTGCGCGTGTCATAATAGGCTCTGAGCCTTTATATACCTGTGCACAGCAGCAGCCACCTTCAGTCTGCTGCTGGACAGCCAGCAGCAGCAGCAGGAGAGGTATGTAATCAGGAGCCCTCCTGCTAAGGGTAGACAGCTGCTCGTTCCACCCCACCCCCCACCTTAATTGGTTCTCCTCCCTTCCAACGGTGTTGAGGCGGGTGGGAACAGCAGGGGGTGAAGGTGCTGTGTTTAAAGAGGTGGAGTTATGCAGATCTAAAACGCGTGGATTGCAGCAGCAGCAAGCCGAAAAGTGCAGGCATGTAAGGGATCTAGAGGTTGACAACATGTCTTCTTAACGGGAGTCCAGGAGCTCATCTCCACAAATGGACTTTTCAGGATCCTTGGGTGGCTCCGTAGTTTGAAACCAATTCTGGTTATCGCTTCTCGGCCTTTTGGCTAAGATCAAGTGTAGTATCTGTTCTTATCAGTTTAATATCTGATACGTCCCCTATCTGGGGACCATATATTAAATGGATTTTTAGAACAGGGAGATGGAAAAAGAGCTTGCTCTGTCCACTCCACGCATTGACCTGGTATTGCAGTATCTCCAGGACCGGTGCACCCCTTCTTTAATGCAGTTTCTAAAATCAGAAAGAATTGAATTCAATGTTTTTTGTTCATTTTGCTTGTTTGTCGGATTTTGGGATGGACTCTTTGGCTTTGCTTTTCTTCTCCTCATTGGATTTTTCATGTTCAAAGTTGCAGAAGCCAGATTACAAGCTCATTTTGGTTCAACTTCAGCAACTGTGCATTGCATTGCCATGTAATGTGATGCAATGCTATCTTTCTAGCTCTCCCTTTTTACTTCCTTTTGGATAAACAGACATATTAGGCAAGCATTTTGGAGCTTTCACCTAAATAACTACAGGTGGTGAGATAAGCTGCACAATATAATTGACCTTTCAGTATATTGTTGCACACACACCATCTATTTAGCAAATGCCCTTGTTATCAACAGCAGCCTTTTAAACTCACCTGAGCTAACAGGTATGTGCGCTGGTTACTCTGCTGCGCTTAAAATTTCTGTTTTGGTTTGCTACAATGCCTTTTCTGAAACGTTGTCTCCCTCTGCTGGAACACTGACTTCTTTCATTTAATGCCTGCAGACTATAAAAGAGAACCCAACCCAAAAAGTTTGGTTGATTAGTCTGTGGCATTCTGTTAAACTGTTGCTTATGGCGGTCTCTGTGAGCTTCTCAGCGACATTCAGCCAGCCAGGTATCCTGCCTGCAGTAGATGGAATGTGGCAATGGAACGCTGGCTGCGCGTGTCATAATAGGCTCTGAGCCTTTATATACCTGTGCACAGCAGCAGCCACCTTCAGTCTGCTGCTGGACAGCCAGCAGCAGCAGCAGCAGGAGAGGTATGTAATCAGGAGCCCTCCTGCTAAGGGTAGACAGCTGCTCGTTCCACCCCACCCCCCGCCTTAATTGGTTCTCCTCCCTTCCAACGGTGTTGAGGCGGATGGGAACAGCAGGGGGTGAAGGTGCTGTGTTTAAAGAGGTGGAGTTATGCAGATCTAAAACGCGTGGATTGCAGCAGCAGCAAGCCGAAAAGTGCAGGCATGTAAGGGATCTAGAGGTTGACAACATGTCTTCTTAACGGGAGTCCAGGAGCTCATCTCCACAAATGGACTTTTCAGGATCCTTGGGTGGCTCCGTAGTTTGAAACCAATTCTGGTTATCGCTTCTCGGCCTTTTGGCTAAGATCAAGTGTAGTATCTGTTCTTATCAGTTTAATATCTGATACGTCCCCTATCTGGGGACCATATATTAAATGGATTTTTAGAACAGGGAGATGGAAAAAGAGCTTGCTCTGTCCACTCCACGCATTGACCTGGTATTGCAGTATCTCCAGGACCGGTGCACCCCTTCTTTAATGCAGTTTCTAAAATCAGAAAGTATTGAATTCAATGTTTTTTGTTCATTTTGCTTGTTTGTCGGATTTTGGGATGGACTCTTTGGCTTTGCTTTTCTTCTCCTCATTGGATTTTTCATGTTCAAAGTTGCAGAAGCCAGATTACAAGCTCATTTTGGTTCAACTTCAGCAACTGTGCATTGCATTGCCATGTAATGTGATGCAATGCTATCTTTCTAGCTCTCCCTTTTTACTTCCTTTTGGATACACAGACATATTAGGCAAGCATTTTGGAGCTTTCACCTAAATAACTACAGGTGGTGAGATAAGCTGCACAATATAATTGACCTTTCAGTATATTGTTGCACACACACCATCTATTTAGCAAATGCCCTTGTTATCAACAGCAGCCTTTTAAACTCACCTGAGCTAACAGGTATGTGCGATGGTTACTCTGCTGCGCTTAAAATTTCTTTTTTGGTTTGCTACAATGCCTTTTCTGAAACGTTGTCTCCCTCTGCTGGAACACTGACTTCTTTCATTTAATGCCTGCAGACTATAAAAGAGAACCCAACCCAAAAAGTTTGGTTGATTAGTCTGTGGCATTCTGTTAAACTGTTGCTTATGGCGGTCTCTGTGAGCTTCTCAGCGACATTCAGCCAGCCAGGTATCCTGCCTGCAGTAGATGGAATGTGGCAATGGAACGCTGGCTGCGCGTGTCATAATAGGCTCTGAGCCTTTATATACCTGTGCACAGCAGCAGCCACCTTCAGTCTGCTGCTGGACAGCCAGCAGCAGCAGCAGCAGGAGAGGTATGTAATCAGGAGCCCTCCTGCTAAGGGTAGACAGCTGCTCATTCCACCCCACCCCCCGCCTTAATTGGTTCTCCTCCCTTCCAACGGTGTTGAGACGGGTGGGAACCGCAGGGGGTGAAGGTGCTGTGTTTAAAGAGGTGGAGTTATGCAGATCTAAAACGCGTGGATTGCAGCAGCAGCAAGCCGAAAAGTGCAGGCATGTAAGGGATCTAGAGGTTGACAACATGTCTTCTTAACGGGAGTCCAGGAGCTCATCTCCACAAATGGACTTTTCAGGATCCTTGGGTGGCTCCGTAGTTTGAAACCAATTCTGGTTATCGCTTCTCGGCCTTTTGGCTAAGATCAAGTGTAGTATCTGTTCTTATCAGTTTAATATCTGATACGTCCCCTATCTGGGGACCATATATTAAATGGATTTTTAGAACAGGGAGATGGAAAAAGAGCTTGCTCTGTCCACTCCACGCATTGACCTGGTATTGCAGTATCTCCAGGACCGGTGCACCCCTTCTTTAATGCAGTTTCTAAAATCAGAAAGAATTGAATTCAATGTTTTTTGTTCATTTTGCTTGTTTGTCGGATTTTGGGATGGACTCTTTGGCTTTGCTTTTCTTCTCCTCATTGGATTTTTCATGTTCAAAGTTGCAGAAGCCAGATTACAAGCTCATTTTGGTTCAACTTTAGCAACTGTGCATTGCATTGCCATGTAATGTGATGCAATGCTATCTTTCTAGCTCTCCCTTTTTACTTCCTTTTGGATAAACAGACATATTAGGCAAGCATTTTGGAGCTTTCACCTAAATAACTACAGGTGGTGAGATAAGCTGCACAATATAATTGACCTTTCAGTATATTGTTGCACACACACCATCTATTTAGCAAATGCCCTTGTTATCAACAGCAGCCTTTTAAACTCACCTGAGCTAACAGGTATGTGCGCTGGTTACTCTGCTGCGCTTAAAATTTCTTTTTTGGTTTGCTACAATGCCTTTTCTGAAACGTTGTCTCCCTCTGCTGGAACACTGACTTCTTTCATTTAATGCCTGCAGACTATAAAAGAGAACCCAACCCAAAAAGTTTGGTTGATTAGTCTGTGGCATTCTGTTAAACTGTTGCTTATGGCGGTCTCTGTGAGCTTCTCAGCGACATTCAGCCAGCCAGGTATCCTGCCTGCAGTAGATGGAATGTGGCAATGGAACGCTGGCTGCGCGTGTCATAATAGGCTCTGAGCCTTTATATACCTGTGCACAGCAGCAGCCACCTTCAGTCTGCTGCTGGACAGCCAGCAGCAGCAGCAGCAGGAGAGGTATGTAATCAGGAGCCCTCCTGCTAAGGGTAGACAGCTGCTCGTTCCACCCCACCCCCCGCCTTAATTGGTTCTCCTCCCTTCCAACGGTGTTGAGGCGGGTGGGAACAGCAGGGGGTGAAGGTGCTGTGTTTAAAGAGGTGGAGTTATGCAGATCTAAAACGCGTGGATTGCAGCAGCAGCAAGCCGAAAAGTGCAGGCATGTAAGGGATCTAGAGGTTGACAACATGTCTTCTTAACGGGAGTCCAGGAGCTCATCTCCACAAATGGACTTTTCAGGATCCTTGGGTGGCTCCGTAGTTTGAAACCAATTCTGGTTATCGCTTCTCGGCCTTTTGGCTAAGATCAAGTGCAGTGATCTACCGGTTGCTGCCTTGGTCTTGGCTGAGAGGTGCCTTGGGTACCCGGCTCCTTGGCCTCGGGGGATCGCTGCATGTAGCAGTGCGGCTTCACCCCCTTGCTGCTTTTGGGCAGCCGGATTAGTCCCTGGGCAACGAGGGGCGATCAGCCTGCCTGCTTTTTTTAAGTAGGCGAGGAGGATTTTTGCCACGTTTGGTGTGAAGATATGGACGGGAGAAGCCCAAATATGCTGACCTGTGAAGAGGTCCCAGTTTTTGCAAGACTGAAGAATGCAGTGCGGTTTATTTTTTTGGATCCAGAGAAGAAGAAGTCTGGCTTGTTTTTTTTGGTAGAGAAGATTTTGTTTGGACTATTGGAAGTTCAAATGGAACAAGTTTTGTCTATGTTGGAGTTCCCGAAGAGAGGGATATATGATGTTATTTTTTGTTCAGAAGATATCTTTTCTGACTTTTGGAAGAGAATGGAT
Source organism: Phyllobates terribilis (assembly GCF_046119375.1). Taxonomy (NCBI): domain Eukaryota; kingdom Metazoa; phylum Chordata; class Amphibia; order Anura; family Dendrobatidae; genus Phyllobates; species Phyllobates terribilis. Next base: position 1,285,810 of record NW_027363247.1, read on the forward strand.
CTAGTGAAGGAAGATTCGATACTTGAAGGTGTTTTTTTTGTGTCGCATTTTCCTAGGAAGGAAAGGCTAATAGTAATAAGGATGTATAGTCCTTTCATATTGGAAGAAGAGATCATGACCTTTTTATCCCGGTACTGTGAGAAAGTGAGTTCTGCTGGCAAAATGTTTAACCGATATGGTTTTTGGACCACGAGGTGGAGGTTCCTGGTCAAGTTCAAGGAAAGTTCGGATGGTGTTGTGGTACTCCCACCAAGTAGATTCAAAATCGGGACAGTTAATGGAGATATGTTCTTTACAGGTATGCCGAAGTTTTGTAGGCGTTGTAAACAGTATGGCCATGAAAAGGATTCCTGTACATTACAGTGGTGTGCCAAGTGTGAAGAAGTGGGACATAAGGCAGAGAATTGTGAAAAAAGTAAGAAATGTAATCTATGTGGTGGCAGTGGTCATTTATATGATTGCTGTCCTGTCAATAAAAGGGAGGAGAAGTCAGTTGACAAGGAAGATGGAAATGAAGAAGAGTCTGAAGCTGCCCCCCATGATGAAACGGAAGAGAACATATCTCAAAAGAAGGAGGAACAAATAAGAGATATAAGAAAAGAAGGTGATCATATGGAAGAAGATACTGAGAGTGATATCACAGGCGTTGAGATTGAAAATACTAGCTTGGAAGAAGAAGTGGAGGTGGATAGGGAGTCAGAAGATCAGGAGGAAAGTGAGTCCTCCAGTCAGGATGAAAAGGAAGGTGCTGTGAGTAATATGGAAGAGGAGGAGGAGGGTGAAGAAACTAGTGAAGAAGAAAGAGAGGATGTCGCATGTGAAGCCAGAGAAGAAATTGAAGGAGTTTTGTCATCTGGGAAGGACTCTAGTGAAGCAAAGGATGTTTCAGAAAAAAATATGAGGGAGATGGAGGAGAGACAAGAAGTGTTGAAAATGCTAGAGAGTTGTGAAGGGGGGAGTCAGGCTAGTCTAAGGCGCAAAGTGTGGAATAACATTTATAGCGATATGCATCGTTTTTTTTCAACTTACAGAATACCTCAGTCGTTGGCTAAAGAGGTAGAAGAAGCTTGGGATGGTCGGTTTCTGGATGGAAGGCTTTTGAATGCCTTGGCAGCATATGGCCTGAAGAGAGGAATGTTGCCTTAAATCGTAATGGTAAAGATTGTAATGTTGTGATGTAAAGAATATGGAATAACTGTATTGTGATAATATAAACGTATATATATAAAATAAGATTGGAAAAATGGATATATGACCCACAATGATGGATAACAACCTAATACCATTTGGAAATCATTGCAAAGCATGAAATGGTAAATATGGGACTTGTAATCTGAGTGGAAATAAAAAAAAAAAAGAAAAAAAAAAAAAAAAAAAAATCTGTTCTTATCAGTTTAATATCTGATACGTCCCCTATCTGGGGACCATATATTGAATGGATTTTTAGAACAGGGAGATGGAAAAAGAGCTTGCTCTGTCCACTCCACGCATTGACCTGGTATTGCAGTATCTCCAGGACCGGTGCACCCCTTCTTTAATGCAGTTTCTAAAATCAGAAAGAATTGAATTCAATGTTTTTTGTTCATTTTGCTTGTTTGTCGGATTTTGGGATGGACTCTTTGGCTTTGCTTTTCTTCTCCTCATTGGATTTTTCATGTTCAAAGTTGCAGAAGCCAGATTACAAGCTCATTTTGGTTCAACTTCAGCAACTGTGCATTGCATTGCCATGTAATGTGATGCAATGCTATCTTTCTAGCTCTCCCTTTTTACTTCCTTTTGGATAAACAGACATATTAGGCAAGCATTTTGGAGCTTTCACCTAAATAACTACAGGTGGTGAGATAAGCTGCACAATATAATTGACCTTTCAGTATATTGTTGCACACACACCATCTATTTAGCAAATGCCCTTGTTATCAACAGCAGCCTTTTAAACTCACCTGAGCTAACAAGTATGTGCGCTGGTTACTCTGCTGCGCTTAAAATTTCTTTTTTGGTTTGCTACAATGCCTTTTCTGAAACGTTGTCTCCCTCTGCTGGAACACTGACTTCTTTCATTTAATGCCTGCAGACTATAAAAGAGAACCCAACCCAAAAAGTTTGGTTGATTAGTCTGTGGCATTCTGTTAAACTGTTGCTTATGGCGGTCTCTGTGAGCTTCTCAGCGACATTCAGCCAGCCAGGTATCCTGCCTGCAGTAGATGGAATGTGGCAATGGAACGCTGGCTGCGCGTGTCATAATAGGCTCTGAGCCTTTATATACCTGTGCACAGCAGCAGCCACCTTCAGTCTGCTGCTGGACAGCCAGCAGCAGCAGCAGCAGGAGAGGTATGTAATCAGGAGCCCTCCTGCTAAGGGTAGACAGCTGCTCGTTCCACCCCACCCCCCGCCTTAATTGGTTCTCCTCCCTTCCAACGGTGTTGAGGCGGGTGGGAACAGCAGGGGGTGAAGGTGCTGTGTTTAAAGAGGTGGAGTTATGCAGATCTAAAACGCGTGGATTGCAGCAGCAGCAAGCCGAAAAGTGCAGGCATGTAAGGGATCTAGAGGTTGACAACATGTCTTCTTAACGGGAGTCCAGGAGCTCATCTCCACAAATGGACTTTTCAGGATCCTTGGGTGGCTCCGTAGTTTGAAACCAATTCTGGTTATCGCTTCTCGGCCTTTTGGCAAGATCAGTGGTGGTTTTCTGCTGCTGGTGTTGTTTGGAGGGCAGTTGTGACTGTGGTTCCCCCTTGTGGGGCCCTAGTGTGCGATTGAGCGGCGATTGTGTTTATCTGCTGTAAAAATGGTGGAGAAAACACGTGGATTAGAGGACTCGGTCCGTCTGAAGGTGGCTGCAGGTCATGAAGGAGAAATCGGTTTGGACCAAGTTTGCGTTGATGTCTTGAAGAACATTAATGGCTTGAAGGTAACGGATGTATTGGCACTGCAGGATTTTCAGAAACAAGGAATTTATGATATCACTTTTGTTTCTTTGAGTATTTGCCAGAGAGTCTACATGGAGTTGGTACGAATGAAGGAAGAAAAGGAATTGAAATGCCTAGAGTTTATTGCACTGGAACCTCTGTTCCAGCAGACATATAAGTATGTGGTTGTGCACATGTATAACCCTAAAGTTCCGGATGAGACTGTTTCCAATTTTTTAGCTCGGTATTGTAGTGAGGTTAAATTTTTGTGAAGAATGAAGAACAAATACAATTATCTAAATGGCAAGAGGAGATATGTTGTAAAACTGAGACCGGATGATAGAGCTATTGGGGGTGCCAAGAGCATTCCTGCACAGTTTTCTATCGGAGGAGAAAGGGGATTTTGTTTTTATAATGGACAGATGGAATATTGTAGGAAGTGTCATGAGTTTGGACATGTTCAGAAAGATTGTCCAGTGCAAGGTGATGTTTGTAGAGGTTGTGGGAAATCTGGGCATGTTGCAAGTGGTTGCCCAATGAATAAGGTGTGTGATTTGTGTGGACATGCAGATCACCTTGCAAGGAAATGTAGATTGTGGGCTCAGATTCCTAGGTCACAGGTGGACGCTGAAGAGAGGCAGAAGAAGACTCGGCAGGAAAGTGGGGAGGAGGGCGAAGGCTCAGATTCAGAGGGGGAAAGCCAAAAACAAGATGGTGGTAGGGGAAGAGACCATGCGGTGCCCAAGATGGAGGAAAAGGGGCGGAGCCAGAAGAATGTTGGTTTGAGGGAGGGGCTGGAAGTAATAAACAAAGTAGCTGATGTGCATGGCCCGGGTGATGGGATGGATTTGTCTAATATGGCGGAGTCAGTGAATCCTGTTTTGGGAAGAGATGGGGGTGAGGAAATGGAGGTTTTGGAGGAGGAGGATTCTGATTCGGATGGAACTATAACCCCTCAGCAGCGTGATAGGGTTAACAGTGATTGGAGTGAAAATGAGGAGGAAGATGATGGCAAGGAGGAGAGTTATGCCTCCGTGATTAAAGAAGTAAGGTGGAGGGGTGTTGGTCTGGGGGGCAGGAAGATCCAGTCTCCCTAAGACCAGGTTATTCTAACAGGGACTCGAGTTCTGAGTCGCCTGATATACGTAGAAAAGTGGGTGGCAGGAGTGGGTTTTCTCCTGGTTCATGATGGATCGGGTATGGTGGAGATTTTTTCCTGTTGTTATGATGGCGTTGTGTGTTGCTTCTCTGAATGTACGAGGGATTGGTTCTGCTTGTAGGAGAGCAGGGATACTGGATTACATTGAGAGTGTGAATGCAGATATTGTCTGTCTGCAGGAATGTGTAATTAAATCTGCCCCGCATGAGAGTGAGTGGAATAAGGGGCAATCTTTTTGGTCCCCATGCTCAGAAAACAGGAATGAAGGGGTGGGCATTTTACTGTGTAATTCCAGTCTAAAGGTTTTAGAGTTTAAAGTAATCATACCTGGGAGATGTTTGTTTTTATTAGTGGATTTTTTAGGTCAGCGGGTACGGGTTTTTAATGTTTATGCCCCTGCTGATAAACAAGCAAGAGTTGGGTTTTTGGAGTCTCTAAAGTTGTTTTTACCAGGCAGAGACTTCACTATAGTGGCTGGAGATTTTAATTGTGTCAGATCCGCAAAAGATCGTAAGAGCTCTACGGAAGGTAGGACTGATGTTACGTCTAATATTTTAAATCAGATTGTGCAGGATTTACGCTACACGGATGCTGGTCTGATGGTTGGGCCAAGTGATAAGTTCACATACATATCAGATAGTGGACGTAGTGTTTCCCGAATTGACTATGTTTTTATGTCTGAAGGGATTAAGGTGGCCAAGTGCAACCACGTGATGACGACTTTTTCTGACCACAAGATGATAGTGGTAGATCTGTGTATAGCTGAGTCCCTGGCTTTTGGAAAGGGACTCTGGAAGCTGAACGTAAGCCTGCTGGAAGAGGAGAGTGTTAAGGTTGGTTTTAATAAAGTGTTTTTGTCTTGTGTGTCTGAACAGCACCTTTTTAAAGATTTGCTAGAGTGGTGGGACTGGGCTAAGGAGAAATTTGCATGTTATTTTAAAGGGGTGTGTTTTAGGAGAGCGAAAGCCAAAAGGGATCATGATGCTGCTGTTATTTCAAAATTGGAAGTACTCCATAAGTTTAAGAGAGCGGGGATGGAGGTGGATAAAGAGATTGCAGATTTGAAGGACGAACTGAAGAAGATACTTATTGAAAAAGGGAAGACTATTATGTTTAAGGCAAAAATAAAGCACATGGAGGAAAATGAGCAATGTTCGAGATACTTTTTTAAAAAATGTTTTAAACCTAAAGGGGTTTTTAAGTCTGTTTTTTCTCCTGCAGGGGAGGTATCTGGGGATGAGATGATTGGCAGTATTCTTTCCTTTTATGAAACACTCTTCTCTAACGATAGTAGAGCCAGTGATGCGGAAATTAATGATTATTGCAAAGTATTAACTAATAATATTCCTGAGGAGAAAATTGGGTTTTTAAGTGAGGAGGTTGGGAAAGATGAAATTAGACGGGCAGTGGATGGCTTGGCGAAAGGCAAGACGCCAGGCTGTGATGGTCTTCCTGCTGAATTTTATGTTAGATTTTGGGATATTATAGGTGTGGAGTTTTCCCGGGTGGTGCAATATGGTTTTACTCATGGGATTTTATCGGTTTCTATGCGTAGGGGGATTGTTACGCTGATTCATAAGAAAGGGGACATGAGGGATATTAAAAATTGGAGGCCCATAACATTGTTAAACAGTGATTACAAAATTATTTCTAAAATTGTGGCTGGTAGACTGGCAGATGTGACAGGTGATATGGTGGGGGAGTATCAGGCATGTGCAGTGCCTGGTAGGAAAATTTCAGATAATTTGCTGCTTCTAAGAGACTTAATTTATCAGGCTAATTTGAATAAGAATGCTCTTTTGTTACAGTCGGTGGACCTGGAGAAAGCCTTTGATAAAATATCACATAGATTTTTGTTCTCTGCTTTAAGTCACCTTGGTGTTCCGGATAAATTATTGATGGTCATTAAGAGTTTTTATTGTGGGGTCAGTAGCCAGATTTTAGTTAATGGGCATGTGAGTTCCAGTTTTAATATTTTATCGGGAGTTAGGCAGGGTTGTCCCCTGTCACCAATTCTTTTTATCTGTGTGGTGGAGGCCCTTTTAAAAAGTGTGCAAGTTGACAAGTGTGTGGCTGGTGTTTTTATTCCTGGGGGATCCGGGGGTCCAGTCAAGTCTTTAAGTTATATGGATGATATTGTTTTTACTTGTGGTTCACAGGCGGATCTCAATAGAGTGAATTTGCACGTAAGGATTTTTTGTTGTGTGGCTGGTATGGCGGTGAATTGGGGAAAGTGCCAGCTTTGTAACTTTGGGAGGCAGGTTGAGGTTAACGTGGCAGGAGTGGAGAGTAGGGAGGAAATTGAGGTTCTTGGTGTCATCTTTGAGAAGGAACTGAAAGGGAAAAGCAGCCTGAAGATTCTAGAAGACAAAATGGATCAGAAGTTGAACTTTTGGAAACTAAGGAACCTGTCGCTGAGAGGGAAAGTGCTGGTAATCAAGTCTGTGATTCTCCCGCTTCTGCTGTACACTGCTTTGATTTTCCCACCTGCTGTGCTTTGGACAAAGAGAGTGACAAGGAAACTGTTTGTGTTTTTTTGGGGATCCAAAATGGAGAAACTAAGAAGAGGAATGGTTATGTGTTCTGTGGAAAATGGGGGTTGTGATTTTCCTAACATTGACTTATTTTTAAGAATGCATTATTTTTTGAACATTTATAAATTATCCCAGTGCAATAACAGGACTGCGGACATGTGCAAATATTTAGCAGGACGGCTTTTCCAGAAATGGAGCTGGTGTGAGAAGGATTTAAGAAAACCAGTTTCGTTTGTGATACCGTTTTTTTATGTGGTGCTTAGGTCCTTCTATGATCAAAATGGGATAAGCTCCATGGTTAGACCGGACAAAAAACTGATTGTCTCAGGTATTAAGAAGAAGGAGATGTTATCTGATGTGCCGTTTTGTAATAATGCACAGTCTGGACAGGTGTGGAAGCTTTTTTTCATGCGTGGAATCAGCAACAGACAGAAGGATGTAACCTGGATGGCGTTGCATGGATGCTTGCCAACAAGGGCTTTTTTGAATGACCGGGGGATAAAGGTTCAAGAACTATGTCCTAGGGAAGGTTGCAATAAGGTGGAAACAATACAGCATATTTTTTGGGACTGTTTTTTTGCTAAAAAAGTTTTTACCTTGTTGTCACGTATGTTTGTTGCTTTAGTTGGTTTTCATTGTTTCGATTTTGAAAGGATTTTAATAGGTCAAGATTTTAAGTACTCGCAAAGGAAGCGGGCAAGCTGGATTATTTTTGTCATATATAAAGAGGTTTTATGGGACGTTCGGAATTTGGTGATTTTTAAAAAGATTGTTTTTTCCCCCATGGAATGCAGAAAGATTTTTCTTGCTAGACTGTTTTATGCCTATTTATTGGATAAAAAGAAGTATGGTGAGACAGCAGCAGAAGCACTCTGGAACTTTTCACATTGGACTTCTTACAGTAAGTAACAGTTAATTGCAGGGTTGTGTTTTTTGGGATTTTGTTTTTGTTTTTCCGAATGATGATTTGAGAACCCGTTATGTGAATATGCGCTATGATGCATAAATTAATGTGGGTCTTAATCTGAGGAAAAAAAAAATAAAAATCTGTTCTTATCAGTTTAATATCTGATACGTCCCCTATCTGGGGACCATATATTAAATGGATTTTTAGAACAGGGAGATGGAAAAAGAGCTTGCTCTGTCCACTCCACGCATTGACCTGGTATTGCAGTATCTCCAGGACCGGTGCACCCCTTCTTTAATGCAGTTTCTAAAATCAGAAAGAATTGAATTCAATGTTTTTTGTTCATTTTGCTTGTTTGTCGGATTTTGGGATGGACTCTTTGGCTTTGCTTTTCTTCTCCTCATTGGATTTTTCATGTTCAAAGTTGCAGAAGCCAGATTACAAGCTCATTTTGGTTCAACTTCAGCAACTGTGCATTGCATTGCCATGTAATGTGATGCAATGCTATCTTTCTAGCTCTCCCTTTTTACTTCCTTTTGGATAAACAGACATATTAGGCAAGCATTTTGGAGCTTTCACCTAAATAACTACAGGTGGTGAGATAAGCTGCACAATATAATTGACCTTTCAGTATATTGTTGCACACACACCGTCTATTTAGCAAATGCCCTTGTTATCAACAGCAGCCTTTTAAACTCACCTGAGCTAACAGGTATGTGCGCTGGTTACTCTGCTGCGCTTAAAATTTCTTTTTTGGTTTGCTACAATGCCTTTTCTGAAACTTTGTCTCCTTCTGCTGGAACACTGACTTCTTTCATTTAATGCCTGCAGACTATAAAAGAGAACCCAACCCAAAAAGTTTGGTTGATTAGTCTGTGGCATTCTGTTAAACTGTTGCTTATGGCGGTCTCTGTGAGCTTCTCAGCGACATTCAGCCAGCCAGGTATCCTGCCTGCAGTAGATGGAATGTGGCAATGGAACGCTGGCTGCGCGTGTCATAATAGGCTCTGAGCCTTTATATACCTGTGCACAGCAGCAGCCACCTTCAGTCTGCTGCTGGACAGCCAGCAGCAGCAGCAGCAGGAGAGGTATGTAATCAGGAGCCCTCCTGCTAAGGGTAGACAGCTGCTCGTTCCACCCCACCCCCCGCCTTAATTGGTTCTCCTCCCTTCCAACGGTGTTGAGGCGGGTGGGAACAGCAGGGGGTGAAGGTGCTGTGTTTAAAGAGGTGGAGTTATGCAGATCTAAAACGCATGGATTGCAGCAGCAGCAAGCCGAAAAGTGCAGGCATGTAAGGGATCTAGAGGTTGACAACATGTCTTCTTAACGGGAGTCCAGGAGCTCATCTCCACAAATGGACTTTTCAGGATCCTTGGGTGGCTCCGTAGTTTGAAACCAATTCTGGTTATCGCTTCTCGGCCTTTTGGCTAAGATCAAGTGTAGTATCTTTCGAAAAGGCGGTTTTGGATGTTGGCCGCCCTAGTAGATTGATACATTATGCACACTGGGGTTTAGGCGCTTGTTAGTACGCCAGGTGGCTAATATAGTCATCTGGTGGAAAGCATGGCCCCCCAGGATCGACGCCATTGGGCCGGGGAAGATCGAAAGCCCGAAGTGTGAAGTGCCCCAGGAGTGGTGACCCTGGGGTGCCTTAACTCACTGGGATTGGGAACCCCACTTGAGTTTATGGCACATTTGCACAAGCACTTCAAATTTTCTTTCTTCGCACACACCCTTATTCCGGGCCTTCTGGCCTTAGGATGGGGAATTTTTCAATTCCCGGTCGAAGGTCCGGGCAGTATTATACTGTGAAACCTTCACTATTTATTTAATTTCTTTGTCACTGTGTGTCCACTTATTCACGTGTGTCACGTCCTACTAGGATTTTGTCGGGATGCGGTTCCCTTACGGGTTCCTCTCTTGGCAGGTCTAGGGGGGGAGTGTGTGGCCATCAGGTTCCGCTCCCCCCTGAACCCCCCTGGCTCTCCTCTTTCGGGAGGAGAGCGTTGTTGGCTCCCCTCTTCCGGGAGGGGAGCACAGTCTTTGGCTCCCAGTGCCTTGCTCGGGTGAGAACTCGGGCAGGTGCTGGGGGTAAGATTGGGTCGCCTCTGGCTTCGGCTGGAGGTGGCTTTTTGTCCCTGTTCCTCGCTGTGGCCTTTTGGCTCGGAGGGAAGGGGAATGGTTTGGGGGACCCTTCTCCTTTTGGAGAGGGTTTCAAGAAGACCAGCATCCTAGTGCACTTTTTTTGTGGCACTTGTCACTTTTTTAAGCGCACTCGGGTTTTGTACACGAATTCGGGCTTTCGAAAAGAAAAAAAAAAGGAATCTGTTCTTATCAGTTTAATATCTGATACGTCCCCTATCTGGGGACCATATATTAAATGGATTTTTAGAACAGGGAGATGGAAAAAGAGCTTGCTCTGTCCACTCCACGCATTGACCTGGTATTGCAGTATCTCCAGGACCGGTGCACCCCTTCTTTAATGCAGTTTCTAAAATCAGAAAGAATTGAATTCAATATTTTTTGTTCATTTTGCTTGTTTGTCGGATTTTGGGATGGACTCTTTGGCTTTGCTTTTCTTCTCCTCATTGGATTTTTCATGTTCAAAGTTGCAGAAGCCAGATTACAAGCTCATTTTGGTTCAACTTCAGCAACTGTGCATTGCATTGCCATGTAATGTGATGCAATGCTATCTTTCTAGCTCTCCCTTTTTACTTCCTTTTGGATAAACAGACATATTAGGCAAGCATTTTGGAGCTTTCACCTAAATAACTACAGGTGGTGAGATAAGCTGCACAATATAATTGACCTTTCAGTATATTGTTGCACACACACCGTCTATTTAGCAAATGCCCTTGTTATCAACAGCAGCCTTTTAAACTCACCTGAGCTAACAGGTATGTGCGCTGGTTACTCTGCTGCGCTTAAAATTTCTTTTTTGGTTTGCTACAATGCCTTTTCTGAAACGTTGTCTCCCTCTGCTGGAACACTGACTTCTTTCATTTAATGCCTGCAGACTATAAAAGAGAACCCAACCCAAAAAGTTTGGTTGATTAGTCTGTGGCATTCTGTTAAACTGTTGCTTATGGCGGTCTCTGTGAGCTTCTCAGCGACATTCAGCCAGCCAGGTATCCTGCCTGCAGTAGATGGAATGTGGCAATGGAACGCTGGCTGCGCGTGTCATAATAGGCTCTGAGCCTTTATATACCTGTGCACAGCAGCAGCCACCTTCAGTCTGCTGCTGGACAGCCAGCAGCAGCAGCAGCAGGAGAGGTATGTAATCAGGAGCCCTCCTGCTAAGGGTAGACAGCTGCTCGTTCCACCCCACCCCCCGCCTTAATTGGTTCTCCTCCCTTCCAACGGTGTTGAGGCGGGTGGGAACAGCAGGGGGTGAAGGTGCTGTGTTTAAAGAGGTGGAGTTATGCAGATCTAAAACGCGTGGATTGCAGCAGCAGCAAGCCGAAAAGTGCAGGCATGTAAGGGATCTAGAGGTTGACAACATGTCTTCTTAACGGGAGTCCAGGAGCTCATCTCCACAAATGGACTTTTCAGGATCCTTGGGTGGCTCCGTAGTTTGAAACCAATTCTGGTTATCGCTTCTCGGCCTTTTGGCTAAGATCAAGTGTAGTATCTTTCGAAAAGGCGGTTTTGGATGTTGGCCGCCCTAGTAGATTGATACATTATGCACACTGGGGTTTAGGCGCTTGTTAGTACGCCAGGTGGCTAATATAGTCATCTGGTGGAAAGCATGGCCCCCCAGGATCGACGCCATTGGGCCGGGGAAGATCGAAAGCCCGAAGTGTGAAGTGCCCCAGGAGTGGTGACCCTGGGGTGCCTTAACTCACTGGGATTGGGAACCCCACTTGAGTTTATGGCACATTTGCACAAGCACTTCAAATTTTCTTTCTTCGCACACACCCTTATTCCGGGCCTTCTGGCCTTAGGATGGGGAATTTTTCAATTCCCGGTCGAAGGTCCGGGCAGTATTATACTGTGAAACCTTCACTATTTATTTAATTTCTTTGTCACTGTGTGTCCACTTATTCACGTGTGTCACGTCCTACTAGGATTTTGTCGGGATGCGGTTCCCTTACGGGTTCCTCTCTTGGCAGGTCTAGGGGGGGAGTGTGTGGCCATCAGGTTCCGCTCCCCCCTGAACCCCCCTGGCTCTCCTCTTTCGGGAGGAGAGCGTTGTTGGCTCCCCTCTTCCGGGAGGGGAGCACAGTCTTTGGCTCCCAGTGCCTTGCTCGGGTGAGAACTCGGGCAGGTGCTGGGGGTAAGATTGGGTCGCCTCTGGCTTCGGCTGGAGGTGGCTTTTTGTCCCTGTTCCTCGCTGTGGCCTTTTGGCTCGGAGGGAAGGGGAATGGTTTGGGGGACCCTTCTCCTTTTGGAGAGGGTTTCAAGAAGACCAGCATCCTAGTGCACTTTTTTTGTGGCACTTGTCACTTTTTTAAGCGCACTCGGGTTTTGTACACGAATTCGGGCTTTCGAAAAGAAAAAAAAAAGGAATCTGTTCTTATCAGTTTAATATCTGATACGTCCCCTATCTGGGGACCATATATTAAATGGATTTTTAGAACAGGGAGATGGAAAAAGAGCTTGCTCTGTCCACTCCACGCATTGACCTGGTATTGCAGTATCTCCAGGACCGGTGCACCCCTTCTTTAATGCAGTTTCTAAAATCAGAAAGAATTGAATTCAATGTTTTTTGTTCATTTTGCTTGTTTGTCGGATTTTGGGATGGACTCTTTGGCTTTGCTTTTCTTCTCCTCATTGGATTTTTCATGTTCAAAGTTGCAGAAGCCAGATTACAAGCTCATTTTGGTTCAACTTCAGCAACTGTGCATTGCATTGCCATGTAATGTGATGCAATGCTATCTTTCTAGCTCTCCCTTTTTACTTCCTTTTGGATAAACAGACATATTAGGCAAGCATTTTGGAGCTTTCACCTAAATAACTACAGGTGGTGAGATAAGCTGCACAATATAATTGACCTTTCAGTATATTGTTGCACACACACCATCTATTTAGCAAATGCCCTTGTTATCAACAGCAGCCTTTTAAACTCACCTGAGCTAACAGGTATGTGCGCTGGTTACTCTGCTGCGCTTAAAATTTCTTTTTTGGTTTGCTACAATGCCTTTTCTGAAACGTTGTCTCCCTCTGCTGGAACACTGACTTCTTTCATTTAATGCCTGCAGACTATAAAAGAGAACCCAACCCAAAAAGTTTGGTTGATTAGTCTGTGGCATTCTGTTAAACTGTTGCTTATGGCGGTCTCTGTGAGCTTCTCAGCGACATTCAGCCAGCCAGGTATCCTGCCTGCAGTAGATGGAATGTGGCAATGGAACGCTGGCTGCGCGTGTCATAATAGGCTCTGAGCCTTTATTTACCTGTGCACAGCAGCAGCCACCTTCAGTCTGCTGCTGGACAGCCAGCAGCAGCAGCAGCAGGAGAGGTATGTAATCAGGAGCCCTCCTGCTAAGGGTAGACAGCTGCTCGTTCCACCCCACCCCCCGCCTTAATTGGTTCTCCTCCCTTCCAACGGTGTTGAGGCGGGTGGGAACAGCAGGGGGTGAAGGTGCTGTGTTTAAATAGGTGGAGTTATGCAGATCTAAAACGCGTGGATTGCAGCAGCAGCAAGCCGAAAAGTGCAGGCATGTAAGGGATCTAGAGGTTGACAACATGTCTTCTTAACGGGAGTCCAGGAGCTCATCTCCACAAATGGACTTTTCAGGATCCTTGGGTGGCTCCGTAGTTTGAAACCAATTCTGGTTATCGCTTCTCGGCCTTTTGGCTAAGATCAAGTGTAGTATCTGTTCTTATCAGTTTAATATCTGATACGTCCCCTATCTGGGGACCATATATTAAATGGATTTTTAGAACAGGGAGATGGAAAAAGAGCTTGCTCTGTCCACTCCACGCATTGACCTGGTATTGCAGTATCTCCAGGACCGGTGCACCCCTTCTTTAATGCAGTTTCTAAAATCAGAAAGAATTGAATTCAATGTTTTTTGTTCATTTTGCTTGTTTGTCGGATTTTGGGATGGACTCTTTGGCTTTGCTTTTCTTCTCCTCATTGGATTTTTCATGTTCAAAGTTGCAGAAGCCAGATTACAAGCTCATTTTGGTTCAACTTCAGCAACTGTGCATTGCATTGCCATGTAATGTGATGCAATGCTATCTTTCTAGCTCTCCCTTTTTACTTCCTTTTGGATAAACAGACATATTAGGCAAGCATTTTGGAGCTTTCACCTAAATAACTACAGGTGGTGAGATAAGCTGCACAATATAATTGACCTTTCAGTATATTGTTGCACACACACCATCTATTTAGCAAATGCCCTTGTTATCAACAGCAGCCTTTTAAACTCACCTGAGCTAACAGGTATGTGCGCTGGTTACTCTGCTGCGCTTAAAATTTCTTTTTTGGTTTGCTACAATGCCTTTTCTGAAACGTTGTCTCGCTCTGCTGGAACACTGACTTCTTTCATTTAATGCCTGCAGACTATAAAAGAGAACCCAACCCAAAAAGTTTGGTTGATTAGTCTGTGGCATTCTGTTAAACTGTTGCTTATGGCGGTTTCTGTGAGCTTCTCAGCGACATTCAGCCAGCCAGGTATCCTGCCTGCAGTAGATGGAATGTGGCAATGGAACGCTGGCTGCGCGTGTCATAATAGGCTCTGAGCCTTTATTTACCTGTGCACAGCAGCAGCCACCTTCAGTCTGCTGCTGGACAGCCAGCAGCAGCAGCAGCAGGAGAGGTATGTAATCAGGAGCCCTCCTGCTAAGGGTAGACAGCTGCTCGTTCCACCCCACCCCCCGCCTTAATTGGTTCTCCTCCCTTCCAACGGTGTTGAGGCGGGTGGGAACAGCAGGGGGTGAAGGTGCTGTGTTTAAATAGGTGGAGTTATGCAGATCTAAAACGCGTGGATTGCAGCAGCAGCAAGCCGAAAAGTGCAGGCATGTAAGGGATCTAGAGGTTGACAACATGTCTTCTTAACGGGAGTCCAGGAGCTCATCTCCACAAATGGACTTTTCAGGATCCTTGGGTGGCTCCGTAGTTTGAAACCAATTCTGGTTATCGCTTCTCGGCCTTTTGGCTAAGATGAAGTGTAGTATCTGTTCTTATCAGTTTAATATCTGATACGTCCCCTATCTGGGGACCATATATTAAATGGATTTTTAGAACAGGGAGATGGAAAAAGAGCTTGCTCTGTCCACTCCACGCATTGACCTGGTATTGCAGTATCTCCAGGACCGGTGCACCCCTTCTTTAATGCAGTTTCTAAAATCAGAAAGAATTGAATTCAATGTTTTTTGTTCATTTTGCTTGTTTGTCGGATTTTGGGATGGACTCTTTGGCTTTGCTTTTCTTCTCCTCATTGGATTTTTCATGTTCAAAGTTGCAGAAGCCAGATTACAAGCTCATTTTGGTTCAACTTCAGCACCTGTGCATTGCATTGCCATGTAATGTGATGCAATGCTATCTTTCTAGCTCTCCCTTTTTACTTCCTTTTGGATAAACAGACATATTAGGCAAGCATTTTGGAGCTTTCACCTAAATAACTACAGGTGGTGAGATAAGCTGCACAATATAATTGACCTTTCAGTATATTGTTGCACACACACCATCTATTTAGCAAATGCCCTTGTTATCAACAGCAGCCTTTTAAACTCACCTGAGCTAACAGGTATGTGCGCTGGTTACTCTGCTGCGCTTAAAATTTCTTTTTTGGTTTGCTACAATGCCTTTTCTGAAACGTTGTCTCCCTCTGCTGGAACACTGACTTCTTTCATTTAATGCCTGCAGACTATAAAAGAGAACCCAACCCAAAAAGTTTGGTTGATTAGTCTGTGGCATTCTGTTAAACTGTTGCTTATGGCGGTCTCTGTGAGCTTCTCAGCGACATTCAGCCAGCCAGGTATCCTGCCTGCAGTAGATGGAATGTGGCAATGGAACGCTGGCTGCGCGTGTCATAATAGGCTCTGAGCCTTTATATACCTGTGCACAGCAGCAGCCACCTTCAGTCTGCTGCTGGACAGCCAGCAGCAGCAGCAGCAGGAGAGGTATGTAATCAGGAGCCCTCCTGCTAAGGGTAGACAGCTGCTCGTTCCACCCCACCCCCCGCCTTAATTGGTTCTCCTCCCTTCCAACGGTGTTGAAGCGGGTGGGAACAGCAGGGGGTGAAGGTGCTGTGTTTAAAGAGGTGGAGTTATGCAGATCTAAAACGCGTGGATTGCAGCAGCAGCAAGCCGAAAAGTGCAGGCATGTAAGGGATCTAGAGGTTGACAACATGTCTTCTTAACGGGAGTCCAGGAGCTCATCTCCACAAATGGACTTTTCAGGATCCTTGGGTGGCTCCGTAGTTTGAAACCAATTCTGGTTATCGCTTCTCGGCCTTTTGGCTAAGATCAAGTGTAGTATCTGTTCTTATCAGTTTAATATCTGATACGTCCCCTATCTGGGGACCATATATTAAATGGATTTTTAGAACAGGGAGATGGAAAAAGAGCTTGCTCTGTCCACTCCACGCATTGACCTGGTATTGCAGTATCTCCAGGACCGGTGCACCCCTTCTTTAATGCAGTTTCTAAAATCAGAAAGAATTGAATTCAATGTTTTTTGTTCATTTTGCTTGTTTGTCGGATTTTGGGATGGACTCTTTGGCTTTGCTTTTCTTCTCCTCATTGGATTTTTCATGTTCAAAGTTGCAGAAGCCAGATTACAAGCTCATTTTGGTTCAACTTCAGCAACTGTGCATTGCATTGCCATGTAATGTGATGCAATGCTATCTTTCTAGCTCTCCCTTTTTACTTCCTTTTGGATAAACAGACATATTAGGCAAGCATTTTGGAGCTTTCACCTAAATAACTACAGGTGGTGAGATAAGCTGCACAATATAATTGACCTTTCAGTATATTGTTGCACACACACCATCTATTTAGCAAATGCCCTTGTTATCAACAGCAGCCTTTTAAACTCACCTGAGCTAACAGGTATGTGCGCTGGTTACTCTGCTGCGCTTAAAATTTCTTTTTTGGTTTGCTACAATGCCTTTTCTGAAACGTTGTCTCCCTCTGCTGGAACACTGACTTCTTTCATTTAATGCCTGCAGACTATAAAAGAGAACCCAACCCAAAAAGTTTGGTTGATTAGTCTGTGGCATTCTGTTAAACTGTTGCTTATGGCGGTCTCTGTGAGCTTCTCAGCGACATTCAGCCAGCCAGGTATCCTGCCTGCAGTAGATGGAATGTGGCAATGGAACGCTGGCTGCGCGTGTCATAATAGGCTCTGAGCCTTTATATACCTGTGCACAGCAGCAGCCACCTTCAGTCTGCTGCTGGACAGCCAGCAGCAGCAGCAGCAGGAGAGGTATGTAATCAGGAGCCCTCCTGCTAAGGGTAGACAGCTGCTCGTTCCACCCCACCCCCCGCCTTAATTGGTTCTCCTCCCTTCCAACGGTGTTGAAGCGGGTGGGAACAGCAGGGGGTGAAGGTGCTGTGTTTAAAGAGGTGGAGTTATGCAGATCTAAAACGCGTGGATTGCAGCAGCAGCAGCAAGCCGAAAAGTGCAGGCATGTAAGGGATCTAGAGGTTGACAACATGTCTTCTTAACGGGAGTCCAGGAGCTCATCTCCACAAATGGACTTTTCAGGATCCTTGGGTGGCTCCGTAGTTTGAAACCAATTTTGGTTATCGCTTCTCGGCCTTTTGGCTAAGATCAAGTGTAGTATCTGTTCTTATCAGTTTAATATCTGATACGTCCCCTATCTGGGGACCATATATTAAATGGATTTTTAGAACAGGGAGATGGAAAAAGAGCTTGCTCTGTCCACTCCACGCATTGACCTGGTATTGCAGTATCTCCAGGACCGGTGCACCCCTTCTTTAATGCAGTTTCTAAAATCAGAAAGAGTTGAATTCAATGTTTTTTGTTCATTTTGCTTGTTTGTCGGATTTTGGGATGGACTCTTTGGCTTTGCTTTTCTTCTCCTCATTGGATTTTTCATGTTCAAAGTTGCAGAAGCCAGATTACAAGCTCATTTTGGTTCAACTTCAGCAACTGTGCATTGCATTGCCATGTAATGTGATGCAATGCTATCTTTCTAGCTCTCCCTTTTTACTTCCTTTTGGATAAACAGACATATTAGGCAAGCATTTTGGAGCTTTCACCTAAATAACTACAGGTGGTGAGATAAGCTGCACAATATAATTGACCTTTCAGTATATTGTTGCACACACACCATCTATTTAGCAAATGCCCTTGTTATCAACAGCAGCCTTTTAAACTCACCTGAGCTAACAGGTATGTGCGCTGGTTACTCTGCTGCGCTTAAAATTTCTTTTTTGGTTTGCTACAATGCCTTTTCTGAAACGTTGTCTCCCTCTGCTGGAACACTGACTTCTTTCATTTAATGCCTGCAGACTATAAAAGAGAGCCCAACCCAAAAAGTTTGGTTGATTAGTCTGTGGCATTCTGTTAAACTGTTGCTTATGGCGGTCTCTGTGAGCTTCTCAGCGACATTCAGCCAGCCAGGTATCCTGCCTGCAGTAGATGGAATGTGGCAATGGAACGCTGGCTGCGCGTGTCATAATAGGCTCTGAGCCTTTATATACCTGTGCACAGCAGCAGCCACCTTCAGTCTGCTGCTGGACAGCCAGCAGCAGCAGCAGCAGGAGAGGAATGTAATCAGGAGCCCTCCTGCTAAGGGTAGACAGCTGCTCGTTCCACCCCACCCCCCGCCTTAATTGGTTCTCCTCCCTTCCAACGGTGTTGAGGCGGGTGGGAACAGCAGGGGGTGAAGGTGCTGTGTTTAAAGAGGTGGAGTTATGCAGATCTAAAACGCGTGGATTGCAGCAGCAGCAAGCCGAAAAGTGCAGGCATGTAAGGGATCTAGAGGTTGACAACATGTCTTCTTAACGGGAGTCCAGGAGCTCATCTCCACAAATGGACTTTTCAGGATCCTTGGGTGGCTCCGTAGTTTGAAACCAATTCTGGTTATCGCTTCTCGGCCTTTTGGCTAAGATCAAGTGTAGTATCTGTTCTTATCAGTTTAATATCTGATACGTCCCCTATCTGGGGACCATATATTAAATGGATTTTTAGAACAGGGAGATGGAAAAAGAGCTTGCTCTGTCCACTCCACGCATTGACCTGGTATTGCAGTATCTCCAGGACCGGTGCACCCCTTCTTTAATGCAGTTTCTAAAAT
Source organism: Phyllobates terribilis (assembly GCF_046119375.1). Classification (NCBI taxonomy): domain Eukaryota; kingdom Metazoa; phylum Chordata; class Amphibia; order Anura; family Dendrobatidae; genus Phyllobates; species Phyllobates terribilis. The sequence goes on from NW_027363247.1 coordinate 1,304,532, forward strand.
CAGAAAGAGTTGAATTCAATGTTTTTTGTTCATTTTGCTTGTTTGTCGGATTTTGGGATGGACTCTTTGGCTTTGCTTTTCTTCTCCTCATTGGATTTTTCATGTTCAAAGTTGCAGAAGCCAGATTACAAGCTCATTTTGGTTCAACTTCAGCAACTGTGCATTGCATTGCCATGTAATGTGATGCAATGCTATCTTTCTAGCTCTCCCTTTTTACTTCCTTTTGGATAAACAGACATATTAGGCAAGCATTTTGGAGCTTTCACCTAAATAACTACAGGTGGTGAGATAAGCTGCACAATATAATTGACCTTTCAGTATATTGTTGCACACACACCATCTATTTAGCAAATGCCCTTGTTATCAACAGCAGCCTTTTAAACTCACCTGAGCTAACAGGTATGTGCGCTGGTTACTCTGCTGCGCTTAAAATTTCTTTTTTGGTTTGCTACAATGCCTTTTCTGAAACGTTGTCTCCCTCTGCTGGAACACTGACTTCTTTCATTTAATGCCTGCAGACTATAAAAGAGAACCCAACCCAAAAAGTTTGGTTGATTAGTCTGTGGCATTCTGTTAAACTGTTGCTTATGGCGGTCTCTGTGAGCTTCTCAGCGACATTCAGCCAGCCAGGTATCCTGCCTGCAGTAGATGGAATGTGGCAATGGAACGCTGGCTGCGCGTGTCATAATAGGCTCTGAGCCTTTATATACCTGTGCACAGCAGCAGCCACCTTCAGTCTGCTGCTGGACAGCCAGCAGCAGCAGCAGCAGGAGAGGTATGTAATCAGGAGCCCTCCTGCTAAGGGTAGACAGCTGCTCGTTCCACCCCACCCCCCGCCTTAATTGGTTCTCCTCCCTTCCAACGGTGTTGAGGCGGGTGGGAACAGCAGGGGGTGAAGGTGCTGTGTTTAAAGAGGTGGAGTTATGCAGATCTAAAACGCGTGGATTGCAGCAGCAGCAAGCCGAAAAGTGCAGGCATGTAAGGGATCTAGAGGTTGACCACATGTCTTCTTAACGGGAGTCCAGGAGCTCATCTCCACAAATGGACTTTTCAGGATCCTTGGGTGGCTCCGTAGTTTGAAACCAATTCTGGTTATCGCTTCTCGGCCTTTTGGCTAAGATCAAGTGTAGTATCTGTTCTTATCAGTTTAATATCTGATACGTCCCCTATCTGGGGACCATATATTAAATGGATTTTTAGAACAGGGAGATGGAAAAAGAGCTTGCTCTGTCCACTCCACGCATTGACCTGGTATTGCAGTATCTCCAGGACCGGTGCACCCCTTCTTTAATGCAGTTTCTAAAATCAGAAAGAATTGAATTCAATGTTTTTTGTTCATTTTGCTTGTTTGTCGGATTTTGGGATGGACTCTTTGGCTTTGCTTTTCTTCTCCTCATTGGATTTTTCATGTTCAAAGTTGCAGAAGCCAGATTACAAGCTCATTTTGGTTCAACTTCAGCAACTGTGCATTGCATTGCCATGTAATGTGATGCAATGCTATCTTTCTAGCTCTCCCTTTTTACTTCCTTTTGGATAAACAGACATATTAGGCAAGCATTTTGGAGCTTTCACCTAAATAACTACAGGTGGTGAGATAAGCTGCACAATATAATTGACCTTTCAGTATATTGTTGCACACACACCATCTATTTAGCAAATGCCCTTGTTATCAACAGCAGCCTTTTAAACTCACCTGAGCTAACAGGTATGTGCGCTGGTTACTCTGCTGCGCTTAAAATTTCTTTTTTGGTTTGCTACAATGCCTTTTCTGAAACGTTGTCTCCCTCTGCTGGAACAATGACTTCTTTCATTTAATGCCTGCAGACTATAAAAGAGAACCCAACCCAAAAAGTTTGGTTGATTAGTCTGTGGCATTCTGTTAAACTGTTGCTTATGGCGGTCTCTGTGAGCTTCTCAGCGACATTCAGCCAGCCAGGTATCCTGCCTGCAGTAGATGGAATGTGGCAATGGAACGCTGGCTGCGCGTGTCATAATAGGCTCTGAGCCTTTATATACCTGTGCACAGCAGCAGCCACCTTCAGTCTGCTGCTGGACAGCCAGCAGCAGCAGCAGCAGGAGAGGTATGTAATCAGGAGCCCTCCTGCTAAGGGTAGACAGCTGCTCGTTCCACCCCACCCCCCGCCTTAATTGGTTCTCCTCCCTTCCAACGGTGTTGAGGCGGGTGGGAACAGCAGGGGTTGAAGGTGCTGTGTTTAAAGAGGTGGAGTTATGCAGATCTAAAACGCGTGGATTGCAGCAGCAGCAAGCCGAAAAGTGCAGGCATGTAAGGGATCTAGAGGTTGACAACATGTCTTCTTAACGGGAGTCCAGGAGCTCATCTCCACAAATGGACTTTTCAGGATCCTTGGGTGGCTCCGTAGTTTGAAACCAATTCTGGTTATCGCTTCTCGGCCTTTTGGCTAAGATCAAGTGTAGTATCTGTTCTTATCAGTTTAATATCTGATACGTCCCCTATCTGGGGACCATATATTAAATGGATTTTTAGAACAGGGAGATGGAAAAAGAGCTTGCTCTGTCCACTCCACGCATTGACCTGGTATTGCAGTATCTCCAGGACCGGTGCACCCCTTCTTTAATGCAGTTTCTAAAATCAGAAAGAATTGAATTCAATGTTTTTTGTTCATTTTGCTTGTTTGTCGGATTTTGGGATGGACTCTTTGGCTTTGCTTTTCTTCTCCTCATTGGATTTTTCATGTTCAAAGTTGCAGAAGCCAGATTACAAGCTCATTTTGGTTCAACTTCAGCAACTGTGCATTGCATTGCCATGTAATGTGATGCAATGCTATCTTTCTAGCTCTCCCTTTTTACTTCCTTTTGGATAAACAGACATATTAGGCAAGCATTTTGGAGCTTTCACCTAAATAACTACAGGTGGTGAGATAAGCTGCACAATATAATTGACCTTTCAGTATATTGTTGCACACACACCATCTATTTAGCAAATGCCCTTGTTATCAACAGCAGCCTTTTAAACTCACCTGAGCTAACAGGTATGTGCGCTGGTTACTCTGCTGCGCTTAAAATTTCTTTTTTGGTTTGCTACAATGCCTTTTCTGAAACGTTGTCTCCCTCTGCTGGAACACTGACTTCTTTCATTTAATGCCTGCAGACTATAAAAGAGAACCCAACCCAAAAAGTTTGGTTGATTAGTCTGTGGCATTCTGTTAAACTGTTGCTTATGGCGGTCTCTGTGAGCTTCTCAGCGACATTCAGCCAGCCAGGTATCCTGCCTGCAGTAGATGGAATGTGGCAATGGAACGCTGGCTGCGCGTGTCATAATAGGCTCTGAGCCTTTATATACCTGTGCACAGCAGCAGCCACCTTCAGTCTGCTGCTGGACAGCCAGCAGCAGCAGCAGCAGGAGAGGTATGTAATCAGGAGCCCTCCTGCTAAGGGTAGACAGCTGCTCGTTCCACCCCACCCCCCGCCTTAATTGGTTCTCCTCCCTTCCAACGGTGTTGAGGCGGGTGGGAACAGCAGGGGGTGAAGGTGCTGTGTTTAAAGAGGTGGAGTTATGCAGATCTAAAACGCGTGGATTGCAGCAGCAGCAAGCCGAAAAGTGCAGGCATGTAAGGGATCTAGAGGTTGACAACATGTCTTCTTAACGGGAGTCCAGGAGCTCATCTCCACAAATGGACTTTTCAGGATCCTTGGGTGGCTCCGTAGTTTGAAACCAATTTTGGTTATCGCTTCTCGGCCTTTTGGCTAAGATCAAGTGTAGTATCTGTTCTTATCAGTTTAATATCTGATACGTCCCCTATCTGGGGACCATATATTAAATGGATTTTTAGAACAGGGAGATGGAAAAAGAGCTTGCTCTGTCCACTCCACGCATTGACCTGGTATTGCAGTATCTCCAGGACCGGTGCACCCCTTCTTTAATGCAGTTTCTAAAATCAGAAAGAGTTGAATTCAATGTTTTTTGTTCATTTTGCTTGTTTGTCGGATTTTGGGATGGACTCTTTGGCTTTGCTTTTTTTCTCCTCATTGGATTTTTCATGTTCAAAGTTGCAGAAGCCAGATTACAAGCTCATTTTGGTTCAACTTCAGCAACTGTGCATTGCATTGCCATGTAATGTGATGCAATGCTATCTTTCTAGCTCTCCCTTTTTACTTCCTTTTGGATAAACAGACATATTAGGCAAGCATTTTGGAGCTTTCACCTAAATAACTACAGGTGGTGAGATAAGCTGCACAATATAATTGACCTTTCAGTATATTGTTGCACACACACCATCTATTTAGCAAATGCCCTTGTTATCAACAGCAGCCTTTTAAACTCACCTGAGCTAACAGGTATGTGCGCTGGTTACTCTGCTGCGCTTAAAATTTCTTTTTTGGTTTGCTACAATGCCTTTTCTGAAACGTTGTCTCCCTCTGCTGGAACACTGACTTCTTTCATTTAATGCCTGCAGACTATAAAAGAGAACCCAACCCAAAAAGTTTGGTTGATTAGTCTGTGGCATTCTGTTAAACTGTTGCTTATGGCGGTCTCTGTGAGCTTCTCAGCGACATTCAGCCAGCCAGGTATCCTGCCTGCAGTAGATGGAATGTGGCAATGGAACGCTGGCTGCGCGTGTCATAATAGGCTCTGAGCCTTTATATACCTGTGCACAGCAGCAGCCACCTTCAGTCTGCTGCTGGACAGCCAGCAGCAGCAGCAGCAGGAGAGGAATGTAATCAGGAGCCCTCCTGCTAAGGGTAGACAGCTGCTCGTTCCACCCCACCCCCCGCCTTAATTGGTTCTCCTCCCTTCCAACGGTGTTGAGGCGGGTGGGAACAGCAGGGGGTGAAGGTGCTGTGTTTAAAGAGGTGGAGTTATGCAGATCTAAAACGCGTGGATTGCAGCAGCAGCAAGCCGAAAAGTGCAGGCATGTAAGGGATCTAGAGGTTGACAACATGTCTTCTTAACGGGAGTCCAGGAGCTCATCTCCACAAATGGACTTTTCAGGATCCTTGGGTGGCTCCGTAGTTTGAAACCAATTCTGGTTATCGCTTCTCGGCCTTTTGGCTAAGATCAAGTGTAGTATCTGTTCTTATCAGTTTAATATCTGATACGTCCCCTATCTGGGGACCATATATTAAATGGATTTTTAGAACAGGGAGATGGAAAAAGAGCTTGCTCTGTCCACTCCACGCATTGACCTGGTATTGCAGTATCTCCAGGACCGGTGCACCCCTTCTTTAATGCAGTTTCTAAAATCAGAAAGAGTTGAATTCAATGTTTTTTGTTCATTTTGCTTGTTTGTCGGATTTTGGGATGGACTCTTTGGCTTTGCTTTTCTTCTCCTCATTGGATTTTTCATGTTCAAAGTTGCAGAAGCCAGATTACAAGCTCATTTTGGTTCAACTTCAGCAACTGTGCATTGCATTGCCATGTAATGTGATGCAATGCTATCTTTCTAGCTCTCCCTTTTTACTTCCTTTTGGATAAACAGACATATTAGGCAAGCATTTTGGAGCTTTCACCTAAATAACTACAGGTGGTGAGATAAGCTGCACAATATAATTGACCTTTCAGTATATTGTTGCACACACACCATCTATTTAGCAAATGCCCTTGTTATCAACAGCAGCCTTTTAAACTCACCTGAGCTAACAGGTATGTGCGCTGGTTACTCTGCTGCGCTTAAAATTTCTTTTTTGGTTTGCTACAATGCCTTTTCTGAAACGTTGTCTCCCTCTGCTGGAACACTGACTTCTTTCATTTAATGCCTGCAGACTATAAAAGAGAACCCAACCCAAAAAGTTTGGTTGATTAGTCTGTGGCATTCTGTTAAACTGTTGCTTATGGCGGTCTCTGTGAGCTTCTCAGCGACATTCAGCCAGCCAGGTATCCTGCCTGCAGTAGATGGAATGTGGCAATGGAACGCTGGCTGCGCGTGTCATAATAGGCTCTGAGCCTTTATATACCTGTGCACAGCAGCAGCCACCTTCAGTCTGCTGCTGGACAGCCAGCAGCAGCAGCAGCAGGAGAGGTATGTAATCAGGAGCCCTCCTGCTAAGGGTAGACAGCTGCTCGTTCCACCCCACCCCCCGCCTTAATTGGTTCTCCTCCCTTCCAACGGTGTTGAGGCGGGTGGGAACAGCAGGGGGTGAAGGTGCTGTGTTTAAAGAGGTGGAGTTATGCAGATCTAAAACGCGTGGATTGCAGCAGCAGCAAGCCGAAAAGTGCAGGCATGTAAGGGATCTAGAGGTTGACCACATGTCTTCTTAACGGGAGTCCAGGAGCTCATCTCCACAAATGGACTTTTCAGGATCCTTGGGTGGCTCCGTAGTTTGAAACCAATTCTGGTTATCGCTTCTCGGCCTTTTGGCTAAGATCAAGTGTAGTATCTGTTCTTATCAGTTTAATATCTGATACGTCCCCTATCTGGGGACCATATATTAAATGGATTTTTAGAACAGGGAGATGGAAAAAGAGCTTGCTCTGTCCACTCCACGCATTGACCTGGTATTGCAGTATCTCCAGGACCGGTGCACCCCTTCTTTAATGCAGTTTCTAAAATCAGAAAGAATTGAATTCAATGTTTTTTGTTCATTTTGCTTGTTTGTCGGATTTTGGGATGGACTCTTTGGCTTTGCTTTTCTTCTCCTCATTGGATTTTTCATGTTCAAAGTTGCAGAAGCCAGATTACAAGCTCATTTTGGTTCAACTTCAGCAACTGTGCATTGCATTGCCATGTAATGTGATGCAATGCTATCTTTCTAGCTCTCCCTTTTTACTTCCTTTTGGATAAACAGACATATTAGGCAAGCATTTTGGAGCTTTCACCTAAATAACTACAGGTGGTGAGATAAGCTGCACAATATAATTGACCTTTCAGTATATTGTTGCACACACACCATCTATTTAGCAAATGCCCTTGTTATCAACAGCAGCCTTTTAAACTCACCTGAGCTAACAGGTATGTGCGCTGGTTACTCTGCTGCGCTTAAAATTTCTTTTTTGGTTTGCTACAATGCCTTTTCTGAAACGTTGTCTCCCTCTGCTGGAACAATGACTTCTTTCATTTAATGCCTGCAGACTATAAAAGAGAACCCAACCCAAAAAGTTTGGTTGATTAGTCTGTGGCATTCTGTTAAACTGTTGCTTATGGCGGTCTCTGTGAGCTTCTCAGCGACATTCAGCCAGCCAGGTATCCTGCCTGCAGTAGATGGAATGTGGCAATGGAACGCTGGCTGCGCGTGTCATAATAGGCTCTGAGCCTTTATATACCTGTGCACAGCAGCAGCCACCTTCAGTCTGCTGCTGGACAGCCAGCAGCAGCAGCAGCAGGAGAGGAATGTAATCAGGAGCCCTCCTGCTAAGGGTAGACAGCTGCTCGTTCCACCCCACCCCCCGCCTTAATTGGTTCTCCTCCCTTCCAACGGTGTTGAGGCGGGTGGGAACAGCAGGGGGTGAAGGTGCTGTGTTTAAAGAGGTGGAGTTATGCAGATCTAAAACGCGTGGATTGCAGCAGCAGCAAGCCGAAAAGTGCAGGCATGTAAGGGATCTAGAGGTTGACAACATGTCTTCTTAACGGGAGTCCAGGAGCTCATCTCCACAAATGGACTTTTCAGGATCCTTGGGTGGCTCCGTAGTTTGAAACCAATTCTGGTTATCGCTTCTCGGCCTTTTGGCTAAGATCAAGTGTAGTATCTGTTCTTATCAGTTTAATATCTGATACGTCCCCTATCTGGGGACCATATATTAAATGGATTTTTAGAACAGGGAGATGGAAAAAGAGCTTGCTCTGTCCACTCCACGCATTGACCTGGTATTGCAGTATCTCCAGGACCGGTGCACCCCTTCTTTAATGCAGTTTCTAAAATCAGAAAGAGTTGAATTCAATGTTTTTTGTTCATTTTGCTTGTTTGTCGGATTTTGGGATGGACTCTTTGGCTTTGCTTTTCTTCTCCTCATTGGATTTTTCATGTTCAAAGTTGCAGAAGCCAGATTACAAGCTCATTTTGGTTCAACTTCAGCAACTGTGCATTGCATTGCCATGTAATGTGATGCAATGCTATCTTTCTAGCTCTCCCTTTTTACTTCCTTTTGGATAAACAGACATATTAGGCAAGCATTTTGGAGCTTTCACCTAAATAACTACAGGTGGTGAGATAAGCTGCACAATATAATTGACCTTTCAGTATATTGTTGCACACACACCATCTATTTAGCAAATGCCCTTGTTATCAACAGCAGCCTTTTAAACTCACCTGAGCTAACAGGTATGTGCGCTGGTTACTCTGCTGCGCTTAAAATTTCTTTTTTGGTTTGCTACAATGCCTTTTCTGAAACGTTGTCTCCCTCTGCTGGAACACTGACTTCTTTCATTTAATGCCTGCAGACTATAAAAGAGAACCCAACCCAAAAAGTTTGGTTGATTAGTCTGTGGCATTCTGTTAAACTGTTGCTTATGGCGGTCTCTGTGAGCTTCTCAGCGACATTCAGCCAGCCAGGTATCCTGCCTGCAGTAGATGGAATGTGGCAATGGAACGCTGGCTGCGCGTGTCATAATAGGCTCTGAGCCTTTATATACCTGTGCACAGCAGCAGCCACCTTCAGTCTGCTGCTGGACAGCCAGCAGCAGCAGCAGCAGGAGAGGTATGTAATCAGGAGCCCTCATGCTAAGGGTAGACAGCTGCTCGTTCCACCCCACCCCCCGCCTTAATTGGTTCTCCTCCCTTCCAACGGTGTTGAGGCGGGTGGGAACAGCAGGGGGTGAAGGTGCTGTGTTTAAAGAGGTGGAGTTATGCAGATCTAAAACGCGTGGATTGCAGCAGCAGCAAGCCGAAAAGTGCAGGCATGTAAGGGATCTAGAGGTTGACCACATGTCTTCTTAACGGGAGTCCAGGAGCTCATCTCCACAAATGGACTTTTCAGGATCCTTGGGTGGCTCCGTAGTTTGAAACCAATTCTGGTTATCGCTTCTCGGCCTTTTGGCTAAGATCAAGTGTAGTATCTGTTCTTATCAGTTTAATATCTGATACGTCCCCTATCTGGGGACCATATATTAAATGGATTTTTAGAACAGGGAGATGGAAAAAGAGCTTGCTCTGTCCACTCCACGCATTGACCTGGTATTGCAGTATCTCCAGGACCGGTGCACCCCTTCTTTAATGCAGTTTCTAAAATCAGAAAGAATTGAATTCAATGTTTTTTGTTCATTTTGCTTGTTTGTCGGATTTTGGGATGGACTCTTTGGCTTTGCTTTTCTTCTCCTCATTGGATTTTTCATGTTCAAAGTTGCAGAAGCCAGATTACAAGCTCATTTTGGTTCAACTTCAGCAACTGTGCATTGCATTGCCATGTAATGTGATGCAATGCTATCTTTCTAGCTCTCCCTTTTTACTTCCTTTTGGATAAACAGACATATTAGGCAAGCATTTTGGAGCTTTCACCTAAATAACTACAGGTGGTGAGATAAGCTGCACAATATAATTGACCTTTCAGTATATTGTTGCACACACACCATCTATTTAGCAAATGCCCTTGTTATCAACAGCAGCCTTTTAAACTCACCTGAGCTAACAGGTATGTGCGCTGGTTACTCTGCTGCGCTTAAAATTTCTTTTTTGGTTTGCTACAATGCCTTTTCTGAAACGTTGTCTCCCTCTGCTGGAACAATGACTTCTTTCATTTAATGCCTGCAGACTATAAAAGAGAACCCAACCCAAAAAGTTTGGTTGATTAGTCTGTGGCATTCTGTTAAACTGTTGCTTATGGCGGTCTCTGTGAGCTTCTCAGCGACATTCAGCCAGCCAGGTATCCTGCCTGCAGTAGATGGAATGTGGCAATGGAACGCTGGCTGCGCGTGTCATAATAGGCTCTGAGCCTTTATATACCTGTGCACAGCAGCAGCCACCTTCAGTCTGCTGCTGGACAGCCAGCAGCAGCAGCAGCAGGAGAGGTATGTAATCAGGAGCCCTCCTGCTAAGGGTAGACAGCTGCTCGTTCCACCCCACCCCCCGCCTTAATTGGTTCTCCTCCCTTCCAACGGTGTTGAGGCGGGTGGGAACAGCAGGGGTTGAAGGTGCTGTGTTTAAAGAGGTGGAGTTATGCAGATCTAAAACGCGTGGATTGCAGCAGCAGCAAGCCGAAAAGTGCAGGCATGTAAGGGATCTAGAGGTTGACAACATGTCTTCTTAACGGGAGTCCAGGAGCTCATCTCCACAAATGGACTTTTCAGGATCCTTGGGTGGCTCCGTAGTTTGAAACCAATTCTGGTTATCGCTTCTCGGCCTTTTGGCTAAGATCAAGTGTAGTATCTGTTCTTATCAGTTTAATATCTGATACGTCCCCTATCTGGGGACCATATATTAAATGGATTTTTAGAACAGGGAGATGGAAAAAGAGCTTGCTCTGTCCACTCCACGCATTGACCTGGTATTGCAGTATCTCCAGGACCGGTGCACCCCTTCTTTAATGCAGTTTCTAAAATCAGAAAGAATTGAATTCAATGTTTTTTGTTCATTTTGCTTGTTTGTCGGATTTTGGGATGGACTCTTTGGCTTTGCTTTTCTTCTCCTCATTGGATTTTTCATGTTCAAAGTTGCAGAAGCCAGATTACAAGCTCATTTTGGTTCAACTTCAGCAACTGTGCATTGCATTGCCATGTAATGTGATGCAATGCTATCTTTCTAGCTCTCCCTTTTTACTTCCTTTTGGATAAACAGACATATTAGGCAAGCATTTTGGAGCTTTCACCTAAATAACTACAGGTGGTGAGATAAGCTGCACAATATAATTGACCTTTCAGTATATTGTTGCACACACACCATCTATTTAGCAAATGCCCTTGTTATCAACAGCAGCCTTTTAAACTCACCTGAGCTAACAGGTATGTGCGCTGGTTACTCTGCTGCGCTTAAAATTTCTTTTTTGGTTTGCTACAATGCCTTTTCTGAAACGTTGTCTCCCTCTGCTGGAACACTGACTTCTTTCATTTAATGCCTGCAGACTATAAAAGAGAACCCAACCGAAAAAGTTTGGTTGATTAGTCTGTGGCATTCTGTTAAACTGTTGCTTATGGCGGTCTCTGTGAGCTTCTCAGCGACATTCAGCCAGCCAGGTATCCTGCCTGCAGTAGATGGAATGTGGCAATGGAACGCTGGCTGCGCGTGTCATAATAGGCTCTGAGCCTTTATATACCTGTGCACAGCAGCAGCCACCTTCAGTCTGCTGCTGGACAGCCAGCAGCAGCAGCAGCAGGAGAGGAATGTAATCAGGAGCCCTCCTGCTAAGGGTAGACAGCTGCTCGTTCCACCCCACCCCCCGCCTTAATTGGTTCTCCTCCCTTCCAACGGTGTTGAGGCGGGTGGGAACAGCAGGGGGTGAAGGTGCTGTGTTTAAAGAGGTGGAGTTATGCAGATCTAAAACGCGTGGATTGCAGCAGCAGCAAGCCGAAAAGTGCAGGCATGTAAGGGATCTAGAGGTTGACAACATGTCTTCTTAACGGGAGTCCAGGAGCTCATCTCCACAAATGGACTTTTCAGGATCCTTGGGTGGCTCCGTAGTTTGAAACCAATTCTGGTTATCGCTTCTCGGCCTTTTGGCTAAGATCAAGTGTAGTATCTGTTCTTATCAGTTTAATATCTGATACGTCCCCTATCTGGGGACCATATATTAAATGGATTTTTAGAACAGGGAGATGGAAAAAGAGCTTGCTCTGTCCACTCCACGCATTGACCTGGTATTGCAGTATCTCCAGGACCGGTGCACCCCTTCTTTAATGCAGTTTCTAAAATCAGAAAGAATTGAATTCAATGTTTTTTGTTCATTTTGCTTGTTTGTCGGATTTTGGGATGGACTCTTTGGCTTTGCTTTTCTTCTCCTCATTGGATTTTTCATGTTCAAAGTTGCAGAAGCCAGATTACAAGCTCATTTTGGTTCAACTTCAGCAACTGTGCATTGCATTGCCATGTAATGTGATGCAATGCTATCTTTCTAGCTCTCCCTTTTTACTTCCTTTTGGATAAACAGACATATTAGGCAAGCATTTTGGAGCTTTCACCTAAATAACTACAGGTGGTGAGATAAGCTGCACAATATAATTGACCTTTCAGTATATTGTTGCACACACACCATCTATTTAGCAAATGCCCTTGTTATCAACAGCAGCCTTTTAAACTCACCTGAGCTAACAGGTATGTGCGCTGGTTACTCTGCTGCGCTTAAAATTTCTTTTTTGGTTTGCTACAATGCCTTTTCTGAAACGTTGTCTCCCTCTGCTGGAACACTGACTTCTTTCATTTAATGCCTGCAGACTATAAAAGAGAACCCAACCGAAAAAGTTTGGTTGATTAGTCTGTGGCATTCTGTTAAACTGTTGCTTATGGCGGTCTCTGTGAGCTTCTCAGCGACATTCAGCCAGCCAGGTATCCTGCCTGCAGTAGATGGAATGTGGCAATGGAACGCTGGCTGCGCGTGTCATAATAGGCTCTGAGCCTTTATATACCTGTGCACAGCAGCAGCCACCTTCAGTCTGCTGCTGGACAGCCAGCAGCAGCAGCAGCAGGAGAGGAATGTAATCAGGAGCCCTCCTGCTAAGGGTAGACAGCTGCTCGTTCCACCCCACCCCCCGCCTTAATTGGTTCTCCTCCCTTCCAACGGTGTTGAGGCGGGTGGGAACAGCAGGGGGTGAAGGTGCTGTGTTTAAAGAGGTGGAGTTATGCAGATCTAAAACGCGTGGATTGCAGCAGCAGCAAGCCAAAAAGTGCAGGCATGTAAGGGATCTAGAGGTTGACAACATGTCTTCTTAACGGGAGTCCAGGAGCTCATCTCCACAAATGGACTTTTCAGGATCCTTGGGTGGCTCCGTAGTTTGAAACCAATTCTGGTTATCGCTTCTCGGCCTTTTGGCTAAGATCAAGTGTAGTATCTGTTCTTATCAGTTTAATATCTGATACGTCCCCTATCTGGGGACCATATATTAAATGGATTTTTAGAACAGGGAGATGGAAAAAGAGCTTGCTCTGTCCACTCCACGCATTGACCTGGTATTGCAGTATCTCCAGGACCGGTGCACCCCTTCTTTAATGCAGTTTCTAAAATCAGAAAGAATTGAATTCAATGTTTTTTGTTCATTTTGCTTGTTTGTCGGATTTTGGGATGGACTCTTTGGCTTTGCTTTTCTTCTCCTCATTGGATTTTTCATGTTCAAAGTTGCAGAAGCCAGATTACAAGCTCATTTTGGTTCAACTTCAGCAACTGTGCATTGCATTGCCATGTAATGTGATGCAATGCTATCTTTCTAGCTCTCCCTTTTTACTTCCTTTTGGATAAACAGACATATTAGGCAAGCATTTTGGAGCTTTCACCTAAATAACTACAGGTGGTGAGATAAGCTGCACAATATAATTGACCTTTCAGTATATTGTTGCACACACACCATCTATTTAGCAAATGCCCTTGTTATCAACAGCAGCCTTTTAAACTCACCTGAGCTAACAGGTATGTGCGCTGGTTACTCTGCTGCGCTTAAAATTTCTTTTTTGGTTTGCTACAATGCCTTTTCTGAAACGTTGTCTCCCTCTGCTGGAACACTGACTTCTTTCATTTAATGCCTGCAGACTATAAAAGAGAACCCAACCCAAAAAGTTTGGTTGATTAGTCTGTGGCATTCTGTTAAACTGTTGCTTATGGCGGTCTCTGTGAGCTTCTCAGCGACATTCAGCCAGCCAGGTATCCTGCCTGCAGTAGATGGAATGTGGCAATGGAACGCTGGCTGCGCGTGTCATAATAGGCTCTGAGCCTTTATATACCTGTGCACAGCAGCAGCCACCTTCAGTCTGCTGCTGGACAGCCAGCAGCAGCAGCAGCAGGAGAGGTATGTAATCAGGAGCCCTCCTGCTAAGGGTAGACAGCTGCTCGTTCCACCCCACCCCCCACCTTAATTGGTTCTCCTCCCTTCCAACGGTGTTGAGGCGGGTGGGAACAGCAGGGGGTGAAGGTGCTGTGTTTAAAGAGGTGGAGTTATGCAGATCTAAAACGCGTGGATTGCAGCAGCAGCAAGCCGAAAAGTGCAGGCATGTAAGGGATCTAGAGGTTGACAACATGTCTTCTTAACGGGAGTCCAGGAGCTCATCTCCACAAATGGACTTTTCAGGATCCTTGGGTGGCTCCGTAGTTTGAAACCAATTCTGGTTATCGCTTCTCGGCCTTTTGGCTAAGATCAGTAGTATCTTTCGAAAAGGCGGTTTTGGATGTTGGCCGCCCTAGTAGATTGATACATTATGCACACTGGGGTTTAGGCGCTTGTTAGTACGCCAGGTGGCTAATATAGTCATCTGGTGGAAAGCATGGCCCCCCAGGATCGACGCCATTGGGCCGGGGAAGATCGAAAGCCCGAAGTGTGAAGTGCCCCAGGAGTGGTGACCCTGGGGTGCCTTAACTCACTGGGATTGGGAACCCCACTTGAGTTTATGGCACATTTGCACAAGCACTTCAAATTTTCTTTCTTCGCACACACCCTTATTCCGGGCCTTCTGGCCTTAGGATGGGGAATTTTTCAATTCCCGGTCGAAGGTCCGGGCAGTATTATACTGTGAAACCTTCACTATTTATTTAATTTCTTTGTCACTGTGTGTCCACTTATTCACGTGTGTCACGTCCTACTAGGATTTTGTCGGGATGCGGTTCCCTTACGGGTTCCTCTCTTGGCAGGTCTAGGGGGGGAGTGTGTGGCCATCAGGTTCCGCTCCCCCCTGAACCCCCCTGGCTCTCCTCTTTTGGGAGGAGAGCGTTGTTGGCTCCCCTCTTCCGGGAGGGGAGCACAGTCTTTGGCTCCCAGTGGCTTGCTCGGGTGAGAACTCGGGCAGGTGCTGGGGGTAAGATTGGGTCGCCTCTGGCTTCGGCTGGAGGTGGCTTTTTGTCCCTGTTCCTCGCTGTGGCCTTTTGGCTCGGAGGGACGGGGAATGGTTTGGGGGACCCTTCTCCTTTTGGAGAGGGTTTCAAGAAGACCAGCATCCCAGTGCACTTTTTTTGTGGCACTTGTCACTTTTTTAAGCGCACTCGGGTTTTGTACACGAATTCGGGCTTTCAAAAAAAAAAAAAAAAATCTGTTCTTATCAGTTTAATATCTGATACGTCCCCTATCTGGGGACCATATATTAAATGGATTTTTAGAACAGGGAGATGGAAAAAGAGCTTGCTCTGTCCACTCCACGCATTGACCTGGTATTGCAGTATCTCCAGGACCGGTGCACCCCTTCTTTAATGCAGTTTCTAAAATCAGAAAGAATTGAATTCAATGTTTTTTGTTCATTTTGCTTGTTTGTCGGATTTTGGGATGGACTCTTTGGCTTTGCTTTTCTTTTCCTCATTGGATTTTTCATGTTCAAAGTTGCAGAAGCCAGATTACAAGCTCATTTTGGTTCAACTTCAGCAACTGTGCATTGCATTGCCATGTAATGTGATGCAATGCTATCTTTCTAGCTCTCCCTTTTTACTTCCTTTTGGATAAACAGACATATTAGGCAAGCATTTTGGAGCTTTCACCTAAATAACTACAGGTGGTGAGATAAGCTGCACAATATAATTGACCTTTCAGTATATTGTTGCACACACACCATCTATTTAGCAAATGCCCTTGTTATCAACAGCAGCCTTTTAAACTCACCTGAGCTAACAGGTATGTGCGCTGGTTACTCTGCTGCGCTTAAAATTTCTTTTTTTGTTTGCTACAATGCCTTTTCTGAAACGTTGTCTCCTTCTGCTGGAACACTGACTTCTTTCATTTAATGCCTGCAGACTATAAAAGAGAACCCAACCCAAAAAGTTTGGTTGATTAGTCTGTGGCATTCTGTTAAACTGTTGCTTATGGCGGTCTCTGTGAGCTTCTCAGCGACATTCAGCCAGCCAGGTATCCTGCCTGCAGTAGATGGAATGTGGCAATGGAACGCTGGCTGCGCGTGTCATAATAGGCTCTGAGCCTTTATATACCTGTGCACAGCAGCAGCCACCTTCAGTCTGCTGCTGGACAGCCAGCAGCAGCAGCAGCAGGAGAGGTATGTAATCAGGAGCCCTCCTGCTAAGGGTAGACAGCTGCTCGTTCCACCCCACCCCCCGCCTTAATTGGTTCTCCTCCCTTCCAACGGTGTTGAGGCGGGTGGGAACAGCAGGGGGTGAAGGTGCTGTGTTTAAAGAGGTGGAGTTATGCAGATCTAAAACGCGTGGATTGCAGCAGCAGCAAGCCGAAAAGTGCAGGCATGTAAGGGATCTAGAGGTTGACAACATGTCTTCTTAACGGGAGTCCAGGAGCTCATCTCCACAAATGGACTTTTCAGGATCCTTGGGTGGCTCCGTAGTTTGAAACCAATTCTGGTTATCGCTTCTCGGCCTTTTGGCTAAGATCAAGTGCAGTGATCTAGCGGTTTTTGCCTTGGTCTTGGCTGGGAGGCGCTTGGGGTACCCGACTCCTTGGCCTGGGGGGATCGCTACACTTATCGGTGGAGCTAAACCCCCCTGCTGCTATTAGGGAGTCGGATTAGTCCCTGGGCAACGAGAGGCGATCACCTTGTCACCACACATAGCTGTGGGGGGCAACTGTCGCCACACATAGCTGTGGTGGCAACATTTGGAGGATTAAAAGGAAAAAACGGAAGGAAAACGGATCGTTGAGATGGAGTTTTGGAAAAAGAAGAGATGCTTACGTTTTTTTGTGAAACGGGAGACGGAAGAAACTTTTTTGGAAGAAAAATGGATTCTGGAAATTTTGAGGAAATATGAAGTTTTGGAGAAGGATATCTACTGTATGCAAGAAATAAAGCAAGGTAAAGTTTGTGATGTGATTCTAGTTTCTGAGGAAAAGTGCATTCATTTTTTCAAAGGCTGGAGTGAAGAGGATTCTGGGAAAATTGGAGTAAGTGCATCATTCATGGGGAAACCGAAGAGTGTGATAATTTACATGGACAATCCGTTTGTGGAAATAGAGGAGATAATGGTTTTTTTGGAATCTAAATGTAAGATGGTAAAGTTTCAGAAATTATACAGGAACAAAGTTGGTATTTGGAACGGAAAGAGACGTTTTTTGGTGTGGACAACAGGAGAAGAAAATTTGCATAATGGGAGGATTATGTTAAACGGGAGTTCTGGGTATTGTTACATGGAAAGCAGCAAAGGAACTTTTGAAAAGAACTTTGGAGGACAAAAGGAAGATATTGGTGATAAAATGAAGAAGGAAGTTGATGCGATAATTATAGAGGAGAATAAGCAGGGAAAAGAAGTTGAAAGTTTAAAGGTGAAATTGAAGAAAAAGGTAACGGTACAGGAAAATTGTGGATCAAGGAAAGTATCTGGTGAAAAGAAAGAAGTAAAAGAGGAAAAGGGTAAAGTGTTGGAGAAGGTGGTGACTTTCAGAGATGATGAGGAAGAGTATGATTGGGAACAGATGCGGTTAGAGCATGAGGAGGAAGAAAAGAAGTTAAGGGGTTTTGTTGGGAGGAAAGTAAAAGAGAAAAAGGGGATATTTAGTTTGGGAAACCGGGTGAAGTAATGTCAGTTGTGATTTGTTTGGAAACTGTTGAAACTGCAAAGGAATTGTTATGTTTAACTTTATATATATTAATTCAAATTAAAAAATATAAATATAATATCTAAACACGATGATGGAACTAAAATCTTGAGTTTGGTGATATATGATTTAAGATTATAAAACTTAATTTCTGAGTGTTTGGAACAAAAAAAAAAAAAAAAAAAAAAAAAAATCTGTTCTTATCAGTTTAATATCTGATACGTCCCCTATCTGGGGACCATATATTAAATGGATTTTTAGAACAGGGAGATGGAAAAAGAGCTTGCTCTGTCCACTCCACGCATTGACCTGGTATTGCAGTATCTCCAGGACCGGTGCACCCCTTCTTTAATGCAGTTTCTAAAATCAGAAAGTATTGAATTCAATGTTTTTTGTTCATTTTGCTTGTTTGTCGAATTTTGGGATGGACTCTTTGGCTTTGCTTTTCTTCTCCTCATTGGATTTTTCATGTTCAAAGTTGCAGAAGCCAGATTACAAGCTCATTTTGGTTCAACTTCAGCAACTGTGCATTGCATTGCCATGTAATGTAACGCAATGCTATCTTTCTAGCTCTCCCTCTTTACTTCCTTTTGGATAAACAGACATATTAGGCAAGCATTTTGGAGCTTTCACCTAAATAACTACAGGTGGTGAGATAAGCTGCACAATATAATTGACCTTTCAGTATATTGTTGCACACACACCATCTATTTAGCAAATGCCCTTGTTATCAACAGCAGCCTTTTAAACTCACCTGAGCTAACAGGTATGTGCGCTGGTTACTCTGCTGCGCTTAAAATTTCTTTTTTGGTTTGCTACAATGCCTTTTCTGAAACGTTGTCTCCCTCTGCTGGAACACTGACTTCTTTCAATTAATGCCTGCAGACTATAAAAGAGAACCCAACCCAAAAAGTTTGGTTGATTAGTCTGTGGCATTCTGTTAAACTGTTGCTTATGGCGGTCTCTGTGAGCTTCTCAGCGACATTCAGCCAGCCAGGTATCCTGCCTGCAGTAGATGGAATGTGGCAATGGAACGCTGGCTGCGCGTGTCATAATAGGCTCTGAGCCTTTATATACCTGCGCACAGCAGCAGCCACCTTCAGTCTGCTGCTGGACAGCCAGCAGCAGCAGGAGAGGTAAGTAATCAGCAGCCCTCCTGCTAAAGGTAGACAGCTGCTCGTTCCACCCCACCCCCCGCCTTAATTGGTTCTCCTCCCTTCCAACGGTGTTGAGGCGGGTGGGAACAGCAGGGGGTGAGGGTGCTGTGTTTAAAGAGGTGGAGTTATGCAGATCTAAAACGCGTGGATTGCAGCAGCAGCAAGCCGAAAAGTGCAGGCATGTAAGGGATCTAGAGGTTGACAACATGTCTTCTTAACGGGAGTCCAGGAGCTCATCTCCACAAATGGACTCTTCAGGATCCTTGGGTGGCTCTGTAGTTCGAAACCAATTCTGGTTATCGCTTCTCGGCCTTTTGGCTAAGATCAAGTGTAGTATCTGTTCTTATCAGTTTAATATCTGATACGTCCCCTATCTGGGGACCATATATTAAATGGATTTTTAGAACAGGGAGATGGAAAAAGAGCTTGCTCTGTCCACTCCACGCATTGACCTGGTATTGCAGTATCTCCAGGACCGGTGCACCCCTTCTTTAATGCAGTTTCTAAAATCAGAAAGTATTGAATTCAATGTTTTTTGTTCATTTTGCTTGTTTGTCGGATTTTGGGATGGACTCTTTGGCTTTGCTTTTCTTCTCCTCATTGGATTTTTCATGTTCAAAGTTGCAGAAGCCAGATGACAAGCTCATTTTGGTTCAACTTCAGCAACTGTGCATTGCATTGCCATGTAATGTAACGCAATGCTATCTTTCTAGCTCTCCCTCTTTACTTCCTTTTGGATAAACAGACATATTAGGCAAGCATTTTGGAGCTTTCACCTAAATAACTACAGGTGGTGAGATAAGCTGCACAATATAATTGACTTTTCAGTATATTGTTGCACACACACCATCTATTTAGCAAATGCCCTTGTTATCAACAGCAGCCTTTTAAACTCACCTGAGCTAACAGGTATGTGAGCTGGTTACTCTGCTGCGCTTAAAATTTCTTTTTTGGTTTGCTACAATGCCTTTTGTGAAACGTTGTCTCCCTCTGCTGGAACACTGACTTCTTTCATTTAATGCCTGCAGACTATAAAAGAGAAACCAACCCAAAAAGTTTGGTTGATTAGTCTGTGGCATTCTGTTAAACTGTTGCTTATGGCGGTCTCTGTGAGCTTCTCAGCGACATTCAGCCAGCCAGGTATCCTGCCTGCAGTAGATGGAATGTGGCAAAGGAACGCTGGCTGCGCGAGTCATAATAGGCTCTGAGCCTTTATATACCTGCGCACAGCAGCAGCCACCTTCAGTCTGCTGCTGGACAGCCAGCAGCAGCAGCAGGAAAGGTAAGTAATCAGCAACCCTCCTGCTAAGGGTAGACAGCTGCTCGTTCCACCCCCCCCCCACCTTAATTGGTTCTCCTCCCTTCCAACGGTGTTGAGGCGGGTGGGAACAGCCGGGGGTGAGGGTGCTGTGCTAAAAGAGGTGGAGTTATGCAGATCTAAAACGCGTGGATTGCAGCAGCAGCAAGCCGAAAAGTGCAGGCATGTGAGGGATCTAGAGGTTGACAGCATGTCTTCTTAACGGGAGTCCAGGTGGCCATCTCCACAAATGGACGTTTCAGGATCCTTGGGTGGCACCGTAGTCCGAAACCAATTCTGGTTATCGCTTCTCGGCCTTTTGGCTAAGATCAAGTGTAGTATCTGTTCTTATCAGTTTAATATCTGATACGTCCCCTATCTGGGGACCATATATTAAATGGATTTTTAGAACAGGGAGATGGAAAAAGAGCTTGCTCTGTCCACTCCACGCATTGACCTGGTATTGCAGTATCTCCAGGACCGGTGCACCCCTTCTTTAATGCAGTTTCTGAAATCAGAAAGAATTGAATTCAATGCTTTTTGTTCATTTTGCTTGTTTGTCGGATTTTGGGATGGACTCTTTGGCTTTGCTTTTCTTCTCCTCATTGGATTTTTCATGTTAAAAGTTGCAGATGCCAGATGACAAGCTCATTTTTGTTCAACTTCAGCAACTGTGCATTGCATTGCCATGTAATGTAATGCAATGCTATCTATCTAGCTCTCCCTCTTTACTTCCTTTTGGATAAACAGACATATTAGGCAAGCATTTTGGAGCTTTCACCTAAATAACTACAGGTGGTGAGATAAGCTGCACAATATAATTGACCTTTCAGTATATTGTTGCACACACACCATCTATTTAGCAAATGCCCTTGTTATCAACAGCAGCCTTTTAAACTCACCTGAGCTAACAGGTATGTGAGCTGGTTACTCTGCTGCGCTTAAAATTTCTTTTTTGGTTTGCTACAATGCCTTTTGTGAAACGTTGTCTCCCTCTGCTGGAACACTGACTTCTTTCATTTAATGCCTGCAGACTATAAAAGAGAAACCAACCCAAAAAGTTTGGTTGATTAGTCTGTGGCATTCTTTTAAACTGTTGCTTATGGCGGTCTCTGTGAGCTTCTCAGTGACATTCAGCCATCCAGGTATCCCGCCTGCAGTAGATGGAATGTGGCAATGGAACGCTGGCTGCGCGTGTCATAATAGGCTCTGAGCCTTTATATACCTGCGCACAGCAGCAGCCACCTTCAGTCTGCTGCTGGACAGCCAGCAGCAGCAGCAGGAAAGGTAAGTAATCAGCAACCCTCCTGCTAAGGGTAGACAGCTGCTCGTTCCACCCCCCCCCCGCCTTAATTGGTTCTCCTCCCTTCCAACGGTGTTGAGGCGGGTGGGAACAGCCGGGGGTGAGGGTGCTGTGCTAAAAGAGGTGGAGTTATGCAGATCTAAAACGCGTGGATTGCAGCAGCAGCAAGCTGAAAAGTGCAGGCATGTGAGGGATCTAGAGGTTGACAGCATGTCTTCTTAACGGGAGTCCAGGTGGCCATCTCCACAAATGGACTTTTCAGGATCCTTGGGTGGCACCGTAGTCCGAAACCAATTCTGGTTATCGCTTCTCGGCCTTTTGGCTTAGATCTTGTATCTGGTCAGAAGGATCCTATAGTGTCTCCCCCTCGGCCTTGCAGCATCGCCACTTAGGTGGCTTAAGCTGCCTGCTGCTATTGGGGGGGGTCCAGAGGAAACGAGAGGTGATAATGGGCGTCAAGATTCGCTATGCCGGGACCGATGATATTCGGGTCAAAAATGCTTTTCGCATTGATATTGAGGAGTCGAGGAGGAATTTCTTTAACCTGCGGTTCTTGGTGGAAGTCGTCATCTTCAAGATTTTGAATGTTGGTCGTGGAGACATCATTTGCCTACAGGAGTTCCCAAAGAATGGCCGGTACGTTTTAGTCCTTGATCGTATGGCAGCTTGCCAGAATCTTTTCAAGACTCTAAAGAATCAGCAAGCCTTGGATCATCCGGCTCTTGATGGGCTTACATTCACGGTATTGTATACTAAGGGGGAAGTGCCAGTTATTGTGTTTATGCACAACCCCCTTGTGGATGTGGAGGACATTACTAGATTCCTGAACCGTCATTGCAGCTATGTGTCCTACTCACACAAGGTGAGGAATGAGGTGGGCTTGTGGACTGGCAAACACAAATTTTTTGTATGGTTCCAGGAGGACCCCCAGGGACCTGGGGGTATCCACTACCCTCCCCTCAGTTTTGCCATCGGGAGGGATAGAGGGTATATGTATTTTCCTGGTGCTCCGCGTTTTTGCAGGAAGTGTAAATCCTTTGGACACTACCAAGAGGACTGCACGGTGGAGAAGTTTTGTGGGAAATGCAATAAAGAGGGTCATCTGGCAATGGAGTGTACTAACTCCATGGTTTGTAATGCATGTGGCGAGGAGGGACACGCTTTCAAGGACTGTCCCCATCGTTCCAGGTCATATGCAGAGGCCGTGTCCCCACGTCCTACTACTGCCGCCACTATTGGTGAGGCGATCGAGGCAGTAAGGGACTTCATGGAAGAGATGGAGCAAGCACCCGATCCTGCTGGTGGAAGCGCTGTTGAGATAGAGCCTGCAGATATGTCAATTCTGCTTGATGTGAGTGGTGAGGGAGAAGTGAGCGGTTCACTCTCCACAACGCCGGTGTTGGCTTTGGAAAGCTCAGAGGCAATTCATGAAGGTGGTGGTGGCCAGGGTGACTTCACCGGGGCTGTGGTGAGGCCCCCTGATGAGGACTCTGATGTGTCTTCTGCAAAGAAGTTCCGGCCAGATTTTTCACCTGCCAGTATTGGGAGCATCAGCCCCTTAAGTGATAGGAGCTATCCCGAGAGCTACAGTGCCTCTCCTAGGAGGTCTTTTTTGGAGGAGGGGGCCAGCATTCTCTGCTTAACATCAGGAATCGAGTTTCAAGACGAGAAAGGTTGACTCTTCGGTGGGGGGTATGTTCTTTTTTACCGAATATGGTTAAAAAATGGGCTCCAACGTGGGCTGTAGTGTACTGTCAATAAATGTAAGGCTTATAAAATCTAAGCCTAGAAGATTGGCTATACTGGAAGAACTAAAAAATCTTGGAGCAAATATTTACTGTCTGCAAGAGTGCGGAATTGAAGAGTCACCTCCTGAAAAGGACTGGGTATATGGGTATAGCATTTGGTCAGGTTCAATGACAAACAAAAATGATGGTGTGGGGATTTTGTTGGGGAATAGGGATTTAAGTTTTGAAAATTATATGGTGGTGGAGCCAGGTCGTTGTATAATGGCAGTGGTTAAGGGGAGAGGGTGGAGGGTGAAAATTGTTAACGTGTATTGTCCAATTAACAAAGGGGATAGGTTAGCACTATTAGAGAAAATACGTTTATTTTTGCCTGGAAGGATTCCAATATTATTAGTTGGTGATTTCAATTGTGTTTCTGAAGGGGAAATTGATGTCACGGGTAAGGTCCTTAATCAAATTACATCTGATTTTTCTTTTTTAGATGCAGCGGAATTTTTGAGTAAGCCACCACCGGCCACATATAGAGCTGATAGGGGAGGAATAGTGTCCAGGATTGACCGCATGCTGTATACAAATAGAGGTTTGGTGTGTAAATTTTTTAAACAGCATGTTTTTTCTTTCACAGACCATGAATGTTTGTGGGGTATGTTTGAAGGTGATAAAAAAATGGTGCATGGTGTTGGGGTATGGAAGCTAAATGTTAGGTTGTTAGAGGATGTTAGGGTTATGAGAGACTTCGAAAGTAAGTATGAATGGTGGAGGTCTAGGAAAAATAATTTTGTGGATGTGACTGTATGGTGGGATTGGGTGAAAGTGGAAATTAAGATTTTTTTTAGGAGGTGGGGTTATAAAAAAGCAGCAATTGAAAGAGGCAGATTTAAAGATTTAAATATGAGGATTGAGTGGTTACATAAAATGAGTATGAAAGGAATTGATGTTAGTGATCAACTCAGAGGAGCGAGAGATGAGATGAAGCGTGTTTTGGAAAAGCGTGGGAAGGAAATTATTTTTAGGACGAGAGTTGAGCATTTGGATATGGATGAGAAGTGTACGAGGTACTTTTTTAAAAAAATGTGCAGTAAAAAAGATGAGTTGGATGAGGTTGTAAATGATAATGGTATGACTGTGGTTGGAAGGGAAGTGTTGGATGAGGTACATAGTTTCTATAGTAGTTTATTTGAGTCTAAATGGGTGGATGGGGGTTTGAAAAAGCATGTGTTAGGTATGTTGGAGAGTCAGCTTGAATCAGGGGAACGTGAGTGTTTGAGTGAAGATATTGTTTTTGATGAGGTTAAAAAGGCGGTGGATGGTGCGAAAAAGAATAAAACACCTGGGAAAGATGGGTTGCCTGTGGAGTTTTATGTAAAAGCATGGGATGTGATTGGTGTTGATTTTGTGGAGGTATGTCAATATATGTGGATGAATGGTGTACTTTGTAATTCCATGAAAGAAGGAGTAGTTGTTTACTATATAAGAAGGGTGAGAAAAAGAATTTGCGTAATTGGAGGCCGATTACATTACTCAATGCAGATTATAAAGTCTTTAGCAAAATTCTGGCTAACCGTATGCGTGGGGTGATTGGAAGTGTGGTTGGTGATGATCAAGTGTGCGCGGTGCCAGGTAGGTGTATGACTGATAACCTCTTGTTGTTGAGGGACGTAATTGGAGATTGTATGTTTAGGAAGGGGAAATGTATGGTTTTTTGTGTGGATTTTGAGAAAGCTTTTGATAGAGTGTCGCATGCGTTTATGTTTGAGGTGTTAGTTAGGATGGGTTTTCCTAGTGTTTTTGTGAATGCCATAAGGTGTTTGTATGATGGTGTGGTGAGTGAAGTGTTAGTGAATGGATGTTTGAGTGAGAAGGTGTGCATAAAATCAGGGGTCAGGCAGGGGTGTCCGTTGTCCCCTGTCCTGTTTATAAGTGTGATTGAGCCCCTGTTGTGCATGATTCGGAAAGAGAAAGTGATGAATGGTCTTCTGATCCCAGGGAGTGGTGGAAAGACTGTAAAGGTAATGGGGTATATGGACGATGTTGTTGTGGTGAGTGATAATATGGCTGCTATGAATCGAGCAAGGTTGCTTTTAGATTTCTTTTGTGGTGCATCTGGTTTTAGGGTGAATTGGGGGAAGTGTAGCTTTAAGTGTTTCGGGGATTCGAGTGTTAGGATGGATGGTGTGATATGTGAAGAAGGTGCTATTAAGGTTTTGGGGGTGTGGTTTAACAAAGATCTGAAAGGGAATGAGAGATGGGATGAATGCGGTAAGAGGATTGAACAGAAGTTAAATTTTTGGAGGTTGCGGGACTTGACATTGTCAGGCAAAGTCCTTATTATTAAGTCAGTGATTCTTCCTATGTTACTTTTTGTGTCAGTGGTTTTTCCAGCCCCTTATAGGGGTTTTAGGCGGATTGAGAAGCTAATTTTTACGTTTTATTGGGGAAGTAAGATGGAAAAACTTAAAAGGGAATATTTGTGTAAGTTACGTGAACATGGGGGAATGGATTTCCCAAATTTTGAAATTTGTCTTGGTTTAAATTTTATTAAAACAGTGGTTGTTCTGTTAGGTAGGGATAACAAGACGGCTTATATGATTAAATATATGGCTGGATGGATGTTGTTTGGGTTGAAATGGATGAGAAGGGATGCAAGAGTGCCTGTTTCGTTTAAATGTCCAGTGTGGTATGAGTTTGTTGAAAAATTTGTTGTCAAGCATGATTTGTTGGATGTTCCTATGGGTGATTTCAAAGTGATAAGGAATGTAAGGAGAAGGATGCGAGTTAGAGAGTTTGAATGTAACATTAGGGGCTTGAGATCGAGTGAAGCGTTGTGTGTATGGAGGAACCTGAGTATAAAAGGAATATCGAATAGGCAGCGTGATATCGTATGGATGAGTTTGCATGAGATTTTGCCTGTGAGAGAGGTACAGAAGAGGAGGGATCTGATTAGAACAGAGGTATGTCCGAGGGATGGATGTGGGGCGAGTGAAACTGTTATGCATTTGGTTTGGAATTGTGATTATGCTCAGAGTGTTTGGAAGGGAGTGGGTGGTTTATGCAAGGAACTAGCGGGCGTGAATTTTATAAATTGGAGAGTGGTAATGTTTGGGATGGGTGCAAGTAGCCGGGTGAAAGAGAGATTGTTGTGGTTGATAATGGCATGTGTAATAGAAAGTCTGTGGGACGTTAGGAATTTGTGTTTATTTAAAAGGAAAATAATCTCAGTTAATAATTGTGTTAGGATGGTTTTGTCAAGGTTATACATAGTTTATTTATGGGATAGCCGTGGCGGTGGTGGCTCTGATTCAGAAGGTTTTTGGAAAGTCAAAAAATGGAGGTCACTGGTAAAGTACCAGTAAGTCCTTGTTTAAGTGTTGTGATCTGTCATTTTTTATGACAATGGTATGTTTTTATAGTTTTTGTCCATTCAAAAGGTCTTACAACTGTTTCAGTATAAAGTTATAAATATGAAATAAAGAAAGTACCATTATGATGTAAGACTGGGCAACGTAGTGTGAGTTTTTATACTATTGATTGTTGCTTGAAAAATTTTACTGAATAGTATAAAAAAAATAAAAAAAATAAAAAAATCTGTTCTTATCAGTTTAATATCTGATACGTCCCCTATCTGGGGACCATATATTAAATGGATTTTTAGAACAGGGAGATGGAAAAAGAGCTTGCTCTGTCCACTCCACGCATTGACCTGGTATTGCAGTATCTCCAGGACCGGTGCACCCCTTCTTTAATGCAGTTTCTAAAATCAGAAAGAATTGAATTCAATGCTTTTTGTTCATTTTGCTTGTTTGTCGGATTTTGTCATATTCTAGAATACACAATGCGTTAGAATCGGGCCACCATCTAGTAAACAATAATTCCAATCATAGACAAACCTCATGTGACACTGGATCAAACTGCCCGAACAGCTGCCCCATGGTGATGGCTTTAGGGTTCACTGTCCGGTAAATCACTTTTTCTTCTTCGCACCCTCGCTCATTCATAAGAGACAGCGTATCAGCGAGGACGTGGAGGACCTTCGTTTTTCCAGAGAACGGCTCTCCAACCAACATAAAACTGTACGGGATAAACAAAATGCAGCATGGTCCATTGTATAAAATGGAAACAGCGAAGAATAAATCCCCCGTCCCATGGACTTCTGTAGTTACAGCTTACCCGTTTCTGACAATCATCATCTCATACGTCTGGATCATTTCCTCCAGGAAGACCTTCTCGGGCTGGATGTTGTGTCCAGCACAGCTCTCCTGTGCGCATTCCAGTAAATCCTGAGCAAAAGGAAGGTAAAATATTTCATCAGTCTGTTTACAGTGGATCCAATTAGAGGTGGGAGAATACATTTTCAGGACCCAGATCAGTATTCTGTGGCCGCTGGACAGGACCCATGAGAGCCGCCTCTTAGCTGCCGGCATCCCCGGCTCCTCTTCTGATTATATGGCCTGGTGTACATCATGCTGCAACCATACTGTCATGCCAGGCCGGCTAATCTGAAGAAGAGACGGGGGGCAGGAAGAAATAAGGTGGCTCTCAGGGGTCTCATTCAGTGCCCACCACTGACCTGATGTCACGCACAGTGTAGGAAAGACAAAGTGCGACACAAAGGGATGAGGGGAAGGGAGCCCAGATACTAGGGAAAGGGGGAAATGGAGACCTCCTAGGCTGATCTGCAATCACCCTGTCTCCCCTACCGACTCTATATTGGTTCCTCACCAATTGCCGCACAGGAACCTATCCCTGTATTTCCTTAGCGCTTGACCCTGGATAGGGAAGGGGGGTGAGCACTAGTCGATCCCCACTGACAACTAAAGACAGCAAGGGGAGACAGACACAGGGGAAGTAGCTTAGCTTGAGTCGACTTCAGAGAGATGGCACACACATCCTCTTAGCACCAGAGAGGAAGTAAGAACTGCACTTGCTCCAAGCCTTCACAAGGGGTCATGTGAATATCACTGGCACCTCTGTGTAGCAACCTGGAAATATTTAAACACCCAGGCCTGATTGTCAATTAGAACAGGAGGGAGGTAGCCGCTGGGTCCTACAGTGAGACCGCTAAGAAGATGTCCGTAATGCCAAACGAAGGGATCTCCTGCAACCAACTGCAGGGCGACTGTCTGTCACATCTGACGCACCCATGACACCTGGCCATTGGATCAGTCTCCTGCGAATCGATTCATTCATCTAAAAAAAAATGTCTCCATAACCTACAACTAAACTAGCGATAAATCACTCACAGATGTTTTAACCATTTTTTTTCTACATCAGATCATCCTGCATTGGAGGTATACGTGAGCCCCCTTACCTCTGGTGCCCCTGTGCAGCTGCCCAGGTTGCACTAATGGGACCGGACGATGAGTGACAAGGTCATGTAACCCAATTCCAAAGCAGTGGACCAGGATTGGGTGATTTCAATGGGATTGGTCTACCCTCTACTGTGTATGGGGGCCTCATGACAGATTATGTTGGGGGACATAAAAATCGGGCGGTTGGAATTTAATCACCCAATCCTTACTTTCTGACCCTGAAATTAGCAGCTGACATAAGATTCTGGCAGCGACTCTGTCTTAGAGAAAACAGGAATGAGCATTCCTGAATATGGGGGAGCCGGGAAAGATAACTGTCATCCTAATGATAGCTGGCCCGCTATATAGGACCTATCACTTGCCATTAATATGCAATTTTATTACCTGGTGTAAATGCCGCTGTTCTCCTGAATTCGGTGTTGTTTTTCTTTTGCTCCTGCGTCTCTCCATTCCTGAGATATAGCCGCTTTATAGAAATGTAGTTCATAATTTTAATAGCCAAGTGGGCGTGGTCATCAAGTCCTCTCTGTGGGAGTCTTCAGGAAGGCCTTGCCCAGTTGGCTTAAAGGGCTAGAGGAGAGTGACAGATGTCAGGAACGGAGAGGAGCAGGAAGAAAAGAAAAACAATGCCGGAGTCAGGAGAACAGCGGCATTTACATATTTATGGCGAGGGACAAGTCCTCTTTAAGTCTTGGAAAACCCCTTTAAGACACTATTATATTTTAATACCTTATAGTCGGCTTCCGGAAGTTGAATGCCAGGGAACAGGTCACTGGTAATCCCATTGAACAGAGGAATATCATGAGACAAAAATTTGGGTTCGTTTACATCCTTAATTGACCGCAAGAGCTAAATAGAATGAAAAAGGATTAAATGATAAAATAATTCATATACAATATGACATGAAACAATATTAAAAGTGAAGAACCCCATTACAAAGGAGCAGTCAGTTCTTGTGGTATGTCTGTGACGCGCCCCTGGGCCTGTGTCGCGCTGCGGTGCGCACGCGGGAGCTTACCCGGAGCCGGATCCGTGGAGGGTTGTAATCTCGTGGCGGTGACCCGGTCCGTGCCCAGGGAGTCAAACTAGACGGCAGTCTATTAGTAGTAAATAGTTGATGACTACGCCACCCGTTGAGTGCAGCCAGGAAGCTGCTGCTGCAGGGCAGACCGCTGAGGCCGGTGGTAGGATTGTGCAGCGTGATAGTATAACCCCCAACGGGAGGGGTATGGCCTCAGGGCAGCCGACGTGGATGATGGGGGTAGCAGGAACCACTCAGAGACGGTACGGTGTAGTTCAGGGTCTTTACTGGTAACAACGACAGACCCTCCCGGAGTACTTGCTAGCAAACGGGGCCTGGTCAGTCTTTGAGCAGATGGGATCTCCCCTGGCCAGGCGTAGTTGTAGGCCTCCCAAACTGACTGTACTCTTCTGGCTACCTTGCTAGAAGCTGATGTAAGTAGCCCACGTCCCTGAGTGTACCGTGTGGTGCTCACCCGTATGGCCGGTGACTCGGGGCCTTCTAATGGCTTCCGCTCCACGATGGCGGTGCTGGTCCCACGCGTGTGACCGTGCCTTCGGGCTTCTGGGCCAGAGGACCTGAAATCCCCTGCCCGACGGATTCTGCTGCTGGGTAGGAGTTAGTCCCCACAGCCTCGGACTCCGGGTCCGGTAAAGAATCTTCTTAGTCAGGGCGAGCTCTGCAGCTGCCAGCCCCTGACTCCTTGTAACTCTGCTGTTTCCTATGCTGCTTCTCTTCTCCACTCTCCTTGTCTCACTCACCCTGCCTCAGCCCCGGGTTTATACAGGGGAAGTTCTTCCCCTCCCAAGACTGGGCAGGAGGTGTGGCATGCACAGGATCCCTGACCAAAGGACCTCCCACCTGCTCTCAGACATAATATCTCTATCACTGTGGCAACCAGAAACCTGGGGTGTCACATTCCCCCCTAGTGAAATTTAGTACTCCGGGACTAAACACATTTAGAAAAACATAACAAAATATAACAATAACAATACTATAAGAAAAACACATAAGATGGTTACGGCGTGTCCGCAACCGGATGCAGTCTTTGAAGAAAAGCAAAGGTGTCCATTTCACCAACACAGGGAGACGTAACCAGGTAGGGGTCTGTCCTACCCCGAGTCCTTAACAGTCTCTAGTCCATCCTGGGTTACGCTCCAACTATATACAAGGATTCCCGGTAAATCCACCAAGGTTTCCTAAAATTAACTAGAAACACAAAATTATACACAAGCAACAAGACACAGAAAAACATAGATAAAACAATTTATACACTTTAAATTCTCCAGCGTGCGGGTAACTGGCCTCTAGTGGCCCGAGTGGACCTACGGAGCTGACTGTCTGGCCCTGAACTACAGGGTGTAGGAGCTGTCAAGGGTAAACTGGGCAGCTGTCTACCGGCTCTTTGTCTCACTAGGGGTACGGCAGGCTCACTATAAGCAGAGGGTTGATTCTCCTGTTCTGCTTGTGTGGAGTCTTCTGCCTCCTGGACCGGCTGTTCTTCCAGCTCTACCCGTTGCTCCGTAGGTTCTTGGGATGATGGTTGGAGGAAGGTGAGTACGGGTACCACAACTGCACCATTGACTTGAGTCCAAGACTGAGGAAAGTCCCCGAGCACGGTACTAACCATATCTTCCCTTTCTTCCACGGGTCGATGGTCTTCTTGTTCCTCTTCAGGGTTCCTCAGTTGTTCGGGACACTTCTTCAGGTGGTCCCGGGATACAATGGCTGTGGTTTCCCCTCCGTCTTTACTGATGGTACAGACCTTCGGGTTCTCGTGGCTTGAGGGCAGTACGGTGTACGGGTCCTTCTCCCACTGGTCGTCCAACTTGTGGAGCCGTCTCTTCCTCTTCAAGACCTGCTCTCCGGGTACCAGGGGAACAGCGGGAGCATACTGGTTGTAAGTTTTCTCTTGTCTTTCCCTAGCCTGACAGAGACTTCGCTCCACGCTCTCCTGTACTCTCCGGTACTGCTGCTGCCTCTCTGTGTCCCAGTCTGTTTCTGGTGAAGTGTCCTCGGGGGTCAGGACTCCCATTTCCAGGTCAACAGGTAACTTACCAGGTCTTGCCCTCATTAGGTAAGCCGGGGTACAGTTGGTGGAACCTACCGGGATGTGGTTGTATAGGTCCACCAGATCGGGCAACTTTTCAGGCCACAGACTGCATTCTTCCAGGGGCAACGTTTTTAGAAGATCCATTACCACCTGGTTCATTTTTTCACAAAGTCCATTAGTCTGCGGATGGTAGGGTGTCGTCCTTATCTTCCGGCAGCCATACAGATTGCAGAATTCCTGAAAGACCTCCGCTTCAAAGGCAGGTCCCTGGTCCGTCAGCACTTGGTCCGGGTACCCGTGTGGACGGCAGAAGTGCTGCTGAAAGGCTCTAGCTGCTGTTTGAGCCGTTAAGTCCTTGACGGGGACGACAACCAAGAACCGGGAGTAATGATCCACGATGGTTAACGCGTAGACGTAGCCACTTCTGCTTGGGGTCAGTTTTACATGATCCAAGGCTACCAGTTCCAACGGTTGCCGGGTGACGATGGACTGCAGGGGAGTCTTCTGGCTGGCTCGGTCCTTCCTTCTCAGGTTGCACGGGCCACAATCTCTGCACCACTTCTCGATGGTTCCCCTCATGCCTACCCAGTGGAACCGCTCGCGCAGCAGGAACTCCAGCTTTTTCCACCCAAAGTGTCCAGCTCCGTCGTGGTATGCCTCCATCACCATGGCTGCGTCTCTTCGTGGCACCACTACTTGCCAGAGTAATTCATGCGTCCGGGAGTTAACCATTCTGCGGCACAACTTCCCTTTGTAAAGGAACAGTCGACTCTTCTCTGCCCATAGTTGTTTGGCTTCCTCCGGAGCGTCTGGTTCAAGGCGAGCCTCCGGCCGAGTCAGCATCTCCTTCACCAGTCGGACGACAGGGTCGCTGTCTTGCGTTTCCGCCCAGTTGTAGTGGGGTAAGGGGTTCAACGTAGCAGCCTGCTTACTCCTTACCCGGTGGGAATACTGAATAGTCCCATGACGGTGGAACGCAGGGAGTTCAACTTCTTCCAGTCCCTCCGGATCTTCTCCTCCGTCCGGCAGGTTGGGCATCCTGGACAGGGCTCCGCGTTGGTATTGGAGCGTCCTGCCCGGTATTTAATTGTGAACTCGTAGTTGGACAGACGGGCCATCCACCTCTGCTCCAGGGCACCGAGTCTTGCCGTGTCCAGGTGTGTCAGCGGGTTGTTATCCGTGTACAAGGTGAACCGGGAAGAAGCGAGGTAATGCTTAAAGCGCTCAGTGATTGCCCATACTACGGCCAGGAACTCTAACTTAAATGAGCTGTAATTCTCGGGGTTCCTTTCGGTGGGTCGCAGTTTTCGGCTGGCGTAGGCGATTACTCGTTCCTTCCCCTGCTGGATCTGGGACAGTACGGCTCCTAGCCCGATGTTACTGGCGTCGGTGTAGAGGATAAAGGGCTGGCTATAATCCGGGTACGCCAGGATTTCGTCCCCCGTGAGGGCCATCTTCAGCTGGCGGAAGGACTCTTCTTCCAGCTCTTCCCATTTGAAGGGCGGCTTCTGGTTCTTGGCCTTCCGGGACTGGCCTATCAGGAGGTCCTGCATAGGTGCTGCCTTTTTGGTGAAACCGGGAATAAACCTTCGGTAGTAGCCTACCAACCCGAGGAACTGCCGCACTTCTTTTACGCTGGAGGGGCTTGGCCATCCCTTAATTGCGGTGATCTTATCGGGGTCGGGAGCCACTCCGTCAGCGCTCACCACGTGTCCCAGGTACTGCACCTTTGGTTTCAGGAGGTGACACTTGGAGGGTTTCACCTTTAGGCCGTAACTCGCCAGAGCCTCGAACACTTCCGCCAGGTGTTTCAGGTGGTCCTCATACGTCTTGGAATATACGATGACATCGTCCAGGTACAACAGGACCGTCTCGAAGTTTCTGTGGCCCAGACAACACTCCATTAGGCGTTGGAAGGTTCCTGGTGCGTTGCAGAGTCCGAACGGCATGCAGGTGAACTCGCTAAGTCCCATCGGGGTGGTGAATGCGGTCTTCTCCCGGTCCGCCTCTGCTACAGGAACCTGCCAGTACCCGCTAGTGAGATCCAAGGTAGAGAAGAAGTTAGCAGATCTTAAAGCAGCCAATGACTCCTCTATCCTTGGTAAGGGGTACGCATCCTTGTGTGTGATACGGTTGATTTTCCGGTAATCTACACACATCCTCATGGTGTTGTCTTTCTTTTTGACTAAAACTAATGGGGCTGCCCAGGGGCTACAACTATCCCGGATTACCCCAGCCTCCTTCATATCTCTAAGCATCCCCTTGGCGTGTTGGTAATGTGCAGGGGGTACGGGTCGATACCTCTCTTTTATGGGAGGATGATCTCCCGTGGGGATGCGATGTTCTACCCCCTTGACTCGCCCGAAGTCTAACGGGTGTTTACTAAACACTCTCTCATACTCTTGAACCACCCGATAGACTCCTTGTTTCTGATGTGAGGGAGTGGAGTCAGTACCCAAATGTAGTTGCTGACACCAGTCCTCCATGTCTTTCTTAGAGCCGTTACCTTCCTCCGGGTGAGATGGAGGCAAGGGTTCCACAGATTGTATAGAACTTTGATTAGTGGTATATAATTTGGCTAGCGTGGCATACCGGGGCAGGTACACTTCCCTCTCCCCGATATTTATTATGCGAATGGGCACCCTCCCATGGCGTACATTGACCACCCCCCGTGCTGTCAAAATGGTGGGCCTACTGTCTGAGTAAACTGGTTCTACCATTGCCTGGTAATCTCTACCTCTCAGACCAATAGCTGCCCGGCACCAAATCATCATTTCACTTTTTGGGGGCATGGCAATAGGAAAAGGGTCACACATTCTTACGCTACCAATCTCACCGCCGGAGAGTTCCACTTGTTGCCGTTGCATCAGTGCCCGGATCTCTTTCTGGAGCACCCGCTGCTCGCCGGAGCTGGCATTCTTGGCAACCTGCTGTAAAAGGAAAATCACCTCTGCAAGACAATTTTCAATTACATTAGTTCCTAGAGTTATTTTTGGGTGACTCTCATGTTTATCGATATCTACAATGATCAGTCCCTGTGCGGCCAGTTCGACTCTACCAATTTTGATGGTCACCTCTTTAAATCCGATCTGTGGCACGGGCTGACCATTGCTGGCGATGATACTCAAGTCGTCGTCGGGGTAGCGGGTAATATCCGAGTCATTCCAGTACTGCTTGAAGAGCACGTACGGGATGGTGGTGACCTGTGACCCGGTGTCCAGTAGGGCACTCATGGGAATGCCATCCAGTACCACAGGCAAGACTGGACGTCCTCCCACATATCTGTCGCGCCAGTTCGATGGGCCTGGTGATCTTTTTCCTGGGGGTTGGCCCTCTACCCCAGGTTGTGCCCGTTTAAAGAACAGTACCTTGCCATATGTCCGGGTTGATTGCAGCGGCGGCAGATGGGTCGTCCGTCCTCACTGTATCGGTCACTGGGTCTTCCTCTGGCCGGTGGGGTCCTCCTTGGTCGACTCCACGGGATGTCCTCCGGTCCGGATGCCAGCTGGATCTTCCCTGGGGTGGAAACCTGTAAAGACTGCACAGTTCGGGTTAGCGCAGCAACGCTCTTAGCTAGCTCTTGGACCTGATGGTGTAGGTCTGGAGCCGGGTCATTGTCCAAAGCCTGCGCATCAGCTCCCACAGGCCCTGCTGACAAGGGCGCCGCCTCCTGGTAGTAAGTGGTAGTGGGGCGTCTGTGGGTCACAACGCCACCTGGTGCCGGTTCTCGGAGCACCCGGATGGCTCTGTCCTTGAACTGTGCAAAGTCCAGATGGGGATCCTGTAAGGCCATTGCCCGCAACTGGGTTCGGTGGGCATTGCAATATAAACCCTCTATAAATTGTTCAGTCAACAGCCTGTCCTCGTTTCCCACCCCATCAGGGTCGGTCTGCTTTATGGCCCTCAGGGCCTCTTGTAGGTTTAGTGCATAGTCCCTTATACTCTCATGCGGTCGCTGCTTGCACCCGTAGAATCTAAGCTTAATCTCGGCTGAGGTGCGGGTATCAAAGGTGTCCTTCAGCCGGGTTAGTATCCCTGCGACAGTCTTCCTCCCAGGTGGCCAGGATTTTACTTCCCTTTTGGCTGCCCCGGTTAGTTGGGCCACCAGGATGCTCACTTTTTGCTCTTCTGTGAGGGGGTACACCTGGAAGAGGCTATCCAGCTTTTCTCTAAAGTCATGCAGGGTATGTGACTCCCCTGAGTACTGGGGTAGCCAAGCTGCTCCCGGGATATAGGGCATGGTGAAGGGCATAACTGCAGCAGCGGTAGCGCTGGCGGGGGTTGAGGCAGTGAAGCTCTCCTCCGTATCCGACATCTTCCTCCCCCCTAGTGGACCGTGGCCTACCTTGCGATGATCCTCTTCCGTAGGCCGCGGCTCCGCAGTGGATCGTCAGGGTTGAGGACCTTCCGTCGCGCTCCTGTGACGTCGGCGTCTGCTGGGCTCCTTCCAGGACCTTACGCAACGTCCGGACGTGAGGCGGGGCTTCAGTTCTCGCGCGCTTTCGGAGTCCACGCCCCTCTTCTTCCCGCGCGGCGTCCTCAAGATGGCGTCCAATGGCGGGAAAACTCCACGGATGGCGGGAAGAAGGTCGAAGATGGCGCCGGATGGCGGGAAAACTTCGCGGATGGCGGGAAGAAGGTAGAAGATGGCGCCGGATGGCGGGAAACCTTCACCACTGGTAAGTTTGAACAGTCTTTGCTTTTCAGGCACGCAGTACCCGGTGGTTGCGGGCACGAAATCCTGCCGACTACGCCAAAATTGACGCGCCCCTGGGCCTGTGTCGTGCTGCGGTGCGCACGCGGGAGCTTACCCGGAGCCGGATCCGTGGAGGGTTGTAATCTCGTGGCGGTGACCCGGTCCGTGCCCAGGGAGTCAAACTAGACGGCAGTCTATTAGTAGTAAATAGTTGATGACTACGCCACCCGTTGAGTGCAGCCAGGAAGCTGCTGCTGCAGGGCAGACCGCTGAGGCCGATGGTAGGATTGTGCAGCGTGATAGTATAACCCCCAACGGGAGGGGTATGGCCTCAGGGCAGCCGACGTGGATGATGGGGGTAGCAGGAACCACTCAGAGACGGTACGGTGTAGTTCAGGGTCTTTACTGGTAACAACGACAGACCCTCCCGGAGTACTTGCTAGCAAACGGGGCCTGGTCAGTCTTTGAGCAGATGGGATCTCCCCTGGCCAGGCGTAGTTGTAGGCCTCCCAAACTGACTGTACTCTTCTGGCTACCTTGCTAGAAGCTGATGTAAGTAGCCCACGTCCCTGAGTGTACCGTGTGGTGCTCACCCGTATGGCCGGTGACTCGGGGCCTTCTAATGGCTTCCGCTCCACGATGGCGGTGCTGGTCCCACGCGTGTGACCGTGCCTTCGGGCTTCTGGGCCAGAGGACCTGAAATCCCCTGCCCGACGGATTCTGCTGCTGGGTAGGAGTTAGTCCCCACAGCCTCGGACTCCGGGTCCGGTAAAGAATCTTCTTAGTCAGGGCGAGCTCTGCAGCTGCCAGCCCCTGACTCCTTGTAACTCTGCTGTTTCCTATGCTGCTTCTCTTCTCCACTCTCCTTGTCTCACTCACCCTGCCTCAGCCCCGGGTTTATACAGGGGAAGTTCTTCCCCTCCCAAGACTGGGCAGGAGGTGTGGCATGCACAGGATCCCTGACCAAAGGACCTCCCACCTGCTCTCAGACATAATATCTCTATCACTGTGGCAACCAGACCCCTGGGGTGTCACATCTGTATTAGTAAAGAATAGTATTCTCCAAAAAATAAGTATGAAACCTCTTTTCCTAAAACGCTACATTGTATCGTCCCTCTGTTATACCTCCTGGAAATGTATGTGTAAATGATATATAATGTATATGTGGCACCCCAGGGGTCTGGTCTCCACAATAATAGCAATATTATGTCTGAGAGCAGGTGGGAGGTCTCTTGGTCAGGAATCCTATGCATGCCACACCTCCTGCCCAGTCCTGGGAGGGGAAGAACTTCCCCTATATAAACCTGGGGCTGAGGCAGGGTTAGAGACTAGAGTAGAGAGAAGAGAAGCAGCCATAGGAAGAAACAACAGGAGCTCTGTGGGAGCAGTGCTACAAGGAGTCAGGGGCTGGCAGCTGCAGAGCTCGCCCTGACTGAGAAGTTATCACCGGACCCGGAGTCCGAGGCTGTGGGGACTAATCTTTACCCAGCAGCAGAAAACGACCGGCAGGGGATTGCAGGTCCTCTGGCCCAGAAACCCGAAGGCACGGTCACACGCGTGGGACCAGCACCGCCATCGTGGAGCGGAAGCCATTAGAAGGCCCCGAGTCACCGGCCATACGGGTGAGCACCACACGGTACACTCAGAGACGTGGGCTACTTTTACCCGCCTCTAGCAAGGTAGCCAGAAGAGTACAGTTAGTTGGGAAGGCCTACAACTCCGCCTGGCCAGGGGAAATCCCATCTGCTCAAGGACTGACCAGGCCCCGATCGCTAGCAAGTACTCCGGGAGGGTCTATCTTTGTCACCAGTAAAGACCCTGAACTACACCGCATCGTCTCTGAGTGGTTCCTGCTACCCCCATCATCCATGTCGGCTGCCCTGAGGCCATACCCCTCCCGTTGGGGGTTATACCATCCACGCTGCACCATCCTTCCACCGGCCTCAGCGGTCTGCCCTGCAGCGGCAGCTCCAGAGCTGCATTCAACGGGTGGCGTAGTCGTCCTACATCTACTGCTAATATACTGCCTCCTAGTTTGACACCCTGGGCACGGACCGGGTCACCGCCACAAGGACTACTACCCCTATCCAGATCCGGCTCCGGGTATCCCCTGAACATGGCCCAGGGGGCGCGTCAACTTTTGGCGTAGTCGGCAGGATTTCGTGCCCGCAACCACCGGGTACTGCGTGCCTGAAAAAGAGACTTTTAAAACTTACCTGTGGTAAAGATTCCCGCCATCCGGCGCCATCTTCAGCCTTCTTCCCGCCATCGGTGAAGATTCCCGCCATCCGGCGCCATTTTCAGCCTTCTTCCCGCCATCCGTGAAGTTTTCCCGCCATCCGGCGCCATCTTCAGCCTTCTTCCCGCTATCCGTGGAGTTTTCCCGCCGTTGGACGCCATCTTGAAGACGCCGCGCGGGAAGAAGAGGGGCGTGGACTCCGAAAGCGCGCGAGAACTGAAGCCCCGCCTCACGTCCGGACGTCGCGTAAGGTCCTGGAAGGAGCCCAGCAGACGCTGACGTCACAGGAGCGCGACGGAAGGTCCTCAACCCTGACGATCCACTGCGGAACCGCGGCCTACGGAAGAGGATCATCGCAAGGTAGGCCACGGTCCACTAGGGGGGAGGAAGATGTCGGATACGGAGGAGAGCTTCACTGCCTCAACCCCCGCCAGCGCCAGCGCTGCTGCAGTCATGCCTTTCACCATGCCCTATATCCCGGGAGCAGCCTGGCTACCCCAATACTCAGGGGAGTCACATACCCTGAATGACTTTAGAGAGAAGCTGGATAGCCTCTTCCAGGTGTACCCCCTCACAGAAGAGCAAAAAGTGAGCATCCTGGTGGCCCAACTAACCGGGGCAGCCCAAAGGGAGGTAAAGTCCTGGCCACCTGGGAGGAGGACTGTCGCAGGGATACTAACCCGGCTGAGGGACACCTTTGATACCCGCACCTCAGCCGAGATTAAGCTTAGATTCTATGGGTGCAAGCAGCGAGCACATGAGAGTATAAGGGACTATGCACTCAACCTACAAGAGGCCCTGAGAGCCATTAAGCAGACCGACCCTGACAGCGTGGGAAACGAGGACAGGCTGTTGACCGAACAATTTATAGAGGGACTATATTGCAATGTCTACCGAACCCAGTTGCGGGCCATAGCCTTACAGGATCCTCATCTGGACTTTGCACAGTTCAAGGACAGAGCCATCCGGGTGCTCCGAGAACCGGCACCGGGTGGCGTTGTGGCCCACAGGCGCCCTGCTACCGCTTACCACCAGGAGGCGACACCCTTGTCGGCAGGGCCAGTGGGAGCTGATGCGCAGGCTTTGAACAATGACCCGGCTCCAGACCTGCACCATCAGGTCCAAGAGCTAGCTAAAAGCGTTGCTGCGCTAACCCGAACTGTGCAGTCTTTACAGGTTTCCACTCCAGGGAAGATCCAGCTGGCATCCGGACCGGAGGACATCCCGTGGCGTCGACCAAAGAGGACCCCACCGGCCAGAGGAAGACCCAGCGACAGGTACAACGAGGACAGACAACCCATCTGCCGCCGCTGCAATCAACCCGGACATATGGCAAGGTACTGTCCTTTAAACTGGCACAACCTGGGGTAGAGGGCCAACCCCCACTAAAAAGATCACCAGGCCCATCGAACTGGCGCGACAAATATGTAGGAGGACGTCCAGTCTTGCCTGTGGTACTGGATGGCATTCCTATGAGTGCCCTACTGGACACCGGGTCACAGGTCACCACCATCCCGTACGTGCTCTTCAAGCAGTACTGGAATGACTCGGATATAACCCGCTACCCTGACGACGACTTGAGTATCATCGCCAGCAATGGTCAACCCGTGCCGCAGATCGGATTTAAAGAGATGACCATTAAAATCGGTAGAGTCGAACTGGCAGCACAGGGACTGATCATTGTAGACATTGACAAGCGCGAGAGTCACCCAAAGATAACTTTAGGAACTAATGTGATTGAAAATTGTCTTGCAGAGGTGATTTTCATTTTACAGCAGGTTGCCAAGAACGCCAGCTCCGGCCAGCAGCGAGTGCTCCAGAAAGAGATCCGGGCACTGATGCGACGGCAACAGGTGGAACTCTCCGGCGGTGAGATTGGTAGCGTAAGAATGTGTGACCCTTTCCCTATTGCTATGCTCCCGAAAAGTGAAATGATGATTTGGTGCCGGGCAGCTATTGGTCTGAGAGGTAGAGATTACCAGGCAATGGTAGAACCAGTCTATTCAGACAGTAGGCCCACCATTTTGACAGCCCGGGGGGTAGTTGATGTACGCCATGGGAGGGTGCCCGTTCGCATAATAAATATCGGGAAAAGGGAAGTATACCTGCCCCGGTATGCCACGCTAGCCAAATTATATACCATCAACCAAAACTCTATAGAGTCTGTGGAACCCTTGCCTCCATCTCACCCGGAGGAAGGTAACGGCTCTAAGAAAATAATGGAGGATTGGTGTCAGCAACTACATTTGGGTACTGACTCCACTCCCTCCAACCAGAAACAGGGAGTCTACCGGGTGGTTCAAGAGTACGAGAGAGTGTTTAGTAAACACCCGTTAGACTTCGGGCGAGTCAAGGGGGTAGAACACCACATCCCCACGGGAGACCATCCTCCCATAAAAGAGAGGTATCGACCCGAACCCCCTGCACACTACCAACACGCCAAGGGGATGCTTAGAGACATGAAGGAGGTTGGGGTAATCAGGGATAGCTGTAGCCCCTGGGCAGCCCCACTAGTCTTAGTCAAAAAGAAAGACAACACCATGAGGATGTGTGTAGATTACCGGAAAATCAACCGTATCACACACAAGGATGCGTACCCCTTACCAAGGATAGAGGAGTCTTTGGCTGCTTTAAGATCTGCTAACTTCTTCTCTACCTTGGATCTCACTAGCGGGTACTGGCAGGTTCCTGTAGCAGAGGCGGACCGGGAGAAAACCGCATTCACCACCCCGATGGGACTCAGCGAGTTTACTTGTATGCCGTTCGGACTCTGCAATGCACCAGGAACCTTCCAACGATTAATGAAGTGCTGTCTGGGACACAGAAACTTCGAGACGGTCCTGTTGTACCTGGACGATGTCATCGTATATTCCAAGACTTATGAGGACCACCTGAAACACCTGGCGGAAGTGTTCGAAGCCCTGGCAAGTTACGGCCTGAAGGTGAAACCCTCTAAGTGTCACCTCCTGAAGCCAAAGGTGCAGTACCTGGGACACGTGGTGAGTGCTGACGGAGTGGCTCCCGACCCTGATAAGATCACCGCAATTAAGGAATGGCCAAGCCCCTCCAGCGTAAAGGAAGTGAGGCAGTTCCTCGGGTTGGTAGGCTACTACCGAAGGTTTATTCCCGGTTTCACCAAAAAGGCAGCTCCTATGCAGGACCTCCTGATAGGCCAGTCCAGGAAGGCCAAGAACCAGAAGCCACCCTTCAGATGGGAGAAGCTAGAAGAAGAGTCCTTCCGCCAGCTGAAGATGGCCCTCACGGGGGATGAAATCCTGGCATACCCTGATTATAGCCAGCCCTTTATCATCTACACCGACGCCAGTAACATCGGGCTAGGAGCCGTACTGTCCCAGATCCAGCAGGGGAAAGAACGGGTAATTGCTTACGCCAGCCGAAAACTGCGACCCACCGAAAGAAACCCTGAAAATTACAGCTCATTTAAGCTAGAGTTCCTGGCAGTGGTGTGGGCAGTCACCGAACGCTTTAAGCACTACCTCGCTTCTTCCCGGTTCACCGTGTACACGGATAACAACCCGTTGACACACCTGGACACTGCAAGACTCGGTGCCCTAGAGCAGAGATGGATGGCCCGCTTGTCCAACTATGAGTTCACAATCAAGTACCGGGCAGGACGCTCCAATACCAACGCGGACGCCCTGTCCAGGATGCCAAATCTACCGGACGTAGGGGAAGATTCAGAGGGACTGGAAGAAGTTGAACTCCCCGCATTCCACCGTCATGGGACTATCCAGTATTCCCACCGTGTAAGGAGTAAATCCGCTACGTTCAACCCTTTACCTCATTACAACTGGGCGGAGACGCAAGACAGTGACCCTCCCGTCCGACTGGTAAAGGAGATGCTGACTCGGCCAGATGCACGCCTTGACCCAGACGCTCCGGAGGAAGCCAAGCAACTGTGGGCTGAGAAGAGTCGACTGTTCCTTTACAAGGGGAAGTTGTGCCGCAGAATGGTTAACTCCCGGACGCATGAACTAATCTGGCAAGTAGTGGTGCCAAGAAGAGACGCAGCTATGGTGATGGAGGCATACCACGACGGAGCTGGGCACTTCGGATGGAAGAAGCTGGAGTTCCTGCTGCGCGGGCGGTTCCATTGGGTAGGCATGAGGGGAACCATCGAGAGGTGGTGCAGAGACTGTGGCCCGTGCAACCTAAGAAGGAAGGACCGTGCCAGCCAGAAGACTCCCCTGCAGTCCATCGTCACCCGGCAGCCGTTGGAACTGGTAGCCTTGGATCATGTAAAACTGACCCCAAGCAGAAGTGGCTACGTCTACGCGCTAACCATCGTGGATCACTACTCCCGGTTCTTGGTTGTCGTCCCCGTCAAGGACTTAACAGCTCGAACAGCAGCTAGAGCCTTCCAGCAGCATTTCTGCCGTCCACACGGGTACCCGGACCAAGTGTTGACGGATCAGGGACCTGCCTTTGAAGCGGAGGTCTTCCAAGAATTCTGCACTCTGTATGGCTGCCGGAAGATAAGGACGACACCCTATCATCCGCAAATTAATGGACTTTGTGAGAAAATGAACCAGGTGGTGATAGATCTTCTGAAAACATTGCCCCTGGAAGAACGCAGTCTGTGGCCCGAGAGGCTGCCCGACCTAGTGGACCTATACAACCACATCCCGGTAGGTTCCACCAACTGTACCCCGGCTTACCTGATGAGGGCAAGACCTGGTAAGCTACCTGTTGACCTGGAGATGGGAGTCCTGACACCCGAGGACACTTCACCAGAAGCAGACTGGGATACAGAGAGGCAGCAGCAGTACCGGAAAGTACAGGAGAGCGTGGAGCGTAGTCTCTGTCAAGCTAGGGAAAGACAAGAGAAAACTTACAACCAGTATGCTCCCGCTGTTCCCCTGGTGCCCGGAGAGCAGGTCTTGAAGAGGAAAAGACGGCTCCACAAGTTGGACGACCAGTGGGAGAAGTACCCGTACACCGTACTGCCCTCAAGCCACGACAACCCGAAGGTCTGTACCATCAGCAAAGACGGAGGGGAAACCACAGCCATTGTATCCCGGGATCACCTGAAGAAGTGTCCCGAACAGCTACGGAACCCTGAAGAGGAACAAGAAGACCCTCGACCCGTAGAGGAAAGGGAAGATATGGTTAGTACTGTGCTCGGAGACTTCCCTCGGTCCTGGACTCAAGTCAATGGTGCAGTTGTGGTACCCGTCCTCACGTTCCTCCAACCAGCATCCCAAGTACTTACGGAGCAACCGGTAGAGCTGGAAGAACAGCCGGTCCAGGAGGCAGAAGACTCCACACAAGCAGATCAGGAGGATCAACCCTCTGCTTATAGTGAGCCTGCCATACCCCTAGTGACCCAAAGAGTCCGTAGACGGCTGCCCAGTTTACCCTTGACAGCTCCTATACCCTGTAGCTCAGGACCAGTCAGCCAGCTCCGTAGGTCCACTAGGGTCACTAGAGGCCAGTTGCCCGTACGGTGGAGGATCTAAGTGTTTAAGCTGTTTTATTAATGTTTACCTGTTTATTGTTGCTTGTGTATAATTTTGTGTTTCTAGTTATTTATAGGAGTCTTTGGT
Source organism: Phyllobates terribilis (assembly GCF_046119375.1). Taxonomy (NCBI): domain Eukaryota; kingdom Metazoa; phylum Chordata; class Amphibia; order Anura; family Dendrobatidae; genus Phyllobates; species Phyllobates terribilis. The sequence goes on from NW_027363247.1 coordinate 1,348,441, forward strand.
GGATTTACCGGGAATCCTTTGTGTATAGTTGGAGCGTAACCCAGGACGGACTAAAGACTGTTAAGGACTCGGGGCAGGACAGACCCCTACCTGGTTACGTCTCCCTGTTTTGGTGAAATGGACACCTTTGTTTTCTTCAAAGACTGCACCCGGTTGCGGACACGCCGTGACCATTTAATGTATTTTATTGTTGTTGTTATACCCTGTTATGTATACAAAAATATGTTTAGTCCCGGAGTACTAAATTTCACTAGGGGGGAATGTGGCACCCCAGGGGTCTGGTCTCCACAATAATAGCAATATTATGTCTGAGAGCAGGTGGGAGGTCTCTTGGTCAGGAATCCTATGCATGCCACACCTCCTGCCCAGTCCTGGGAGGGGAAGAACTTCCCCTATATAAACCTGGGGCTGAGGCAGGGTTAGAGACTAGAGTAGAGAGAAGAGAAGCAGCCATAGGAAGAAACAACAGGAGCTCTGTGGGAGCAGTGCTACAAGGAGTCAGGGGCTGGCAGCTGCAGAGCTCGCCCTGACTGAGAAGTTATCACCGGACCCGGAGTCCGAGGCTGTGGGGACTAATCTTTACCCAGCAGCAGAAACCGACCGGCAGGGGATTGCAGGTCCTCTGGCCCAGAAACCCGAAGGCACGGTCACACGCGTGGGACCAGCACCGCCGTCGTGGAGCGGAAGCCATTAGAAGGCCCCGAGTCACCGGCCATACGGGTGAGCACCACACGGTACACTCAGGGACGTGGGCTACTTTTACCCGCCTCTAGCAAGGTAGCCAGAAGAGTACAGTTAGTTGGGAAGGCCTACAACTCCGCCTGGCCAGGGGAAATCCCATCTGCTCAAGGACTGACCAGGCCCCGATTGCTAGCAAGTACTCCGGGAGGGTCTATCTTTGTCACCAGTAAAGACCCTGAACTACACCGCATCGTCTCTGAGTGGTTCCTGCTACCCCCATCATCCACGTCGGCTGCCCTGAGGCCATACCCCTCCCGTTGGGGGTTATACCATCCACGCTGCACCATCCTTCCACCGGCCTCAGCGGTCTGCCCTGCAGCGGCAGCTCCATAGCTGCATTCAACGGGTGGCGTAGTCGTCCTACATCTACTGCTAATATACTGCCTCCTAGTTTGACACCCTGGGCACGGACCGGGTCACCGCCACAAGGACTACTACCCCTATCCAGATCCGGCTCCGGGTATCCCCTGAACATGGCCCAGGGGGCGCGTCATATATATAATCTATATAGGGGACAACCCTATACAATCTGACTGTGCCCAAACAGTGGTGACATTGTCAGACTGTGTAGGGTACTCGTTATTGACAGATTTCAATTAATTCCTACATTTCCAGGAATGATAAAAGAGGAATGGAACGCTGCTGAGTTGCACTAAAATATGCTGCAGAATTGTTTTTCCATAGGGAATACATGTGGCCTCTGTGTTGCACTGTTAATTGCCGGCTGCAGAATGAGTTAAGTGAGATACTGTCAGTGAACTCGTTTTTGCTGGCTGACGGGGAGTTTGTAAATGTTTAGAGGTTTAGCGTGCAGAAAACCGTAAGAATAAAGGCAGATCTCCACAATCAGAGCATAGTTGGGGGCCATCATTGCTACAGTCCGGAAAAGAACCTGAAATGCGCAAACCAGATGGGTCAGTCAACAAATGAAACTAAATTACTGTAAACCAGGCATAGAGCCGGGGAACCCATTATGTCCATTTACACTATCCTCCACCCCAGACCTAAAAGTGATGTGTCTATTCCACATCAGAGGAAAGTCAGTCAAAGTGTGGTTAAAGGGGTATTCCCATCTCCAAGATCCTGTCCCAATATGTAATAGGTATAATAATATTAATGTTTGCAAATATCTCCAATTAGAAATGTAGTATAGTTCTTCTGATTAGCTATGTTTCTTACCCCCATGTGCAGGACATTGCAGTAGCTTAGGTATCCATGGTTACGACCACTCATAGTAACAGTTAGTTACTTGCTAGTGGTCGTAACCATGGATACCTAAGCTACTGCTATGCCCTGCACATGGGTTAAGCAACATAGCTAATCAGAAGAACTATACTACATTTCCAATTGGAGGTATTTGCTATTAATATTATTATTACACCTATTACATATTTGGGATAGAATCTTGGAGATGGGAATGCTCCTTTAACACTTTCCAAATCTCTCTCCACACCTCTACTGTGTCCATTTTGGAAAATAGGAGAATGGGACATCAATATTAAGGAGCTTGCAGAAATGAGGGCATCAGGTGTTGTGATTATACATTGGAATTGTACAATCTCATAGAGGTTTGGGGGAGAATAATCCCTTTGATGAAATCTTATGTTTCTTTTGTAAACCTAGTATTTACTTGAAAGTTTGTGAACCCCTCAAAAATTTCTGTATTACTGCATAAGTTTGACTTAACCGCTTCGCGACGGCCCACTGTAGATAAACGTCGGCGCTGCCTGGGCTCTGTGCAGCGCCGACGTTTAAAAACGGTGAGTGGTCCCGCAGCGCTCAGGACCCCGAGGGTCCTGCAAGTTCTGGGGGAGCGGTGCAGAGCGATAGCTCTGACAGGGAACATCATCGGGACCTGATTGGATCAGGTCCCAGTGATGTTAACCCTTTGCTGTCTTCTATATGCCGCGATCTATAGTGATCGCGGCATATAGAAGACAGCAGGAGGAGAGGGGGTCGTATACTTACCTCTCCGAAGACCCCTGATACTTCCAGGACCTGACATTGCTATGGCAGCTGGAGGTCACATGACCGCCTCCAGATCTGCCATATATGGTGTCCTGCCTGGCTCAGCCTGCAGCAGAAGCCTGGCAGGAGACTCTGACTGTGAAACAGTCAGCAAAGATCTCATGTAATGTAATATATGTCTATTACATTACATGAGATCAGTGATCAGAAATATAAAAATTAATTTCCCATACAGGGACTAAGTAAAAATGTAAAAAAAAAGTAAAAAAAATGTTTTGAAATTGTTAAAAAAAAATTCACAAAATAAATAAAAATAAATAAAGAAAATATTAAACCGATAAATCCGTATATTTATGCAAAAACAAAAAAAGTACACATATTTGGTATCGCCGTGTCCGAAACAACCCGAGCTATAAAACTGTCACACTAATTAACTCCTTCTGTGCACACCGTAATTAAAAATAAATAAAAAACGGAGCAAAAAACTATGCTTTTTCCTCATATCGCCAAACAAAAAGTGGAAAAAAATGCGATCAAAAAGCAAAATGGAAATAAAAATGGTACCGCTGAAAACGTCATCTTGTTCCACAAAAAAAAAGCCGCCATACAGCTCCATTAGCCGAAAAATAAAAATGTTATAGCGCTCAGAATAAAGTGATGCAAAAAAAATATTTTTTCTATAAAATTGTTTTATTGTGTAAAAGCGCCAAAACATAAAAAAAATATACAGTACGTGTAGTATCGCTGTAAACCTACTGACCCGAAGAATAATGCTGCCTTATCACTTTTACCACACGCAGAACGGCATAAAAAAAAACCTCAAAAAACAATGAATTGTTGGTTTTTGTTAATTTTACCTCCCAAAAAATGGAATAGAAAGCGATCAAAAAATGTCACGTACCCAAAAATGGTAACAATAAAAATGTCAACTCGTCCCGCAAAAAACAAGCCGTCACATGACTCTGTCAGCCGAAATATGGAAAAATTATAGCTCTCAAAATATGGCGATGCAAAAACTAGATTTTGCAAAAAAAAAGCGTCTTTTAGTGAGTGACAGCTGTCAATCATAAAAACCCGATATAAATCTGGTATCTCTGTAATCGCACCGACCCAAAGAATAAAGTAATCTCATCACTTATACCGCACGAGGAATGGCGTAAAAAATAAAACCAATTCTTCACCTGCTACTGATTTGTTTATTATGTCTCCCAATGTGCTCACCACACATCTAGATAAGTTCCCTAAGGGGTCTAGTTTACATAATGGTATCACTTGTGGGGGGTTTCCACTGTTTAGGCACATCAGGAGCTCTCCAAATGCAACATGGGGTCCGCTAATTATTCAAACAAATTTTACATTCAAAAAGTCAAATGGTGCTCCTTCCCTTCCGAACCCTGCAGTGTACCCAAATAGTGGTTTTCCCCCACATATGGGGTATCGACATACTCAGGAGAAATTGCACAGCAAATTTAATGGTGCAATTTCTCCTGTTACCCTTATGATAATGCAAAATTAGGGGATGAAAAACATTTTTTGTGGGAAAAATGTGAAAATTTTATTTTTACGGCTCAATATTATAAACTTCTGTGAAGCACCTGGGGGTGCAAGGTGCTCACCACACATCTAGATAAGTTCCCTAAGGGGTCTAGTTTCAAAAATGGGGTCAGTTGTGGGGGGTTTCCACTGTTTAGGCGCATTAGGGGCTCTCCAAAAGCAACATGGTGTCTGTTAATTATTCAAGCAAATTTTACATTCAAAAAGTCAAATGGCACGCCTTCCCTTCCGAGCCCTGCCGTGCGCCCAAACAGTGGTTTTCCCCCACATATGGGGTATCAGCGTGCTCAGGAGGAATTGCACAAACAATTGCATGGAGCAATTTCTCCTGTTACCCTTATGAAAATGCAAAATTGGAGGCTGAAAAACATTTTTGTTGCAAAAATGTGAAAATTTTATATTTACGGCTCAATGTTCCATACTTCTGTGAAGCACCTGGGGGTTCAAGGTGCTCACCACACATCTAGATAAGTTCCCTGAGGGGTCTAGTTTACAAACTGGTGGGGTATCAACGCGCTCAAGAGAAATTGCACAAAAAATGTTGGGGTTCATTTTTTCCTGTTACCCCTGCGAAAATAAAAAAAATTGGGTCTAAAGTAACATTTTTGCGAAAAAAGTTAAATGTTAATTTTTTTCTTCCACATTCCAAAAATTCCTGTGAAGCACCTGAAGGGTTAATAAAGTTCTTCAATGTGGTCTTGAGCAACTTGAGGGGTGCAGTTTTTAGAATGGTGTCACTTTTGGGTATTTTCTGTCATAAAGACCCCTCAAAGTGACTTCAAATATGATGTGGTCCATAAAAAAATGTTTTTGTAAATTTTGCTGGAAAAATGAGAAATCGCTGGTCAAATTTTAACCCTTATAGCTCCCTAACAAAAAAAAATTTTCGTTCCAAAATTGTGCTGATGTAAAGTAGACATGTGGGAAATGTTATTTATTAACTATTTTGTGTGACATATCTCTCTGATTTAAGGGCATGAAAATTCAAAGTTTGAAAATTGCAAAATTTTCAAAATTTTCACCAAATTTCCGATTTTTTCACAAATAAACGCAAGTGATATCGAAGAAATTTTACCACTATCATGAAGTACAATATGTCACGAAAAAACAATCTCAGAATCAGGGGAATCCGTTGAAGCGTTCCAGAGTAATTACCTCATAAAGTGACAGTGGTCAGAATTGAAAAAATTGGCCCGGTCACGAAGGCAAAAACAGGCTCTGGAGCGAAGTGGTTAAAGCTACATCAGTCTGTGAGGTCACAAAGGAACTCAAGGTAACCTCTAAGCAACTAAAGGCCTCTCCTCACATTAGCTAATGTAATTGTTCATGAGTCCACCATCAGAAGGACAATGAACAACAATGGCGAGCATGGCAGGATTGCAATGAGAACGGCAATGCGATTTAAAATGTCACTGCTAAAACTCACCTGGGCACATCAATAGGTAACTGGAATAATGCTTTGTGGAAGGATGAGGCCAAGATAGAGATTTTAAGTGAAAAGCTATATGTTTGCAGAAAGAAAATACTGCATTACAGCATAAGAACCTCCTATCATCTATGAAACACAAAGATGGTAATCGTAACATGCTTTGGGCCTGTTTTGCTGCACTTGGCCAAGGACGGCTGCCATCATTGATGGAACAATGAATTCTAAAATCTATCAGCAAATGCTAAAGGAAAATATCAGGATATCAGTTCATGTACTGAATCTCAAGAAAACGTGGGTCATGCAGCAAGACAATGGCCCAAAGACACAAGTCGTTCTACAAAAGAATGGTTGAATAAACATAAAGTTTTGGAATGGCCGAGTCATAGTCCTGAGCTGAATCCTATAGAAATGTTGTGGAAGGACCCGATGCAAAGCACTGGGACTCTTTACCTTGAGGTTATCCGGCAGCTCAGAACGTCCGGCGTAGCCAGGATTCATGGTAATGGCTACGAAGCAATTTGGGTTAAGCTTCAGTTCTGTTCCTTCGAAGTTGAACATGTCCATCTTCGTCTGGATGGCTCTCTGGATGCGGAGAATCTGTTGGGCCACCACGGACAACACCTCCAGCTCAATACGGTTAAACTCATCAAAACACGCCCATGCTCCCGATGATGCCAGCCCTTTGAAAAACTAAAAAAAAGTATATACAGTACAGACCAAAAGTTTGGACACACCTTCTCATTTAAAGATTTTCTGTATTTTCATGACTATGAAAATTGCACATTCACACTGAAGGCATCAAAACTATGAATTAACTATGTGAAAAAATATATACTTAACAAAAAAGTGTGAAACAACTGAAAATATGCCTTATATTCTAGGTTCTTCAAAGTAGCCACCTTTCGCTTTGATGACCGCTTTGCACACTCTTGGCATTCTCTTGATGATCTTCAAGAGGTAGTCACCTGAAATGGTCTTCCAACAATCTTGAAGGAGTTCCCAGAGATGCTTAGCACTTGTTGGCCCTTTTGCCTTCACTCTGCGGTCCAGCTCACCCCAAACCATCTCGATTGGGTTCAGGTCTGGTGACTGTGGAGGCCAGGTCATCTGGCGTAGCACCCCATCACTCTCCTTCTTGGTCAAATAGCCCTTACACAGCCTGGAGGTGTGTTGGGGTCATTGTCCTTTTGAAAAATAAATGATGGTCCAACTAAATGCAAACTGGATGGAATAGCATGCCGCTGCAAGATGCTGTGGTAGCCATGCTGGTTCAGTATGCCTTCAATTTTGAATAAATCCCAAACAGTGTCACCAGCAAAGCACCCCTACACCATCACACCTCCATGCTTCACTGTGGGAACCAGGCATGTAGAGTCCATCCGTTCACCTTTTCTGCGTCGCACAAAGACACGGTGGCTGGAACCAAAGATCTCAAATTTGGACTCATCAGACCAAAGCACAGATTTCCACTGCTCTAATGTCCATTCCTTGTGTTCTTTAGCCCAAACAAGTCTCTTCTGCTTGTTGCCTGTCCTTAGCAGTGGTTTCCTAGCAGCTATTTTACCATGAAGGCCTGCTGCACAAAGTCTCCTCTTAACAGTTGTTGTAGAGATGTGTCTGCTGATAGAACTCTGTGCGGCATTGACCTGGTCTCTAATCTGAGCTGCTGTTAACCTGCGACTTTTAAGAACCTAGAATATAAGACATATTTTCTGTTGTTTAACACTTTTTTGTTAAGTGTATAATTCCACATGTGTTAATTCATAGTTTTGATGCCTTCAGTGCGAATGTACAATTTTCTTAGTCATTAAAATACGGAAAAATCTTTAAATGAGAAGGTGTGTCCAAACTTTTGGTCTGTATTATATAATCAAAAGGTGTCAGCAGAACATCGGTTGGAGTCAGTTTATTATCTGCAATGGAGCAGCTTAACATTGTATGTACCTTTCACATTGCTATGTAGTCCAAACCATCAGAGCAGTTAAAGACCACACACTGCACGGCCAGCGCCTTGGCCAAATCTTTGGTGGTCTCAGTTTTTCCTGTGCCGGCCGGACCTTCTGGAGCTCCACCAAGATTTAGATAAAAAGCACCGATCTACCAATGAAACATGAAAGAACTGTTATGAAATCTCAATAAACTTTCTAATAAGTTTCATGCATCATACAAAAGTCAAAAAGATTTCTGAGCATAACCCATCACATCATAGCGGAGTCCGCTAGCATCTGTCAGTGAGCGGAGTGATGACCAGGCGTGGGGAGTTGCCCAGGTACTCATAGGCGGACTTCACATTGCAGTTGATGATTCGCACTCTCGCATTCTCATTCTCCCAGTAATAGCGGAGTTGGGCAAGCCACTGGAAGTCTGTTTCATGAGAAACTCCTGAGCAATGTAGGAAAAGATAGTCAACCTCTAAGACACTGCAGAATCACAAGGGAGAGTTTCTAAAGGGAAGGCAAATGCACATACATTATAGGACAAAACTCCTAGTCACCGAATTCTGCTTTTTTCATTTAGTCCCATTGCCCACGGTGTATAACATCCGGACTCTCAGCCCCCAGTTTATAAAATCCGGCCTCTCGCCTCCCCCGATGTATAACATCCGCCCCTCGCCCCTAGTTTAGTATAACATCCGTCCCCTCGCCCCCCCGCCAGTGTATAAAATCCATCCCCTCAACCCCACTGTATAACATCCAACCCCAAGCCCTCCTTTGCATAACATCCGACCCCCAGGGTATAACATCCGGCCCCCCAGCCCTGGTGTATAACATCTGTCCCCTCGCTCCCTCCCCCTGGTGTATAACATCCGGCCTCTCGCCCCCCCCGGTGTATAATATCCGTCCCCTCGCTCCCAGTGTATAACAACCATCCCCTCGCCCACGGTGTATAATATCCGTCCCCTCGCCCCTGGTGTATAATATCCGTCCCCTCGCCCCGGTGTATAATATCCGTCCCCTCGCCCCTGGTGTATAATATCCGTCCCCTCGCCCCTGGTGTATAATATCCGTCCCCTCACCCCGGTGTATAATATCCGTCCCCTCGCCCCTGGTGTATAATATCCGTCCCCTCGCCCCTCAGTGTATAACATCCAGCCCTCGGACTTGTATAACATCTAGCCCCTTGTACCCCCAGTGTATAACATCTGGCCCCTCGGCCTTGTTGTATAACATTAAGACTCTCGCCCCCCACCAGTGTATAACATCAATCCCCTCGCCCCTGGTGTATAATATCCATCCCCTCGCCCCTGGTGTATATTATCCGTCCCCTCGCCCCGGTGTATAATATCCGTCCCCTCGCCCCTGGTGTATAATATCCGTCCCCTCGCCCCGGTGTATAATATCCGTCCCCTCGCCCCTCACTGTATAACATCTGGCCCCTCGGCCTTGTTGTATAACATTAAGACTCTCGCCCCCCACCAGTGTATAACATCAATCCCCTCGCCCCTGGTGTATAATATCCGTCCCCTCGCCCCTGGTGTATAATATCCGTCCCCTTGCCCCTCAGTGTATAACATGCAGCCCTCGGACATGTATAACATCTAGCCCCTCGTACCCCTAGGGTATAACATCTGGCCCCTCGGCCTTGTATAACATTAAGACTCTCGCCCCCACCAGTGTATAACATCAATTCCCACGCCCCCCGGTGTATAACATCCGCCCTCCCATGCTGTGTGCTGTTACTAACATATGACAGAACGGCTGGTGGTGCAGAGCTCTCTGATGCCAGCGCGGTCCTGTAATAGGAGCCACCGGCGTAACAAGTCTGGATATTACATTTCTTCCCTCCTAAATCTTCCCCCATCACATGTGAGTGATATTATTAAGGAGTAGAAGGAACTGCAGCA